>NC_079189.1:233191668-234606668 GCF_029499605.1 Hyla sarda | reverse complement strand
GACAGGCTGTTTACTCGCACTAAACCCAATACACTAGGTTACAGTGCATGTATACAAAAATTGGTCTTCCCGCTTTCTAGGTATTGCCCCACATTGCTAGTATGCAAAGTCAGTCTTGTGATCAATGGAGGCGGAGCTTCCCTGCCTCCATCCTGTATGCTGTGCTATGCCTGGCCGTCTTTCTATATTTATCATTCTTTTTTTTGCCAACTCTTGTATATTGTAGACTGTAAGCATATATTAGTGTGGTGTCCATCTCTTTAGTGTAAGAACCAGAGCTGTGTGGAGATTCCTGCATATGGTGGGCGCTGGGTTATTGGGGATGGGTGATGGGTGCTGGGGGATGGGTGATTGGTGCTGGGTGATTGGGGATGGGTGATGGGTGATTGGTGATGGGTGCTGGGTGATTGGTGCTGGGTGATTGGTGCTGGGTGATTGGTGATGGGTTCTGTCATATAGAGGTCAGACCGGGGCATATAGGGGGAGATTTATTAAAACCTTTGCAGAGGAAAATCCTTCTGCAAAACGATCTGTTTGGTTGCTATGGGTGACTGCACCGCTCTTTCTCTGCACAGGTTTTGATGAATCTCCTCTATAATACAGTATATTATAGGGCAGATGTCACATGTTTTCTGTAAATAAGACTGACAGCACAGACAAAGTGTATATACACATGACGGACCTCAGAGAAACTGTTCTTGACTCGATTTTACAAAAACACCAACTTTTATGGGGATAGGAATGTCGAGGAGGCCTGGCGGGAGTCCACTGTATCCCTGGGCCGCAGTACATCTGCCCATTAAGTCTGGCAGACGTTTTTTAAATTATGAAAAGTGCCCTTTTTTTTTTACTTGAGCCCCTGCCCTTCAAAATGTCTGTGCACGTCCCTGCTTCTATGCTCTAACTTTTTAAACAGTTTTTTTCCCGCCTTTTTCTGTAACCTCTTTTGTTTTAACTTTTGAACAGTTTTTTCCCGCCTTTTTGTAATCTCTTTGTTTAAAAGTAGTTTCCCGCCCATCTCTCTGTCTCCTTTGTTTGTGCACATGTGACTGGTGACCATTTTAAGTAATTATAAACAATTTTTGTAACTGAATATTTATACAAAGAATTTGCTGCACATTTGAGCTCACTACTTTGAGCCCTCTCCCTATGTTGATAGTCCATACGTTTTAACTGAATAGTATTCCACTTACATACCCATACGCTTTTGTGTTCATGGAACTAAGAGTTTCGCTTCCATGTTCACAAAAGTAAGAGTAATTTGCATAAGGCGGTTACTGGTAGATGTATACTTTTATTGTCTCCTGTGTGGAGTAGTTAATATGTCCCTGTGTGGGTATTTCATGTCCCTGTGTGGGTATTTATTTGTCCCCTGTGTGGGGTAGGTTTCCCTGTGTGGGATAGGTTTCCCCTGTGTGGGCTAGTTCAATTGTCCCCTGTGTGGGGTTTAGAATAGTAGAAGGTATCCTTGGTGGAGTACTGATTCAGAGTTATATGGAATTTTTTGGTAAAACAAATAGGTTTAATGCCAAACTCCCTAGGGGGGGCTTGATTTTGTCTTAAAGAGTTCAGTAAACAGAATATACAGCAAATGGTCAATGTGAAACAAAGACCCCATATTGGATGGTTGCAGAAGTCAAAATGTTTGGTCTTAAAAGTGTCAGTAACATGTATGTCTTTGTGGAGAATGAGATGAGTGCATATATATTGCATTGTACCCTATCCTGCATTTCTACTTATGTAGGGATGTAGATGAGTTTAAACTGTAATGTTTTTTTTTTTTTTAAACTGTAATGTTTTTTTGTTTAAACTGTAATGTTTTTGTTAGTGAAAATTCTATTTGAATTTCACTATGTAAGGAGCACATAGTGTGAATTTAGGCCTAGACTCATTTACATAGGAAAAGGTCTTTGTATCAGTAAATAATTGGAAAGACAGGGGAAGAGCATTTGTTTGTGATGGAGATAATTGATTTTACCTGTAAGAATTTCCATACGTTTATCTGACCTTTTGTATTTAGCATATCTTTCAGGAATCACAATGCATATGGATATGGATAATGGTAATCGGCACACACAAGCTGGTAACACTAGCTATAGACAAAATATCTATCCTGTTTCCTGCTTTCAGATGATGTCCCAGTAAAAAAAATTTAAGAGCAGACATTTAATCAAATGATTCAGGCCTCATCACCCCAACAGGTATTGTGGCGGCCGGTGCGCTCATGGATGAAAGGATATGCACCATTGTTGCCATACCTTGCATCCATAAACCAGACAGCCTGATCCCACTGGAGATTATAGTGGAAATAAACCCGAAACTTTGGGCGGTAGATGAGTATGACGTGGGTTTGCTCCCTGTGTCTCTAGTGACAGTCGGGCCAAGGTCTGGTTCTACACTCACTTGGCTGCCATAATATCCCCTTAGTGTAGTGCAAATAGATAGTATGAAGGTGCAGATAGACCATTATATTAAAGGTGTAGATTAACCAAGGTCCAGTCCCCTTGCTACACGTCCCTTTTCCCAGAAGGTCACTGATAGGCTTGTACATATCAATAAGATTATTTTGAATGACACCCCAATGTTCCCTAATTTACACACATTGCTGGTCTCTATACCACCTGATTTATCCTGTCTTGGTGTCACTGACCTCACTAACGTATTTTTCTTTGTGTCACTGGACTCATGATTTCGTGTATTTTTCTTTTTGTCACTGGACTCAAAATGTCAATACCTTTTTGCTTTCTCATTACAGGGTCAGCAGTAGGGCTTGGTGACCAGACCATATGAGTATAGTGACTGAAGCTGGTATTAGACCAGTGGATGTCTGACAATAGTCATGTCTTCCTCCCACAGTGTGTCAATAATCTGTTGTCCATACTGATCGACTTGTTATTGTCATACTGTGTCTCTGATAAATCTACTAACATCAACAGAAACATGAGATCACCTGGGACATTGCATATTGCAGGGCAGTCAATATTTGACAGCCCAAAGGGTACAAGCTTTGGAAGATTTTCCTAGGCCGCAAACCTTCTATAAACTGAGCTATTCTGCGGTAAATAAATTATTGTAGAGAACGGGTACCAAACATTGCCACAACCCTAGGTCCTCTGTACAAGAAAGCCTCCGCAACATCTTTTGTTTTCACAGATGATGACTGGTGACACTACAAACACTGGCTTAAGAACTACCCTGCCCTAGGCCTTCCCAGCTCCCAGCTACGAGTTGTTTTTTTCAGATTATGAAGGGCATGCCACAAGGGTCTTGATTCAACGCCATGGGGCTAGATTCAGACCAATTATTTCTCCGCCTAGGCTCTGGACCCTGTAATCAGGGGATCACCAGGATGTGTCCATGCCGCAGCCACCTGTCCACCTTTATTACAAAAGGTTGGTGATATAGTTTAGACTCACTTTTAACTCTGTTGAGGCCCACTCAGTCCAAGAGATCTTGAACCAAGTGAAAAACTAAACATCTTCCAGCAGGTCATCTGACAAAGTACAAGGTGGTCCCCCTCATCCTATACCCAGCATCTCTTCTTCCTTTTGAGGAGGAAGAAAATGGAGGAGAAGTATATATACTATATAGTGACATAGGACCTCAGGCAAGGCAGTGTACAGATGATTAGCATGACTGTCTGGCAATAAATCCTGTAAAGTAAGCTCCTATACCTACTTTGCTGGTCTGGTTTCTGCATTATTGTGCATTAACCAGGGTTCACACTCCACATACAACCCCTAGAATAGTGGCAAGTTTAAAAAAAAAAAAAAAAAGTTAAATTGGACGGTTAAAAACAAAATAGTTAAGATGATGGCAAACATGAGTCCGCTTTGGCCATAATGTCTTCTGAATACTATTAATCCAGTATGAAATGCTCATTAATGTCCCCACAGTTTATCCCTGTACAAAATTTTGTTTGTGAATAGGTGTAAAACATAGTTACATAGTTCATAAGGTTAAAAATAAAAAGATTAGAGTCCATCAAGTTCAACCTTTATCCTTATTGTGCCCCTACTGAATTCATAAAAATAAAAAAATTAATAATAATCCTTAAATGGCTGATGGTAATTGCCACATACTAGTGAGAAAAAAAAATAAAATCCATTCCTGATTCCAAATAGCATCAGAATACATTTCTGGATAATCGTTCTTAGCCCAGTATCAATGACCTGTAATGCTATTATCTCCAGAAATGTATCCGGGCCTTTTTCTGACTCTCTTACACTGACCATGACCACGTCTTCTGGCAGAGTCCCATAGTCTCACTGCTCTTTCAGTCTGTGCTGGTGTAAAAATCTAATTTTATTCCTTGTTATTGATACAGTCCCGGGTATAAATAGATCATGTAGAGATCTCTGTGCTGCCCCCAATAAATTAATACATAGTTATTAGGTCAGCCCTAAGACAGGACTGTACTGCTGACTGAGAGTATGCAGCCCCTGCGACACGGGCTTTCTATGATCTACCATCATGTCCATGTATCTATCCCTGACCTACATTCAATAACTGGTTTTACATTCCATCCAACCAAGTGATTGGGTCGTAATTATAAAGTTCCAACAGAATGGGGTAGAAGCTACACTGATCTTTCCAAGTGCTGATACATCACCAACATCTCTAAATCTTCAGGACAAGGACATCTGGATCCGCGCCGGCCACTCCAAGAAGCTGCAGAAATATACGTGAAATGGGTCTAAGTATCAGTGTCGGCTACTGTCTTGTTTTTGTAACCCTAGGTTTGTGTATGAATGACCGTCCTAATCTGTTATTCAGAACACATGTGCAGTTGGCTAAAGCCGCCAATTTTACCAACTGTTGGGTATGCTCCATCCCGCCCCTCGTCAGAGCACATTGGCCATGGCTGCAATCTACACCATATATAGTTTTGGGTTGTCCATGGGAGGTGGTAGGGATCTAACAATTGTAACGCAACAGCACATTTCTGGATGACATAATGGGAAGGGGGGGGGGGGGGGTCTGTATATCTTTAACCATGACCATAACTCATGCATAACCCAAGCTATTTCAGCTTTGGAGTCAATGGCTTGGAAATCTCCACAGTGTGTAAAAATGATGTTGAAGTCAGTTTAGCAAACCATTAGGTGACTGTGGAGATTTGGCCCACTGGTGATTGGTTGAAGCGAGTTGGAGTATATATATATATTAATACTATTCTTTTCTATCCTAATTTTATATGTACTTGCCCAATTGTTCTGCGGCCTGATGGAGAGAATCGCCAGGATCAAGCAACGAACCACCCCGTGACATCAAGATCAATCTACTGTAAAGATCAAGCCATCGCATCACAAGTTTGAAGCCGGAAGTTTGAAGCAAGAAGATCAACAACCTTAAATTTTGGACTATTTTATTACATTTCTGGACATAGTGGTGGGAATGGCCCTTGAGTTAGCCTTCATTGGGGGGGCTATCCCCTATTTTACATTATGTATGCATTTATTCTTTATCATTCACATTACATTTTTTAATTTATTGACTCTTCATTTTCAATTTCAATTTTTTAATATAAAAAAATCCTTTATTTTTCATATCATTTTATGTATACACATATGTATATATATTGTGCATTATTTATTTATTATTTATTATTTTTTATTCATTACTTACGTAATATTTTTCATACATTATCTATATATATATGTATATTGTTTATTCCCAATTATCTATTCTATATACAATGTCTATATCATGTGACGGGCCCGTTCATTGACCATCATCATGCATGTATATTACAGTTTTATTATTGAGTCCAAATTGTGTCAAATACATTGTTATGTATTTACCTGGTGTCCTGACATACGGGGTGCGCATGCGCTAAGGTACAACAAAGTTTCTAACAACATGTGATCACATGACGCCTCAGGTGACCGGTCGGTCACGTGGGACGCACTTACTGCCGGATGCGGCATTATCGCGCATGACAGCCAATATCAAGGAGAAGAGATCATGTGACCACTAGGTGGTCACATGATTTGCACTTCTCGTGACGCACGCATAGCGGAAGTGGGTGGCGGAGGCAGAAGTCCATGCCGGCTCCACTACACACAGCGTGACTGACCCTTGCCGTACTCACCTGACAGGTATTACTTAGTTTATTATGCTGATATATAAGACCCTAAGGGCAGGTGGGCTACAACACCCCTGAGGAAGTCACAAACGGTGGGGCTTAGGGGTCCCGTCCCGGGCTTAGGGGTCCCGTCCCGCCATTTACTATTTCGGCTCCTTTGTTCTGTGGTTGCTATGCACTGGTGATATGAATTTATATATGTTTTCTTTGCACATTGTGTATTTCATTTCATTCGGTGTTAAGATTATTTGATTTGGTGACAAGATTAATGTTGTATGTGTATTATCTTATCAGTTAGCACCACTACCTGAGCCATTATATTGTATCACAGAGGGACGGGACTTTGGTGAGTAGGGGGTTCATGGCCCCTCTCCCATGTTGTAGAGGTTGCTCGATTGAGAGCTTTCTAAGTGATTTTAGCCCTTTTTGTCTTTTTTGCAATCTTTATGTGATACCTAATAAAATTTGTTATATATATGAATATTGATCTTGTGGTGTGCACTCTTTACAGTAATCCTTACCCTTGTATAGCAAGTTTTTTGCTTACTGAGCAGTAGCACCCATTGTATGATTTGGTGAGCCCCCCTCTTTTTGTACTAATTTCATATGGGGGGCTGACTTGGCCTATCTAGTTCTTCTTCCCTCTAGGTAATATACCACTAGGAAGGAATATGAAAAAAAGGGGGGAACTGTCGTGGAAATATTTTCTGGTTTGTCACATTGCCTTCATGGTGAGCGTAATGTTGTGCAGTGTGGTTTGTTGTGGTTGGCTATTGGCACAGCTGCAGATGTGTTGGTGGTCGGTGACATATAGGCCTCAGTGCACAGTGTTGAAGCCTGGTAGACTTGTGCACGACCAAAAAATTTGTTTCGTACATTTTTGTATAAAAAAAATTTCGGTTCTGTTGCACATTCGTTATCGAGTAATTTGTTTCATTCTGTTTTTCGGATGCATCCGTATATTTTCGGATCCATCCGAAATATCGTTCGGATGCATTCGTTATATCAGACCCGTCCATTATTTCGGACACATTCGTTACATTGGCCGCATTCGTTACTTCGGACGCATTCATTATTTCGGCCGCATTCATTATTTCGGCCGCATTCGTTTCACTTTCGAATTCGGCAGATTACATTATTCGCTTTATGCTGCTGTATTCCTAACGATTAACGAAAACAGCCGAAGTAAAGTTAGGCCAGGTCAGTCAGGGGCTCAGAGTTTTCACCCAGTAGCCCAGATTTATCAAACTGTGTGAGAGAAAGAGTGGAGTGGTCTGGTCTCCCATAGCAACCAATCACAGTTCAGCTTTCACTTTACCAGAGTTCATTATCTGACATGTGATTGGCTGTTGTGGTCACTCCCCTTTTACTCTCACACAGATTGATAAATCTTGCCAGCGTGTACTGAGAGAGAGAAACTGATTGTATTGTGCGTAAATTGTGTGAAAAAACAATGTCTGGAATGAGAGAAATTGTGTCTGTGGTGTCTGGGAGAGAGGATGGTGACGGTGAGCGTGCTGTTGTGGATGCGAGTGATAGAGCATGTGTGAGTGAGCGTGCTGTTGTGGATGTGAGTGATAGAGCATGTGTGAGTGAGCGTGCTGTTGTGGATGTGAGTGAAAGAGCATGTGTGAGTGAGCGTGCGGATGATGTGTCTGAGTGTAGTGGTGGCGTGGAGAGGAGAGGAGGAGTAAAGTCTGAGCAGGTCCAATCGCAAGACAAAGTGGTTGGACAATATCGGACTCTGGCAGTGGCAGCCACACATCTGAGTCTGAGAGTCTGCACTCAGTGGGAGTCCCACCAGCCAAAAAACAAAGAGGGACGAAATTCACGGAGGCTGAGAACGTAGCACTGGTGGCTGCTGTTAGCACAGAAAAATCTGTGTTATTCAACACGACAGTGGGCACCCAGGAGAAGATAGCCGCCTGGAGCCGGGTGAGGGAGAAAGTGTCCCAAGTTGGAAGTGGCACAGCGGATAGGACAGTTCTCTGCATCAGGCATCGGTGAGTAAATATTTCAGTATGATATCATCATCAACGTGTTGGCAAAGACATATTGCAAAGCATAAACTATGCTGGTCTTGGTCTAGGACAATACCATTCTATAACCTTTATTGTTTGTTACACATATGTCCTTTACATACTAGATTTGTAATTACATCTAGTGTATACCGATGTATCCGTGGTTTCGCCCCTAAAGCAAATGCTCCATAAGTGGGGAACTACCTTTCTTGCAAAAAAAATAGTGGACTTGCTCATCTGCATAACTACCGGTAATTATGTATGCGTGACATGAGGATACACATATGAGGGGGCAATTTTTTTGTATTCTGACCCCTATAACTTTCTTAGTTCTCCTTATACAGTCCTGTATGATACACCCCGGTCTGTAGTTTTTGACAGTACCATTTTTGTTTTAAAGGGGTACTCTGGTTGAAAACTTTTTTTTATTTTTTCTTAAATCCACTGGTGCCAGAAAGTTGATCAGATTCCATAAACCTTACAGTACGTATTAAGTTGCTCCTGAATACTACATAGGAAATTCATTACTATTTGTAACCCAGAGCTCTCTGCTGACATCATGAGCACAGTGCTCTCTGCTGACATCTCTTTCCATTTTAAGAACTGTCCAGAGTAGGAGAAAATCTCCATAGCAAACATATGCTGTTCTGGACAGTTCCTAAAATGGACAGAGATGTCAGCAGAGAGCACTGTGCTTGTGATGTTAGCAGAGAGCTCTGTGTTTGAAAAAGAAAATAATTTCCTCTTTAGCAGCTAATAAGTACTGGAAGGATTAATATTTTTTTTTTAATAAAAATTTACACATCTGCCTAATTTTCTGGCACCAGTTGATTTAAAAAAAAGTACCCTTTTAATGTGAAATTTTAGTTATGTATTCTTTATTTTTTTTAAGTGGCTCATCAGCTGCTCCAAATGAAATTCCAACTCCCAGCATGTTGTACTATACTAGTATATAGTCCATAGGTCAGTGTTTCCCAACCAAGGGTGTCTCCAGCTGTTGCAAAACTACAACTCCCAGTATGTTGGGAGTTGTAGTTTTGCAACAGCTGGAGGCACCCCGGGTTGGGAAACACTGACCTATGGACTATATACTAGTATAGTCCAACATGCTTAGATTTGTAGTTTTGCAACAGCTGGAGGCACCCCTGGTTGGTAAACACTGCTATAGTATATTTTGCCATTTTCCGGGACTTGAAGGATTGGTTTGATGAACTAGTAAAGATAAAGAGGATAAGTCTGTCTATATCTGTGTAGTGTGGTATAAATGCAGAAATATGAGCATTCAAGCAAAAGAACAATATTGTTTCTCAACAAAACTGTTTATTGTCATAAAACGGAAATGGTATGATAAACTTGAATAAACTATTTTATGTAAAACACAAACAGGTACTATGACTGCAGGGCATCAGTAGTTAAAAAAATAAAAAAAAGCAGCAGCAGAGGAGGAACATCACCTTCAAGAACTGGGAGCTGGAGTTGAAGAAGCACCTCCTGCCAGAGGCTCAGACATCTGAGGCAGAGAGATCTGGTGAGTAAAAGGATATATATATATATATATATATATATATATATATGATTAATTACGTATTACAATAATATTAATTGATAAAACAACAAGAAAAAAAAACTATTAGAACTTATACAATAACTGTATTACTATATATTTGTATTTTTCCCCCCTAGCTCAATACTGATTCTTAAAGGGGTACTCCAGTGAAAACCTTTTTCTTTTAAATCAACTGGAGGCAGAAAGTTAAACATATTTGTAAATTACTTCTATTAAAAAATCTTAATCCTTCCGGTACTTATTAGCTGCTGAATGCTACAGAGGAAATTCCTTTCTTTTTGGAACACTGATGACATCACAAACACAGTGCTCTCTGCTGACATCTCCGTCCATTTTAGCAACCATGCATAGCAGATGTATACTAAGGGCAGCATGGTGGTTCAGTGGTTAACACTGCTGCTTTGCAGTGCTGGGGACTTGGGTTCAAATCCCACTAAGGACAGCAATAAATAAAGCGTTATTATTATTATAATAACGTCAGCAGAGAGAACTGTGCTCGTGATGTCATCAGAGAGAATTCCAAAAAGAAAAAAGAATTTCCTCTGTAGTATTCAGCAGCCAATAAGTAACTAAGATTTTTTAATAGAAGTAATTTACAAATATGTTTAACATTCTGCCACCAGTTGATTTAAAAGAAAAAAGGTTTTCACCGGAGTACCCCTTTAAAGCATTTATGCCATTTGTAATGTTGGGACATGCAGATGTCAGGGAATCTAGTCTACCCCGTTGTTGTCCTATACAGTAACCCCCCCCCCCGACATGCGATGCTTTTATATGTCGGGGCCATCGCATTAACTGCTATCCGACAGCGCAAAATGCTTAAGCTGCTGTCGTATAGCAGTTTAAGCATCCCGGACAGGTTCACTTGCCTATCCCCGCTGCTCCGGGTCCACTTCGCGATCCTCCGGCGTCTTCTGTATCTTCTCCAGGGTCCGGGCCTCGCTTTCCGGCGTCGTTATTACGTCGTTACGCACGCCGTCCCGGCGCAGCAACGTAATAACGTCATCAGAAAGCGAGGCCCGGACCCTGCAGAAGATGCGGAAGAAGCCTGAAGATCGTGGAATGGACCCGGAGCATCGGGAGCCCCTGGGACAGCATTGGGAGCGGTGAGGACCTGGTCCGGATCGGCGGGAACAGGTGAGTATAACTTCCTATACTTTACATTGCACGGATCCCTCAACATACGATAGATTCGACAAACGATGGGTCGTTTGGAAAGAATTACCATCGTATGTTGAGGGACCACTGTACTATCAGACCAAATAACGAAGTAGCGCAGGCCCCCATAGAGATTAATTAAATAATTAACATAGAGCATATCAGACAAAATGGCTGAACTGAACAGCATATACAGTGGTCCCTCAACATACGATGGTAATCCGTTCCAAATGAACCATTGTTTGTTGAAACCATCGTATGTTGAGGGATCCGGGCAATGTAAAGTATAGGACAGTGGTCTACAACCTGCGGACCTCCAGATGTTGCAAAACTACAACACCCAGCATGCCCTGACAGCCAACTGTTGTCCGGGCACTGCAGGAAGTTGTAGTCTTGCAACATCTGGAGGTCCGCAGGTTGAAGACCACTGGTATTGGAGGTTGTACTCACCTTTCCCCGCCGCTACGGACCGTCACCGCTTTTCACCATTGCCCTGGATGTCACCTGCCATCGCTGTCGCCGTGTCCCCGACGCTCCAGCAAGGCCTCTGCTTCCTTGGCATCCTCGCTCTCCGTCGCCGCCATTATGTCGCTATGCAAGCCGCTCCTATTAGATGACAAGACGGCGTGCACAGCGACGTGATGACAACCATGGAGAGTGCTGACGATGCAGGGGATCCTGAAGAGGATGCGCTGGAGCTCCGAGGACAGGTAAGCTATGTTGAGAAATGGTCACATGATTGAAAGCCCGGAAGTAGAGTCATCTACGGCCACCCCTTTCCTTTGGCAGCGAGTCAAAGGAATGAGACACACTGTAATGTCATCTTTTGACATGTCCACACAACTCGTAAATTTGTAATTTCTAATTCTATAATGATAGCAATGTGGATATTATGTAAATTACTCAGCTAAATTGCCTATTGTGATAAAAAGCATGATTAGCTATTTGCAATGGTGTATATTTGTGGTGTATAATGGTGTGTAACATTTATAGGGTTAGATGACAAGAACACAACTGTTCACCAGCTATCCCCAGTCCACCCAGTCCACTATCTCCAACCCCAGCACCCGCATCTGTCCCAATGGACACGTACCTTAGGGTACTCCAAGAAAGGGACAGGTTGTCCAGGGAGACGAGGCACCTTGCACGGGAGATGCGACGCTTGAATGCACCGACTTCACCGTCGGCAGGCTGACGACTTCCAAGTGATGTTTGCCCGGGTCAGCCAGCAGCACCTTCAGGCCACAGCACAGCTAAGGGTGGACCTCCTGACGGCAATATCAAGAATCAGCCAATCACCTCCATTGGCTGACACCAGCAGCAGCAACAACGAGGCACCTTCACAAACCTAAATTATTAAAGAATCATTATTTTTAGGCTGGTTGACAGTTTTGTTATGTTAGAAATGTTGGCAATGTTCAGGTTTATTGTATTACCTCTGTATTCTATTACCAAAGTTTCATGTTGACTTGTATATTGTAACCTCATACAAAATGGTGCCAAACCCTGCCTACAAAATAAACATGCAATTGGTATGATTATGCTGGCTGATTGTAGACAGCAGGCATACAAGGCAAAAAATTATGATTACAGTTGTTATTTATTGCTACATTTGCATTCAAGGCCTTTGCCATCAAAATATTAAAAAAAATTGTAGGCAAGAAAAAATTGATCTCCTGTTGTGGTGTCTACATGATTGATGATAACTTTGATAGCAGAGCACAGATTCCACCAGTGCATGAAAAGTGTATTGCAATAGTACCTCTAATTTATTCCACAGGCAGACCATGACATAAAAAAAAAAAAAAGATTTTATGAGTCTCTGACTCAACAATTGGAGAGGTGGGGTGCTGAGGCATTGTGAACCTGGGTGTAATGTCCGTTTATTTGTTTTTGCATTTTCCCGTTTCAGGCCCTGTTCAGACATTGTTTTTTATGCATTATATGTTTTCTGTGCTTTTCTTCCAGGCGTGGAAGAGTTAAGCCTTTCACACATGTGTTAGGCGAGTGTGGCTTTATAACTCCAGCTCAGTCTGTATTCTTGTTTTCCTTTTTTGTCTTGGACCGACTTAGTAATATATATTGTGTTTTTATGATACTGCACTTTAGCACAGGAAGGGACCGGCTCCAAGTTGTCGACTCACCGTTTAGGGTGAGTGGGCAAGTAGGTAGGGAGAGCTCAGTTTAGGGCTCACTCTCCCTGTCCCTGGTCGGTCCATGACACTGGGCCCCGCTTTTCCGAATGTTGAGATACAGCCATATTGTCTTTTTAAGTGTAATGGTCCACCTGGGAATTAAAGTTAAAGGGGTATTTCGTCCAACAGCATTTTATCCCCTATCCCCTATTTTATCCCCTATCCAGCAGTGGGCCCCCGCGATCAGACATCTTATTCCCTATCCTTTGGATAGGGGATCAAATGTTTTTGCCCAGAATACCCCTTTAAGGTACTAAAGCTATACATTTATTACACTGTGACTTTTAATATGCTGATTGGATCTGTGCTCCATTTTATAGAGGTCACTTAAGTGTCAGATGCATTGTAAAGCACTACTGTCATTTAAGGGGTACTCCGGCGCTTAGCCATCTTATTTCCTATCCAAAGGATAGGGGATAAGATGCCTGATTGCGGGGGTCCCGCCGCTGGGGACCCGTGATCTTGCACACTGCACCCAGTTAAAATCAGTCCCCGGAGACTAAGTGCTGGAGTACTCCTTTAAGAAAAAAAAATTGTCATTTACTTACCACTGATTTGCTGAACTCCTTTACCACATAAATGGACATCCTTGTTGTATCCACAAAAATGTCCACTAAATCCTAAAAGAAGGAGGGAAAGATATAAATTAAATAGAAATTATTAGCATTCCAAATGTAATGTTAGGAGGCTAAGGGGAAAATTGACAGACCACTAACCTGTTTGATGGTGCTGTTCACTTTCTTAACTTTTTCAAACAACTGATAACACAAAGGGATCCAACATTCCAACTTGTAACCAAGAACTTCAACTTTTAACTTGAACTGTAGAACTCATAACTAATTGGTGTCAAAGCTTAGAGCAGGGTATCCCAGCTTGGTCATGTTTACTTTAAGAAAAGTCATCTGCTCCATGAGCTGAGGGGCCAGCTGTGAACGCTGTGGGCAGAGAATATTGCCAGTGACTGAAAATACCCGTTCACTTTGCACAGAGGTTGGGGGGCAGGATAGGAGCTCCTGGGCCACCATGGAGAGAGCAGGCCAAATTGCCCTCCTTTCATCCCAGTACTTGAGACTATCCGCTGTAGGTGCCAGATGGGGTTCAGACAAATAACTTTTTACAGTCTCTGCAACCTTATCTCTGGGTATCCTTGAGGGTTGTCTGGTGTGTCCGACCAAGGTTTGCAAAGTTTCTGTCCAAAAGTCAGCAGCTCTTGATGAGTGTCCAGCAGTGTTTGTGATGGGTGATGATGATGACATAGCAGGCTCATCCTCCTCTTCTTCTTCATCATCATCATCATCATCATCATCATCGTCCCTCTCTGACGGCACAACCAAGTGTCTTTGCCTGTCACACACCCTGTTGATTAATTTCTCTATCCAGCTTGTTAGGGAATTGGCTTGGAGTGTCATTTTGCCCTTAATTCGGGGGTCACACATGGTGGCAAGCATCAATTCAGGGCAAGCATCAGTGAGCTCTGTGATCCTCCGGTTTAATTGTCCATGCAGTCTCCTGACAAGAGTGGCAACATCAGGTACTATGTATCCTCCAGGCAAGTTTTCTCTATGGTTGAGGATGGCATCCATTTTGTTAACAAGATGGGTAAAGAGGGGGATGACTTGAGCCAAGCTTGCATTTTCTTGACTTAGGTTTTCTGTTGCTGCACGAAAGGGGCTTAGTACAGTCACCACCTGAGCTATTATTTTCCACTCCTCCCTGCTAAGTGGTCTGGTCACACCGATGACATGCTCATGTGACATTGCATGTATTGCTTTTTGTTGCTCCAGAATTCTTTCAAGCATGTCTAATGTAGAATTCCACCTGGTGCTTACATCCTGCTTCAGGCGGTGTTGAGGAAGACCTGCCTCAATCTGCTCCTGCCTGAAAATGTGACTGTCCTTCACACGTCTATGAAAATGGCCTGCAATTTTCCTACAGGAGTCTAACACTTCAGAGAGCTTTGTATTGCTCTAAGTGGTGTCATCTATACCTGCCTTTACTACAAGATGGAGGACATGGGCGGAGCATCGGACACCAACAAATTTGCCATCCCGCAGTGCTTTTAACATATTGGCTGCCCCATCAGTGACCACAAACCCCATCTTCGCCTGTGTATTTGCCTGCTCCCCAAGCCATTCTGCCATCATTTTCTGTAAAGCACGTGTTATGTTATGCGAGCTGTGCTGCTCATCTAAAACCTCTGCATGCAGCAGGAATGAGCGGTGCCCCTGATTTTGTTTTTCTACAACACCAGCTCCTGTGCTTCTTGGCCCTGATGTAATTTGGGCTGGTTCCATTACAATGGGCTGCCACCAGTGTGCTGTTAGTGATAAGAAGGCATGCTGCCCACTGGGAGCACTCCACAAGTCTGTGGTGAAATGTACTGACTGTCCTGTGGCTCTGCCTAGCTCCTGTTTTATTAACTCCACACAAGATTTATGTAAGGAGGGTACTATACTGCGACTAAATGTGGTACGGGATGGAATTACATACTGGGGTGCACCTGCCTGCATTAGACATTTAAACAGTTCCCCCTCCACCATGTTGAAGGGAGCTCCCCTGACGGCTATGAGTTCACCAATGAGGCGGGTAATTTTACGGGACTGCTGTCTTGAAATCCCCCTGGATTGAAATCCACTAAATTGATCCAAGGTGGGCTGTTTTGATTGACTGGGGTCAACAGCTTCACCTCTGTGCCCCTTGTCCAGGTTATCTGAACTGATGGTAGCACTGGAACTAGCACTACTTGCCCTTTTTTTACTGGGTGGAGGTGACAACAACCCACTGTCTTCTCTTAACAGGACTGGCTTGTGGTGTGTGCGCAAATGGTGATCCATGCCAGAATTAGTCAGATGCCCTATAACTCTACCAAGACTGACTTCCCTGCCACATAGCTTACATTTAGCTGATCTACCATCACCAACTATTGAAAAATGCTCCCAAACTTTAGATTTCCAGCTGGAACTGGAATCGGGTTGTGCAGATGGGGCATTTTGCGGGAGGGGATTGCTTTTGGAAGCTGGAGGCCTTGTACTGGGGACGGTGGCACTACTTGAATGGGAGGGTGGTGTATCCATTAAAACTAAAGAGCCAGAGGATGATGGTGGTGATGATTCTGGAAGGTCAGTTGTAAATAGGAGTGGCGATACAGGACTTTGATATTGTTCAGGACTGGATACATCATGAATGAAATCAAGGGGTACCTCCTCTTCTATGCTTCCAATGTCTACACCTTGAAGAGGCGCACTTAAATGCATTATGTCCATGTCTGATTGTGAGCCCTGCTTCTTGTTTCCCTCTCCTTCTTGGTGTCTAACAGATTGCGAGACATTAAGGGCCACAGTAGCAGCACTAGTGGTGGCTGTCATTTTTTTCTTGGATATGATGATGAGTATGGTCACTTGATGAGCATGGGACTTTGCTGCAGGCCTTGCTGCTGATCCTCTTTTGTAAAAAAAAAGTGCAGTTGTTACCTTAGCTTGTTTGCCTGTTGTCTCTGTGCCAGAAGCCAAGTTATCATCAGATAAACCGTCCATTTCTGCAAATCCAGTGACTCACTCCACACACTGCAACTGTAACACCACCAGCCAAAGTCTCACAGGACTACCTCACAACTGAATAAAACAGCCTTACTGTCTGCAATACAGTAGGGATCGAATGGAATAAGCTAATTGGCTAAAAGTTACCATATGGTACCATGTGACAATGAACTCCGATCATGTGACCTTCCAAGGACCAATTAAAAGAATGTAGAATTATTCCTTTACTTTCATTTACGGACATCGAACACATTCGTTATTCACCGAATGATTCGTTATTTAACTAATGCATTCGTTATTCACCGAACGCATTCGTTGTTCACCGAACGCATTCGTTGTTTGGCTGTTCGTACTATCGGGGCTATTCGGAAATGCTCAAGGTATGTTTTCGTGCATTCGGATCGCTCCGAATGTACGAAAACGGTAATATTCGTTAAATATAACATTCGTGCCGAACCGAATTGCACATGTCTAAAGCCTGGATCACCATATTGTAACTTGTCTGTGTCCAATGTGGGAGTGACTTTGATACAATGGCTGTAGGTGTGACACCTGATACTGTATATGTGGGAGTGGCTACTGTAAACCCTCCCTCTTTGTTGTGTACATAAATAAACTGAACATTGACCACCTCGAGGGATTTCTTTCTATGCTGGAGGAGAAATCAGTTGCTGGACCACTGACTGTCTGTCTGTGTTTTTCCAACTATTTGCGAATTTGCTATCCTGGCAGACACCACTGAGCCCAAATTATTAAGTCTGGATATTCTATAACAGGTGGAGTTAGGGAAAGAATGTAAATTTTGTATGTATCAGGATTGCCATCCTTCTTCCTGGTGGTGATCTAATGCATGTGCACCATAGCTTTTTGTTTTGTTTTCAGATGTTAAGGTTATGAAGGGCTTACAGGCACCGAACTTGGGCCTAAAGTGGGTTGTATTGTTTGTTTATGTATATTATAAAGCTGGTTATTGTAAAGTGGGTTGGGAGGAGTTTTAGGTTGGAAGGGTGTATTTGTGGGTGGTGGTGGTTGTTTGTTTTGGTGGACCTGGCATGGGTCAGTTATGGACTGGACATTGAGGGCTATGAACTGTATGGACTCTGACACATGTACAGGAGGGCGGGTGGTGTGGGTGAAGGGACAGTTTAGAGTAGGTTGTTTTATTATATTTGTATAAAGGTTATATGTATAGTATGTATAGTAAACATAATATTTTTGTTTATTATATATCTTTATTTGTGTATTATTTAGTGTTTTATAAAATGTTTATAGTAGTGATAGATGGCAGTCGAACCATTTTTATAATTTTTTTGGATCTTTGTATCCGTTGCGGACTTATTTATTTATTTATTATTATAATTTTTTTTTTTTATGCTTGTTATGTTTTCTGTTTGTAACATGTGATTTTTACCAAGTTTGGTTGTTTTTGGGTTGTAGATTTTATTTATTTTTTAATATGTTGTAAAGAGATGGTTATGTGTGTGCATGTGTGTAATGTGTGGATAATATAGTATTATTATTAATTAAAAAAAATATATAAAGTATAGTATAAAGTATATATAAAAAAAAAAATGTGTGCCGTGGGAGTGCTTGTTGTGTTTTTGTAACGTGTGATTTTCCTAAGTTTGGGTGTTTTTTAGTTAAAGCTAAATAATGCTATTTTATTTTTCGTTTTTGCACATTAGGTATGCATGCATGTGAGTGTGTGTGGTTATGTATGGTGTAGTACTAGTATTTTTAGGAAAAACTGGGCTGGCCGTTTAGGCAGGATTTTTGTTCTTTTATTGAAATGAAAAGTATGGGTTTATGTTATTTTATTTCGTTGTTTTCCGTTATGGCAAAGTTGTGCTGGTTTTGTGTTTGTTATGATTTATATTTTTCTAATAAAAGATTTACAGGATATAACTCAGGACCAGTACAGGATAAGTAATGAAAAATATGTACACACTGAGGGAAATTTGTGAATATTTTAACCACTTTTTTCCTGTTTTTTGGTACTTTTCTGTGGTGCAGTAATTTTTTGTGCCAAAGTTTAGTGACTTTTCATTTAAAAGTATTTATAAAAAGAACATACCAAGTCGTGATTTCAGTTCAGTTTGTTGCATGTTTTAGCGCAAATGCACTAACTGAGGTGCAAATCGACACCAGCCCTGATTTAGCTTACAAAACCTAAAGGAATCACCATAAAGAGTGGAGTACTGATGTAAGAAATGTGATCAGCACCAGATTTATCACATGTCCTGTGCCATTTGATAAATTTGGTGCAGGTACACAGTTCTCACCACACAAATTAATGGGTTAAAAAGAAGTGCCCACATCTTTGACTTCAGTACGCCACTTTATGTGGTTCCCCCTCTGCAACTTTTTAGCCTGTGCAACAAAATGTGGGATAATAATGATGTTTGCAGTTAGTTTTGTAAGCCAAGTCAGGGCTGGTGTAGATTTGTGCCTCAGTTAGCGCAGCTACAACAAAACATGTGACAAACTAAAAAGTCGCACATGGTAAATTCCTGATCACTGAATAATACCAACTGAAATCACCACTTGGTATATTCTTTGTGAAAAACCTTCTAAGGCAAAAGTCAAAATTAACCTGTTCAGGATGTAGGGCGTATGCATATGCCCTGCATTCCGAGTCCTTAAGGACGTAGGGCGTATGGATACGCCCGTGGGAATTCCGGTCCCCGCCGCTAGCCGGTTTGGGACCGGACCGGGATGCCTGCTGAAATCATTCAGCAGGCATCCCAGCACATCGCCGAGGGAGGTCCTGAGACCCCTCCATGTCGGCGATTGGAAAAAATCACATGTCAATTCAGACATGCGATTTTCTCCTATTACGAGCTGATGTTTTCTCCTATTTCGGGTCTCTGGTGACCGGATCACCCGGAAAATAGGGATGATCGGAGCTGTCAGTGACAGCCCCGATCATCCTGAGGGATAGGAGCGAGGTTGCAGCGCTGCGATCTCCTCCTATCCCCTGCCATTAGTCAGAAATGAGTTCTGACCAATGGCAGTACACGACAGGGGGTTGCCATGGAAACCCCCCGCTCTGCCCACCCCTGGATGTCGGGCAGAACGGGGGGAGAAGATGGCGGCCGGTACCTGGAAAGAAGATGCCGTGGGGACCGCTGATCATCGGTGGAGACAGCGGAGATCAGCGGCGCAGGTAGGGAAGCGACGATGGGGGGGGGGGGGTAGAAAGGTGGCAGTAAAGTGATCTTTACTGCTGCCCTTCTAGTGATTGCCAAACTGCAACTCCCAACATGCCCAGACAGCCAAAGGCTGTCTGGGCATGCTGGGATTTGTAGTTTTGCAACATCTGGAGGGTCACAGTTTGGAGACCATTATTACAGTGGTAGACCTCCAGATACTGCCAAACTACAACTCTCAGCATGCCTAGACTGCCCAGGCATGCTGGTAGTTGTAGTTCTGTAACATCTGTCCCTTCAGATTTTGCAATTTTCATGAAAATTGCTGCTATACTTTGAAGCCCTCTAATTTTTTCAAAAAGTACAAATATGTCCATTTTATGATGCCAACATAAAGTGGACATATTGTATTTGTGAATCAATATAACATTTATTTGAAATATCAATTTTACTTACAAGCAGAGAGCTTCAAAGTTAGAAAAATGCAACATTTTCAAAATTTTCATGAAATTTGGGGATTTTTCACCAAGAAAGGATGCAAGTACGACAAAAATTTACCACTAACCTAAAATAGAATATGTCCCGAAAAAACTGTCTCAGAATCAGAATAATCGGTAAAAGCATCCCAGAGTTATTAATGCATAAAGTGACAGTGGTCAGAATTGCGAAAAAGGGCTGCATCCTTAAGGTGAAAATGAGCTGCGTCCTTAAGGGGTTAAATGTCTCTGACCAGCATGTGAGACAAACTGTGGGACCAATGTACACCACAAAACCAGGCAACAACAAAGAAAACCAATCTGAGTCACTTATGAATAAATAATATGTCTGAGCGACAACAAGTTTATTAAACATATAAGAAAAACAAATCCCGTAAATATCCTTGGAAAAATGAGGGTGCGTGTGTGTGCAGGTGTACCTCGATAAACTGTTTCTGGCGGCTTCTGCAGTACAATGATTTAAAGCAAGCGCTTTAAATCATTGACGTGCAGTGGGTTCTGTGGGGCCGTAGTGCCGCTGCTCTATTCCCTCCCCGTCCCCAGTTTTATAGTTAAATATCCCACCGCCATGGCCAAATTCCCTCCCCGTCCCCGATTTTATAGTTAAATATCCCGCCGTCGCCACGGCACAATTCCCTCCCCTTCCCCGTTTTATAGCTAAATATCCCACCGCCACCACGGCACAATTCCCTCCCCGTCCCCGGTTTTATAGTTAAATATCCCGCCGCCGCCACTGCCCAATTCCCTCCCTGTCCCTGGTTTTATAGTTACATGTGCCCTGGGGACTGCGGTCCTTCATGCTCCGGCGGTCTCCTGATCTGTCACTGTGCGCAGCGCTCTGACTAACGAGTGATGTCGTGTTGAGGATGTCACTCGTCATTACGCAGCGCACAGTGACAGATCAGGAGACCGCCAGGGCATGAAGGACCGCAGTCCCCAGGGCACATGTAACTATAAAACCAAGGATGGGGAGGGAATTGGGCAGTGGCGGCGGCGGGATATTTAACTATAAAATGGGGACGGGGAGAGAATTGTGCCGTGGCGGCAGCGGGATATTTACCTATAAAACCGGGGACAGGGAGGGAATCTGGCGGTGGCGGCGGCGGGATATTTAACTATAAAACCGGGGAAGGGGAGGGAATTGGGCAATGGCAGCGGCGGGGCATATAACTATAAAACCGGGGACGGGAAGGGAATCGGGCAGTGTTAGACGCCGATAAATACGGTACATACAATATAAAAAGTGAATCGCGAGAGAAAAACAGCATCAATAAGGTGTTATCACCGGTCCTGCCCACAATCTATCAATAAAGATATATGTAAATAGGAATAAGGTGCCAAATGGGTAAGTCACAAGTGCATACAAGCAGACCATATAGAATACAGACCTAATAAAATATGAACAGGAGACAAAGTGGTGGCAGGAGCCGGAATAGAACCACTCCAACGCACATTTCGGTATGTTACCTTCGTCTGGGAGTTCCATATTTATATGGAGTTCAGAAACTGATGCCCATACATACAACAGGGGACATACCTGGATAACACTAAAGTATATTACTAGAGTACATTTTTTCTGCTGTGTGTTGTCTGCTGGTTTTGTACCACAAAACCAGGGTAAAACCAATGATAACTCCCCCCAGTGACTTCACCAGCAGAATAGGGGATCAGGGATGGATGGAGCAATCAGGGATGGACAGAGGGATCAGGGATGGATAGGGGATCAGGGATGGATGGACGGATCAGGGATGGGAGGAGGGATCATGGATGGACAGAGGGACCAGGGATGGATGGAGGGATCAGGGATGAACGGAGGGATCAGGGATGGACGGAGGGATCAGGGATGGATGGAGGGATCAGGGATGGGCGGAGGGATCAGGGATGGGTGGAGGGATCAGGTATGGACGGAGGGGTCATGGATGGACAGAGGGACCAGGGATGGACAGAGGGATCAGGGATGGACAGAGGGATCAGGGATGGATGGATGGAGGGATCATGGATGGACAGAGGGACCAGGGATGGACAGAGGGATCAGGGATGGATGGAGGGATCAGGGATGGACAGAGAGATCAGGGATGGATGGATGAAGGGATCAGGGATGGATGTAGAGATCAGGGATGGATCGATGGATGGAGGGATCAGTGATGGACAGAGTGGTCTGCAGAGGACAAGGGGGGCTTGGGGAAGTGAACAAAAGGCTTTAGAAGGGACATACTCTGTGTCTTGATGGCACTATAAGTTTCCCATCCCCCCATGACTGGCTGCTCTGCCAGGCAGTGTAAGTGTTAAACTTGCTGGTATAAACAAACCTTCCAGATAACACATGAGCAGCCAGAGAGGAGATAAGACCTGGGTCCTGATGGTAATGATGATGATTTCACCTCACAGCCCGGCCAGGGTCAAAGGAGACTCTTTCCAAGTGGAAGATGAGTTAGGATAAGTGACTGACAGAACTCACGGTCTTGCTTCCTCAGTGGTGGGCTGTCTCTCCTCTCTGTCAGCTCTATGATCACTGGGAGGAGATTAGGCCTCTCTGTGCGGAGCTCTTAAAGCGACAGCCCCAGCACTTAAAGAGTAGCTCCCA
The DNA here is from genome assembly GCF_029499605.1 of Hyla sarda. Taxonomy (NCBI): domain Eukaryota; kingdom Metazoa; phylum Chordata; class Amphibia; order Anura; family Hylidae; genus Hyla; species Hyla sarda. Next base: position 234,583,873 of record NC_079189.1, on the reverse strand, counting down.
TCATCCTTTTTTTTTTTCTTTTCCTATCCCTGCCTATTGCCCATCTATCCCTAACCCCCTCCCTGCCTTTAAATTTTGTTTTACTATATTAAAAAGGCCTTTTTGTCTGCCTGGTAGTGTGCTCACTATCAGGCAGACTTCCCCACACTTCCACCCTTAGTTCTTCTACACAGGGTGCCTCTAGCTGTTTCACCACTACAACTCCCAGCTTGCCCTGACATCTATTGGCTGTCAGGGCATGCTGGGAGTTGTAGTGGTGAAACAGCTGGAGGCACCCTGTGTTAAAAACAATATCTTTCCATGGCCACGGCGCAACCTGAAACGCAAACGACCCCCCACCCACGAACACTGCTACCCGAACCCTGTCGCGCAACCCGCTCTACCCTATACCAAAGTGCAGGCCAATCCTGTGTGAGGTGGATACCGGCAGCAGCGACGGGATGCCGGGAGGTGGGGCCGGCGTGCAAGGCCAGGGAGCAGGGGAGCCAATGCGTGCATCTGTTCTCAGCACTCGCTCCCGCCTGTCTGATTGACAGGCAGGGAGCGAGCGCAGCCTGACTGAATTCGGACCAATTGCCCGGCCGGCATAAATTCAGGCGTGACGTCACGCCAGGCTGCAGCCGGCCACTAGGAGGGAGACCCTTAGTGGCCGGTTTTCAAATGTAAATTAAAACATTTTAAGAAAAATAAGTAGTACAACATATCAAAAAAAAAAAAGTTGGTGACAGTGCCCATTTAAGGTGACAGCCTCAGGCTGCAGCTCCAGAGTGTTTAAGATAGGTAGGGGGACAGCAAGGCCCACGGACGGCCCGGCCAACCGGGAAAATGCCCGGTATGCCCAATGGCCTGTCTGGCCCTGTATCTATCTATCTATCATCTTTATCATATCTATCTCTCTCTCTATCTAGTTAGTATAGAGAAATGGGCAGCACAGTAGGATGAGTAGTTGGTGCACGCTGAATACCCTCGGTCCTGGGTCAAATAAATCCACTTAGAAAAACAGCAGCACTCAAATTCCAGTGAACAAAGTGTGAGGCTTTATTCAACCAAACATCAAGGGAGCGACATGTCAGCCATCTCGCACAGCCTTTGTCAAGCAGTGAATGGTACATAGGGAGAGGTTTATATAATACACAGGTGTAGTACAATTAACAATGTGATTGTTTACAATTAAGTGAAGTACAATACAGTGAATTATGATCATAGGAAACAGGGCATAAAACAAACATTACACACATGTAGGGCTCCTGTAGCATATGAAAAAGCATAGTGTCTAAAAATATAACACAGCGAACAGTCCGTACATAATCCGCAAAAATCATAATTGGTGTATGAATGTGACAAGTGTACCTTCCTGGTAGGGGGAGGAGCTCAAACATGCATATCGCCTATGCTGGGACGCACGAGAACGCCAAGTAGCGTACAAGTATCTCCACGCTGTCTTCGTTTCCGGTCTGCGCCGGAAGTGACTTCATAGTAAACACAGGCACATGTGCGGGTCCGCGCATGCGTGCTATCTCTTCGGACCCGTTGTGCGCCATCTTGGCACCTGGCAAACCTAGCCGGCAGGCACTTCTCCCTTCGCATCTGTGCAGGTATTAACTGGATGTGCCAGCGCATCGTGGGGGTCGTGATGTCCCCTAATTCCAGAGCGTTGTCTCGGGATGGAAAACCGTTCCGATATACATTCCATTGTTCCGCCACCATGAATGGACAACCAATCAGGTGACGGTCCTTCGGTTCGCTCATAACGTTGAGGGGCATCCGGGCATCCACGTACCCATCTTTGCTTCTACTTCTGCACATCTCCGCTCACGGCCTGAAAAAGGTGCTCAGTTTCCCAGATGGTGATGAATCAGTGCCAATGGTAAAAAAATATATATATTAAAATAAAAAATAAATAAAAAAGGCATCTCCAGTGTCCAGCATGGTTCAATGCGCGCTGTTCACCTCATACCTATGGGAGGAAAGAAAAAGAAAGGTTGTAAAAAATTATAAAAAATACCAAACATACACCAGGTTTTGCGTAGACAGTCTAGGGCACATATATATTCACAGGGGAGAAATATTATTCTTAACCTGCTGGTACGATCTCCACCTTTTTTCACTGGAGGGATGTGATCCAATAACATAAAATGGAGTTCCCGTTCTGTATGACCTAATTCATCAAAATGTTTGGCAACCGGGAGATCTTGTCGCTTCTTCCTAATTGTGTAGCGGTTATGATTGATTCTGGTTTTGAAATCCCAGGTTGTTTCTCCCACGTAAATGAGTTTACAGGGGCACCACAGCACATATATTACATAAGTAGAATTACATGTAAGATAGTGTTTAATCTGGTATTCTTGTCCTGTAGAAGGGTGTGTGAATTTGCTCCCTTTTTGCATTAGGGAACAATTCACACATGACCTACAGGGGAACGATCCAAAATTGGCCCTTGTAATATAACTCTGTTTTGGGTATTTTCCTCCTACATCGGCACGTACTAGGCAATCCCTGACGTTGCCAAACCTACGGTAAGACATTTTCATATCCATCTCTCAGGATGTGCCAATGTCTCCGCAGCACTCCTGAGATTCTACCTGAGATTCCTGAAAAAGTGGAGACAAACGCTACTCTTTTGAGTCCAGCTGTGTACGTGTAGTGTCTTCAGGCATATGTAGAACCTTCTGTTTACATTCCTCAATCAATCTGTGAGAATAGCCACGTTCGGCGAAGTTGGACGCCATTTTGTCAAGGGCTAATGCCAACCTCTGATACGAGCTGACTATCCTTTTTGCTCTTAACATCTGGCTAGTGGGTAGACACTTTAACATGTGTTTAGGGTGTTGACTATCAAATCTTAAGATAGAATTACTGTCTGTGGGTTTGACGAATAGGTCAGTGCGCAGACAGTTACCATCTATCTGTACCAAAGTGTCCAAAAACTGGACTTCTGTAGTAGAGTAGGTAAGAGTGAATTTGATATTATCATGTATACGATTGAGATATTCATGAAAGGCATGCAATTGATTCACATCTCCGGACCAGACAAGGAAGACGTTGTCAATGTATCTCCACCACCACAGCACATGGCTGAAGTGGTGGGACACAGAGACGTCGTCCTCCTCGAGACGGGCGACGAACACATTCGCATACGTTGGTGCGACATTCGTTCCCATCGCGGTCCCGATGCATTGTATGTAAAATTGCTCATTGAATTTGAAGTAGTTCCCAAAGCATTTACTTGAGTGTGAGATGTTTTTGTTGTTTGTTTGGTGTACTAAGTTTAAGTGAGGTAAGTACACTTAAGTGATTATTTTTGAGGTACTATGTGTACAGTACTATGTGAAAGGTCAGTCTTGATACCTTAGTTTTCCTTGAGTGGACCTTTGAGAACGACGCAACACCACCTCTTGACTCTCAGGAACTTCCTCGAAGGACAACTCCCTAAAAACAGGAGTCATATCTTCTGCAGGACTGGTGTGACCCATGAGGCTTGGTGAGGGGAGTCCTGGAGTGTTTGGAGCTGGTATGGGGGTACTTGGAACTGTCACTGGAGTGCACTCAGCACCGGGCGAGGAGATCAAAGCCGGTTGGTCCAAGGCCGGACACTTTACCCCAAAGAACATTGCAGGCTGACGAGAAGAGAACAGTGGAACGTCCATTGTGGGGTGGATTCCTTCTCCTGGAACATACTCTCTTGTTGGCCTTGCTTTGGAGGGAGCTGGAGGAGGCGGCTCGGGCAAGTCGTCTTTCAGGCACAGCTTTATCCTATTTCGTTGGACTACTTGTGGCTGAAACCCCTCCTTCTGCACTTCATAAACATCGGTGTCGGGATATGGCATCGCCGTAATAGTGTAAGGCTCCGTCTACCACAGAGAATCCAGCTTGTATGACAGAGGAAACTTTCTGAGCCAGACTCTATCCCCAAGTTGCAGTGGTTGAGAAGATGCATGCCGATTGTAATCCTTTTGCTGCCTGTACTGAGCCTCACCCATTTTCTTCTCCACAATGTCTTTAGCTTCTTCAATCCTCCTTTGATGCTCAGAAACCCAGTCTTGAGAGGCCTGAGGGGAGTTGTTGAAAGGTGCTTGCAACCCAAAGGCCCTATCCTTAGGCAGTTGACCGTGTTGGCCCATCATCAAAAAGAAGGGAGTGTACCCGGTGGAACAGTGGATAGTATTATTGTAGATCTCCAACAGTTCAGGCAGAAGTCGGGGCCACTCTTCATGTTTTGAAACAGATGCTGTCCTTAGCATGTGGATGAATACCTGATTAATTCTCTCGCACAGCCCATTCCCCTGAGGGTGATACGCAGTGGTCCGAAGCTTCTTGCAATCATGGAATTGTTTCAGAGTTCCTGAAATAACTGAGCCTCAAACGCGGTTCCCCGATCAGTGAGAACCAATTCAGGATACCCGAGAGGTTGGACCCAATGGCTGTAGAAGATGTGGGTGGCCGTTCTGGCAGTTAGATCCTTGACGGGCACAACGACCACCCACTTGGAATAATGATCCACCATGGTCAGGGCATAGGTATATCCCGATCGAATAGGGGATAATTTCACGTGATCCAGAGCAACCAATTGATTGGGCCTCTCAGTACGGATGGGATGTAGCGGGGCTCTTGCGTCCTTGGGAGGATTCTTGGTGACATTACAGATGGTGCACTCGGCACACCACTTTTCAATATCTCCATGCATCCCCACCCAATAGAACCTCCTCCGGATAGTAGCCTCGGTCTTGTGTACCCCAAAGTGTCCCAACTGGTCGTGATAGGCATTAAGAACCATGGCGGCATCCCTTCGAGGGACCAAGATCTGATGCAGACGTTCTCCAGAAACTGGGTCTAAGGAATTTCGACACAATAGTCTTTTTTGGAGGAACAGACGATTTCTCTGACACCATAGCCGCTTCAACTCCAAGTCCCCTTGCGCCTAGCGGAGCCTAGTCGGCTCACTCTTCTGCAACAGATAGTCCAGAAGATCCCCCATGACCCGTCTTTTCCCGATCTTCCTAAGCCATGGGTACTTGCCAGTGTAAAAAATTAGGCTGCGGATCCCAAAGCAGTGAGGGACTCTTCTATCCTAGGAAGAGGGTAGGCATCCTTGTGGGTTACATCATTCAACTTCCTGTAGTCCACACAAAATCAAATGGTTCCATCCTTCTTTTTGACAAGGACCAAGGGAGCAGCCCAGGGACTCTGGCTCTCCCGAATGGCAACAGCTTCCTTCATCTCCTGCAGCATCTTTTTCACTGTCTGGTACATTGCAAGTGTGACCGGCCAGTGCCTTTCCTTGATGGGGGGACTATCTCCAGTTAGAATCCGATGGATCATCGTGGTCCGGCCAAAATCGGTGGGCTGTTTACTGAAGGCTTCCTGGAACTGTTTAGCCACCTGAATGACTCCTCCAACCTGGTCCTGGGGAGTATCTTCGTCTCCTATCTGCAACTGAGTCCACCATGGGTCCACAGAGCCCTTGTCGGCCCCTGGGGCAATCTGAGCAGTCCATTGCCTTGCAACTTGTGGCCTTGACATCACATATTGGGAGTCCAGATGGTGTAACTGAGCAATAGGAGTATACTTGGTTAATCTGGTGACGGCTTGGGAGAGGTTAACCACTCGTACCGGGACTCTCCCATTTCGCACAGTTACAAGGCTTCTAGCTGCCCGTACCAAAGGGTAGTCCTCCAGTTGCATGGGTTCCATGAGTGCCTTATAATCTTGGTTCTTCACCCCTGGACGGGCACGACATCAGATAATAGTCTCTGTCTGCGGCTGCAGGGTAACAGCTCGTATGTCTTGGATTCTCACCCAGCAGATCTCCTAACGAGGATTGACAAACTTTTGTTCAGCTTGGAGTGTCCTGAGGTGGTGTTGCGTGGCTCTCTGGCCAGAGGGTGACATGTAGGGAAGAGAAGCATGCAAGGAGTTAACTATGTCATCAAAGCAGTGTCTCATGATGTTCATTCCTAGAATAAACTCAGCTGCATGTTCATCACCAACATTAGTAACAATAGCACCTTGTCCCTTAAGAACATGATTCCCTACTTGCGCTGTGAGCTCCCAGTAGCCTTGCTTGGGTACTGGTTTCCCATACCCTGCCATCACCTGAAAGTCTACGTCATTAGGTTAACATAACATCTCAGGACCCCAATACTTGTAAAACACCCCTTGAGGAATGGTGGACACCTGGGACCCAGTGTCGATCAAGGCCTGCAATTTAATCCCCTCTACCACAATTTGCACATAGGGGCAGGGGGCAACATAAATCGAGAGTCCTATTTTGGCGTTGGTTGATTCTGGACCTTCAGTGGTTACTCCCGGTGTGCGATCCTCGACCCCAGGTGATGCCCGTTTAAAGCCCAACATTGGCTCTTCCAGTGTCCAGTCTTTTTACAATGGCTACAAACAGGTCCTTGAACCCCACAGGGCAACACAGGGGGGGATACTAGGTGGTCTGGCAGGACGAGGGGCAGGTTATTTGGATGAAGGTGAGTTAGCCCTGCCCACCATCTCTTTAACAGCTTTAGTCAACTGATCAATGTCCTGTCATACACGTTGTAAGTCATTAGCCCATGGACTAGAGGGAGTCGAGACGGCGGCAGGCTGGGGTGTGGTTACGGCCGGGGCCGGGGCTCCCAATGAATCAGCAGAGGGGGCCTAACTTCTTCTGCTTCGGGCCCTGACTCAATGACTTTGATGGCCAACCTCTTGAAGGCAGGGAAAGCCATATCTGGGTTTTGAGCTGCCAACATCCTGAGTTGGGCCTTATCCCACTTATTCTGAGCCCCATCTATGAACCTGTCCATCAACACACTGTTAACACTTGGTACGGTATGCAATACGGTACCGGGACACCACACAAGTCTGCATGGGACAAGAGACCAGAGCAGAGGGAGAGAGGACGTACACGGCTCCTCATCTCCCCTCCCCCTGCTCTGCCATCGGAGGACACAAGTTTCCACGGGGTAAAGAAGCCAGAAGAGCAGGGGAGAGAGGACGTACATGGCTCCTCATCTTCCCTGCCTAATGATTTCTATGTGTGAAGGGGACATACTGCACAATCTGGGGATAATGGGGGGGGGGGGAGGACATACTGCCCGGGCTGGGGATAAGGGGGGGGTGTGGAGGAGGACATACTGCACAGGCTGGGGATAAGGGGGGTGGGGGTGCATACTGCACGGGCTGGGAATAAGGGGGATTGGGGGGACATACTGCACGGGCTGGGGATAAGGGGGGAGGGGGGACATACTGCACGGGCTGGGGGTATGGGGGGAACATACTGCATGGGCTGAGGATAAGGGGGGGGACATCACAGCACGCAAGCTGATTTCTATGTGTGAAGGGGGACATACTGCACGCATCTCCCCTCCCCCTGCTCTGCCTTTGGAGGACGCAGGTCTGCACTGGAGAAAGAAGACAGAGCAGGGGAGGATGACAAAGTGCACGAGCTGGGGATGTATACACTGCAGGGGCTGGGGAATAAATCTCAGACTGGGGATGATTTCTATGTGTGAAGGGGGGGAGGACAGGACTCCTGAATTAAACATGCTGGGAGTTGTAGTCCCTGTTATGTGTGTGTATGCTAGTGTTTCCCAACCAAGGAATGCTGGGAGTTTAAGTTCTGGAACACCTGGAGGCACCCTGGTTGGGAAACACTGGTGTATGCCCTGTAGAGGTGGGGTGAACTACAACCCCCAGGAGACTACTGAGAGACAACAGAGGTATTGTGAACTACAACCACCAGGAGACTACAGAGGCAGCTGCTGGTGTTATACCACAGACTGAAGACTCCTGACACAACATGCTGGGATTTGTAGTCCCTGTCGGTAAGCTGTAGAGTCGTGGTGAACTACAACCCCCAGGAGACTACAGAGGCAGCATCCTGGTGTTATACCACAGACTGAAGACTCCTGAATGACCCATGCTGGGAGTTGTAGTCCCTTTTGTGTGTGTATGCCAGTGTTTCCCAACCAGGGCTGAGTTAAATGTACAGTGATCTCCAAACTGTGGCCCTCCAGATGTTGCAAAACTACAAATCCCAGCATGCCCAGACAGCAAACTGACAGCAACTCCGCCGCCGCTGATGGGTAAGTGGACCTCCGACGCCGGTCCTTGTCGGGAAACCGAAAGTTAACCCCCCCCGCCACCGATCTGCTATTGGTCGTCGCTTCTAGACGACCAATAGCAGGGATAGGAGGGGTGGCACTCCTGCCACCTCACTCCTATCCCTTCAGGGGGATCGTGGGTGTCTTGGACAACCCCGATCCCCCTTATTTTCCTGGTCACCGGGTCACCATAGACCCGGAATAGCCGCAAATCGCCGGTGTGAATTCACCGGCGATTTGCGGTGATCGCCGACATAGGGAAGGCTAATGACCCCTCTGGGCATTTGCGCAGGGTGCCTGCTGATCGATATCAGCATGCAACCTGGCCCCCGCCCTGCGCGCGGCGGGGACTGAAATTCCCACGGACCTACCGGTACGTCATGGGTCCTTAAGGGGTTAATCACATCCCATTAGTTTCAATGCTAGAAAACTCTACTAGCAACTACAGCTCCTCAGATCTAAGTTTCCTGGATAAACCCCAGCCACCTGGAGTATGACACTGCGGTTGAGGCATATGTGATGTCCCGATACAGGACTTGGTCCTGTCCCTCTGTCTAAAGTCCCCTCAGTCAGAGTCCCTCCATGCTAGTAGGGCTCTCCTGGGGGGGCTACCCCTAGTCGCCTCTTAAAGCTGTGTATTAAATGTACATATTTATGTATTTAATAGTAGTATTCATTTGTATAGGACCTTAGAGGTCATGTGCCTTTAAATAATTTATGTTGTGCTATGGTTGAAGGATCTTTGAGTCATGTGATATACCCATAGTTCCTTAGGTCAGGACTGACAGGTTGGCAGAACCAATGAGCTTTGTACCTGCCCCCTTAATATATAAGGGGCTGCTGCCACTTAATTCTCGCTCTTAGTTCCTGTACATGAAAGAAAGCACATCTCAGCACAATTCTGCAATTCAAGCTAGGCCTGAAGCCTATTCTTCAGCAGCCACAAAACCGTGAATTATCCAGCTCAAAACTACAAATCCTGTGTGACTACTGCAACTCAAAATTACCCTAAATTCAGTAGCACAGTGGCTATCAAACAAAAGCTCATTGTTCTCAGAAGTCCCAGCAAAACCTGTGAGGAACCTGAACTACGGTCCTCAATATAAACACTGTTCTGTTACCTACAGTTGCATAAAATATGCAGTAAAGTTTATTCCCGTTTTCATCAAATATCTGCTGTGGACATTCAATTATTTCTCCCTACCGTTTGTGGGACGGTTGGTGGTAGGAACATTAACGATTGGGAAACCTCACCCTGGCGTCACGACAACAAAGGGTTAATACCAGCACCCTACATCACTACCACTTGCACCACCCTATTGTACCCTTCACCCCAGACTACCACACATATGGCTAAGTTTCTACTTGTTTATTTTTTATTTTTTTTTAAACGCCAAGAAAAACGCAAATTCTGCCGCATGGCGTTTTTTCGTCAAAAAAACGCTGCGGAAAGATGTTAGCTGTACATCAATGTGAAATCGCTAAATTCTTTTTCCACATGGCGTTTTTCAGTTTGGAGTTTTTTTTTTAATCCTTTTGGCATTTTTTCACTCTTTTTTGGGCGTTTTTCAGCTCCTTGGCAGTTTAGCAAAATCGCAGCATGTTGAGCCACTGGCGTTTTTTTTCCCTGAAATCGTGGCCTTTTTCTCCCATAGAAGTCTAAGAGAGAAAAAAACGTCAAGTGGGGTTTAACTTTGGTGTTTTTTCAGGCGGTTTTTATTCTCTTTTGGACTTTAGCAGTCCAAAAAAGTGATGTAGATACCTTTTTTAATAAAATTTTGTAGAGTACTATTAAAAAAAAATAATAAAAAAAGATACAGTAGTGATGGAAAAATTGTATTTAACGAAATTTATCTTTTTTATGACAAAATTTTTTAATTAATTTTTAAACAGGGATCAATGTATGTGGCAGGCAGGGCAATAAAAATGTAGCCGACAATAATAAAAATGTAGTGTGTGTGTGTGTTTTTTTCACTTTTTATTCTTTATTTTTTAGGTGGTACTACTACTCCCAGCATGGAACACACTGTTCCATAATGGGAGTAGTGGTACCTGTACTAATTGACAGATCGCCCTGGGTTCCATTGCGATCCTTCTGTATAATTTATAGATGCGGCCGGCCGTACTTCTATGGTCCCCTGCACTGCCGCATTTATACACCTATTCATATTTCCCGCAGAGAGCTGTGATTGGCCAGATGGTTCCAGCCAATCACAACCATCTGTGGGAAATATGAATTGGTGTATATATATATACAGCAGTGCAGGGGACCATAGAAGAGCGTCCGGCCGCATCTGTACGTTATACAGAAGGATACAAACAAAAAAACATGTTTAAAGCATTACCATGTGGGGTATAGCAATTGGGTATTAGTGCACCACATAAATCTATGTACAAACCAACAACCCCTTAACAGGTGTGCAAATGTGCCTTATAATAGACTCCAAAAATAATAGACCCAAAAAGAAAAAGGAGCTACTCAAGATATGTGAAAAAATAAAAGTATAATCTTTATTTCACAACATTTAAAATCACAATACATTTAAAAGAGGAGGAATACGGCACAGACAGGCGGCATGGGACAATGAACAATGAATGTGCAAAGGGTGCTAATACACACTAAATAAGTACACATATAACTGCTAGATCACATAAGCACAAATAAAATCAAACTGCTTGTAATGGTGTGTTTAGAGGATATATCCAAAGTGCAATTGCAATATAACAAGACCTAAACTACAGCCATATGGCATTAATATTAGGGATCGACCGATTATCGGTATGGCCGATATTATCGGCCGATAATCACGATTTTGGGCATTATCGGTATCGGCAATTACCTTGCCGATAAGCCGATAATGCCCCGCCCCCCGCACCGCCCCCACCGCACCGCGACCGCACCCCCCGACCCGCCGCACCGCGACCGTCCCCCCGACCCACCGTGTCGCACCCCCACCGTAGTGCTGGGCGGTATACCGGTATGGATTTTTGCCCATACCGCTATACCTGTCGGGCCCCTCCCCCACCCTCCGAGTCAATAAAAAAAATTAAATAAACTTACCCATAATGGGGGTGGTCCGGGCCATCCATCGTTCCTTCCTGTAGTGTCCGGCGCAATTCCGGGTGGAGGGTGCACCGGTACGGGCTGTCCTTCTCCGGGGGTCCTCTTCTCCACTCCGGGCAGGCTCCGGCCTAGTACGCTGCATAGACGCCGCTACGCCGTGACATCAGGTGCGTCGCTGCGCACGGGCGTCACTGCGCAGCGGCGTCTATGCAACGTACTAGGCTGGAGCGTGCCTGGAGTGGAGAAGAGGACCCCCGGAGAAGAAGGACAGCCCGGACCGGTGGACCCTCCACCCGGAATGCTGCCGGACACTACAGGAAGGAAGGATGGATGGCCCAGACCACCCTGACAGGTAGGGGAGAGAAGCGGGTGGCGGCGGCGGCCTATGGCACCGCAAAAGCCACTGCAGTGCATTGATTTAAAGCGTCCGCTTTAAATCAATGACCTGCAGCGGTGTCGAGGGGGGATAAATAGCCAATAACTTATACCGGAATATCGGTATAAGTTATCGGCTATCGGCCCTAACCTTGACCGATTATCGGTATCGGCCCTAAAAAAACGATATCGGTTGATCCCTAATTAATATGTAAACATATATGTACCGCTGTATATATGGATGGTTGCAAAAGTCCCAGGATGCCGCCACTAATGATGTCGCGAACATAAAATTTTCGGTTCGTGAACGGCGAACGCGAACTTCCGCAAATGATCGCGAACCAGGCGATCTGCCATTGACTTCAATGGGCAAGCGAATTTTAAAACACACAGGGACTCTTTCTGGCCACAATAGTGATTTAAAAGTTGTTTCAAGGGGACTAATACCTGGACTGTGGCGTGCTGGAGGGGGATCCATGGCAAAACTCCCATGGAAAATTACATAGTTGATGCAGAGTCTGGTTTTAATCCATAAAGGGCATAAATCACCTATTATTCCTAAATTCTTTGGAATAACGTGCTTTAGCCCCCTTTAGGCATTACATAGTTAGATCCCCCCTTTTGGCAGCACATAGATTCCCCCATATTAGGCAGCACATAGTTAGAGCCCCCCTTTAGGCAGCACATAGGTAGAGCCTCCATTTAGGCAGCACATAGAGCCCCCTTTAGGCATCACATAGTTAGTTCCCCCTTTAGGCAGCACATAGATTCCCCCATGTTAGGCAGCACATAGTTAGAGCCCCCCTTTAGGCAGCACATAGAGCCCCCCTTTAGGCAGCACATATTTAGATCCCCCCTTTAGGCAGCACTGTTTTTATTTCATAGCCAAAAAAGGTATTTTTTAATTTTTTATTTGAACAACTGTCACACCAAATGTGATTTGCAATAGTGTGACAATGAGCAAAAAAGGGTGCCAGCGGAGTTCCCCTTTTAAGCAGAGGTCCCCAACCAGGGTGACTCCAGCAGTTGCAAGACACACGGACTGAACTTATAGCCCTTTTAATACTGTAGTTAGTTGCTTGAAGGAAATTAAGTTTTACACCGGAGTACCCCTTTTAACCAGCGGTTCCCTCCCAACCAGGGTGCCCCCAGCAGTTGCAAGACACATGGACTGAACTTATAGCCCTTTTAATACTGTAGTTAGTTGCCTGAAGGAAATTAAGTTTTACACTGAAGTACCCCTTTTAACCAGCGGTTCCCTCCCAACCAGGGTGCCTCCAGCAGTTGCAAGACACACGGACTGATATTTGATGTGATAACAAAGGTGCCTTACCCGGTCCACACGTTGGCGCACACTCCCTGCATCATCTCCAGTGTCCGCGCCGCGGCATAGCGCGTCATGTGACAGGCACGTGACATCGTCACATGACCGTGCACATAGAGACGCGCCACCGCACACACGGAAGCACAGAGAGTCAGGGATGCGCGCACAGGGGATCAGAGGCAGCGCATGCGCACATCATTACATGCGCATACCATTAAACAGTGACATCTGGTGGGCAGACAAAATATTACAGTATACATCGTAACATTAAACTATATCAAGATAGTGACACCTAGAGGAAAAATAATATATTGCACCACTGTGCGCAAGAAAATGCATATATCTAATGATTGTAATAAATTACTGAAATAAATAATACTACCATTTCACTATAAATTATATCTACGTGAAATTCATCTATGTACACCACAGTAAAAGATATAAAATGTAATAATAAAGTACTAATGTAGGTATATAACGTGAGAAAGTGATTGTTGGTGAAAATGAGTGTGATATTTGGTATAATAATAAATGTGAAGTACATAAAATAAATGTGAGGTGTGAATGGGTAAATGTAAGAAAATGTGTATGTTGAAAATACATAAGTGAGTATAAATAAATATGTGTTAAGTACATTTGTATGAATAAATAATTAATTAATAATAATAATGTAAAAAAATAAATCATAAAATTACCGTATTTATCGGGGTATACCACGCACCGGCCTATAACACGCACCCTCATTTTACCAAGGATATGTGGATAAAAAAAGTTTTTTACCCAAATATCCATGGCAAAATGAGGGTGCGTGTGTGCGCGTGTATACCCCGATACACCCCCAGGAAAGGCAGGTGGAGAGAGGCCGTCGCTGCCCGCTTCTCTCCCCCTGCCTTTCCTGGGGTCTGGAGCCCTGCTGCCGGCCCTTCTCTCCCCCTGGCTATCGGCGCTGCTGCCCGTTCTGTCCCCCTGACTATCTGTGCCGGCGCCCCATTGCCGGCGCCGATAGCCAGGGGGAGAGAAGCGGCGCTGACAGCCAGGGGGAGAGAAGGGGCAGCGGCACCCATTGCCGGCGCCGCTGCCCCGTTGCCTCCCCCCATCCCCGGTGGCATAATTACCTGTTGCCGGGGTCGGGTCCGCGCTGCTGCAGGCCTCCGGCGTGCGTCCCCTGCGTCGTTGCTATGCGCTGCACGGCGCATGACGTCAGTGCGCCGTGCATAGCAACGACGCAGGGGACGCACGCCGAAGGCCTGCAGCAGCGCGGACCCCACCCCAGCAACAGGTAATTATGCCACCGGCACCGATAGTCAGGGGGACAGAACGGGCAGCAGCGCCGATAGCCAGGGGGAGAGAAGGGCCGGCAGCAGGGCTCTAGACCCCAGGAAAGGCAGGGGGAGAGAAGCGGGCAGCGACGGCCTCTCTCCCCCTGCCTTTCCTGGGGGTGTATCGGCGTATAACACGCACATAGACTTTAGGCTAAAAATTTTAGCCTAAAAAGTGCATGTTATACGCCGATAAATACGGTATATATAAAGAAATTAAATAGTAATGAAATTAATAATAAATTCATATGTGAAGTACCAAATGTCAGAAATAAATCAACATATATACTGTATATGTACATTGGAAGATTTTACATATGTGTGTGTGTGTGTGTGTGTGTAAATAAAAACTATAACTATAAACTATAATATGTTGTAGTGAAAGTGATAAATAATGTCATAGAATAAATAAATAAAAAGAAGAAAATTCATATGAGTGAAGTAAAGTGAAGAATACTAATAAAATGATGCTTAGAAAATGTATATAAAGTGCCAAAAATGCAAAAAAATCCAAAGAATGTGTGCGTTGGCACATATGTGGAGATGGTGCACACATGTCCACATGGATGGCAAACCACACTGTGCACAGAATTGCAGGATTTCCACACTTTCCTTAACTCCATTGACAGTTAGTTTCCTGGACGTCAAGGTAACAGTGCAAAATAACAAATTGACAACAGACTTACATATTAAGGAAATGGACTGCAACACTCTGCTGACCTTCAATGAACAATGAATACACCGGGTGAGTGTTGCAAAGTCTCCATCCCCTAATTATGTACAATATTCTTCCACATGTGTATAGTTAATTTGTGATCGGGGCTCCATACGTGTACTAGTGACAGGAAAGATTGCCTACATACCTATACAAGATCTTACCCTAGCATAGCGGTCTGAGTTGTGCCATAACCGCGCAATGAGGGCACGCCTATAGAGGGCATGCACTATAGTGAAGGAATAAGATAAGGGAGGGTTGGGAGGGTTCCACAAACGACACGTGCTCCGCCCCTGTAGGAGAGGGGGAAGTTATATACACACGCCCCCACCTGTTCCCAATAAGCCCCACCTGGAAGTGCAGGGAGCGATAATTACTTCCGCCCCTCGCACAAACACAGCCCATCAGGCTTTATACATATATATAATTTTATATCGGCAGTGAATGATTTTAATGCACTTTTGGATATTTTATACACTTTATTATCACTATGCACTATGTACACTGTGAATTTACACTTTATGTATATATCTATTGACGTGATATTTTGGATATTTTTATTAATTACTTAATCATACACTTTAGGTATCAGTTGAGTGATACCCCTATTTAAGAATGTTTGTATGGATGTAATGTGCACTGCTTGATAAATGTCAGGATTCAGCAGGCTGGAGGTGGATCCTCTGTGTCAGAGAGGGATTGGCGTGGGCCGTGTCGGTGGACCGGTTCTAAGTTGCTACTGGTTTTCACCAGAGCCCGCCGCAAAGCGGGATGGTCTTGCAGCGGCGGTAGCAACCAGGTCATATCCACCGGCAACGGCTCAACCTCTCTGACTGCTGAGATAGGCGCGGTACAAGGGATTAGACAAGAGCAAGGTCGGACGTAGCAGAAGGTCAGGGCAGACAGCAAGGATCGTAGTCAGGGGCAACGGCAAGAGGTCTGGAACACTGGCTAGGGATACACAAGGAACGCTTTCACTGGCACAATGGCAACAAGATCCGGCAAGGAAGTGCAGGGGAAGTGAGGTAACATAGGGAAGTGCACAGGTGAACACACTAATTAAAAACCATGCGCCAATCAGTGGCGCACCGGCCCTTTAAATCTCAAAGAACCGGGGGAGCGGGGCCGTGCACGCCGGGAGAGCACAGACGGGGAGCGAGTCTGGTAAGCGGGTCGGGATGCGCACCCCGAGCGGGAGCGTCCCGCATCCCGAATCGCATCCCGGCTAGGGACATTATCGCAGCGCACCCGGTCAGCGGGTCTGACCGGGGCGCTGCGAACAGGAGAACGCTGTGAGCGCTCCGGGGAGGAGCGGGGACCCGGAGCGCTTGGCGTAACAGTACCCCCCCTTGGGTCTCCCCCTCTTTTTAGAACCTGAAAATTTGTAGATAAGGTCCTTGTCAAGGATGTTATCCTCGGGTTCCCATGACCTCTCCTCCGGACCGCAATTCTCCCAATCTACAAGAATTTTTTTTTTACCTCTGACCGTCTTGGATGCAAGAATTTCTTTAACAGAGAAGATGTCTGAGGACCCAGAGACAGGAGTAGGAGCAACAACCTTAGGAGAGAAGCGGTTAAGGATAAGTGGTTTAAGGAGAGAGACATGAAAAGCATTGGGAATATGGAGAGAAGGAGGAAGAAGGAGTTTGTAGGAGACAGGGTTGATTTGGCATTTGATTTTAAAAGGTCCAAGATAATGTGGTCCCAGTTTATAACTGGGGACACGGAAGCGGATATACTTGGCGGAGAGCCACACTTTGTCTCCAGGAGAAAAGACAGGAGGAGTTCTTCTTTTTTTGTCGGCATGTTTCTTCATCCGGGATGAGGCCTGTATGAGAGATTTTTGAGTCTTTTTCCAGATGGTGGAGAAGTCCCGAGTCACCTTATCAACAGCGGGCAAACCAGAAGGCGTGGGAGGGGGGAGGGGGGGAAGAGGGTGACGGCCGTACACCACAAAGAATGGGGATTTAGCGGAGGACTCAGAGACTTTGAAATTGTACGAGAATTCGGCCCATTTTAGGAGATCGGCCCAATCATCCTGGCGGGAGGAAACAAAATGTCGCAAATAGTCACCAAGAACCTGATTAACTCTCTCCACTTGCCCATTGGATTGGGGATGATATGAAGACGAGAAGTTTAATTTGATTTTAAGCTGATTACAGAGGGCCCTCCAGAATTTCGACACAAATTGAACGCCTCTATCCGAGACGATATGCGTAGGAAGCCCGTGAAGGCGAAAAATGTGCACAAAAAATTGTTTCGCCAACTGTGGCGCAGAAGGAAGACCTGGAAGAGAAATAAAATGTGCCATCTTGGAGAAACGATCAACGACCACCCAAATAACTGTGTTGCCATGGGATAAAGGCAAGTCTGTAATAAAGTCCATAGCAATCTGAGACCATGGTAGCTCAGGAACAGGCAGAGGATGAAGGAGACCGGCAGGCTTCTGGGAGGAGTCTGTACAAGCCCGAACAAAATCAGAAACATCTGCTTCCAGGGTAGGCCACCAATAAAATCGAGAGATGAGCTGGATGGATTTTTTGACGCCAGCATGGCCGGCGAGGTGTGAGGAGTGTCCTAACCTGAGAATCCTGAGGCGCTGGCGTGGAGGGACGAAGGTCTTTCCAGGAGGAATTTGTCTGATGGAAGCTGGGGAAGCAGAGATCAGACAGTCAGGAGGAATAATGTGTTGCAGGGAGGCTTCCATTTCAGAGGCATCCGAGGAACGAGAGAGGGCCTCAGCCCTAATGTTCTTGTCAGCGGGGCGAAAATGAATCTCAAAGTTAAAACGGGCAAAGAACAACGACCACCTAGCCTGGCGAGGGTTCAGCCGTTGGGCAAACTGAAGATAAGAGAGATTCTTGTGATCAGTGTATATAATAACTGGGTATTTGGACCCCTCCAGCAGGTGCCTCCATTCCTCGAGGGCCAGTTTTATGGCCAGTAGTTCTCGATCACCAATGGAGTAGTTTTTCTCCGCCGGAGAGAAGGTCCTAGAAAAGAAACCACATGTAACACCATGTCCGGAAGAGTTTTTCTGTAGGAGTACAGCTCCAGCTCCCATCGAGGAGGCGTCTACCTCCAGTGAGAAGGGTTTAGATGGATCGGGTCTGGAGAGTACGGGAGAAGAAGAAAAGGCAGTTTTGAGACGGTTGAACGCCTCTTCCGCTTGAGGAGGCCAGGACTTAGGGTTGGCGTTTTTCTTGGTTAGGGCCACAATTGGGGCCACAATGGTGGAAAAATGTGGAATAAATTGTCTGTAGTAATTGGCAAACCCCAAGAAACGTTGGATAGCTCGGAGTCCGGAGGGGCGTGGCCAATCCAACACGGCTGATAGTTTGTCCGGGTCCATTTGGAGTCCCTGGCCAGAGACTAAATATCCTAGGAAGGGAAGAGATTGGCATTCAAAGAGACATTTCTCCATCTTGGCATATAACTGATTGTCCCAGAGTCTCTGAAGAACCATGCGGACATGACGGCGGTGTTCTTCTAGGTTAGAAGAAAAAATCTAAATATTGTCCAGGTAGACCACTACACAGGTATATAATAAATCACTAAAAATTTCATTTACAAAGTCCTGGAAGACGGCAAGGGAGTTGCAAAGCCCAAAGGGCATAACCAGATATTCAAAGTGTCCATCTCTGGTGTTAAACGCGGTCTTCCACTCGTCCCCTTCCCTGATGCGGATGAGATTATATGCACCTCTTAAATCCAATTTGGTAAAGATGTTGGCGCCACGTAGGCGGTCAAAGAGTTCCGAGATAAGAGGCAGGGGATAGCGATTTTTTATAGTGATTTTATTAAGACCGCGGTAATCAATGCATGGACGTAAGGAACCGTCTTTTTTGGAGACAAAGAAGAACCCTGCTCCGGCAGGGGAGGAAGACTTGCGGATAAATCCCCTTTTTAAATGTTCTTGGATGTACTCCGTCATGGCTTGTGTTTCCGGAGCTGACAGAGGATAGATTCTGCCCCGGGGTGGAGTAGTACCAGGGAGGAGATCAATAGGACAGTCATAAGGCCTGTGAGGAGGCAAAGTCTCTGCTTGTTTTTTGCAAAAAACATCAGCATAGTCCAGATAGGCCTTGGGGAGACCTGGTATCGAAGGAGCCATAGGGTTTTGACTGGCAGGACTGGGAGCAGACATAAGGCATTTTTTGTGGCAAGAAGTACCCCAGTTCTTGATTTCCCCGGTGGTCCAGTCAACAAAGTCCAGTGCGAACAAAGTCCATATCCTGGCGGAGCTCCTGACGTCTCCCGGAAAAACGCATGTCAATGCGGGTGGCCAGATGAATAAGTTCATGCAGGTTAGCAGGGATTTCTCGTGCGACCAGCACATCTTTGATGTTACTGGATAGGCCTTTTTTGAAGGTCGCGCAGAGGGCCTCGTTATTCCAGGACAATTCGGAGGCGAGAGTACGGAATTGGATGGCGTACTCGCCTACTGAAGAATTACCCTGGACCAGGTTCAGCAGGGCAGTCTCGGCAGAAGAGGCTCGGGCTGGTTCCTCGAAGACACTTCGAATCTCTGCGAAGAAAGAGTGTACGGAGGCAGTGACAGGATCATTGCGGTCCCAGAGCGGTGTGGCCCATGACAGGGCTTTCCCAGACAGAAGACTGACCACGAAAGCCACCTTTGACCTTTCAGTTGGAAATTGGTCCGACATCATCTCCAAATGCAGGGAACATTGCGAGAGAAAACCACGGCAAAGTTTAGAGTCCCCATCAAACTTGTCCGGCAATGATAAACGGAGGCTGGATGCGGCCACTCGCTGCGGAGGAGGTGCAGGAGCTGGCGGAGGAGATGGTTGCTGAAGCTGTGGTAGAAACTGCTGTAGCATCACAGTCAGTTGAGACAGCTGGTGGCCTTGTTGCGCTATCTGTTGCGACTGCTGGGCGACCACCGTTGTAAGGTCAGCGACAACTGGCAGCGGGACCTCAGCGGGATCCATGTCCGGATCTACTGTCAGGATTCGGCAGGCTGGAGGTGGATCCTCTGTGTCAGAGAGGGATTGGCGTGGGCCGTGTCGGTGGACCGGTTCTAAGTTGCTACTGGTTTTCACCAGAGCCCGCCGCAAAGCAGGATGGTCTTGCAGCGGCGGTAGCAACCAGGTCGTATCCACCGGCAATGGCTCAACCTCTCTGACTGCTGAGATAGGCGCGGTACAAGGGATTAGACAAGAGCAAGGTCGGACGTAGCAGAAGGTCAGGGCAGGCAGCAAGGATCGTAGTCAGGGGCAACGGCAAGAGGTCTGGAACACTGGCTAGGGATACACAAGGAACGCTTTCACTGGCACAATGGCAACAAGATCCGGCAAGGAAGTGCAGGGGAAGTGAGGTAATATAGGGAAGTGCACAGGTGAACACACTAATTAAAAACCATGCGCCAATCAGTGGCGCACCGGCCCTTTAAATCGCAAAGAACCGGCGCGTGCGCGCCCTAGGGAGCTGGGCCGCGCGCGACGGGAGAGCACAGATGGGGAGCGAGTCTGATAAGCGGGTCGGGATGCGCACCCCGGCTAGGGACATTATCGCAGCACACCCGGTCAGCAGGTCTGATCGGGGCGCTGCGAACAGGAGAACGCTGTGAGCGCTCCGGGGAGGATCGGGGACCCTGAGCTCTCGGCGTAACAATAAAGACTAGGGGAGCCTAGTTGAAACGTTGCTTGCTGTGGAAACACTTTTTTTTTTGTTATGGAATAAACACAATACTTTTTTTCACTTTTAAACCTTGTGTGCTGTGGTGAGATTCTTCTTTTTTGCTGTTTAGGTGGTTGGGCCACTGACCTGGGCTCCAGAAACCGTGTGGACCATTGCATGAATACACCATACAAATACATTTAATTTGTTTATATATAATTTTATGATTTCTTTTTTTACATTATTATTATTTTCATACAGATGTACTTAACACATTTATTTATACTCACTTATGTATTTTCAACATACACATTTTCTTACATTTACCCATTCACACCTCAAATTTTTTTTATGTAATTCACATTCATTATTATAACAAATATCACACTTATTTTCACCAACAATCACTTTCTCATGTTATATACCTACATTAGTACTTTATTATTACATTTTATATTTTACTGTGGTGTATATAGATTAATTTCATGTAGATATAATTTATAGTGAAATGTTAGTGTTATTTACTTCAGTAATTTATTACCATCATTAGATATATCCATTTTCTTAAGCACAATGGTGCAATATATTATTTTTCCTCTAGGTGTCACTATTAGAGATGAGCGAACTTACAGTAAATTCAATTCGTCACAAACTTCTCAGCTCGGCGGTTGCTTACTTTTCCTGCATAAATTGGTTCAGCTTTCCGGTGCTCCGGTGGGCTGGAAAAGGTGGATACAGTCCTAGGAAAGAGTCTCCTAGGACTGTATCCACCTTTTCCAGCCCACGGGAGCACCTGAATGCTGAACTAATTTATGCAGGAAAAGTCATCAACTTCCGAGCCGAGAAGTTCGTGACTAATCGAATTTACTGTAAGTTCGCTCATCTCTAGTCACTATCTTGATATAGTTTAATGTTACGATGTATACTGTAATATTTTGTCTGCCCAGCAGATGTCACTGTTTAATGGTATGCGCATGCATACGATGTGCGCATGCGCCGCCTCCGAACCCCTGTGCGCGCATCCCTGCCTCTCTGTGCTTCGTGCGCGCGGCAGCGCGGCTCTATGTGCACGAGGTCACGTGCCTGTCACATGACGCGCTATGCCATGGCGCTGATGCCGGAGGTGATGCGGGGAGTGTGCACCGACGTGTGGACCGGCGTAAGGCGCCTTTTTATCACATCATCAATCTGCGCTCAGTCCCGATTGGTCCTTGGGCACATAAATACCCACAATCTCTTGGATGCAGTCACCCCCGGAAGGAGGTCAGCAGACCGAAACACGTGTAGGGGTGGCGGCGTCCTGGGACTTTTGCTACCATCCATATATACTGCGGTATGTATATGTTTACATATTAATGCCAGGTGGCTGTAGTTTAGGCCTTGTTATATTGCACTTGCACTTTGGATATATCCTCTAAACACACCATTACAAGCAGTTTGATTTTACTTGTGGTTATGTGATCTAGCAGTTATACGTGCACTTATTTAGTGTGTATTTGCACCATTTGCACATTCATTCTTCATTTTCGCAGGTATGCCGCCTGTCTGTGCCGTATTCCTCCTCTTTTAAATGTATTGTGATTTTATATGTTGTGAGATAAAGATTATACTTAGATTTTTTCACATATCTTGAGTAGATCCTTTTTCTTTTTGTCATATAAGGAGCCTTGGCCTGTTATATGACACTGCGCTCATTGTATCACTGGTCAAGGCGGGAAATCGCTGCGCCCGGCAATAAGTTCATCGCAATGTTTCGATCTGTGCACAGGAAGCAGAAAGAAGGCCAGAACGGAGGACAGAAAAGCTATATCAGTGCATGTAGTTCAATCGGAGAAGCGGGGAGGCAGCGTTTGTGCCTCCCGGCCTCTCACATAGAACTGTATGGGGACAGGGCGGGGAGGGTGCGTAACTGTCGACATTTCACTGAGTGCTAACGCGGGGGCCCCGTTAGGGAGATCGCGGGGGTCAAACACTTATCCCCTATCCTGTAGATTTCCCAAGTGCGGTCCTCAAGTCCCCCTAACAGGTCATGTTTTCAAGATTCCCATAGTTTTTCACAGGTGATATAATTCTGGTCTGTGCATCAGGCATCTCTACAACTATATCACCTGATAACATGACCTGTTGGGGGTATTTAAAGGACAACTGCAGCCAAATTTAACTTATCCCCTATCCACAACATAGGGGATAAGTGTTTGATTGCGGGGGTCCGACCACTGGGACCCCCCGCGATCTCCCTAACGCGGTGCCGGCATTAGCGCTCATTGTGAGCGCTAATGCACGTAGCTTCGAGCTCTGAGCTCTACGGTTTACGCCCCGTCCCCGCCCCGTCCCCATACAGTTCTATGGGGGAGGCGGGAAGGCATGAGCGCTGCCTCCCCGCCTCTCCCATAGAGATGTATGGAGGGGGCATGTCGGCAGCAACGTCATGCTGCGGCCGGCATGCCTCCTGCACGGGAGAGCCACGGCACAGCCGCAGCCCCGTACAGGAGATCGCAGGGGGGCCCAGCAGTCGGACCCCCGGCGATCAAACACTTATCCCCTATCCTGTGGATAGGGAATAAGTTACATTTTGGCTGCAGTTGGGTTAACACTGGTCTAGGGAGTTGCATATGGATTGGGTGTGCCCTTTTTTCACGTTGAGCCCCTGCCCTCAAAATTCCTGTGCACGTCCCTGTGTATTACCATGCTTGAAATGTATTTGCATATATATATATATATATATATATATATATATATATATATTCTCTTATACATTATGTATCTTCTTCTAAATGCAGAATGACGCTTTTGATATAAGCTTCTCTGTCTTCACATTGTGATGAAAATCCTTAGTTTGAAATGTTTTTTTATTCATACTGTGCTGTACTTTTGAGTGAGTCATAGCTGCAATAATGTCATCTACTTATTGACTATGTATTGTTCTGATGAGATTCAACTGGCTTTTACATTCTTGAGATAGGTATTAAGGGGAACACTGTTTGAAGAAGTGTTGACACTGTATTATATTTCCATTTCACAAGCCAAGTTAATAGAAATTCCCAGGAGTTCATACAGCAGGCTCTCACCATTTAGTGTCAAAACCATCTAAATTATATCTGATTTGCTTCACCAGTGATGCATTTTAAAATATTGTTTATTTTTTTTACAATGTGACTATGGGATTATCAATGGCAACTGGAATTCTCCTTGGTATTAATGTTCTTTAGACTTTGTAATTTGCATGTACTAAGCAACCCTTCTTCATCTAAACAATATCATTTTCTCCGACACAGCAAAAAGGACTTAACAAGCTGTATTGTTTTCTCAAGTTCTCTCTGGGGTAATTGTAGTACAGGTGGTCGTTGGTTCTATATATTGATTATTAATATGCACATAATGCACCTAATGTGGGGAACTATACTGCACCTAATGTGGGGGAACTATACTGCACCTAATGTGGGGGAACTATACTGCACCTAATGTGGGGAACTATATGGCACCTAATGTGGGGGAACTATACTGCACCTAATGTGGGGGAACTATATGGCACCTAATGTGGGGGAACTATACTACACCTAATGTGGGGGAACTATACTGCACCTAATTTGGGGGAACTATACTGCACTTAATGTGGGGAACTATATGGCACCTGGTGTGGGGGAACTATACTGCACCTAATGTGGAGAGCTATACTGCACCTAATGTGAGGGAACTATACTGCATCTGATTAAGGGGGGCAGGGGACTGGTGAAGGGGGACATGGGACTGATTAAGGGGGCAGGGGACTGATTAAATATTAAAACAATTATTTAAAAAAATTGTCCGGCCCTGATCCCCAGCATAAAAATGGATACAATGGGGGATGCCTGAAGCAGACTACAAGTGCCACAATAGGATCCTACACCAGATAGACGGTGTGGATGTGTAACAATTAGAATAATACAGGAATTTAGGTGCACTACTGTGGTAGATGTAAATAATGACATTGGCTAACCCTCAACTCTGATGTTAAAATTAAGACATTAGCCAGTATATCCTTGTATGAAGGACATACCTGGAGATAATTGCCCACTGGCCCCTGGTTTTGCTTATCACGCACAGGTAGGTTAGTGTTAGGTCCCGTGCCACTTGAGAAACCTTGGCGTTGGTGTGCGGGCTCAGGTATGTCCTTCATACAAGGATATACTGGCTAATGTCTCAATTTTAACATCAGAGTTGAGGGTTAGCCAATGTCATTGTTTACATCTACCACAGTAGTGCACCTAAGTTCCTGTATTATCAGAAGGAAGCCACAAACGGATCCAAGAGGTACACTGATATTTCAATACAAGATAGTATAAATATAATCATGATGGAAAGCAAAACATAATTGCAAGAAGGTTATTTAGAGCTGACCATAGATAGAGTTATATGGTTAGACAATAGTTAGTGGATTAGTGGTGGAGTTTGTTAGTTGTTAATAGTCTGGATAGGGCTGAGCAAGTCGGTGTCAAGTTGGTCAATGATTATGGATATCAATTTTGTCAGTGGCTGTGCAGTCAAGATAGATGGTATAGTACATTAAACAATCAGATAATGTGGACCACAACAATAAATTCAGAACACAGTCTTGATACTGAGTACAACAAATGCCTTAGCAACCGGTCCCAGGCAATGCTGCAAAAAAAAAAAAAAAAAAAAAGGAAATACCAGCATAAAAATAATATTTTTTATCTATAATTAGTATCTACCAAAATTACATTCCCAGTGGTACTGTGCAGCTTACCAAGGTCAAGAGTCCACAAAAATATATTGCACAGTCCGCAATGAAAAAAGTTCCAATATTAAATCACCGATCATGCAAAAAGCTCATATAAATCAAACAACAATATAGATATTCAATTATATATCTTTTCTTGGCTGCAAGATAATTTATATGGTGGCTGCACAATAAATAGCCACTTACCTAAAGAAAGGCACATCTTGGGGGCGTTAGAGTGGAGCTATGTAGATAGATAAATAATCCACAAAGGGTATACTCCTAATGTTTGGAGTATGCTCCTTATGCTGGGGAACAACAGAAAAAAGAAAATTTCAGTATAATGGGGTAAGGAACCAAATTTCTATTCTTCAACTTTTTTGGCCCAATATGCATAAACATGGCCCTTCTTTCTGCATAATGGGGTCTTATTGAGTGCAGATGCATGCCCCGGTTATATACTAATAAAAAAGGAAGCACAACAACAATAAGGGCACAGCCACAACTAGGTTTTATAGGCATAAGTGGAGGGGCCAATTTACATGTTCACATTATAAAAGAGGGAACATGGTAATAACCAGATTCGCACAGAAACATTTTAATAGAAAATAGCCATTGTAGTATAAGATAAGTAGTAGTCAAGATGTAAACAATAGTTCACCACTACTATGTGGGGAAACATATGTGGGGAAAATCTCACTCCAAAAGATGTACCACAGCAGAATAGATATAAGGCATAGATAATGAGTAGATAATAACATACCCAGGTGCTGAACGTGGCCTGGATAAGATGGCTGCTCCTGATGGCTGGACGCCACTGAAGTTAAATGAGCATGTGTCTCTCCTTATATGAGACCGTGCGCTTGACCGGAAATGATGTAGTTCGCATGGAAACGAATGGCCGGAAATTAAGTAATTCCATGCGGTGGACGCATATGCAAGATAGCCAACAGCGCCAATGCGAGATATATGCGCATGACCGGAGATTACGTAAAGGCTGTGTATTGGAGCGCATGTGCGCTCCACAGCACAAATGCGCGATATATGCGCATAACCGGAGGTGACATGTAGCTGTGTGTTGGAGCGCACATGCGCTCCAAGGACACAGGGGAGGAAGGTACAAGGTAAATACTTATGCCAGAAGGGGCGTGTCATCCAGGTATTGAAAGAGGTAGTCGTCTCACATAGTAGAGGCCATATTCGCAGTGGAACGCATATGAGTTCCACTCAGATACATTGTAGATATACAATGTATCTATATAGTATGCTAGCGTATGTCCAAAACACAACACTGCGGCCAAAGGAGTGTAAAATATTTATATAATACCAACAACCACTACACTGAAAAAATAAAGACAAATAACCCCAAACTAGAATAATAGTACAATTAATACTGATAAAGATAAGTGACCACATAATAGCAGCAAAGAAGCTTGGAGTATAAATTAGTTATAAAAAAAAAAATGGAGGACAATACCTCAATCCACTACTATACTGGATCTAGTTATTTACAGAAAATGGTGATAAATAATATAACAGATAATCATTTGTATGGCTAGTACAAAGAAATTTTTTTCTATATGTTTCACAATAAGAATATAAGCAAAAATAGGAGACATGGTTAAGGAAAACAAGAGATGGCAGAGGCGGATAAAGGTAGTCAGAGTTAAGCAAAAAGTAATTAGATGAACACTGTTAAAAGATAGAGACTCATTCAGACCCTGTGGGGTAACTGTTTGGAGGCGGGAAATCCACCTCTCCTCCATTTGTAACAATAGTTGGTCAATATTGCCTCCCCTGATGTTTTTCTTATAGACCTCAATCACCTGAATGCTGATATTGAGTGGTGATTCCGGGTGGCATGCATGAATATGGTTAGACAAAGTTTTATCTTGTTTGTTTTTTATGTCGCTGACGTGTTCAAGAACGAGTCGGTGGAATTCCCTGTGGGTCTTCCCTACATAGCCCAAGGGACAAGTGCATGTAGCCAGGTAAATAACCCCAGTGGTTTTGCAATTAGCATAGTGAAAGTTCTTAAATATTTTAGCATCACTATATCTTTGAAAGGTTTTAGAGACTTTGATAAAGTTGCATGCTTTGCCTGTCCCAGATCTGTATGTCCCTGTGATGTTGTGTCTGAGCCATGTTGTAGGTATTGTAGGGGTAAGTGGCTATGCACCAAAGTGTTGTTACGCCTAGCGCTCCGGGTCCCCGCTCCTCCCCGGAGCGCTCACGGCGTCTTTCTCCCTGCAGCGCCCCGGTCAGTCCCGCTGACCGGGAGCGCTGCACTGTCTTGGCCGTTGGGGATGCGATTCGCACAGCGGGACGCGCCCGCTCGCGAATCGCATCCCAGGTCACTTACCCGTCCCGGTCCCCTGCTGTCATGTGCTGGCGCGCGCGGCTCCGCTCTCTAGGGCGCGCGCGCGCCAGCTCTCTGACACTTAAAGGGCCAGTGCACCAATGATTGGTGCCTGGCCCAATTAGCTTAATTGGCTTCCATCTGCTCCCTGGCTATATCTGGTCTCCTCCCTTGCACTCCCTTGCCGGATCTTGTTGCCTTGTGCCAGTGAAAGCGTTTAGTGTGTCCAAAGCCTGTGTACCTGAACTTCTGCTACCCATCCTGACTACGAACCTTGCCGCCTGCCCCCGACCTTCTGCTACGTCTGACCTTGCCTCTGCCTAGTCCTTCTGTCCCACGCCTTCTCAGCAGTCAGCGAGGTAGAGCCGTTGCTAGTGGATACGACCTGGTTGCTACTGCCGCAGCAAGACCATCCCGCTTTGCGGCGGGCTCTGGTGAAAACCAGTAGCCTCTTAGAACCGGTCCACTAGCACGGTCCACGCCAATCCCTCGCTGACACAGAGGATCCACTACCTGGAAGCCGAATCGTGACAGTAGATCCGGCCATGGATCCCGCTGAGGTGCCGCTGCCAAGTCTCGCTGATCTTCCCACGGTGGTCGCTCAGCAATCGCAGCAGATTGCCCAACAAGGACAGCAGCTGTCGCAGTTGACCGCCATGTTACAGCAACTTCTGCCTCTGCTACAGCAGCAACCATCTCCTCCGCCAGCTCCTGCACCTCCTCCGCAGCGAGTGGCCGCTCCTAACCTCCGCTTGTCCCTGCCGGACAAATTTGATGGGGACTCTAAACTCTGCCGTGGATTTTTGTCTCAGTGTTCCCTGCATATGGAGATGTTGTCGGACTTGTTTCCTTCAGAACGGTCTAAGGTGGCGTTCGTAGTAAGCCTTCTTTCAGGAAAGGCCTTGTCTTGGGCCACACCGCTCTGGGACCGCTATGATCCTGCCACAGCCACAGTCCAGGCCTTCTTCACTGAACTCCGGAGTGTCTTCGAGGAGCCAGCCCGAGCTTCTTCTGCCGAGACTGCCCTGTTGAACCTCGCCATCCAATTTCGTACTCTTGCTTCCGAGTTATCATGGAATAACGAGGCTCTCTGCGCGACCTTTAAAAAAGGCCTATCCAGTCGCATCAAGGATGTGCTGGCCGCACGAGAGATTCCTGCCAATCTGCAAGAACTCATCCATCTAGCTACCCGCATTGACATGCGTTTTTCTGAGCGACACCAAGAGCTCCGCCAGGAAAAAGACTTAGATCTCTGGGCACCTCTCCCACAGTATCCGTTGCAATCTACGCCTGGGCCTCCCGCCGAGGAGGCCATGCAAGTGGATAAGTCTCGCCTGACCCAGGAAGAGAGGAATCGCCGTAGGGAAGAAAATCTCTGTCTTTACTGTGCCAGTACCGAGCATTTCTTGGTGGATTGCCCTATCCGTCCTCCACGCCTGGGAAACGCACGCACGCACCCAGCTCACGTGGGTGTGGCGTCTCTTGGTTCCAAGTCTGCTCCTCCACGTCTCACGGTACCCGTGCGGATTTCTTCTTCAGCCAACTCCTCCCTCTCAGCCGTGGCCTGCTTGGACTCCGGTGCCTCTGGAAATTTTATTTTGGAGTCGTTTGTTAATAAATTCAGCATCCCGGTGACCCGTCTCGTCAAGCCGCTCTACATTTCCGCGGTCAACGGAGCCAGATTGGACTGCACCGTGCGTTACCGCACAGAGCCCCTCCTCATGTCTATTGGACCCCACCTTGAGAGGATTGAGTTCTTCATTCTCCCCAACTGTACCTCTGAGGTCCTCCTCGGTCTGCCTTGGCTCCGGCTTCATTCCCCCACCATTGATTGGACCACCGGGGAGATCAGGAACTGGGACTCTGCCTGCCACAGGAAGTGCCTCTCCCCCCCTCCCAGTCCCGTCAGGCAAACCTCTGTGCCTCCCCATGGCCCCCGTCCTGGTGTCACACTGCCCCATGCCAGGCCTCGCCCTCTGCCCTCCCTCCCCATTCCCACTCCTGCTGTACTGCCTGCCGTTGAGGAAACCCTCCATTCTTTCCCGGTGTCCTCATCCCAGGGGAGGCAGTTACCGGACAAAGAGAAGGGGAGACCTAAGGGGGGGGTACTGTTACGCCTAGCGCTCCGGGTCCCCGCTCCTCCCCGGAGCGCTCACGGCGTCTTTCTCCCTGCAGCGCCCCGGTCAGTCCCGCTGACCGGGAGCGCTGCACTGTCTTGGCCGTTGGGGATGCGATTCGCACAGCGGGACGCGCCCGCTCGCGAATCGCATCCCAGGTCACTTACCCGTCCCGGTCCCCTGCTGTCATGTGCTGGCGCGCGCGGCTCCGCTCTCTAGGGCGCGCGCGCGCCAGCTCTCTGAGACTTAAAGGGCCAGTGCACCAATGATTGGTGCCTGGCCCAATTAGCTTAATTGGCTTCCACCTGCTCCCTGGCTATATCTGGTCTCCTCCCTTGCACTTCCTTGCCGGATCTTGTTGCCTTGTGCCAGTGAAAGCGTTTAGTGTGTCCAAAGCCTGTGTACCTGAACTTCTGCTACCCATCCTGACTACGAACCTTGCCGCCTGCCCCCGACCTTCTGCTACGTCTGACCTTGCCTCTGCCTAGTCCTTCTGTCCCACGCCTTCTCAGCAGTCAGCGAGGTAGAGCCGTTGCTAGTGGATACGACCTGGTTGCTACTGCCGCAGCAAGACCATCCCGCTTTGCGGCGGGCTCTGGTGAAAACCAGTAGCCTCTTAGAACCGGTCCACTAGCACGGTCCACGCCAATCCCTCGCTGACACAGAGGATCCACTACCTGGAAGCCGAATCGTGACAAGTGTCTCCCAAATTTTTGTCTCTTCTATATGTGATAATTGCTCTGTCCTCCACCAGTTTGCCAATTGTTGGATCAGATTTTAAGATGGGCCAGTATTTTGTGATAATTTGATGTATCTCCTCAACCGCTGCATGATAGGTCCCAATAATGCAAAGTGCCATGGTTATTTCAGATGTACGTTTCCAAGACGTAGGAGTGATGGCCTCTCAGTGCTCTTAGCATTTTGATATGCTTCTCTTAATATCCTATCATGATATCCACGTTGTTTAATTTGTTTTCTTAGATCTTGAGCTTCTATTTTAAATGTGTTCTCAGAGGAACAGTTTCTCCTAACCCTGTAATATTGACCCTTAGGAATACCCTTTTTTAAAGGTCTGGGATGGGGGCTATCCCTGACAAGTAGATTATTTCCTGAGGGGGGTTTCCTATATATGCTGGTATCCAGAACTTCTGAAGGACTTCATTTTAGTGACACATATAGAAAGGTAAGACAGTTTTTGTTTATTTCATAGGTGAATTTGAGACCAATAGAATTAATATTGAGCTTTGCGTTCCACTGGGAATATGGCCTCTACTATGTGAGACGCCTACCTCATTCAATACCTGGATGACACGCCCCTTCCGGCATATGTATTTACCTTGTACTGCCTTCCCCTGTAACCTTGGAGCGCTTGTGCGCTCCAACACACAGCTACATGTCACCTCCGGTTATGGGTATATATCGTGCATTTGTGCTGTTGAGCGCATATGCGCTCCAATGCACAGCCTTTACGTCATCTCTGTTCATGCGCATATATCTCGTGTTGGCGCTGTGGAGCGTCCAGCCATCAGAAGCAGCCATCTTATCCAGACCACGTATATTACGGGTTGGCTTATACTCGAGTATAAGCCAACCCGAAAATAAGCAGAGGCCCCTAATTTCACCCCAAAACCCAGGATTCGACTATTAGCCTAGGGTGGGAAATACATCATCCCCCCCATGTCATCATCCCTCCCTGTTATCATCTAGACCCCCGTCATTAACACCCCCGTCATCATCACCCCTGTCATCATCACCCTGTCATCATAACCCTCATCATCATCATATATACGGTACTCATTATCTATGCCTTATGCCTTACATCTATTCTGCTGTGGTACATCTTTTGAAGTGAGATTTTCCCCACATATGTTTTTTCCTGACTGTGCAATAGTGGTGAACTATTGTTTACATCTTGACTACTACTTATTTATACTACAATGGCTATTTTCTATTAAAATGTTTCTATGCGAATCTGGTTATTACCATGCTCCCTCTTTTATAATGTGAACATGTAAATTGGGCCCCTCCACTTATGCCTATAAAACCTAGTTGTGGCTGTGCCCTTATTGTGGTTGTGCTTCCTTTCTTATTAGTATATAACCGGGCCATGCATCTGCACTCAATAAGACTCCATTATGCGGAAAGAAGGACCATGTTTATGCATATTGGGCCAATAAAGTTGAAGAATTGAAATTTGGTTCCATTTACCCCATTATACTGAAATTTTCTTTTTTCTGTTGTTCCCCAGCATAAGGAGCATACTCTAAACATTAGGAGTATACCCTTTGTGGATTATTTATCTATCTATGTGCCTTTCTTTAGGTAAGTGGCTATTGTGCAGCCATTATATAAAATATCTTGCAGCCAAGAAAAGATATATCATTGAATATCTATATTGTTGTTTGATTTATAGGAGCTTTTTGCATGATCGGTGATCTAATATTGGAACTTTTTTCATTGTGGACTGTGCAATATGTTTTTGTGGACTCTTGATCTTGGTAAGTTGTACAGTACCATTGGGAATGTAATGTTGATAGATATTAATTATATATAAAAAATATTATTTTTATGCTGGTATTTCCTTGGATCCCTTTGTGGCTTCCTTCTGATCCCTGATGAGCCCTTGTTACCAATGGGCGAAACGCGTTGGTTAAGAGCGATCTGCCACAATTAATTTTGTATATAATTAATTCCCCTTCCCCATCCACACATAGTACAGGGAGGGACATATTCCTATGTTAAGGATAGACCACTGTTAGCATAGGTATTCACCTGTATCCTATATCCCCTTCCCTCCCCTCAAACCTTGGTTCCCGTGGTGCAATATATTTACATATTTGTTGTATTTTAATGAAATTAAGTAAAGTTAAATTTTTATTCTATACCTTATTGGTGTGTTGTGATATACTGTAAACTTTAAATCACCAAGCATTATCGGTATCTTCTGGCTTTAGTGTACCTTCATCTACTTTAAACATTGTGTGTTTTCTCAGTATTACATTAAGAAAATGTTTGCTTGTAGTTTGCTTGTTTATGCAATAGTTTGCTTGTTCATGCATTCTTCTCCAAATATATTTTTCTATAAGATATATGTTTGTAGAAAGTGGCAAGTAAAAATAAAAAAACAATTTAAAAAAAATCTAGCATGGTATGGGTAGAATCATTTCTAGTTATGAGTACCCATATGAGTACTCAACCTGATGAGCTCTCTTCCAATATAGATGCTGTAAGATGGATAAAGGAGAAAGTTTGGGGGGGCTCACACTATATAATATATACCGAGGTACTTGTGATACACGTACCCTACATGCCGATAGATACAATACAATAAAAAGAGGAAACAGACAGACCTCTAGGTATATATAGGTGATGAAATGGATTTGTGTGCAAAATGTGGGCTAGGAAAAGTGAGTGCAAATGTGGTGTGGAATAATTTATATAAAATATAATAAAAAAATAAAAAAGGGAAAATATATAATGTAAAAAATATATAATGTAAAAAAATTGAATGAATGGGTGATGTATAATAGGGGAGTGGTGAAGATGTGAGAGGTGAAGAGATATCAAAATGTATAATTTAAATATATAATTATAAAAGCTGGTTTAAACAAATGTTCAAATGTATTAATATTAAAATATTAAAATATTTCATAACGTATAAGTCCAAGCAGGGCCCTTGCTGTGGACTGTAAGCATAAATATAACAATTAAAAAACAGGTATTAGTAGATAGGAATAGTAGTACAATAAAATCATTTATAGTTAATACTGCAACCCGTAAGTTGGTTGGAAAAGCCATTAATTGAATCCAAGGTATCAGTAGTTATAGGCAGATAGTGGATAGTTCAATAGTTAGTAGCAAGTTTGTAACAAATGAGCACCGATATTGTAGCAAGTTTGAGACAAGTTTGTATCAAGACGTTGGCGCTGTGCACCACTCACCGCACCACTTGCAGGCTTCTCCGGGATGATCAGACCTCGTTGCTGGGGACTGGCATAGCTGTGCGGCCGGCCTGGATGTAGTGTCCGAGAGCTTGTCTAGATGGAATGTCGAACCCGGAGTGGCACAGATGACTGACCGAAGATGGTTGGCGGTGGAGGGATAGCACCGGTCCGGCAATGAGTGTGTGCATACAGCTGCCTCATGTAGAAGCACTGTAAACTGTCAAGGCAGTGGGCTAGAAACCAGGGGGTTCGAGCAGTTGCAAGTAACAGGAACGGCGTGTTCTTCAGGGTGGGCTGTGTAGGCAGATAGGCTAAACACATTTCGGGGTATCCCCTTCCTCAGTAGCAATATAATGTCTGCCGTAGGTGAATGGGGGTCTTATATAGTCCACTTTTAATGACGGTAGTTAATTTGTAAAGAATGGAAATTGAGGCTCATGGTCAATGAATATTGGATGATGATATGTTTATTTTAATAAAATATATATGATAGTTAAAGTGTGTGCCGAACCTCACAGGGTCCTTGTGGGTCGGCAAATACACAATAAAAATTCACAATAGATATACAAATATAAAACAGCAATTGTAACTAATATCAACAGGTAATTAGTAAAATTCATAAAATTGTAAAAAATTTAAAAAAAATGTGTCCACAGTATCCGATGAAACAGCCAAAATTATCCACAGTGTCCGATAAATCAGTCAAAATAATCCACAGTGTCCGATAAGCCACCCGAAAAAGTAGACATATTCTTGAGAAATTTATCTAATAGTTCAGATGGTGGGCACCATGAAAATAAAGTGCATAATAATCTCTTAGTAGTTTTGTTCAAATGAATCCCCTTGTATGTGAATCGTTTGTAATCCGATGTATAAGTTCTGGCTCTTTGTCCAAAGAGCCCGCTGCTAGAGACTGGGCAGTCTCAACGATATGCAGCGATCTCTGAAGTGAGCTTATAGGGAGGATACAATGTTGCTAGACAAGTGATACTATGTATGCATACAATTGTGTAAAGGGTTTAGTTCTCTTGAATGAAACACCTGCTGCTAGAGATTTTGCGGTCTCAAAATATGCAGTGGGTTTTGGTGGGCAAATAAACAGGGGACTGCAGTGCTTCAAAACTATACCATAGCTGTATACATAGTACCTGATGTGGCGCTGGTGGTCCCGGCTTGGTACAGATGATGGTCGGCTGGTAGAGACACGGCTTGTCTCAAAAGATACAGCAAATTGTAGAGGATCTGATCCTTGTAACGGCTCTGATAATTAGCCCGGTGTGGTGGCTGGAGCGTTGCGCATAGGTTTGATGCGCCAAAAATTTAAGGGTTCTGCCTCTGGGATTTTGGCTGTATGGAGTGGCACTTACACCATACAGCTGCTAATAAGTACTGGAAGGATTAAGATTTTTTTAATAGAAGTAATTTACAAATCTGTTTAACTTTCTGGCACCAGTTGATTAAAAAAAAAAAAACTTTTCCACCGGAGTACCCCTTTAACCTATTGGGCCACGGGCGTATGGATACGCCCTTGCATCCTGGTACTTAAGGACCAAGGGCGTACCTGTACGCCTGTGTGAATTTTGATTCCCGCCGCTAGCCGAATGGGGATCTGACCAGGATGCCTGCTGAAAACATTCAGCAGGCATCCTGTGCAAATGCCTGGGGGGTCCTGAGACCCCCCCCCCCCCTCAATTCAGATTGGCGAATTGCGGCGATTCCGGGCTGATCAGGTCTCTTACAGCCCGAAAATAGGGATGATCAGAGCTGTCAGAGACAGCCCCGATCATCCTGAAGGATAGGAGTGAGGTGGCGGGGGTGCCACCTCCTCCTATCCCCGGCGATTGGCCGATCAGAACTGACTGGATGTCAGGGCAGAGCAGGGGAAAGATGGTGGCGATGGTGTGGCGGGGACCGGCGGCAGTTACCTCCGATCACGGCGCGGGGAGGCGATAGGCAGGAGGTGGCATTATGGGGTATTTCTAACATAAAGACCCTCAAATTCACTTCAAAACTGAACAGGTCCCTGAAAAATTCAGGTTTTGAAATTTACTTGAAAAATTGGAAAATTGCTGCTATACTTTGAAGCCCTTTTCAAGAAGTAAAAACATGTCAACTTTATGATGCAAACATAACTTCAAACATACATCAATATATAATTTATTTGGTATGTCTATTTTCCTAACAAGCAAAGAATTTGTCACCTAGAAATTATGCAATTATTGACAAAAATTTACCACTTACATAAAGTAGAATATGTCACGAAAAAACAATTGCGGAATCAAATTAATAAGTACAAGCATCCCAGAGTTATTAACGCTTAAAGTGACAGTTGGTTAGAATAGCAAAAAATGCTCTGGTCCTTAGGGTCAAAATGGGCTCGGTCCCCAAGGGGTTAAATCTTTTCTGCGCAGAATTTATACCACAACTATAGATCTTTATCTGACCCTACTCTAATTCCATATTCCACCAATTCCATTTGCCGCATATTTTAAACAGAACACTTCTGGCATGTGCAATTGGATGCCAGTATACATGCACATGGTTCTGCTATGTTCCTGATGCCAGGGAAATGTCCATCACAGATATTTATGGCATATAAATGTGCGCATCTCTCATTTCTATGAAGGTAATGGAAACAAGTGAGCTATTTAATTCTGTTTTATCCTACATGGGAAACTCAATCATTTGTGGTATTTTTTTCTCACTTAGATAAGTGTAATTATCTCATCATAGTATTCACCATATTCTGATTCACGCTTAGTTATAAATGTTCTTAATCTCTAGAGAATCCCTCTTAAAATGTAGGAAAGAGGCTTTCCCACAAAACACAATATAAAATAGGCAATTTATTCATAGTTATAGATGGTAATCCTGCTATGATACCTTCATTTTTTCAATTATTGTACATTTCTCTTGGTTCATTACCTGCCTTTAATGTACTGTTATAGAGAAGTGCAAATGTCAGGATTTTTGGGATTTATACTATACAGACCCAGCATATAACAAACCTTAATTGAACTGTACTTACTACTTGACTTTACAGTGTATTTTAGCCTTTAGGCGCACAGGCTGATGAACGCGATGTAAATGTGCATGTGGCAATGAACAATAAAAGGTTTGACAATATCCATTAAATGAAAAAAATTGACTGCACTGTGTTGTAAACAACAGTGTTTAAATCACCACTTGGACACAAGCTTGTGTATAACATAGCAGTATAAATGCATACTTGGCCTAGCAGCATACAAAATAGCTATCAATATACAGTTGCAAGTAAAAGTATGTGAACTTTTTGGAATTATATGGATTTCTGCATAAATTGGTCATAAAATGTGATCTGATCTTCATCTAAGTCACAATAGTAGACAATCACAGTCTGCTTAAACTAACATCACACAAATAATTCAATGTTACCATGTTTTTATTGAATACACCATGTAAACATTGACTGTGCAGGTGGAAATAGTATGTGAACCATTGGATTTAATAACTGGTTGAACCTCCTTTGGCAGCAATAACTTCAACCAAACGTTTCCAGTAGTTGCAGATCAGACATGCACAACAGTCTGGAGTAATTTGTGACCATTCCTCTTTACAGAACAGTTTCAATTCAGCAATATTCTTGGAATGTCTGGTGTGAATCACTTTCTTGAGGTCATGCCACAGCATCTCAATCGGGTTGAGATCAGGATTCTGACTGGGCCAATCCAGAAGGTGTATTTTCTTCTGTTTAAGCCACTCAGTTGTTGATTTACTTCTATGCTTTGGGTCGTTGTCCTGTTGCAACACCCATCTTCTGTTGAGCTTCAGCTGGTGGACAGATGGCCTTAAGTTCTCCTGCAAAATGTCTTGATAAACTTGGGAATTAATTTTTCCTTCAATGATAGCAATCCGTCCAGGCCCTGATGCAGCAAAGCATCCCCAAACCATGGTACTCCCACCACCATACTTCACCGTTGGGATGAGGTTTTGATGTTGGTGTGCTGTACCTCTTTTTCTCCACACATAGTTGTTGTGTGTTTCTTCCAAACAACTCAACTTTGGTTTCATCTGTCCACTGAATATTTTGCCAGTGGCTTCCTCTGTGGTATTCTCCCATGAAAACCATTCTTGTTTAGTGTTTTACGGATCGTAGATTAGATAACATGGATGTTAGCATATGCCAGAGACTTTTGTAAGTCTTTAGCAGACACTCTAGGATTCTTCTTCACCTCATTGAGCAGTCTGCGCTGTTCTCTTGCAGTCATCTTTACAGGATGGACACTCCTAGGGAGAGTAGCAGCAGTGCTGAACTTTCTCCATTTATAGACAATTTGTCTTACAGTGGACTGATGAACAGCAAGGCTTTGGGAGATACTTTTATAACCCATTCCAG
Organism: Hyla sarda; assembly: GCF_029499605.1. Lineage (NCBI taxonomy): Eukaryota > Metazoa > Chordata > Amphibia > Anura > Hylidae > Hyla > Hyla sarda. The sequence goes on along the minus strand of NC_079189.1, from coordinate 234,545,828 downwards.
CTTTATGCAAGTCAACAATTCTTAATCGTAGGTCTTCTGAGAGCTCTTTTGTGCAAGGCATCATTCACATCAGGCAATTCTTCTTGTGAAAAGCAAACCCAGAACTGGTGGGTGTTTTTTATAGGGCAGGGCAGCTGTAACCAACACCTCCAATTTCATTTCATTGATTGGACTCCAGTTGGATGAAACCTCACTCCAATTAGCTCTTGGAGATGTCAATAGTCGAGGGGTTCACATACTTTTTCCACCTGAACTGTGAATGTTTACATAGTGTGTTCAATAAAAACATGGTAAGATGTTATTAGTTTAAGCAGACTGTCTATTGTTGTGATTTAGATGAAGATCAGATCACATTTTATGACCAATTTGTGCAGAAATCCATATAATGCCAAAGGGTTAACATACTTTTTCTTGCAACTATATTAATAAAATAATTAATAATAATCAATAATACATTTTTACAAAAATAAAATGGTTCAGCTGCAGTCAGTCAAACAGAAAATGACTGCATTGTGTGGCTGCTTGCTTGTTTTTGTGTGGCTGCTTGCATTGTGTGGCTGCTTGCTTGTTTTTGTGTGGCTGCTTGCATTGTGTGGCTGCTTGCTTGTTTTTGCCTGCTCAAGCCTCTCACACAGGTTGAGCTCTCTCTTCTCCACCTCAGTATAATACCATAATGTCTGACACTCCACTATCTATATATTTCTGTACCATCTCTCACTAACTCTGTCTCTTCCATCCAGTCTCTTACATACAAGTCTGCATCTGCCATGAGGTGAGAGGAACATCTTGCCTGAGGCAGATTACAGATTACCTGAGGTGGCAGTGGTGCTGCTGCTGCACTGCTCATCCTTGGCTGTCCACTCTCATCCTTTGCTGCCCACTCTGACTCCAACACTGTCTGCTGTTACAGTATCTGAGTCAGTGTTGTGTTGCTATCCTGTGTGAGTGACTGCGGTTGGCAGTGAAGATAAGCAGTGAAAAGTCACTGACAGTCCAATAGTTTTCTTTTTCTCTCTTGGAGGCTGAATGTCATCCTGTCTGTGTGGCCTGCTCCAGACAGTGAAGACCTTATTGGCATGGAAGCAGAGAGGTGGTGAGTATATTTTTTTGTAACAAGGTACTGTCTACCTGATGGGGGACAACCATCTACCAGCTAGAAGAGAACTATTTACTTGCTGGGACAAACATCTATTTGCCAGGGGGCAACTATCTACCTGCTGGGTGCAACCACCTACTCTACTGGGTGATTAATTCTTTTTTTTCGGGGAAACCATCTGCCAGCTATGGGCAATTATTTATGGGCTGGGGTAACCATCTACTTACTGGGAGCACTCATCTACCTACTGAGGAAAATCACCATCTACCAATTGGGGATAACTATTTATCTACTGAGATGCAACTGCCCAACTACTGGAGGCACCTTCCTACCCAGCGAAACATTAGTGCTAGAGATGAGCAAACATTTAAAAAGTTTGGTTCTTCAGGCTCGTCAAACTTTTGAAAAATGTTTGGTTCACTGCAGACAAGTTTTTTGTGAACTGGCAATGAAATAAGCCTCAAAACATTTATAAAACACTGCCTAAGATCTCTAAAGTCCCGTGTGATACTGCTAGGGTCGCCTAGAAATGTGATCAAGTGGTTTTAAAGGGGTACTCCAGTAGAAAAAAATTTTTTTTAAACCAACTGGTGCTAGGAAGTTAAACAGATTTGTAAATTACTTTTATTAAAAATCTTAATCCTTCTAGTACTTATCAGCTGCTGTATGCTTGAGAGGAAGTTGTGAAGTTCTTTTCAGTCTCCCCACAGTGCTCTCTGTTGACACCTCTGTCCGGAGCAGAAGAAGTTTGCTATGGGGATTTGCTCCTACTGTGGACAGTTCCTCACCTGAACAGAGGTGTCAGCAGAGAGAACTGTGGTCAGACAGAAAAGAACGTCACAACTTCCTGCGGAGCATACAGTAGCTGATAAGTACTGGAAGAATTAATATTTTTTAATTGAAGTAATTTACAAATCTTTATATCGTTATATCCCTACTGAAGAAAGGGTCGATACCCAAATACCCTGAAACGCGTCTAGGTGATTGATGCCAACTATATGTGCGGTTTTTGTTCCAACACCTAATCCGGCAGTTGCAGTTACCTCTCAGATGATCCATATGCGGCTATCATTTACGGCTCCTGCTCCATCGTTATTCCAGTAAGGCCGCTGCTACAGCAGAGTATCCAGTGACGTCACACGCTGATCCCATGAGGCTGAGACGCTGTAGTGCATTGGAGTACCAGCAAACAGCTTTGTATCAGACCGGGCACGAACGTGGACTGATCGACATCAGATTACCGGTGAGCGCATAATCTTTACACCAAAAGCGCTATTAAAATTCCTGTGCATACAGACGGGCAGCATATACAATAGGTCCGTTGCAGTTCGGACCAGCTGCCATCACCACCGGCAACATCCAATCTCCATACCTTTAGTCAGCGCTTGCTAGCGCAGACAACTATCAGCGCTTACAGCCTATAGACTTTCATTTACTCTGCTGGAACTATTAACATTGTTTTGTTCAGAGGATACAGCAACTCTGCCACATTTCTCATACCAGAGGACAATATTGTAACATTGTTCCATATTAACTGCCATTGATTGTCATTGAAAAATAGTCTTGATACATTTCTATATACCAACTGTTATTTCTATCATTCTATCGTGAACCATTCATTGTTAGATATATCTATATATTCATTTACCAAGTGAACGCACATTAGTGGCATCAGTAATTATTTTAGTAAATTTTTTATTGTACTCCCAGATCCCCCCATAGGGCCCTGTGAGGGGATCTTCTTAATATTACTACTATTTTTACTATTAATGTGATATTGTAATAAATACAACTGTTAATTGAAGCACGGTCTGTTCTATTAATTATCAAAAAATTCCATACACTCTCCTTGAGGTTTTTGGGTAAATATTTTTGCTACTGAATTCTTTCTCTTTGCACCTAGGGTATAGGTGCTCACCCAATCTAACCTCGGATTAGTGTATTAATTGTGAGCAGCACTTACCTTTTCTTCTTTATAATTTACAAATCTGTTTAACTTCCTAGTGCCGATTGATATGAAAAAAATGTTTTTTCACTGGAGTATCCCTTTAAGGCTAAGTTACAGTGACATGGTGTGACCTATGATAACTAACAGCTTGTTTAACCCCTTAAGGACTCAGGGTTTTCCCGTTTTTGCACTTTCGTTTTTTCCTCCTTACCTTTTAAAAATCATAACCCTTTAAATTTTCCACCTAAAAATCCATATTATGGCTTATTTTTTGCGACGCCAATTCTACTTTGCAGTGACATTAGTCATTTTACCCAAAAATGCACGGCAAAACGGAAAAAAATCATTGTGCGACAAAATCGAAAAAAAAACGCCATTTTGTAACTTTTGGGGGCTTCCGTTTCTACGCAGAGCATATTTTGGTAAAAATTACACCTCATCATTATTCTGTAGGTCCATACGGTTAAAATGATACCCTACTTATATAGGTTTGATTTTGTCGCACTTCTGGAAAAAATCATAACTACATGCAGGAAAATTTATACGTTTAAAAATGTCATCTTCTGACCCCTATAACTTTTTTATTTTTCCACGTACAGGGCGGTATGAGGACTCATTTTTTGCGCCGTGATCTGAAGTTTTTATCGGTATGATTTTTGTTTTGATCGGACTTTTTGATCACTTTTTATTCATTTTTTTAATGGTATAAAAAGTGACCACAGTACGCTTTTTTGGACTTTGGAATTTTTTTGCGCGTACGCCATTGACCGTTTAATTAATGATATATTTTTATAGTTCGGACATTTACGCACGCGGCGATACCACATATGTTTACGTTATTTTTTTTTACACTGTTTTATTTTTTTTATGGGAAAAGGGGGGTGATTCAAACTTTTATTAGGGAAGGGGTTAAATGACCTTTATTAACACTTTTTTTTAACGTTTTTTTTGCAGTGTTATAGGTCCCATAGGGACCTATAACACTGCACACACTGATCTCCTATGCTGATCACTGGCGTGTATTAACACGCCTGTGATCAGCATTATCAGAGCTTGACTGCTCCTGCCTGGATCTCAGGCAAGGAGCAGTCATTCGTCGATCGGACACCGAGGAGGCAGGTAAGGGCCCTCCCGGTGTCCGATCAGCTGTTCGGGACGCCGCGATTTCACCGCGGCGGTCCCGAACAGCCCGACTGAGCAGCCGGGATACTTTCAGTTTCACTTTAGAAGCGGCGGTCAGCTTTGACCGCCGCTTCTAAAGGGTTAATACCGCACATCGCCGCAATCGGCGATGTGTGGTATTAGCCGCGGGTCCCAGCCGTTGATGAGCGCCGGGACCGAAGCGATATGATGCAGGATCGCAGCGCGATCCCGCTTCATATCGCGGGAGCCGGCGCAGGACGTAAATATACGTCCTGCGTCGTTAAGGGGTTAAAAAGACAACACTCTAGCAGATTTTGGATGCTTTTCACACTAAAATAAGCTGCATAAAGTATCCCTGGTTGTTGGCAGATGCCTGCCGGTTTTAACCCCTTAACCCCTTAAGAACCCAGGACGTACTAGAACGTCCTGGCACCCTGGGCTTTAAGAACCCAGGACGTACTAGTACGTCCTGGTGTTTCTCCGGTCTCTGCCGCGCCCTGGACAGAGATCGGAAGTGGATGCTTGCTGAAATGCTTCAGCAGGCATCCAGGGCAAACGCCGAGGGGAAATCGCCCCTTCGATCTGCGGCGATACCGGGCTGATCGGGTCTCTGGTACCCGACCCCCCGGTAATTTTGCATGATCCCGGCTGTGACAGACAGCCAGGACCATGCTAAAGTATAGGAGCGAGGTGGCAAGCCTGCCACCTCCTCCTATACCCTGCGATCCGTCGGTTAGTTAACCGACCAATCGCAGGGGGGGGGGCGGTTACTTCCTCCCGCCCTGCCAGGCCCCTGGATGTCCGGAGAGGACGGGAGGAAGACCGGAGGACGCGGTGGGGGACAGGGGAGTAACTGAAGACCCGAATCCCGGCGATGAAGACAGCGGCAGCGACAGGTGAGTGGATTTTCAGCCGCGGTCGGGCCCTTTACAGCAATGCACGTCGCCGTAAAGTGACATGCATTGCTGTAATGGGACCCTGTAAACTACAACTCCCAGCATGCCCACACAGCCCTTGGCGTCTGGGCATGCTGGGAGTTGCAGTTTTGCAACATCTGGAGGTCCACAGTTTGGAGACCACTGTGCCCTTCCAGATGTTGCAAAACTACACATCCTCAGCATGCCCTTACTGTCCAGGCATGCTGGGAGTTGTAGTTCTGTAACATCTGGCCCTTCAGATGTTGCAGAACTACAACTCCCAGCATGCCTGGACAGTTTTGGCATACTGGGAGTTGTAGTTTTGCAACATCTGGAGGGCTACAGCTTGGACACCACTACACAGTGGTCCCCAAACTGTTCTCCTCCAGCTGTTGCGTAACCACTACTCCCAATATGCCCTTCGGCTGCCTGGGCATGCTGGGAGTTGTGGTTTTGCAACAACTGGAGGCACACTGGTTGGGAAACATTGTCTGTTTCCTAACTCAGTGTTTCCCAACCCGTGTGCCTCCAGCTGTTGCAAAACTATAACTACTAGCATGCACTGATAGACCGTGCATGCTGGGAGTTGTAGTTTTGCAACAGCTGGAGGTACAGGGTACATTTCCACAAGGGCAGGGGGCTTACAGTGAGTATCAGGCTGCAAGTTTGCGATGCAGCAAATTTTGCGCAGCAGCTCAAACTCGCAGCGGGAAACTCGCTGTAATCCCCCGCCCATGTGACTGTACCCTAAAAACACTACACTACACTAACACAAAATAAAATAAGTAAAAAACACTACATATACACATACCCCTACACAGCCCCCCTCCCCAATAAAAATGAAAAACGTCTGGTACGCCACTGTTTCCAAAATGGAGCCTCCAGCTGTTGCAAAACAACAACTCCCAGTATTGCCGGACAGCCGTTGACTGTCCAAGCATGCTGGGAGTTTTTCAACAGCTGGAGGCAGCCTGTTTGGGAATCGCTGGCGTAGAATACCCTTATGTCCACCCTTATGCAAATCCCTAATTCAGGCCTCAAATGCGCATGGCACTCTCACTTCGGAGCCCTGTCGTATTTCAAGGCAACAGTTTAGGGTCACATATGGGGTATCGCCGTACTCGAAAGACATTGCCTAACAAATTTTGGGGGGCTTTTTCTCCTTTCACCCCTTATGAAAAGGGAAAGTTGGAGTCTACACCAGCATGTTAGTGTTAAAAAAAAAAAATTTTTTACACTAACATGCCCTATACTTTTAATTTTGACCAGAGGTAAAAGGGAAAAAAGCCCCTCAAAATTTGTAATGCAGTTTCTCCTGACTACGGAGATACCCCATATGTGGGCGTAAAGGGCTCTGGGGGCGCACAACAAGGCCCAGAAGGGAGAGGGCACCATGTACATTTGCGGTGATTTGCACAGGGGTGCAGTGGTACAGCGGTTTTGACAAACGCAAAAAAAACAAAACCCCACATGTGACCCCATTTTGGAAACTACACCCCTCATGGAATGTAATGAGGGGTGCAGTGAGAATTTACACCCCACTGGTGTCTGACAGATCTTTGGAAAAATTTTGTACAGCCCACTGTTCCAAAGATCTGACAGACACCAGTGGGGGGTAAATGCTCACTGTACCCCTTGTTACGTTCCTCAAGGGGTCTAGTTTCCAAAATGGTATGCCATGTGGTTTTTTTTCGCTGTCCTGGCACCATAGGGGCTTCCTAAATGCGACATGCCCCCGAGCAAAATTTGCTCTAAAAAAGCCAAATATGACTCCTTCTCTTCTGAGCATTGTAGTTCGCCCGTAGTGCACTTCAGGTCCACTTATGGGGTACCTCCATACTCAGAAGAGATGGGGTTACAAATTTTGGGGGGTATTTTCTGCTATTAACCCTTGCAAAAATGTGAAATTTGGGGGGAAACACACATTTTAGTGAAATTTATATATATTTTTTTTACATATGCAAAAGTCGTGAAACACATGTGGGGTATTAAGGCTCACTTAATTCCTTGTTACATTCCTCAAGGGGTCTAGTTTTCAAAATGGTATGGCATGTGTTTTTGTTTTTTGCTCTTCTGGCACCATAGGGGCTTCCTAAATGCAACCTGCCCCCCAAAAACCATTTCTGAAAAACGTACTCTCCAAAATCCCCTTGTCACTCCTTCGCTTCTGAGCCCTCTACTGCGCCCGCCGAACACTTTACATAGACATATGAGGTATGTGCTTACTCGAGAGAAATTGGGCTACAAATACAAGTATACATTTTTTCCTTTTACCCCTTGTAAAAATTCAAAAATTGGGTCTACAAGAAAATGCGAGTGTAAAAAATGAAGATTGTGAATTTTCTCCTTCACTTTGCTGCTATTCCTGTGAAACACCTAAAGGGTTAAAATGCTGACTGAATGTCATTTTGAATACTTTGGGGGGTGCAGTTTTCATAATGGGGTCTTTTGTGGTGTATTTCTAATATGAAGACCCTTCAAATCCCCTTCAAACCTGAACTGGTCCCTGAAAAATAGTGAGTTTGAAAATTTTGTGAAAAATTGGAAAATTGCTGCTGAACTTTGAAGCCCTCTGGTGTCTTCCAAAAGTAAAAACTCATCAATTTTATTATGCAAGCATAAAGTAGACGTATTGTATATGTGAATAAAATAAAAAAAATATTTGGAATATCCATTTTCCTTACAAGCAGAGAGCTTCAAAGTTAGAAAAATGCTACATTTTTCATCAAATTTTGGGATTTTTCACCAAGAAAGGATGCAAGTTACCACAAAATGTTACCACTATGTTAAAGTAGAATATGTCACGAAAAAACTATCTCGGAATCAGAATGATAATTAAAAGCATTCCAGAGTTATTAATGTTTAAAGTGACAGTGGTCAGATGTTCAAAAAATGTCCGGGTCCTAAGGTGTAAAATGGCTGGGCCCTTAACCCCTTAACGATGCAGGACGTATATTTACGTCCTGCACCGGCTCCCGCAATATGAAGCGGGATCGCGCCGCGATCCCGCATCATATCGCGCCGCGATCCCGCATCATATCGCGTGGGTCCCGGCGCTAATCAACGGCCGGGACCCGCGGCTAATACCACACATCGCCGATCGCGGCGATGTGCGGTATTAACCCTTTAGAAGCGGCGGTCAAAGCTGACCGCCACTTCTAAAGTGAAACTGAAAGTTTCCCGGCTGCTCAGTCGGGCTGTTCGGGACCGCCGCGGTGAAATCGCGGCGTCCCGAACAGCTGACCGGACAGCGGGAGGGCTCTTACCTGCCTCCTCGGTGTCCGATCGACGAATGACTGCTCCGTGCCTGAGATCCAGGCAGGAGCAGTCAAGCGCCGATAATGCTGATCACAGGCGTGTTAATACATGCCTGTGATCAGGATGAGAGATCAGTGTGTGCAGTGTTATAGGTCCCTGCAAAAAAAAAGTAAAAAAAAAGTGTTAATAAAGGTCATTTAACCCCTTCCCTAATAAAAGTTTGAATCATCCCCCTTTTCCCATAAAAAAAATAAAACAGTGTAAAAAAAATAAAAAATAAACATATGTGGTATTGCCGCGTGCGTAAATGTCCGAACTATAAAAATATATCATTAATTAAGCCGTACGGTCAATGGCGTACGCGCAAAAAAATTCCAAAGTCCAAAAAAGCGTATTTTGGTAACTTTTTATAACATTAAAAAATGAATAAAAAGTGATCAAAAAGTCAGATCAAAACAAAAATCATACCAATAAAAACTTCAGATCACGGCGCAAAAAATGAGTCCTCATACCGGCCCGTACGTGGAAAAATAAAAAAGTTATAGGGGTCAGAAGATGACATTTTTAAACGTGTACATTTTCCTGCATGTAGTTATGATTTTTTCCAGAAGTGCGACAAAATCAAACCTATATAAGTAGGGTATCATTTTAACCGTATGGACCTACAGAATAATGATAAGGTGTAATTTTTACCGAAATATGCACTGCGTAGAGACGGAAGCCCCCCAAAAGTCACAAAATGGCGTTTTTTTTTCGATTTTGACGCACAATGATTTTTTTTCCCTTTCGCCGTGCATTTTTGGGTAAAATGACTAATGTCACTGCAAAGTAGAATTGGCGACGCAAAAAATAAGCCATAATATGGATTTTTAGGTGGAAAATTGAAAGGGTTATGATTTTTAAAAGGTAAGGAGGAAAAAACGAAAGTGCAAAAACGGAAAAATCCTGAGTCCTTAAGGGGTTAAGGGGTTAAAGGGGTATTCCAGGCAAAAACTTTTTTTATATATATATATATATATATCAACTGGCTCCGGAAAGTTAAACAGATTTCTAAATTACTTCTATTAAAAAATCTCAATGCTTCCAATAGTTATTAGCTTCTGAAGTTTTCTGTCTAACTGCTCATTGATGATGTGACGTCCTGGGAGCTGTGCATGATGGGAAAATATCCCCATAGGAACCGCACAACTCCCGGGACATGAGTCATCAGAGAGCAGTTAGACAGAAAACAACAACTCAACTTCAGAAGCTAATAACTATTGGAAGCAGGCAGGGGGGCAGTTATTTGACTGGCTTTTTCAGTATGAAATACTGAAAATTTTCTAATCAAAGCAATTGCAAAACATATTGGTTGTGCATGCTTTACAACATATCAAAAGTTTTTGTATGTGACAGTGCCCATTTAATGAATCCGACTTGGTCCCTGTCTATTAGAGTCAGGAAGAGTGGAGCTAACCTAGATTCAACCAACTTTGCAAACAATTTTAAATCTACGTTAAGTAGAGATATTGGTCAGAAGTTACTAGGGACATCAGGTGTTTTGCCAGGTTTGGGCAGTGTTATTAATAAGGCAGATTAGTTCTTCTTGGGAAGCTCGCCTGAAGCAAAGACATGTGTCAGGAATGCATGTAGATGGGGAAGAAGGGTAGGACAGAATCTTTTATATTAAGCCGTAGAGAGGTCGTCTGGGCCAGGTGACTTACCAAAGGGGAGGGATTTAATCAATTTGCTAACCTCTTCTACTGTTACAGGAGCATTCAATGTAGTCATTTGCGCATGAGACAGGCACGGAAGATGCAAGCCTTCTAAAAAGGCCTGAATTTTTGTCTCAGTGGGATTATGAACCGAGCCTCCAGAGCTCAGGTTGTAGAGTTCAGCATAGTATTCCATAAATTGATCCGCTATTTGTTGTGGATGGTAGAACTTACCGCCAGAGGCAGTGTCTAGTAAATACATTAGTCTAGACTTTACCTGTCTATCTTTGTCTACTAGCTAATAATTTCCCTGCTCTGTTATTATGAGCAAAATAGGTGGCTTTAACCTTTTGTAGGGATCTAGCGTATTGTTCAATTAAGCAATCTCTAATTTCAGATCTCACCTTACTTAAATCCCCGGCTAATGTAGGGGATGGGGCAAGTTTATTTTGAGATTCAAGTACGGACTGTCTGGACAACAGGGCGTCTAAGCGGGCTGCTTTAGCTATCTTGTATGCGTGACCCAATTTAATGAAGGTGCCTCGGATGAAAGCCTCATATGCATTCCAAATAGTGGCCGTAGACACTTCTGGCAGGGTATTAATGGCAAAATAAGTCTCTAAATCTCTTTCTAATTCACTTCCATATTGTGTATGGTTCATAATTAAGGCGTTACATCGCCAAAGAAATTAGACATGTGCACAAGAAAAAATTTTGTTTCATTTTGTTTTTTCATTGTTGGTAAAATTTTCGGTTTGGTAATTTTTTCGGGCTTGATTTTTCGGATACATTCGGTATTCGGGGGTTCGGGTGTGATTTTTTTCGGATACATTCGGTATTCGGGTACATTCGGGTAAATCTTTTTTAAGCAGGGGACCATTATCGGCAGGAAAAGAGGGCAGCCGCAGAGATCGGAACATTGAAAGACAGGTAAGATAATATAATTTTTTTGTGATTTATTAATACATGATGTAATGTTGAATGACTGAATGAATGAATGAATGCTGCATGAATGATTGATGTGTTTGATTGATGTGTTTGATTGTCGGGTGATTTATGTATAACATGTCATGTCACTTGCGCTAACACTGTTTCTGTTACTGTTACCAGGGTGCCTCCAGCTGTTGCAAAACTACAACAGCCACCCAACATGCCCTGACAGCCAGAGGCTGTCTGGGCATGCTGGGAGTTGCAGTTTTGCAACAGCTGGAGACACCCTGGGTGGTTGGCAAACATGCGCTATGTTCTAACTACTTTCATTTTTAAATCCCCCTCGCTCTTTTCTGAACTGGGTTAGTAGGTCAATGAAATTCATAGTAATTGCCATGGGGGAACTTAATTGGATAATTGCCGTTTAGAACGTTTGGGGTTGTACTGTGTGTGTTTTCCACTTTATTTATTTTTTTATTTTTTAGGTGGTACTACTACTCCCATCATGGAACACACTGTTCCATGATGGGAGTAGTAGTACCTGTACTAATTGACAGATTGCCCTTTGCGATCCTCCTGTATAATGTATGGATGGGTCCAGCCGCTCTTCTATGGTCCCCTGCACTGACGTATAAATACACATATTCATATTTCACATAGAGAGTTGTGATTGGCCATATGGTTCCAGCCAATCACAGCTCTAGGAATATGTGTATATATACGGCAGTGCAGGGGACCATAGAAGAGCGGCCACTGCATCTATACATTATACAGGAGGATCACAGGGGGTGTCAGTAGTGATACCCACTGTGATCTTTCCTTAACTACAAGTACTACTACTCCCAACATGGAGTACACTCTGCTCCATGCTGGGAGCTGTAGTACCTGCATTAATAGACAGATTGCATCATGTGTCAGAAATTACACTCGCTGCGATCTGTCTATTAATGCAGGTACTAGAGCTCCCAGCATGGAGCAGAGTGTGCTCCATGTTGGGAGTAGTAGTACCTGCAGTAAGGGCCAGATCACAGCCGATGTCACTCCTCCTGACACCTGCTGCGATCCTCCTGATGTGAATGTCGGGATCAGCTGTACTCAGGGCTACAGAGCCCGGAGAACAGCTGATGCTGAGCCGTAGGTATACATCATATATCTACTGCCCAGCAAGAACTTACAGTGAGCCTGCAATGTGTATAAAGTATGCACATTGCTGGCTCACTTAACCCCTTGCTGAGCTGTGCGCTATGCGCAAGCCCAGCAAGGAAAGAGTTAACTTATACTGCTGGACAGTGTAGGTTAACCCTTTGGGTGGTATACACTATATACAGCAATCTATAGATCGCTGTATATAGTGTGTACAGAAGACAATGACAGAAGACGAAGTAAAAATTCATCTGCCATAATCCATCGAATCCACAGTAATCCTCTGCATACACAGATCTGAAACGAGAAGGAAGAAAACACAAAAAATTGGTGATGACATTTTTGGCGCTGTCCGCTGGGGAGAGCACCCATAATGCAATGTCTACCCAAACAGGGAGCCACCAATTGGTGCAAAACTACAACTCCCAACATGCCCAGACAGCCTTAGGCATGCTGGGAGTTGTAGTTTAGCAACAACTGGAGTCTCCCTGTCTGGGTAGACACTGCCAGAAGGGTCTGTTCACATTATACAAAACGGACAAAGTAAACAGAGCTTCAGATTTACTAGCCTGGTTCCCTTCTGTAGTTCCGCCCCTAGTGACGTCATCACTAGGGGTGGAGCTACACTGACCTGCCCGGGACTCGAGGGAAGTAAGCGGACTTCGTCTTCTGTATACAGTATATACAGCTATCTATAGATGGCTGTATATTCTGTATACTGCCCAAACGGCTATAGGAGAAGGGAGTCCTGTTAGTCCTGTCCGGCCGGGCTGTACATCACTCCTCATCTCCTTACACTCTCTGGACCGGGCACTCAGCATCCGACCCACAGAGTGGTACCTGAAGACAGTGAGAAAACTGCCACAGGGGACAAAACTGGCTATTTCCACACACCAGGAAAAAACACCAGAAAAAACTGCCAACATGCAAGGAAAATTCGTGGCAGTTTTCCTGGCAGTTTTTTTCTGGCATTTTTGCTGGTGGGAAAAAATCTCAGTGGAATTCTAGCCTTACAGAAACAGTGTAAGCTCAAATGACATGACACATTATACATAAATCACCTGACAATCAAACACATGGATCAAACACATCAATCATTCATACAGCATTCATTCATTCATTCAACATTACAGCATGTATTAATGAATCACATAAAATTATACATTATCTTACCTGTCTTAAATTAAGACAGGTAAGATAATGTATAATTTTATGTGATTCATTAATACATGCTGTAATGTTGAATGAATGAATGCTGTATGAATGATTGATGTGTTTGATCGATGTGTTTGATTGTCGGGTGATTTATGTATAACATGTCATGTCACTTGCGCTAACACTGTTTCTGTTACTGTTACCAGGGTGCCTCCAGCTGTTGCAAAACTACAACACCCACCCAGCATGCCCTGACAGCCAAAGGCTGTCTAGGCATGCTGGGAGTTGCAGTTTTGCAACAGCTGGAGACACCCTGGGTGGTTGGCAAACATGCGCTATGTTCTAACTACTTTCATTTTTAAATCCCCCTCGCTCTTTTCTGAACTGGTTCAGTTTGTGAATAAAATGCATAGTAATTGCTGTGGGAACATTTTTTATTCATAAAACAGCAGACTTAATTGGATGATTGCCGTTTAGAACGTTGGGACGCCAAATGTTCTAAACGGCAATTATCCAATTAAGTCTGCGGTTTTATGAATAAAAAATTTTCCCACGGCAATTCCTATGCATTTCATTGACCTACTAACCCAGTTCAGAAAAGAGCGAGGGGGATTTAAAAACGAAAGTAGTTAGAACATAGCGCATGTTTGCCAAACACCCAGGGTGTCTCCAGCTGTTGCAAAACTGCAACTCCCAGCATGCCCAGACAGCCTTTGGCTGTCAGGGCATTCTGGGTGGGTGTTGTAGTTTTGCAACAGCTGGAGGCACCCTGGTAACAGTAAGAAAAACAGTGTTAGCGCAAGTGACATGACATGTTATGCATAAATCACCCGATAATCAAACACATCGATCAAACACATTAATCATTCGTACAGCATTCATTCATTCAGTCCTTCAACATTACAGCATGTTTTAATGAATCACATAAAATTATACATTATCTTACCTGTCTTAATGTTCTGATCTCCGCGGGTCTCTTGTTTTCCGTGCACCGCTCCCGATAATGGTCCCTTGCTTCTAAATGAAAACGAATTTTGTTTTAACAAAAATAAAATTAATTTTTCACAATTTCGTAGGCATGTACAATTCGCTTTGTTCGGATTTTGGATTCATTCGGATGTAAATATTTCGTACATTTGGATCAATCCGAATGTACGAAATATGAACAATTCGGACAAAAACGAATTAAGTCCGAAACTAATTGCACATGTCTAAAAGAAATGTGGGGGGGGGGGGGGATTCACCTCCCTTTCTGAGAACAATGTTACCACCGGAGCGTGGTCTGATCACTTGAACGGATCAATGGCAGCAGACTTCACAGAGCGTAAAGCATTTTTCACATCAATCTGTGAATAAGAGTTATGAGTTGCAGAGTAATGGGAAAAGTCTCTCTCTGAAGCATGAAGAAGTTTGGACATAGATAACTGTTTGCAACAGTTTGGATATAGATAATAATACAGCGTGAGAGGTTGAGGAATCATCTAGTTCAGGGTCTAGGAAGTCTCCGCATACTATAAGGAGCTTTTTTGTGCTTAGAGATAAGTCTAAATATTTTATTACAGAATCGAACTTGGCCTTTGTTGGGCACATACAGGGATACTATAGTGTAAATTGAATTATTAATTTCACAAACTAATAAAACATACCTGCCATGTGGGTCTATCAAACTTTTAAGCAATTTAAGTGCTACCGTATTTTTAATAGCAACCAAAACTCCCCTTGATTTAGATTCATATTGGGCTTGAAAAATATGTGGAAAAGCATTGTGATGAACACAAGGTACATCCGTGGAAAGTAGATGCGTCTTCTGGATACACACAACATCACAGCTAGTGTGTTTCGCTTCTGAACACAAAAAGGAGCGCTTGGCTGGTACATTCAAGCCATTACCATTGAAAGACATAACAGTTAATACCATAGTCCATATAAACAACGCTCCCAATAGCTCTCACTTCTTCGAAGACTGCGCATCTGAACATCCAATGTGGGACACCTCAGCCATGATGAAGTCACTTCTCTTTGTACCTGGAAAGTAAAAACAAGACAGTACAACACAAACAAGACAGAGATAGAATTGGTTCCTGTAGAAACCATTGTGAACGAACAGGAAAATGATGATGACTGAGCATCATCTGGTTGGAGGGATGAAAAAGTCTCCAGAATGCCAGACATGAGCCACATAGTAATCAGGACACAGGTGGTAAAAGGAAGTCCCGAGTTTAAAAGGATAGTCATTAGCGGTGACCTCTACGTGTTTTGCTGCAACTTGAATAGCTCTGGAAGAGCATGCAGGTAATTCAGTCGGCTGTCGGCTGGACAATGGAGATTCCCCATTTTTGAAGGCGCTGGATCCCTTCTTGAAGAGTACATATAGCATGCACTGTGCCATCTTTATGGATCAGTAAACGGGTAGGATATCCCCATTTATAAGGCATTTTCGTGTTGCGAAGTGCCAAAGTCACTGGGTGTAAATGTCTGCAGGCTTGGAGTGTTACCGCAGACAAATCTGCATATAAAGAAACAGAGCTGAATCCTCCAGGTAGGGCCTCTCGATTTGTAGCTCGATACATCAGAGCGTCTTTGATGTGATAGAAATGTACTCTAAAACATCTCTAGGGATATCGTCTGCTAGGTGCTTCGGCTTAGGCACCCTGTTTGCCCTGTCAAGCAGTAAATCTCTCTTGAGCGGTCCGGCAGCACCCCTTTAATAAATCGCTGGATGTAAGTGGTTAGATCTTTAGGGGCCACCATCTCAGGGATACCTTGTTTATTTCTACGAGATCGATCTTCAATGTCGGCCACCTTAGACTGTAGGTTATGTACTTTAGACTCCAGATAATAATGTGCATCAATGAGATCATTATGGGAGCCAGCAAATTCGGCCATTGTATTCCTTGCGTGATACACTCTATTGCCCAGCTTATGAACTGAAGCTTGTAATGGATGCAGGGAGTGTAGGATGCTCTTACATATAGATGCACTAAGTGCTTTTAACATAGCTTTCAAGGGGGTTTCAGAGACCGGAGCCTCAGTGGTGGAAAAAGAGTCCTCCCCTATTGCAGGTATTAAGGTAGGGCTGGGTATTGGAGCGCCGTCTCCTTCAGGAGCCGAGAGCCGAGGCCTCTGCTTCACTGGGCTCTCGGAGGCAGGCGATGTTGGTGCAGAGATAGCGGAGGCACGTACCTGCCACGACCTAGCTGGGGATCCCAATTCGGAATGCGGGGAGCTTTCTTCGGCGGCCACTTCCATGTGGCTCAGAGATCTGTCCGGAAAAGGGGAGCTGCTTCTCCATCCCCTGGGTGAGTTTTCTGCACCATGTTTGCTGCGCTGCTGCCCGCTGCTGGAGGAGGAGGCGGGAGATAAGGGACCTGTGCCATCTTGAATTGCGACTCGGCCTGCGGGGCAGTAGAAATCTATGAGTTTCTTAGGTCTCCCCGAAGAATTTCCTCTCCTACGGAGGGTCATTAAGTTCAGGCAAGGTTTAGGCACCTTAATAGCCGGTTTGTGTGAGGGTCAGGCACCACTATTTGCTTAATACAAGTCGCTATCTCAGGAGCTATAAGGCCATTTCATCTGGCTGCCAAGCCACGCCCCCAGTAATAAATGTGTTTTACCCGTGAAATGCCCATACTGATTGGTCGGTTCTTCCAGCCATTGACACATTTCGCAGATCTGGACTGTCCGTAGCATTGTATGTTTTCATGTTACAATGGTCCAGAAAAAACATTACATGTTGAGGCCATTGTAAGTTGAGGGACCACTGTACATAAAACTGTATAGGACATAATACTCCCCCTTTATAAAGCATTGGTACGGCCTCACCTGGAATATGCTGTTCAGTTTTGGTCACCTGTCCATAAAAGGGACACTGCGGAGTTGGAAAGGGTGCAGAGACGCGCGACTAAACTAATATGGGGCATGGAACATCTTAGCTATGAGGAGCGATTAAAGGAGTTAC
The DNA here is from genome assembly GCF_029499605.1 of Hyla sarda. NCBI lineage: Eukaryota > Metazoa > Chordata > Amphibia > Anura > Hylidae > Hyla > Hyla sarda. Next base: position 234,528,586 of record NC_079189.1, on the reverse strand, counting down.
AATTGTTTAGTCTTGAGAAGAGACGTTTAAGGGGGGATATGATAAACGTATATTAATGGCCCATACAAAAAATATGGAGAAAAACTGTTCCAGGTTAAACCCCCCCAAAGGACGAGGGGGCACTCCCTCCGTCTGGAGAAAAAAAAGTTTAGTCTCAAGGGGCGACACGCCTTCTTTACCGTGAGGACTGTGAATTTATGGAACGGTCTACCTCAGGAACTGGTCACAGCAGGAACAATTAACAGCTTTAAAACAGGATTAGATACATTCCTGGAACAAAATAAGATTAATGCTTATGAAGAAATATAAAATCTCATCCCTTCCCCAATATCGCGCCACACCCCTACCCCTTAATTCCCTGGTTAAACTTGATGGACATATGTCTTTTTTCGACCGTACTAACTATGTAACTATGTAACTATGTAACTGTAGTTTATAGAATAAAACAAAACTGTTCATTTTAATCAAATACATACCTATGAATAGTAAAACCAGAGGAACTGATAATTTTGCAGTTGTATCTGAATTTTTCCATAGCTGTATAAGGCTGGGTTCACGCTACGATTTTCTATACAGTTTTTGTATAAGTTTTTTTTCAAAAAACCGTATGCAACCGTACAAAAAAACGTGGCCATAGATTTTCCATTCAAAACCGTATGCACCATATTGCACACGGTTGTCTCCGTTTTTCACACCACGCGGTTTTTAACTTTTTTTACCACGGTTTTTGGTCCAGGTGAAAAACCGTATTGACCCGTATAAGTTTTTTTTTAACAAGGAAGTCAATGGGAATCGTACAGACCTGTATGTGCATACTGTTCCATCCAGTTTTTACCACACGGTTTTTGACTTTGCACAGTTTTTTTTCTTCGAATTTCAATCAAACAAGTGACATTTTATTCATAATGGAGTGAAAAGTTCAAAACGTATGTTTTTTTTTTCTTTAAAAACGGATGCAACCGGGTATCATTTTTCAAACTGTATATGGTTTTTAACCGTATACAGATAAAACTTTGTACACACGTTTTGATACAGTTTAGTCAGGTTTTGAGGAATCCGTTTTTTAAAAATTAAAAACCTGATAAAAAGAAAAACTGTATAGAAAATTGTAGTGTGAACCCAGCCTTAGGCTAAGTTTCCACTTGGTTTTTTTTCTGGCAGTTTTTGGAATACAGCCACTGTAGTTTTTGAGCCAAAGTCAGAAGTGGATCCATAAGGGAGGAGAAGTGTAAGTCCTTCCTTTATATGTCCTATTCCTTTTGAGTACACTTCTGGCTTTGGCTCTAAAACTGCAGTGGCAGATATCAAAAACTGCCTGAAAAAAAACAAGTGGAAACTTAGCCTAAGAGTGTTTAAGAAATCACTTAGATCTGTGTCATACTAACTACTTTAACCCCTTAAGGACCCAGCCATTTTACACCTTAGGACCCGGCCATTTTTTGCACATCTCACCACTGTCACTTTAAACATTAATAACTCTGGAATGCTTTTAGTTATCATTCTGATTCCGAGAATGTTTTTTCGTGACATATTCTACTTTAACACAGTGGTACATTTTTGTCGATACTTGCATCCTTTCTTGGTGAAAAATCCCCAAATTTGATGAAAAATTTGAAAATTTTACATTTTTCTAACTTTGAAGCTCTCTGCTTGTAAGGAAAATGGATATTCAAAATAAAAAAAAATTTTATTCACATATACAATATGTCTACTTTATGTTTGCATCATAAAATTGACAAGTTTTTACTTTTGGAAGACACCAGAGGGCTTCAAAGTTCAGCAGCAATTTTCCAATTTTTCACAAAATTTCAAAACTCACTATTTTTCAGGGACCAGTTCAGGTTTGAAGTGAATTTGAAGGGTCTTCATCTTAGAAATACCCCACAAATGACCCCATTATAAAAACTGCACCCCCCAAAGTATTCAAAATCACATTCAGTCAGCGTTTTAACCCTTTAGGTGTTTCCTAGGAATAGCAGCAAAGTGAAGGAGAAAATTCACAATCTTAATTTTTTGCACTCACATGTTCTTGTAGACCCAATTTTTGAATTTTTACAAGGGGTAAAAGGAGAAAATTTTTACTTCTATTTGTAGCCCAATTTCTCTCGAGTAAGCACATACCTCATACGTCTATGTAAAGTGTTCGGCGGGCGCAGTAGAGGGCTCAGAAGCGAAGGAGCGACAAGGGGATTTTGGAGAGTACGTTTTTCTGAAATGGTTTTTGGGGGGCATATTGCATTTAGGAAGCCCCTATGGTGCCAGAACAGCAAAAACACCCACATGGCATACCATTTTGGAAACTAGACCCCTTGAGGAACATAACAAGGAATTAAGTGAGCCTTAATACCCCACAGGGGTTTCACGACTTTTCCCTATGTACATTTTTTTTATTTTTTTTTCACTAAAATGTGTGTTTCCCCCAAATTTCACATTTTTGCAAGGGTTAATAGCAGTAATTACTGCCCAAAATTTGTAACCCCATCTCTTCTGAGTATGGAGGTACCCCATAAGTTCCCCTGAAGTGCACTACGGGCGAACTACAATGCTCAGAAGAGGAGTAATATTTGGCTTTTTGAGAGCAAATTTTGCTAGGGGGGCATGTCGCATTTAGGAAGCCTCTATGGTGCCAGAACAGCAAAAACACCCACATGGCATACCACTTTGGAAACTAGACCCCTTGAGGAACGTAACAAGGAATTAAGTGAGCCTTAATACCTCACAGGGGTTTCACGACTTTTCCATATGTACATTTAAAAAAAAAAAATTTCACTAAAATGTGTGTTTCCCCCCAAATTTCACAAGTTTGCAAGGGTTAATAGCAGTAAATACTGCCCAAAATTTGTAACCCCATCTCTTCTGAGTATGGAGGTACCCCATAAGTTCCCCTGAAGTGCACTACGGGCAAACTACAATGCTCAGAAGAGAAGGAGTAATATTTGGCTTTTTGAGAGCAAATTTTGCTAGGGGGCATGTCGCATTTAGGAAGCCTCTATGGTGCCAGAACAGCAAAAACACCCACATGGCATACCATTTTGGAAACTAGACCCCTTGAGGAACGTAACAAGGAATTAAGTGAGCCTTAATACCCCACAGGGGTTTCACGACTTTTCCATATGTACATTTAAAAAAAAAAAATTTCACTAAAATGTGTGTTTCCCCCCAAATTTCACATTTTTGCAAGGTTAATAGCAGTAAATACTGCCCAAAATTTGTAACCCCATCTCTTCTGAGTATGGAGGTACCCCATAAGTTCCCCTGAAGTGCACTACGGGCGAACTACAATGCTCAGAAGAGAAGGAGTAATATTTGGCTTTTTGAGAGCAAATTTTGCTAGGGGGGCATGTCGCATTTAGGAAGCCTCTATGGTGCCAGAACAGCAAAAACACCCACATGGCATACCATTTTGGAAACTAGACCCCTTGAGGAACGTAACAAGGAATTAAGTGAGCCTTAATACCCCACAGGGGTTTCACGACTTTTCCATATGTACATTTTTTTTATTTTTTTTTCACTAAAATGTGTGTTTCCCCCCAAATTTCACAAGTTTTCAAGGGTTAATAGCAGTAAATACTGCCCAAAATTTGTAACCCCATCTCTTCTGAGTATGGAGGTACCTCATAAGTTCCCCTGAAGTGCACTACGGGCGAACTACAATGCTCAGAAGAGAAGGAGTAATATTTGGCTTTTTGAGAACAAATTTTGCTAGGGGGGCATGTCGCATTTAGGAAGCCTCTATGGTGCCAGAACAGCAAAAACACCCACATGGCATACCATTTTGGAAACTAGACCCCTTGAGGAACGTAACAAGGAATTAAGTGAGCCTTAATACCCCACAGGGGTTTCACGACTTTTCCATATGTAAAAAATCTTTATTTTTTTTTCACTAAAATGTGTGTTTCCCCCCAAATTTCACATTTTTGCAAGGGTTAATAGCAGAAAATACCCCCCAAAATTTGTAACCCCATCTCTTCTGAGTATGGAGGTACCCCATAAGTGGATGTCAAGTGCACTGCAGGAGCGCCACAATGCTCAGAAGAGAAGGAGTCACATTTGCAAACTTTGCTGAAATGGGGGGGACATGTCGCATTTGGAAAGCCCCTATGGTGCAAGGACAGCAAAAAAAAAACACATGGCATCACATTTTGGAAACTAGACCCCTTGAGGAACGTAACAAGGGGTAAAGTAAGCCTTAATACCCCACAGGGGTTTCACGACTTTTGCACATGTAAAATAAAAAAATAAAAATTTCACTAAAATGTGGGTTTTCCCCAAAATTTTACATTTTTACAAGGGTTAATAGCAGAAAAGGCACCACAAAATGTGTAAATACATTTCTTTGGAATAAGGACATACCTTAATTTTTTATGATTTTCGCTCCGCGGGTGCACACCAGGTCTTGGAGTGGGAAGTCAGTCAGGGGCCTTGAGCTTATTATAGCAGCCAGGATGTGGGACCCCCCCCCCCCCTCAAGGAACATTAATGGGGGGAGCACTGAGCCCTAAAATAGGGGAACACTATGGGGGACAACGGGCCGTAACTGGGGTAGACAGGTGGGGTACAGAGGCCCATAATATGGGGTACAGTGGGCCAGAAAACTATAAATCATAAAATAATAAAACAGGATATGTTCCCAGAATGATGACCCAGAGCATAGCCAAAACTAAAAAAAATATGCCCGCCCCAAACCCTATGCTCTGAGTCATTATTCTGGGAATGTGATGTGTGTGGCCGTCCCTAACCTGTTGCCTGAAATGCGCACCCGCTCAGGTGGAGAGAGAGCACTGCGCATTTGAGGCAACATAAAAAGTCCCTGATGATAGTGACTCAGTGACCTATGACCCATTTCTGAAAAAAACACCCCTAGAGGTCTTATCAGGTTTTTTTTTTTTTTTTTTCAGTTTTTTTGGGCAATTTAGTGGTTTATGGGGGTTAAAATTTGGAATGTACTCTGGACTTTGTACATTGGTCAAATTATGGAAAATTAAAATGTAAAGGGAAAATTTTGTGCTCCATGGAAGTGTGATATTCCCTGAAGCAGCCTATGCAGAGGCCCGGATTATCTGGGCAAGTGTCACACTGATACGTGGTGTCCTTCCGTCTCCCCTTCTTGTGACACACTCTGCATCTTTTCTGGGATCGTCCCAACTTTCCACTGTGGGGGATCACACCTGGAAAGTGCTGGCCTGGGACAATCCTGGCGCCTACAACTCCAGACCCTTGGGAACTCCGGCCTGATCTTTCCCGGTCAGCAAAGATCAGGAACCTTAGGACTTCTTCTTGGTACTGGAGGAATGTCCCTGTGTTGCCAGCGTACTGGGATAGTACAAAAGCGTTGTACATGGCAACCTGTACCAAGTAGACCGCAACTTTTTTGTACCATGCCCGTGTTTTCCGCATGGCGTTGTATGGCTTGAGGACTTGATCGGAGAGATCAACTCCCCCCATATACCGATTGTAGTCCAGAATACAATCGGGCTTGAGGACCGGTCCCGCGGTACCTCGCACAGGGACAGGGGTGCTGCCATTCCCATGAATAGTGGTGAGCATAAGGACATCCCTCTTATCCTTATACTTCACCAACAACAGGTTATCATGGGTAAGGGCACGGGACTCACCCTTGGGGATAGGCGTCTGGACCAAATTTAGAGGGAGGCCTCTCTGGTTCCTCCGCACGGTCCCACAAGCGGACGTGGATCTGGCGGCAAGGGATGTGAAGAGAGGGATGCTGGTATAAAAGTTATCCACGTACACGTGGTAACCCTTATCCAGCAATGGGTGCATAAGGTCCCAAACGATTTTCCCGCTAACACCCAGAGTGGGGGAACAATCTGGGGGTTCAATACGGGAATCTCGTCCCTCATATACTCTAAACCTGCAAGTGTACCCGGAGGTACTCTCGTAGAGTTTATAGAGCTTCACTCCATACTGCGCCCGCTTCGAGGGAATATACTGGCGGAAGATGAGTCTCCCCTTAAAACTGATGAGAGACTCATCTACCGAGAGGTCCCTGAGCGGTACATAGGCCTCCAAAAATTTGGCCCCAAAGTGATCGATGACCGGCCTCACTTTGTAAAGCCGGTCATGGGCGGGATCACCTCGGGGCGGACATGCCTCATTATCTGCATAATGCAGGCATTTCCGAATCGCCTCGTACCGCTTCCGTGTCATCGCCATACTGTAAAGCGGGGTCTGGTAGAGGACGTCCCCGCTCCAGTAATGACGGACACTTGGTTTTTTGTCCAGGCCCATATGCAGCGTGAGGCCCCAAAATGTCCTCATTTCCGCTGCATCAATGGCGCGCCATTCATTGGACCTGGCCAAAAACTAATCTGGGTGGTGGGCAATGAACTGCTGGGCGTACAAGTTCGTTTGCTCCACCATGTGATTGACCAGGCTGTCACTGAAAAAAAACTTTCAAAAGTCCAGATCAGTGAAGCCAGCTGTGTCAATCCGGATTCCTGAGTCGCCAACATACTCAGGAATCCGTGGCTGATAACCCTCTGGGGGGCTCCAGACAGGTTCATCGGAAGGGGGCTCCGGTGCACTTGTCTGGGGGGCCGGACTCCTATTACGAGCAGCATTGCCACTCGTACTAGTGTCGGCCACTGGGTCACTATCATGGGGGGTGCGTGGCCTCGCCTGGCGGCGTCTCCGCCGCCGTACAGGGGACTCATCATCACTGCTAGATGATGAGGAGGACAATGAAGAACACAAAAATGTAGGATCTTCATCGTCCTCACTGGCAGATTCGGAGTCGGAGGCTAAAAAAGTGTAAGCCTCCACTGCCGAAAATGCCCGGTGAACCATCGCCTTTTTTCTACGGTGGCGGGGGGAGGGGCGGTGGCGGGGGGGGAGGGGGGGTGTGCAGGGGGGGCGGGGAAGTATGTAATGTGGTGCTTGGTGTAATACTTTATATAACGGTGTGTGATTATCACTCACACACCGTTATAATGGAAAAAAATAAAAAAACACACTGCGGCCCAAAAAAAAGGGGTGGCGCACGCAGCGCCCTGAACCCCTAATAGGTCCCGGGTGACACTGCTCACAGGACCCTAGGGGCCTATTAGGGGGTCAGGTGGGGGGGGGATTTTTTTTACTTTTAGGTTACTTTTACTTTCAGTTTACCTACCTTTCCCTAAGGGACACACTTTCCCTGCACTAGGGGGGCAATCTTCTCCTGTGAGGGGGCTCTGGATCATAGAGGGGGGGTCCCGGTCCTCTTCACACAGCTTTGCCCGCTTACTGAACTCGAGCGAGCGCGCAAAGCTGCGTGAGAGGTCCGTTAACCCCTCCTCTGCCGCGCTGCTATTGGCCGGACGATCGCCGGCCAATAGCAGCGTTGCTGGGGCGGTGACAGTATTGTCACCGCTCCCAGCAACCGAAGGTGATTGGCGGTGTATCGTACACCGCTGTTCACCTTCTTTTTTGCGGGTCATCGGGTCCGAAGTGACCCGAATACCCGGAATCGGAGCAGATCGCTTGCGTGATTTCGCAAGCGATCTGTGACGATCGCCGATATGTGGGGGTCCCGGGACCCCCCTCGGCGTCTGCCCTGGATCCCTGCTGAAGGATTTCAGCAGAGATCCGCTTCCGATCTCCGCCGGGTGAGCTGCGGAGACCAGGAAAAGACATGACGTATGCATACGTCATGGGTCCTTAAGACCCAGGGTGTGAAGACGTATGCATACGTCATGGGTCCTGAAGAGGTTAAAACATCCAAAAATCTTGGGGCTTTTCTGTAAATTTCACAGGGATTAGGTGATTTTGCCAATTACAGTTAATCAAATAAACCAAGAACTGAAACAGCTGGTACTAAGTGAAACATCTGCTCAGAATGCTAAATCCACTTAAACCAGTTAAACCATCTAAGCTAAATGTGACACATTTTGGATTTATACAAAAATCGAACAGATCACCCATAATATTAACTTCACTTACTTAATATTGTTTTGGACTCCTTTGTACCGCCAGAACTGTTTGAACCTATCAAGGAAAGACCAATGAGGTTTTCCTGTGGTATCTAGCACCAAGACATGTGGTATCTGGCACCGAGCAGCAGATCCTTTAAGACCTGTCATGACATGTGGCCTTTATGGATCAGATTTGTTTTCCAGCACACCAAAGGAAAGTCTCCAAAAGCAAAGACAAACAATCAGCTCACCATAGAAAGAGAGGAGTCTAGAAGTGCACAGATATTCAAGTGCAGTGGCTCTAAACCTTGGGTTCTCAACCTGGGGTACACCAGGGGTTGCTTGAGGCTACGCGAAAGCACTGAAAAATACCGGCCATGCATTGGCCAGTATTTGCCAGCGCATAGCCGCAGCAGCTCACTGTACAGTAGCGCAGCCAGAGCTGCGGCCGCGGCTACTGTAAGTGAACTGCGTGGTTGCCGGGGAGACGTGTGACCTCCCCTGATGTTGCACGGAGTTGCCGCACAGCGCAGGAAGACGTCACACGTCAGTTAGGCCCCGTCGAACGGGATGCGCTACGCGTTGGACCGCAGGACGCCAGGTAAAAAAAAAAAGTCAAAAACAACTGTATGGGACAGAGCACAAGGCATTAAGATGGAGGGGGAGAGGGATAATGGTGGAGGGGGAATAGGGAGTAATAAAGCACAAGGCATTAAAATTTAGGTTTTATGGGCAGAAATGGGCAGAACTGTGAGCTGTTCTTTTGGGTGTTCACCTGCACAGCTGTGAAGTACAATGGGGGAGATTTATCAAAACCTGTCCAGAGGGAAAGTTGCTAAATTGCCCATAGCAACCAATCAGATCGCTTCTTTCATTTTTAACAAGGCCTCTGCAAAATTAAAGAAGCGGTCTGATTGGTTGCTATGGGCAACTCAGCAACTTTTCCTGTGGACAGGTTTTAATAAATCTTCCCCAATAAGTGCACTGTGTAGGGGAACGGCCGCAGTTACAAAGACCAACTGAGGAGGAGAAGCACATAAGTTCAGGTCCCAACAGAATAAAGCTGCTCCTCTGCTCCTGGTAAGTATGACATTATGTTAGGGGCAGGGACGATTCCAGGAAGGAGCTCGGCCTCATGGATTGCACTGCTGTGTAGTATTGCAAGTGTACAGAAGGCAGAGGGGGTAAGTGTTATAAACCTACAAAATCTAGCAGCCACACCATTATGTCAGCCCAATAACACCATAAAACCTACAAAACTGACACTCACCCATACATCTAAATACAAAAAAATGTATTGAAAAATGCCATACAAGGGAATCCACCCATAAAAATGCCCCCCCTTAAGAACCAACAACCCCAATAATTGGAAGGGGGAGGGTTGCAGTAAATGGAGTTAGGCCGTTTTCATATGGACGTATGACCACAGGTTTGATAATGATGGGAACGGACTAGTGTAACTTCAGATCATCACACTGTATGGAAATTCTTCCAGTAGCCTCTGGAATCTGCTCTGTATTAAATGGAACAGTGCTTACTGTCAATGGCAGATTGCCATGGACATTAAGCGTCGTTCCATTTAATACAGAGCAGGAACAGGACTTTTTCCAGCGAATCCAATTTTATGTTGGAAGTTCTGCTACAGAACTTCCGTAGTGTGAACTGAGCAGCAATCACCCATTAATATCAATATGAGTCTGCGTCAAGAAGAATTTCAGACTGGATATTTTTTTGCAGAAATTCTGTAGCGTGAATGGGCCCTTACGTTGGGTTCACATGTTACAGTTGTGGGGCAGTAGTGTGCCATCTGTGAAATAACCTTGATTTACCCACATGGCACACTTTCATCCCATGGGGAAAAGATTTTGGGTGACAAACTGAAATCTCTCTTTTGGTCATATCAGCCCCTACAGAGGATATACTGTATGCACATAGAGAGTTCAAATCAGTCATTACAGAGGCAATATGTCTATACAGAGCTCATATCAGCTCTACAGAGGCCAGAAGTACACACAGAGGTCATATTAGACCCTACAGAGGCCATATGTGCATATGTAGGTCATATTTGCCCCTACAGAAGCCATACATACATATGGAGGTCATATCAATACCTACAGAGGCTATATGTACATACAGAGGTCATAGCCCCTAAAGAAGCCATATGTACCAATGGAGGTCATATCAACCCCTACAGAGGCTATATGTACATACAGAGGCCATATGCGGAGATGCATCCCTAGTGTGGGGTCTTCAATTCTTAAAGGGCTTATCCAGGGGGAATTTTTTTTTTATATACAACTGGCTCCAAAAAGTTGAACATATTTGTAAATTACTTCTATTAAAAATATTAATTCTTTCAGTACTTATGAGCTGCTGAAGTTGAGTTGTTCTTTTCTGTCTTAGTGTTTTCTGATGATACCTGTCTCGGCAACTGTCCAGAGTACTGTCCATAGAAAAGCTCTTCTACTCTGTGCAGTTCCCGAGACAAGTAGAGATGTCTGCAGAGAGCACTGTTGTCAGACAGAAAAAAACTACACAACTTCAGCAGCTGATAATTATTGGAAGGATTAAGATTTTTTTTTACAGAAGTAATTTACAAATCTGTTTAACTTTCTGGAGCCAGTTGATAAAAAATAATAATAATAATAATTTCCTGGAATGTAATGGAAGGTATGGATTTTTTAGAGGATCAATCATCTCTCTTGATGTGCATAATTGTAAATCCTTGTATTACTCATGAGATAATTGTGGAACCTCTTTACTTATAACTTAGTATAGTGATTTCCCCCTGTTATTTCTACTGGTAATGAAGGGCCTGCCCCACAAGGAGGTTTTTGTGACAATAGTCATTGATGATAACTATGGAGTTACAACTGCAGTACAATTCAATATACTAGGTTGTATACAATCTTGTAGACTGAAGCTGTCACACAAACGGGATGTTGAGATATACTGTGTCATACAGCAGTGGGTGCCATTCCTTTCAATGGCCCGAATTTAGTGACTATGCTTTCCACTGGTACAGATAATTTCACACTGCACTATTGAGTCCTGTTAAATTAGTACATACCAAGTGAGTCTCTTCAGGCCATTGAAAGAATGCCACCCACTTCTGTACACTACAGTATACATCTGCATCCTTTTCTTAGTCAACAGATACATGTGACAGCATAAAAACCATCTGTGGGGGAGATTTATCAAAACCTGTCCAGAGGAAAAGTTGTTGAGTTGCCCCTAGCAACCAATCAGATCGCTTTTCCATTTATCAGAGGCCTTTTGAAAAATGAAAGAAGCGATCCGATTGGTTGCTATGGGCAAATAAGCAACTATTCTTTTGGACAGGTTTTGATAAATCTTCCCCTGTGAATCTAGCCAAAGTTTCTGTTTGGCCCAGATCAAACTGACAACTGTTTGTTACCCATACCCCTGTCTATATGATGTGTCCTCATAAAGTCTAATAGTGTCAGCAGTAACCAGGCACTGTCAGACTGTATAGAGACAGAACTGATTTACACAAAATTTCCAGGAGGAATGACACAATGCAGAGTTGTATGACAAAATTTGTCATTTAATTGGAAATAGACAGATCAGGACAATTGATAGGTCTTCCATAATTGTTGTGCATTCTGCCAGTGCTACATTCTGTTTCATAGTTTTCAGTGTGATAGTACTATGCAGGGCCTATGTAGACCTGGTATCTGACCACTTTTCAGAGGTGTTATTGGTTATATTAGTGCTTATATATTGATAGAGCATTGAATATTCCCTTCTTGTATACTGGTAATAGTGGCTCAGTGTACAGGATGTGGTCAGTAACAGTATGATGGTAACATGTATGGTGATAATGTTCTTCCTTGTATACTGGTATTATTGGTAATATTGGTCTCAGCATACAGGATTTGGTCAGTTAGAATATGATAGTAATATGTATGGTGATAATATTTCTCCTTGTATACTGGTGTTATAGGTTATATTGGTGTTAGTGTACGGGATTTGGTCAGTAACATTATGATTGTAATATATATGGCAATAACATTTCTTCATGTATACTGATAATATTGATCTCAGTATACTGGATTTGGTCAGTAACAGTATGATGATAATATTATGGTGATAATATTCCTCCCTGTATACTGGTATTATTTGTAATATTGTTAAACAGGTGGGCAAGTGCAGTGTGCTTGCCCACCTGGCTAAATTTTGCCGGACAGCTATTGTCTGTGTTCCTGTCTTGAGACTGTTTGTATGTTATTTAGATTTTTATATGGATTAAAAAAAGTTTCAAGCTTCAAGTTTTATTGTAGTTGAATTTAGAGGGTGTACTTGGCCTATAACAATGCAATAAAGAGAAAAGAAGATCGGTGCACTCACCCTCCAGATTAAAAGATGATACTTTATTCCATATGCTCAGCAGCAAATGTCCAACATCTCAGGGAGCAGAGTATGCGTACAGGCAGGAGAGTCTCACCAGGCGGGCGACAGTGGCGCATCATCAGGCCCATTGGTGACTTGGTCTATAACAATGTTTAGGCCTATTGATATGTTAAAATGAAATCCCCATGAGTGCCAGGACTCGAAATTTGCCAGCAAAATATTGCCCAAAGCATCAATCTGCCTCTGCCATCATATAACTGCCTTCTTCCTGTGGTGTCCCAGCACCAAAGTGCTGTCCTGTGGGCTAAAGATTGCCTTGGGCATCCCTGCTGTCTATGTGTTGGGCCCCCTGCTCCATTGTCTAACCTGTAATAGTGTAAAATATTGTTGTCATGGTATGTGTTAATTTATTCTCTGTGCCTTTAAAGGGTACCTCTCATCAAATAAACATTTGATATATTTTAGATTAATGAATGTTGAATAACTTTCCAATAGCATGTTAATAAAAAATATGCTTCTTTCTATTGTATTTTTCCCGATCAGTCCTGTCAGCAAGCATTTCTGACTCATGCTGGAGTCCTAAACACTCAGAGCTGCCAGCCTGCTTTGTTCACAGCCAAATAGGCTGTGAACAAAGCAGGCTGGTAGCTCTGAGTTTTCTCCTTAGTGAACAAAGCAGACTGGCAGCTCATAGTGTTTAGGACTCCAGCATGAGTCTAAAATGCTTGCTGCCAGGATTGGTAGGGAGACCCCTAGTGGTCATTTCTTCAAAGAGGAAAATTAAATAGAAAGAAGAATATTTTTTAATAACATGCAATTGTAAAGTTATTCTGCATACATTAATCTATAATATATCAAAAGTTTTTTTGATGAGAGGTACCCTTTAAGGGATTGTGGCAGAGTGACCAGGTGGCCCTGATACCCAATAGGGGACCCCTAAACCTGGCCATTATGTAGTGTAGGGGGGAGTATCTGTTTAGTCTAGTTTATTCTGGGTCTGAGTCTGGACCTATTCAGTTGTTTAGTGTGAGCTGCAGTGAAGAGAAAGAGATTGTGTTCCAGCTAGCAAGCTGAGGAGAAGCCTTGGGAGAAGTCTACTAAATTCCAAAGCCCCCCCAAATCTCTGGAAAAGAGCTCAGGTGTACTGTCAAAGCCTTGCGGTAAGCAAAGCTCTTGGAGAAAATCTCTACTTCAGTCAGTAAGTCTTAAGTCAGTGTGTACTGCTACTAATCCTAAAGCTGCATTCAACAGCAACAACAATTCCCAGTAAGGCGACAGGCTCCCTGGGTTCCACTCCATCCATCTGCACAAGAGACTGTATTGTTTGAGATCTGTTACCTCCAGCAAAGTAAAGAGACAGTTATCTGTAACCCAGCAACGGTGCATTTATTATCCAGCACCTGGCTCAGGAGAAACTGTCGTATCCTCGTCTGTGTAGGTTAACGGTGCCCTGGCGTCACAAAGTGATACATCTAACTCCCCATGGCAGCCAAAAAATCTTGGGTGTCACGCACAGGATCTATACATCCTGCACCTCAGTCAGTAGCACTAGTGCACCACATTCCTATATTGCAACTTGGTGCCATCTATTCCCAAGGTAAGTGATGCTATTGAAGCCACCTTCCTTCATTATAGCCTGCAATACCTTGTTCATCTATTTGTGCTACAGTAGCTATGCTGTAGGATCATACCAGGCAGGCTAGGGCTCACTTACTACACAAATCAATGAGCATTGGGACATTTCTAAACAACCTTGCAAAGTCTGCAGCACCACTTTTATGTGGTACAATACCAGGAACACTCTATCATATCTACTGATTTGCAGATGCTGTCTAAATCTGTGAATTGTGACCTGTTACCTATATGTCTCCTAGGTTACAGAATACAAATGCTGTATAGTCAGATCTAGCAGTCATATTCTTTCCCCTGTCAGTTTTGGAGATAGACCCGTTATTAGCTGGGATTGGTAATATTTTTATTGCTGGATTAACATATTAGCAGAAATGCTGGGTATGCAGGGTCCCACCTACTTTGTGCAAAGTCGGTGATTAAAATATTAGCAATGCCAGGTAATAATGGTTCCAGGTAAATTATACCTCATTTTAATCCAGTTTTTCCGCAGTATAACCCTATTAGGTATAGTATGGGTGAATTCGCCGTCAGTTCCCCTCATATAAAAACTAAATCTTTGTAGCAACTTTACATAGATCCTTTGACCTTTGCTGCCCTCTTGTGGATATATTTTTATTTATATATTTAAACAAGATTAATGAAAAATCAAAAACTTGCTACATATTATTTATTTTTCTTTGCTTAATTCCTAGTAAGCTGTTTGATTTTTGTTTGTCAAATTCCCATAGAAATAGTTGCATTTAGTTAACACCGATTCTATTCACTTTTTATAGAAAAATACCTTTTTATAAAGAAACAGGAAAAAGAAATGCCACATTAAAATAGTATCAGTAGTAAAACAAACATCAATGTGCAGAAAGAAAAAATGTACATGACAGTACGTTTACAAATCCCCCCATTGAGAAAACTCTGGCCAATACCTGATATACAGTATAAGTAAAAAAAAATAAAATAAAAAAAGGGGGGGGGGGGGGCATTCCTACACTTAGAACAAATAAAAGGAAAAAAACTAAACAGCAGAAACTAAAATGGAGGGGACAAATAAAGAAATGAAAAGAGAAGAGGAAGTAGAGGAAGTGTGAAAAAGGAAGGGGAAAGAGGGCAACAAAGAAAGAAAGACGGAATAGGTAAGAAAACACTGGAGCCACAAATCCGATAAGGAGAATCAACCAACCCCTAGGAGCCACTAGAACCACAGACAAAAAAGAAATCAGATTTATCCAGGTCAGACGCGACCAATTTCTTCATTCTACAGATTGGATTGAGGGTCTGGACAAACTCAACTTTAGAAGACTTCCAGTGCCGAGGGTTAATGGCCCAGGCAGCATTATTATGTGACACTGACAGAGGTGTCAGCAGAGAGCACAGTGGTCAGACAGAAAATAACTATTCAACTTTCTCTGTAGTATACAGCAGCTGATTAGTATTAGAATGATTAAGATTTTTGTATAGAAGTAATTAACAAATCTGTGTAACTTTCTGGCACCAGTTGATAAAAACATGAAAACATTTTTGTCCTCTGATTACCCATTTAAATGACCTACATCACACAGCAAGCTGATGACAGGTGCCCTTTAACCCTTTTGCAACACATGACAGATCAAGTCCATCATGGTACCCCTAAGGGACTATGACGATGGTTCCTGGCCCCCTCCATACCAAGCAAACCCCAGCTGATTTCAGTAGGTGAGGGCTGCTGCTAAAAGCCAGCATGCGGCAATCGCCACAGTCGGCTATTAACCCTTTAGATTGACATTTGGAAGGGGACGCTCCACCATAGAGATAGCTGGAGGGCTCACCTCTGCTTCTGCCCTAGCCACAGCTCTGTAATTAATGGAGCCTACCTTACCTGGAGCAGGCTCTACCAATACAGATGAATATAACTGCATTAATCTGTAAAATGTACCATAATGGAACTAATAAAGTGTGGGAAAAAAAGTTAAAGTTAAAAAAACATACATTAACCACTTTTGAAAAGTTGAAATGACTAATTTTTTCCCATTTTACATATAAAAAACATGTAACCATAATAAAAATATATTTAGTAGTGCCATGTGGGTAATTTCCAAACTAATCCTTTTAAAGACGCATGGCGTACCCGTACGCCCAGCGTCTGCTCCCATGCTATGACGCGGGCTCACAAGCTGACCCGGCATCCTGGCAGCTCAGCATGTCCTGATCAGCTGAGAGGATGGCGAGAGGGCCGTTACCTGCCTTCTTACTGTCTGATCTGTCCCTCAATGCTCCAAGAAGCCTAAACAGCCTTGAGCAATCAAGCACAGATAACACTGATCAATGCTTTGCTATGGCATAGCAGTGAACAGTGTATGTAATCCAAGGACTGCATATCATAGTTATAGAAAAAAAAATGCTAATAAATGTGAATTAACCCCATCCATACTAAAAGTTTGAATTACCCCCCCCCCCTTTTCCCATTTAAAAAAATAAAATGTAAACAAAAATAAACATAAACATATGTGGTATTGCCATGGGCGTAAATGTCCGAACTATAAAATATGTTAATTAAACCGCATGGTCAAAGACGTATACATAAGAAAATACCAAAGCACAAAATTGCCTATTTTTGGTTATTTTGTATACCCTTAAAAAATGTATAAAAAGCGATCAAAAAGTCCCATCAAAACAAAAATGTATAAACTATAAATGATAAAAAGACCACAACGCTAAAAATTAGCCCTTATACCGCCCCGTATGCGGAAAAATAAAAAAGCTATAGGGGTCAGAAGATGACAATTTTAAACATACTAATTTTGGTGTATGTTGTTATCATTTTTTTTAATAGTAAAGTAACAAGCTATATAAAAGAGGTATCCTTGTAATTGTATGGACCTACAGAATAAATATAAAGTGTAATTTTTACTGAAAAGTGCACTGCGTAGAAACGGAAGGCGCTAAAAATTACAAAAGGTTTTTGTTTTTGCTCCACAACATTTTTTGGGGGGGGGTTTTGCTGTATATTTTGTGGTGAAATGACTGTCATTACAAAGCAAAATTGTTAGCGCAGAAATCAAGCCCATCTATAGGTCTGTAGGTGGAAAAATGAAAGCATTATGATTTTTAGAAGGTCAGGAGGAAAAGAACTAAGTGCAAAAACGGAAAAACTCTGAGTCCTTAAAGGGTTAAAAATATAACATTGTTTATCCTTTATGGTAAATGGCGTAAATGTAAAAAAAAAAAATACCAAGCCCTGGAATTGCATTTTTTGCATAAGTTATATACCTGAAAAAAATTAAGTAAAAAGCGATCAAAAACTTCAATAACGATCAATACTACAACAGTAAAAAAAAAACAACAAAAATAAAACAACAGATAATGGCACAAAAAATCAGCCCCCATACAGCCAGTAGGAGGAAAAACCAAAAACTGGCCTGGTCCTTATTGGGTTCAAGTACAGGGTGGGCCATTTATATGGATACACCTTAATAAAATGGGAATGGTTAGTGATATTAACTTACTGTTTGTGGCACATTAGTATATGTGAGGGGGGAAACTTTTCAAGATGGGTGGTGAACATGGCGGCCATTTTGAAGTCGGACATTTTGAATCCACCTTTTGTTTTTTCAATAGGAAGAGGGTCATGTGACACATCAAACTTATTGGAAATTTCACAAGAAAAACAATGATGTGCTTGGTTTTAACATAACTTTATTCTTTCATGAGTTATTTACAAGTTTCTGACCACTTATAAAATGTGTTCAATATGCTGCCCATTGTGTTGGATTGTCAATACAACTGTTACGCCGAGCGCTCCGGGTCCCCGCTCCTCCCCGGAGCGTTTTCCTGTTCGCAGCGCCACGGTCGGACCCGCTGACTGGGAGCGCTGCGATAATGTCCCTAGCCGGGATGCGATCCGTGATGCGGGACGCGCCCGCTCGCGGTTCGCATCCCAGCCCACTTACCAGACTCGTTCCCCGTCTGTACTGTCCTGGCGCACGCGGCACCGCTCCCTAGGGTGCGCGCTCGCCGGCTCTCTGCGATTTAAAGGGCCAGTGCTCCGCTGATTGGCGCCTGGTTCTAATTAGTGTATTCACCTGTGCACTTCCCTATATAACCTCACTTCCCCTTCCCTTACTTGCCGGATCTTGTTGCCATTGCGCTAGTCAAAGCGTTCTTTGTATGTCCCAAGCCAGTGTTCCAGACCTCTTGCTGTTGCCCCTGACTACGATCCTTGCTGCCTGCCCTGACCTTCTGCTACATCCGACCTTGCTCTTGACTAATCCCTTGTACCGCGCCTATCTCAACAGTCAGAGAGGTTGAGCCATTACCGGAGAATACGACCTGGTTGCTACCGCCGCTGCAAGACCATCCTGCTTTGCGACGGGCTCTGGTGAATACCAGTAGCAACTTAGAACCGGTCCACCGGTACGGTCCACGCCAATCCCTCTCTGACACAGAGGATCCACCTCCAGCCTGCCGAATCCTGACAACAACCCTCTTCTCCCACTCTTCACACACTGATAGCAACACCGCAGGAGAAATGCTAGCACAGGCTTCCAGTATGCGTAGTTTCAGGTGCTGTAGAATGGGCAAAACAAAAATTGGAACAGGACCCTCAGTTTACGCAGAAGATTTTGTTCAGTGATGAGGCAAACTTTTATGTGAATGGTGAAGTTAACAAACAAAACCACCGCTATTGGTCTGACACTAACCCACATTGAATAGATCCATCAAAGACTGTTGGAACACTAAAATTGATGGTATGGTGTGGTATATGGGGTACAAAGATAGTGGGGCCATTCTTCATCAATGGAAACCTCAAGGCCACTGGATATGCGAAATTGCTACATGGTGATGTGTTTCCCTCTTTATGCACTGAAGCTGGCATGATCCCTGAGTTTTTCCAGCAAGATGGTGCACCACCACATTATGAGTGTCAGGTCCGAGCATTCCTAGATGAACAGTTTCCTGGAAAGATACGAGATGTGCAGCACCTGAAACTACAGATACTGGAAGCCTGTGCTAGCATTTCTCCTGCGGTGTTGCTATCAGTGTGTGAAGAGTGGGAGAAGAGGGTTGCATTGACAATCCATCACAATGGGCAGCACATTGAACACATTTTAGTGGTCAGAAACTTGTAAATAACTTATGAAAGAATAAAGTTACGTTAAAACATCATTGTTTTTCTTGTGAAATTCTCAATAATTTTGATGTGTCACATGACCCTCTTCCTATTAAAAAAACAAAACTTCAAAATGTCTGCCAAGGTCATCACCCATCTTGAAAAGTTCCCCCCCCCCCTCACGTATACTAATGTGCCACAAACAGGAAGTTAATATCACCAACCATGCCCATTTTATTAAGGTGCATTCATGTAAATGGCCCACCCTATAGATGTGCACTATTGAGGAGATTTATCAAAACATGTACAGAAGGAAAGTGGAGCATAGCAACCAGAGTGCCCATAGCAACCATATTGCCTCTTTCATTTCATTTTCAAGATTTCTGAAAATCAAATGAAGCAATGACTGGTTCCAGAGGCGGCTCCAGACTTTGTGAGGCCTCAGGCTAAACTTGAACATGAGGCCCCCGTCACTACAAGATATTCAAGAGATAGTAGAAATGAACTATAAAAACACCTGGTATGGTATTGTTACTGCTGTCAGCATTGTTTCAAGGGAAGATAAAGACTTCTACAACATATTTTAGAATTTAACATGTATACTATAGCAATTACTATGCCAAATATTTTAGGAAAAAATCTAATTTTTTGGGGATGAACATACCAACAGTAAAACATAACAGATGTTACAAAGTGCAAAATGTTTTAAAGGGGTACTCCGGCGCTAAGACATAGGAGATAAGATGTCTTAGCGCCGGAGTACCCCTTTAAAGGGGTACTCCGCCCCTGGCATCTTATCCCCTATCCAAAGGAGCCGTGACGTAACGATGCTCCGGCCCCTGTATTGGCGTCATTACGTGCAGAGCGATCTCGCTCTGCGCAGTAATGATAGCGGGGTGCTGCAGCAGCGATCCCCGGGGTACCCAGCAGCGGGACCCCAGCGATCTGACATCTTATCCCCTATCCTTTGGAAAGGGGATAAGATGTCTAGGGGCAGAGTACCCCTTTAAGTACCTCAAATAAATAACTCAGCTTCTCGTATTTAACAAGAAAGAATATCAATAACTTACAATGCCAAGCATAAAAAAAAAACCTTAGGATCAAATTCCCCAGCAATGAAACAAACTTAAATAACAATAAATAATAATAATAACTTAGAACGTAAAAGGATGAAAAAAAAACATATTTTTTTATTAATTTCTCTCTGCTGATGCAACAGTAACTGGAATTGTAAAGATGACTCTTAATGCTACATAAATGTTTGGATAAACATCAGTTATGTTTTAATCAATTAGATATTTCAGAGAACCGCACAAATTCATAGCTCTTCGTACAATTCTAGACCTTGTATGTCAGAATCAGAATTGGGTAAAGTAAGTTTTGCTTCCAGTTGTTTTCACTTTTGTAAAAGGACTTCATTGGATGTCATGCATAAAGATGAGATGTCATATAAGAAACCAGAATTGTTAACATAAGTTTTTAAACCTTCAAACGGAGGCTCAGTACTAGTGTGAATCTTGTCAAAGATAATGTTAAAATATTCTGCTCTGAACCTATCTACAGGGTTAACAACTGGGTCATCTGGGCCCTCATAATCAAACATGCTTTTGGCCCTTCTTATCCTACTTTGTTGAAATTCTTTTGGAATGTCCAATTTTTCAGCTATTTCGCTGGCAGCAACAATTGCAGAAGTAAAGCCAATTTGTCTATAATCTTCCAACCAGCTAAGGAATTCTTCAAAAATGCTTCAATGACGTATCTAACTGCATATTAGTCTTTTGACGTACCTTGCTGATCATGTCAATTTTCACCAAAAAATAATACAACAAAACCCCAGGACTTATGATACACTATCACAACAACTTAAAGGGGTACTCCGGTGAAAACCTTTTTTCTTTTAAATCAGCTGGTGGCAGAAAGTTAAACATATTTGTAAATTACTTCTATTAAAAAATCTTAATCCTTCCAGTACTTATTAGCTGCTGAATGCTACAGAGGAAATTCCTTTCTTTTTGGAACACTGATGATATCACGAGCACAGTGCTCTCTGCTGACATCTCTGTCCATTTTAGTAACCATGCATAGCAGATGTATGCTAAGGGCAGCATGGTGGCTCAGTGGTTAGCACTGCTGCCTTGCAGTGCTGGGGACTTGGGTTCAAATCCCACTAAGGACAACAATAAATAAAGCGTTATTATTATTATAATAACATCAGCAGAGAGAACTGTGCTCGTGATGTCATCAGAGAGCATTCCAAAAAGAAAAGAATTTCCTCTGTAGTATTCAATAGAAGTAATTTACAAATATGTTTAACTTTCTGCCACTAGTTGATTTAAAAGAAAAAAGGTTTTCACCGGAGTACTCCTTTAAGGGGAGCCCCCATAGGGGTACCCTAAGCTAAGTCACCTCCTATTAAAATAAAATGTATAATTTTATTTGCCCCGTTAAAAGAAAAAAGTCAAAGAAAAAAATCATGAATAGTGTTATGTAAACGTAATACTGAAAGCGTCACATCACACCTCAGATTTAAAAACACAGCTCTAGTATAGCTTCTACTGCTGCTTAACTGATTTGAATGTGCACTGGTTTTAAAATGGCCATTCAATGGTTAGGATTTTGAAATTAACTGTGTGAGCTGCTATTTAAAAGTTCTAGATATCCAGTTCCTTGACTTTTGCTGGGACCAGCTTCATCAGAAGGACAGGTGGCTAATGGCCAGCGGGCGTACTATGGCTCCTTAATGGTCTATTCACACATACAGTATTCTGCACAGATTTTTTGCTGCAGATTTAAATGTAAACTGACTGACTGAACACAGCTTGAAATCCTACACATCAAATCTGCGCAGTATATTGTACATGTGAATAGACCCTAAATAGTCAGTGACCTGACATCATCTATAGGTGTCCCACTGACTCCTCCAATCACTACCTACATTATGTATCAAAAAAATGGAAGAGAGCGGCACTCCAGCATTCAGTGAAAACCCAGTGTGGGTGTATTTATTCACACATCTGCAATACACGCGACGTTTCGGCCCGTCAATAGAGCCTTTCTCAAGCACAGTGATAATCCAACAAAACATCCTATTTATAGGCCCCTCAATATCACATACTAATGAAGGGGGTGTGGTTAAACAGTGTCACAACACAGTGACGTCATTACATATAAAATTCTTCATATCAGTGATCAATATGGTGAACATCAAATAAATTCATCATGAACCGTCCGTTTGTAAACATCCAGTCTGCGCATGTCCCGGACCTCCACATCTGATGAAACCGGAAGTCATCATCATGTATTCAGCGTCAGTTGTAGGAGGGACGGACTCTAACATTGGTCACACCCACATTAATTTGCGCATGCTCCCTCCTACAACTGACGCTGAATACATGATGATGACTTTCGGTTTCACTGGATGTGGAGGTCCGGGACATGCGCAGACTGGATGTTTACAAACGGACTGTGCCGGCAATATGAATCTACACGATTGGCTGTCGGGACTTATCGTCAGAAGAGAGCCGCCCTCTGCATCGGAGCTGGATCACGATTATGTCCTATTGAAGATCACTTATGGCTTGGTACTGTAATCAAACACTATAGAGATGTATATGATTAACATGATTAGATGTTCATGATGAATTTATTTGATGTTCACCATATTAATCACTGATATGAAGAATTTTATATGTAATGACGTCACTGTGTTGTGACACTGTTTAACCACACACCCCTCATTAGTATGTGATATTGAGGGGCCTATAAATAGGATGTTTTGTTGGATTATCACTGTGCTTGAGAAAGGCTCTATTGACGGGCCGAAACGTCGCGTGTATTGCAGATGTGTGAATAAATACACCCACACTGGGTTTTCACTGAATGCTGGAGTGCCGCTCTCTTCCATTTTTTTGCTACATTTACTTGGGGCCAGGGTCTGCCCTGGAGCTGAGCACCCACGTGGATCTTAGAATCCTTGGCTACAGCCAAGCATGGTGCTCCTTCCTCTCTATTTTTTTCTACATTATGTATCATATGGTGCTCGCATACTCTGATGTCCTATTAAATCGCCACACATGCCGGTGGACTTATGAGAATTCTGTGCCGGGCAGATGTCACTGCGCAGCTGCCGGTATATGCGCATGACATCTGACTTAATCTATGTACAGCCTGGACGCATAGTTGTCAATGCGCAGCCACCGGTGTATGCGCATGACATTGGACTTAGTCTGTATTCAGCGTGGACGCACAGCTATCAATGCACAGGCTCCAACAGAGGCGCATGACTTCTGACTTAGGCTAGATCCAGCACCGCTCAGGTAATGCAATATCGGCACTGCACCTGAGCTCCGAGGAATTGTGCGCATATGCTGGCACATAGAATTCTTCCATATAATTTGTCTCTCAATATCATTATGAAGTCAATTTACTATGCGCATTTGATGAGAATTGGAGCCTCACTTATAATGCGTCTATCTATACCCTGATGCTGTCATTAGGGATCTATTTTTATTTCCATGAGAATTATCTATATAGATGGCAATAATGGGACCTGTGATGTAAAGATACCCCATTAAATTATAGTGTCATAATTAAATGCATATATAGCCAGGTATACAAAGTGTATGTGTTACGCCTAGCGCTCCGGGTCCCCGCTCCTCCCCGGAGCGCTCACGGCGTCTTTCTCCCTGCAGCTCCCCGGTCAGTCCCGCTGACCGGGAGCGCTGCACTGTCATGGCCGTTGGGGATGCGATTCGCACAGCGGGACGCGCCCGCTCGCGAATCGCATCCCAGGTCACTTACCCATTCCCGTCTCCTGCTGTCATGTGCTGGCGCGCGCGGCTCCGCTCTCTAGGGCGCGCGCGCGCCAGCTCCCTGAGACTTAAAGGGCCAGTGCACCAATGATTGGTGCCTGGCCCAATTAGCTTAATTGGCTCCCACCTGTTCCCTGGCTATATCTGAGCTCCTCCCTTGCACTCCCTGGCCGGATCTTGTTGCCCTTGTGCCTAGTGAAAGCGTTTTGTGTGTCTAAAGCCTGTGTACCAGAACTTCTGCTATCCACCCTGACTACGAACCTTGCCGCCTGCCCCCGACCTTCTGCTACGTCCGACCTTGCTTCTGTCTACTCCCTTGTACCTCGCCTATCTTCAGCAGTCAGAGAGGTGAGCCGTTGCTAGTGGATACGACCTGGTCACTACCGCCGCAGCAAGACCATCCCGCTTTGCGGCGGGCTCTGGTGAAAACCAGTAGTGACTTAGAACCGGTCCACTAGCGCGGTCCTCGCCAATCCCTCTCTGGCACAGAGGATCCACTACCTGCCAGCCGGCATCGTGACAGTAGATCCGGCCATGGATCCCGCTGAGGTTCCCCTGCCAGTTGCCTCTGATATCACCACGGTGGTCGCCCAGCAAGCCCGACAGATCGCCCATCTAACCCACCAGCTGTCGGAAGTGTCCACCATTGTGCACCAACTTCAGTCGCAACTTCATCAGCAATCATCTCCTCCGCCAGCTCCTGCACCTCCTCCGCAGCGAGTGGCCACTCCTAGCCTCCGCCTGTCCTTGCCGGACAAATTTAATGGGGACTCTAAGTTTTGCCGTGGCTTTCTTTCGCAATGTTCCCTGCACTTGGAGATGATGTCGGACCAGTTTCCTACTGAAAGGTCTAAGGTGGCTTTCGTAGTCAGCCTTCTGTCTGGAAAGGCCCTGTCATGGGCCACACCGCTCTGGGACCGCAATGACCCCGTCACTGCCTCTGTACACTCCTTCTTCTCGGAAATTCGTAGTGTCTTTGAGGAACCTGCCCGAGCCTCTTCTGCTGAGACTGCCCTGCTGAACCTGGTCCAGGGTAATTCTTCCGTTGGCGAGTACGCCATACAATTCCGTACTCTTGCTTCTGAACTATCCTGGAATAATGAGGCCCTCTGCGCGACCTTTAAAAAAGGCCTATCCAGCAACATTAAAGATGTTCTGGCCGCACGAGAAACTCCTGCTAACCTGCATGAACTCATTCATCTAGCCACTCGCATTGACATGCGTTTTTCTGAGAGACATCAAGAGCTCCGCCAGGAAAAAGACTTAGATCTCTGGACACCTCTCCCACAGTCTTCACTGCAATCTGCGCCTAGGCCTCCCGCCGAGGAAGCCATGCAAGTGGATCGGTCTCGCCTGACCCTGGAAGAGAGGAATCGCCGTAAGGAAGAGAATCTTTGTCTGTACTGTGCCAGTACCGAACATTTTTTGGTGGATTGCCCCATCCGTCCTCCACGTCTGGGAAACGCACGCTCGCACCCAGCTCTCGTGGGTGTGGCGTCTCTTGATGCTAAGTCGGCTTCTCCACGTCTCACGGTGCCTGTACGGATTTCTACTTCAGCCAGCTCTTCCCTCTCAGCCGTGGCCTGCCTGGACTCTGGTGCCTCTGGGAATTTTATTCGGGAGTCCTTGGTGAATAAATTCCGCATTCCGGTGACCCGTCTTGTCAAGCCACTCCACATTTCCGCGGTCAACGGAGCCAGGTTGGATTGCACCGTGCGTTACCGCACGGAGCCCCTCCTAATGTGCATCGGACCTCATCACGAGAAAATTAAATTTTTGGTCCTTCCCAATTGCACTTCCGAAATTCTCCTTGGACTTCCCTGGCTTCAACACCATTCCCCAACCCTGGACTGGTCCACTGGCGAGATCAAGAGTTGGGGTCCCTCTTGTTCCAAGGACTGCCTTAAACCGGTTCCCAGTACTCCCTGCCGTGACCCTGTGGTTCCTCCTGTATCCGGTCCCCCTAAGGTCGTTAGGGACTCTCCCTGCCACAGGAAATGCCTCTCCCCCCCCTCCCAGTCCCTTCAAGCAAGCCTCTGTGTCCCCTCTTGGCTCCCGTCCTTGTGTCTCCCTGCCCCGTGCCAAGCTTCACCCTCTGCCCTCCCTCCCCATTCCTACTCCTGCTGTACTGCCTGCCATTGAGGAAACCATCCATTCCTTCCCGGTGTCCTCATCCCAGGGGAGGCAGTCACCAGACAAAAAAAAAGGGGAGACCTAAGGAGGGGGGTACTGTTACGCCTAGCGCTCCGGGTCCCCGCTCCTCCCCGGAGCGCTCACGGCGTCTTTCTCCCTGCAGCTCCCCGGTCAGTCCCGCTGACCGGGAGCGCTGCACTGTCATGGCCGTTGGGGATGCGATTCGCACAGCGGGACGCGCCCGCTCGCGAATCGCATCCCAGGTCACTTACCCGTTCCCGTCTCCTGCTGTCATGTGCTGGCGCGCGCGGCTCCGCTCTCTAGGGCGCGCGCGCGCCAGCTCCCTGAGACTTAAAGGGCCAGTGCACCAATGATTGGTGCCTGGCCCAATTAGCTTAATTGGCTCCCACCTGTTCCCTGGCTATATCTGAGCTCCTCCCTTGCACTCCCTGGCCGGATCTTGTTGCCCTTGTGCCTAGTGAAAGCGTTTTGTGTGTCTAAAGCCTGTGTACCAGAACTTCTGCTATCCACCCTGACTACGAACCTTGCCGCCTGCCCCCGACCTTCTGCTACGTCCGACCTTGCTTCTGTCTACTCCCTTGTACCTCGCCTATCTTCAGCAGTCAGAGAGGTGAGCCGTTGCTAGTGGATACGACCTGGTCACTACCGCCGCAGCAAGACCATCCCGCTTTGCGGCGGGCTCTGGTGAACACCAGTAGTGACTTAGAACCGGTCCACTAGCGCGGTCCTCGCCAATCCCTCTCTGGCACAGAGGATCCACTACCTGCCAGCCGGCATCGTGACAGTATGGGTATCATAATGCATAACTATCAATACAGTAGCTGCATTTTACACATACATATTGGGGATACAATATTAAGCCTAAATGCCAAATGTCCATATGATGAATAGATGAACAGAAGGTGATATAACAGAAGGAGCAGAAGAACTTAATTCAGGAAGGTAAATGCGTGACTCTGAGTAACATACAGTAAAAAAAATTGTGTAAATAACTACATTTCTGCTTCTCTAAGTACACTATGTAGGTACATATTACTCAGTATTATAGAGTTAGGAGTGAACTGTATGGATAACATACAGTCATGGCCGTAAATGTTGGCATGAAGTGTTTCTCACAGGAAAGGATTGCAATAACACATTTTTTGCTGTACACATGTTTATTCCCTTTGTATGTATTGGAACTAAACCAAAAAAGGGAGGAAAAAAAGCAAATTGGACATAATGTCACACCAAACTCCAAAAATGGGCTGGACTGAAATTATTGGCACCCTTTAAAAATTGTGGAAAAATAAGATTGTTGCAAGCATGTGATGTTCCCTAACTCACATGTGGCAAGTAAGAGGTGTGGGCAATATAAAAATCACACCTGAGAGCAGATAAAAAGGAGAGAAATTCACTTAGTCTTGGCATTGTGTGTCTGTGTGTGCCACACTAAGTATTGACAACAGAAAGAGAAGAGAACTGTCTGAGGACTTGAGAGCCAAAATTGTGGGAAAATATCAACAATTTCAAGGTTACAAGTCCATCTCCAGAGATCTAGATTTGCCTTTGTCCACAGTGAGCAACATTATCAAGAATGTTCACAAGAAGAAAGTAAAGAAGACATCGGCCACTCACCAGGTTTCAGCAAAAAGTATCTTCTTCTTTATTGAAGCATACTCACATACACATATTGATCGGAAGAGGTTGGTGGGAGGACAGTGATAGACGACCAAGCTCTGTTTCGCACGACTTGCGTGCTTTCTCCGGTCATACTAATTGCTACCTGTGCTCAATTTATATACAGGTGCATGCAAAATTACCTGCCTATCACGTCACAGGACGGGAAATCACGTGACTGTGTGTCGTGGAGGCAGGTAAGCGTGATTAAAAGTTAGAAGCAAGCTGTTAACTCTGTCCTATCATTCATTCCAATATTGCCTGTTGCGTTAGTTTTTATCATCCATAATGTTTCTATACGCAATAATTTCTGGTCTATACGTTCATATCTATTACTTTGAACTTTTTCCAGACCTAAGAATTTCAGGACTTCTGGATTGCCCCAGTGTGCCTCCTTTACATGGGACTGCAAGCGTGTCACTCCTGGTTTGCCTGTGCATATGGCATACATATGCTCCCTAATTCGCACTTGCAGTTGGCGCTTTGTGTGTCCAATGTAAAAGAAGCCGCAGGGGCATAAAAAGGAATAAATTACATTCTTTGTACGACAGGTAATTAATTCTTGTATCGAATGTTGAATTGGTCCCAATATTACATTCCTAGTTTCCCAACTGTACTTGCATTGATTACAATTCCTGCATTTATAATTTCCTTTAGGTATGACGTTATCTAGCCATGTCTCTTTTTTCATGGCTGCTTTCTTTCATTTATTTTTGTTGATAGTCTCCCCTATGGTGATATTCTTCTTATATGTAATCCTAGGTTTTGACTGTGCCACTTCTTTTAAGTTCCCATCGGCTTCTAATAGAAAACAGTTTCTTCTGATTGCCTGCTCTATCACAGAGTTCATAGGTGAGTTTTGGAACACAAAAGTAAACTTTTTTCTTTCCATCTCTTTCTCCTTTTGTTGTTCTTTATTTTTTAATAAATCTTTCCTTTTTATCTTTTCTGCTTTTTCTCTGCCTTTTTTGATTATACTCTCTGGGTATGCTTGCTCTTTGAATCTATTTTCTAATTCATTAGCTTGCTGTTTATACATGATCTCATTAGTATTATTATGTGTGAGCCGGATGAACTGTCCGTATGGGATATTATTTTTCACTGTTGGTCTGTGCGAACTATGATAATGCAGCAATGTGTTCCTAACTACATATTTTCTGTAATTTTCAGTGACTATTGATCCTTTGTCATTAACAAGTCTAAGATCTAAAAATTCAAATTTTTTGCCACCGTATTGGCTGGTGAAGTGCATGTTAACAGAGTTATTATTTAACCCGTACAGGACCTAGGTCGTATGCATACGCCTTCTGTACCTGGGTCTTAAGGACCCAGGGCGTATAAGTACGCCCGTGGGAATTCCGGTCCCTGCCGCGCGCCGGGCAGGGATCGGACTAGGGTGACTGCTGATATCAATCAGCAGGCACCCCGCGCAAATGCCGAGGGGGATCATCAGACCACCCCATGTCGGCGATCGGCGCAAATCGCAAGTGAAATCGCACTTGCGATTTGCGCAATTCCGGGTCTTACGGGTCACGTGTGACCCGATGACCCGGAGATACAAGGTGATCGGGGGTGTAGAATACACCCCCTATCACCTACTGTATCTATGGGGAGGTGGCGATTTTGCCACCCCCTCAAGAGAGCTGCTATTGGCTGGACGATCGTCCAGCTAATAGCAGCCGGCAGGGGAGGGGTTAAACGGCATCCTCTGCAGCGCTGACCGTTAGCTGGGTTCAGTCAGCGGTCAGAGCTGCAAGAGGAGCCAGGGTCCCCCCCTCTGCCCCATTGGATCGCCTCAGGAGACCCGAAGATTCCCTAGATCAGGGACAGAATCAACAGAGGGAAAGGTAGGGAAATACATGTAAATAAAGTTTAAAAAAAAGTTTAAAAAAAAAGTTAAAAAAATAAACACCCCCCCTGACCCCCTAATAGGGCTCAAGAGTACGCCTCATCTTTTTTTAGCGTGACCTGGGCCCTATTAGGGGTTCAGGGCACTGCGATTTGCCCCCCCTTTTTTTTTGGGCCGCAGCGTTTGTTTTTTTTTTGCTCACATAACGGTGTGTGATTACTAATCACACACCGTTATACATAGTTACACCAAGCACTCACTACACACTCCCCCGCCCCCCCCCCCCCTACACCCAAAACCCACCACCACCACCCCCCCCCCCTCCACTGTAGATAAAAGGCGATGGCTCGCCGGGCATTTTCAGTAGCGGAGGCATACGCTTTTCTTGCCTCCGAATCTGCCAGTGAGGACGAGGAAGATCCAACATTCCTGTGTTCTTCCTTGTCCTCCTCATCATCTAGTAGTGATGATGAGCCCCCTGCACAGCGGCGGAGACGCCGCCAGGCGAGGCCACGCACCCCCCATGAAAGTGCCCCAGTGGCTGGCACTAGTGCGAGTGGTGATGCCGCTTGTACTAGGAGTCCGACCCCCCCAGGCGAAATTACCGGAGCTCCCTTCCGGTGAACCTGTCTTGAGACCCCCAGAGGGTTATCAGCCACGGGTTCCGGAGTTTGTTGGCGACTCCGGAATCCAGATTGACACGGCTGGGTTCACTGAATTTGACTATTTCAGTTATTTTTTCAGTGACAGCCTGGTCAATCTAATGGTGGAGCAGACGAATCTGTACGCCAGGCAGTTCATCGCCCACCACCCAGATTCTTTTTTGGCCAGGTCCAATGAATGGTATGCCGTCAGTGCAGCAGAAATTAAGGACATTTTGGGGCCTCTTGCTGCATATGGGCCTGGTCAAAAAGCCCAGTGTCAGACAGTACTGGAGCGGGGACATCCTATACCAGACCCCGCTGTACAGTATGGCCATGACACGTAAGCGGTTCGAGGATATTTGGAAATGCCTTCATTATGCAGATAATGAGGCATGTCCACCCCGAGGGGATCCCGCCCATGACCGGCTTTACAAAGTGAGGCCGGTCATCGATCACTTTGGGGCCAAATTTTTAGAGGCCTACGTACCGCTTAGGGAGCTTTCGGTTGATGAGTCTCTTATCACAGTTTTAAGGGGAGACTTATCTTCCACCAGTATATTCCCTCGAAGCGGGCGCGGTATGGCGTGAAGTTATATAAACTTTGTGAGAGTACCTCCGGGTACACTCTCAAGTTTAGGGTGTATGAGAGACAAGATTCCCGTATTGAACCCCCAGATTGTTCCCCCACTCTGGGTGTTAGCGGGAAAATCGTTTGGGACCTTATGTACCCATTGCTGGATAAGGGTTACCACGTGTACGTGGACAACTTTTATACCAGCATCCCTCTCTTTACATCCCTTGCCACCAGATCGACGTCCGCTTGTGGGACCGTGCGGAGAAACCAGAGAGGCCTCCCTCTAAATTTGATCCAGACACCTATTCCCAAGGGTGAGTCCCGTGCCCTTACCTATGAAAACCTGTTGCTGGTCAAGTATAAGGATAAGAGGGATGTCCTTATGCTGACCACTATTCATGGTAATGGCAGCTCACCTGTTCCTGTGCGAGGTACCACAACAACGGTCCTCAAGCCTGATTGTATTCTGGACTACAATCAGTATATGGGGGGAGTTGATCTCTCAGATCAAGTCCTCAAGCGATACATGGCCATGCGGAAAACACGTGTATGGTACAAAAAAGTTGCGGTCTACTTGGTGCAGGTTGCCATGTACAACTCTTTTGTACTGTACCGGAACGCTGGCAACACAGGTACATGCCTCCAGTTCCAAGAAGAAGTCCTAAAGGTCCTGTTCTTTGCTGACCGGGAAAGAGCAGGCCGGACTTCCCAAGGAACTGGAGTAATAGGTGCCAGGATCGTCCCAGGCCAACACTTTCCAGGTGAGGTCCCCCACACTGGAAAGAAGGGACGATCCCAGAAAAAATGCAGAGTGTGTAACAGGAGGGGGATACGGAAGGACACCACCACTCAGTGTGACACTTGCCCCAATCATCCGGGCCTCTGCATTAAGGACTGCTTCAGGGAGTATCACACTTCCATGGAGTACTAAATTTTCCCTCTTCATTTAAATTTTCCATAATTTGACCCCAATGTACCAAGTCCAGAGTACATTCCAAATTTTAACCCCATAAAACCACTAAATTGCCCAAAAAAACTATTTCATAAAAAAATTAAAAAAAAATAAAAAAACTGATAAGACCTCAGGGGGTATTTTTTCCAAAAATGGGTCATGGGTCGCTGAGTCACTATCATCGGGGACTTTTTATGTTGCCTCAAATGCGCAGCGCTCTCTCTCTCCACCTGAGCGGGGTGCGCATTTGAGGCAACAGGTTAGGGACGGCCACACATGTCAGATTTCCAGAATGATGATTCATAGCATAGGGTTTGGGGTGGGCATATTTGTTTTAGTTTTGGCTATGCTCTGGGTCATCATTCTGGGAAAATATCCTGTTTTATAATTTTATGTCCCACTGTACCCCTTGTTAGTTATTAGTGTACCCCATATAATGCCCCTTGAGGGGGGGTCCGACTGTTCTGGCTCCATAGGCAGCTGTCTAGAAGCTCCAGGCCCCTGACTGCCCTTCTGTTCCTCCGTGACCAGTGAGCAGAACCGATCTACGCCCAGATATGAGGTATTTACAATTTTATTTTTATTTTTTTGCTGTTCTGGCACTAAATGTGACATGCCTCCCGCCCCCCCATTTCAGCAAAATGTGACTCCTTCTCTTCTGAGCATTGTAGTGTGCCAGCAGAGCCCTTGACATCCTTACATGGGGTACTTCCATACTCAGAAGAGATGGGGTTACAAATTTTGGTGGGCATTTTCTCCTATTACCCCTTGTAAAAATTTAAAATTTGGGGGGAAACTAGCATTTTAGTGAAAAAAAAAATTTAAATAATTTACACATCCAACTTTAATGAAAAGTCGTGAAACACCTGTGGGGTGTTAAGGCTCACTGTACCCCTTGTTACGTTCCTTGAGGGGTGTAATTTTCAAAATAGTATGCCATGTTGTTTTTTTTTTTTTGCTGTCCTGGCACCATAGGGGCTTCCTAAATGGGACATGCCCCCCCCCCCCCCCCCCCCAAAACCATTTCAGCAAAATTAGATTTGCAAAAGCCAAATAGGACTCCTTCTCTTCTGAGCATTGTAGTGCGCCAACAGAGTGCTTGACATCCACATATGTGGTATTTCCATACTCAGAAGAGATGGGGTTACAAATTTTGGTGGGCATTTTCTCCTATTACCCCTTTTAAAAATGTAAAATTTGGGGGGAAACTAGCATTTTAGTGAAAAAAAAAATCATTTACACATCCAACTTTAACGAAAAGTCGTGAAACACCTTTGGCGTGTTAAGGCTCACTGTACCCCTTGTTATGTTCCTTGAGGGGTGTAATTTTCAAAATAGTATGCTATGTTGTTTTTTTTTGCTGTCCTGGCACCATAGAGGCTTCCTAAATGGGACATGCCCATCCAAAACCATTTCAGCTAAATTTTATTTGCAAAAGCCAAATATGACTCCTTCTCTTCTGAGCATTGTAGTGCGCCCGCAGTGCACTTGACCTCCACATATGTGGTGTTTCCATACTCAGAAGAGATGGGGTTACACATTTTGGGGGGCATTTTCTCCTATTAACCCTTTTAAAAATTTAAAATTTGGGGGAAAACTAGAATTTTTGTGAAAAAAAAAAAGAAAATCATTTACACATCCAACTTTAATGAAAAGTCATGAAACCCCTGTGGGGTGTTAAGGCTCACTGGACCCCTTGTTACATTCCTTTAGGGGTGTAGTTTCCAAAATAGTATGCCATGTGTTTTTTTTTTTGCTGTCCTGACACCATAGGGGCTTCCTAAATGCAACATGCCCCCAAAAACCATTTCAGAAAAACTCACTCTCCAAAATCCCTCTGTCGCTCCTTCCCTTCTGAGCCCTCTAGTGCACCCGCCGAACACTTGACATACACATATGAGGTATTTCCTTACTCGAGAGAAATTGGGTTACACATTTTAGGAAGATTTCTCTCCTTTTACCCCTTGTAAAAATTCAAAAAATGGGTCTACAAGAACATGCGAGTGTAAAAAATTAAGATTTTGAATTTTCTCCTTTTGAATGTCATTTTGAATACTTTGAGGGGTGCAGTTTTTATAATGGGGTCATTTGTGGGGCATTTCGAATATAAAAGCCCTTCAAATCCACTTCAAAACAGAACTGGTCCCTGAAAAATTTAGATTTTGAAAATTTTGTGAAAAATTGGAAAATTGCTGCTATACTTTGAAGCCCTCTGGTGTCTTCCAAAAGTAAAAACATGTCAACTTTATGATGCAATCATAAAGTAGACATGCTGTATATGTGAATCAATATATAATTTATTTGGAATATTCATTTTTCTTATAAGCAGAGAGCTTCAAAGTTAAAAAAATGCAAAATTTTAAATTTTTTCATCAAATTTTGGAATTTTTCACCAAGAAACGATGCAAGTATCAACAAAATTTTACCCCTAACATAGAGTAGAATATGTCACGAAAAAACAATCTCGGAATCAGAATGAAAGGTAAAAGCATCCCAGAGTTATTAATGCTTAAAGTGAAAGTGGTCAGATGTTCAAAAAATGGCCGGGTCCTACAGTGAAAATTGGCAGGGTCCTTAAGGGGTTAAATGCTCTACGAACTGTTCAAACATTATTTCTGTCCCTGTCCAAGTGACGATGATATCGTCTACATATCTATGATATGTTTTAATATATTTTAAGAAAGGATTTTTTGTACTATAGACATGTCAGGTTTGCATCCGAGATCTTGGATCTTCCAGTAGGACAATGACCCCAAACATAAGCACCCAGAAATGGATGGCAACAAATTTCTGGAGAGTTCTGAAGTGGCCAGCAATGAGTCGAGATTTAAATCCCATTGAACACCTGTGGGGAGATCTTAAAATTGTTGTTGGGAAAAGGCGCCCTTCCAATAAGAGAGACCTGGAGCAGTTTGCAAAGGAA
Source organism: Hyla sarda (assembly GCF_029499605.1). NCBI lineage: Eukaryota > Metazoa > Chordata > Amphibia > Anura > Hylidae > Hyla > Hyla sarda. The sequence goes on along the minus strand of NC_079189.1, from coordinate 234,494,024 downwards.
GAGTGGTCCAACATTCCGGCTGAGAGGTGTAAGAAGCTTATTGATGGTTATAGGAAGCGACTGATTTCAAAGGGTGTGCAACCAAATATTAAGTTAAGGGTGCCAATAATTTTGTCAAGCTTATTTTTGAAGTTTTGTGTGACATTATGTCCAATTTGCTTTTTTTCCTCCCTTTTTTGGTTTAGTTCCAATACACACACAAAGGGAATAAACATGTGTATAGCAAAACATGTGTTACTGTAATCCTTTTCTGTAAGAAATACTTCATTTACTTGAAAAATTTCACGGGTGCCAACATTTACGGCCATAACTGTATGTAAACGCTCCTCCATATTCTATATTCACCTTAGTTATCTGGGCCCAAACTAGGACCACTCTTCCGTCCACAATCAGGACTGGAAACACCCCCACGTCAGATCCCACAGCAGTCACCAGGTAAGTAAGTATCATTAGGAGAACACACTCACTCACATGGTAGCTATCTTTCAATAACAAATATCCAGACATTATTTAGCAGTTAATGAATCCATTTTGTGCCCATATATTGATTCCTATGTCAGATAAGGCTCTCTCATGTTTTAGGTTTCACCATGCAGATGAACATATTCACAAAATCCTACAGACTGTATCATCTCGATCAACAGGTAAGTACCAGTATGTCATCAAGGTGATTGGTAGGCGTGAGATAAAAGGATTAAACCAGAGGTTGTCTACAAACAAAATTTATTGGGATGGCAGATATCGCCTGCTGGACAAATAGGTGTGATAAATCAGTAATAATATAAAAAATTACTCCAAAAAAGCGGAGGAGAACCCTTCATTTAAGCCTAATGGGCTTCTGCAATTTAAACGATAGATCCACCCTGCCTCTTCTCGTAACAAAATCCCATCAATGTTGCCCTTCTGTGGGCCTAGTTATATATGGCGAATGCCCCAAATGGTAAAAGCCTCCAAATTGTTGCCATGTTGAGATCTCATGTGCACAGTGGACTCCAAATTGCTGTGTGGGCATGCTGGGAGTTGTAGTTTTGCAAGATCTGGAGGTGCACAGTATAGAGATCACTGTGCAGTGGTCTCAAACTGTAGACCTCCAGCTGTTGCAAAACTGCAACTCCCAGGAAGCCTAAACAGCTCTCTGGGCATGCTGGGAGTTGTAGTTTTGCAACATCTGGAGGGTTACAGTTTAGAGACCACTATAGTGGTCTCAGACTGTAGCCCTCCAAATGTTGCTAAGTAACTCACCGTCTTCTGTCGGATCCAGGGAGCTGCGTCGCCGTCCTCTTCTTTCGCCGATCGTCGCCCGCTGCCGCCGCTGATCGTCGCAGCTGCCGTCGCCGATGGGTAAGTGGATCTTCGGCGCCGGTCCCTGTTGGTTTCCCTGTCCTGCCCCGCCTATTGTGGGTGGGCAGAACGGGGAAACCGAAAGTAAACCCCTCCGCCCCCGATCTGCTATTGGTGGTCGCGTCTAGACCACCAATAGCCACCTCACTCCTATCGCTACAGGTGGATCGTGGGTGTCTAGGACATCCGCGATCCCCTTTATTTTCCGGGTCACCGGGTCACTATAGACCCGTATGACCCGGAATAGCCGCAAATCGCAAGTGTGAATTCACTTGCGATTTGCGGCGATAGCCGACATGGGGGGGTCTGATGACCCCCCTGGGCATTTGCGTGGGGTGCCTGGTCCTTAAGTACCAGGGAGCAAAGGTGTACCTGTACGCCCTTGGTCCTTAAGGGGTTAAATTATGACATTATATTTTAATGGGGTGCCTATACATCACAGGTCACTTTATCGCCTTGAGAATCTTTATTTATTTATTTTTATATATATATATATATATATATATATATATATATATATATATATATATATTAGGGATCGACCGATTATCGGCATGGCCGATATTATCGGCCGATAATCACGATTTTGGGCATTATCGGCAAATACCTTGCCGATAAGCCGATAATGCCCCGCCCCCCGCACCGCCCCCACCGCACCGTGACCGCCACCCCCCCCGACCCGCCGCACCGCGTCGCACCCCCCACCGTGATGCTGGGCGGTATACCGGTATGGATTTTTGCCCATACCGCTATATCGGTCGGGCCCCTCCCCCACCCTCCGAGTCAATAAAAAAATTAAACTTACCCATAATGGGGGTGGTCCGGGCCATCCATCCTTCCTTCCTGTAGTGTCCGGGGGCGTTCCGGGTGAAGAGTGAACCGGTCCGGGCTGTCCTTCTTCTCCGGCGGTCATCTTCTCCACTCCGGGCAGGCTCCGGCCTAGTACACTGCATAGACGCCGCTACGCCGTGACGTCAGGTGCATCGCTGCGCACGGGCGTCACTGCGCAGCGGCGTCTATGCAGCGTACTAGGCCGGAGCCTGCCCGGAGTGGAGAAGATGACCACCGGAGAAGAAGGACAGCCCGGACCGGTTCACTCTTCACCCGGAACGCCCCCGGACACTACAGGAAGGAAGGATGGATGGCCTGGACCACCCTGACAGGTAGGGGGAGAGAAGCGGGTGGCGGCGGCGGTCTATGGCACCGCAAAAGCCACTGCAGATCATTGATTTAAAGCGCCCGCTTTAAATCAATGATCTGCAGCGGTGTCGCAGGGGGTTAAATAGCTGATAACTTATACCGGAATATCGGCATAAGTTATCGGCTATCGGCCCTAACCTGCACCGATTATCGGTATCGGCCCTAAAAAACGATATCGGTCGATCCCTAATATATATATACTGTATATATATATATATATATATATATATATATATATATATATATATATAAAACTCAACGTGTGTATGTTTGTGTGCGTGTGTGTATGTGTGTGTGTATGTGTGTGTGTGTATGTTCCAGCCTCATGTCCAAACGGCTAAAGATGTTAACATGAAACTTGGTACACATGTTACTTGTATGTCTACAACAAACATAGGATAGGTAATTTAACCTTTACTCACCCCAATTTGCCAGGTTCTGGGTTTTTGTTTAAAGTCCCATTCAAGTCTATGGGAATTTTATTGCACTGCATAACTTCCAAACGGCTGGAGATATTTCGATACTTGGTCACATGTTACTTATATGTCCACTTAATATATAGGACGGTTAATTTAACCCTTAACTACCCCCATTTGTGAGGGTCAGGGTTTTTGTTTAAAGTCCCATGCAAATCAAAGGGAAATGTATGTTCCCACATAACTTCCTTATGGCTGGAGATATTTCAATACCTGGTACACATATTATGGGTCAGGTTATGAGGTCCCGAAAGGAGGTAGAGATAGGAGGTCGCAAAAGGAGGTCGCGATAGGACGACGGGATATGAGGACAGGATAGGAGGTCGGGATAGGAGGTCGAGATAGGAGGTCGGGATAGGAGGTTGAGATTGGAGGTTGAAATAGGAGGATGGGATAGGAGATCGGGATAGGAGGTCGAGATAGGAGGACAGGATATGAGTACAGGATAGGAAGTCGGGATAGGAGGTCGAGATAGGAGGTTGAAATAGGAGGAAGGGGTAGGAGGTCGGGACAGGAGGTCAAGATAGGAGGACGGGATAGGAGGTCGAGATAGGAGGTCGAGATAGGAGGACGGGATAGGAGGACGGGATAGGAGGTCGAGATAGGAGGTCAAGATATGTCGGCTCTAAGTCGGAGCTCAGGCGAAGTGCCGATATTGCATTACCTGAGCGGTGCCGGATCTAGCCTAAGTCAGAGGTCATGCGCATCTGTTGGAGCCTGCGCATTGATAACTGTGCATCCGAGCTGAATACAGACTAAATCCAATGCCATATGCATACACCAGCAGCTGGGCATTGACAACTATGCGTCCACGCTGTACACAGACTAAGTCAGATGTCATGCGCATATACCGGCAGCTGCACAGTGACATCTGCCTGGCACGGAATTCCCATAAGCCATTAGCCTCCAGTCCTTCTGATGAAGCTGGGGTCCTAGCGAAATGACAAGGAACTGGACCAATTTGTCTGCTCCTGAATGGCTGTTTTAAAACCAGTGCACATTCAATTCAGTTAAGCAGCAGTGACATGCATCAGTTGCAACAGAAGCTATACTAGAGCTGTGCTTGTAAATCTGAGGTGTGATTTGAAACTTTCAGTATTACATTTACATCACAGTATTGTGCTTTCATTCACTATTCATGATTTTCCCCAATAGCTCATACCACATAACTTATGATAGTATAAAATCTTATGACAACATTTCTTCTTGTATTGAATTACATTCACTACAGAATGCAGGATCATTGTTTTTCTGAGCCATCTCATCCAGACACTCAGCGATTTCCATTAAGTTGGTAACATACAGCCTTTACACTCTCAACTCTGCATTCCCAACTAGTGTCACGAATGGCTTGAGGGTAATAGTTACCTTTTTGTTTTAAAGCAGCCCACCTATTAGATGAGCCCAGAAAATAACGTGTACAGTCATTGCAAAAAACCCCAAAAATTATTTTGCTTTTCAACAAGATGCTGCTGCATCACCAAGTACCAAATTCCAACTGTGACATCCACAGGGTATAAAAAAAAAGGCTAGAGCATTTATATTTAAAGGGGTTATCCAGGAAAAAACTTTTTTTTATATATATCAACTGGCTCCAGAAAGTTAAACAGATTTGTAAATTACTTCTATTAATTTTTTTTAAATCCTTTTAGTACTTACGAGCTGTTGAAGTTGAGTTGTTCTTTTCTGTCTAAGGGCTCTCTGATGACACTTGTCTTGAGAACTGTCCAGAGTAGAAGCAAATCCCCATAGCAAATATCTACTCTGTGCAGTTCCCGAGACAAGCAGAGATGTCACCAGAGAGCACTGTTGTCAGACAGAAAAGAACAATTCAACTTCAGCAGCTGATAATTATTGGAAAGATTAACATTTTTTAATAGAAGTCATTTACAAATCTGTTAAACTTTCTGGAACCAGTTGATATATAAAAAAAAAAGTTTTTTTTCCTGGAATACCCCTTTAATATCCTGGTTTTGACACCACTCTTCTCTCCCCGAATGTTGGCTCCATTATCGGATCCCTGACCTCTACAGTTTTTGATGTCCAAACCTGATTCCTCAATTTCTAGCAGTATGATTTTTGTCAACTCTTCAGCTGTATTTTTTTCAACTGGTATGAATCCAATAAAATGTTCCTCAATGTCTCCTGAATTTGCATCAACATGGCGCAAAATCACAGTTCAACATGACTAATGTCTCTTGTGCAATAATTTGCCTGGAGAATCTTTTCAATGATTCTTTGCTTGAGGTGTTTGGCCATTAGTGAATCCATTCGTGTTGGATGTTTTTTTCCCAAATAATGATTTTGAACATGTTTTTCTTCAATTCTTTGTAAGTGCTCACGAACAACAGGATCAAATTTTGCGCAACGTTTAATCAGGTCTATACAATTTCCACTTCTTTCTTCATCTAAGTTATCCCTTTGACCTCTAAATGATAAGTTATGACATGCTAAGAACTGGACGGTGGCTAGAAGACTTTCTAGAATTTCACACCAATACTGTTTTTGTATTTCCCTCAGAAGCATCAATAGTTTTCCCACATCTCAATCTCTTTTCAGCTTCCATCCATGCAAGGATGTTCTCCAAGTGTTCGGAACTGTTTTCATGAAGACTCAGTGTACTACTGAGGTTTTTCCTATCATTGCAACCATCAGACACAAAAGCTTTCCATGATGCCGAGAATAAACGACAGGCGAAACAAAAACAAAAAACTGTCCTTATGTTTAGAATAAACTGACCAGCGCCTGTCTTTAGTTTCCTTGTTGCTTAGCACACACAAGTAATGAAAAATAGAAAAATGCCTTTTTGCACTGTCTAATGGGAAAGTTACATTTTCTTCTCTGATTGGTCCTTTCTGGATATAACATACCCTGTCTTCATCTTCCACTGGGAGAGTAGTGTTGAGCGGCATAGGCCATATTCGAATTCGCGATATTTAGCCAATGTATGGACGAATATTCCTCATATATTCGCTAAATTCGCATATTCGTAATATTCGCGTTTATTTTCGCATGTGCGAAAATTCACATATGCAAAAATACGCATATACGAAAATTCGCATATGCAAAAATTTGCATAAGTGAAAATTTGCATATGCGAAAATTCGAATGCCAGTCTGACACAGTAGTATTAGAGCCTTCTTTACACCACACAAGCTGGAACCAGATGATCACTGTGATGTGTACTGTGAAAAAAAAAATGAATATTCATAATTTTGAATATATAGTGCTATATTCGCGAATATTCGCGAATTCACGAATATGCAATATTCGCGAATAAAATTCGCATTGCGAATATTCGCGAGCAACACTATGGGAAAGTCCATTCCCCAGGATCATAACATAGAGGCTGATGACAAGACCTGTAACTCCTTCCTTGGTGCTTCACAATATGTTTTGATTTTCCGTCTGACCAGAAGTGCTTGACAGAGAATCCTCTTTTTCAGCTGAACCAGGTTCCACCTGCTCCTGTTCTGGTAATTATCTTTCCTGTCTTTAAGTATTTTTTTTGCATAGAGCCACGTAATTCTTGTTTACATTCCTCGAATGCAACATTCTTTATTCTTTTTTTGTAACCCAATTAAAATTTTCGCCCCCCCCCCCCCCCCTGTCACGCTCTCCAACTTTTATGCATACTTGTCTTGTACCTATAATGTTAAACAAACAAATTCTGCTAAAAAGAATATACCACAATTCTGGCATTTCATATTTCTTTTACGGTTACACCTTTTACTGTGCGGTTTCATTAATGTTATATGTTAATAATGTGGACATTTGAGCACATGGTGATATCAAACATGTTTATGTTTTTTTTTGTGTTTAATGTTTTTTAATTTTTTAATTAAAAAAATTGGAAAATGGTGCTCATTTGATTTATTACGCTGGGGGATTTTTTTGTTTTTAAAAATATTTTGCCTTTTATTTCTTTTTAAGTCTCCTATTGTTAGGTTGACCCCACGAGTTCTTTGGCAGCTCAGCCCCTCTCACTTACAGTAATGGATGCAGACCTATCATAGTCCTGCCTCAATATTGTACTATAAGATCACATAGACCCTAGGGCAAGCATCAAATTCAGCCTGCATCAATGCAGCACACCAGACCTATACAATTCCCATGAGATAAATTCTACTGGATTTTACAACATTGCATCAGAGATAATATTCTACTATGTTCTCTACACAGCTCTGCTACTCTTCACCCAGGTCTATTATATAATAGTCCTGAGTGTGGAGCAGCAGAGCCGTATAGAGGACAGCCAGAGCGCTGCACATCACGTTGTACAGTAACAGCTAATTAACACAGAGCAGAAGGCGTTGTGGCAACAAATATGAACTGAAAACTGTAAAACTATCACTTTACATTTGACAGGTTACATTGTCCTGAAAGATACCTCTATATGTCAGGCTCTGCTGCAGATGCACCCTGTCTCTGATTGCAGGCTCTTTGTCTGTATCTGACCGCGGACGGTTGCTGCAGGAGGCAAAGCACCAAAGCTGTGTAGAATGAGGCAAAGTCATTTAAGGCAAGTACAAATAGGACTAGAAATCAGCTGCATTTAAAGTATTTAACCTACAAAATAGTGATCCCACACCTTAACTCAGATAAAAAAAAATATGTCTAATCCTGCGGCATAACACAGTAGCAATGCATATCTTTTTCCCTTTAATAGTTTTAAAAGCTATTTACGTGATATAACTAAGTAAGTGCATCATATTATCCATGTACTGTGACATCACTGTGTATATTATGCCTGTACTGTGACATCACTTTGTATATTATCCCTGTACTGTGATATCACTATGTATATTATCCCTGTACTGTGACACCACTGTGTATATTATCCCTGTACTGTGACATCACTGTGTATATTATCCATGTACTGTAATATTACTGTGTATATTATCCGTGTACTGTGACATCACTGTGTGTATTATCCCTGTACTGTGACATAACTGAGTGTATTATTCCTGTACTGTGACATCACTGCGAGTATTATTCCTGTACTGTGACATCATTGTGTATTATCCCTGTACTGTGACATCACTGTGATTATTATACCTGTACTGTGACATCACTGTGTGTATTATCCCTGTACTGTGACATCACTGCGTGTATTATTCCTGTACTGTGACATCACTGTGTATTATCCCTGTACTGTGACATCACTGTGTGTACTATTCCTGTACTGTGACATCACTGTGTATTATCCCTGTACTGTGACATCACTGTGTGTATTATTCCTGAACTGTGACATTAGTGTTTATATTATCCCTGTACTGTGACATCACTGTGTGTATTATCCCTGTACTGTGATATCACTGTGTATATTATCCCTGTACTGTGATATTACTGTGTATATTATCCGTGTACTATGACATCACTGTGTGTATTATTCCTGTACTTTGACATCACTGTGTATTATTCCTGTACTGTGACATCACTGTGTGTATTATTCCTGTACTGTGACATCACTGTGTTTATTATTCCTGTACTGTGACATTAGTGTGTATATTATCCCTGTACTGTGACATCATTGTGTATATCCCTGTACCTCAACATCATTGTGTGTATTATCTCTGTACTGTGACATCAGTGTCTATTCCTGTACTGTGACATCAGTGTATATTATCCCTGTACTGTGACATCATTGTGTGTATTATCTCTGTACTGTGACATCAGTGTATATTCCTGTACTGTGACATGACTGTGTGTTTTATCCCTGTGCTGTGACATCACTGTGTATTATCCCTGTGCTGTGACATCACTGTGTATATTATCCCTGTACTGTGACATAACTGTGTGTATTATCCCTGTACTGTTACATTAGTGTGTATATTATCCCTGTACTGTGACATCACTGTGTATATCCCTGTACTGTGACATCACTGTTTGTATTATTCCTGTACTGTGACATTAGTGTGTATATTATGTCACAGAAGAAAAGACAGTGGATCGCACTCAAGTTCAGTTCTTTACTCCAACTTCATCAAGAAGACAGGTAAGTACATAGGTGGAGGCGGGGGGAGAAGGCAGGAGCTCCAGAACAAGTTGTTTCGCGCCTTTCTGGTGCTTCCTCAAGCCGGTGTATGGATTTCGTCTCTAGAGCGGCGCCTTAAAAGGTGTCACTTCCGGTGACATCATCCCATCACGTGACACATGTAAACAATATGAGTCATGTGACTCCTGCACGTAAGTCCTGACATCAAACAAGATCTATAATATACACAGCAAGATCTTAGAAACATAGTTAAAAACAGCAAAATAATTTGTGAAGCAAAAATACAACTCATGAAAGATCTAACTAAATAATAACAAAGGTGCAAGTTCTACCCGGTCATTCAGACCTAGAACCTTCTGCTTCTAATTTGATAATCCAATATGCCTCACGGCATAGTAAGTAAGCTTGGTGATCACCACCTCCTGGTAGATCCTTGACCCTTTCCAAACCAGCAAATCTCAAACTGTTGGGATCATTAGAATGGGATTCCTTTAAGTGGGCAAGTAATCTAGGGACTCCAACTCCAGTTCTAATAGAGTGCAAATGCTCACGAAATCTAACATGGAGGGGGTCAAATAGTCTTACCCACATAAAAAAATCCACAGGGACAAAAAATACTGTAAACCACAAAGGGGGTACGGCAAGTTATTAAGTCCTTCACTTCATGGATGAAGCCTCCTAAATGTAGTACCTTAATAGACATGAATTGGGGACAGAAAGAGCAATTACCACAAGGGAAATTGCCCTTAGGAGCTAAAATCAGTAAGCCATTCACATCCCTTCCGAGGTTGTCTCTGTGTATTGTGTTGAGTTGTTTTCAATCTGTCACCAAGTGTGTGATTCTTCCTATACATTATTAGGGGACAGTTAATGGCTACATCCCTGAGATCAGGATCTGACTCAAGGATGTACCAATTTCTCCTGATGGCATTCGCAACGGTAAGATTCATATTAGAGTTTGCCAGTGAAAATACAAACCTCTTGGGTTTCTGATCTAACCTACTCTTAGGTTTTAATAAGTCAGACCGTCTAAAAGTTCTTACTTTTCTAAAACTGTCCTCAATAATGTTCTCTGGATACTGCCGTTCCGAGAGACATTTTCTGAGGATCACGTGACGAGAGGATGTGATCTCGTCAGCTCCGGGTGCTCCAGGAGCTCTCTCCCTCCCCGTGGAACCAGGAATGATACCCCCAGATAGGAGCCCTCAGAGCAGGGAAGAAATATTGGAGCGGTTGGATAGACGGGATGGACCGGGGGGAAAAAAATAAATAAATAAATTTAAAAAAAAGGAGAAAAGAGAAACAGTGCTACGCGGCACAATGCGGAGCAGCAGCGGTCACTGGCGGAGGAGCTCTGGAGGAGGAATGCAAGGGCAAGACAAAGAAAGGAGTCCCGACGGAGAGGCAGGGGCTCGGCATGGGAACAAGATCTCCGATCCGCAGAGCAGCATGGGCAATCACGTGGCTGTTCCCACCGGGTGGCAGCTTTGCACGGAGAGACGCCGGCCACACATAGGACATCTGGTGCCGGGAAGCCAGTAAGCTAGTGCTGGGGACCGGCAGTAAGCCAGGAAAGTGCCGGAAGCGGTGAGATAAAGTTTTTCTTCCCTTCACCCATCTGTGACAGGGCTGGCGACGGGTATACGCTACGGTTGGAGTCTGCGGGCAGCCAGTAAACCACGGCGCCCCTAGAATGTTTCTAAGGAATATAGTACCTAAAGAGGAAACAATATGGAAAGTCCGGGACTGTGTTGCGACGGGGGGGGGGGGGGAGGGGGATAGGCAGTGGGTGGAGGGAGGACAATAATCTGGGATAGAGACATTGGATATTGAAGAGCTGAACCCCCCTACATCCCCCACCCCACGCTTCACTTTTTCACATCTCCACCGGTGTATAGAGCGCGGATGGCGCTGTGGTGTGAATAGGAGCCTAGGCTCTGTGGCGGAATGTAAAGCACAAATCAACACTAGCAATGTGTAACCGTACTTCTGTGAAGATGGAGGACGTATTCCCCCTCCCCCCCCCCCTTCCTTCCATCCTTTATGTGGTGTTGCTTGTGGGAAGGATATTCTAAGGGGAGAATAAAAGCACTAAACGTGGATTGTATGTGACTTCACAGGAATACGTGGAGGGAAGGATAACAGAATGCCTCACAGAATCTATTAAATTATGTGCCACCGTATAGTGCTACCCTACAACTAAATTGTAAGTGCCAGCGGGAGGGGAGATGTGGGTGTTATTTGACTGTCTGGCTAAGCTATAAAACCAGGAAATGTATTGAGAAACGGCTCTATGACACTGAATGGTGGATAATTCTTTTTCAGGAGTAACAGTGAACTATATATGGGATGCTCAAACTGAGCAGAAAAATCGAACAGCAGAACTGTAAGTTACTTCTTACTCAAATCTAAGAACTTATTCAGACCGCTTCTGAGAGAACGGTAAGGGACAATCATGCGACTTTGTTCTCCCCTCTGTATAGGCTCCTTTACCAGGACTATAGTAGAAATCTAGTGCAAAACATATGGCCCCCAAGATTCAGCCCAGAAGATCAGTAGGGGAAGCTGGGAAACTTGATACATTTCTAAAATCACCCAAAGAAACGATTAAAACCAGAACACAAAAAGAGGGGAGATCACGAATGGCTCTAGATATGTAGTGTTACAGGATGAAGGAGCAATGGAGGAGGGAGAAAGCGAAGAACTTAATAATCCCATACTTACCTCTATCTTAAGTGGTGTGGAGAAAAGTAACAAAGCACTGGAAGTGCTGACAGTTCAAGTGGGTAGTCTCAGCACAGATGTGGGTTTGATTCGGGAAGATATAAAAAAAATGAAAGAAAGAGTGAGAAAAATAGAAAAAGCGGTCCCCCAAATGGATGGTAAAATTGAGGGTATTGAGAAAGCCCAGGAAGAACTTATAAAGGAGAATAAATACTTAAAAGGGAAGATGGAAGATTTAGAGGATAGATCAAGAAGAGCGAATGTAAGAGTAATTGGTCTCCCTGAGGGGGAAGAAGGAGCAGACCCGATTGCCTTCTGTACAAAATGGATACAGGACATTTTTGGTGAACAGACTTTCTCAACGTGGTACGCCATAGAAAGAGCACACAGGATACCATATGCTAAACCTACACCAGGAGCGCCACCAAGAACTTTACTCTTAAAATTTATGTGTGCAAGAGATAGAGATACATTACTAAAATTATTCAGGGAGAGAGGAAAAGTTGAGGTTGGAAGCGCAAATGTCTTTTCCTGTCCCGATTTTTCAAAAGAAACGCAAAGAAAAAGAATGGAGTATAGAGACATCAAGAAGAGATTGCACAGTCAGAATATTGTTTTTTCATTGTTATTCCCCGCTCATCTGAGAGTGGTTCATAATGGGAAAATATCAATTTTTCTATCCTCAATAGAGGCAGGAAAATGGATGGAAAGTCAAGGGTTATAAAGTTTTTTTACGGAAAAGGGGGAAAGGAAAAAGAAAAAAATATATAAATAATAAAAAAAAGCGGGGGGGGGGGAGTAGAGAGAGGAGGGGAGCACAGGAGCCAAGTGAATCGTGGAGGGATCCGTGGTAAGAAGCGGATTGTTTAGGGGGGGGATGGGAGGGAGGGGGAAGTCAGCCTGGCAAAACATTAGGGGTAAGAATGGCAAAATAAAGGAGGATGGGAACCCAGGGTAGCCAAGGAGGTAAAGCACTAATATGGAATATTAGGGGTATTAAGGAAAGAAAGAAAAGAGTAGCTATCATGGACTGGATTAAAAACTATTTACCGGCAGTCATATGCCTGGTGGAAACACATTTAACCTAAGAGACAGTTCAATTGATTAAAAAGAAATGGGTGGCCCAGGAATTTCACTCATTCGGGTCCAATTACTCATCACGGGTCTCCGTTCTGATACATGGGAAAATAAATATTCAGGTTAAGAGTAGCTATTGTGATGAAATGGGGAGATTTTTTTTTCTCCATGTAGTGTGGAACAGGTTATTCTTGCAGTTGTATATATTCCTCCTCCCTTCAAAACTGAAGTCTTGCTTAAACTAATGGATTTCCTAAATGGGAAAACTTGTAGGGATTTGTACATTATGGGGGATTTTAATTCAGTGATGGATAATAAGAGAGATCGTAGAGGGGGAGTAGTAAGAGAAGGTAGGAATGTGTTAGCAGAGTTCTGTGAAGAACTTGGGTGGAGGGATGTTTGGAGAAATTTGAATCCAGGTAGGGAAACATTCTCTTGTTATAATTTGTCCCATAAAACAGCGTCACGAATTGACATGATTCTGGCCAATGATAGTGGGGCAAGAGTTATCAAAAAAATTGTGTATGAACCTAAGGGTCTGTCCGATAACTCCATGATGGTCTGTAACTTATGGTTATAATGATCGGGACTCAGCCTGGATTAAATCTAAGAACATTAATTCACACTGGTTGGAGGTGGAAGAAGTAACAAAAGGTATAGAAGAAGAGATTACCTGGTTTTGGGGAATTAATAAAGGGTCGGCAGACCTATTTATGGTCAGGGATGCCTTAAAAGCATATTTGAGGGGGATCCTGATTAAAAATATAGCCCATTTCAGGAAAGAAGCAAGGAAGAGAGAAGATAATTTGATAAGCCAGATCAAAAAGATGGAGGAGGAATATGTAAACAGGTCAGGGAATGAGAATTGGGAAAATCTTGAACAAGCCCAAAAAGATTATAAAGAATTTATTTTGGAGAAAGCCCAACACCGGATTTTTTTTTGGGGACAAAAGAGTTATGTAGAAGGGGGGAAGTCTAATAAATGGTTAGCCGGTATTATAAAAAATCAAAGGGAAAATAAGGAAATAGTGATATTGGAAAATAAGGAAGGGAAAACAGTGATAGGCCAAGATGCAATAAGTCAAGTAGCAGTGGAGTATTATCAAACACTATATGATTCCGAAGTGGAAAAAACAGAGCCAGAGATCTATGAGTTTTTACAGAAGATACCATTACCTGGGGTAAAAGAGGAGGAGGTTAGAAGGATGAATGAGGCGCTTAGTTTGGAAGAAGTTCAGGAGGCACTTGGAACGTGTAAAGGGAACTCCGCCCCAGGGTCAGACGGATTTACATTCGAACTGTATAGGAGATTCCATAGATCCCTGCTGCCCTGCTTGTGGGAAATTATTAATGAATTCTTGAATAGGAAGGCTATGCCTACCTCGATGTCTGAAGCAGTTATAATATTGATCCCCAAGAAGGGGGGCAGCAGAGAAAAGATGGAAAATTATCGGCCAATATCACTGTTAAATACAGATTATAAAATACTAGCAAAGATCTGGGCAGAGAGGTTAAAAAAGTTATGGGTGAGATCATAGGTGAAGAACAAAGGGGATTTATGACGGGGAGGAATATGTTTGGAAACATACACATGATTTATCTCAATATTCAGTCACATGGTGGGGACCCCCCGCTCCATCCTGTCCCTGGACGCCAATAAAGCGTTTGACAGGGTGGAGTGGGGTTTTCTTTTTAGGGTAATAGAGAAATTTGGGCTTGGTACTTCTTTTTTAAAAGCTATTAAAAAATGTATTCTTCACCAACAGCAAAGATTAATATTAATGGGAATCTATCTAATTCAATGCACTTAAAAAGAGGGTCTAGACAAGGGTGTCCATTATCACCTTTACTATTTGCACTTTTTATAGAACCTTTAGCGGCTATGATTAGGAGTACTGGGGTTTTTCACGGGTTTGGGGTACTAGGGGATAAGGAAAGAATATTATTATATGCAGACGATGTGGTCTTGTTTGTTAGGAATCCAGTGGAGAAGGTCCCGGAAGTAATCCGATTGGTGGAAGAGTTTGGTTGTTTTTCAGGGATGAAGATAAATTTGCAAAAATCGGGACTTCTTCCACTGGACACAGATATTGATGGGTCAATTGGTCCTGTTAAAGTGCTAAGGGTTAATGATAGATTGGAATATTTGGGCATAAAAATTTCTGGAGTGGCCTCGGATTTTGAGAGATTAAATTTGTGGCCTTTGTTGGGGAAAGTTTTGGGGAAAATAAATATAAGGAGTAAGATGAGGCTAAGTATGGCTGACAGAATAGGACTACTTAGAATGGTGCTACTACCCATGATTACACATTATCTAAGAGCTTCCCCTATGTGGATCAAAAACATATTTTTTAAAAGATTAGAGAGTAAAATAAATAATCTTGTTTGGGGACGGAAAAGGGTCAGGGTTAAAAGCCAGTATTTGTATCACCTCATGGAAAACGGCGGTCTAGGCATTCCACATTTTGTGTACTATTATATAGCAGCACAACTAACGCTGATTATCCAAGAACAGCAAGCATTGGCGGTATTCCTTGGAAAGATGGGTTTGATGTTTGGGTCAATATGGGAATTGTTAGAGAGTGGGAGATTAAAAAAGGACAGTGAGAGAGGGAATACAGTGAAGGAATTATTGGGGAAAGTGTGGGGAAAAAACAAGCAAATAGCTGAGATAGGGAGTAGTGTCTGGTGTACCCCTTAATGGGAGAAGGAGAACTTCCAGGAAATCAAGAAAATTTCAGATTATGTGAACTGGGAAAATAAAGGAATTGTGTTGATTGATCACGTTTGTTCAAAGGGAGAGATAATAGGTTGGGATGGGTTGAGTGAACGGTTTGATTTGAATAATAGAAATTATTTTGGTTACGTGCAATTTAGGGATGCCTTGAGAAGAGAGGAGCCAAAAGAAAAATTAAAGGTAGTTAGCTACCACATCACAGAATATATAAAGATAGCACAGGGTGGAAAGAGGAAAATTATGAGCTCTATATATAAATTATTGGGGGAAAAGGGATGGGAAGATGTAATGAAAAGGATAGGTCCAGCAAAAGATATAGGAGGAATCACGGAGACAGAATGGAAATTGGTTATGAAGAATATTAGGAGGTCTACGATTAATGCAAATAATAGGGTGTCTTTTTTTATGTTAATTTATCGCGCACAGTATTCACCACAATTCCTTTATAAAATTAAGACCAGGGAAAATTCTCAATGTCCCAAGTGTGGTAAGGAGGGCGCCAATTGGTTACACATGATATGGAACTGTACGATGTTACAGTCGTTTTGGAGTATGGTGTTTGAAAGAATAAAGGAAATAACTGATGTTACCCTGCCGTTTGAACCAAAAACTGCAATTTATAGTCTGGAGATGGGAGGAGTTAGGCATACTGACCTATTATTGGGAGTAATGGGAATGGCAAAGATTTTGATTCTTAGGAAATGGATGTCCCCAAGAACACTGTCAAGGGAAGAGTGGGTAGTAGGAGTAAACAAAGTTAGTTAGTGTTCTATAAGTCTAGTGTTAAAAGTGAAAAAATCAAGAATAAATGGCTACCCTGGGAGACATGGAACAGGAGATGAACTAGAAAGTCCAGGCTGACTTGGGAGGGGGTGGGGGAAGAGAGGGTTAGGGGAGGGATTTAAAGAATGTAAAATTTTCCTGTGTTGTAACATTAATTATGTATTTTTCTAAAAAAAATGTAATAAATAAATAAAAAAAATAAAAAAAGAGACATTTTCTCAAATCATTCGCTTTTGTCAAAAAAAACAGAATTGTCGCTATTAATCTTACGGAGTCGGAGAAACTGAGAATAAGGGATGCTACGTTTGACATGCAGGGGATGAAAACTATCGAAAGGGAGCAGAGAGTTGTGAGCAATCTCCTTCCGATAGTCACCAACATATCCTCCCTCACCAGTAATTTGACATCTAAAAAGCTAAGCTCAGGTCCACCAAAAACCGATGTGAACAGCATATTTTCCCTGTTTGTTTTATTAAGGTAGTTGACATAAGAGTTGAACGTATTCTCCGATCCCTCCCATATTACCAAAATGTCGTCGACATACCTTAAAAAAAGTTTGATATTATTAACAAACGGATTAGTGGGGGAGAATATTTTGCGCTGTTCAAAAATAGCCAAAAATAGATTTGCGAACGTACAGGAGACCAGACTGCCCATGGCAGTTCCGGTCTCCTGTCTTTACTACACCTCTCCCTCTCTAAACTCATTATGCGTAAGGATGAACATCAATGAGTCCGTCACAAAAGTGATAAAGTCCTCGGTCTTATCAGTCTCTGTCATTATCTCACGGATAGCCTGTACACCCGCATCATGTGGGATGCGAGTGTACAGGCTCTCAACGTCAATAGATGTCAGTCTGTAAGTCTGTTGCCATGGAAAATTTTCCAAATGTGTCAGAAGGTCTCCTGTGTCTTTGACATAATATATAGTTGCAGGTAATAGAGGTTTAAGGAGCCATTCAATGTACTGAGAAAGGTATTCGGTCGCAAAGCCGATTCCCGCCACAATCGGGCAACCAGGGGGTCGGCTCTGCGATTTATGAACCTTTGGCAAATGGTACCATTTGGCAAACTGGGGATTCTTTGGAATCAACCTCTCAGCCATATTCATGGTAATCTGTCCTAGTTCACATTTGGACCTAAGGAAGGTACGTAACTGTGTCATGGTTCTATTAGTGGGATTACCTGAAAGGCATTTATATGTAGTGGTATCTCCCAGGAGACGGGCCTTCTCAGCTTCATACATCTCCACTGGCATTACTACTGTGGTCCCACCTTTGTCTACCTTAGTAATCTTTAAATCTGACCTAGATGGTAACCACTTAATAGCCCTTCTCTCCCTATCTGACAGATTGTGGTTCACCTGAGGGTAAATCAGAGCCTTAACTTCGCGCTCAACCGCCCATGTGAACAGATCAACTGAACTGCCCACAGGGATGGGAGGCGAGTAAGTGGACGAATTACCACCTCTGAAAGCCATCACTTCTCTGTCAGTATGGAGAGGGGATTGATCCCCCAAATCTTCTGATAAATGGCAAAGTAAATCAAGAACATCACGGTCTCCTGGGGATACCCCCAATATAGGGGAGAACCCCAGGGGACCAATGACAGCCGGAACCTCCCCCTCCCTAGGTAACTGTGCATCAACAACATTTGCTTTGTGAAATAATTTATGCAAATTTATTTTGCGAGTGGCTTTCAATAAATCAATCTTAAATTGAACTTGATCAAAGGGCTCCTGCAAAACCAAAATTTAGTCCTTTGGACAATAGTGTAGAACAGTCCTCAGTGAGTGGGGTGTCGGAGAGATTGACCACTAGATCACTCTCTGTAGTCAAGTTCAGTCCCTCCAAGACACTCCCTTCCTTTTCACTTGGCCCCCTCCTTTTTCGACCTCTTCCCCTTCTGGTTCTCTTCCTAAAGGGACCAAACCAGAGGGGACAACTTTCTTATAAGACTTGTCTTTCTCCATTCTAGAAGAGCGCACTTAATCGGATCCATATCCTCTCCTGGACATTATTTTTATTGTGTGTATTATCTCTGTAATTTGACATCAGTGTATATTCCTGTACTGTGACATCACTGTGTATATTATGCCTGTACTGTGACATCACTGTGTGTATTATTCCTGTATTGTAACATCACTGTGTATATCCCTGTACTGTGACATCACTGTATGTATTATCCCTATACTGTGACATTACTGTATATTCCTTTACTGTGACATCACTGTGTATTATCCCTGTACTGTGACATCCCTGTGTATTATTCCTGTACTGTGACATCACTGTGTTTATTATTCCTTTACTGTGACATCAGTGTATATCCCTGTACTGTGACATTACTTTGTATAATATCCCTGTACTGTGACATCATTGTGTGTATAATCTCTGTACTGTGACATCAGTGTATATTCCTGTACTGTGACATCACTGTGTATTATCCCTGTATTGTGACATCGCTGGGTGTATTATCCCTGTACTGTGACAGGACTGTGCATATTAACCCTGTTCTGTGACATCACTGTGTATTATCCCTGTCTGTGACGGGACTGTCCATATTAACCCTGTACTGTGACATCACTGTGTATTATTCCTGTACTTTCACATCACTGTTTATTATCCTGTACTGTGACGGGACTGTGACATCACTGTGTATTATCCCTGTACTTTGACATCACTGTTTATTATCCCTGTACTACTGTTAAGGATTTGTTAATGTGCGGCCTTAATCTGTGAGTGACTACCGCTGTACTCATTTCCGACGTAAGAAAATTCACACCAGGCCAGGTTGGTATGGGTTCTCTCCTCGGTACCCCAGGGAGTTCTGTTTATTACAGGAAGTAAATTAGGTTTTTACATTGTACAAAGAAGGAGGGTGAATTATGACATCACAATTAGCATATTACATTCTGATTGGTTGTTTAAATATTGTGTCTGTATATATTAGCATATCTAGTGTCCATTAATTTCTTTCTTGGCCAAAGTTCATTTATGCAGCCCTCTCACTCTAATACCGGAAAATTCCAGTTCTTTGCCCTTCTACAATCTGCATCTTCTTCAAATGTTTTGACTTCCGACGTCTCATCTTCGGCCTTCTAGCGTTGTTCCAAAGTTATTTAGTCACCAGCAGATTGCAAATTCAGAAACATGGTGCATAGTTCAACCAATATCTTTTTCCTTCAGCATTAGAAATGACATACAAATATATCAGTATTCATATTATATATATATATATATATATATATATATATATATATATTGATTGACAATTGAAAGCAAAATAAAAACTGTTTATGGGTTGAGGGTAGCTTAACAAATATTTTACTCGAGCATCAGCAATGGCATATTGGCATATTAGTATATTAAGATATTGATCAGTCATCAGAAACATAAGGTCATCCCTATCAATTCCCCCCTAAAAGATATTTGTTAAGCATACACCATATAGCTAAAAAAGAAAACCTTATGCAAAACACAAAATTTGACTTCCGGTATCTGTGAGGAAAAAACTAACAAAAACAAGGAAAAATAAGGAGTTTAGCTGCAGCTTTTTAAAATGTATTACTGCAAATTACCATGAAATTATATATACATCACTCATTAAACCATGATTTATTTACAAAGGATAGAATCCATGGACATCAAGTAACTATTGTTCATGACTGACTATAAAGGGCATTGTAGCTAGGACAAGAGTGCATCTTAAAAAAAACTCTATTAAATGTTAAAATCACTTGTCATGAGTGATACAGTGTACAGCTTATATACAGAAGGTGAATATAATGTATATGTTTGTGTAATGCACTTTCATTTCAATCATTTGGTATTTTTAGGGTTAAGATTTTAATGTATCTGCTTAAACATGGCTGCCAGGATCAAAATGGAGACTCATGTCTCCCCACTTCATTCTGATCCAATCAAAATACACAACATATTTAAACCCCCCCCCCTTCCTTCATTTCCGTGAGTCACCAGGAAACTGACTCACCCGAAATGAAGAAGAGGTAAAGTGCTCCCTACTATCACATTTTGGAGAACATACCTTTAATTTAAACTAAATAGACTACAAATGGTGTGCACTTTTACGACACATAACCAATGTGCAAACATAATTATGCAACGTGTCAATACTGGATGTAAACCACTAATGAATATGTACAAATGATAGCCACAATTATTTAGATGACCACGGTAGGAAAAAATGTCTCGACTATTAAATTAAGAAATTCAGCTGCTAGTCCGGCAACTCTAGTTTGGCACTCAGATGCAATGTCTTAAGCTTCTCTTCTAATTTTCATTTTAGTCACCATTCAGTTATTATTACTTAGAATTACATTTTGACCTTGGATTGGTACAAACTGCTATGAGATATTGATAATAAACTTTCACAGTGAGCTGGAAAGGAAAATATTTACATAAGCCTGCAGATGTGTGAGAATCAAGTTCTCCCCCCCCCCCCTTTTTTTTTTTTAAGTACACAGCTCTGCTTCCTTCATCAGAAATTATTTAGGGAGGATATATATTACAATGTACCTCTATTTTTGCCTCACACACTTATTTCCATTGTGTCCACTGGACAGCACAGTTTAGTACAGTCAGACAAAGAATATACTTATAGTGTCCCACCTTGTGCAGTCAGATGAAGTCTACTCAAATTCTCTGAGACAGCCAAGATGTTCTGGAGTGTGTTAGTAGAGTACCTTTATTTTTTACCTAAGTCATAACAGATGCAAATAATGAAGTCTGTATAAACTTTCTTTTTACCTTGTTGAATCCTGAGGCCACCCAATATACGGACATTACTACACACATTCCTTCTGTTTAGCATATGAGGCCACATATTTTAACATGGGGTACAAGACTGCTGGCACACACAGATGCCAACTTTTCAGATGCCGTCTTTGTCCTGTACCACCTCTCTTCTTCTTCCATTGGTCTCTCTCGGTTCCTGCAAGAGACCTAACTAGAAAAATCCACACTCCCCATCCACCTGTACACTTTGTACCATAGTTGTGGGGAGATAGGAGCACTGCAGCCTTGGCAGTCTCCATTACCATTCAGTCCCCTTGGCTTCTGGGGCTGCTTCCTTCATGCTGGGTTTATCTTTACGATGGTGACTTTCTCAGGCCGCTCTCGGATTTGAACACTTGAATTGCCAACTACAGATTGGTTCGCCCCAGGATTAAAAAATGCATTTCTTACTTCAATAGGCCCATACCTGTGGGCGGTAATAAAAGTGTACCCATAATCATTGTGTCATACCTTCAAATATCTTACATATATCAGTGAATATCTTCAACTCTACTTCCTGAACCACCGCTCAGATTGAGTGGTTTATTGTAGTAGAGCTTCATTCGGCGTGTGGTCACCATATATCCTGTCTTATGTATTACATCTTTACATTACTTGGAACAAACTTGCATTTATAACTCAGCATTAACCATGGATTTCCAGATTTTTTATTTTTTTTTATAGCTCTTGAATGCTTAACCTCATAAGTTAAAAAAAAACTGTTTTAATCATAATCTCAGAGTAGCAAAACTGACAAAAGGGGAAGGAGAAAGAGAGGAAAAATATTATATATGTATATCATTATAAGGTTATCCATTCAAAATTGGTAGTATTCAAATAAATGCAACGTAAAAAGTATAAGTATATCACATTGTATATGCAGGTCCTATAAACATATTCAATTTATATATATGTATATATATATATATATATATATATATATATATATATATATATAAACATTTTCTTCAAGTGTGATTTTTGTTTTTCAGAAGAGGAGGCTGTCATCCTCCCTGTATACCCCACCTTACTCCTCCCAAACCTCTGTCACCAGTCACCGCCCCTTTGAGTCTGGCTCTCTGCTTTCCCTAAAACTTGCTCATTTTTCAAAAACCTTTTACTGTCCAGTTTCTCACTGGATTTCTGCGCTACTTTACAACAAGAGACATACAAGACACATGTAACATGCAACAATACCGACATACAAAACACACAGGGCCCACATAACACACATGGCCTACATTCTCACCAAAAAAAATGCAAAAGAAAAAATTAAGTAGAGCTCTTTTGGTGGAAGAAGGAAAAATTTGATGTTTTTAAACATTTATCAATTGAATAGTGAGCACTTTTCTCCTTTTGTCTCATTTAATTTTTCTTCTCCAAACTTCTTCTTTTGTTACTCCTGTAATATAACCAGACAATTAATCGAATTTTCTGATACATTTCATTTTTTGGCATGGCATCCATCCGTGTAACTGTGAAGACAAGGAAATTAATGAAATATCATTAAACGGTTCAATCAATACCACGCGGATATCCTCCTCCTCCAACACCAAAATTCATTATAACACAAACAACTTCATAGTGGAAACATTCACTGGTCATTTCCCATACATTCCTGATTCATCGGTACACATTACACATATACAACATACTTTCTATCACAAGGACCCTTTATGAACGTCATCACATGACTACATACACCCAACTTTCCCAGAGACCTAACACCTTATCTGCATTCCATTCACTCATCTCCCTCATTGATCCAGGGGACCCCAAAGTTTCCCCCCTAACACCTTTAGTACTTTCCTGAACAAAGGACTAAAGGATTAACACTGTTTCATCGCTTCAACAAATGTATTGGACTACATTCCTGTACCATGATAACACTTACACAAACATTTCCAGCTCTGCTCATCTAGCTCCTTGGGTCTGCGTCTTCAGCATCCTCCTAAACAGCAGCAGTCACCTTTTTGATTTCCCATTGCTTTTCAGCTAAAAACTGTATACAAATATTGTATATAACACTGCTGTATATCCATACCTCTAACCATTAACCATCAGGATATTCCAAACTTTCAACTAGCTTAATTTTCACATGCTTTTCCCTTCACAAATCACCTGCTTTTTCACCAACACGTTGAATCTCTATTTCTGACAACAATCTCTCTCTCTAATCCTATCAAGCAATTTACAAAAATCTACTCCTACCACTTGCACACACCGGACCAAAAACAACAATTTCCTCAACACAATGCAGACAGCCATTTGTCCACGCAAACCACCATATAATAAAACCACACCACAAGGAACATTCTTTAGGGGACACTAAGGCAATTAATTCTACTCAACAACTTAATTTACAACACAGACACACCTCTTCTCACACAGCCATACATCCATCCCTTGACACAGTTCAGTCACCCAAAAAAAAAACTCTCAGTGGATTGGCCAAACAAATTGATACTAAACACCAATACAAAAAGAAGGGTGTCAACGTGACAACCACAGTGTGTATGATGTTACTTATATCTGCTACTCTGGTGCATTACTAATATCATTTAAAAGCTACGGGAGCAGCTAACCCTTGCTCCAATACTGTCTGAAGATATTAGTAATGCCGTCCTCTAATATGTTAAAAGTTACTGGCCAATACTATCTGAAGCTATCAGCTTATCTGACACCCAGAAAAGTTATTGTGCCCATGTACAACCCAGAAAAAGATGTTAGAGAACCTAGAACTCAAAAATCTATGTCACTTATCTGCCCCGGCCTAATCCATAAAATTCAAAAATCTAAAATTAAATCAAATCTGGACTATCAGGAAAGAAAAAAAACTTGATTTTTTTAAAGACTCAAAAATCCCAATTAATCTTTCTCACAGTTAAATAATTCTTCTGTTTACATTATGAAACAAATCTGAACTTGTTACAGCACACCTCATCTGCTTCTCAGATAAGGAATTTACAGCCCAAGGAATAGAGAAAAAAAAATTGTTTTTATAAGCCTGCAAACTTGTGGCAAAGGAAAAATCTCAGCTTTTGCCTTCTAAGCCTGTTTAAAACGGCAGTCAATCACAAGCGACTAAAAAAACATGAGAACAAGAGAACACAGCGGGAAAATCTCTGTCGCTAAGAGTTAAATCCTAGAGAGCCGACTTAGGCTGTCCAGACTTCCTACAAAATCCACCCAAAAACACAAGCAAGGCTACAGATTTATAAAAATCAGCAGACTTACCATGTTTTCGTGGGGTTGATCATTCCCCTAGCTTGGGTAATAATGGGTTGCCTCGGGCGTCTCAAAGTGTCGCTCCACTGGATTCGTATCTTCCCTCGAGAGTGGTTCCGCCATCCCGCGCTGCCACCAACTGTTAAGGATTTGTTAATGTGTGGCTTTAATCTGTGAGTGACTACCGCTGTACTCATTTCCGATGTAAGAAAATTCACACCAGGCCAGGTTGGTATGGGTTCTCTCCTCGGTACCCCAGGGAGTTCTGTTTATTATAGGAAGTAAATTTGATTTTCTACATTGTACAAAGAAGGAGGGTGAATTATGACATCACAATTAGCATATTACATTCTGATTGGCTGTTTAAATATTGTGTCCGTATATATTAGCATATCTAGTGTCCATTAATTTCTTTCTTGGCCAAAGTTCATTTATGCAGCCCTCTCACTCTAATACCAGAAAATTCCAGTTCTTTGTCCTTCTACAATCTGCATCTTCTTCAAATGTTTTGACTTCCGACGTCTCATCTTCGGCCTTCTAGCGTTGTTCCAAAGTTATTTAGTCACCAGCAGATTGCAAACTCAGGAACATGGTGCATAGTTCAACCAATATCTTTTTCCTTCAGCATTAGAAATGACATATAAATATATCAGTATTCATATATATATATATATATATATATATATATATATATATATATTGATTGATTGACAATTGAAAGCAAAATAAAAACTGTTCATGGGTTGAGGGTAGCTTAACAAATATTTTACTCAAGCATCAGCAGTGGCATACAGTGGTCCCTCAACATACGATGGTAATTCGTTCCAAATGAGCCATCGTTTGTCGAATCCATCCTATGTTGAGGGATTCGTGCAATGTAAAGTATAGGAAGCTGTACTCACCTGTCCCCGCCGCTCGAGATGGTGTCCCCGCCGCTCCCGATGGTGATCCCGGGCCTCCGCTGGGCTCTCCGCTGTCTTCTCCGGTCCTCTTCTGTCTTCTCCGGTCCTCTTCTGTCTTCCGCAAGGCCTTACTGGGCCTGCATAGCGACGTCATTACGCCGCTGTGTACGCCATTCCTATTGGATGGCGTGCGCATCAGCGTATTGACGTCATGGGAGAGGGCCGAGATGACGCCGGAAGACCAGCGCTGGACCCGGAGGGCATCCCGGAGCATCGTGGAGGGGTAAGTAATACTTACCGCACCACACAGGGAACATTAAGCTGCTATCCGACAGCAGCTTAAGCATTTGGCGCTGCCGGATAGCACTTAATGCGATGGCCACGAGAGGCCATCGTATGTCGATTTCATCATATGTCGGGGCCATCATAGGTCGGGGGTCACTGTATTGGCATATTAGTATATTAAGATATTGATCAGTCATCAGAAACATTAGGGTCATCCCTATCACTATGACGAGACTGTGCATATTATGCCTGTACTGTGACGTTACTGTGCATATTAACCCTTTGGCAAAGCTTTTTCTTTTTTTAGGTTTAGTTTTTTCCTCCTCGCCTTCTAATAGACATAACTCTTTTATTGTTCCATCTAAAGACCAGTATGAGGGCTTGCTTTTTTGTGTTACCAATTGTACTTTGTAATTGCATCACCCATTTTAACTCCAAATGTACAATGAAACAAACAAAAAATTATTTGTATGGCAAAATTGAAAAAAAAAGAACAACATTTTGCTAATTTTCGGGGCTTCTGCTTCTACAAAGTGCAGTCTTTGGAAAAAATAACACCTTATCTTTATTCTGTAGGTCCATATGATTAAAAGGATACCCAATTAATATAGGATACTTTTATTTTACTACTTTTAAAATATTCAAACTTTTTGTGGAAAATTAGTATGCTTAAAAGTATCCTCTTCTCACCCTAACTTTTTCTTTTTCTGCATACAGGGAAGTATGAGGGCTCATTTTTTTGCACTGTGATCTCTAGTTTTTATTGGGACCATTTTTGTTTTGATGGTACCTTTTTATCATGCTTTATTCCTTTGTATTCTAGTTTATGAAGTGACCAAAAATACGCATTTCTGGACTTTGGTATTTTTTTACGCTTTCGCCTTTCACTGTGTAATTTATTTAACAATATATTTTATTAGTTCAGACATTTGCGCACACGGCGATACCACATATGTTTGTTTTTGTTTTGTTTTTAATGTTATTTTATTTGAAAATGGGAGAAGGGGGGTGATTCAAACTTCTATTAGGGAAGGGGGTTAAATCATAACATGCAATTATTAGATTGCATACAGCGATCAATGCTTCCCCATAGGAGAGCATTGATCAGTGTTATTGGTGCCGCAAGTTTGGAGCACCGATTGGACGACAGGGAGGAAGGTAAGAGACCTCATGTTGTCCTCTCAGCTATATCCCTGTGGCAGTCCCAGTCAGCCTGCTGAGCTAGCCGGATACGGGATTTATTGCATTGCTGAATAGAACTGACCATAAGGAAAGTGGTCTTATACAGGATATCATTTTGATTGACATGTAGGTAGTGCCAATCACAGCATGAGAGAATGGTCCTCCTTTTCAAAAGGAGGTGATGGATAAAAAATTAACAAAAAAGAATTTATGTGCTTTTGAAATAAAGGTAAAAAAAAAAAAACTTTAAACAAAAAGGAATATATGTACATTTGAAATGAATATTCATTCTAAAACCAGCTAAATCTCTCTAAAGTGTTGATTAGGAGTGTGATGTAACCGTGTGGAGAATGGGTATAAATATAAATGTAATTAGGTGTATAGAAGTACCTAGATGAAACTGCAGAGAAATGAGATAGGTATCATGGAGGCCACTTATCCAGTTATTATGTGCCCCGTTTTTAGGACTATTTCTACTCATTTCTTTTTACCATATTTTCCATATTTTATTTCCATTTTTCACACTTATTCATTTTTACTTATCATTTTTTCCCTCATATTTTCCATATTTTATCTTCTCTTCTATCTTCCATTTTATAATTTATTTTTATTTCTTATCTTTTATGTTTCAGCCTCCATGATACCAATCTCATTTCTCTGCAGTTTCATCTACTGCTATACACCTAGTTACATTTATATTTATACCCATTCTCCACACGGTTATATCACACTCTTAAAGGGGTACCCCGGTGGAAAACTTTTTTTTTTTTTTATCAACTGGTGCCAGAAAGTTAAACAGATTTGTAAATTACTTCTATTAAAAAATCTTAATCCGTCCAGTACTTATTAGCTGCTGAATACTAAATAATTGAACTTCACATGTGATTATTTTATGTACACACATACACTCAATGTCCACAATAGACTTGAAGTGGTTTACATCATTGTGCAGATCTGTACAAAATAATGGCAAAATACTTGGAAAGTGGCCTTGAAGAGAGAAATATGATGTTATAGAAGTGCTTACTTGCTGAAACAACAAGTAATATTATTTCATTACTCATTGTAAGGGTGCATTTATATGCTTCAATAATACATATGATTGAGCGATCTATTGATCATACCACTATTCACTACTGGACTTGAAAAAATGAAATGACACGGTTAATATGTCATGATTCCTTGATACAGAGATGAGATATTGATCTTAAAATAAAATGTCTTAGAAAACTTCAAGACCTGGGCTTGTTCTTTTGACCATATAAGTATTTACATGAAGCAACAATCCCAAAAGACAGTCACAATTTGTCATATCTTACCCATCTTTGGGTATGTGAAGGCACTTTGACATTACTTTTCCAGAGCTATAGGGGGAGATTTATCACAACCTGTGCAGAGGAAAAGTGATGCAGTTGCCCAATAGCAATCAATCAGATCGCTTTTTTTATTATAAAAAAATTAAAGAAGTGAGCTGATTGGTTGCCACAGGCAACTGCACTACTTTTCCCCTGTACAGGTTTTGATAATTCTCCCCCATAGTCTTTTGCCAAGTGCAATTTTTTATTCCACTATAAGAAAATGTTGGATAGGAGAAGCCAAAGTGATAACTTACAGAATAATAATTTTTAGGTATTTAGGTAATTTCAAATGTTTTTGCCTCCTTTTAATGTGTACCTATAAGCTATTCCACAGCTGTGATTTTTGATCACATGTTGCATGCAGCTTTGCCATTATGAACTGTAATTTAATTCACATGTAATAGTGACTTGTATGTAACCTGCCTGGGATTTGATTGTTTATTGCAGCCAAACTTCAAATGTAAAAGAGTTATGCAATAGCAAGTCACAGGGAATTTGCACTTCTTTGGGTCATATGACTTATTTGAGACACAATGTCACCCTTGAGACACCCTTCATGTTAAAAATGCAGTGCAATATGCTAACAATGCAGTGCAATATGCTTATTCAGTTATACCAGTAAATTGTGTGTATAAACCTCATTTAGAGTTTAGGAGTCCAGTGGGTGGTCCTACTCAATGGTTGAAAGTGTGTTCACTTTACAGGGAAGGTAGAATGAGCAGAGGTTTAAATTAATAAATACTACATTATTGCATTTTCAAACTGACGGTTTCCCACTAAACAAAATGACAATTAAAATGCATATAAAAAGTGTGTCTACGTTATATATCATTTACATCCTCTAGGTGCCAGTGTTTCTCAGTCTTCAGTGAGTGTGACTGGTGCTACGCCTGCCGGCAAAAATGTCACGTACATTTGCAATTATCATTCATAAAATTGAATGCTATAGCTAATAAAACTAAAATAACAAAGATACACAAGGCACCGGATTGATATACTAGTCATCTGATAAAAGGCATGACAGTTTAATAGCTATAAAAAAGAATGAAGAACCAAAGATTAACCACTAGGTTAGAGGGAATGCTGTACACTTTAACCATGCCAAAGGTTGTCCTATACTGATCAATATGTTTAAATAAAGCTGCCAAACACAATAAATAGTCCTATTCCTAGAAACTGTTTAAAAAGCTATGGGTCGGAACAAAATCTTACCTTCATTGTCTTATAGTAATTGCATGTTGTCTAGCTGTCCAAAATAATATGCCATGACACCATAACCCTAGGCTTTACTATCTGTGTCTGCTTAAACTCTGTAATTTTCTCTCCTCACCTAACATATCTTTATATCTGGTAATACACACTGACCACAATGCACTGCTCAG
Organism: Hyla sarda; assembly: GCF_029499605.1. Taxonomy (NCBI): domain Eukaryota; kingdom Metazoa; phylum Chordata; class Amphibia; order Anura; family Hylidae; genus Hyla; species Hyla sarda. Next base: position 234,464,559 of record NC_079189.1, on the reverse strand, counting down.
TGTTCAGTCAAAAGAAATATTATAGTCCTTTTGCATTGCCTATGGCATTGTCAGCAGGTTGCCAATTTTTCGGTAGAGATGCATGACTTTAATACCCAGACCTGGGACAGGGACATTACTTTCTCGCCTCTGCACTATATTTTTCATTATATCCCATGTGCCTCCCCTTGTCCTCCTCCTCCACTGTGGCAACGAATGGTATTCATTTAGCCTTACTGGTGGGGGTGAAATATTGAACATAGAACTGTTAAGATCCGGTCCTGTTGATTTGTTACACATGTTTATGACCGTCACTGAGAGCGAGTGAAGGACCTACAACCTCAATGACATACTGTATGATACATGATCATACTGAGCACACTGTTCTTTTTGTACTGGTTTTCTCAATTTAATCCTTGAAACTTGATGATTACAATTTACACCATTTTCATTGTGGATTTATATACTGAGACCTAGATGTATAGTTATGTTCCTGATATTATGCTACATTGGTGTTGTTTTGCCTCTTTTTTTTAAATAATAAAAATTGTTATTATGGAAAAAAAAGAAATATCATAAAGGAAAACAATTTAATGTAGGAACAGATTCAAAAGCAAATAAAAAATATGGAATGATAATTTTCAGTCTTTATGACAATATTGATGATGGTAACATATAATGTGGTGTAACTTGCCAAAGGACAGGATCAGCAGTAAGTAATAAAATACATAAAAATCAATAGTAAGTAACAACATAAAAATCGTTATGTAGTATTTCCCTGTACAATTGCATTGCTGCTATAATCAACATTAGAAAAATGTCAACATATGAACATTAATAATGATGAAATGTTTATAACAATTGTGTTCTTTTGGAATTGTTAGTGGTTTAAAAAATAGTGATATCTAACTGCGCTTGTTTTTGGTGTGGCATACACTAACTTTCTGGACAGAAATGCAATGCAATAGTGTTCTAGTACTACAGGGTGGGCCATTTGTATGAATACACCTTAATAAAATGGGAATGGTTGGTGATATTAACTTCCTGTTTGTGGCACATTAGTATATGTGAGGGGGAAACTTTTCAAGATGGGTGGTGACCATGGCGGCCATTTTGAAGTCGGCCATTTTGAATCCAACTTTTGTTTTTTCAATAGGAAGAGGGTCATGTGACACATCAAACTTATTGGGAATTTCACAAGAAAAACACTGATTTGCTTGGTTTTAACGTAACATGGTCACCACCCATCTTGAAAAGTTTCCCCCCTCACATATACTAATGTGCCACAAACAGGAAGTTAATGTCACCAACCATTCCCATATAAATGGCCCACCCTGTACCTGAATAAGGTAAGGTCTAGCATACCATGCTAGCTCACCATTTTTTTTGTGCAAATTTGAATTTGGATTGACTATATGATACGAACTAAAGATGAGCCAAACCTGTAGAGCCCGGGTTCAGAAAGGAGAAGGATGAATGATCAGATGAACTCAGGGTAGCCCATAATATCTTGCAAACAGCTCTCCCAGCTGATCAGGAGGCAATATAAGGTTACCACATGTTTTTGGGGGCAAAAGCAGCCAAAAAAGCCCAAATGGCTGTACAGTGTTTTTCTGTGGAAAAAACGCCACGGCCAGCTGTACACAGGGAGTCAACAGGGAAACCTAAAATGCCAAACTCACTTTCTGTTTTTTCCCCCGGCCGCGTATTTTGCTGCGATTTGACAAGCTTGCCAAATTGCAGTATGCTGAGACTATGGTGACAATTCAATTAACAGACAGAACTGCAGACACTTGGTTTATGCTTGTACAGAAGTAGCTTGGTGAGATGCCTCTGTTGCAGGCTTTTGGGAATTATGGGACTTCTGTACTTCTTGGTGACTTTGACTTTATCTGTACAATACAGGAATATGGGTGCACTACTGTGGTAGATGTATACAATGACATTGGCTATCCCTCAACACTGATGTTAAAATTGAGACATTCGCCAGTGTATCCTTATATGAAGGACACACCAGAGCCCGCACACCAACGCCAAGGTTTCTCAAGATGGTGCGAGACCTACGCTAATCCTACCTGTGCTTGATAAGCAAAACAGGGGCCAGTGGGCAATTACGGCAGCATTCGGTCGACTCACAACTTCCTCCCAGATACCCTCCAGCGTGACTGAGCACACATGCAATGGGAGGAGGGAGGCAAGCTGCAAGCCCCACCTGAGTTGGCTAATATGGGTGCCTGGCCTCACAGGTGCTACCTTAATGCTGCCTTGAAGATATTCAAGGCGCATTAATTTTGGAGTTTACACACCTCCAAGTATAAAATTTAAACAAACAACAAAAAATGTGGTCTCAAATGGCTGGAGATGCTCAACCCCAAATGCGGTTGTGCATTTATATTGGGGGAGCAGATCCTGCCCTTGTAGTCCGTTGCTAAGGGCGATCCCCAGCATAAAAATGCATACAATGGAGGATGCCTGTAGCGGACTACAAGTGCCACAATAGAATCCTACACCAGATAAACAGTGTGGATGTGTAACAATTAGAATACAATACAGGAATATGGGTGCACTACTGTGGTAGATGTATACAATGACATTGGCTATCCCTCAACACTGATGTTAAAATTGAGACATTCGCCAGTGTATCCTTATATGAAGGACACACCAGAGCCCGCACACCAACGCCAAGGTTTCTCAAGATGGTGCGAGACCTACGCTAATCCTACCTGTGCTTGATAAGCAAAACAGGGGCCAGTGGGCAATTACGGCAGCATTCGGTCGACTCACAACTTCCTCCCAGATATCCTCCAGCGTGACTGAGCACACATGCAATGGGAGTCGTGAGTCGACCGAATGCTGCCGTAATTGCCCACTGGCCCCTGTTTTGCTTATGAAGCACAGGTACGATTAGCGTAGGTCTCGCACCATCTTGAGAAACCTTGGCGTTGGTGTGCGGGCTCTGGACCCAGATAAACTTTCTGCCGTCTTAGATTGGCCACGCCCCTCCGGACTCCGTGCTATCCAACGTTTTTTGGGGTTCGCCAATTATTACAGACAATTCATTCCACACTTCTCCACTATTGTGGCCCCTATCGTGGCTTTAACCAAGAAAAATGCCAATCCTAAGTCCTGGTCTCCCCAAGCGGAAGACACATTTAAACATCTCAAGTCTGCCTTTACTTCTGCTCCCGTGCTCTCCAGACCTGACCCATCTAAACCCCTTCTATTGGAGGTAGATGCCTCCTCTGTGGGAGCTGGAGCTGTCCTTCTACAAAAAAATTCTTCCGGGCATGCTGTTACTTGTGGTTTTTTTTCTAGGACCTTCTCTCCGGCGGAGAGAAACTACTCCATTGGTGATCGAGAACTACTGGCCATTAAATTGGCGCTTGAGGAATGGAGGCACCTTCTGGAGGGATCAAAATTTCCAGTTATCATATACACTGATCACAAGAATCTCTCCTATCTCCAGTCTGCCCAACGACTGAACCCTCGCCAGGCTAGGTGGTCGTTGTTCTTTGCCCGTTTTAACTTTGAAATCCATTTTCGCCCTGCTGACAAGAACATTAGGGCCGATGCCCTCTCTCGTTCTTCTGATGCCTCTGAAGTAGAGGTCTCTCCGCAACATATCATTCCTCCGGACTGTCTGATCTCCACTTCTCCAGCTTCCATCAGGCAAACTCCTCCAGGGAAGACCTTCGTTTCTCCACGCCAGCGTCTCGGGATTCTCAAATGGGGACACTCCTCCCACCTCGCAGGCCATGCGGGCATCAAAAAATCCTTGCAACTCTTCTCTCGATTTTATTGGTGGCCGACTCTGGAGACTGATGTTGTTGATTTCATGCGGGCCTGTACTGTCTGTGCCCGGGATAAGACTCCTCGCCAGAAGCCTGCTGGTCTTCTTCATCCTCTGCCTGTTCCTGAACAGCCTTGGTCACAGATTGGTATGGACTTTATTACGGACTTGCCCTCATCCCGTGGCAACACAGTTGTTTGGGTGGTCGTTGATCGATTTTACAAGATGGCACATTTTTTTCCTCTTCCTGGTCTTCCTTCAGCGCCTCAGTTGGCAAAGCAATTTTTTGTACACATTTTTCGCCTTCACGGTTTGCCCACGCATATCGTCTCGGATAGAGGCATCCAATTCGTGTCTAAATTCTGGAGGGCCCTCTGTAAACAGCTCAAGATCAAATTAAACTTCTCTTCTTCTTATCATCCCCAATTCAATGGGCAAGAAGAAAGAATTAATCAGGTCCTGGGTGACTATTTACAGCATTTTGTTTCCTCCCGCCAGGATGACTGGGCAGATCTTCTACCATGGGCCGAATTCTCATACAACTTCAGAGTCTCCGAATCTTCAGCTAAATACCCATTTTTCGTGGTGTACGGCCATCACCCTCTTCCTTCCCTCCCTACTCCCTTGCCCTCTGGTTTGCCCGCTGTGGATGAAGTGACTCGTGATCTTTCCACCATATGGAAAGAAACCCCAAATTCTCTTTTACAGGCTTCATCCCGGATGAAAAGATTTGCTGATAAAAAAAGAAGAACTCCCCCCATTTTTGCTCCCGGAGACAAGGTATGGCTCTCCGCTAAATATGTCCGCTTTCGTGTCCCCAGTTACAAACTGGGACCACGCTATCTTGGTCCTTTCAAAATCTTGTGCCAGATTAACCCTGTCTCTTACAAACTCCTTCTTCTTCCTTCTCTCCGTATTCCCAATGCCTTCCATGTCTCTCTCCTTAAACCACTCATCATTAACCGCTTCTCTCCCAAAGTTGTTTCTCCCACTCCTGTTTCCGGTTCATCTGACGTCTTCTCCGTGAAGGAGATTCTGGCCTCCAAGACTGTCAGAGGTAAAAGATTTTTTTTAGTGGATTGGGAAAACTGTGGCCCAGAGGAGAGATCCTGGGAACCTGAGGACAACATCCTAGACAAAAGTCTTATCCTCAGGTTCTCAGGCCCCAAGAAGAGGTGGAGACCCAAGGGGGGGGGGTACTGTTACGCCGAGCGCTCCGGGTCCCCGCTCCTCCCCGGAGCGCTCGCAGCATCCTCTCTTTCGCAGCGCCCCGGTCAGACCTGCTGACCGGGTGCGCTGCAATATCACTCCCAGCCGGGATGCGATTCGTGATGCGGGAGGCGCCCGCTCGCGATGCGCATCCCGGCTCCCGTACCTGACCCGTTCCCCGTCTGTCTTGTCCCGGCGCGCGCGGCCCCGCTCCTTAGGGTGCGCGCGCGCCGGGTCTCTGCAATTTAAAGGGCCACTGCGCCACTGATTGGCGCAGCAGGCTTAATCAGTATGTTCACCTGTGCACTCCCTACTTATACCTCACTTCCCCTACACTCCCTCGCCGGATCTTGTTGCCATTGTGCCAGTGAAAGCGTTTCCTTGTGTGTTCCTAGCCTGTGTTCCAGACCTCCTGCCGTTGCCCCTGACTACGATCCTTGCTGCCTGCCCTGACCTTCTGCTACGTCCGACCTTGCTCTTGTCTACTCCCTTGTACCGCGCTTATCTTCAGCAGTCAGAGAGGTTGAGCCGTTGCTGGTGGATACGACCTGGTTGCTACCGCCGCTGCAAGACCATCCCGCTTTGCGGCAGGCTCTGGTGAATACCAGTAGCAACTTAGAACCGGTCCACCAACACGGTCCACGCCAATCCCTCTCTGGCACAGAGGATCCACCTCCAGCCAGCCGAATCGTGACAAGGTTGAGGATTCCTGTGTCCTGTGTCCAGTTCCTAGAAGGCTCTTGCCCTAAAGTGCCACTTGAGTTATGGTCCCACCTCATCAGTGGGAATTGCCAGTAAGGTTGCAGCTGAATCTAGTGGGAAGAAGCATACCCTTACCGAAGGTGTGAGGGTAGCTGGCTTGAGTGCAGCCCCTCACTGAAGCTGTGATGAGACTGCAGGCTGGAGATTTTGCTGGTTACCTGACCTAGGCAAGACTGATCAAGCAATTTAGGTCTTCTTCTTGTTCCAGGAAACTAGGGTGGAGACAAGACTAGCTTCAATCCTGAAAAAAAGTAGTCAGAAAGCCCTGGAAAAAAAAGTAGTCAGAAAACACTTAAAACCATAATAAAATCAGTCATTCATAGAAATGAAACCAGGGCACTCACCATAGTCAGGTATTCAAAACATATATAAACAACTTCTGTGCTTAACAGGACAGACAGAAACACATATCGGCGGGGATTGTTCCACTGGGCGACGGTTGCCGTTTTTGCTATCAGCAGCGCTTCAACTGGCCCTTGCATCAATATGTAAGAGACACATTTTATGCAAACCCTGACCTTATGTTGTCATAAAAACAAACAAACATATCAGAGTGATAGGTTAAAACATATCTGAAACCAAGGTTACAAAAAGCATTTAGTTCAGTTCTTTCATTTAACCCTAGTGAGCCCATTGCCTCCATCTGGCCTCGTTCTTTAGTAGCAACTCATGCCTATCTAATCCATTATGGGAACACTCCACTCTCTCTAGCGCCACAAAAATGGAAGCCTTTTGTATCACCCTGATGTATTGATGTATTTCATTCATATGTTGGATGAACCTAATGGCTCCGATAATGGTCTTTAGAGAGCGGATGTGTTCCCGAATTCTATGGAACAGAGGCCGTTTTGTTTTGCCCACATAAAATAGGTTACAATTAGTGTTGAGCGGCATAGGCCATATTCGAATTTGCGAATATTCGCGAATATATGGACGAATATTCGTCATATATTCACGAATATTCGCATATTCGTTATACTCTCGTTTTATTTTCGCGTATGCTAAAATACGCGTATGCGAAAATTAACATATGTGAAAATTCGCATATGCGAAAATTAGCATATACTAATTTTCGGACGCCAGTCTCACACAGTAGTATTACAGCCTTCTTTACACCACACAAGCTGGAAGCAGAGAGGGATGATCACTGTGATGTGTACTGTGAAGAAAAATAAAAATAAAAAACGAATATTCGTAATTACGAATATATAGCTCTATATTCGCGAAATTCGCGAATTCGCGAATATGCGATATTCGCGAATAATATTCGAATTGCGAATATTCGCGAGCAACACTAGTTACAATTACAAATCAGAACATATACAGTGTACGTGGAACGACAAGTGATAAACTGTTCTATTCTAACTTGCATATACTAACCCTCTGCAATTTGCATTCCAGGTGCAGAATAAATAGGTACCACATCGGTAATTACCTTTTGGCATCCGTTCAGATAGCCAGTTCTTTTTCCCAATGTTTTTATTGTTTTGTCTTTTTAGGTAATCCCTAAAAAGACAGAAAGATAAAAATGGCAAAACGGTGAAACGGCAACCGATGCCCAGTGGAGCAATCCCCACCCCATAACATATGTGTTCCTGTCCGTCCTCTTAAGCACTGCAGTTGTTTATATATGTTTTAAAATAAAGAAGAGAGAAGACCTGACTATGGTGAGTGCCCTGGCTTCATTTCTATGAATGACTGCATCTTTTGACTGTATTTAATATCCAGTGAGCACCACTAGTCAGTAACTAACTGCCGTGAGAGTGGATGAAGTTAATCCTGGGGGGGGGGGAGGGCATTTGGAGTGTCACAGTAGTGCCGAGTTAACTCTAAAGCAAGTGTGTGTATCGAACATAATAAAATACTTTTTTATATCAGAACACAGGAAGACTGAAGCCTACATCAGAGACAGGTATCTGAAGAGACATCAACCACCCTAACAGAGTTCAAGTAACGTAAGGTGTTTCTGCTCTGGGACATTACAATTGGATAATTTTTTTTACAGCTTGTAACCACTTAGAAAAAGTCATTGCTTCTTCTGATACTTCTGTGTGCATTGTTTTAACCTTTTTTTCTTTTATTTGGAAAGCATTAAATATCCGCTTGTGCAGCGTTTTTATTCAAACTGTTATTTGCAACCGAGTTCCATCCATTTACCCATAGCCATACATGTTGCCATAACTCTGAAATAAATTTTGCCTTAAAAACTGTTCAAAAGTACTTACACTCAGTGGCGGATCCAGGGGGGGGGCAACGGGGCAATTGCCCCCCCCGAGATTTCTGCCCCCCGATTTCTAACATGGTGGAGCGGGAGCTGTCAGCTCCCGCTCCACCATTCGCTTATTAATTTACCTTTCTCGCCGCTGGAACGTGATCGGCGATCAACGGCGGGCCGGCGCGATGACGTCACATTATCGCGCCGGCGCCTGAAGATCCCGTCACCGTGGCTCGCCTCTCACCAGTCTGCACAGTCTGTGCACGGAAGAAGAGAGCTGCTCAGCGCGGGAATGTAATATAAGTGTATGTATTTTTTTTTACTGTTTGGCACATCTATATGGCACTGGGTGGGTTCAGGGGGCAATTAAAAAATGTAGGGGGCACAAAAAAGGATACATTTGATGTGAGGTGCCCGTGACAGGGGGGCATTATATGTGAAGAGCACATGACAGGGGGTCCCCTCACATATAATGCCCCCATCATCATCATGTGCCCTTCAGATATAATGCTCCAGTCATGTGCCCCTCACATATGATGCCCCCTGTGGGGCAGGACAGGGGGCATTATATGTGAGCAGCACGTCACAGGGGGCATTATATGTTAGGGGCACAGGACAGGGGGCAGTATATGTGAGGGGCACATGATGAGAGCATTATATGAGGGACATAGCACAGGGGGCATTAAATGTTAGGGGAGCATGACGGGGGCATTATATGTAAGGGGCACAAGACAGGAGGCATTATATGTGAGGGGCACAGGACAGAGGGCATTTTTATTATTTGGGGGGGCAGGACGGACATTATTAATATGTGGGGGGCGCAGGAGGGGCCATAATTATTATATGTGGGGGCACAGGATGGGGCATTATTACTATATGTGAAGGCACAGAGTGTTTTGCATTTTAGAGGTATGGGGGGAGATTTATCAAAACCTGTGCAAAGGAAAAGTTACCCAGTTGCCCATAGCAACCAATCAGATCGCTTCATTCATTTTGCAGAGGCCTTGTTAAAAATGAAAGCAGTGAGATGATTGGATGCTATGGGCAACTGGGCAACTTTTCTTCTGGACAGGTTTTGATAAATCTCCCCCATGGGGTATATTATAAAGGAATTTCAGGGTTGGTACGATTTTTATGGGCCACAATACATTACAGTATTGTATTCAGAGGGTGCACTGCACGGCAAGGTTATATTCACATTGTACAGTGTGTGGTAGTATTATATTCAGAGAACGCAGTATGTGGCAGTATTATATTCAGAGGGTACAGTGTGTGGTAGTATTATATTCAAAGAATGCTGTGTGTGGTAGTATTATATTCAGAGAGTGCAGTGTGTGGCAGTATTATATTCAGAGAGCACAGTGTGGTAGTATTATATTCAGATGGTGCAGTGGGTGGTAGTATTATATTCAGAGAGCGCAGTATGTGGTAGTATTATATTCAGAGAGCGCAGTATGTGGTAGTATTATATTCAGAGAGTGCAGTATGTGGTAGTATTATATTCAGAGAGCGCAGTATGTGGCAGTATTATATTCAGAAAGCGCAGTGTGGTAGTATTATATTCAGAGGGTGCAGTGTGTGGTAGTATTATATTCAGATGGTGCAGTGTGTGGTAGTATTATATTCAGAGGGTGCAGTGTGTGGTAGTATTATATACAGAGAGCGCAGTATGTGGCAGTATTATATTCAGAGAGCGCAATATGTGGCAGTATTATATTCAGAGAGCGCAGTATGTGGCAGTATTATATTCAGAGAGCGCAGTATGTGGTAGTATATTCAGAGAGCACAGTATGTGGCAGTATTATATTCAGAGAGTGCAGTATGTAGCAGCATGATATTCAAAGAGCGCAGTGTGTGGTAGTTTTATATTCAGAGAGTGCAGTGTGTGGTGGTTTTATATTCAGAGAGCGCAGTGTGTGGTAGTTTTATATTCAGAGAGCGCAGTGTGTGGTAGTATTATATTCAGAGAGCGCAGTGTGAGGTACTTTTATATTTAGAGAGCGCAGTGTGTGGTAGTTTTATATTCAGAGAGCACAGTGTGTGGTAGTATTATATTCAGAGGGTGCAGTGTGTGGTAGTATTATATTCAGAGGGTGCAATGTGTGGTAGTATTATATTCAGTGGGTACGGTGTGTGGTAGTATTATAGTCAGAGGGTACGGAGTGTGATAGTATTATATTCAGAGAGTGCAGTGTGTGGTAGTATTATATTCAGAGAGCGCAGAGTGTGGTAGTATTATATTCAGAGGGTACAGTGTGTGGTAGTATTATATTCAGAGAGCGCAGTGTGTGGTAGTATTATATTCAGAGAGTGCAGTATGTGGTAGTATTATATTCAGAGAACGCAGTATGTGGCAGTATTATATTCAGAGAGCGCAATGTGGTAGTATTATATTCAGAGAGCGCAGTGTGTGGTAGTTTTATACTAAGAGAGTGCAGTGTGTGGTAGTATTATATTCAGAGAGTGCAGTGTGTGGTAGTTTTATATTCAGAGAGTGCAGTGTGTGGTAGTATTATATTCAGAGAGCGCAGTGTGTGGTAGTTTTATATTCAGAGAGTGCAGTGTGTGGTAGTATTATATTCAGAGAGCGCAGTGTGTGGTAGTATTATATTCAGAGAGTGCAGTGTGTGGTAGTATTATATTTAGAGGGTGCAGTGTGGAGTATTCAGAGAATACAGTGTTTAGCAGTATTATAATAATTATTGTTTTCATATAGAGGATAAGAATCCGCTGACAAATTAAGGAGCCATCTGGGTGTCATTTTCTGCAGAGAGAAGATTTAGCTGACAAAGTCACAGTGGTATGTACCATCGAAGCTGTCACCTGTAGTCACTGATATCATTGTGTATTCTCCTCACTATGTCCCTTCAGAGCTGTAGTCACTTGTAAGTTTTGCAGTTTTCATGGGTGAAACAACAACTCCCAGCATAACCTTACCACTACTTAGGTCATACTGGGAGCTGTAGTTTTAAATGGTAAAAACTTATTTAGCACTTTCCCATTCTGTGACAATTCGTATATTTGATTAATATGCTGGAAATTATTTTCTGCAACCTGCTACACTGCGGGCATCACAACTATACTGCCAACCTAATGTGGGGGAACTACAACCTAATGTGGGGGAACTATACTGCCAACCTAATGTAGGAGGACTATACTGCCAACCTAATGGGGGGGAACTATACTGCCTACCTAATGTAGGAGGACTATACTGCCAACCTAATGGGGGGGAACTACAACCTAATGTGGGGGAACATACTGCCAACCTAATGTGGGGGAACTACAACTTAATGTGGGGGAACTATACTGCCAACCTAATGTGGGGGAACTATACTGCCAACCTTATGTGGGGGAACTACAACCTAATGTGGGGGAACTATACTGCCAACCTAATGGGAGGGGGGGACTACAACCTAATGTGGGCGAATATACTGCTAACCTAATGTGGGGGAACTACAACCTAATGTGGGGGAACTACAACCTAATGTGGGGGAACTATACTGCCAACCTAATGGGGGGGGAATACAACCTAATGTGGGGGAACTATGCTGTCTACCTAATGTGGGGGAACTGGAAACTATGCCGCCTACCTAGTGTGGGGGCACTATACTTAATACTTAAAGGGGTGCTCCACTGCCCCAGCGTTCGGAACATTTTGTTCCAAACCCTGGGTGCAGGCTGCGGGGGTTGTGATGTCATAGCCACACCCCTTGTGACGTCACACCACACCTCCTCAATGCAAGTCTATGGGAGGGGGCGTGTCGACCAGCGCCTGATACTCTAAAAGTGCCCCTCCCGAGACTAGACTCTGGATCCGCCCCTGCTTACACTCCTAGGTGACCTACCAGTGTTAAACTGTTTTTTTTTAGGAATCTTAGACATTGTTATAAATGCATTTTTAGGTCATTGATGAAGTACAGGTTTGGCCTGAATTAAGCTGAACTGGCTGATTTAAATGTTTGAAAAATTCGCCCTTATCTAATAGTAACAATGAAGACCTATTAACTTTACCTGAGATGTTTGTATGACATAATTTGTGCAATAACATTTAATTTCATGGTCACTACAAATAAGACCATTTTCCACTCATTCCTATGTTACCTGCACTCACTCTAAATTTTTGTGCCCTGCAAATGTATACTATCTTAAAATAGACCCAATTTATCCACAAGACAGTATACAATGGAACACATGAATACATTTTTAGGGTAGACTCACACTGCCATATTTTCCTGCATATTTTCTGCTGTGTATTTTCCTACCCATTGTAGTGAATAGGTGATAGCTATCACGCCCCCTCCCGTAGGCTTGCATTGAGGGGCGGAGCATGACGTCATACGGGGGCGGAGGCGTGACGTCACACACCGCCAGCCCTGCGGTCGACCGTAATCAGACCCGGAGCGAACGCGCTCCGGGCACTGATTACAAACGGGGTGCCGCGTGCATGATCCCAGGCATCCCCAGCTGCGGGACTCCCACGTTCAGGCATCTTATCCCCTATCCTTTGGATAGGGGATAAGATGTGTAAGCACCGGAGTACCCCTTTAAACTTATGTGTATGATGATCAAAATGTCTTTGTGAAAATTGTCAAAAACATATACAGTACTAAGGTGTGTCCTAGTTTTTAACTGTTGTGCATGTCTACCAGATCATTCCCTGTAGGGGGAGGAAGACTTTGGCAACATGAATATTCATCAGGAAAAAATGTGTCACCTATTAGGCAGATACAGAGAAACCCCTTGAGCTATCCACCAACATAGCTCAAGGGGTTGTCTTTTATGGGAGCAGTCCTCTCAAATTAAAAACTATATAGAATGCATGTTAACGTTTCTAATGAATTAACAGATGTGCATAGCATTCCTGTATTCCTAGTCCCAAGCATGGCTTCTGATCTTAGTCCCTGTCTCCAATATCGGCCCCTCTTTTTCTTGACTCCAACATAACACTTTTTCTTCGTTTCAATCGTTTTATAGAATTTTTCAAAGCAGAAATACAACAAGAAACAAGCATATTAAACACTGTCGACAAGTTCAGTCTATTGGGCACAACATAAAACATTGTTTAATATGTAGGTATATTTCGGCCGACTTCCGCATCTCAAATGGCACTGTGGGAACTGAGAGATATTAGCGTAAGTGTCGTACCGGAAAAATCTTAAAACCTATATAGCCCCTTGGCATCGATACAATCAAGGAACATCTAAAGGTTTACTAAGGTAAACGTCAATGAATAACTTGGGGAAACAGGGAGAGAAGGAGAGGGGGGGCACGGTAAGGGAGGGGGGTACAGCACCTAGTATACATCAGGAAGCAGTTACAGCATAAATAGACTCTAACCACGGCTGCCATGTGTGGAGTACTTTGGAACCATTCCTTTTAATATTCAAGGCTATTGCTTTTTCGCTCAAGTATGATTGTTGCAGCACCGCTATAAGTTCAGACACATTCGGAAGGTCAGTGGTGTTCCAGTGCCTAGTAACTATCAACTTAGCTAAGACTAAAATCTTACAAACAATAGGTCTTAGCGGTATAGGATAGTCTTGTATACCTACTAGTAACAATGCTAATGAGGGTGACAGTTGAATATAGTGGTGACATATGTCTCGGAGTGTCCTTTCGACCGTATGCCAGTATGAGGATAAAAGCGGGCATTCCCACAGTATGCGAAATATCGTGCCCCTCTCGCCACATCCCCTCCAACATAAGGGAGAAACCTCTGGGTAAATTGTATGTAATTTCTCCGGTGTCATGTACCATCTAAGTCTCGTTTTTATTATGGCTTCTAAGTGTGTAACACAGGGTAACGACCTACGTGACCACTCGCAGGCCTTGTGCCAATCAGTGAGGGATATAGAGCAAGAAAGGTCAGTTTCCCAGGATTTATATATTGTAAAGGACGATAGGGGGGCCGTGGGGCCTAGTATAACATAAACCGGACGGAGTCCTCCCTTAGTTTGTTTAAAATTTAAAAAAAATTAAGAGTTGTATGTCCATACATTCAGTTTATAGGTGTGCAAGAAATTTCTAAGTTGGAGGAATTTATAGAAATCTTGGGAGGGGAGGGAATAAGTGCGGCAGAGGTGGTCAAATGTATGAACGTGATTGTTTTGGTACAAATGTTTTACGGTGGACAACCCATTTTTTACCCATGTGGAAATCTCGAGGTCGGGGATGGCACCCATTAATAGAGTGAATGGGGTGTCTGGCGGAAAACTAGAATGTGAAGTACCACTAGATTTATGTAGGCTGGACCAACATCTAATGCCCGCTAATGTAAGAGGTGAGGCGTTTTGTGGAGGTTGTAGTGCCCACATGTCTAAGAACAGTACAGCTCTACTGTCTAAGGGTGAACATCGGTGTGTCTCTATTTGAGCCCATGGAGGTAATGAGAGTGGGTGCCAGAAAGTTTTTAACTGAGCTATTAAGGTGGCACAATGGTATCTGCGAATATCTGGGAGTCCCACTCTGCCTCTATCTCGGTGTCTGTACAGAAGCTCCAAAGACTGGTAGCTTGTTGAAAAAAGGAGGGACCTGGGTGTAAGGGTACTGAGTGGAATAAATACCGCAATTTTGGTAACACAAGCATCTTAAAAGATGCCACTCTCCCTAGCCATGAAATATAATTTTTCCCTAGCTTTTCCACATCTAATGCCATGGTATGTAGGAGGGTATGGTAGTTACAGTCTATGAACTTAAAGAATTTAGGAGGAATTTTCACTCCCAAATAGGTAAGGTGGTCCGTTCTCCAATCTAATTGAAATTCTCTCTGCAGGGACCTAACTAGTTGGCTAGGCATGTGAATAGGCAACACCTGGGACTTTGATGTGTTCAATTTGTAATATGATACCTCTCCATATGCTTTCAAAAGAGAGAGGGACTCCACCAGGGAGCGACCCGGGTCTTCCACAGTCAAAATGACATCATCAGCGTACAGTGATATCAAATGTGACGATTGTCCAATGGAGATACCGTTAATATTTGGATGTTCTCGGAATGCTAGGGCCAGTGGCTCAATGCACAGAACGAAAATAAGTGGAGACAGGGGGCAGCCCTGGCGAGTCCCGTTCGTGATGTGTGTGTTGTTAGTAAAAACTCTAGCATTGAGTGCTGAATATAGGGCTTGAATAGCTTTGAGGATGGGTCCATGAAATCCCATCCCCTGGAGCACCGAGAATGCGAACATCCAATTTATGCGATCGAACGCCTTCTCGGCAGGGAAAGGAAAAGAGAGGGGACCTTATTAGAGTCAACATAATGAAGTAAGTTTAAATCCCTCCTGGTGTTTTCATAGGCCTGTCGGCCTCGCACGAAGCCGACCTGATCCCTATTAATCAAGGTTGGTAACAAAGTAACTATACGGTTTGCTATTATAGAGGCATACATTTTTATATCTATGTTTAACAGCGAAATCGGTCTAAAGTTGCAAGGTTTATCTGCCGGCTTCCCTGGCTTCGGGAGGGTTACTATTAAGGCTTCCTGATTTTCGTCTGGTAGGGAGCCACGCTCGACAGCTTCATTATAAATGTTTAATGCATATGGGGATAATAACGACTGAAATGTTTTATAGTAACAGGAGGAAAGACCATCCGGTCCTGGGGATTTCCCTACCAGTAGTGCCCTAATCGTACGTAGCCATTCATCCATAGTAATAGGTAAGTTAAGCGATTCCAATTGGGAGGGGGATAAGTGTGGTAAATGGACTTTATCAAGAAAATCCGCAATGGTATTCTGAGTGGGTTGGGAAATATGATCATTACAAGCTAGATTGTATAATTCCGAACAGTAATTTTTAAAGCTATTAGCAATAGACTGAGGATGAAATAATTTATGGGTAGACGTGGGGTCCCAGACATAGGAAATTTTAGTTTTAGAGTGCGTAGCCTTTAATCTGGATGCTAGGAATTTTCCGGACTTATTATCAAAGGCATAGTACTGTGATTTTAGTTTCCCTAATTTCCTGGCATAATCATCGTAAAAATGGGCATGTATTTTCCAGCGAATGGAACGGAGTTGTTGAGCTAGAGTAGGAGACGGATGGGACTTATTTTGGTCTTCTATCGTTTTCTGCTCAGCAAGAAGAGCATGTAAGCGGGCTAGCCTATCTTTTTCAAGAAAATGCCCGATTTTTATAAGTGTCCCACTTATGACCGCCTTGTGTGCGTTCCACACGGTAGAGGCTGAGACCTCTGGTGTGGCATTGGTGTGAAAGTAGGCCTCGAGATCAGATTTCAATGTGGCTTGATGTGCAGAGTGTCGAATAATGTAATCATTACATCTCCACAAATAGGTAGGGGGTGGAACATTCTTTTCCAAGCTCTCTAGTAATATGGGGGAATGGTCCGACCATTTTAGTGGGAGTATGGTAGAAGAACTCAATTGGTCTAGGAGAGATCTGCTAGTCAGGATCAAGCCTATTCGGGAATAGCCATTGGTGGCTGCCGAGTAGTGGGTATAATCCCGTTCGTTAGCGTGTAATATACGCCACGTGTCGTACACATCTTCTTGGGAAATAATAGGGTATAACAATATCTGTCTAACGCATGATGAGGAGGAGCGATAGAAGACAACATCAGTTACTGCATTGAAGTCACCTGCTATAAGCAGGTGTCCCTGCAAGTGTGATTGTGCTATTCTCAATATCCTCCTCAAAAAGCAAATCTGTCCTCTGTTAGGTGCATACACTGATAGTACAATATAGATTACATTGTTAAGGGAGCATTGTAGTAACACATAACGACCAAAAGGGTCAATGACTGATTTATGTAGCTGAAACGCTACAGTATTTTTAATCGCTATTAAAACCCCACGTGACTTAGTTTTATAGTGTGAATGGGATATATGGGGGTAATTAGAATGTTTAATTCTGTGTGCGTCACTGGACAGCAAAAGCTTTTCTTGAACACATAAAATATCACATGAAGATGATCTCTTCCTGCCATTTATATGAACGCTTTTGTGGTGCATTGACGCAGTTAGCATTTAAAGAAAGTATCTTAATAACCATCTATGAAACTGTTAATGCGAGACAAAAGCATATAAAAGTCCAGTCTTAATGAAAGTATTCTTCCGAGTTCAAGGCAGATCATCTTGAGTTGCAGGTGCCTGTAAAACAAGAGCGGGGGGGTGGGGGGGGGGAGGGATGGGATGGGAGGACAAACAAACATCTGGTAACAAACAAACAGATATTGTCCCAGTTAGAAACTGGGGTTGAGAGCACTGAGAGTTATGGTGACTTGAAGCCATCATTTGGTGTTATAGGGGGGGAAAGGACAGTTCTCCAGCAAACAATGCTATAAAGAAGGGAGTGTCAAGAGCCATAACAGTGGCTTGTTCAACGCTGGTTTCTTCTGCGTCCCTCAGCTATGTTCCATTCTGGGAGGAGCTTGTCGGGGGGAGAAACGGCCGTAGAGCCCGGTGAATCGATGGATATTCCCCATGAGCGAAGTATCTTAGAACCTTCAGCAACTGACCGTATAACAAAGGAAGCGTCATCTCTTTGCACGATGAGGCGTGTGGGGTATCCCCACTTGTAGAGAATCTTCTTATTCCATAGTACTTCGGTGATGGGACCTAGTTGCCGTCTCAGCTGCAAGGTGGACGCTGATACATCTGTGTATAAGGAGATCATATTAAAACAGTCAGGGAGAGCCATTCTGTCCTTAGACTTCGCCATTACTCCCTCCTTGATGTGGAAAAAGTGTACTCTGGCGAGGACATCATGTGGAATATCATCAGAGAGGTGACATGGGCGTGGCACCCTTTGTGCCCTATCCAGAAGGAGCTCCCCTGGAGTGGCATTTGGGAGCAGAGATCCCATGAGGTCTCCCAGGTAAGTAGGTAGTTCTTTCGCTGCGACGGTCTCTGGAATGCCCCTGAACTTGATATTGTTGCGTCGTGAGCGATCCTCGAGATCGGAAACTTTAGCCTTGAGTTCTGATAGATCAGCTTCCAAATCGTAGTGCGCATTAATAAGAGTATTATGCGATTGCGCAAATTCCGCCATTTTCTGCTCACTGTGATCTACTCTGGATTCCACCTCTGATATTGCAGAGCGGAGGGGTTGCAGTGAGTGCGCAATCTGAGTGGTTATGGAGGAGTGCAGAAGTTGCAACATGTGCTTCAGCGCTAGCTCAGTCACAGGGATTTCTGCTGCAGGCAAGGAGTTAAACACGTCCACTGAGTTTGACAAGGCCGCATCAGGGGTCAGCTGGCCTCCGTTCCCGCTCTCTGAGTCCAGCCTAGGCCACTGTTTCATAGGGCTCCCGGAAGCAGGGGAGCTCGGCGCTGACACGTACCGGCCGTTAGTGACATGCAGGGAGCCTGGGGATGACGAGAGGGCCCCTCGGAGCTGATCAAGCGTTTCCGCCTGTTCACCCACCTCGCTAGATGTCCGGGGCATGGAGGAGCTGCGCCGGGTGCCAGACTGTATTTGCCGTGCAGGATCGCCAGTCAGCTTTCGCGTGGAGGCTCCCGTCCTGGAGGATGAAGGCGCGGCGCCATCTTGGAGACAGCTTCTGCCCGGGAGAGCATAGAAGTCCGTAAGTTTTTTAGGTTTATTGCCCGTCCTGGTTCTTCGGCGAGTTGCCATAGTGTCGGGGAGACCTTCCGACAATAAATGGAAGAGAGAGCAGGTTCGTGCAGTGGCTCCGGTCGCTAATTAAATTGCTTGAAGACGGAGCTCAGAGATTAGGCAGCCATCTCGCTCCGCAGCCAAGCCACGCCCCTCCTTTTTTTTTATCAAGGTACCCAGCAGGGCTCCCAAACTCATTGGTAGTCCTTACCATAGCTTCACACTCTCTATCCTTGTTCTAAGCAAGGAATGAGTCCTGATCTCCGACATGGTGTCGCATCTAATTTCTTGTCTCCACAGTGGCAGCCCTCTCATTCCTGATCCTTAACCCCTTAAGGACCAGGCCATTTTACACCTTAAGGACCGGAGCGTTTTTTGCAATTCTGACCACTGTCACTTTAAACATTAATAACTCTGGAATGCTTTTAGTTATCATTCTGATTCCGAGATTGTTTTTTCGTGACATATTCTACTTTAACTTAGTGGTAAAATTTTATGGTAACTTGCATCCATTCTTGGTGAAAAATCCCCAAATTTGATGAAAAAAATGAAAATTTTGCATTTTTCTAACTTTGAAGCTCTGTGCTTGTAAGGAAAATGGATATTCAAAATATATTTTTTTTTGGTTCACATATACAATATGTCTACTTTATGTTTGCATCATAAAATTTACGAGTTTTTACTTTTGGAAGACACCAGAGGGCTTCAAAGTTCAGCAGCAATTTTGAAATTTTTCACAAAATTTTCAAACTCACTATTTTTCAGGGACCAGTTCAGTTTTGAAGTGGATTTGAAGGGTCTTCATATTAGAAATACCCCATAAAAGACCCCATTATAAAAACTACACCCCCGAAAGTATTCAAAATGACATTCAGTAAGTGTATTAACCCTTTAGGTGTTTCACAGGAATAGCAGCAAAGTGAAGGAGAAAATTCAAAATCTTCATTTTTTACACTAGCATGTTCTTGTAGACCCAATTTTAGAATTTTTGCAAGGGGTAAAAAGGAGAAAATGTTTATTTGTATTTGTAGCCCAATTTCTCTCGAGTAAGCACATATCTCATATGTCTATGTTAATTGTTCGGCGGGCGCAGTAGAGGGCTCAGAAGGGAAGGAGCGACAAATGGTTTTTGGGGGGCATGCCGCATTTAGGAAGCCCCTATGGTGCCAGGACAGCAAAAAAAACACATGGCATACCATTTTGGAAACTAGACCCCTCGGGGAACATAACAAGGGGTGAAGTGAACCTTAATACCCTACAGGTGATTCACGACTTTTGCATATGTAAAAAAAATATATATATTTTTTACCTAAAATGCTTGGTTTCCCAAAAATTTTACATTTTTAAAAAGGGTAATAGCAGAAAATACCCCCCAAAATTTGAAGCCCAATTTCTCCCGATACAGAAAACACCTCGCATGGGGGTGAAAAGTGCTCTGCTGGCGCACTACAGGTCTCAGAAGAGAAGGAGTCACATTTGGATTTTTGAAAGCAAATTTTGCTCTGGGGGTATGCCACATTTAGGAAGCCCCTATGGTGCCAGAACAGCAAAAAAAAACACATGGCATACCATTTTAGAAACTAGACCCCTCGGGGAACGTAACAAGGGGTAACGTGAACCTTAATGCCCTACAGGTGTTTCATGACTTTTGCATATGTAAGAAAATTTTTTTTTTTTTACCTAAAATGCTTGTTTTCCCAAAATGTTTAAATTTTTAAAAAGGGTAATAGCGGAAAATACCCCCCAAAATTTGAAGCCCAATTTCTCCCGATTCAGAAAACACCCCATATGGGGGTGAAAAGTGCTCTGCTGGCGCACTACAGGTCTCAGAAGAGAAGGAGTAACATTTGGCTTTTTGAAAGCAAATTTTGCTCTGGGGGTATGCCGCATTTAGGAAGCCCCTATGGTGCCAGAACAGCAAAAAAAAAAACACATGGCATACCATTTTGGAAACTAGACCCCTCGGGGAACGTAACAAGGGGTTATGTAAACCTTAATACCCTACAGGTGTTTCACGACTTTTGCATATGTAAAAAAATATATATTTTGTTTCCTAAAATGCTTGGTTTCCCAAAATTTTTACAATTTTAAAAAGGGTAATAGCAGAAAATACCCCCCAAAATTTGAAGCCCAATTTCTCCCGATTCAGAAAACACCCCATATGGGGGTGAAAAGTGCTCTGCTGGCGCACTACAGGTCTCAGAAGAGAAGGAGTCACATTTGGCTTTTTGAAAGCGAATTTTGCTCTGGGGGCATGCCGCATTTAGGAAGCCCCTATGGTGCCAGGACAGCAAAAAAAAACACATGGCATACCATTTTGGAAACTAGACCCCTCGGGGAACGTAACAAGGGGTAATTTGAACCTTAATACCCTACAGGTGTTTCACGACTTTTGCATATGTAAAAAAATATATATTTTTTTTACCTAAAATGCTTGTTTTCCCAAAAATTTTACATTTTTTAAAAGGGTAATAGCAGAAAATACCCCCCAAAATTTGTTAGGCAATTTCTCCCGAGTACGGCGATACACCATATGTGGCCCTAAACTGTTGCCTTGAAATACGACAGGGCTCCAAAGTGAGAGCGCCATGCGCATTTGAGGCCTAAATTAGGGACTTGCATAGGGGTGGACATAGGGGTATTCTATGCCAGTGATTCCCAAACAGGGTGCCTCCAGCTGTTGTAAAACTCCCAGCATGCCTAGACAGTCAACGGCTATCTGGCAATACTGGGAGTAGTTGTTTTGCAACAGCTGGAGGCTCCGTTTTGGCGTACCAGACGTTTTTCATTTTTATTGGGGAGGGGGGTTGTATAGGGGTATGTGTATATGTAGTGTTTTTTACTTTTTATTTTATTTTGTGTTAGTGTAGTGTAGTGTTTTTAGGGTACAGTCGCACGGGCGGGGGTTCACAGTAGTTTCTCGCTGGCAGTTTGAGCTGCGGCAGAAAATTTGACGCAGCTCAAACTTGCAGCCGGATACTTACTGTAATCCTCCGCCTATGTGAGTGTACCCTGTACATTCACATTGGGGGGGGGGGGGGGGGGGGACATCCAACTGTTGCAAAACTACAACTCCCAGCATGTACGGTCTATCAGTGCATGCTGGGAGTTGTAGTTTTGCAACCGCTGGAGGCTCCGTTTTGGAAACAGTGGCGTACCAGACATTTTTCATTTTTATTGGGGAGGGGGGCTGTGTTGGGGTATGTGTATACGTAGTGTTTTTTACTTTTTATTTTATTGTGTGTTAGTGTAGTGTAGTGTTTTTAGTGCATGCTGGGAGTTGTAGTTTTGCAACAGCTGGAGGCACACTGGTTGTGAAACACCGAGTTTGGTAACAAACTCAGTGTTTTGCAACCAGTGTGCCTTCAGCTATTGCAAAAGCTACAACCCCCAGCATGTACGGACAGCGGAAGGGCATGCTGGGTGTTGTAGTTATGCAACAGCTGGAGGCATACTACTTTGGCTGGGGATGCTGGGGATTGTAGTTATGCAACAGCTGGAGACACACTGGTTTGCTACTTAACTCAGTGTGCCTTCAGCTGTTGCAAAACTACAACTCTCAGCAGCCACCGACAGCCAACGGGCATGCTGGGAGTTGTAGTTATGCAACCACCAGATGCACCACTACAACTCCCAGCATGCACTTTAGCTGATTGTGCAAGCTGGGAGTTGTAGTTACACAACAGCTGAAGGTACACTTTTCCATAGAAAGAATGTGCCTCCAGCTGTTGCAAAACTACAAGTCCCAGCATGCCCATAAGGGAATGCTGGGAGTTGTGGTGGTCTGCCTCCTGCTGTTGCATAACTACAGCTCCCAGCATGCCCTTTTTGCATGCTGGGAGCTGTTGCTAAGCAACAGCAGGAGGCTGTCACTCACCTCCAACGATCCTCGCCGCACAGGTCAGTCCCTCGTCGTCGCCGCCGCTGCTCCTGGGGCCCCGATCCCAACAGGGACGCCGGGGATCGGGGTCCCCAGCACCCGGGGTGCACGTCCCGCTCACGTCCCCCGGAAGAGGGGCGGAGCGGGTTGCGGGAGTGACACCCGCAGCAGGCGCCCTGATTGGTCGGCCGGTAATCCGGCCAATGAATCAGTGCGATCGTGAGGTGGCACCAGTGCCACCTCACCCCCGCTGGCTATGGCTGTTCGGGGCCGTCTCTGACGGCCCCGATCAGCCAATAATTCCGGGTCACCGGGTCACTGGAGACCCGATTGACCCGGAATCCGCCGCAGATCGCTGGACTGAATTGTCCAGCGATCTGCGGCCATCGCCGACATGGGGGGTCATAATGACCCCGCTGGGCGATATGCCCCGATGCCTGCAGAACGATTTCAGCAGGCATCGGGCACCGGCTCCGCTCCAGATGGTTGCGGGGGGCCGGTAAAACACATGACG
Source organism: Hyla sarda (assembly GCF_029499605.1). Classification (NCBI taxonomy): domain Eukaryota; kingdom Metazoa; phylum Chordata; class Amphibia; order Anura; family Hylidae; genus Hyla; species Hyla sarda. The sequence continues at coordinate 234,441,640 of NC_079189.1, read as the reverse complement.
TTCTCATACGTCATGTGTCCTTAAGGACTCGGAAATGGAGACGTATGAGAACGTCATGTGTCCTTAAGGGGTTAAGGATGAAGCTCATTTTCACGTTAAAGACGCAGCCCTTTTTTTAAATGTGACCACTGTCACTTTATATATTAATAACTCTGAGATGCTTTTACCTTTCATTCTGATTCCGATATAGTTTTTTCATTACACATTCTACTTTAACATAGTGGTAAATTTTCGTCATTACTTGCATCCTTTCTTGGTGCAAAATCGCTAAATTTCATGAAAATGTCTAAGATTTAGCATTTTTCTAACTTTTTTCTAACTTGTAAGGAAAATGGATACTCCAAATAAGTTATGAACAAAGGCAGAATGTCCAGTGCGAATATCAGAGAACAGGACGTTTTATTCCAATGAAAGCCACAGAGACCAGGAGAACATGACAAGGTGACGCATTTCGGTCCTAAGACTGGACCTTTGTCAAATAAGTTATATATTGATTCACAAATATGATATGTCTACTTTATGTTGGCATCATAAAGTTGATGTTTTTACTTTTTGAAGAAATTAGAGGGCTTCAAAGTATTGCAGCAATTTTCAAAATTTTCATGAAAATTTCAAAATCTAAATTTTTCAGGCACCAGTTAAGTTTGAAGTGGATTTGAAGGGCCTTTCTGTGAGAAATACCCCATAAATGACCCCATTATAGCAACTACACCCCTCAAAGTATTCAAAATGACATTCCGAAAGTTTGTTAACAGGAATAGCAGCAAGGTAGAGGAGAAAAATCTAAATCTGCATTTTTTACAGTAACATGTTCTTGTAGCCCCATTTTTTTCATTTTTCAAAGTGGTATAAGGAGGAAAAAAAACAACAATTTGTAGCCCAATTTCTCTTGAGTATAGAAATACCTCATATGTTGACAGAAAGTGCTCTGCGGTCTCACAACATGGCTCAAGAGGGAAAGAGCAACTATGGGATTTTTTAAAACAAATTTTGCTGTCATGGTTTTTGGGGGCCATGTTGCATTTAGGAAGCAGTGCCAGAACAGCAACAAAAACCCCACCTGGCATACTATTTTGAAAACTATACCCCTCAAGGAACGTAACAAGGGGTATAGTGGGCCTTAACACCTCACAGGTGTTTGACAACTTTGTATGGAAGTTGGACATAAAAATGGAAAAGTAGATTTTTAACACTAAAATTATGGTGTTACCCCAAATTTTTCTTTTTCGCAAGGGGTAATAGAAAAAAATTGACCCCAAAATTTGAAGCCCAATTTCTCCCGATTAAGAAAACACCCCATATGTGGATGTTAAGTGCTCTGCAGGCGCATTAAAGGTCTCAGAACAGAAGGAGCGCCATTGGACTTTTGGAGAGAGAATTTTGCTGAAATTGAAGTTGGGGGCCATGTACATTTACAAACCTCCCATGGAGCCAGAGCAACAGAAAGTCTGGGGCCATGTGCATTAACAAAGCCCCCATTGTGCAAGAACAGCAGTAACCCCACACATGTGACACCATTTTAGAAACTACACCCCTCAAGGAACGTAACAAGGGTTATAGTAAGTACTTACACCTCACGTGTTTTTGGAATAGTGGGCCGTAAAAGTGAAATAATTGATTTTTAACACTGAATTGCTGATATTGACCACATTTGTTTTAGTTTCACAAGTAGTAAGAGAAAAAAAACTCTACAAAATTTGTAGCCCAATTTCTCTAGAATAAGTAAATAACTCATATAAGGCATTAAAGCACTATGCGGGTGCAAAATAGGGTTTAGGAGTGAGAAAACACCAATGAGATTTGAGGCCTAAAGTGGTGCTTCGCACTGCAATGGTTGAGGTTCTGACATAAAATCTAAAAAAACAAAAAAACGGCAAGTGACCACAATTTTGAAACTACACCACTCAAGGAAGGTAACAAGGGGTACAGTGAGTACTTACACCTCACAGGTTTTCTGAAAAGTGGGCTATAAATTGAAAAAAACATTTTTACACTAAAATGCTGCGGTTACCCAATTTTTTACATTTTCACAAGGGGTAATGGGAGAAATTGTGTTACAAATTTTGGAGGGCTTTTTACCCTGACTATGGAAATACATCCACATATGGGCAGGAGCACAACAAAGCTCAGAAGTCATAGAGGTCTGTTTGCATTTGTGGCCTATGGCATATCAGTAGCTTACGGTTACATACATTCAGAGGAAAGTACAAAAATTAAACACCCACATGTGACACCATTACAGAAAATACACCTCCCGAGGAATGGGTATAGGGCTAAAGAGGACATTTCAAATGCATGGGTGTTTCCTAAATTTATTTTCCAGGAATGGATGAAGGGTAGCTTTTGAAAATTGCAATTTTCAACCTATGCTGTGCTTCATCTTTCTGGGAACAACATGTGACTCCGAACTGTCGCCTGGAAATACGACAGAGCTCATGAGAGAGAAATCTTCGCATTTGAGGCAGATGTTTCTTACAGACCTAACAGTTACATACATTGAAAGGAAAATACAAGAAAGGGACACCCACATGTGAGCTTATTACAAACAGTACACCCCATAGGGAAGGTGTATAGGGGTGAAGTGGAGCATTGGAACAGACGGGTGTTCCCTAAATTTATTTTCCAGGAATGTATTAAGTGTACTATGGGGGGGATGAAAATTGCAATTTTAATACTGATATGCCAATTATTTTCCCAGAATGATGACCCAGAGTATAGCCGAAAGTAAAAAATGATGCCCGCCCCAAAACCTATACTCTGAATCATCATTCTGGGAATGTGATGTGTGTGGATGTCTCTATTCTGTTACCTCAAATGCACATTTGAGGCAACTACAAACCCCCAATGCTGTTGACTCTGTGTCCCATGACCCTTTTTTTGGGGGGGGGGGGGGAGATATCGGGGGTATTGGGAAAGAGGTTTTTGGGTTGTTGTTTTTTTTTTTTGGGGGGGGGTTTAAATTTGGAAGACAATGTACTCTGGACTAGTATATTGGAGTTGAATTCTGGGGCATTAAAATTAGGTGAAAGGATTAAAAATTTAGAACTCCTGAAGTAATCCTTAATGCAGACACCTGGATGATCGGGGCAAGTGTCGCATTGAGTGGTGGTGTCCTTCCGAATCCCCCTCTTGCAACACACTCTGCATTTTTTTCTGGGATCGTCCCTTCTTTCCAGTGTGGGGGACCTCACCTGGAAAGTGTTGGCTGGGAACGATCCGGGGGCCCACAGTTCCAGAGGTGCTCTGACCTGCTCTTTGGCAGGCCTTTAGAACTTCCTCTTGGAACTGCAGGTATGTCCCTGTGTTGCCAGCGTACTGGAACAGTACAAAAGAGTTATACATGGCAACCTGTACCATGTAGACCGCAACTTTTTTCTACCATACCCGTGTTTTCCGCATGGCATCATATGGCTTGAGGACTTGATCAGAAAGATCAACTCCCCCCCATATACCGATTGTAGTCCAGAATACAATCGGTTTTGAGGACCGGTCCCATGGTACCTCACACAGGGACAGGGGTGATGCCATTCCCAGGAATTGTGGTGAGCATAAGGACATCCCTCTTGTCCTTATAACTGACCAGCAACAGGTTTTCATGGGTAAGGGCACGGGACTCAAAAGGAAGACCTCTTTCATTCTTCCGGACTGTCCCACAAGCGAGCGTGGATCTGGTAGCGAGGGATGTGAAGAGAAGGAAATTAGATTAAAAGTTATCCACGTAAAGGTGGTAACCTTTATCTAGCCATGGGTCTTTGGTGTCCCGGTACCGTATTATATACGTTACCTGTATAGAGGTCCCCATAGCCAGAGTCCCTAGGACGTCAGGGTCCCTCTTTTGTAGATCTCCCCTTGTCACCTCACATTTAGTCTATAACTATATAGTCGTTCTATTCAATATAAATATAAGTATAAGTATATATAAGTATATATTTAGTTATTTACCTGTTCGGAGCGTAGCAGGACCTGCGGGTCACGTGAACAGGTTGAAACTCTATGGTTTTGCTTTAGGACCTTTGGAGGTTCCCGTGACATATGACCCACAATGCACTGTAACGGTGAGTGACAGTCATTACGGACCAATCCAAAACGGCCAGCCCCTGCCCATATAAGGGACCTGTGCCATCTTGATCCTTCTCTTCGCTCTTGGGTTGCTGACTCCGGAAGAGGTAGGACCTCCGCAACTTACAAGATAAATTTCTAGGCCAAAGCCTTGCGGCCTAGGCCTCTAACCTAGCGGACAGACTAAGCAATTCCCCGCTACTCATCGCAAGATCACTGGACCTAATTACTCCCCTAAATCCAGCGGATCTCTGCTATACAATCCTTCAGAAGCTGAATTGGGCTTGCCTGATCCCAACCGACTGTCAATCGCTGCTCGAGTTTTATGTAAAGAGACTTTGTTATCTGGACTGTTACTGTTACTTCATGCACAGAAACTTCTCAGTAAAAGTTCCTGCAAGTTTTCAGTTAACAGCGGTTGTGGATAATCCTTTATTTCTGCATCACCTATTGCTCTTGGGAAGGGTGGCAATAGGCCTATCAAGAACACAGCATTTAACCCTCACCCTGGCATCAGGAGTGACAAGAATTAACAGCGCCCTTAACTGTCCTGCACAACGACACCCTAATCACCCTACACTCCCACAAGACAGTATCCTCTCATCCGCCACCACACCCTATTTGGCGTTCCACGAACAGGATTCGGTTGTGTGCCTACTGCTGTTGCCACTAGTGAAGTTGTACCCCCCCCCCCCCCAGAAAGTAACAGACTTTATTTATGTGTCGCAGACTGCATTATCGTGCACAAGAGTGGTGCGTGTGGTGCAACTTGCAAGAGGGCCACGCGAAAAGTAAGGGGGGAGTCAAAAATTCAAGCACAGCAAGAATGTGTAAACTGCGAAACGAATTCATGCTATGATCCTCTGGTCCAGTCAGAATGGGAGGAGTTAACCTGCTACCAGAGAAGCGCGCGAAAAAGGCCCGCACTGCAACACGTCCCGCCCCTGGGCGTGGCTGCCAAGTTGCTGTGTCGCAAACGAAAGGGAACTTGGAGACACAGGAGTTGTTTCTGGGAGGACCGGAAGTCGGGGCTGCACCGATGACGTCCTTCCTGCCAGCCGCCATTTTGGGAAAGCCCACTATAAAAGACACCACGCACAGCGACCTCTTCAGTCTGCACAGAGAGCCGGAGAGTACAGACATGGCGGAGAGCAGCGTTCCACGTGGTGAAGATGGCAAAATGGTGCCGAAACAGCGGAAAGTTGTGGCAGTCGCAGCCCGACTTTTTCAAGAACTTGCTGACCGTCTGCAGCTGTTGTCATTAGATGAAGAGGGGGCCTGCAATCTTCCCCCACTGCCTGATGATGATGACGACGATTGGCCAGACACACCTCCAGCGGAGAGCACAGGTGCCTCGCCGGTGAGATTGTCACCTCACCACAGAACTTGGGGCTCGTGGGCCGAGATCCCATCGGAGGAGTCTGCAGTGAGTACCTCGCCAGAGGCGGCCTATTCTTCCTCCTCCAGCCCTGAAGCTAAAGTACCCCTATCTGCTTTGCCGAGTGCACGAACGTGCTCACCAGATTTGCCCCAGTGGATCTTTGGGAACGAGCCGGGACTCATCGAGTATATGCACGCGGTTCTACAACCCATACCTGGGAAGCCACTCCCACCAATTCCAGATGCACAAAGGGAAAGGACCCGTCAAGAAGCCAAGCTGGCTGAGCTGATGGATAGGTTAAAGGCCCGGCACAGAGAACTGTACGCCCCTAAGCATGTGCATTTACCTCCTGAAGAAAGAATTCGCTACCAGGAGAACACTAAAGAGATGGAAGCTTTATTCATCCGCAAATGGGACCATCCTCAAGAAGGGGAGGAGCCTCTAGAACGACGAAGAGCAACTGTGGCCAAGTTCGACAAGGTCAGAGGTTATGGGACACTCCTAGATTGCCACACAGGGCAAACCATCCTCGTAAAACGGCGAGCAGTACAGAGGCCATATCTTCATTAAAAAATCTACTCCTTGGAGGTGGGTGAAATTGTGGAGTACACCCCCGTCCAGAGCCTGCGTGGAGAATGGGCTGTAGTGGTCACAAGACCAACAGCCCCAACACAGCTTCCCTTCAAATACTTTCCATCTACAGATTGGGAATCGGATCCTTTCAACCTGAGGCCGAAATGGTCTGCTCCTGATGCCTCCACCAACGTACTCAAGGAGGAGGAGCCTCTACAGCATCAATCATCTTCTGTGTACAGTAAAGTGCCAAGTCCTGCTCAAGATCAAGAAAGTAAGCCTAAATTGCGGGCACCAAAGACCGTACCTAGACCCTCTCGGAGCAGTGAGAGTTTGTCTGTTCCAGAGGTACCAACGCACGTACCTAGGCCCTCTCGGAGCAATGAGAGTTTGCCTCCTGCACAGGTACCAACGTATGTACCAAGGCCCTCTTCTGACTTGGAGAGTTTGCCTGCTTTCAGGGTACTGACAAAAGCGTTTTGCTCCACTCCTGATTTGGCGATGGTGCTAAAACCCTATGCACCAACTGTGATCCCGGCCAGTAAGCCTCTGGTCACCTTGAATCCTACTGTTGACCATTCTACTCTCACCAATGTGGTGTGGGAGAGTTACATTAACTCCTCGCCTGCTCCAGATGTCCAGATTGTCATTCTTCCCTTTTGTTACATTCCACCCTCTGTCACATTCCCCCCTTTGTCACATTCTTCCTTCCTCCCCCCCCCCCCCCCATCACATTCATCCCCCCTTCTCACCTTGTCTTGTCCTGCAGCAGCATACACTAGGTTTGCCGGGCAGATTTCAAACCTGTATTTGCTGCAGAACAAGTCCTTTCCCCTTCAGCCAATCACTGGCTTGACAAGTGACACCACTGCGGCCTGTGATTGGCTGAAAAGGGAAAGGTCCTAGGAGATGAATAGTGAAGAGAGCAGGGACCTGAGCGCACGGAGGGGAACGGCATATGCAGGGACCGGGATTAGGTAAGCAAAAGTTTTTTTTATTTTACTCCTTTTTCCTTTTACACTTAGCTCAGTGTTTTTCTTACAGGGTGCCTCCAGCTGTTGTGAAATTACTACTCCCAGCATGCCCGGACAGCCTTTGGCTGTTCGGGCATGCTGAGAGTTGTAGTTTTGCAACAGCTGGAGGCCCCCTGGTAGGGAAACACTGACTTTTAGTATTTTTCTTTACCTGCTCGGGCCGGCCCCGCCACGGGAGCCGGCCCGGGCAGATAATCGCATGTTTTCCCGGGGGCCGTATCGCTATATCGCATTGCTTTTGCGATATATCGTGCAGCCCGGCCGGCAACTCTGCAATTCTACCCCGAGCGTGACTTGGGGTTACCGATCCTTGCAGGGAAAATTAACCCCGAGTCACGCTCAGGATAACCGCTCAGGAGGTTAAAGGGGTACTCCAGTGGTCAGACAGAAAATACATTTTAAAAGAAAATAAGTTCCTGTGGAACATACACTGGGAGTGTCCGGCAATCATTCACCTGTCTTACCTTCGTGAGAGGAAGGAAGGAAAAGTCAGCTCCGTAATGCCCGCTGAAGGGTGAAGCTATATCGGAAGCTGTACGAGGACTGTCTGAAGTTTAAGAGAGCACTGTGGGTGAAGCATTTTTGTACTTATTTATATTTGAAAAGTGGAGAACTCTCCGTGTTTGTATGATAACAATGGAAAACTAAAAAGCATTGGAAAGAAAACATATAGTTGCCAAGTGTGATTCTTTTCATTTGTGGTTGCCTATAGCAACAAAGTTTGAGCCTTCGTTCTTTTCACACTTATACCCCAGTGCCGAATATAAGGTTTGTCCTTTTGGTTATATTGATGGACCTGTGGAGCATACAGCAGCTGATAAGTACTGGAAGGATTAAGATTTTTAAATAGAAGTAATTTACAAATCTGATTAACGTTCTGGCACCAGTTGATAAAAAAAAAATCACTGGAGTACTCCTTTAAGTGCAGTTGCTTGTATGACTCAAAAAAAATGTTGTGAAAATTGACAGAGGCATCACTAGGCATCATAAGTATTTATTTACTAGGCATCATAAGTATTTATTTACTGGGCATCATAAGTATTTATTTACTGGGCATCATACGTATTTATTTATATAGTGCTAACCCTAGTAGAAAATTAATCAATAGAGCTCCAGCAGAAGTTACTGGGCAAGGCGATTAATGATCTTTGTATGTACTTTGGCATTTATTGTTCAGCAATATGATGACAACTTACAGAGACAGAGTGAAATACATCATTCGAAAAGCAGATGTCTAAGATCTATTGTACATCCAGCAAAAAGTGTCTGTGTCACCTGTATATGAGAAATCATAATAATACTTTACATATTTAATAATGTACATTACTAATCAATTATATGTAACTGTATTACTGTCTATATAATAGACTATGTTATGACTATTTCACTAAGAAGCTTTTTATGCTGTTCTAAAATCAACAACATCCCACAACTTCCAGGAAATCAATGTACATCAGGTTGCTAATCATAATAGAGTAGTTTTCCTGTCCATTTCTACATCCTCCTCCTGGTAACCTACTATTGTCCTCAGTTCAGTATTGTAGCCTTTATAACAGATGAGTTTTCCTCTATGATCCTAGTTTAAAGTGTGTACAAAAAAGTGGAAGCGATAACAGTTGAAAGTCTACCTATATCCAAGGAGTAATTGACTGCTGTTCCCGGGAGCTCTTATATGTTTGGGTTTTGATTTGGTTTTGTGATGCACTTTTGAAGCTAAAACCAGGTTAAAAAAAAAGGTGATTTATTAAATGTCTTTTATACATTTTGAGTCACACATGGTTTTGGCTTTAAAACTGCAGCACAAAATGTGAACATGGTTTCAGTACAAATTGCTTTAATTTTTATACTCTTAGGGTCTATTCACGCGTACAGTGTCCTGCACATATTCGATGAACAGGATTTGCAGCTGCAGATTTTAAGAACGCTAAATGAACACAGCTTCAAATCTGGAGCTTCAAATCCTGCACATATTTGATGCGCAGGATTTGAAGCTCCAGATTTGAAGCAATATGTGTAAATAGACCCTTAGATCACTATTGGTGATGTTTGCTAACCACTAAAAATGAGCACCATGTGGATAGAAACAGTAGAAACTGTCCACACAGTCTTGTAGCGCAGTGTGCAGTGTGTGGATGCTATAATTGGAGAGTTTCCTAGTCCTATGATGGAAAATATGGAATTCATGAAAGACAGGAGATGAACATTATGCATTCAACTTTCTTCTACTGGCTCAGCAGCAAAGCACAGTATATAGAATACTGAGCAAAAAACTTTTGCGCAACCAAACATGACATATTATAGGTACAGTAACCAATCAGAATGTAGTCCCATAAATATAATATGCTGTAACTGTAGCTCCTCCTCTTTCTTTGCAATAACCGTAGAAGATAAGGATATGGTGCAGTTGTAACTTGAGGATAACAGGATGATATATTAGAAAGATATGTAGAAACTTCTTTCAATAACGTGAAGATGTGAAGATAGTCCATTGGTCAATGGAGATGAGGGAACAGTCAGTAGAAGAATAACCATTAAGAACTGGTAAAAAGAACTGGACGGTAGATGACATCCATGGTAATCTAGAAGGCTGAAAACAAGAATATAGAAATAATTAAATATAAGGGAAGGGTTCAAAGGGAGGGATAATGTTAGTCTCCTGTGTTTCATAAAATCCATATTTTCCGTCATAGGACTAGGAAAATCTCTAACTTTATGACAAGACCGGAGACTTCACATTATGCATGTTTAAAGCTTAATAATACATGACATGAAATAAATATATATAAACATTACATCTATATAATAGACATAGTAACATGAGGTTTAGGTCTAAAATAGAAGGTCTTAAAAGTGGACTCAGAAGACCAATTGGCCGCTTTGAGTAAATCGGCGAGAGAACCTCCTGATTGAACGAGTTTAGTAGACACTGCACTCCTGGTAGAATGAGCACCAAAAACAGATACGTCTATACCGGCAAGGGACATAGATTAACAAACCCATCTGGCTAAAGTAGAAGAAGATACTGGAAGGTGGGGTTTACAATATGAAATAAGGAGTTGAGGTAGAGAAGGACAGCGGAAAAGTAAAGTTCTAGATTCATAAGATTGTAAGCATCTAACCACACAGAGTTTAGGTTGTTGGGAAAAGGTAAGATAAAAGACTTGGTGAAGATTAATCTTCGTGCGTATATGAATAGAAAGTACAACGCCTTGAGGTGAGTATTGTCTATGAAAAATATCAAGAGCTCTGACACAGGGGCGGATCCAGAGTCGAGTCTCGGGAGGGGCACTATTAGAGTATTTTGTGTTGGCAGACAGAAAATAAGGTGTTGCTTACGGAACTTACAATATTATTAAATGTATCATACAGTCCTAACCTTGTTTAAGACTCTTAGGCCATGTTCACATGTCAGAATAATTATCAAATATACCAATTGCCACAGAATGGGAAAGTGCTAAAGAAGTTTTTACCATTTAAAACTACAGCTCCCAGTATGACCTAAGTAGTGGTAAGGGGATGCTGGGAGTTGTTGTTTCACCCATCATTACTGCAGAACTTCTTCAGTGACTACAGCTCTGATGGGACACACACAGGAGGATACAGAATGATATCAGTGACTACAGGTGACGTCTTCTCTATAGTCTTTCCTTATCTAATTCAGATGGTACATACCATCGGGACTTGTTTCAGCTAAATGTTCTCCCTGCAGAACTTGATGCCCAGACGTCTCCTCACTATGTCAGCGGATTCTGATCCTCTATATGAAAACAATAATTATTATAATACTGCCAAACACTGTATTCTTCGAATATAATACTGGCACATACCTTCTGAATAAAATTCTGACACACTGTACCTCCTGAATATACAACACACTGTACCCTCTGAATATAATACCGCCACACACCGTGCCCTCTGAATATAATACTATCACACACTGTACCCTCTGAATATAATACTACCACACACTGCGCCATCTAAATATAATACTACCACACACTGTGCCCTCTGAATATAATACTACCACACACTGCACTCTCTGAATATAATACTACCACACACTGCACTCTCTGAATATAATACTACCACACTGTGCCCTCTAAATTTAATACTACCACACACTGCACTCTCTGAATAGAATACTACCACACACTGCACTCTCTGAATATAATACTACCACACACTGTGCCCTCTAAATTTAATACTACCACACACTGCACTCTCTGAATAGAATACTTCCACACACTGTACCCTCTGTATATAATACTACCACACACTGCACTCTCTGAATATAATACTACCACACACTGTACCCTCTAAATTTAATACTACCACACACTGCACTCTCTGAATATAACTTGCTGTGCAGTGCACCCTCTGAATAAAATTCCCAAACGTATTGTGGCCCATAAAAAAATGTACCACCCCAGAAATTCCTCATAATCTACAATATACTTCTGAAATGCAAAACACTCTGTGCCTTCACATATAGTAATAATGCCCCATCTTGTGCCCCTACATATAATAATTATGACCAGTCCTGTTCCCCCCACATAATAATGCCCTGTGCCCCTAACATATATTGCCCCCTGTGCTGTGCCCTTCACATATAATTCCCCGTTCTTTGCCCCTCACATATAATGCCCCCATCATGCGTCCCTCACATATAATGTCCCCTGTGCTGTTCCCCTCACATATAATGCCCCCCCATGCTGTACCCCTCACATATAATGCTCCTGTCATATGCCCCACACATATAATGCCCCCTGTGCTGTGCCCTTCACACATAATGCCCCCGTTCTTTGCCCCTCACATATAATGCCCCCATCATGCACCTCTCACATATAATGCCCCGTGCTGTGCCCTTCACATATAATGCCCCTGTTCTTTGCCCCTCACATATAATGCCCTCATCATGCGCCCCTCACATATAATGCCCCCTGTCCTGTCCAGTCAGGGGGCATTATATGTGAGGGGCACAGCACAGGGGGCATTATATGTTTGGGGCACATGACAGGAGCATTATATGTGAGAGGCACAGGACAGGGGGCATTATATGTGAGGGGCGCATGATGGGGGCATTATATATGAGGGGCACAGGATGGGGGCATTATATATGAGGGGCGCATGATGGGGGCATTATTTGTGAGGGGCACAGCACAGGGGGCATTATATGTGTGGGGCACAGCACAGGGGGCATTATATGTGATGGGCACAGAACAAGGGGCATTATATGTGTGGGGCACAGCACGGGCATTATATGTGAGGGGAACAGCACAGGGGACATTATGTGTGGGGCACAACACAGGGGGCATTATATGTGTGGGGCACAGCACAGGGGGCATTATATGTGTGGGGCACAGCACAGGGGGTATTATGTGTGGGGCACAGCACAGGGGGCATTATATGATATAATGCCCCCTGTGCTGTGCCCCACACATATAATGCCCCCTGTGCTGTGCCCCTCACATATAATGCCCCCTGTGCTGTGCCCACACATATAAATTATATGTGTGGGGGGCACAGCACAGGGGGCATTATATGTGTGGGGCACAGCACAGGGGGTATTATATGTGTGGGGCACAGCACAGGGGGCAATATATCATATAATGCCCCCTGTGCCCCACACATATAATACCCCCTGTGCTGTGCCCCACACATATAATGCCCCCTGTGCTGTGCCCCCCACACATATAATTTATATGTGTGGGCACAGCACAGGGGGCATTATATGTGGGGGGCACAGCACAGGGGGCCCCCCCTGTCATGTGCTCTTAACATATAGTGCCCCCAGTGCTTTGCCCTGCAGCACCTCACATTAAAAATTCCCCTAAGTTTTTAAATCCCCCTCCCCCTCCGATACAGTGCCCTTAACAGTGGCACATATTCCAAATCCCAAATCCCCTGGGCCCTGAGCATACTCTTCTTACTTACTGTATGCTGGCCGCGGGGACGGGATTTCCGGGCGCCGGCGCGATGATGTGACGTCATCGCGCCGGCCTGCAGAGGATCGCGTCCCCGCAGCTCACACGCTGTGTACTCACAGCGTGTGACTGCCTAGATTAGTGAATGGTGGAGCGGAAGCTTACAGCTTCCGCTCCACCATTCTAGGGGGCGGGGGACAGCAATCTCGGGATCCGCCACTGCTCTGACATCGGAGACACGTTTGACAGAGCTGAGACACAATGAGGAGGTAAGTTTCAAAGAAAGGAATTTTAAACACAAGCAGTCATTATCTTACCAAGAGTTAAAAAGAGAGAGAAGGACATTGACATCCCAAGTGTTAAGATATTTGGGATGAGGGGGGCGTTTAAAAGGAATCATTTTAAGTAGTTTACAAACTAAAGGGTGTTGTCTAATAGGAAGAGAATTAAAGGGAGAATGAAAAGAAGAAATAGCTGAACGGTACAAATTTAAGGTTCTATAAGCTTTACCAGCATTAAAAAATTCTGTAAGAAAATTTAGGATGTGGGCAAGAGGTGCATGTATGGGATCCAAATCCCGTTGTGAGCACCAATGAGACCAAACTTTCCAGGCTGATCTGTAAGCAGATCTGGTACCTGGATTCACAAAGGATGTCTCTAGTTGATTGAGAAATCTCCGCGTCAAGCGAGACTGACCCGAGATTAACCACCATGCAACCAGAGGAAGTTGGTTCGAAAGAACTAGAGGGTGTTGGTCCCTGGAGGGATCAAGAAGAAGTTTGGAGGAAGATAGAAGTATTCTCGGGGTATCGATTAAAATTCTGAGAATTTGGGGAAACCAAGATTGGGCTGGCCAAAGAGGAGTGATCAGGACTAATGTCGATTCTTGACTGGAAGTTTGAAGAAGAACCCTGGGAATTAAAGTGAAAGGAGGGAACACATATAAAGTCTCTGAAGGCCAAATTTGAAGTAGAGCGTCCACACCCAGGTCAGAACGCCAACTGAAAAAGCGAGGAATTTGGCGAGTGAGTCGAAATGTGAAAAGGTCCATGTAAAGAGGACCCCAAAGAGAATTGATTAGATTGAAGTCATGAGGGTCCAATCTCCAATCGCTGAAATCTTTCAGATATCGAGAATTCCAATCTGTGATGGAGTTGGAAAGGCCTGGAAGATAGTCTGCCTCCTCCCAGACGATTGATGTATTGGACAGCTGAGATATTGTCTATACGTAGGAGAATGAAGAAATTAGAAGTATCTTTTGAAAAACTCTTCAGAGCAAAAAAGCCTGCTCAAAGCTCTAGACAATTGATATAAAGAAGGCATTCTGCAGGGGACCATTTTCCTCCGGTGGAGAGACGACCACAGCGTGCTCCCCAGCCCTGGAGACTCGCGTCTGATTCCAAGATAATGCCTGGTTTGGAATTGAATATAGTCTTCCCAGTCCATTCTTGGACGTGGTGTAACCACCAAAGAAGTTTTTCTCTGGCTTCTAAGGAAAGACAAATTTCGTCGGAATATCCTAAACCTTCTTGTAAGTGATGTATTTTCAGACGTTGAAGGGCCCTATAAAGGGGCCGAAAAGATTGCCTGAATTGAAGCCGAAAGTAAACCTACAATTCTGGCAATTGAATGTAAGGAAATCAGATCCTTGTTTAAGAGAGATCTGATTTCTTTCCAAATTGTTTTCAGTTTCTTGGAAGGAAGGCTTAACTCCTTAACGACAAAGGACTTATATTTACATCCTCCGCCGGCTCCCGCGATATGCCACACGGTCATATCGGGTCGGTCCTGGCAGCCATCAACGGCCAGGACCTGTGGCTAATACAGGACATCACCGATCGCGGTGATGCCCTGTATTAACCCTTCAGACGCGGCGATCAGAGCTGACCGCCGCGTCTGAACCGAAAGTGAAAGTATCCCGGCTGCTCAGTCAGGCTGTTCGGGACTGCCGCGGTGAATAGCTTACAGGACACCGGGAGGGACCTTACCTGCCTCCTCGGTGTCCGATCGGTGAATGACTGCTCCGTGCCTGAGATCCAGGCAGGAGCAGTCAAGCACCAATAACACTGATCACAGGCGTGTTAATACATGCCAGCGATCTGTGTAAAAGATTAGTGTATGCAGTGTTATAGGTCAATATGGGAGCTATAACATTGCAAAAAAAAAGGTAAAAAGTGTTAATAAAGATCATTTAACCCCTTCCCTAATAAAAGTTTGAATCACCCCCCTTTTCCCATTAAAAAAAATAAAACAGTGTAAATAAAAATAAACATATGTGGTATCACCGCGTGCGTAAATGTCCAAACTATAAAAATATATCATTAATTAAACTGCACGGTCAATGGCGTACGCGTAAAAAAAATTCCAAAGTCCAAATAAACGTCTTTTGGGTCACTTTTTATACCATTAAAAATGAATAAAAAGTGATTAAAAAGTCAGATCAAAACAAAAATTATACCGATAAAAACTTCAGATCACGGCGCAAAAAATGAGTCCTCATACTGCCCTGTACGTGGAGAAATGAAAAAAGTTATAGGGATCAGAAGAGGACATTTTTAAACGTATAAATTTTCCTGCATGTAGTCATAATTTTTTCCAGAAGTACGACAAATTAAACCTGTATAAGTAGGGTACCATTTTAACCGTATGGACCTACAGAATAATGATAAGGTGTCATTTTTACCGAAATATGCACTGCATAGAAACGGAAGCCCCCAAATTTACAAAATGGCTTTTTTCTTTGATTTTGTCGCACAATGATTTTTTTCCGTTTCGCCGTGGATTTTTGGGTAAAATGACTAATGTCACTGCAAAGTAGAATTGGTGACGCAAAAAATAAGCCATAATATGGATTTTTAGGTGGAAAATTGAAAGGGTTATGATTTTTAAAAGGTAAGGAGGAAAAAACGAAAATGCTAAAACTGAAAAACCCTGCATCCTTAAGGGGTTAAAAAAGCAGATTGAGTGTTGACAAGAAAGCCCAAAAATTCCACTTCCTTGGAAGGAATCAAAACAGATTTCTTGTGATTGATCAGAAAACCGAGATTGGTTAAAAGGGAAATCGTCCACTCCATATGAACTAGAGAGAGAGAGAGAGATTGAGCCATAATCAGGATATCGTCTAGATAAATTATTAAACGAACACCTCTGGAACGAAAAGCGGCCACCACTGGTTTCAAAAGTTTTGTAAAACACCATGGTCCAATGAGAGGCCTAAGGGAAGGCAAGTGAATTGCCATTTATGATGTTCCAAATGAATTGAAGAAAAGTTCGAGAGGAGGGATGGATAGGGACCGTAAGATAAGCGTCTTTGAGATCGATTTTTACTAACCGATCTTCTTGTAACAATAAATCTCGAAGAAGATGGATTCCTTCCATCTTGAAATGTTAATAACAAACGTAATTGTTCAATAGTTTTAGGTTTATAACTGGACAGTAACCACTGTCCTTCTTTTCACCAGGAAAAGATTGCTGTCAAAACCTGGAGAATAAAAAGGGACAGGAATGATTGCATTTTTTTAATGTAGGTCTAGAATTTCTGATTCTAACAAGATTTCATCTTCCAGGGAAAAACAAATTGGGTGAGGAAGGTGAAATTGAGTTGGAATACTGAGAAACTAGATTTGATAACCTAGTAGAATGTGTAAGATCCAGTGGTTGGAAGAGATCATATTCCAGTTTTGGAAAAAATGAATGAGTCTTCCGCCCCCACAGGCAGGTGGGAAGAAAACAGAGGAAATCTTACATGGTGCAGGTCTGGATCTGGATGAATTAGATGATCTTCTTTGCCCTCTGGTTCTCCAGGGGTGTTCCCTATAGGGGAAGAATGGAGGTGACTGTGTATAAGGGGTTGTGTAAGAGGTTCTCTCCTGGTTAAAGGAGCCTCTGTTTTGGGATCTTAAGTGAGAGGAGTGGCTGGCAAAACGACCCTTTCTTCTACCAGCTCTACCAAAAATTATATTAAAAAAAAGCTTGCCTTTAAGTGTGTCCTGGCCATCAGATTTAGAATGAAATTTCTCCAATTTATGAAAAGAGTGGCCGTCATCAGGGTGATGCCTCTTAGAAGTGGCATCAGCAAAAATAAATTAGGAGAGTCTCTGAGCTGAGGACTGTGCAATAGCCATGGTAACAGATTTGGCTCTAGAGTCTTTGTGTTTGTTTGTACAATATAATCATAAAACGGATATAAAAATAACATAAACAAAAATGACAGCTAATTTGTACTCCAAAGAACCAACAAAATGATGCAGTTAAACCATATTCTCATGCTTTCACAGAACATCAAATTGTGCATCACAATGAACAGATGTGAAAGACTTTCTCACTCTATGACTATGATTTGCACATTTGCGGACCAATCAAGTCCAAGCATGCTATGGGGTCAAAATGTACAGATGTCTACCTTTCCCAAGAATTAGGTTTAATTTCAGTTTATAAAAGCAGCCATTTTATTTCATAAGGGGGCAAAGTAGGATAAGGCTAAGCAGTTTCCTCCGCCTCTTACCGCATGACTCTGTTCCCCTGATAATAACCTGATTTTGGAACCAGGGCACTACATTGTGACCAGCCATTTCTCATATGGGTTTGTATGTGAAGCGGAATTCCTTTCATTTTCTTAATCTATACAATAATTATGTATTGCACTTTACTGGTATTATTGTATATCCCCTTGAGGACATGCACCGTAAATGTACGGCGCTGCAGCGGGGTACTTCGCTCACAGCGCAGTACATTTACCGTGTGATTATGAAAGCAGCGCAGGAGCTGTCCGCAATTAACCCCTCAGACGCTGTGATCAATACAAATCATGGCATCTGTGGCAATGTGGCACTTAAAATGGCAGATCTGATCGCCCGCAACACTGCCACGAGGATCAGCTCAGAGGTCCCCTCACCTGCCCCCGCTGATCTTCTGGGGTCTTCTGCTCTGATCTGCCTTCCAGCAGACTAGAGCAGAAGATCACTGAAAATATTGATCAGTGCTGTCACGTCTGGGCAGGAAAAAGAGTGCAGCCCTGAACTCTCCCACAGCCTCTATCCCTGCCTACTTATGTACCTGCCCTAGGCAGTGGGTCCATAACCACGGTTCCGGTCTCTTCTATATAAGTTATGGCCTTAACAGTCAACACAATAAACTACAAAAATAGACATAGGTTGGGAACAGTCTGGAGGCACACAAACTAACAAATATACTAAACAAACACACAATAAAGTTAAAGTCACCTAGCCAAGACAGGAAATGTCGAGGTACCAAAACGCTAACACGAAAGGGAAGTCAGAAAGCTAAGCCGAGATCAAATAACAAATATGATGAAACACAGGATATATAATGCTAACTA
The DNA here is from genome assembly GCF_029499605.1 of Hyla sarda. Taxonomy (NCBI): domain Eukaryota; kingdom Metazoa; phylum Chordata; class Amphibia; order Anura; family Hylidae; genus Hyla; species Hyla sarda. The sequence goes on along the minus strand of NC_079189.1, from coordinate 234,423,331 downwards.
CTGGAGACAAGCTCTTTCACAGACAAAGCCTGGATGTGAAAGACTTCCTTAAATACACCTGTGGATCTTGCAGAAGGACTCTGATAGGAAGACACACAGGGGGGCGTAGTCCTAGCAACAAAAATAAACAAAAGAACTTTCAGAGCAGATCAACCCTATGGGTTCTGACAAGTGCTATGCCTATGCATAGCACTGAATAGTATTAGCAATCTAATGACTGCTATAGATGGTCCCCTATGGGGACTAGAAAAGTGTAAAAGAAATGTAAAAATACGTTTTACAAAAATGTGAAAAAGCCCCTCCCCAATAACGATTTCAATCACCCCTTTTCCCCATTTTAATAAAAAAAAAAGCATAAAAAATAATAGACATATTTGGTATAGCTGCATGTGTAAATGTCCTAACTATAAAAATATAATGTTAATGATCCTGTATGGTGAATAGTGTAAACGTTAAAAAATATTTAAATAAATAAAAAGTCTCAAATTTCAGCTTTTTGGTCACATCATATTGCAAAAATCTTTTATAAAAAGCGATCAAAAAGTCACATATGTGCAAAAGTGGTACTGTAAAAAAAAAAACTACAGGTCATGGTGCAAAAAATGAGCCCCCATACATTCGCATAATTGTGATTTTCATTTACATTTTCCTTACATATAAATATTTTTTTCTGTTTGCAATACATTTTAGAAGGCATTACAAAGTACAACTGGTCACGAAAAAAACAAGCCCTCATATGGGTCTGTGAATGGAAATATAAAAGAGTTATGGATTTTAGAAGGCGCGGAGGAAAAAACGAAAACACAAAAATAAAGGAGATGTACTCTGCCGCCACTGTTTATGGGGAGCATTCTGCTTGCCCTATTACTGGAGTGACTACGATAGAGAACGTTGGCTGTCCTCATAAAGCATGGCCTGTACCTGTACATGTTGTTTACCTACACACACACAAAAGTTCTATTTATATTTATAGTTTCCCTAATAATACCGAGTTAGCAGCAGCGCTAGATTTTTATTTTTGGTACAGATTTTCAATTATATATGCAACTCGAGTAATTGTACTAGAAAGCTGTATGTTATGTGTATTAAAACCGTATAATTGTATTACCCATATTAGTTATATTAGTATATGCATCTAATACTTTTAACCCCTTAAGGACTCAGGGTTTTTCCGTTTTTGCACTTTCGTTTTTTTCCTCCTTACCTTTTAAAAATCACAACCCTTTCAATTTTCCACCTAAAAATCCATATTATGGCTTATTTTTTGCGTCGCCAATTCTACTTTGCAGTGACATTAGTCATTTTACCCAAAAATGCACGGCGAAACGGGAAAAAAATCATTGTGCGACAAAATCGAAGAAAAAATGCCACTTTGTAACTTTTGGGGGCTTCCGTTTCTACGCAGTGCATATTTCGGTAAAAATTACACGTTATCATTATTCTGTAGGTCCATACGGTTAAAATGATACCCTACTTATAAAGGTTTGATTTTGTCGCACTTCTGGAAAAAATCATAACTACATGCAGGAAAATTTATACATTTAAAAATGTCCTCTTCTGACCCCTATAACTTTTTTATTTTTCAACATACATGGCGGTATGAGGACTCATTTTTTGCGCCGTGATCTGAAGTTTTTATCGGTATGATTTTTGTTTTGATCGGACTTTTTGATCACTTTTTATTCATTTTTTAATGGTATAAAAAGTGACCAAAAATGCTTTTTTGAATTTGGAATTTTTTTGCGTGTACACCATTGACCGTACGGTTTAATTAATGATATATTTTTATAGTTCGGACATTTACGCACGCGGCGATACCACATATGTTTATTTTTTTTTTTTTTACACTGTTTTATTTTTTTATGGGAAAAGGGGGGTGATTCAAACTTTTATTAGGGAAGGGGTTAAATCACCTTTATTAACACTTTTTTTTTACATTTTTTTTGCAGTGTTATAGGTCCCATAGGGACCTATAACACTGCACACACTGATCTTTTACACAGATCACAGGCGTGCATTAACACGCCTGTGATCAGTGTTATAGGCGCTTGGCTGCTCCTGCCTGGATCTCAGGCACGGAGCAGTCATTCGCCGATCGGACACCGAGGAGGCAGGTAAGGGCCCTCCCGGTGTCCTGCCAGCTGTTCGGGACACCGCGATTTCACCGCGGCGGTCCCGAACAGCCCGACTGTGCAGCCGGGTCACTTTCACTTTCGCTTTAGAAGCGGCGGTCAGCTTTGACCGCCGCTTCTAAAGGGTTAATACCGCACATCGCCGCGATCGGCGATGTGTGGTATTAGCCGCGGGTCCCGGCCGTTGATGAGTGTTGGGACCGACGCGATATGATGCGGGATCGCGGCGCGATCCCGCTTGATATCGCGGGAGCTGGCGCAGGACGTAAATATACGTCCTGCGTCGTTAAGGGGTTAATTCATTATTATGTCCAATTTTATCATCAGTATGAGTACCGGCCCTTATATTAAAGAATATGTTCCTTAACTACTCCTTACAGCCCTCCTGCCCTTAAAGGGGTACTCCACTGGAAAACATTTTCTTTTAAATCAACTGGTGTCAGAAAGTTAAACAGATTTGGAAATTACTTCTATTAAAAATCTTTACCCTTCCAGTACTTATCAGCTTTTATATACTATAGAGGAACAGAGGTTTTCTATGTGTTTTTTTTCCTACTCTTAACAGTTCCTAAAATAGACCGCGGTGTCAGCAGAGAGCACTGTGGTCAGACAGAAAAGAAATTCAAAAAGAAAAGAACTTCCTCTGTAGTATACAGCAGCTGATAGGTACTGGAAGGGTTATGATTTTTTAATAGAATCAATTTACAAATCTGTTTAACTTTCTGACACCAGTTGATTTAAAAGAAAATGTTTTCCAGTGGAGTACCCCTTTAAGAAAATGTTTCCAGGCTTTAAAAAGCACTGAAGCCTGCAAGAGCTGTGCCTCGTCATGCCACACACACTTCCTGAGTTTGGTCTCCTACCAGGCCAGGAGGTGACCAAACTAACTGTTTGACTTGCGCAGGGAACAGAACAGAGCCCCCTAGTGGCCGTTTTTTCAATCACAATAAAAACGTATAAAGGCTGAGAAGTTTAACAGCAAGTAAATAGCGTCCTATTATTACACAAGGAACAATATATTAAAAGTTTAGTTTGGTGACAGGTATTCTTTAATTGATAGATGCATTATTTTTGTAAGGTTTTGTATCATTGTTCTTTTATTTCAATGCCTAAATTAGTATCATGAAATTTACAGCCCGAAATGTAACACATTGTTCAACAATTCATTTTCAGAAATAATTACAACAATTCTAGTTTTACCATTCTATTACTATAAAGATCTGTTCCATACATGGAGGTGACTAAAGTATAAGACAATTATTAAAAATGCTTTGACATAAAAAAAAAAAAAGGGATATATCACGTGACCTGGTTGATAACACAAATGCATACAGAATTTTTTTATGGATCTTTCATTTACATGCATTCAAAACAGAAGTGAATAAACACTTAGAGGGAGATTTATCAAAACCTGTCCAGAGGAAAAGTTGCTGAGTTGCCCATAAAAACCAATCAGATCGCTTCTTTCATTTTGCAGAGGCCTTGTTAAAAATGAAAGAAGCAATCTGATTGGTTGTTATGGGCAACTCAGCAACTTTTCCTCTGGAAAGGTTTTGATAAATCTCCCTCTTAGGCTCTCTTCACACAGTGGTATGCATAAGGGAAATTCCTTAATGTATAACTCTTTGTACAGGTTCTTCTCAAAAAATTAGCTTATTGTGCTAAAGTTCATTATTTTCCATAATGTAATGATAAAAATTAAACTTTCATATATTTTAGATTCATTGCACACCAACTGAAATATTTCAGGTCTTTTATTGTTTTAATACTGATGATTTTGGCATACAGCTCATGAAAACCCCAAATTCCTATCTCAAAAAATTAGCATATCATGAAAAGATTCTCTAAACGAGCTATTAACCTAATCATCTGAATCAACTAATTAACTCTAAACACCTGCAAAAGATTCCTGAGGCTTTTAAAAACTCCCAGCCTGGTTCATTACTCAAAACCGCAATCATGGGTAAGACTGCCGACCTGACTGCTGTCCAGAAGGCCATCATTGGCACCCTCAAGCAAGAGGGTAAGACACAGAAAGAAATTTCTGAACAAATAGGCTGTTCCCAAAGTGCTGTATCAAGGCACCTCAATGGGAAGTCTGTGGGAAGGAAAAAATGTGGCAGAAAACGCTCCACAACGAGAAGAGGTGACCGGACCCTGAGGAAGATTGTGGAGAAGGACCGATTCCAGACCTTGGGGGACCTGCGGAAGCAGTGGACTGAGTCTGGAGTAGAAACATCCAGAGCCACCGTGCACAGGCGTGTGCAGGAAATGGGCTACAGGTGCCGCTTTCCCCAGGTCAAGCCACTTTTGAACCAGAAACAGCGGCAGAAGCGCCTGACCTGGGCTACAGAGAAGCAGCACTGGACAGTTGCTCAGTGGTCCAAAGTACTTTTTTCGGATGAAAGCTAATTTTGCATGTCATTCGGAAATCAAGGTGCCAGAGTCTGGAGGAAGACTGGGGAGAAGGAAATGCCAAAATGCCTGAAGTCCAGTGTCAAGTACCCACAGTCAGTGATGGTCTGGGGTGCCATGTCAGCTACTGGTGTTGGTCCACTGTGTTTTATCAAGGGCAGGGTCAATGCAGCTAGCTATCAGGAGATTTTGGAACACTTCATGCTTCCATCTGCTGAAAAGCTTTATGGAGATGAAAATGTCATTTTTCAGCACGACCTGGCACCTGATCACAGTGCCAAAACCACTGGTAAATGGTTTACTGACCATGGTATTACTGTGCTCAATTGGCCTGCCAACTCTCCTGACCTGAACCCCATAGAGAATCTGTAGGATATTGTGAAGAGAAAGTAGAGAGACGCAAGACCCAACACTCTGGATGAGCTTAAGGCCGCTATCGAAGCATCCTGGGCCTCCATAACACCTCAGCAGTGCCACAGGCTGCCACGCCGCATTGAAGCAGTCATTTCTGCAAAAGGATTCCCGACCAAGTATTGAGTGCATAACTGAACATAATTATTTGAAGGTTGACTTTTTTTGTATTAAAAACACTTTTCTTTTATTAGTCGGATGAAATATGCAAATTTTTTGAGATTTTTGGGTTTTCATGAGCTGTATGCCAAAATCATCAGTATTAAAACAATAAAAGACCTGAAATATTTCAGTTGGTGTGCAATGAATCTAAAATATATGAAAGTTTAATTTTTATCATTACATTTTGGAAAATAATGAACTTTAGCACAATATGCACATTTTTTTTTAGAAGAACCTGTATATGTATGGTGGATTCCAAATAGCTTGCATTATTTCCTACAGCAGATAAATGTAACTTGTTGGCGTGTATAATGTACTGAGGGGTGACTAGAGTATGTGACTGCAGGAGTGTTAATGGAAAACAAAGGAATGTCCAGCTCAGACCTCATGCAAGGTAATTCTTTATTGCTTAAATGCCAAAGTCAGGATACATCTGTAACGCATTTTGAAATGGATCGGAACCTGACCCAGTATCAGATGAGTATCTGCCCCATTCCTAATTAGGTGTCAGAATCAGCATATGCAGGAGAGAAGTAAATCACACTGACACACAGTTCAGCAAATGATACTTCCTGTATTTAAAACTGTTACAAGGATTTTTAGAGTTTGTAACACGTCATGAACAGCTGTCCTTGGTTTCTTCCATCTGCAGGTATTCCCCACCCGGCACGTGGTCTCATCATCCAGGGTGTAGTCCTCTTTGGATGCACCATCTTATCTACATTCTTTCAAACCCCATGGGAGGGGGAGTGAGATAGTGAGTGGATGAGGGGTGGGTGGGGGAGGGGTTAGTGGCCATTTTAGCAAATATATTCTGAAATAGACATTTTACCTCATCCACCACAGTTTCATGTACATTTTCTGCACCCTTAATTGTACAATTAAGGGTGCAGAAAACGCACCTGAAACGCATTACAGATGTCCTGACTTTGGACCTTAGTGTGATCTGTGACTAAGGTCCACGTGACTGAAACGTGTAAGATCTGGTGTGTTGGTCTTGTGGGAGGATACAGGTAGTTTTGTTCCGGAAGGCCAAACGCTGGCGTGGAGAAAGAAATGGCCTGTTAATTCCCCATGCAAGGACTGCAGTAGGAATCCTTGTATCTGCCGGACCTCATTGCACAGAGGATGACCGCATTCCTTTTGATGTAAAAAAATTAACACCTAGAGAACACGGAACATGAATGTACATTGCTGTGTCCCGGTACTTAGCGCACAGCGATATACATGTACGTTGTGCAATCACCGTGTCACCTGACTGATCGGAAGCTGCTGGACAGGACCTCATGAACAATGGCGGTGTTACGCCGAGCACTCCGGGTCCCTGCTCCTCCCCGGAGCGCTCACGGCGTCTCTCTCCCTGCAGCGCCCCGGTCAGTCCCGCTGACCGGGAGCGCTGCACTGACATGGCCATCGGGGATGCGATTCGCACAGCGGGACGCGCCCGCTCGCGAATCGCACCCCAAGTCACTTACCCGTCCCGGTCCCCTGCTGTCATGTGCTGGCGCGCGCGGCTCCGCTCTCTAGGGCGCGCGCGCGCCAGCTCTCTGAGACTTAAAGGGCCAGTGCACCAATGATTGGTGCCTGGCCCAATTAGCTTAATTGGCTTCCACCTGCTCCCTGGCTATATCTGCTCACTTCCCTTGCACTCCCTGGCCGGATCTTGTTGCCTTGTGCCTGTGAAAGCGTTTAGTGTTGTCCAAAGCCTGTGTTACCTGAACTCCTGCTATGCATCTTGACTACGAACCTTGCCGCCTGCCCCGACCTTCTGCTACGTCTGACCTTGCCTCTGCCTAGTCCTTCTGTCCCACGCCTTCTCAGCAGTCAGCAAGGTTGAACCGTTGCTAGTGGATACGACCTGGTTGCTACTGCCGCAGCAAGACCATCCCGCTTTGCGGCGGGCTCTGGTGAACACCAGTAGCCTCTTAGAACCGGTCCACCAGCACGGTCCACGCCAATCCCTCGCTGACACAGTGGATCCACAACCTGTAAGCCGAATCGTGACAGGCGGAATCGGCCAGCTGGGACTTTATGGATGTCCACCATTAAAGGAAATATGCAGTGAAAACAACCTATCCCCTATTCACAGGATAGGGGATAAGTGTTTGATAGTGGGGGGTCCGAATGCTGGGACCCCTTGCGATCTCCTGCATGGGGCCCCAGCTCTGCCGCTGTTCTCCCGTGCAGGAGGCGTGTTGGCCTCAGTGAGGTCGACGCTACACACATTAGCCGGCGCACAGAACGGCAATGCAGGGGCCCCTTTTGGAAGATCGCGGGGGTCCCAGCTTTTGGACCCCCGCTATCAGACACATATCCCCTATCCTGTGGATAGGGGATAAGTTGTGTTCACTGCAGATGTCCTTTAATCCTTAAGATGCCATGATCAATACTGATCACGGCATCTGAAAACCTGCTATGGCTGGCTGCTGGACTTTTCTTCTTTGGTCTGCCTTTTAGCAAACCAGAGAAGTAGACCACAGATAATACTGATCAGTGCTAAGCCTATGTATAACACTGTTCAGCATCTGCAATCAAAAGATTGTAAAAAATAGTCCCCTGTGGCGACCAAAAAGGTTTAGAAAAAAAAGTAAAAAAGAAAGTATTAATAAAAGTGAATAAACTCCTCCCCAATAAAAAAAATACATCCCCCCATTTCCCATTTTACGCAAATGTGGTACCAGTATAAACTACAGATCACACTACAAAAAATGAGCCCTCATATAGCCCTGTTTATGGAAAGATTAGGAAGTTATAGTGGTCAGAATAGGGCAATTTTAAACATACTCATTTTGTTTAAAAAGTTTGAGATTTTTTTTAAAGCAGTACAATAATCGAAAAGAATGAAAACATGGGTATCATTTTAATCATATTGACCCACAGAATAAAGTAAACACGTAATTTTACCGTAAAGTGTACAGTGTGAAAAGGAAACCCTCCAAAAATTGCGGTTTTCTTATCAATTTCCTCATACAAATAATATTATTTTGGTTGTGCTATGCATTTTATGGTCAAATGAAACATGTCATTACAATGTGCAATTGTTCACGCAAAGCAATCATATGGATTTGTGAATTGAAAAATAAAAGTTATGCCTCTTAGAAGGCGAGGATTAAAAAACGAAGATGAAAAAATGAAATTGTCTGTGTCCTTAACCCCTTAAGGACCAGGCCAATTTTCACTGTAGGACCAGAGCGTTTTTTGCACATCTGACCACTTTCACTTTAAGCATCATTCTGATTCCGAGATAGTTTTTTTGTGACATATTCTACTTTATGTTATTGGTAACAAAAATTTCGATACTTGCATTGTTTCTTAGTGAAAAATTCCAAAATTTGATGAAAAAATTGAAAATTTAGCATTTTTCTAACTTTGAAGCTCTCTGCTTGTAAGGAAAATAGACATTCTAAATAAATTATATTTTGATTCACAAATACAATATGTCTACTTTATGTTTGCATCATAAAGTTGACATGTTTTTACTTTTGGAAGACATCAGAGGGATTCAAAGTTCAGCAGCAATTTTCCAATTTTTGTCAAAATTTTCAAAATCTGAATTTTTCATGGACCAGTTCAGGTTTGAAGTGGATTTGAAAGGCTAACTTATTAGAAATACCCCACAAATGACCCCATTATAAACACTACACCCCTCAAAGTATTCAAAATGACATTCAGTAAGTGTGTTAACCCTTTAGGTGTTTCACAGGAATAGCAGCAAAGTGAAGGAGAAAATTCAAAATCTTCATTTTTTACACTCGCATGTTCTTGTAGACCCAGTTTTTTAATTTTTACAAGGGATAAGGGGAAAAATCCTCTCAAAATTTGTAACCCAATTTCTCTCAAGTAAGGAAATACCTCATATGTGTATGTCAAGTGTTCGGCGGGCGCAGTAGAGGGCTCAGAAGGGAAGGAGCGACAGTGGGATTTTGGAGAGTGAGTTTTTCTGAAATGGTTTTTGGGGGGCATGTCACATTTAGGAAGCCCCTATGGTGCCAGAACAGCAGAAAAAAAACCACATGGCATACCATTTTGGAAACTACACCCCTCAAGGCACGTAACAAGGGGTCCAGTGAGCCTTAATACCCCACAGTTGTTTGACGACTTTTCGTTAAAGCCGGATGTGTAAATGAAAAAAAATGTTTTCACTAAAGTGCAGTTTTTCCCCAAATTTACCATTTTTATAAAGGGTAATGGGAGAAAATGCCCCCCAAAATTTGTAACCCCATCTCTTCTGAGTATGGAAATACCCCATGTTAGGTCATAAAATGCTTTGCGAGCAAACTACAATGCTCAGAAGAGAAGGAGTCACATTTGGCTTTGGAAAGCAAATTTTGCTGAAATGGTTTTGGGGGGGCATGTCGCATTTAGGAAGCCCCTATGGTGCCAGAACAGCAAAAATACCGACATGGCATATTATTTTGGAAACTATACCCCTCAAGGAATGTAACAAGGGGTACAGTGAGCCTTAACACCTCGCAGGTATTTCACGACTTTTTGTTAAAGTTGGATGTGTAAATGAAAAAAAAAATTCACAAAAATGCAGGTTTTTCCCCAAATTTTACATTTTTGCAGGGTAATAGGAGAAAATGACCAACATAATTTGTAACCCCATTTCTTCTGAGTATGGAAATACCCCATGTGTGGACGTCAAGTGCTCTGCAGTTGAACTACAATGCTCAGAAGAGGAGGAGCGCCATTGAGCTTTTGAAGAGTGAATTTGTTTGGAATTTAAGTCAGGGGTCATGTGCGTTTACAAAGCCCCCCGTGGTGCCAGAGCTGTGGACCTCCCCACATGTGACCCCATTTTGGAAACTACACCCCTCACAGAATTTAATAAGGGGTGCAGTGAGCATTTACACCCCACTGGCATTTGACAGATCTTTGGAACAGTGGGCTGACCACTGTTCCAAAAATCTGTCAGACCCCTGTGGGGCGTAAATGCTCACTGTACCCCTTATTACATTACATGAGGGGTGTAGTTTCCAAAATGGGGTCACATGTTGGGGGTTCACTGTTCTGGTACCATGGGAGCTTTGTAAACACATGTGGCCTTCAATTCCAGACAAATTTTCTCTTCAAAATCCCAATGGCGCTCCTTCCCTTCTGAGCATTGTAGTTCGCCAGAAGAGGACTTTACATCCACATATGGGGTATGTTCTTACTCAGAAGAAATTTGGCTAAAAATTTTGGGGGGCTTTTTTCTTATTTTCCCTTGTGAAACTGAAAAATATTGGGCAACACCAGTATTTTACTGAAATTTTTTTTTTTCATTTTTCCATCCAACTTTAATGAAAATTCTTCAAACACCTGTGGGGTGTTAAGGCTCACTATACCCCATGTTACATTCTGTGAGGGGTGTAGTTTCCAAAATGGGGTCACATGTCGGTATTTATTTTTTTGCGTTTATGTCAGAATCGCTGTAAAATCAGCCACCCCTGTGCAAATCACCAATTTAGGCCTCAAATGTACATGGTGCGCTCTCACTCCTGAGCCTTGTTGTGCGCCCGCCGAGCATTTTACGCCCACATATAGGGTATTTCCGTACTCAGGAGACATTGCGTTACAAATTTTGGGGTTCTTTTTTTCCTTTTACCTCTTGTGAAAATAAAAAGTAAAGGACAACACCAGCATGTTAGAGAACAAATTTTTTTTTTTTACACTAACAGGCTGGTGTAGACCCCAACTTTTCTTTTTCATAAGGGGTAAAAGGAGAAAAAGCCCCCAAAATTTGTAGTGCAATTTCTCCCGAGTACGGGAATACCCCATATGTGGCACTAAACTGTTTCCTTGAAATACGACAGGGCTCCGAAGTGAGAGAGCACCATGAGCATTTGAGGACTAAATTAGGGATTGCATAGGGGTGGACCTAGGGGTATTCTACGCCAGTGATTCCCAAACAGGGTGCCTCCAGCTGTTGCTAAACTCCCAGCATGCCTGGACAGTCAGTGGCCGTCCGGAAATGCTGGGAGTTGTTGTTTTGCAACAGCTGGAGGCTCCGTTTTGGAAACACTGCCGTACAATACGTTTTTCATTTTTATTGGGGGGACAGTGTAATGGGGTGTATATGTAGTGTTTTACCCTTTATAATGTGTTAGTGTAGTGTAGTGTTTTTAGGGTACATTCACACTGTCAGTGGTTTACAGTGAGCTTACCGCTAGGAGTATGCGCTGCGTTGAAAAATTTGCCGCAGCTCATACTTGAAGCAGGAAACTTACTGTAAACCTGCTCATGTGAATGTACCCTGTACGTTCACATGGGGGGGGGGCAAACCTCCAGCTGTTTCAAAACTACAACTCCCAGCATGCACTTACAGACCATGCATACTGGGAGTTGTACTTTTGCAACAGCTGGAGGCACACTGGTTGGAAAACTTTCAGTTAGGATCTGTTACCTAACTCAGTATTTTACCACCAGTGTGCCTCCTGCTGTTGCAAAACTACAACTCCCAGCATGTACTGATCACCAAAGGGCATGCTGGGAGATGTAGTTATGCAACAGCTGGAGGTACGCAGCAACAACTCCCAGCATGCAGAGACAGCTGTTTGCTGTTTGGGCATGCTGGGATTTGCAGTTTTGCAACATCTGGAGGGCTACAATTTAGAGATCTCCAAACTGTGGACCTCCAGCTGTTGCAAAACTACAAATCCCAGCATGCCCAGACAGTAAACTGCTGTTTGGGCATGCTAGGAGTTGCAGTTTTGCAACATCTGGAGGGCCACAGTTAGAGATCTCTGCCAGTGATATTCAAATTGTGGCCCTCCAGCTGTTGCAAAACTACAAATCCCTGCATGCCCAAACAGCTGTCTGGGCATGCTGGGAGTTGTAGTTTTGCAACATCTGGAGGGTTACAGTTTAGAGACCACTGTATAGTGGTCTCAAACTGCACCCTCCAGATGTTGCTAGGCAACTTACCGGCTTCCGTCGGATCCAGGGAGCCAGCCGCACGACATCGCCGAACTCCGATATCCTCCACCGATCGTCGCCCGCAGCATCGCCCGTGGGGTAAGTGGACGTCGGCGCCGGTCCTCTGTCGGTTCCCCGTTCTGCCCCGCCTATTGTGGGTGGGCAGAACGGGGAAACCCAAAGTAAAGCCCCCCACCCCCGATCTGCTATTGGTGGTTGCGTCTAGACCACCAATAGCAGGGATAGGAGGGGTGGCACCCCTGCCACCTCACTCCTATCCCTTCAGGGGGATCGTGGGTGTCTTGGACAACTGCGATCCTCCTCATTTTCCGGGTCACCGGGTCACCATAGACCCGTATGACCCGGAATAGCCGCAAAGCGCAAGTGTGAATTCACTTACGATTTGCGGCGATCGCCGACATGGGGGGGTCTGATGACCCCCCTGGGCATTTGCACGGGGTGCCTGCTGATAGATATCAGCAGTCACCCTGTCCGGTCCCCGCTCAGCACGCGGCAGGGACCAAAATTCCCACGGGAGTACAGGTACGCCCTTGGTCCTTAAGTACCAGGGAGTAAAGACGTACCTGTATGCCCTTGGTCCTTAAGGGGTTAAGGAGTCAAAGGGGTACTCCGGCCCTGAGACATCTTATCCTCTATCCAAAGGATAGGGGATAAGATGTCTCACCACGGGGGGGTCCCGCCGCTGGGGACCCCCGCAATCTTGTATTAGCCACCCACCACGCTGCTGTGCCAGCTCACAAACAGCCGGTTGGCGACCACGGGGCCGGAGTATCATGACGTGACAACTCTGCCCCTGTGTGACGTCACCCCCCGCCCCCGCTATGCAAGTCTATGGATAGGGGATAAAATGTCTCAGGGTCGGAGTACCCCTTTAAACACACAAGAGTGAGGGGAGCTGGCAAAGAAAACATCTCGGTTCTTGTGTGGGTTAGAAACTTGGGAGTGAAGGAACAATCCAGGAAGGATAGTGCAATCCACCAGTCAGGATACTTTAGGCAATCATTTTTATTAGCCACAACATTATGCATTACGATGTATTGGAACCTCTTCCTCAGAGGTGTTGGCATACATACAAGTAAAATGGCAGACATTTAAATGTTAAAAAAAATTGGCACCAAAAACAAATAGCCCATGCCTCCTGGGGGCAGGATGGAACATCACAGATTAAAAACAAAAGAAAAGCATTTAGTTTATCACATAAAATCACTAAATCACAATAAACAATGTAAGCCCATAATAAGGAATATGATACACTGATGGGAGGTTTAGTTCTTAGAAATGATAAGGTTTTTTGCAGGGCGTAGTGCAGTACTAGTGTTGGGCGCGAATAATCGCATTTCAAATTTTTATTGCGAATATTGCGAATTCGCAAATATTGCGAATATATTTGGTATATATTCGAAATTGCGAATATTTGTTTTCCGCATATTCGCATATGTGAATATTCGCATAATGCTTCTTTTCACTTGTGGGCCAATTACAATGATGCAAATACACTTGTCAGAGGTTATCAACAACATCCCTAACAACCATTAGTAAAGTTGCCCACCCCACACTGTTTTCTTCCTCGAATACGTGAATATGCAAATATTCACATATGCGAATATAGCGAATACGTGAAATATTCATCTATATATCTACTAAATATTGCGAATTCGAATATTGCCAATGCCGCTCATCACTATGCAGTACGAGTGGTCCGCGATGTGCAGGAAGACTCTCCCTGTACTGCGCATGCGCGTGCAGGAAAAAATACTAGTGATGACGGCTGCATGTATTAGCGCTGCTTGGAGCGTTGGGGACTATGAAATAAAGAGGATACATTACTGTATAATTGTGTCAGTTATGATTTAATTGTATGGTATGATTAAGGAGATCATTGAGGGGATGGTATGATATGATGAGATATGGCCCTGAAGAATAAAGGGGGCACAAGATCCATTATATGGGGATGCCATTGATTACATAGGCCAGTGCATAGATTAAATCCACTTAGAGTATGTATACATTGGCCAATTGTAATACATATATGATATGCATGTATATGTTTTATTACCTAGGCAAGTGCATAAAAGACTGCACGTGAGATGCATGTTGTAACATATGGCATAGATATATTAGCAAATGCATAGCTAAGGGCACAAGGGGGTGCATATCATGTCATAGAGTTAATACAGTACACATTAGGCTCATATCACAATGTTGGCATATAAATGGTATACAATATGTATTAAAATCACATAGCAAACAATTGCATATAGAGAACCTAGCACCAGATAAGTGCACATACATAAAAAAGAAATGGAATGGAATATAGAGGGGACTGTAATCCCCAGTAATATATATATATATATATATATATATATATATATAAATAATATAAAACCATAAAAAAAATTATAAGTAATACACAATAAACTATTAAAGCCTGGTGGAGGTATCCACATAGTACAACATCTCCTAAATTGAAGTGGCTGATAATGTAGTTTAAGGGTTAAATGTTAAGTGAATTACTGCAGATGGTGTAGAGTGTTAGTGAAGGTATAATATCAGATAATATCCATCACTTCGTTGAGACCCGTTGGCATCAGGGAATTTATTTTAAATATCCACAAGGATTCTTTGTGTTGAAGTTTCTCCAATCTGTTATGTGTATTTTCTGGTATATTTTCAAGAGCTGTCAGGGTGAATGCTGAGAAGTCATTATTATGGAAAACCGCTGCGTGTCTGGAAACACTATGTTTAGTGAATCCCTTCTGTACGTTAGACCTATGCTTGTTCATTCTATTTCATAGGTGTTGACTGGCGCACCCTACATATTGTAGTTTGCAGCTGCATTCAGGAAGGTATATCACAAATGATGTTGATCAGTTCACTCTGCTTTTAATTGAGAATGATTCTCCAGTGGAATTACTCACAGCTTTTTGTCCCATTCTTGATATTAATATAGCATTTGAAAGTAGTTTTATAGCATTTGTAAGTACCTGGGGTGAATTTGTTGGCTCCTGTTTGGTTGGTGGTGATTTCCTTTAGGTGACTCAGAGCCAATACATTTTTGAGCGTCTGCGCCCTTCTGCATGTGATTTTTGGCTTAGCCAGAATATTATTTTTCAGCATGGGATCCTGTAATAGGATTTTCCAATGCTTATTTGAAATATCTTGGACATTCTTATGGGGTGTACAGTATGCAGTGATAAAATTATGTTTAAAGTATAATTTTCTTTCATCATTTTTTGGTCTCCAGCTTTATTGGAATCTTTGGTGATTCTTCTAGGGCCTCTTAGTGCTTGCTTATATGCTGCATGTATAGTTCTGGATGGATATCCGTTTTCCACAAGTCTAACCTTGACTATTCGACTTTGTTCTTTATAGTCGATCACTTTCGTACAATTTCTGCGGAGGCAATAAAATTGTCCAAATGGGATGTTTAGCTTCCACTTCTTAAAGTGGCTTCTGTCAAAAGAAAGGAGGCTGTTACAGTCTACTTTCTTAAAATATGTTTTAGTAATAACTGTATTTTTCTTATTGAATAACTCCAAGTCAAGATATTCAATAGATTTTTCACAGCATTTCCCTGATAGAGTTATGTTGTAGTTGTTTCTATTCAAATAGCTTGTGAACTCGGTGAAATTGTCCTCCAAGCCTTCCCAAATGAACAGTAAGTCATCGATATACCGTCTGTAAAATGTTATGTTTTTCTTCCACGGATGATCACTGTATATAAATTCATCTTCGTAGGCACCCATGTACAGATTGGCAAATGCGGGCGTGAAGCGGGTACCCATGGATGTCCCGTGGGTGTAAAGGTATACTTGTTGTCCGAAAGAAAAATAATTGTGGTGTAGAATATACTGAATGCAGTGACAAAAATTACTACATAACGTTACCCAAAGATCCCACAACAGAAAACGTCTAAATATGTATGGAACTAATCAACAATGCCTTTGAAAAGATGATTCTTACTAAAAAAGAAGAAGGAATTCATCTCTGTCTCCAACCCTAAAACAACTATTTTTTACCATCATCCTAAAGTACATAAATGCGTCACTTCTCCACCTGGACACCCCATAATAGCTGGGATTAATTCCATCTCCAATAATATGTCTCAATATGTTGATGTCATCCTACAGAAATATGTGATCAAGTTAGAATCTTATCTGAAAGACACGCCCAGCTTGATAGAGATCCTCAGTGATTTCATATGGGAACTCAATTTCCTATGGGTTACATTGGATGTATCATCCCTTTACTCTAATATACCACATGAGAAGGGCATCCATGTAATTAAATCCATACTAGAAGGAGACCACTCTATGCCTACAGCCCAAAAAGAATTTGTATGTGACTGTATTCAGTATATTCTACACCACAACATAAAATTTTACAGACGGTGTATCGATGAGTTACTGTTCATTTTGGAAGGCTCGGAGAACTATTTCACCGATTTCACAAGCTATCCGAATACAAACAACTACAACATTACTCTGTCCGGGAAAAGCTGTGAAAAAACTATTGAATATGTTGACTTGGAATTATTCAATGAGAAAAATACAGTTATTACTAAAACATATTTTAAGAAAGTAGACTGTAACAGCCTACTTTCTGTTGACATTAGGCACTTTAAGAAGTGGAAACTAAACATCCCATATGGACAATTTTTCCGTAGATATTGTATGAAAGTGATCGACGATAAAGAACAAAGTCGAATAGTCAAGGATAGACTTGTGGAAAAAGGATATCCATCCAGAACTATACATGCAGCATATAAGCGAACACTAAGGGGCCCTAGAAGAATCACCAAAGATTCCAATGAAGCTGGAGACCAAAAAATGATGAAAGGAAATGATACTTTCAAACATAATTTTATCATTGCATACCGTACGTCACATAAGAATGTCCAAATGATTTTAAATAAGCATTGGAATTTCCTATTACAGGATCCCATGCTGAAAAAATAATATTCCGGCTAAACCAAAAATCACATACAGAAGGGCGCAGACGCTCAAAAATTTATTGGCTCCGAGCTGCCTAAAGGAAATTACCACTAACCAACCAGGAGCCAACAAACTCACCCCAGGCACTTACATATGCTATAAAACTACTTGTAAATGCTGTATTAATATCAAGAACAGGACAAAAAGCTGTAGGAGTTATTCCACTGGAGAATCCTTCCCAATAAAAGCAGAGTGGACTGCTCAACATCATTTGTGAGATACCTTCTCGAATGCAGCTGCAAACTACAGTATGTAGGGCGCACCAGTCAACAAACAGGTCTAACGTACAGAAGGGATTCACTAAACATAGTGTTTCCAGACATGCAGCAGTTTTCCATAATAATGACTTCTCAGCATTCACCCTGACAGCTCTTGAAAATATACGAGAAATACACATAACCGATTGGAGAAATTTCAACGCAGAGAATCCTTGTGGATATTTAAAATGAATTCCCTGATGCCAACGGGTCTCAACAAAGTGATGGATATTACCCGCTACAGTACCTTCACTGATACTCTACACCATCTGCAGTCATTCACTTAACATTTAACCATTAAACTACATTACCACCCTCTTCAATTCAAGAGATGATGTACTATGTGGATACCACCACCAGGCTTTAATAGTTTATTGCGTATTTCTTCTTAGAATTTTTTATGGTTATATATAATTTTATTTTTTACTGAGGATTATAGTCCCCTCTATATTCCATTCCATTTTTTTTTATGTATGTGCACTTATCTGGTGCTAGGTTCTCTATATGCAATTGTTTGCTATGTGATTTTAATACATATTGTATACCATTTACATGCCAACATCGTGATGTGAGCCTAATGTGTACTGTATTAACTCTATGACATGATATGCACTCCCTTGTGCCTTTAGCTATGCATTTGCTAATATATCTATGCAATATGTTACAACATGCATTTCACGTGCAGTCTTTTATGCACTTGCCTAGGTAATAAAACATACACATGCATATCATATATGTATTACAACTGGCCAATATATACATACGCTAAGAACTAAGAACTAAATTTCTAAGAACTAAACCTCACATCAGGGTATAATATTCCTTATTATGGGGAGTAGCCTGTAATCAGTTTTATTTTATGGTCATTAAAGGGGTACTCCGGTGGAAAACTTTTTTTTTTTTTTAAATCAGCTGGTGGCAGAAAGTTAAACAGATATGTAAACAACTTCTATTAAAAAAAATCTTAATCCTTCCAGTACTTATTAGCTGCTGAATACTACAGAGGAAATTATTTTCTTTTTGGAACACAGTGCTCTCTGCTTACATCACGAGCACAGTGCTCTCTGCTGACATCTCTGTTCATTTTACGAACTGTCCAGAGCAGCATATGTTTTCTATGGGGATTTTCTCCTACTCCGGACAGTTCTTAAAATGGACAGAGATGTCAGCAGAGAGCACTGTGCTCGTGATGTCAGCAGAGATCTCAGTGTTCCAAAAAGAAAAGAATTTCCTCTGCACTGGAAGGATTAAGATTTTTTAATAGAAGTAATTTACAAATCTGTTTAACTTTCTGGCACCAGTTGATTTAAAAATAAAAAAAAAGTTTTCCACCGGAGTAACCCTTTAAATTGTCCTAATATTTTTTTTAAAGCAAGCCTATTAACTGTTGGTCATGGACTTCGAGACTTCGATAGAAAGAGTATTGGATGTATGTGACCATATATATTTTTTTTTATATTGGCTTCACTTAGGTGAGTCCTGAGTTTAAAAGGTGAACTTAGGGGCCTCCATCAACCGAAATCTGGCTCTGCACATTCTAATTGTAAATCAGTATGGATAAAGATATTTTATTACTCATGAAATACCGTATTTTTATCCATATGCATTTCAAATGAATTTACAGAACTTATGGCAAATCTCCATAGGCAGTACAGAGGAATTTATAGCCTGACTTCTGAGTTGACCTCCATGAGAAAAAAGCTCAGACTTTGAACCGCTGCTGAGGTATTTACCAGCTGTTACCTTCTGAACAGCTGTGATCACATAATGCACTATTCTGAAATTAAAGATTTTATACCAAGTTATGTATTATGTGATTAATATGATGACATTATGATTTATTTTGTAGATTTAAATTTCACTCACATTAACCAAAAGTGCAAAAGCAGACTATATATCTATCTTACTCCAAAACTACTGAGGTAGTGTATTTAAAACAATTGCTCTTTGTTCTTGCAACAATAGGCTCATCTCAGGGTGTTCCAATGCTGAGACCCCAGCAAGTGGCTTCATCCTTCATTCAATGGGAATGATTGGGCTGCCTGTATAAAGCACCGAAGGGCTGGTTTCTCCAGAGCGAGACCCACTCTTTATGGTCTTACTGGAGGTTAAGGGGAACACCTCCATTAACATCCAATATTATAAAATGTATTTGCTATATTGAGTATTTGTGTAAAAAGCATAAGCTTGGATTCACAAAAGAGTTAAAGGGGTATTCCGGCCAAAAATATCTTATCCCCTATCGAAAGGATAGGGGATAAGATGTCTGATCGTGGGGGGCCCGCCACTGGGACCCCCTGCGATCTCCCTGCAGCAGCCCGCATTCTATGCGTAGCTGCATCTGCAGTTTCAGAAACCGCCGGGCTTCCGAGACGGGGAGGGGACGTCACGCCACGTTCCCTCCATTCATTTCTATGGGAGGGGGCATAACAGCTGCAACGCCCCCTCCCATAGACATAATTGGAGGGGGCGTGGCGTGACGTCACGTCCCCGACTCGGAAGCCCGGCGGTTTCCGAAACTGCAGACGCAGCTACGTATAGAATGCGGGCTACTGCAGGGAGATCGCAGGGAGTCCCAGCGGTGGGCAGACATCAGACATCTTATCTCCTATCCTTTCGATAGGGGATAAGATGTTTTTGCCCGAAATACCCCTTAAAAAAAAACGTGGCAGAAATCCAAGGCTATCCTTGGAATTTCTCTAACTTATTTCATAGCATTATAAAAATGTGCTATGAGTCTGTTCACAAAGATCCTTGTGCACATGCCAAAGTATCCGTAGGGCATATTGGGAAAAGAATGTCCCTTTGACATTCAACAAACAGGTATACAGCTGAATACATTAAAAGTCAGATTTCTCTTCTCCACAGACTTTATTTCCACACAGTATAGTTTTAGCAAGTTGTTTAGGATGACTACTTTGTATATGAGATAATACAAAATCCAACAAATGTTTACAAACAAATCATTTAATTTATAATTAACTGTAGAGAAAAAGAGGTTTGCTATGGGAATTTGCTCCTTCTCTGAAAAGTTCCTGGCATGGACAGAGGTGTCAGCAGAGAGCATTGTGGTCAGACAGAAAGGAAATTCAAAAAGAAAAAAACTTCCTGTGTATTATACAGCAGCATATAAGTACTGGAAGGATTGGCACCAGTTGATTTAAAAGAAAATGTTTTCCAGTGGAGTACCTCTTTAAGATCCTACCTTCAAGCCCTACTTGCCTCTTTGCCTGACACCATAGAAAAATTTCAAATTTTGGAGCAATTTTCATATGCCTGAAGGTACAGCATTTATTTGTTTAAATGTAAATATTTAAGTTTAAAACGTTTAAAACCCATGGCCCCATGCAGCCTTCATACTGCATAGGAAGGAGACAAGTTCTGTTTCCTAGAGATAAACATATTTTGGTGTAGAACAAACAAATCAATGAAACAACAGCAAACCACCTCATAAAGATGCCGGAGGAAACAGGTAAAAAGTATCTATATCTACAGCAAAACCTGTCTTATATCTACTGTATATGTAGTCTGTGCAGGGCCGGTGCAAGGATTTCTGCCTACACAAGCGAAGCTCCATTTTGGCGCTCTAAGGGGGAGATTTGTCAAAACCAGTGTAGAGGAAAAGTGGTGCAGTTGTCCATAGCAACCAGTCACATGGCTTCTTTTATTTTTCAGAGGCTTTTTCAAAAATGAAAGAAGTGATCTGATTGGTTGCTATGGGCAACTTTTCCTTTGCACAGTTTTTGATAAATCTCCCTTTAAATCTCTTAATTTATGTCCCCCATAGTTAATTAATGTGATTAACCCTTTCCCTAATAAAAGTTTGATTCACCCCACTTTTCCCATTAAAAAAAAAAATATATATATGTAAACAAAAATAAACATAGGTGGTATCGCTATGTGCATAAATGTCCAAATTATAAAAATATAACATTAATTAAATCGCATGGTCAATGGCGTATACGTAAAAAAAAAAAAAACAAAGTCCAGAATTGTGTATTTTTGGTCACTTTGTAATCCCTGAAAAAATTTATGAAAAGCGATCAAAAAGTCCCATCAAAACAAAAATGGTACCAATAAAAACTAAAGATTGCTTGGCAAAAAATTAGCACTCACACATCCCCGTATACGGAAAAATAAAAAAGTTATAGGGGTCAGAAGATGACAATTTTAAACATGCTAGTTTTCAAATAAATAGTTATAATTTTTTTAAAAGAAGTAAAACTAAATAAAACCTATGGGTATCATTGAAACCGTATGGACCTACAAAATAGGCACCACACATGACCAGCTGTCCTGGTGCTGTGCGTGCCGTTCTATGAGTGAGCAGGCACGGCACAAACAGCGGGCAGTGGCGCCATACTAATTTAAAAAAAAAGTCTGCGATTTTTCTGTCCCCCTCTGCTTTCTAGTCCGTGCGCCCTTAAGCGGCAGCTTGGTCTGCCTTGTTAAAGTGCCGGGCCTGAGTCTTTGCTGGGAATACTGGGACTTGTAGTACCTCAGTGTTTAAATATGTATTCATTACTAGGTTATGCTGGTGCTTGGAGTACACATCCCAGTGTGTATTTATTATTTTCTAAATTTTTGTGACTGCATACACTTAAAGGGAACCAATCATCAGATTTTACCCTATATAACGCTTGGCAAAGCGTTATATAGGGTAAAATCTTTATTTTCACCATTCCCGGGGGATGCTCCTGCCCCCAGGGATGGTGAAGATATGAAGTTATAAACTAGTCACCGCCGCTGCCATAAGTAGTCACCTGGGCGGGGAGCTCTTCTCCCCTACTCCCGTTCTTCGGCCGGGAGCGACGCCCCCTCCGCTTGATTGATGGGCCGCTTCATCGCTCTGCTCCGTCCGTTCAGTGAGCGGAACAATGACCCGGCCCATCAATCAAGCGGAGGGGGCGTCACTCCCGGCCGAAGAACGGGAGTAGATGAGAAGAGCTCCCCGCCCAGGTGACTTCTTACGGCGGCGGCGTTGACTAGTTTTGCCAAGCGTTATATAGGGTAAAATCTGATGATTGGTTCCCTTTAACCCCTTAAGGACGCAGGACGTAAATGTACGTCCTGGTGAGGTGGTACTTAACGCACCAGGACGTACATTTACGTCCTAAGCATAACCGCGGGCATCGGAGCGATGCCCGTGTCATGCGCGGCTGATCCCGGCTGCTGATCGCAGCCAGGGACCCGCCGGCAATGGCCGACGCCCGCGATCTCGCGGGCGTCCGCCATTAACCCCTCAGGTGCCGGGATCAATACAGATCCCGGCATCTGCGGCAGTTCGCGATTAAAATGAACGATCGGATCGCCCGCAGCGCTGCTGCGGGGATCCGATCATTCATAACGCCGCACGGAGGTCCCCTCACCTTCCTCCGTGCGGCTCCCGGCGTCTCCTGCTCTGGTCTGTGATCGAGCAGACCAGAGCAGAAGATCACCGAAAACACTGATCTGTTCTATGTCCTATACATAGAACAGATCAGTATTAGCAATCATGGTATTGCTATGAATAGTCCCCTATGGGGACTATTCAAGTGTAAAAAAAAATGGAAAAAAATGTAAAAGTAAAAGTAAAAAAAGTGAAAAATCCCCTCCCCCAATAAAAAAGTAAAACGTCCGTTTTTTCCTATTTTACCCCCAAAAAGCGTAAAAAACATTTTTTATAGACATATTTGGTATCGCCGCGTGCGTAAATGTCCGAACTATTAAAATAAAATGTTAATGATCCCGTACGGTGAACGGCGTGAACGAAAAAAAATTAAAAAAGTCCAAAATTCCTACTTTTTTAATACATTTTATTAAACAAAAAATTATAAAAAAATGTATTAAAAGTTTTTTATATGCAAATGTGGTATCAAAAAAAAGTACAGATCATGGCGCAAAAAATGAGCCCCCATACCGCCGGAAAAATAAAAAAGTTATAGGTCATCAAAATAAAGGGATTATAAACGTACTAATTTGGTTAAAAAGTTTGTGATTTTTTTTAAGCGCAACAATAATATAAAAGTATATAATAATGGGTATCATTTTAATCGTATTGACCCTCAGAATAAAGAACACATGTCATTTTTACCAGAAATTGTACGGCGTGAAAACAAAACCTTCCAAAATTAGCAAAATTGCGTTTTTCGTTTTAATTTCCCCACAAAAATAATGTTTTTTGGTTGCGTAATACATTTTATGATATAATGAGTGATGTCATTATAAAGGACAACTGGTCGCGCAAAAAACAAGCCCTCATACTAGTCTGTGGATGAAAATATAAAAGAGTTATGATTTTTAGAAGGCGAGGAGGAAAAAATGAAAACGTAAAAATTAAATTGTCTGAGTCCTTAAGGCCAAAATGGGCTGAGTCCTTAACCCCTTAAGGACGCAGGACGTAAATGTACGTCCTGGTGAGGTGGTACTTAACGCACCAGGACGTACATTTACGTCCTGAGCATAACCGCGGGCATCGGAGCGATGCCCGTGTCATGCGCGGCTGATCCCGGCTGCTGATCGCAGCCAGGGACCCGCCGGCAATGGCCGACGCCCGCGATCTCGCGGGCGTCCGCCATTAACCCCTCAGGTGCCGGGATCAATACAGATCCCGGCATCTGCGGCAGTTCGCGATTAAAATGAACGATCGGATCGCCCGCAGCGCTGCTGCGGGGATCCGATCATTCATAACGCCGCACGGAGGTCCCCTCACCTTCCTCCGTGCGGCTCCCGGCGTCTCCTGCTCTGGTCTGTGATCGAGCAGACCAGAGCAGAAGATGACCGATAATACTGATCTGTTCTATGTCCTATACATAGAACAGATCAGTATTAGCAATCATGGTATTGCTATGAATAGTCCCCTATGGGGACTATTCAAGTGTAAAAAAAAATGTAAAAAAATGTAAAAGTAAAAGTAAAAAAAAGTGAAAAATCCCCTCCCCCAATAAAAAAGTAAAACGTCCGTTTTTTCCTATTTTACCCCCAAAAAGCGTAAAAAACATTTTTTATAGACATATTTGGTATCGCCGCATGCGTAAATGTCCGAACTATTAAAATAAAATGTTAATGATCCCGTACGGTGAACGGCGTGAACGAAAAAAAATTAAAAAAGTCCCAAATTCCTACTTTTTTTATACATTTTATTAAAAAAAAAAATTATAAAAAATGTATTAAAAGTTTTTTATATGCAAATGTGGTATCAAAAAAAAGTATAGATCATGGCGCAAAAAATGAGCCCCCATACCGCCGCTTATACGGAAAAATAAAAAAGTTATAGGTCATCAAAATAAAGGGATTATAAACGTACTAATTTGGTTAAAAAGTTTGTGATTTTTTTTAAGCGCAACAATAATATAAAAGTATATAATAATGGGTATCATTTTAATCGTATTTACCCTCAGAATAAAGAACACATGTCATTTTTACCAGAAATTGTACGGCGTGAAAACAAAACCTTCCAAAATTAGCAAAATTGCGTTTTTCGTTTTAATTTCCCCACAAAAATAGTGTTTTTTGGTTGCGCCATACATTTTATGATATAATGAGTGATGTCATTACAAAGGACAACTGGTCGCGCAAAAAACAAGCCCTCATACTAGTCTGCGGATGAAAATATAAAAGAGTTATGATTTTTAGAAGGCGAGGAGGAAAAAATGAAAACGTAAAAATTAAATTGTCTGAGTCCTTAAGGCCAAAATGGGCTGAGTCCTTAAGGGGTTAAGGGGTTAAAGGGGTACTCCGTTGAAAAACTTTTTTTTTAAATCAATTGGTGCCAGAAAATTAAACATATTTGTAAATTACTTCTATAAAAAAAATATTAATCCTTCCTGTACTTATTAGCTGCTGAATACTACAGTGGAAATTCTTTTCCGTTTGAAACACAGAGCTGTCTGCTGACATCATGAGCACAGTGCTCTATGCTGACATCTCTGTCCATTTTAGGAACTGCCAGGGTAAAAGGAAATCCCCATAGCAAACATATGCTGTTCAGGACAGTTCATAAAATGGACAGAGATGTCAGCAGAGAGCACTGTGCTCGTGATGTCAGCAGACAGTTCTGTGTTTCAAAAAGAAAAGAATTTCCGCTGTAGTATTCAGCAGCTAATAAGTACAGGAAGGATTAAGATTTTTTAATAGAAGTAATTTACAAATCTGTTTAACTTTCTGGCATCAGTTGATTTAAAAAAAAAAAAAAAGTTTTTCACCGGAGTACCCCTTTAACCCCTTAAGGACCAATGCAAATAAACCTGTACGCCCCTGAAAGACCAGGCCTGTTTTTTCAAATCGGGAATGTCTGTCTTTATTAGAGAATAACTCTGGTAACGTTTTGCCAATCACGAGAATTCTGACATTGTTTTTTTTGTCACAAGTTGTCCTTCATGTACATAGTAAAAATAAGCCGATATCATTTGTAGTTTTTTTTTACAACGCAAAAAATCATGAAATTTTTACAAAAAATTACGATTTTTTGCTATTTCAACACTAATTGGTTGCATATATTTATACATACTGACCAAATAGTTTATGAAACTTATACTTTCAGATGTCTACTTTATTTTGACGTCATTTTTTAGTTTTTAATTAACATTTTAAATTAGTTAGAAGCCTAACAATTTAACTTGAAATTTAGAAAATTTAGAAAATTTGAAAAGTACATCTTTTTTATGTGATATGCAAGGTTTGCAGAAATTAAAAGGTAGTAGAACATAGGAACGACCCCCCAAATGACCCCATTTTAAAAACTAGACCCCTCAAGGTATTCGCTAGGGGGTACAGTGAGTATTTTAACACCAAGTCAGTGTTAAAAATTCGAAATTTGCAATTTTTCACAAATGCATCATTTGGGGGGCATATTTTTTGTACATCACTTCTGATATTGAAAGAAATGCACCCTATATTTTATTTAGCTGCTTGTCCCATGTTCGGAAATACCCCCACTTTGGCCATATATGGTTCCTTGGCCGCGTGGTAGGACTCAGAAGGAGAGGAGCGCCATTTGGCTTTCAGGGCAGAACAGTACCCCCACCCCCACAAGTGACCCCATTTATATAACGCACCCCTACAAGTTATTGGCTGGACCAGGGACCTCTCTGATTGGTCCTTGGTCGACTGGCAGTATAACGCATCTGTCTGTGACAGTTAAGGCTCCTGATGGATATATCCGCCATGTTGTGGGAATAAGCACCAGCTCATGGCGAATATATCCATCACTGTTGCGGCTGGGTAGCTCAGTGTGTCCACTCATGACTGCTGGCGGGAAATCCGCCGCTATGAGTGGACACACAAAGCTACCCAGCCGCAGCAGCGAGCTCATTACCGTGACTGCTGCATAATGTATAGGATCACGTGGCGGACATCCGCAGCATATTACATCCTACACATTATGCATTTTTTTTTATTAGATTCATTTAATAAATGTATTTTTAATATTTTTTTTTTTACACTTTTATTAAATTTTTATTTATTTTTACACTTTTATTTTATTTATTTTTACACTTTTTAATGCTTTGGAATACTTAGTATTCCAAAGCATTGCAGTTATATGCTGCCTGACAGTTTTCACTAGCAGGCAGCATATTAGGCAATACCCAGGGCAGACCTGGGGGTCTTTGTAGGACCCCCGGCTGCCCAGGTATGCAGCAGCACCCCGCGATGCTCCGGGGTGCTGCAGGAGAGACAGAGGGAGCCCCCTCCCTCTGTCAGAACTCCTTACAGTGTGCGGTCACTTCTTACCGCGGCCGTAGGGGTTAAACTGTCGGGAGTGAAGTGAACTTCACTCCCGGCAGTGCGGTCACACACAGCACCCCGCGATCGCGTGGCGGGGTGCTGCAGAGGAGACAGAGGGAGCCCCCTCCCTCTGTCAGAACTCCTTACAGCGCACGGTCACTTCTGACCGCGGCTGTAAGGGTTAAACTGTCGGGAGTGAAGTGAACTTCACTCCCGGCAGTGCGGCAGGCCCCGGCCAGCCGCGTATTACACACAGCACCCCGCGATCGCGATGCGGGGTGCTGCAGAGGAGACAGAGGGAGCTCCCTCCCTCTGTCATAACACTTACAGCCCGCGGTCACTTCCGACCGCGGCTGTAAGGGTTAAAACTGCCGGGACCGAAGTTTACTTCGGTCCTGGCAGTGCAGCAGGGTCAAGGCTGAATATTTGTCTCGGACATCAGACTGTATGTAAAGTGATTGACAAAAAATTCTTGCTTAGACAGTCTTGACGAACAATGAATAATTCCTAGACCCAAATGACAAATCATACTCAGTGATAAGCCACACCCTCAAAATCCCGCCTCTTTTTTTTTTTTACCTTGGACAGATTTTTTTTTTGTAAAAAGGTGACAATCTTAAATTTAGTATATATGCTTTGGGGCATGTAGCCCTGATCCTTTAAGACTTTATTAATACCCCTGGTCTGCAGAACATTGCTGACTGTAAGGCTAGGTTGACACTACGGAATCTCCAGATGGAAAAATTCCACCTAGAGTTTCCGAGTACAGCCAGGACTGCACGGACATTGCTGTCCCCTGAAGAATGAGCACCAACATTCGTCAGGCGGACATTTGAAAGCGAATTTTACGCTCACAAATTTCACAAAGTGTGAATTGGGGGACGGAAAACCCATTGACTCGCATGTACATTTTAGTAAGCAGAATTTCGATCTGAAATTTCAAAGCGTAATGTGAACCTAGCCTTAGGGTCTATTCACACGGCAGAATTTCCGTTTGCGGAATTCCACCTCAAATTAAAGCCCATAGATTTCTATGGGATTCCGTACATTTTTTCTGGCATTTTTTTCCTTTGAGTGGAAATTGCATTGCACTGTTACAAATGGATCTGGATAGGTTGGAGGTTTGGGCTGGGAAGTGGCAGATGAGGTTCAACACTGATAAATGTAAGGTAATGCACATGAGGAAGAAAAATCCGGGCTGGGATTATGCATTAAATGGGAGAACACTTGGGACGATTGACATGGAAAAGGACTTGGGTAAATTTAGCTGTAGTGACCAGTGTCGGACAGCTGCTGCCAAGGCAAATAAAATCATGGGGTGCATCAATAGGGGCATAGATGCCCACCACAAGGAAATAATTCAACCGCTGTACAAATCACTAGTCAGACCACACATAGAATACTGTGTACAGTACTGGGCACCAGTGTACAAGAAAGATATAGTGGAGCTGGAGAGGGTTCAAAGACGGGCAACCAGGGTAATGGCAGGACTATAGTACCCAGAAAGATTATCAGAATTATTTAGTTTAGAAAAAAGAAGGCTTAGGGGAGACCTAATAACTATGTATAAATATATCAGGAGACAGTACAGAGATCTCTCCCATGATCTATTTATACCCAGGACTGTATCTATAATAAGGGGGCATCCTCTATGTCTTGACGAAAGAAGGTTCCTTCACCAGCACAGACAGGGGTTCTTTACTGTAAGAGGAGTGAGATGGGGAATTCGCTGCCTGAGGAGGTGGTCATGGGGAACTCTGTAAAAGAATTCAAAAGGGGTCTGGATGCATTTTTGGAGAGTAATAATATTACAGGTTATGGATACTAGATTTATAGGGACAGAACGTTGATCCAGGGATTTATTCTGACTGCCATATTTGGAGTCGGGAAGGAATTATTACCTCTAGTATGAGGGTTTTTTTCCTCTGGATCAACTCAGTAGGGACTCATTAGGGATATATGTTGAACTTGATGGACTCTGGTCTTTTTTCAACCTTATGAACTATGTCACTAATACTACCCTACACTTTCTTTTCAGTTCGTCTGAATTGCACCCCTGTATTCCCCTCCTTTACAGACCCCTCTGTCCCCTCCTCCAGTTCCTTCTGCCCCCACAGACTCCTCTATCCTCCCCCAGACCTTTTTTTCTCCCATACATTCCTCTGTCACCCCCTTACAGACTCCTCTACTCCCCCAGACCCCTCTGTCCTCTCCCCATACCCCTGTCTCCACCTTACACACTTCTTTGTCTTCCCACACCCCTATGTCCTCCCCCCAGACCCCTCTTTCTCCCCTTCACAGACTCCTCGGTCCCCTCAGACCTTTCTGTCTTCCCCTTACAGACTTCTCTGCCCCCCCCAGACCTCTCTGTCCCCCCTTAAAGGGGTAGTCCAGTGGTGAAAAACTTATCCCCTATCCTAAGGATAGGGGATAAGTTTGAGATCGCGGGGGGGTCCGACCGCTGGTGCCCCCTGCGATCTCTCTGTACGGGGCCCCGGCTCTCCGCCGAGATAGCGGGTGTCGACCCCCGCACGAGGCGGCGGCCGACACGCCCCCTCAATACATCTCAATGGCAGAGCCGGAGATTGCCGAAGGCAGCGCTTCGGCTCTGCCATAGAGTTGTATTGAGGGGGCGTGTCGGCCGCCGCCTCGTGCGGAGGTTGACACGCCCCCTTCCCGCGGGCTGTCGGTGCCCCGTACAGGAGATCGCAGGGGTCCCCAGCGGTCAGACCCCCCGCGATCTGCAACTTATCCCCTAAGTTGCTCACCACTGAGTCACCACTGGACTACTCCTTTAAAGACTATTATGTCCCCTCCAGACCCCTCTGTCCTCTCCTCTGTCTCTACCTTACAGACTCCTGGGGGGTGGGCGGTTGTCAATTCACTGTGGAGGTAGCTGGAGGGCTTACCTCTCATGCCATGACTGCCCCGTAGATCTGTATTTGAGGAATATAGTATGAGGAATCGAATGATTGCTTCTTAAAGTCCCCTAAGAGACAAAAAAAACACACATTAACCGCTTCCATATTAAAAGTTTACATTACCCCCTTTTCACATTTTTCAATTTAAAACATATGTAAACATATATGTATAAAAAGAAACAAATTTGGTATTGGTGCGTAATTGTCTGAAATATTAAAATATAACATTATATATGCTGTACAGTCACTGGCCAAACTACAGAATTGCGTTTTTTAATAACATCATATCCCAGAAAAAATTAAGTAAACAACTTTCAAAATGTTCGACCAATAACAAAATGGTACCAATACACACAGCTGTACAGTATATGTGCACTGTTCCCTGTGAAGCATTGTGATGTACAGTACACATGCTCTGTCCCTTGTGCAGTATTGAGCTGTACAGTAAGTGTGCACTGTACCCTGTGAAGCATTGTGCTGTACAGTATGTGCGCACTGATCCATGTACAGCATTGCGCTGTACAGTACATGTGCTCTATCCCTTGTGAAGCATTGTGTTGTACAGTATATATGTACTGTCCCTGTGAAGCATTGTGCTGTACAGTAAGTGTTCACTGTGCCTTGTGAAGCATTGTGATGTACAGTAAATGTGCTCCATCCCTTGTGCAATATTGTGCTATACAGTAAGTGTGCACCCTCCCCTGTAAAGCATTGCGCTGTACAGTACATGTGCTCTATCCCTTGTGAAGCATTGTGCTGTACAGTATATATGCACTGTCCCTGTAAGCATTGTGCTGTAAAGTGTGTTCTGCCCCTTATGAAGCATTGTGCTGTACATTAAGTGTGCACTGTCCCCTGTGAAGGATTGTGCTGTACAGTATGTGTGCTCTATCCGTTCTGAAGCATTGTGCCGTATAGTACATGTGCTCTAGCCCTTGTGCAGCATTGCGCTGTACAGTAAATGTGTTCTGTGCTCTGTGAAGCATTGTGCTGTACAGTACGTGTGCACCGTCCTCTGTGAAGCATTGTGCTGTACAGTACGTGTGTACCGTCCTCTGTGAAGCATTGTGCTGTACAGTAAATATGCACCGTCCTCTGTGAAGCATTGTGCTGTACAGTAAATGTGCACTGTCCTCGGTGAAGCATTGTGCTGTACAGTAAGTGAACACTGTCTCCTGTGAAGCATTGTGCTGTACAGTAAGTGTGCACTGTCCTCTGTGAAGCATTGTGCTGTACAGTAAGTGTGCACCATCCTCTGTGAAGCATTGTGCTGTACAGTAAGTGTGCACTGTCCTCTGTGAAGCATTGTGGTGTACAGTACATGTGCTCTGTCTCCTGTGAAGCATTGTGCTGTACAGTAAATGTGCACCGTCCTCAGTGAAGCATTGTGCTGTATAGTAAATGTGCTCTATCCCTTGTGCAGTATTGTGCTGTACAGTACATGTGCTCTATCCCTTGTGCAGCATTGTGCTGTACAGTATGTGTTCACTGTCCTCTGTGAAGCATTGTGCTTTACAGTAAGTGAACACTGTCTCCTGTGAAGCATTGTGCTCTACAGTAAGTGTGCACTGTCCTCTGTGAAGCATTGTGCTGTACAGTAAGTGTGCACCATCCTCTGTGAAGCATTGTGCTGTACATTAACTGTGCACTGTCCTCTGTGAAGCATTGTGGTGTACAGTAAGTGTGCTCTGTCTCCTGTGAAGCATTGTGCTGTACAGTACGTGTGCTCTGTCTCCTGTGAAGCATTGTGCTGTACAGT
Source organism: Hyla sarda (assembly GCF_029499605.1). Taxonomy (NCBI): domain Eukaryota; kingdom Metazoa; phylum Chordata; class Amphibia; order Anura; family Hylidae; genus Hyla; species Hyla sarda. The sequence goes on along the minus strand of NC_079189.1, from coordinate 234,391,654 downwards.
ACGTGTGCTCTGTCTCCTGTGAAGCATTGTGCTGTACAGTAAGTGTGCACTGTCTCCTGTGAAGAAGCATTGTGCTGCACAGTAAGTGTGCACTGTCCTCTGTGAAGCATTGTGCTGTACAGTAAGTGTGCACTGTCTCCTGTGAAGCATTGTGCTGTACAGTATGTGTGCACTGTCTCCTGTGAAGCATTGTGCTGTACAGTACATGTGCTCTGTCTCCTGTGAAGCATTGTGCTGTACAGTAAGTGTGCACTGTCTCCTGTGAAGAAGCATTGTGCTGCACAGTAAGTGTGCACTGTCCTCTGTGAAGCATTGTGCTGTACAGTAAGTGTGCACTGTCTCCTGTGAAGCATTGTGCTGTACAGTAAGTGTGCACTGTCTCCTGTGAAGCATTGTGCTGTACAGTATGTGTGCACTGTCTCCTGTGAAGCATTGTGCTGTACAGTACGTGTGCTCTGTCTCCTGTGAAGCATTGTGCTGTACAGTAAGTGTGCACTGTCTCCTGTGAAGAAGCATTGTGCTGCACAGTAAGTGTGCACTGTCCTCTGTGAAGCATTGTGCTGTACAGTAAGTGTGCACTGTCTCCTGTGAAGCATTGTGCTGTACAGTATGTGTGCACTGTCTCCTGTGAAGCATTGTGCTGTACAGTAAGTGTGCGCTGTCTCCTGTGAAGCATTGTGCTGTACAGTATGTGTGCACTGTCTCCTGTGAAGCATTGTGCTGTACAGTAAGTGTGCACTGTCCTCTGTGAAGCATAGGGCTGTACAGTAAGTGTGCACCCCTCTGTGAAGCATTGTGCTGTACAGTACGTGTGCTCTGTCTCCTGTGAAGCATTGTGCTGTACAGTAAGTGTGCACTGTCTCCTGTGAAGAAGCATTGTGCTGCACAGTAAGTGTGCACTGTCCTCTGTGAAGCATTGTGCTGTACAGTAAGTGTGCACTGTCTCCTGTGAAGCATTGTGCTGTACAGTAAGTGTGCACTGTCTCCTGTGAAGCATTGTGCTGTACAGTATGTGTGCACTGTCTCCTGTGAAGCATTGTGCTGTACAGTAAGTGTGCGCTGTCTCCTGTGAAGCATTGTGCTGTACAGTATGTGTGCACTGTCTCCTGTGAAGCATTGTGCTGTACAGTAAGTGTGCACTCCTCTGTGAAGCATTGTGCTGTACAGTAAGTGTGCACTGTCTTCTGTGAAGCATTGGGCTGTACAGTAAGTGTGCACCCCTCTGTGAAGCATTGTGCTGTACAGTAAGTGTGCACCCCTCTGAAGCATTGTGCTGTACAGTAAGTGTGCACCCCTCTGAAGCATTGTGCTGTACAGTAAGTGTGCACCCCTCTGAAGCATTGTGCTGTACAGTAAGTGTGCACCCCTCTGAAGCATTGTGCTGTACAGTAAGTGTGCACCCCTATGTGAAGTATTGTGCTGTACAGTAAGTGTGCGCTGTCTCCTGTGAAGCATTGTGCTGTACAGTATGTGTGCACTGTCTCCTGTGAAGCATTGGGCTGTACAGTAAGTGTGCACCCCTCTGTGAAGCATTGTGCTGTACAGTAAGTGTGCACCCCTCTGAAGCATTGTGCTGTACAGTAAGTGTGCACCCCTCTGAAGCATTGTGCTGTACAGTAAGTGTGCACCCCTCTGAAGCATTGTGCTGTACAGTAAGTGTGCACCCCTCTGAAGCATTGTGCTGTACAGTAAGTGTGCATCCCTCTGAAGCATTGTGCTGTACAGTAAGTGTGCACCCCTATGTGAAGTATTGTGCTGTACAGTAAGTGTGCACCCCTATGTGAAGTATTGTGCTGTACAGTAAGTGTGCACCCCTCTGTGAAGCATTGTGCTGTACAGTAAGTGTGCACCCCTCTGAAGCATTGTGCTGTACAGTAAGTGTGCAATGTCCCCTCTGAAGCATTGTGCTGTACAGTAAGTGTGCACCCCTCTGAAGCATTGTGCTGTACAGTAAGTGTGCACTGTCCCCTCTGAAGCATTGTGCTGTACAGTAAGTGTGCACTGTCCCCTCTGAAGCATTGTGCTGTACAGTAAGTGTGAACCCCTCTGAAGCATTGTGCTGTACAGTATGTGTGCACCCCTCTGTAAAGCATTGTGCTGTACAGTATGTGTGCACCCCTCTGTGAAGCATTGTGCTGTACAGTAAGTGTGCACCCCTCTGAAGCATTGTGCTGTACAGTAAGTGTGCACCCCTATGTGAAGTATTGTGCTGTACAGTAAGTGTGCGCTGTCTCCTGTGAAGCATTGTGCTGTACAGTATGTGTGCACTGTCTCCTGTGAAGCATTGGGCTGTACAGTAAGTGTGCACCCCTCTGTGAAGCATTGTGCTGTACAGTAAGTGTGCACCCCTCTGAAGCATTGTGCTGTACAGTAAGTGTGCACCCCTCTGAAGCATTGTGCTGTACAGTAAGTGTGCACCCCTCTGAAGCATTGTGCTGTACAGTAAGTGTGCACCCCTCTGAAGCATTGTGCTGTACAGTAAGTGTGCATCCCTCTGAAGCATTGTGCTGTACAGTAAGTGTGCACCCCTATGTGAAGTATTGTGCTGTACAGTAAGTGTGCACCCCTATGTGAAGTATTGTGCTGTACAGTAAGTGTGCACCCCTCTGTGAAGCATTGTGCTGTACAGTAAGTGTGCACCCCTCTGAAGCATTGTGCTGTACAGTAAGTGTGCACCCCTCTGAAGCATTGTGCTGTACAGTAAGTGTGCACCCCTCTGAAGCATTGTGCTGTACAGTAAGTGTGCACCCCTCTGAAGCATTGTGCTGTACAGTAAGTGTGCACCCCTCTGAAGCATTGTGCTGTACAGTAAGTGTGCATCCCTCTGAAGCATTGTGCTGTACAGTAAGTGTGCACCCCTATGTGAAGTATTGTGCTGTACAGTAAGTGTGCACCCCTATGTGAAGTATTGTGCTGTACAGTAAGTGTGCACCCCTCTGTGAAGCATTGTGCTGTACAGTAAGTGTGCACCCCTCTGAAGCATTGTGCTGTACAGTAAGTGTGCACCCCTCTGAAGCATTGTGCTGTACAGTAAGTGTGCACTGTCCCCTCTGAAGCATTGTGCTGTACAGTAAGTGTGCACTGTCCCCTCTGAAGCATTGTGCTGTACAGTAAGTGTGCACCCCTCTGAAGCATTGTGCTGTACAATAAGTGTGCACCCCTCTGTGAAGCATTGTGCTGTACAGTAAGTGTGCACCCCTCTGAAGCATTGTGCTGTACAGTAAGTGTGCACCCCTCTGTGAAGCATTGTGCTGTACAGTAAGTGTGCACCCCTCTGAAGCATTGTGCTGTACAGTAAGTGTGCACCCCTCTGTGAAGCATTGTGCTGTACAGTAAGTGTGCACCCCTCTGAAGCATTGTGCTGTACAGTAAGTGTGCACCCCTCTGTGAAGCATTGTGCTGTACAGTAAGTGTGCACCCCTCTGAAGCATTGTGCTGTACAGTAAGTGTGCACCCCTCTGTGAAGCATTGTGCTGTACAGTAAGTGTGCACCACTCTGTGAAGCATTGTGCTGTACAGTAAGTGTGCACCCCTCTGAAGCATTGTGCTGTACAGTAAGTGTGCACCCCTCTGAAGCATTGTGCTGTACAGTAAGTGTGCACCCCTCTGAAGCATTGTGCTGTACAGTAAGTGTGCACCCCTCTGAAGCATTGTGCTGTACAGTATGTGTGCACCCCTCTGTAAAGCATTGTGCTGTACAGTAAGTGTGCACCCCTCTGAAGCATTGTGCTGTACAGTAAGTGTGCATCCCTCTGAAGCATTGTGCTGTACAGTAAGTGTGCACCCCTCTGTGAAGCATTGTGCTGTACAGTATGTGTGCACCCCTCTGAAGCATTGTGCTGTACAGTAAGTGTGCACCCCTCTGAAGCATTGTGCTGTACAGTAAGTGTGCACCCCTCTGAAGCATTGTGCTGTACAGTAAGTGTGCACCCCTCTGAAGCATTGTGCTGTACAGTAAGTGTGCATCCCTCTGAAGCATTGTGCTGTACAGTAAGTGTGCACCCCTATGTGAAGTATTGTGCTGTACAGTAAGTGTGCACCCCTATGTGAAGTATTGTGCTGTACAGTAAGTGTGCACCCCTCTGTGAAGCATTGTGCTGTACAGTAAGTGTGCACCCCTCTGAAGCATTGTGCTGTACAGTAAGTGTGCACCCCTCTGAAGCATTGTGCTGTACAGTAAGTGTGCACTGTCCCCTCTGAAGCATTGTGCTGTACAGTAAGTGTGCACTGTCCCCTCTGAAGCATTGTGCTGTACAGTAAGTGTGCACCCCTCTGAAGCATTGTGCTGTACAGTAAGTGTGCACCCCTCTGTGAAGCATTGTGCTGTACAGTAAGTGTGCACCCCTCTGAAGCATTGTGCTGTACAGTAAGTGTGCACCCCTCTGTGAAGCATTGTGCTGTACAGTAAGTGTGCACCCCTCTGAAGCATTGTGCTGTACAGTAAGTGTGCACCCCTCTGTGAAGCATTGTGCTGTACAGTAAGTGTGCACCCCTCTGAAGCATTGTGCTGTACAGTAAGTGTGCACCCCTCTGTGAAGCATTGTGCTGTACAGTAAGTGTGCACCCCTCTGAAGCATTGTGCTGTACAGTAAGTGTGCACCCCTCTGTGAAGCATTGTGCTGTACAGTAAGTGTGCACCACTCTGTGAAGCATTGTGCTGTACAGTAAGTGTGCACCCCTCTGAAGCATTGTGCTGTACAGTAAGTGTGCACCCCTCTGAAGCATTGTGCTGTACAGTAAGTGTGCACCCCTCTGAAGCATTGTGCTGTACAGTAAGTGTGCACCCCTCTGAAGCATTGTGCTGTACAGTATGTGTGCACCCCTCTGTAAAGCATTGTGCTGTACAGTAAGTGTGCACCCCTCTGAAGCATTGTGCTGTACAGTAAGTGTGCATCCCTCTGAAGCATTGTGCTGTACAGTAAGTGTGCACCACTCTGTGAAGCATTGTGCTGTACAGTAAGTGTGCACCCCTCTGAAGCATTGTGCTGTACAGTACGTGTGCACCCCTCTGAAGCATTGTGCTGTACAGTAAGTGTGCACCCCTCTGAAGCATTGTGCTGTACAGTAAGTGTGCACCCCTCTGAAGCATTGTGCTGTACAGTAAGTGTGCATCCCTCTGAAGCATTGTGCTGTACAGTAAGTGTGCACCACTCTGTGAAGCATTGTGCTGTACAGTAAGTGTGCACCCCTCTGTGAAGCATTGTGCTGTACAGTAAGTGTGCACCCCTCTGTGAAGCATTGTGCTGTACAGTAAGTGTGCACTGTCCCCTCTGAAGCATTGTGCTGTACAGTAAGTGTGCACCCCTCTGAAGCATTGTGCTGTACAGTAAGTGTGCACTGTCCCCTCTGAAGCATTGTGCTGTACAGTAAGTGTGCACCCCTCTGAAGCATTGTGCTGTACAGTAAGTGTGCATCCCTCTGAAGCATTGTGCTGTACAGTAAGTGTGCACCACTCTGTGAAGCATTGTGCTGTACAGTAAGTGTGCACCCCTCTGAAGCATTGTGCTGTACAGTAAGTGTGCACCACTCTGTGAAGCATTGTGCTGTACAGTAAGTGTGCACCCCTCTGAAGCATTGTGCTGTACAGTAAGTGTGCACCCCTCTGAAGCATTGTGCTGTACAGTAAGTGTGCACCCCTCTGAAGCATTGTGCTGTACAGTAAGTGTGCACCCCTCTGTGAAGCATTGTGCTGTACAGTATGTGTGCACCCCTCTGTGAAGCATTGTGCTGTACAGTAAGTGTGCACCCCTCTGAAGCATTGTGCTGTACAGTACGTGTGCTCTGTCCTCTCCCTCCTTTCCTGTCAGTTCCTGGGCGGGCCTGGGGAGGAGCTGCCACAAGCAGCAGCAGCAGGAGGAGGAGGAGGAGGAGGTTTTTGGCCTCTGAATGGATGAACTTCGGATTGTCCTCTTCCGTTTCCAGCACTTCAACAGCCAGAGAAACCAACAACAACTAGTAGTAGTAAGCGATCCGGGGCAGAGGACTGCAGGCAGGGGGAGGAGGGCACAGTCACACCTACACCCTGCCCGTGTGACAGATGGGCACACTGGCTTTGCTGCATCCTGGCAGAGGAGAGATCATGGGGCATTGCCTTGTCTGCAGGTCATACGTGTTGCAGCTCCCTAGGTCCCAGATGTGAGTGGTTAGTGATTGTGCTTGGCATGCTGCTGGTGCAGGGTGCTTCCCTCTCCTGCCTATTTGCATTACCTTGCATTTATATTGTGCTCTGTGACTGACTGTATGTAGGCAGTGCCCTCTTCGGCTGGTACTGTAAGTCACTGTGATTTTTTTGTATGTCAGTGTGAGCACTGCTGGGTGTTCAGCAGCCTTTGTGTGGATGTGACAGCCCTGTGATTGGTCATATCTGCTTAGTGTGCCAGGGAGCTTCTACTCTGCCAGCTTTGGTGCCAGTAGAACTGCTGTGTGGTTGCCTGTTGGTGCCGGATAAGGTGAAGACGCCATGAAGAAGTTTTCTCGGATGCCCAAATCAGAGAGCGGCGGTGGAGGTGGTGGACCAAGCCTTGGTACTGGATCATCTGGAAATTTTGTCACTGGAGGGGTGACCGTGGGCAGACAGTTCACCGTTGGGCGCCACCAAGTCACTGTGGAAGAGCTGGTGGCAGAAGGTAACCTATCTTTACTTTCCGAAATTCTTAGAATAATTTTTAGTATTATGTCTATTATACAAAGATAATGCAATGTACAGTATATCTTTCTATGTAATGTTTATGTTTACTTATGCATTATTTATTTTATATATTTATCTATAAAAAAAATATATATATTCTTCACTTTATTATTATATTTATTTTTTTCTGCCTCCAAGTTCTAGTTCAGTCAAGTAACTCTGTCCCACTTAGCGATTGTGCAATAGGCAGGGAGTGGACTCACCATTGTATTGTCATATTACTGTAGACATATTGACACATGAAGCAAAAACTGCAATAAACTCCTTCTTTTCACTTCCTCTAATTCCTCGCAATGATGGCGAATATTACCATGAAGGACGACTTCGACTTTTTTCAGTGTGTTATTTTCTGAACTAACACCTAGCGTTAAAGAAATTCTATAGGTTCATATTCACAAGACTAAAGTAGTAGCATTTCTTTCACATTTCTGTCACATATTGAGGTCTCGTCAGTATGGATTTGATTACTAAATTCCAGTGTTTTTTATAACCAAAGTGCCTCCAGCTGTTTCAAAACTACAACTCCCAGCATGCCCGGACAGCCAACGGCTGTCCGGGCATCCTGGGAGTTGTAGTTTTTCAACAGCTGGAGGTACCCTGGTTGAGAAACACTGGCTTAGGTTGCATTCACACTAGGGATCGACCGATATCGTTTTTTTTTGTTTTTTTTTAGGGCCGATACCGATAATCTGTGACCTTTCAGGCCGACAGCCGATAACTTATACCGGAATATTGGTATAAGTTATCGGCTATTTCCCCCCCACCCCAATGATTTAAAGCGGTCGCTTTAAATCAATGAACTGCAGCGGCTTTTGCGGGGCCAGAGACCGCTGCCACCGCCCACTTCTCTCCCCCTGCCTGTCCTGGGGTCCTCCCTAGTCCAACCACCACCGCCGCCACTGCACCATTGCCTCCCCCATCCTCGGTTTTATATTTACCTGTTCCCAGGGTCCGCGGCGTCCTGAGCTGTCACTGTGCGCACTGACGGTGACGTCGCGTTGAGGACATCACTCATCATTGCGCTGCGCAGCGCGCAGGATGTCGCTGGAGCCAGAAGTAGTGCAGACCCCGGGAACAGGCAATTATAAAACCGGGGATGGGGGAGGCAATGGGGCGGCGGCGACGGTGGTCTTTGGCCGGGGAGGCGGGGCATTATCAGCATATTGACAAGGTAATTGCCAATACCGATAATGTCCAAAATCGTGAATATCGGCCAATAATATCAGCCAAACAGATAATCGGTCAATCCCTAATTCACGCCTCATTTTCACTCTACGGTTGCCGGATTCAGCTGGGGGAGGGGAAAACCGGGCGCTCCTGTACCCCAACCGGACTAGCGCTGAAATCCATTTACTTTAATGAGCCAACCAGAGTCAAACGGTCACTCCGGTCAGCTCATTTTTGACCCGTATGCGGTTTTCTGACCGGACCTAAAATCGTAGTATACTACGGTTTTAGGTCCGGTCGCAAATCCGGATTCGGGACGAAAATGAGTCGACCGGAGTCACCGTTTGACTCTGGTTGGCTCATTAAAGTAAATGGATTTCAGCGCTAGTCCGGCTGGGGTACAGGAGTGCCCGGTTTTCCCCTCCCCCAGCCAGATCCGGCAATCGTAGAGTGAAAACGAGATGTGAAAGCAGCCTTACATAGTGAAACCTCTTTAGTACATATTTTATGGCATTTTTTGGGTGGACTTCTCAAAGAGGTTTTAGTGTAGTATAGGTTTGCAGCTTCTTACCAGAACATTCAGAGCCTTTAGGAAAAAAATTCTGCAGGTCCGTTTTTTTTTTTCTTCCTCTGCTCGACTCTTCAAAACAACAGAAACCTGTCGGACCCCATTTAATGTCAATGGGACAGGTTGTTGTCCATTCTGCAGCAGACTGTCCAGTTCCGTTGTTTGTCTTTGAAACTGACTCTCTGAAATGGACTTTCCGGAACGGCGCTCCAACGCACATGTGAACTCAGCCTTGGCCTTGATTTTAGATTGCGGTGCTATGGCCACATGTGGTCCCTGGGGTAACATTTCCCCAATCACAGTCGTGTGATGGATAGTGGGCCACACTATCTCTAAAATAAGTGAAACCACAGGAACCAGTGGCAGTTGTTTTCATATTTTTTTAGCTGAATTTAAAAATAAACTATGAACTCTTGTTCTTTTCCTATCTTTAATACATATATCCTGCTACATATATATTGTGAATACAGTGGAATATTTATTTGCGTCTTTGGACGTGCTCATTCCATTAATGTCTACGGGAGCACTGGACCTTATTGACATCTGTGAATCTGCAGTAGAACAATGGGTAATCGGTTTGTATCTGTGCGTAAAGACATAATAGAAATTTCGAACCTGAAGAACCTTTCACACTTTACTAATAAGCTGAAGGTAGCCCAGAGCTGAAATTCTGCTTGCATATATTCCACAGCAAATATCTGCATGCAGATTATTTTGCTAACTATTGAAGTCAATGAGTAGCAACATTATCTGCTTGCGGATTTTCCCCTGCGGAAATTTCGCTTGTGGATCTTCCTCTGGGGAAATGCCATTTACGGAGTACCGCAGCAGAAATTCTGCAGGCTGAATATCAGCTGCTGGCAACCTGCACTAGATTAAGACTAGTCAACATACCCTCGCGTTTACACGGCAGAATTTCTGAATGGAATTCTGCATGAATTTATAGCCAATACACTTCAATGGGATTCCGCTGTCTCATTTACACAGCCGAATTCCTGCTGCAGAATTTCCGCTGTAGGAATTCCATTAAAGTGAATTGGCTATAAATTCAAGCAGAATTGTCATGCAGAATTCAGTGCTGCCTATGGTCTAGTTCACACGGATGGATCCGCAGTGTATTTTACGCTCTGGATCCGCCAACGATGGACCCTACAATGTGCCTGCTCGGAGCAGCAATCCGCCTTGCGCATGCGCAGTATACTCGCACATATACTCGGGCAGTATACTCGTATAATCGCAGCTGCTCTCGGCCTAGCTCAGGGAGCAGGGGGAGTGGCCGCGATATGTGCGAGTACACCGCGCATGTGCGCTTTGACTCGCACATTGCAGTGTATCTGCTCCTAGCGGCTGATTGCTGCTCTGAGCAGGCACATCTGGAGGCACACTGTAGGGTTAATCGTTGGCGGATCTGTAAAGTACACTGTGGATCCGTCCGTGTGAATGAGCCCATAGGGTACATTCACACGTAGAGGCTCTGCTGCATATTTTGTGCAGCTGATTTTGCTACCCATTAACTTCAATGCAGATCCTGTATGTGTGAATGTTTTTTTTCCTGTAGTACATCCTTTTTTACAGTAATAGTGGACGGTGCTCTTTCAAGGGGAATTTACTGTTTTGTACTGGCTTGTTGCATTTACTGGCATCTGTTTAACTTCAAAGCGGTCAAGAGAACTCTTTGCAGCTATTCAAGTGATCTAAAGTGTTTCTCCAGTAATGATCTCTTACTAGACCTGACCATGTGCATGCTGGTCGGTACAGTTGTGGAGGCAGCTGTGCATCGCCCATAAGATGTTCTCTTAAGGTCTTATTAATTTGGATAAGCCCAGTGCATGATACAGTCCGAGTGTTAGATCAGTGGCGTAGCTATAGAGGTAGCAGTCGCACCGGGGCTCTGGTGCCTAAGAGGACCCCAAAGCACAACTACCCCATAAGAGACCAGTATTATATTCAGCATTTGGGGCCCTGTTGCAGATTTTGCATGGGGGCCCAAAAGCTGCAAGCTACACCTCTGTGTTAGATGGTTGCCTTGGCAAGTTTATCACCTCTTCAATTTTGCAGGTATAAGCACTGGCACTAGACATTGTAGAGAGTCATGCTTTGAATAGTCTTCAGTTTAATTTCCCTGAGAAAATGTGATCTACATGTTAGTGACTCTGTTCCATCTGTTTCCCAAACATGTCATTTTACTCAAACCCACAGTACCTACCTTTTGAGTCTTGGAAAATAGAAGTATATGTTCAGGGTTTTAGAAGAACAGTGACAGCAGCATCACTATATGCAGGTTAGTGCCAGTGATGCTAAGTAAAATGCTCTTAACCTGACCAAAATATGTACATTTTCTTTTCTGCGCAATGGAGGTGGACTTGGAGACTTTGTGCATTTTCTATGCAGTCCCCTGTGTATCATTTACGCCCTCCTATACTTTCTCGCGTCTGCTTGGTGCAGTGTTTCTCAATTCTAGTCCTCAGGGCCCCCCAACAGGTCATGTTTTCAGGATTTCCTAAGTCTTTCACGGGTGATATAATTATGGTCAGTGAATCAGGCATCACCACAGTTATAGACTAAGGAAATCCTGAAAACATGACCTGTTAGGGGGCCCTGAGGACTGGAATTGAGAAACTCTGGCTTGATGCGAGTCCTGAATCATGTGACTGCATTGATTCTACGCTACCTTGCATGAGCCAAGGCCACAGTACATCTGGAAGTGAGGTGCACTTTAGCTTCATTATATTGTCCATTGGTGTACAGCAGTGATTCTCAACTGGGGTTCACCGAGTTCCATTGAGAACTGCCAGGGGTTCCACGGGCTTCAACAGGTGGTGGTTGTTATTATTATTATTTTTTTTAATCTCCTGCCCCGGCCTGCGCGCCTGTGAATCACGGCGGTGCAGGGGGGAAGGGTAGCCTGCATGCACATTGCGTGTATGTGCGCACTGCGCACACAGCGTCCCCTCCCCCCTGTGGCACTGTTAGTGAGTCAAAGGCGCACAGGCCGTGAAGGGGAGAAATGCAGGGGATGATGCGCCGGCCCCCTGAATTATCTTCCCGCCGGCCCCCTGGATTATCTTCCCGCTAGCTCCCCGGATAATTTTCTCCCTGTCACCCATGTACACTCTTCTACAATGATCTGTCACCTATGTACACCCCTCTGTCACACACTACATCCCTCTGTCACCCATGTACACTCTTCTACAATGATCTGTCACCTATGTACACCCCTCTGTCACACACTACATCCCTCTGTCACCCATGTACACTTCTCTACACACCTGTCACCCATGTACACCTTTCTGCATCCCTCTTTTACCCCTTTACACCTATACGCCCCTGTATTCCTCCTCACTTGTAAAAGGGGAATCTGGAGGCTGATGCTTGAAAAGTGCGGAGCCTAATAGGTTTGTTTAGCAGGTTTAACGGTGAAGAATTGTGGCTGGAAGAAATCAAGAAATCGTCATGATGGCCCGGACCAGATGAGCAGAGAAGGGAACGACGCTGATTTTAGAAGACGTCACTTGTGAGTTGCTGTATAAAGCAGCACTGTAATCTACATACCAACAGATTACAGTGCTCGTCAACTTCGGTAGAGGTTCCCCGTGATTTTTTTTTTTTCGAGGGGTCCCCCAAGCTGAAAAAGGTTGGGAAACACTCGTGTACTGTACACAAGTGTTTCCCAACCTTTTTTGGTGTTCTGCACCATAGTGTATAATCAATGTGGGCACATGGTCCAGGAATCATCAAGCATGCGTGAGAAAGAGGAGGGCATGCATATTTATGAATGGGGGCGGCATACACATTGCACAAAGTCTCAAAACATCTCTCCTCCATTGCGCAAAAAATTATTTTGCATATAAGCAAAAAGGCTGATATCTAGGAAATGAATGAATTTTGGTCAGGTAGCGTGCGTTTTACTCAGCATCACCCACACTATATGCCTTTATGTGCAGGTTAGTGCGGAGTATCCTGATGTCAGCTTCCCTTGAAGGGGTACTCCGGTGGAAAACCTTTTTTTTTTTTTTTTTATCAACTGGTGCCAGAAAGTTAAACAGATTTGTAAATTACTTCTATTAAAAAATCTTTACCCTTCCAGTACTTTTAAGCAGCTGTATGCTACAGAGAAAATTCTTTTCTTTTTGAATTTCTTTTTTGTCTTGTCCACAGTGTTCTCTGCTGACACCTGATGCCCGTATCAGGAACTGTCCAGAGCAGCATCGGTTTGCTATTGGGATTTTCTCCTGCTCTGGACAGTTCCTGACAAAAAAAAAAAAAAAAAAAAAAAGAACATTTCCTCTGTAGCATACAGCTGCTAAAATGTACTGGAAGGCTAAAGATTATTTAATAGAAGTCAAATAGAATTTTTTTTTTCCACCGGAGTACCCCTTTAATAAGTGTCACTGCTCCAGGTTTACAGCTTCATAATATGTAGCAAGTTGGAGTAATGGTCCTTTTATATAGGAAGACACATGGGTGATGCCAGTCGTCTACTAAGCCTTTGTTACGGCTGAATGATGTGCATGTTCTATACTTTGATGGCCGCACCACATCCCCTGTTTACACAGGGAGATATGTGGCCGACCAACAGTGTTTTTTAGGGCTGCACAGTCGACAAACCATAATCAGCCCCATGTAAATGTGGAATACTCAGCCTGTTCATCCCAGTGTAAAGGCACTTGACTAGCATTGATATGATATGATTGGACAAGTATAAAGAAATATAGTCATACTGGGCTGTGAAATAAGAAGCCTTAATGACATTTGGGAGGGCTGCAAGTTTATAATTGCTTTCATTTTCTAGGAAATAACAAATAAGTTTCCAAAACATTGTAATTGGGTTATTACGTTTTATTTGGGGGATTTTGCAGGTTAAAAGGGAAACTATGATGAGTATTTTGGTTGAAGAATACAGAACACGGTACAGGACATGAATAATCTACAGAAAATCTTCACTGAGCTAGGGAGATTGTGTCTGTCCTCACACAACAAAAGATTTGGTAGCCAAAGTGACGGGATTGAATGGCTCTGTTGTTGCTTATGCCTTTTTAGTTCAAAATGTCAAATCATGTCAAACGACTGCGGAAGGAATGTGGGCATACAGAATGTTTTGCTCACTAGTACAGCATCATTAAAGAAACATTCCAGGTTTGTTTGTTTTTGGTCTATATCATACACACTCACTATCGCAAGTCCTACAGCGCCATTTGTTTTATTCCAGTACAGCGGCATCCATGCGTTTCAAAGAGAATGGGTCTTTAAAGGGGTACTCCGCCCCTAGACATCTTATCACCTTTCCGAAGTTTAGGGAATAAGATGTCTGATCACGGAGGTCCCGCCACAGGGACCCCCCCCCCCCAATCTCCCTGCAGCACCCGGCATTTTATTCAGTATGTGTGGAATGCTGGGTTCCCACGGCAGGAGATCGCCTATCCTTTTGGGATCCTATTTCCCATGGGCAGCCACTTATCCCCTATCCTGTGAATAGGGAATAAGATTGTTTTCATCGGACTACTTCTTTTAGTGCTAGAATATTCCTTTAAAGCGTACCTGTCACAGTGCAAAAAAAAAAGTGAGTATGTTACTCAGTACCTAATCCTGATCATGTACATGTCATTTATCTATCTAGGACCTATATATCCCTAACAAATAGCATTTATATGTAGCTCACTTGCTTTGTCTTCTTGCCTTATGGAGGGGGCGTGTCCATCTCTCTCCCTCACTGTAATAACTCATCTGCTCTGAGTCTGAGAGCAGCCTGGCAGCCTGCATATCACTGCACAGTAGTTTTTATGCAGACAATTTCTATCTTTTCCTAGTAAAGCTGGATGCTAATCAACATTGCTGTCACTGTGTGTGTCATTCAGCTTTCACAGACTCCTGAATGTCTGATTAGCTTCTTTATCATTTAGGAGTCAGAGAAAGCTTTGGCTGTTCAAGCATGCTGGGAGTTGTAGTTTTGCAACAGCTGGAGCTGCAGTGTTTGTAAAGCCCTGTGTTAGAGCAGTGTTGCCTTTAGCTGTTGCAAAACTACAACTCCCAGCATGCCCACACATCCTTTGTCTATAGTTTTGCTGGAGGCACACAACTGGAGAATACACAGATCTAAAACAGAGTTTTACAAAGATTGTACCCCCAGTTGTTGCAAAACTATAACTCCCATCATGGGAGTTGTAGTTTAGGAACAGCTAAAGGCTGTAGTGGTACAAGGGACTAAAATGGTGCACAATCTACTTGTCCCTCATGACGATCCACTTGTCCTGGTACACAAAATCATTTTAACCAAAATAGTATGTAAATAAGGTCTTTATTGGTTTATTTGCACTTTCGTTTTCTCCTCCTAGCGCATTCGTGATGTGAAATAATTTAGCAAATTTTTTTTTCTTTTTTTATGCCATTTACCTTGTGTTTAAACTTGCATGTTTGATACTTTAGGTCAGCCTGATGACAGCAATACCAGATTTGTTTGGTTTCTGTCATGTTTTACTAATTAAAAAAAAAAAAGTTTGAAACTTTTTAGAATTTTTGTAAATTGCCATTTTCTGATGTCTGTTACAGTAAAATTTTTCTGTATACTGGGCCGTATGAAGGCTCATTTTTTGCGCCGTAATCTGCTGTTTGTATCTGTACCATTTTGGTATTGATGGGACTTTTTGATCACGTTCTACTTTATTTTTTCTGTTATGAAAAAACAAAATTCTAAGTTTGGTATTTTTCTTACGTTAACGTCATTGACTGCACTGGATAATTAATGTTATATTTTAATAGTTCGGACAACACGCACGCGCCAATACCAAATGTTTTTTTTTTATAATTTTTTATATGAAAAAAGGGGGGGGGGGGGTAGAGAAAAGGAAGGGTGATGTTATTTATTTTTTTTTTTTATATGGAAGGGGTTAATGTATGTGTGTGTTTTATAACTTTTTTTTTTTTTTTTTTTTTTTTTTACACTATTGGTCCCTTAGGGGGACTTTAAGAAGGAATCATTAGATTCCGCATACAGATCAATGGAGTTCCATAGAACTCTATTGATGTGTGTGATCTGTGCTCATTTGGATGAGCCTGCTCGAGGCAGGCTCGATCAAATACAGATCCACGGAGCCATGGGATGAGAGGTAAGCACTCTGGCTACCTCCATAGCGGATCGGGGGGGGGGGGGCGATCCACCCCACCAGACCACCAGGGATTGTGATAAAGTCCCTTAGGTCGCCACTGTCAAAGCTGACAGTGGCGATCTAAAGGGTTAACAGCCAGCTGTGGCGATTGCCGTGGCCAGGCTATTAGCGGCGGCCACCAGTTACCGCAATCAGCTGGGGCCCCCGGGTATGGAGCGGGCTCGAGTCAGGAGCCCATTCCATACACCATGAGTGCCATGGTCTTAAAATTAGAGGTCCGGTGTGAGGTACGAAGCGCCTCCGTTCTGCACCTCACCAGCCCTGCTTGCCCGAATCAGGGCTAAACGCATTCAAAATTTACCTGCCCAGTGCACGGAACTGCATGTCCCGGGGTGTCGGGCGATAGGATTTCCACATCCCTGTCCTATACTGGATGCCAACACACTTTACGGTCGGTATCTAGTATGCTGCAAAATACACAATAGTCTGTCTGCATAAAGACAGATGACCCCTAGTGATTTTTTAAGTAAAATTGAATTTATGTATATTTTAAAAAGTCATCTTATCAGTAGTACTACAAAATATAAAAAGTTTTTCATAATGACAGTGTCTCTTTAAAGGGGTAGTCCAGTGGTGAAAAACTTATCCCCTATCCTAAGAATAGGGGATAAGTTTGAGATCGCGGGGGGTCCGACCGCTGGGGCCCCCTGCGATCTCTCTGTACGGGGCCCCGGCTCTCCGGCCAGATAGCGGGTGTCGACCTCCGCACGAGGCGGCGGCCGACACGCCCCCTCAATACATCTCAATGGCAGAGCCGGAGATTGCCGAAGGCAGTGCTTCGGCTCTGCCATAGAGTTGTATTGAGGGGGCGTGTTGGCCGCCGCCTCGTGCGGAGGTCGACACGCCCCCTTCCCGCGGGCTGTCGGGGCTCCGTACAGGAGATCGCAGGGGGCCCCTGCGGTCGGACCCCCCGCGATCTGCAACTTATCCCCTATCCTTAGGATAGGGGATAAGTTGCTCACCACTAAGTCACCACTGGACTACTCCTTTAAGGGCTTGAAGAAAATGCTTGTGCGTCTACATATTGTTGTAAGGGTGGGTTCACACCACGATTTCACTCTATGGCTGCCGGATCCATTTGCGTGGAGCGAAAACCAGGCGCTTCCGTATCCCAGCCGGACCCGGCCCGTATCTAATTCATTTCAGGGAGCCCACCGGAATAAATCGGTGACTCCGGTGACCCCCCCCCCCCCCCCCCCAACCGGATTCGGCAGCCATAGAGTGAAATCCTGGTGTGAACCTACCCTCCCTTATTAGGGCACCCCCTGGAGTTCTATTTTCAAAAGATGCTGTTAGTATACCAATTCTTATTGATTGGCTGCACAAAAAAGTAAAAATCACTCATCACTCCACCGCCCCTGTATGAGAAGATCAGGGTGTTGGGACAGAGCTGTTAGACACATGAGGTTAGATAGTTGTATTGGAGAACAACGCTTCCTGAATAGATGCATTCTCGTTTATTCCATTTATGAGACATATTTGCTTAATGCTTGCAGGATAAAAGCCTAGTGTTAGGCCAAAATGTTGCATAACTGGAATAAATAAGCTCTCATCTACTCAGTAAGGCAGTACTAACCTGTAGTATTTTGGTCAGTATTTGGTCAATATGTTTAACCAAACCAGGAGTGGGTCAAAAATACAGAGAACGGTACAAATCTCTCCATTATAGTTTTTCTCTGTGTCAGTCCCATTTCTGGTTTTGGCTTAGTACACTGATCAAAATGTGGACTATATACTGATCAGAATACTGTGTGTGAACCCAACCTGCTTGGATTGTCCAATTTTGGGAGGTTCATATGGAGCCCAATAAGAGACATTTCTGTTCAGGGTCCTATGGACTGCTTTGGTCTATAATTTTTGCTTTGGACACTGGTGAATGTGACCGAACCAGAAGAACACCGGGGAAGCAATTCAAAAATTATAACATTTTGGACCATCGAACAAAGAAAAGCAATATTTCTTTGTAGGACATAGGATAGCTAAATGTATTTTTAAATCTTAAAACTAGAATGGCCTGAAGTGATCTTCTCCTAGTTTGCCAATCCTATTTGAAGTCATTTGAGACAGTCTGGTTGCTATGGATACAACTTATTTTTTATTTTTTTTATAAGGCATTGTCATGTAGAGCATCTTTACCACAAAGCAATATAGGCTCTATACTAAAGACGGGTAGTGCTTATATTCTTTTATGACACAAAACACAACTTGCCCAGGGGTCTGTAATGTAGATACAGTATTTGTAGCTACAGATAGAGAAATGTGAGAAATGCTGAGTGGCCCTTGGGAATTTGGAACATGACGGGTTCTGCTTGCTGATATTGATGTTGAGCAATGTTCTGCAGAGTATAATGGGTGATATATAGGTGAACATATCCATTTACCTTTGTATACAAAACCATGGGAATCTTTTCTTTTAACGATGTTTACCTTTTTAAATGTAAATGCCTAAAGAAAAATGCTCTATCACGTGAGGAGATTCTTGCATAGAGCTGTGTTTTATGGCTTATGCAGTATCATGTTTCAAGTACAAGCTTCAAAACTAAAACTTGACCCGGGAAGCTGTAGATCATTTTGCTAGAAAACTACAGAATATTGCAGGGTTTTGTAATGTTCAATAACAGAAAATAGTCTGGCAATTACATTTATACTGTAATTGGACCATCATTTACAGAGATATTCCCGGGTATATTGGGGCCCCCATATGGAAACTTTTGTAAATTTAAATGGAAAATGTATGTTTAAAAAAAAAAAAAAAAAAAAAAAATACAAAAGAAAGAGAGAGAAAAAAAAAAAAAAAAGCTTAAAGGGGTATTCCAGAAAAAAACTTTTTTTTAGACATATCAACTGGCTCCGGAAAGGTAAACAGATTTGTAAATTACTTCTATTAAAAAAATCTTAATCCTTCCAATAGTTATTAGTTTCTGAAGTTTTCTGCCTAACTGCTCAATGATGATGTCACGTCACAGAAGCTGTGCATGATGGGAGAATATCCCCATAGGAACTGCACAGCTCCCGGGACGTGAGTCATCAGAGAGCAGTTAGACAGAAAACAACAACTCAACTTCAGATGACTATTGGCAGCATTAAGATTTTTTTATAGAACTAATTTACAAATCTGTTTAACTTTCCAGAGCCAGTTGATATATATATAAAAAAAAAAAGTTTTGGCCTGGAATACCCCTTTAAATGACCTATATCCATGGCATTCTTTTGCATCTGTTTGTTAGTATGGTCTGTTTAACAGCAATTACGGAAGAGTGGCGGGGTAGGAGAGAACAGCCATGTGAACCTAGCATAACTCAACACACAGCCACAAATATCTAAACTTTGGCAACAAAAGTGAGTACACCCTTAACCCCTTAAGGACTCTGCGTTTTTCAGTTTTTGCATTTTCATTTTTTCCTCCTTACCTTTTAAAAATCATAACCCTTTCAATTTTCCACCTAAAATCCATATTACGGCTTATTTTTTTGTGCCACCAATTCTACTTTGCAGTGACATTAGTCATTGGAAAAAATGGAAAAAAAATAATTGTGCGACAAAATTGGAGAAAAAATTCAATTTTGTAACTTTTGGGAGATTCTATTTCTGTAAAAATGACACCTTCTCTTTCTTCTGTAAGTCCATACAGTTAAAATGATACCCTACTTATATAGGTTTGATTTTTGTTGTACTTCTGGAAAAAATCATAACTACATGCAGGAAAATTTATACGTTTAAAAATGTCATCTTCTGACCTCTATAAATTTTTAATTTTTCCAAGAACGGGGCAGTTTGAGGGCTCATTTTTTGCGCCGTGATCTGAAGTTTTTATCGGTACAAATTAGATTTTTTGATCGCTCTTTATTAATTTTTTAATGGTATAAAAAGTGACCAAAAATACACTGTTTTGGACTTTGGAATTTGTTTACGTGTACACAATTGACCATTGGTTTAATTAATAATATATTTTTATAGTTCGGACATTTACGCACACGACGATACCACATATGTTTATTTTTATTTACACTTTTTGTTTTTTTATGGGAAAAGGTGATTCAAACTTTTATTAGGGAATGGGTTAAATCACATTTATTAGCACTATTTTTTTTTTTTTTGCAGTGTTATAGCTCCCATAGGGGGTTATAACACTGCACACACTGATCTTTTACACTGATCACTGGCATGTATTAACATGCAATTGATCAGTGTTATCGGCGCTTGACTGCTCCTGCCTGGATCTCAGGCACGTAGCAGTCATTTGCCGATCGGACACCGAGGAGGCAGGTAGGGATCCTCCCGCTGTCCTGTAAGCTGTTCGGGATGCCATGATTTCATCGCGGCGGTCCCAAACAGCCCAACTGAGCTGCCGGGATACTTTCAGTTTCACTTCAGTCGCGTCATCTTTGATCGCCGCGTCTGAAGGGTTAATACAAGGCATCAACACGGGTCCTGGCCGTTAATGGCCGCCGGGACGACCCGATATGAAGCGGGGTCACCACGTTAATATTTTGTGGACCACCATTATTCCAGCACTGCCTTAAGCCTTCTAGACGTGGAGTTCACCAGAGTTTCACAGGTTGCCACTTGAGTTCTCTTCCACTCGTCCATGATGACATCATAGAGCTGGGGGATGTGCTCCCCCACCTTCCATTTGATGACACCACCTAAACCCTGTGTTCAATAGGGTTTAGGTGTGGAAACATGCTTAGCCAGTCCATCACATTTACCCTCAAACATACCTAAAATACATAATAAAAACAGAGATGACAAATGGGCGTCTCTGGTGGCTATACTTGTAATATAAGGAAGTATATATTGCTTTTAATCCTGGAGGGTATACATCAAATCCATAATTGGATCCAATATAAATGGTGCCAAATAAAAACACTCCCAAAAAAAAAGGGCAAGTGCAAAGTCTAAGGTGCAAAATCAATAAACACCACAAGGGATACCCACATGTCCGAACCAGGAAACTATCAGGAGACGTCCACCCCTATGTCCATTTCGTATCTGAGTCCTTCTTCCAGGGGAATAGGGGGAGATCTATCAATCAAGGCAGACAGGGGAGGGAGAAGCTGCACGGAACCCCACTGGTAACTTGGAGCATCATTTCCAATCAGCTTTATAGCTATCCACATGTAGAAAAAAATGAGTGGTGCACGGGGGGTACTCAGTCCTCAAGACCAGACCACGGTCGGCAATATAAGTACCGTAAGGTAGAATTAGAAGACGGCACTCCAGTGCAGGAATAGTGAAGGCAAAAAAAGTTTATTCACCCTTCCAGTACAAAAATGATGCAACGTTTCAACTTCACAGTGAAGTCTTTTTCAAGCTCTAGCTATGATTCCTTTAACATGCTGCATGCTTGTAGAGTGAATCATACATCTTTGTAATAAGGGAGCCTGTCAGAGTTTCAGATGATGACAGGTTCCCTTTAGCTGAAGTAGGAGTTTCTGGCAATTGGTTGGACAAATAGTCCCAAGAGGCTGCTATGTAACCCACTAAACTCTGGTGTTAGCAACCTTCTCCAAGCAAGCATTTTTCACTTAGGACTTCTTTTAGGGAACTATGGTCATCTATATCTTTATAACTTGATATACACTGCTCAAAAAAATAAAGGGAACACTTAGATAACACATCCTAGATCTGAATGAATGAACTAATCGTATGAAATTCTTTCGTCTTTACATAGTTGAATGTGCTAACAACAAAATCACACAAAAATTATGGAAATCAAATTTATCAACCCACGGAGGGCTGGATATGGAGCCACACTCTAAATCAAAGTGGAAAACCACACTACAGGCTGGAATGATGGAATGTCCTTAAAACAAGTCAAAATAAGGCTCAGTAGTGTGTGTGGTCTCCATGTGCTCCTGGACTGTCTGTGGTGCAACGTGGCATTGGTGGATGGAGCAAGACATTAAGTCCCATATGCGCTCAATCGGATTCTGGTCTGAGGAACCAGCAGGCCAGTTCATAGCATCAATGCCTTCCTCTTGCAGGTACTGCTGACACACTCCAGCCACATGAGGTCTATCATTGTCTTGCATTAAAGGATCCCAGGGCCAACTGCACCAGCATATGGTCTCACAAGGGGTCTGAGGATCCCATCTTGGTATCTAATGGCAGTCAGGCAACCTCTGGCAAGCACATGGAGGGCTGTGCAACCCCCCAAAGAAATGCCACCCCACACCATTACTGACCAACCGCCAAACTGGTCATGCTGGAGGATGTTGCAGGCAGCAGAACGTTCTTCACGGCGTCTCAAGACTCTGGCACGTCTGTCACATGTGCTCAGTGTGAACCTGCTTTCATCTGTGAAGAGCACAGGGCGCTAGTGGTGAATTTGCCAATCTTGGTGTTCTCTGGCAAATGCCAAACGTCCTGCACGGTGTTGGGCTGTAAGCACAACCCCCACCTGTGGACGACGGGCCCTCATACCACCCTCATGGAGTCTGTTTCTGATTGTTTGAGTGGACGCATGCACATTTGTGGCCTGCTGTAGGTCATTTTGCAGGACTCTGGCAGTGCTCCTCCTTGCACAAAGGCTGAGGTAGCGGTCCTGCTGCTGGGTTGTTGCCCTCCTACGGCCTCTTCCACGTCTCCTGATGTACTGGCCTTCTCCTGGTAGTGCCTCCATGCTCTGGATACTACGCTGACAGACACGGCTCACATTGATGTGCCACCTGGATGAGCTGCACTACTTGAGCCACTTGTGTGGGTTGTAGACTCCGTCTCATGCTACCACTAGAGTGAAAGCACCGCCAGCATTCAAAAGGGACCAAAACCTGAGCCAGGAAGCATAGGAACTGAAAAGTGGTCTGTGGTCACCACCTGCAGAACCACTCCTTTATTGGGGGTGTCTTGCTAATCGCCTATAATTTCCACACGTTGTCTGTTCCATTTGCACAACAGCATGTGAAATTGATTGTCAATCAGTGTTGCTTCCTGAGTGGACAGTATGATTTCACAGAAGTGTGATTGGAGTTACATCTTGTTGTTTAAGTGTTCCTTTTTTTTTTTTTTTTGAGCAGTGTATATGGCAGCACAAATGTTGCTTGTTTCATATAAAGGGATCCAAACTTTACTTTTAGGGTTTTTTCATTTCTATGGTGTGTGCAGTTATAATAGCATGTTTTTAATGTAACAAATATAGTATTTTAACACTTAAGGACCCAGGGCGTACCTGTACATCTTGAGTCCGCTTCCATTCTATAACGCGGGGCCACGGCGGGTTGGGCTCAGCCTCTAACAACGGCCGGGACCCGTGGCTAATAGCCCGTGGTACCGCTATAAACTTCAGATCACGGCGCAAAACATGAGCCTTCATACCACCCCATACGCAGAAAATTAAAAAAGTTCTAGGGGTCAGAAGATGACCATTTTAAACGTATACATTTTCCTGCATGTAGTTATGATTTTTTTTTGAGAAGTAATACAAAATCAAACGTATATAAGTAGGGTATCATTTTAATTGTATGAAACCTATAGATCACCACGAGGCAATCTAAAAGTTAGCCCATTTCCCATATATATAAAAACTTAATCTTTATTAATTTGCTAAAGACACACCAAAAAAGTGGATTAAAATTCCAGTATTAATCACTCCTTCATGGATAAAGGTAAATCCACATATAGTGGTGCCACCCCCTCAATGAAAGCCTATGGGAGGGGGCATGATAGCTGTCACGCCCCCTCCCATAGGTTTGCATTGAGGGGGCAGAGCGTGATGTCACACGGGGGCGGGGCAGTGATGTCACAAGGTTCCGGCCCCCGTGATCGCCAGTAATCAGACCCGGAGCGAACATGCTCCGGGGACTTATTCTAACGGGGTGCTGCGTGCAAGACGAGGGTCCCCAGCGGCGGGACCCCCACGATCAGGCATCTTATCCCCTAAGATATCTTAGCGCTGGAGTACCCCTTTAAATACATTTTTGGTAATAACCACCACTACGACAATAATAGCTTTCACTAAGGTTTTTAATGTATTTTCCCAGGTTCATGAATGCAAGTCTGCCTAGTTACATCCCATCTCCTGTTACATTGTATAACTGGCAGAACTGCTCTTAAAGGGTAGCTCCCACCATCCTATATATTTTTTTTTCTATCCCTGTCTATTGCCCATCTATCCCTAACCCCCTCCTTGCTTTAATTTTTTTTTTTTACTATATTAAAAATAACTTTTTGTCTGCCTGGTAGTGTGCTCACTACCAGGCAGACTTCCCCAGCAGGCCCCATGTCACTGATGCCTGCTGGGGCCAACATCCGCCCTTAGTTCATCTACACAGGGTGCCTCCAGCTGTTTCACCACTACAACTCCCAGCTTGCCCTGACATCTTTTGGCTGTCAGGGCATGCAGGGAGTTGTAGTAGTGAAACAGCTGGAGGCACCCTGTGTAGATGAACTATAAGTTAGTGCCATGCGGCGCTACCCTGTTCCCTCTGTCACACCTACCCCCCCCCCCCCCCCGCCCCGCCCCCATTCTGAATCCCGGAACCCCGCTCTCCTCCAACCCCCGTTATAACAACCAACTGCCCTAAATAATATTAATAAACATACTTACTGATACTGCAGAGTCCGGCAGCTGGCGTACAGGGGCAGCTGCGGCGACGACATGTGCGGGAGGAGTGGCCTCCCATCCAGTGGCCAGGGAGCCAATGCGCTTGCTCCCGTCTGTCTGATTGACAGGCAGGGAGCGAGCGCAGCGTAAATGAATTGTGACCGATTGCCAGGCCGCAATCAGTCTGAATTCAGGCGTGACGTCACGCCGTGCTGCAGCCGGCCACTAGGAGGGAGACCCCCTAGTGGCCGGTTTTCAAACGTAAAATTCACCCTGAAAATGAAAAAATAAATAATGAAAATATATTACAGATATGTTGTAGTACATAAGTACTACAACATATCAAAAAATAAAGTTGGTGACAGTGCCCATTTAAAGTCTCTAAGAAAGTTAGGTTAGGTTCACATCTATATTCGGGGAGCTCTGTTTTACAAATGTTGAAATAGCAGGGATTGAGCGTAGGAAAAATACTACAAAGAGTCATTTTTTCTCTCTGCTGAAATCCTGAAAATAAATGGACATTAGACGGAATTCAGATGGACCTCATAAAAGGCAATGGGAACTGTCGGGACCCATTGGTGTCCATTGTGCAATAGACCGTCCAGCTCAGTTGAGTCTGAGATAAAGCTATAATACACATGTGAACCTAGCTTTGGGTGACAAGTCATGTGAGAGCTATTATGGCCGCCACATTGTTTGCATGTACACCCCCCCAGTGATCTATCAGTCACTGGTATCATGAACAGAGCTTGCACGGAAGCTTAGGTTTTCCTGTTGGGAAGTCTTTCTTAACTTCCTGATTAGGAAATTGGCTTAAACTGCTGATGTACGAAAGAGAGAAGAGCTGTCTTTACAAAATACACTTTAAGACAAACATCCTTGTTGTTACTGTTGTCCCCTAAAGGCACGGCAATAGCAAATATCTACACAAACCAAAACTAAAGAGATTTTAGCCAACAAATGGTTCACGAATGGGTAAAGAAAAGTTAATATACTGTGTACAATAGGTTGGGAGGATTTCAGGCCAACATTTGAGCTGAAATGACCAAATTTGGCAAATGTTCAGCTAAATCTGCACGAAGCAAAGACAATTAAGATTCTGCAAAGATAGCTTAGAGCAAAAGACTCAGATGAATTTAAATCATACAAACTTGGGCTTAATCTTCTTAAAATGAAGCATAATGCAAGCCAAGGAAGTAGGCATAACACTGCAGGGGTATTCCAGCCTTCTTTCATATCACGTTGGTAATGTACGGATGAGTGAGAACTTCAGATTCGACAAATGCTCCACAATCCTTCCAGATGATAATTATTTCTAGCACAACTCTCTGGGTGGGTGAAAAATTTTAAGTGGGATTGAATTGATATCATGTACATGAACACTGCCATGTTTTTATGCTTGGAATATGAACCCATCATTACACCTTACGCTTCCTCATTTAGAAATCACATCTAAGAAGAGTGATTTAAAGGAAAACTGTACCAGTATTGCGTTATAGGGAAAAATTCATACCGTACGGGAAAAACACACCGGTATTCGGTATGAACCGGTATATCGCCTGGCACTAGTGTGAACCCTACCTAACATAGCTGTTAGTTGTTTCTCCTAACACACACATTCTAAATGGAGGGGCTTATCTCCTGTGAGACAAAGACCAATGGGATGCTGAAATTCAACTAATTTCTTTTACCTGAAATGGGCCACCAAGGGAGATGTTGGGTCACCCCCTTACACATTACCTGGTCAACCTGTTCCAAGAAAATTTATGGGTTTAGCTGATGTGTATAGTCACTTTTACTTTATTTTATCTATATAAACTATGTGTGCCTTGACCCTTGCTACATGTTTTGTGCAGAATTTATAAGTCAAGGAGCATTAACCCCTTAAGGACCAGGCCATTTTACACCTTAAAAAATGAAAATTTTGCATTTTTCTAACTTTGAAGCTCTCTGCTTGTAAGGAAAATGGATATTCAAAATATTTTTTTTTGGTTCATATATACAATATGTCTACTTTATGTTTGCATCATAAAAGTTATGAGTTTTTACTTTTGGAAGACACCAGAGGGCTTCAAAGTTCAGCATCAATTTTGAAATTTTTCACAAAATTTTCAAACTCGCTATTTTTCATGGACCAGTTCAGGTTTGAAGTGGATTTGAAGGGTCTTCATATTAGAAATACCCCATAAATGACCCCATTATAAAAACTACACCCCCAAAGTATTCAAAATGACATTCAATACGTGTATTAACCCTTTAGGTGTTTCACAGGAATAGCAGCAAAGTGAAGGAGAAAATTCACAATCTTCATTTTTTACACTCGCATGTTCTTGTAGACCCAATTTTTGAATTTTTGCTAGGGGTAAAAAGGAGAAAATTTTTACTTGCATTTGAAACCCAATTTTTCTCGAGTAAGCACATACCTCATATGTCTATGTTAATTGTTCAGCAGGCACAGTAGAGGGCTTAGAAGGGAAGGAGCGACAAATGGTTTTTGGGGGGCATGTCACCTTTAGGAAGCCCCTATGGTGCCAGGAAAGCAAAAAAAAAAAACACATGGCATACCATTTCGGAAACTAGACCCCTCGGGGAACATGACAACGGGTAAAGTAAACCTTAATACCCCACAGGTGATTCACAACTTTTGCATATGTAAAAAAAAAAAAAAAATGTTTTACCCCCAAAATTTGTAACACAATTTCTCCCGAGTACGGCGATACCCCATATGTGACCTTAAACTGTTGCCTTGAAATACGACAGGGCTCAAAAGTGAGAGCGCCATGCGCATTTGAGGCCTAAATTAGGAACTTGCATAGGGGTGGACATAGGGGAATTCTACGCCAGTGATTCCCAAACAGGGTGCCTCCAGCTGTTGTAAAACTCCCAGCATCCCTGGACAGTCAACGGCTATCTGGCAATACTGGGAGTAGTTGTTTTGCAACAGCTGGAGGCTCCGTTTTGGAAACAGTGGCGTACCAGACATTTTTCATTTTTATTGGGGAGGGGGGCTGTGTAGGGGTATGTGTATATGTAGTGTTTTTTACTTTTCATTTTATTTTGTGGTAGTGTAGTGTTTTTAGGGTACAGTCGCACGGGCGGGGGGTTCACGGTAGTTTCTCGTTGGCAGTTTGAGCTGCTGCAGAAAATTTGACGCAGCTCAAACTTGCAGCCGGATACTTACTGTAAACCTCTGCCCATGTGAGTGTACCCTGTACGTTCACATTGGGGAGGGGGGAACATCCAGCTGTTGCAAAACTACAACTCCCAGCATGTAGGGTCTATAAGTGCATGCTGGGAGTTGTAGTTTTGCAACAGCTGGAGGCTCCATTTTGGAAACAGTGGCGTACCAGACGTTTTTCATTTTTATTGGGGAGGGGGGCTGTGTAGGGGAATGTGTATATGTAGTGTTTTTTACTTTTTATTTTATTTTGTGGTAGTGTAGTGTTTTTAGGGTACAGTCGCACGGGCAGGGGTTCACAGTAGTTTCTCGCTGGCAGTTTGAGCTGCGGCAGAAAATTTGCCGCAGCTCAAACTTGCAGCCGGATACTTACTGTAATCCTCCGCCCATGTGAGTGTACCCTGTATGTTCACATTGGGGGGGGGGGGGGGGGGGGGGGGGGGGGGGGGGGGGAGAAACATCCAGCTGTTGCAAAACTACAACTCCCAGCATGTACGGTCTATCATTGCATGCTGGGAGTTATAGTTTTGCAACAGCTGGAGGCACACTGGTTGTGAAACACCGAGTTTGGTAACAAACTCAGTGTTTTGCAACCAGTGTGCCTTCAGCTGTTGCAAAAGCTACAACCCCCAGCATGTACGGACAGCGGAAGGGCATTCTGGGTCTTGTAGTTATGCAACAGCCTGAGGCATACTACTTTGGCTGGGGATGCTGGGGATTGTAGTTATGCAACAGCTGGAGACACACTGGTTTGCTACTTAACTCAGTGTGCCTTCAGCTGTTGCAAAACTACAACTCTCAGCAGTCACCGACAGCCAACGGGCATGCTGGGAGTTGTAGTTATGCAACCACCAGATGCACCACTACAACTCCCAGCATGCACTTTAGCTGATTGTGCAAGCTGAGAGTTGTAGTTATACAACAGCTGAAGGTACACTTTTCCATAGAAAAAATGTGCCTCCAGCTGTTGCAAAACCATAAGTCCCAGTATGCCCATAAGGGAATGCTGGGAGTTGTGGTGGTCTGCCTCCTCCTGTTGCATAACTACAGCTCCCAGCATGCCCTTTTTGCATTCTGGGAGCTGTTGCTAAGCAACAGCAGGAGGCTGTCACTCACCTCCTGCTGCTGCTGATCCACGCCGCGCAGGTCAGTCCCGCCGCCGCCGCTGTCGCTCCTGGGGCCTCGATCCCAATATTTAAATCAACTGGTGCCAGAAAGTTAAACAGATTTGTAAATTACTTCTATTAAAAAATCTTAATTCTTCCTGTACTTATTAGCTGCTGAATACTACAGTGGAAATTCTTTTCCATTTGAAACACAGAGCTGTCTGCTGACATCATGAGCACAGTGCTCTCTGCTGTCCAGAGTAAAAGGAAATCCCCATAGCAAACATATGCTGTTCTGGACAGTTTCTAAAATGGACAGTGATGCCAGCAGAGAGCACTGTGCTTGTGATGTCAGCAGACAGCTCTGTGTTTCAAAAAGAAAATAATTTTCGCTGTAGTATTCAGCAGCTAATAAGTACAGGAATGATTAAGATTTTTTAATAGAAGTAATTTACAAATCTGTTTAACTTTCTGACACCAGTTGATTTAAAAAAAAAAAAAAAATCGGAGTACCCATTTAAGGCAGATTGACCACCACTGGTTTAGAAAAATGGATCTGCTGATCAAATACTGAAGAACTGCATGTCATGAAGATAACCCCTCTCTGTGTGTCCTATCATGGCATATGGATGTCTTGCAGAGGGTGTCTCCCTATCTGGACACTGATCTGTTCTACTTTGATATAATCTGGAGAGGATTCTTCAGAAAAAACCCTTTCAAAACCTGACATAAAAATGTACGCGTTAATAATCTAAAACTTACCCTTACCAGACTGGACAAAAACCTTGTTGAGAAACAGTCCATTAGTTATGAAATCTATGTTGCAACATTTTGTATAATAAATACAAAAATGTACTGTATATACTCGAGTATAAGCCGACCCCAATATAAACCGAGGCCACTAATTTTACCCCAAAAACCCAGGAAAAGTTATTGACTCGACTATAAGCCTAGGGTGGGAAATACATCATCCCCCCCCCCATGTAATCATCCAGACCCCGTCATCATCCCCCCCTTCATCATCACCGTCTGTCAATCGCTTCATCAGTGGTGTTCAACCTGCGGACCTCCAGATGTTGCAAAACTACAACTCCCAGCATGCCTGGACAGCCATCGGCTGTCCGGGCATGTTGGGTGTTGTAGTTTTGAAACCTCTGGAGGTCCGCAGGTTGAAGACCACTGTGGCCTTCGTCATCATCCAGCCCCCCCCCCCTTTTGTTTTTTACTCACCCCCCCCTCAGCGGGAAGTTAGGGTGAGCTGGTCCGGGCCATCTATGCTGCAGGGACCGTCTGATGGGGATGGTTAGTTGTTGCGCCTCTTCTCCGCGCTTCAGGCCCGGACTATTGACGTTGCCTTGACGACGACGCACAGGGACGTTGCGCATGAACGTCCCTGTGCGTCGTCGTCAAGGCAACATCCCTACTCTAGGGCCAGGGCCGAAGCACGGAGAAGAGGCCCCCCCCCCCCCCCCGGTGAAAATGGAAAGCCTGCACCGACTAATCCTCCCCACCGGACGGTCCCTGCAGCATAAATGGCCCGGACCAGCTCACCCTAACTTCCCGCCGAGGGGGGGTGAGTACAAAACAAAAGGGGGGGGGGGCTGGGTGATGACAAAGGCTGCAGTGGTCTTTAACCTGCGGACCTCCGGAGGTTTCAAAACTACAACACCCAGCAAGCCCGGACAGCCATCGGCTGTCTGGGCTTGCAGGGAGTTGTAGCTTTGCAACATCTGGAGGTCCGCAGGTTGAAGACCACTGATGAAGGGATTGACAGGCGGAGAGTTCACTCGAGTATAAGCCGAGGGGGGCGTTTTCAGGACGAAAAATCGTGCTGAAAAACTCGGCTTATACTCGAGTATATACGGTAACTATTTTAGGACCTTTTTTTTTTTATCCCTTACACGTCTACATATGGTTGCAGCATTCGTATATAACTATTCAGACTGGTAACTGCCTAAAGTATAGAGGCCTCCGCATATGAGGACAGCACAAATAATTTCCCATTAGCTTACATATCATCCGAGTTATGAATTAGTAATGTGCTTAGAAAACAGAGACAGAAAAAAGTGCAACAAAAGGAGTATCCACAGTGGATGTCTGTACTAGAAAACAACGTAACTGCATATCCGGGGACTGAAGGCATGTGTCTGACTCTGTATATTTATATTTGTTTATTACATTGTGACTATTTTATCAACAGGGATTCCAAAAAACAATAAATCCAACACATGTTCAGCTGGAAGACACAAACTCATATTGCTCAATTATACCATGTATCAACTGAGCACAGCTTCAAGGCTAGGATTATTCAAAGAGTGAAAAAAAAAATATTTTCCCATAATTCTTGATAATATGATGATTCATACAACTAGGTAGCAAAGACAAACAAAATATATACAGGTAGGTCTCCTAAAAAAAAAACGTAACATACAGACCTTATTTTGAAATACACTGCTCAAAAAAATGAAGGGAATACAATGTAACTCCATATCAGTCACACTTCTGTGAAATCACTGTCCACTCAGGAAGCAACACTGATTGACAATCAATTTCACATACTGTTGTGCAAATGGAACAGACAACAGGGGGAAATTATAGGCAATTAGCAAGACACCCCCAATAAAGGAGTAATCAAGCAGATTGGACAGCTCACCTCCGCTGCTTCTCCCACACCTGCGCACGGACTGACCGGCAGTGCCTCCGGTCTCAAACTGTAGCAGAAAGCAAGAAATATCCAGCGCGATGGGATGCAAGCAGGAAACTTTATTTCAGACACGTGGTCAGCACGTAAAACCAACGCGTTTCGGGTCAGACAGGACCCTTAATCATGGCATAGTATTTTTACAAAACAGCAAGTCACGTGTAGAGTGACGTCATTTGGAATTTAAAAAGTTACATCAAAAACCTGGAATGGAGTGCACAGTAGAGATACGTCTGTAGAACATAGAAATTAACCAGTACCATTCACTTGGGATCCCATATATATGGGACCACATGAGAAATGAACCCTATTCTCAGCCCTTAGATATACAAAAATAGTTTAGTTTATACATTATCAAAGTTGTAGTAAAAGCTTATATCCTATATAATTTGGAAATCGAAGAAAATTAGAACAAACTGCTCAACAGGGAGCCAGTATATTTAATAAGTAAGAATCAAATCATGTCTGAGATTCATCCCAAATGGTTCTCTGGTATTTAGTAGAAAAATCCAATGAGATTCCCTGTTGAGCAGTTTGCGCTTCAAATCACCCCCTCTGCTGGTATTTTTTACTTTCTCAATCACATTAATTCTCAGTGAGGAAACATCGCCATTGTGTTTGCCTCTGAAATGTTAAGGGTCCTGTCTGAACGGAAACGCGTTGGTTTTATGTGCTGACCATGTGTTGTTGTTGTCAGCACATTCAACTATGTAAAGACGAAAGTATTTCATACGATTAGTTCATTCATTCAGATCTAGGATGTGTTATCTTAGTGTTCCCTTTATTTTTTTGAGCAGTGTACTTCGCTTTGATAGTGCCTTACCCTTGTCTTTCATTCCAAGTAGAATGCATGTCGCCTATAGCAGAAAAACAGGAAAGATGACAGACATGAGGAAGGAGGTATACAAGAGTAAGAACATTACATGTGGGACCACAAGGCAAACCTGCAAACTTATATGAAACAAATAAAATGCCGACTCGCCCATCATTCACTGCCCCAGTAGTGCCACATGGGATCTTAAGCATGCAGCATATGGCAACACCTACAGTAGGGTCTCTCTCAAACCTGTTGTAGCTTGAGAAATGCTGCTTGATACATTGTAAAGGTGTTGTCTTGTATGAGATGCTGCAGGCTCTGTTTTTAACATCGCATTAACAATGCTCTGAAGCATAAAGCACTACTTGAACAAGAGAAATACTGCAGATACTTAATAAACATATGCATAATTTATTATTGTCTGTGTAGATCGTCCCCCGTTCCCCCCCCCCCCCCCCCCCCCCGTGCCTACATTTTTGGATCTTTTTCGTTTAATGTACTATTATTCGATACCACAAGAAAAGTTGGCTCATGTGGTGGGTTTTCGGGGCATTTCACATTGATGGCCTACCCTTGGGATCTTTCTTTTATCCCCGGCCTATTACAGAATATTGATTTTGATCCAGCTATTGCATTTTCTGTAAATAGCAAATTGAGTCTGGTTAAAATTAACAAAAATGATTCCTTATAAATCCTTGATTTTCTTGCCCTTTCAAAGAAATCTCTCACAGTCATAAACATCTCCCGAGACAAAAAAAAAATGGTCCTGGTAGCGTGGGAGGAAGGGAAACCAACATGCTTTTATTGTTGTATAGATGATGACGTAATGTACTGTAGGATATCCAGTTTGATACCATATGGAATATTAGTCAGCGTGACATGTTTGGACTCAGCTTGGTAAATGTTTTCAAGTGTATTCACTACTACATTGCAAAACCTTATCTTAGACAAGTCATGCATCTGTGCTGTTTCCTATTAAATGTCCCGTCTCATATGTATCACAACAGTAGAAATGAAGTGAAGGGCTTAGTATTCTTACCATCATTAGAATTACTGGAAGACTTCAATATATTTCCTTCATACGGATGTGCATGTATAGTACAGGTTGTTCTTTAACCGGTTGCCATCTAAGGACGAGCTGGCTCGTTCTACAATGGCAAGCGGTGTATGGCACAGGCTCCTGACTCCAGCCTGCTGATTCCTGTAGCTGGGGGCTGCCATTAATTTTTTTTTGGGCCCCACAAATATATTTTTTTCTGGTTTCGCTGTAGGTTTTGTGATTAAATGATTGATGTAATTAGCAAAGTGAAATTGGTAGCGCAAAAAATAAGCCCTCATATGGGTCTGTAGGTGCAAAATTGAAAGTGTTTTTTAGAAGGTGAGGAGGAAATGACTAAAGTGCAAAAATGAAAAATGGCCCAGATACATACTATAGGCAACATAGGAATAGTGATGCCATATGATCCCACCTAAAGGACTAAGTGATCCCATCTAAAGGACTAAGGGGGGAGATTTATCAAAATCTGTGCAGAGGAAAAGTTTTCCAGTTGCCCATAGCAACCAATCAGATTGTTTCTTTAATTTTTTAAATGGCCTCTGCAAAGTGAAGGAAGCAATCTGATTGGTTGCTATGGACAACTGGGCAACTTTTTCTCTGCACTCATTTTGATAACTCTCCCCTTAAGTCCCTACAGAACCGTTCAAGATGAGTGCAGTCCCCCATCACATGTAAAAAGTGGGCATCAGGCTGTGCACACCTAGGACAACACAAGTCTGGATGAACTGAAATGTTGTGGGGAAAGGCTGGCATCTGGTACACACAATGTAATAAGAATAATTGGGATAAGCAATAAGATTCCGACACTGCAAGTGTTAGTGTCATGGCAACAGCCTGAGCCCACTGATCATCACACAAGGTACCAACATTCACTTCCAATTTCTCTGTAATAACCAGAGGGTATGCCCGGTGGTAAGACGTCACTATAGCATCTGGCATATGTGCCATCTGACTTGCAGGTGCCAGATCAAAAAAAATGTGCTTGAAGGTTTTTTTCTGATCTGGTGAACCCAGACCGGATGACGAATATTCTGGATTGCCATACCCCATTTTAGCCTATGGGGCTATAGATTGAATGTCGGATGCAAAAGATCCAGCTTGTGGCATCCTGCTTTCTTATCCATTCCCATCCAGAATGGTGCCAGATCACCAGACATATGTTACCCAGCCCCTCCGGGCGGGGTGGCTGATGTGTGGGAGGGAGAAAAGTGACCTCACATTTAAAAACAAGGAATCAAGGGACTTATAGTTGGAGGGATGGAACTCCAACAGGAAATAGCCATTTCACAAAAAGATAGCTACAGCATTATGGTAATCCCACAACATAGCCTTTTAGCTCCAAGACAAGCACAGATCCTTCCTAAGCCTGTCCATTATTGTCTGGCAATTAAGTGCCAAAATCTTCTTATGGTGGATAACCCCTTTAAGGTGTCAACTTAAAAGATCACTTGCAAAATCTGAGCCAAAATGGGAAGAAATAAATGAAACATTGGGTTTTAATTATAAAATGCCATTATTTTTTAGTGAAAATTTGTTCTAAACACCGCTAAAATATCCATATGCAGAACAGAGTCCTGTGCTAAGTGAACAAATCCAACCACAGTTACATTTGCAAAACTGGCTTCTGTTTTCTGCTGATCAAACAAGGAAAACTTTCCCTTAGGGGCTACCTCCTGTCAAACCGCTCTCGGGCGTTTGCTGTCAAACTTCTTTTCTTTCCAGGGAGTATTGAGGTATTGTTAGATGTTCATATTCTCAGGTGTATAGCAAATCTGAATAGAGTGGAAACTTTTGATGTTAACCCCTGATACATCGGGTTGCATCCACTTTGTGGACAGCATCTTAAGTTAGGCCTTGTTTCTCAGTGAACAGCTATAGTAGTTATTGTATTTATCTACTTTTTGTATAGGCATAATAAAGGTAAATGTTTTGTAATTTAATTTAAGACAGATACTGATACATGTTCTTTTTGTCTAATCTTTTTCTATTTTCTGATTGTAATTTTTATTTATTTATTTCATTTTTGTGCATTATTATGGGGGCTGCCATGTTGCCTGAGCTGCTTTTAACAAAACTTAAATGGGCACTGTCACCAAACTTTTTTTTTTAATATGTTGTAGTACTTATGTACTACAACATATCTCTAATATACATTCATTATTATATATTTTTTTTCATTAAAATAGTTTAATTTATATTTGAAAACCGGCCACTAGGGGTCTCCCTCCTAGTGGCCGGCTTCAGCCTGGCGTGACGTCACACTTGAATTCGGACCGATGCTGGCCGGGCAATCGGTCCTAATTCATTCAGCCTGCGCTCGCTCCCTACCTGTCATTCAGACAGGCGGGAGCGAGCGCTTTGAACAAAGAGGATGCACGCAGGCTCCCTGGCCTCGTACGCCGGCTCCCGGTGTGAGGTAAAATTTCATGCGCCGCTGCTGCTAACCAGTGCTGCGCTAGGACTGCCCTGCACTTTATTCTTTTTCCGGCAAGGGGGGGGGGAGCGGGTTACGCGGCGGGATTCGGGGGAGGGTGATGTGTGGCAGCTGTGTACATCACAGATACTGTTTTCACCACAGTGTGCCTCCAGATGTCAGGTCAAGCTGGGAGTTGTAGTGGTTATACAACTGGAGGTACACTGTATAGGTGAACTAGGGGCGGAAGTCAGCCCCTCCCAGCAGGGAGGAGTAGGCTGATCTGTGACCAACAGCTATTGTGTATTGAGCTATGTATATATTGGTGTCAATTTTCAATGTACTCCTGTTTGTGGTGAAAAGAAGGGCCATGCTGGAGAGAGATCTGTCCAGTGGCTAAAATAAAAACTGAAGTTTTTAGGATCACTTTAAAATATAAAAAATAAAATGAGAAAAGTAGGGAAAAACATTTTTCTAAAATTCTTAATATGGTTAACATAAAAACCATTTAAACTGTAGGCCTTTTTCTAATGGCACATTCCCTTTAAACCAATTTTCTGTAGAACTGGGACAAAAATACGTCTTTTGTTAGTTGTTGTGTCGTATATTTGTATCATTTTTGTGAGTTCGGTACGTTCCATTATAAACACATTAGTATGTTAGCAGCTTCACCATTGATAAAAATGACTTGTGATTCAGATGTTTGGGAATTTCATTCTGTGCTGGGTACAGATTGAAAGAGTCTTTTCTATGCCATTCACTAATAGAATAGTTCTTTCATAGTGGGCATATTGTACACAGCAGGCCGCTGTACGCATGATCAAGATTCTGGCAGCCAAGTGTTTATTCAGCCTCCGCTATTTTAGAGAAGATCCCTTCTTTTTTTATCATGGAAATCATACAAAATATCCAATGTAATGTGTCTTTTCTTTTATTATCAGTTTTTTTTTTTTTAGTATTTTTTTCCCAGCATCTTTATTTGTTATCTTCATCTGCAGTTCTGGTAAAAAATACGAACACGGCACAATGTTCGCCTCTCTGTTGGATATTGAAAAGGGTATTTTCAAATCTCTGTTTAATCTTTCTTGTAGTGTTATACCTCCCGTCTTATCATATTTTACAGCTATTTTCTTTTCAGCAGTGACTGCCATTAAAATCAATGGAAATTAAAAAAAAAAAAAAAAGTTTCCACTACTAGCTCCAAGTTTTATATGCTCAAAATTTCGGTTAGATGAAAAAGAAAAAAAAAAAAGTCTAGATGACACATGGAATAGCCTAAAAATTACAATATTTTGTTTACGAAGAAAGTAAACTCCAGCTCGGCTCAGGAAAATGTGGCTTTATTCACATCAACGAGGCAACAGGTACAGAGAGGAAGTGACTCGTTTCGGCCAGGTGCTGGCCTTAGCCAGCACCTGGCCGAAACGCGTCACTTCCTCTCTGTACCTGTTGCCTCGTTGAAGTGAATAAAGCCACATTTTCCTCAGCCGAGCTGGAGTTTACTTTCTTCATTTCCATTGTTCTGGGTGAGGTCCTCACCTTCTCCTTGCTCGGGATCCAGACCAGGGATAGAGCCGGAATTTCTCTACCTTTTCAATATTTTGTTTACCTATGTTCTCAGGCTTGACAAGGGGTTCCCTTGGTTGGTCTCCCCCATCCGTTATTTGTGGATAGGGGATGACTTTATGAAAGGAGAATATCCTTTATGGTCTATTCACACGTACAGTATTCTGCACAGATTTGATGCGCAGGATTTTCTGCTATAGATTTCAAGCTTGATATCCTGCACATCAAATCTGCGCAGAATACTGTACGTGTGAATAGACCCTTAAGGTGTAAAGGGCCGCAGTGTATTTGGCCACGGAGCAACTGCAGAGCGAGCTCCTTACTGCAGCCGGGTAGCTTTGTGTGTCAGCTCGTGACTGTCTGCGGGAAATCTGCGGGGGAACGGGGAGCTTGCTCTGCCGTTGCTCTGTGACTGCTGGTAGCATATTTGACCCTACCCTTAGGGTGTATTCACACTTCATTCTGTGTGTATTTGATGCGCAGGGTTTCAAGCCTCAGGTTTGAAGCTGTGTTCAGTGATTTTAGTTTATATTAAAATATGCAGCTTTAAATCCTGTGCATCAAATATGCACAGGATACAGTACGTGTGAATAGGTTGTGTTCATGCGGCAGAATTTCTACTTGGAATTCTGCATGAAAATTGTGCAGTAAATTCTGCAGAAATTAATTGCCCACTCACTTTAATGAAATTCCTTCAGCGGAAATTCTGCAGCAGTTATTTCACTGTGTTTATGGGAAAGCAGAATCCCATTGAAGTGTATTGGCTATAATTTCATGCAGAATTTGTATGCGGAATTCCATGCAGAAATTCGGGCTTGTGAACATAGCCTCAGGGTATAGGGCACACATTGCTACGTATTTGCTGCTGCATATTTTCCTACCCTTTAAGTCAATGGGTAGCAAAATCAGCTGCAGAAAATATGCATCAAAATACGGCATGTAGGACCCTGTATTCACACGTACAGTATCCTGTATATATGTGATGCTGCAGATTTTATGTAAACCTATGTTGGTCCTATAAACTTTAGGCTAGATGCACATCACACGTATCCTTCAGCATACCCAATTTTGGATGTTCTTTGGATCTTGCCAGGAATACATATTCCTTTTTATATATATCTATTGTGAAAGTAATTTAGTTATAATCTTTGGGTATTATCTGGAAATTAGTCTGCGCTCAGTTTATAGCTTGTCAAGGCAACGTGTCGGTCTCATTCATCTTTTCTAATTAAATATAGGTTGCCTTATTATGCAGTGTTTATAACAACTATGAAGGTGCTGACATATTTTACCGTGACGCTACTATCATGCAGCAGCGCTCTGTGCTTCACTATGGAATGCATGAGGGCTTGATTCCCACACCTTGCGCTGACGGCGCTGTTGCAAAGGGTTAATTTTTGTCTTCTCCTATCACACATGTGCGCTCTGTGCTCAGCTGTGGAACGCACAAGGGCTGGACTTCTGCTTCTACTCTAAGCGCAGACTTACGCCATCGTGTTGCGGCATCCTCAGGCAGTGCTTTCACTATTTAAGCGTCACATCAGGGAGGTAATGACGTCCGTCTACTTGCAGAACCATCGTTACGTTTTGCTGTAACTGCACCTGGATGCCACTTTTTTTTATTTTTTGTGATATGAGATGTGACCAAAAATCTGCATTTCTGGCATTTTCTTTTTTTTAAACATTAGATTTTGATAGTTCGGACAAATTCCGCACTTGGTGATACCAAATATGTTTGTTGTTTTTTTAAGAGGGCAATTTTTAATTTCAAAATATAATGTAAACAAATATATATTTTTTGAATTCGGGTAGAAGAAACAGACATGGTCGCACATCTACAATCTTGTATAATGATCTGATTGCTTCTAAGCATAATATCAAAAACTAACAGGTTTAGTATACATTTTTGATCAAAAAGTACAGTATATTTTTACTTTTCAATTTTTTAAGTCTCCATAGGGGACTTTTACATGCAGTTCTTAGATTGTGTTGACTGTACAATGCTTTGCCTGTTCCATAGCATTGAACAGTGAGATTGGCGCTCCACTATACAGCCTCTACATGCCAGAGGCAGGTAAGGGGGCCTTCTGGCATTCTAGCTTATCTGTATCCGCCCCAATCCTGTCCAATAATCACCACTGTAATTTAATGCTTTTAGATTGTGATTGACATAATCACTTTTCCTAAATGGTTTAAAGCGTTACGGTATCTAGCGGGAGGGGGAGTGG
The DNA here is from genome assembly GCF_029499605.1 of Hyla sarda. Taxonomy (NCBI): domain Eukaryota; kingdom Metazoa; phylum Chordata; class Amphibia; order Anura; family Hylidae; genus Hyla; species Hyla sarda. The sequence goes on along the minus strand of NC_079189.1, from coordinate 234,352,457 downwards.
TGTTTCAAGAATGCCCTTTCTACAGGATCTAAAAAGATAAACCTGCACTTACCTCCAGCGCTCCTGTGATGTCTCTGGTGTCATGCTCTGGTTCCCGGATGCTATCCTCTTTCTGTGAAAAATTATGATATTTGGGCCTGGAGTGAGATTGGGGCACAAGCTGTCATACTGCTGCTCAGCCAATCACTGGCCGTATATACTTGATGAAGGCTATACAGCTGAATTGTTGCACTTGTGATGGAATAAAGAAACTGCAGTTTTTTTTCCCTGTCTCTCCTGTGACTACTAATTCTATAGCAGGACAAATGATGTCTATGCTGGCTACCCTTTTGTCATAATCTTGTGGCCCGATAGGGCTAGGCATCATGACTTCATACGTAACTTTTTTTTTTTTTTTTATCTCCATAGCCCTAGTGCTGAAATATAAGCCTTTTTATTAAAGGGGCAGTAAAGAATGGCACAGCACTCTGGCATCTCTGGCGCTCCCATAGAAATGAATGGAGCTTTTGCCTTCTACAACACACTCCTCACTGAGAGCCTGAGCTTATTCCGGAGATCGCAGGGGGTGAACGTTGGGACCCTTTGTGATCAGCTACTTATCCTCTATCAACTGATAACCATTTTGAAAGGTGTAAAGGGGTACTCCGGTGGAATTTTTTTTTTTATCAACTGGTGCCAGAAAGTTAAACAGATTTCTAAATTACCTCTATTAAAAAATCTTAATACTTTTAGTACTTTTTAGCAGCTGTATGCTACAGAGGAAAATCTTTACTTTTTGAATTTCTTTTTTGTCTTGTCCACAGTGCTCTCTGCTGACACCTCTGTCCATATCAGGAACTGTCCAGAGCAGCATAGGTTTGCTATGCGGATTTTCTCCTGCTCTGGACGGTTCCTGATACGGGCATCAGGTGTCAGCAGAAAGCACTGTGGACAAGACAAAAAAGAAATTCAAAAAATAAAGATTTTCCTTTGTAGCAAACAGCTGCTAAAAAGTACTGAAAGGATTACGATTTTTTAATAGAAGTTATTTACAAATCTGTTTAACTTTCTGGCACCAGTTCATTTAAAAAAAAAAAAAAAAAATTTCCACCCGGGTACTCCTTTAAGCTCAAAAGTGCAGTTCATGTCCTCTTATTCACCCCATCTGTACCTGCTTTCTTAAGAATCAGCTACTAGATGAAGAGGACCTGGGCTAGACTTACCTGGGCTCTTCCCGTGCTGGGGAACACCCTCTGGGCTTTTGAGCCTTATTTACATAATAACAAAACTGCTTACGGTATATCTTGACACTGTAAGGAGGACTATGGAGAAAAAAGTAATCTAGCCATGGGAGTATTTACACCTCTGTTTTTCTGCTGACTGGTTTGCTTTAAAAAGAATTAGGAAAAAAACATCACTTCAAATAGAGTATATAATATAAAACAAATAGTAGAGTTCACACATTACTTTCATATCATTTTGCAGTGATTTTGAATGCAATATGACCACAGTGTGTGAATTCACCCTAAAGGGTATAGTTGCTAAGTGTTTATTGTATTTCGGTATTAATGTTTAGCCTTCAGTCAGTCTTCTCATGCCTTTTTTTAGTTTAGTATTCTTCGTAATACTATTGCCTTTCTAATACTGTTATCTTGGCTCCGCCGGAGCCAATTAGTTCTTGCACCTTCTCTTTCCTAGTACTGGATTGCATAGAGCGTCAGCATATTTTTTCCAAATGGCAGTTGTTGAGCAAACTGACTCCTCACATGCCACAACAGTCTAGCAGTCTGTCAGAACAAGACAACGTAGTTGAACCCCATCTGTCACTTTCCTACTAGTTTCCATTGGGCTAGACAATTGCATTAATGTGTGTTAGTCACAGTTCTGTATTTCCTTTTCAAAGGAAGAACCCTAATTCACATGAGGGGAGAAAAATGAACCCATTGAATTTCTATTTCACTGTCCTGTGCATTATTTAAAAGCAATGGTTGTGTGCATGTATATTATTTAAAGGCAGTCAGCACTTTAGGCAGTGTACAAGTATAGATGTCACACACCATGGCTCCCTGACGAGCATTACCTGTAGATTTTCGTGCATGAAATCTGCAGTAGGTAAGGTACCTGTTAACATACCCCTGAAGATTAATCAGGAACACAGTATAAAGTCAAGGAAGCAGGTTTTCTGTGGCATCTCCCATGCTGATTGGCTTGAATGACAGGTATCTGTCCACTCATAACAAAAGACCTGTCAATCAAAATCAGTGGGGCTGGGCTTGATTGACAGGTCTTTGTACATACAGAAGAAGGGACCTGTCAGTCAAGCCCAGCAGGGCAGGGAAAAGCCAGAGGAGACCTACCTCCTTGACCCCATTCCTGGCTCATTATTTAACCCCTAAAAGGGGTACTCTGCTGAAAAACATCTTATCTCCTAACCAAAGGATAAATGATAAGATGTCTGATCGCGGAGGTCCCACCGCTGGGGACCACCATGATCTCCAAGCCGGCAGTGGAGGCATCTGGAACACGGTAGCTTGGAGTTTCAGTGTTCGTGACGTCACACCACGCCCCCTCCATTCATGTCTATGGGAGGGGCGTGATGGCTAGTATCTACATAAAAGCATGTCTGTCAAACTAAAGTACTGTAAAGGCCCCCACTCTGAAATGGAAAGTATAGCTGGCCATCACTATATGGTAAGACATAAACTGGCTGTCACGTGTACCTCAGTTTGCTTATGACTAAACTTTTGATAGAACTAAACATTTACCACCATAAATTCTCAAAAAAATGGCTGATGTAGTAAAATTAACGAAAAACCCATTTTTCAACACCCAGCAGAACACATGACCGTTTTCCCAAAGTAATATTAGCTGAGAATGCCGCAAAGCACATCTATTTTTATTAATACCTTTATTCTTGTTATCTTTGGACTTGTAAGCTCTAGTAGAATAGTGAGAAAGAGAAAGAAAAAACCATTTGACGTTTGAACATCTCAGGCTTAAGTTTTGGAAAAGATCTGATGTCTGAACACGTACGAAGCCATTGGACCTCACCTAGTGAATTAAATCCAGCTGGAGAAAGCCCCACCTGGTGTGGGAGGTGCCTTGTCTGTATGAATCTTAACTTCTCAGTATATTTATACTCCTCTTAGTGAGCAGACCATATGCCATGATTAAGAACATATTTGTTCGAAACGCGTCGGTGGACGTGGGTTTTTAACTCACTAGAGCACTTTTTTGTTACGTGTGTTTTCCTTTTATCATTTTTTTTATATGATATGAATTAAAGTTACCTATTTTTAACTATTTTTTGGTGGAACTGGAGCCCCTGTCTAGTAGAATAGGGTGAAGGAAGAAGAGTGTATCCTAGTCGGCTTTGCTGGTATGTTTTTTGTTTGTATTCTGCATTACAAGGCAGAAGATTAAAGGTCTATGAAGTTTCTTCTTTCCTTGTTTGTAAAGTGATAAAGACATACAGGGTTTTTTTCACAAGCCGCACATGAAAGCTTGTTGAAGTCAGAGCAGACATTGTGTGGAGGAGTTGTAGAGGTCGCAGGAAGCAGCTGGGAGTTACAGAATCATTTTATGGCTCAGTAAAAAACAAAGGAAATCTTCTTGTGTAAATGACTAATATTTCATTATCTGTCCGGTTGCACATCACATATGGAAGGATGGCAAAAGAGAAATCGCTCTTTTTCTCGGAAATGTAAAATGTTGGGCGTTTCCTTTTTATCAAGTCAAACTTCATGAATTTCCTAAGAGAGAAACATAAGTTTGCAGTTTATAACATCCGAACAGCCTATCGACTGACATGTAAAAGTCTATAAGAAACAAAGACATAGCTGTATGTAATCATTATTAGAGCTAATCGTAATATTGACAGGTTGGTATGGGTCTTGGTAGCTTCAATAAATTTGAGCTACGCAGGCGTCTATTACCACATATTTTGTCGTATTGTACGTTGTTTTTTTTTTTTTTCTTTGTTTTTTTTCTTTGTGGGTATGACAAAATCTGGTAGATATTTGCCTTTTTGCCGTAATTAGGTGAGCCTGTCTCTTTATAAACAGTGACAACATTCCAGTGCAGCAGAATCCCCTTGCTGTCAATGAGATTCTGCTGACTAAATACTAAATCATTTTTTTTATTTGACTATGCTACAGGGGCTGTAAAGTTAGTGTAGTTCATAATATAGTGTCTGTACCTGTGTGTGATGGTTTTCTCGCAATTCTTATGTGATTTTCACCCCAATATTTATTTTTAACAGCATACAAAATGACTGTTGTCTCAGATTTTTCCCAGCTTGCAATGCAGCCGAGACCTGACTCACTAGTCAGCTGATGACAGGGAGCCTGTCTGCTTCAATGGGTGGAGGGATCAATCTACAACTAATGCAACAGCTGTAGGCACCCTGATTGAAGACCACAGGTCTTTTGAATGGATGCAGCTCATTTATGTTTCAATGGGTGAGGGGGCTGATGTGCGGGAGGGAGGAAAATGGAATTATGGGATTTGTAGACAAAAAAAAGAAAACTCAAACAGGAAATGCCAGTTCACAAAAAGCTAGCCACAGTGTTATGGTAATCTCACAGCATAGCCATTTAGACCAAAGACAAGCGCAGATACTTCCTAAACATGTCCATTACTGTCTGGCAGGTACATACTAAAATCACCTTATGGTGGATAATCTCTTTAATAGATCTGCCATCGGACCCTACCATACCACCATGTGCCTTCAATCCCATGATGGCATTCAGTGATTTATTTATTTATTTTATTTTTTCTGTCAAATTTCATACAAATTCAACAGATAAAAAAATATGTCATGCTGCACCAAACTCTGTGTTTACAAAGGTATTTGCTCCTAGTATGGTTGCATTCAAAAATATTTTTCTTGATTAGCAGAATATAAAGGAGGCTGTACAGCATTATGCAATGGAGTTGCACATCCTTTGTGCGCAGCCGTACAGGCTTCATGCACAGAGTAGACGATAGACCAGGTCCGGTGAGATGTCACCTATACAATTTAATAATGAATTGTCGTCCTGTGCTTTTTTTTTTTTCTTCATATTATCATAGAGGTCATAGGTTATTTGAATTTTGCGCCCTTTCATTTTGTAGTTTCAGATAGCCACCACTGCTATATGGAGCTTTTTAGTTCATAGTATAGTAACATAGACATTTGCTGTTCTACTTTACCAAAGAACCTTCAATCTAGGAGTACTATAAGCCTCTGTCCACACTTATTTTAAAGCGTTATTGTCATTTGTAAAAACGCTTGAGTTTGTAAAAACTCTTGACTAGCAGAATACCTAGTGTGATCATAAGTAATAGCCAGCTGAAGTGCGCGGCAGCACTCTTCACTCCCTGGCCGGCCATCCCATCTGGCTCTTTCACTCAGTAGACTTAAAAGTGCCATTACGCCCCCTCCCATAGACATGAAGGGAGGGGGCGTGACGTGATGTCCCAAGGGGGGCGTGGTGTTACGTCACGTCTCCAGATCAGACATCTTATCTCCTATCCTTTTGGATAGGGGATAAAATGTCTAAAGCCGGAATACCCCTTTAATATATTGTGTTACATCAGGATCATCAGCTGTCACCAGAAACCAAAACAGCTTCATGTGATGCATAGTATAGCCCTCACTTCCTGAAGCTGGATGACGCTTCCTGCTCTTGCACAGCAAAGAGTTTTCCTCTGTGACCTGACAGAATTTTTTAATGCTACTTTTATTTCTGTTACTTGTATTGCACGGTTGTATTTTGTAGCACTGTTAAAAAACTGTCTTCAATCAAATTTCCCTATTTCAGACACACAAACCAACACAATAAGGTCAAGAATTAAAGTCTAAGGAAACCTATGCAAACTCCTTGCGGATGTCGTCCTTGATCAGATTCTAACCCAGCGACCTAAGTGCCTCAAATAAATAAATGTGCCATGAATATTTTTCCATGCAGATTCCATGTTGAAATCTGTGTGAAAATTGAGTATGAAACCACACTATTCCGACCAGTTAGGGTTTTTGCTGATGTGAATTTAAAATCCACATTGCAGAGACAAAACTAAAAATGGCACATATTTGACATGGAACCCTTGAAGGAACTGCTGAGTGATATCATTTTCTGGAAGCCATTGAGACTACATTGTAGGCAAAGCGCCACTCGTTTCATCGGCTTTTGGTTTATAACTTGTATGATAGGAATGTAAAAGCCACTCCCCCTCTCATAGACATGAATGGAAAGGGGCATGATTTGACGTTGCGAGAGGGGCGTGGCATGATGTAATGCTTCCGCTGAGACTGGGTGCGGCATGGGTGCTGCACGGGAGATCTTGGGGGCCCATTGCAAAGGGGATAAGATGTCTGTGGATGGAGTACCCCTTTAACCCTTTGGGGACGCAGGGCGTACAGGTACACCCTGCATCCCCGATTCTTAAGGACCAAGGGTGGCGAGTGGCAATCCTTCTCTGTGTGCGGGGGTGGCAATCCTGGTGATGAAGAAAGCCAGTAGGTGAGTTGTTTCCCAGCAACATCTGGAGGGCCACAGTTTGGAGACCACTGTGCGGTGGTCTCCAAACTGTACGTCTCCAAATCTTGCATAACTACCACTTTCAGCATGCACGAATAGCAAACGGCTGTCTCTGCATTTTGCGTGCCTCCAGCTGTTGCAAAAGTACATCTCCCAGCATGCCCTTGGGCGATCAGTACATGCTGGGAGTTGTAGTTTTGCAACAGCTGGAGGTCTGACCCCCCCCCCCATATGAATGTGCAAGGTACAATCACACGGGCGGTGGTTTACAGTGAGTTTCCTGCTTCAAGCTTGAGCTGTGGCAAATTTTCCGCCGCAACTCAAACTCCTTGCGGGAAACTCGCCGTAAACCCCCGTCCATGTGAATGTACCCTAAAAACACTACACTACACAAATTAAAGGGTAAAACACTATATATATACTACATATATTCCCCCCCCAAATAAAAATTAAATACGTCTCGTACGGCATTGTTTCCAAAATGGAGCCTCCAGCTGTTGCAAAACAACTCTCAGCATTGCCAGACACCACTGACTGTGCAGGCATGCTGGGAGTTTAGCAACAGCTGGAGACACCTTGTTTGGGAATCACTGGCGTAGAATATTTTTGGTAGCAAAGCAATTGTAACGCTTGCATCTGAGTCCACCCCTATGCAAATCCCTAATTTAGGCCTCAAATGCACATGGCACTCTCTCACTTCGGAGCCCTGTCGTATATCAAGGAAAGGCCACATATGGGGTATTTCCTTACTCGGGAGCAATTGCCTTACAAATGTTAGGGGTCTTTTTCTCCTTTTACCCCTTATGAAAAGAAAAAGTTGGGATCTACACCAGCCTGTTAGTGTAAAAAAATAAAATTTTTCACATTAACATGCTGGTAACAGACCCAATCAAGAAATTCAGCAATAAATGTTCAAAAATATGCAAAACTTTATTAGAAATACAAATACATATTAAACTTAAAAATGCATAAGCACAGTGCACAAGACTGAAGAAATGCAGGGGGTGTAGGCAATAACACTGGAATAAAGCAGATACAAGCTCATATAAATAGTCATATAAGATATAGGATATGTCGCTGAGAGTACATATAAACCCTGTTCAGAGCAATTCGAACAATAAGCATGCACAAGAAAGGAAAAAGATATAGTAAGCCAATGTAGAGCCATATGCCACCTGCACTTACCCCAACGTACGTTTCGCGCTGCTGCGCTTCGTCAGGGGGCCTGACGAAGCGCAGCAGCGCGAAACGTACGTCTAGGGATGTTCCAATACCAATACTGGTATAATTATCGGGACCGATAATGGACATTTGCACGAGTACTTGGACTCTTGCAAATGTCCTCGATACCTGTCCAATACCTGCCGGCGGGAGATGCGGTAAGCAGCCTGCTAAACGCACATCATAGCCAGGACCCGCATTAACCCTTTAGACGCCACGATCAAAGTTGATCGCGGCATCTAAAAGTCCTGAGATGTACTGTGGTTAGCTCAAGGATGCTGATCGGTATCACCGCGTTGAAATCGCTGTGCCACGATCAGGTGAGAGGACGGCCGAAGGCCCCTTACCCTGCTCTGTGCATCTGATCGTCGCTTCTTTACTGCTGCCAGCCATGGCAGGCATTAGTAAAAGAGTGTCGGTAACGCTGATCAATGCTATGCTATGGCATAGCATTGATCAGAATGCAATCTACAGATTGTATGTAATAGTTTAAACAAAAAAAAAATAAAAATATTTTTTATAAAAAAAAAAACTTTTTCACATTGACGGGTTACTCCGCTCCCCAGTATCCGGAAGTAAATGTTCCGAATGCTGGGTGCGGGCTTCTGTGTTCTGCCCGCCCCCTTGTGATGTCACGGACCACCCCTTCAATGCAAGTCCTTTTCATAGACTTTCATTGAGGGGGCGTGATGCCACAGGGGCGGGGCATGGGGCTGGCGCAAACACGAAAGCCCGCATCCAGCATTCAGAACATTTACTTCCGGACTCTGGGGAGCGGAGTAACCCTTTAAAGAAAAAAAAAAACCCTGTCACATAAAAATTGAAAAAAGTATTGGTAATTGGTATCGGCGAGCACATAAAAAAAAAAGTATTGGTACTCTTACTCGGTCTTTAAAAAAATGGTATTGGCACATCCCTAATCAAGTTTCTCATAGGTAAAAAGGGAGGGGGTAGGCTGTAATACAAGTAATAGAGAAGGCTGCCATCTTTGTCTTTAGCATATTTTACTAGATTTAATGTTTTTATTGGGACAAATGGTGTTATGTTTACGATATGTTAAATAGGGCAATTTAACACTTATAGGTTTAGATTACAAGTGGGTGCTTAGTTTATTGTAGTGTGGACGACAATTAAAACTTAGGCTAACTTTTCTCAATGCCTTTTTATTTAGCCAAAGGCCTTGAAAGCAAATCCACTTATGTGTCACAGAGCATTTTGAAGAAAGCTCTCAAAATCAGGAGATTACATTTCAAAGTCGTCTAATCCCCAGCTTTTATGTGTCATGGGACTTGCTCACTAATTTACTTTTCCAGTTAGCAATAAAAAAAAAATTGCGTGGTAAACGGAAAATTGTGTGATATATGGTGGCGCTTCATACTTGGGTTTATGTGTGCATAGCATATTATGTAGCTCTCAGATGTGAAAGTCATGTGGTCTACAAAAGTAGATTGGTTCACAGGAACTGAGTCATGTGCCAGCAGGAATGGTACAACAGATTACAACCAGTACTATTTTATAGGGTTAAATGATGTAAAGGAAAACAAATGATAAAATGGTCAGTTTAGTACTAATAAGGTTCTAAGTAATATTAACAGACCATCAACAAAATAAATTATAGCACCTTGTATTCAAATGAGCAAACGTTTATGTTTTAGATAAAGTTGTACAGAAAGTGGAAGGATAGAAAAACTTAAAAGGGATATACTTCTATTATATACTATTACACCTTACCATTTCCAGACAAGAGGGCAGATTCTTGGTACTGTTCCCCTTTGACGGCAGGAGCAGACTACATCGGTTTTGTTTGTAGTCTGTAACCATGGAGAGAGAGACTAGAATGAACACAAAACTAGGACATTCTTAATGAAAACTATTTGCAAAGATGCTGTTTTATCCGTTTTTTTTATTATACATATACTTCCCTTACAGAAAATCTAAAAAAATATATAACACTTACTTTCCAGAGAGAAGAGGGTTCAATAAACTAAAGTTGGTGACCTCTGTAAAACTAAGCTCATCTGGCCTATAGTGTCCTTTGACTATTACACAAAAACATGGAAGATTACTCAAGTAGAGGTCCATGAATTGAGGACCAACAGTAGTAGCAACCATTAAAGGGATAATCCCATCTGCCAAAACATGGCTTCCCATCCCCCTCTGGGCTGTTTGCGGTGGCCTGAGGGGGCTGTGGAGCCGAAAACAGTGGATCCCATTGACATTAATAGTAGTTGCTTAACTCCTTCATGATTAGGCAAATTTCACATGTCCATAGACAATGCTGTAAAGCTAGGACATTTACAGTCTATGGGCAGTCAGCAATTAGTTAAATGCTGTAGCACAGGAGATGTACTGTTTATGTAATTCTGGGTTATTTAAAAGCAGCATAGCATAGGGGGCTATGCTGTTTACACAACTTCCATCAATGTCGATGGAAGTTAGTGGGAGTAATTTACGAAGACTGGTGTATCTAACACTGGTATGAAGTAAACTTTTTCCCAGTAGATTTATTAAGTTGTAGTTGTATCAGATTTCAGTTATATTTACCCCAGGTCACTGGTGTTCAGCTTAATAAATCAGCCAGGCCGTGTTGACACATCCCCTTGACAACTCGCTTGGCGCACTTTTTAAAACGTGTCAAGCGTGGAAACAATTTGCGACTTTTAAACACCAGAAACCATAAAATATTTTGATAACTTCCATCCAGTACCCAGTGTGTTTATAGAGCAATGGCAGTGCATTCCCAAATCTGAAGCCATTGAGTATCTGACTCCTATCTGTGGCCATATTATTTTTATTTTAGGTGCATTTATTGCAAAAGGTGAATTATCTTTTTAATATTTTATAATAATAACTTCTACTTGAGGAAACCTAACTATTATCCTTCTCCGGTCAGCACACGGCAGAAATAGGCACAGTGTAGGCCAGACCTTAGACACATCGTAAATTCCTGCACTTGGCAGCAAAGTAGTCTGAACACTTGATACGTGATCGATGCCGTGCCATGTTTCTGAGTAGAATTGAAGCATGCTAGAATGGAAAGAATGATTTTGGAATGTCAACGTTTGATAAATTTGTAATTCCCAAAGTAATCTGTGCTTGACAGCTCAAGCCAGTATTTGAAAAGAGACAATAGCCTATTTTTCCAGTCCATTTAAAAGAAAGATGGGGATTACGGTACCACCAGCTTTCCTCAATGATCATGTAATTGTCAGGAGGTTTAACAGCCTCAGAGAGGGTTGTAAGCAGCTACCCATTTCAGATGAATGTAATACATAATCACACAGAGACCATCAAGGCAGGAGGCGCTCATCCTAGCATCTCTCTGTCCTAGCTGATAATTGGGGAACAGGAGAAGAGTAGTAATATTGCTCACTTTTGGCTCCATTTTTCAGCTAGCACACTTGACCAATCATTCTATAATTAAAGGGGTACTCCTGCCCTAAGACATCTTATCTTAGATGTCTTAGGGCTGGAGTACCCATTTAACCCCTAGCCTTCTCAGTGTGAATGTAAAATCCTTTTATTTTTATTGAGTGAAGCTTGCTTTACATCTAGGTGTCAATATGTGTAAACGACAATATTTCCTTGTTTATAATTGATTTGATAAAACAAAACAAAAACTAAAAAATGTAACTGTTTAAAATAGTCATTTTTAAAGAATTTTCCATTTTTTTTTAGGACTTGTCTAGGTTGAGAGTAAAGAAAACTGTAAAGGGAAAACTGTTTCCATAACCAGAGCTACCTCTGCCTGTAAGTCGTGTCTGGTATTTAGATTAAGCACCATTCACTTTAATAGGAATGATTTCCAATAGTAGGCCAAGGGACATATGTGGCTCTCTATGTAGAAGCAAATTTCTTTTTAATCCTGGAAAACCCTTTTAGCACCCTACAGGGATAGCAACTTTTTACAAAACTTGTGCTCATCTGATAGCATAATTACTCATGAGAAAATGCCTCATTTCAATGGGCAGACTTATGAAAACTGTAAAATCACAGCATAGAACAAAAAAAGAAAATGTGGCCCTTTAAAGTGTACCTGTTATTTCAGGAATAGCTGTCACGTTTGTGTGTACGCATGAGAAGTAGCACTATTTCTGGAAATGTGTTCTGTGTTTATCACCATTTTTTCCTCACCAGGCCCCATCTCTAAATTTTAATTGTCCCTAAACTAGTGGGTAGTGCCTTGCCTCTATGATGTCTCCCATAAATTGCACATAAGCCTATCTTGCGCTTGTATCTATTTATGCTTCTGCTGCTTGGTAGAGTGTACTATAAAGGACATGATGGAGCAGTACTGAGGAGTCTAAGGTGTTAACCAAGCCCCTGGGGTGAGATCTAATGTTTAAAGTATGCTCTTGTGTAGTCTCTGCTTCTTGCTCTCTCCACTCTTCCGCTCTTCTCCCACCTTTCCTTCTCATCTCATAGGCTTAAATGGGCAGCATGTAACTTGATCTTAAAGTCTGCTTTTAGTCTGTCTTGTAAAGACACAATGAAAGCAAGCTGTTTTTCAGAGCTAATGAAATTTTGGGGGGCAGGGAAGAATTGCCTGGTCAGCGTTTTTCTCTACTACACTATATAACAGGTTTTTACATTCACTTGTACTATTAATTTAAGTATTTTGATATAGGCGTGACAATTTTAAGCCATACCTTGCCTGGTCATTTAGGTTAAACGTAGCCAGAATACTCTGCCATTGTTAGCTTTTATCCGTTTGTCACAAATTAATTTCCAGCTTTATTTTGCCCACTTTATGATCCACACATTATAATTTTTTTAATCAACCCCTGGTTTGGGGTAAATAAATAAATTCACTAATACTTTGTGTCTTACACATTAGGCAAAACTCAACTGAATCCAACTTTATCAATGTTTAAAGGGGTACTCCGGTGAAAACCTTTTTTCTTTTAAATCAACTGGTGCCAGAAAGTTAAACATATTTGTAAATTACCGTATATACTCGAGTATAAGCCGACCCGAGTATAAGCCGAGACCCCTAATTTCAACCCAAAATCCCAGGAAAAGTTATTGACTCGAGTATAAGCCTAGGGTGGGAAATACCTCATCCCCCCCTGTCATCATCCAGACCCGTCATTAACATCCTCATCATCATCCCCTTGTCATCATCCCACACATCCCCCCTTCATCATCCCCTTATCATCCCACACATCCCCCCTTCATCATCCCCTTATCATCCCACACATCCCCCCCTTCATCATCCCCTTGTCATCATCCCACAAATCCCCCCTTCATCATCCCCTTATCATCCCGCACATCCCCCCTTCATCATCCCCTTATCATCCCACACATCCCCCCTTCATCATCCCCTTATCATCCCACACATCCCCCCTTCATCATCCCCTTGTGATCATCCCACACCCCCCCTTCATCATCCCACACCCCCCCCTTCATCATCCCCACCCCCCTTCATCATCCCCCCCCCCCCTTCATCATCCTCTTCTCATCATTCGCCCTCAGTGGTCTTCAACCTGCGGACCTCCAGAGGTTTCAATACTACAACTCCCAGCAAGCCCGGGCAGCCATCGGCTGTCCGGGCTTGCTGGGAGTTGTAGTTTTGAAACCTCCGGAGGTCCGCAGGTTGAAGACCACTGCGGCCTTCAACATCATCCAGCCCCCTCTCACCCCCTTTAGTTCTGAGTACTCACCTCCGCTCGGCGCTGGTCCGGTCCTGCAGGGCTGTCCGGTGAGGAGGTGTTCACCGGGGGCACCTCTTCTCCGCGCTTCCGGCCCGGAATAGAGGCGTTGCCTTGACAATGACGCAGAAGTACGTTGGCAATGAACGCACCTCTGCGTTGTTGTCACGGCAACGTGACTATTCTGAGGCCGGGCCCGAAGCGCTTAGAAGAGGCGCCCCCGGTGAAGATAGCAGCCCGGAACCACTATGCCACCGGACCACCTCCTCTCCGGACAGCCCTGCAGGACCGGACCAGCGCCGAGCGGAGGTGAGTACTCAGAACTAAAGGGGGTGAGAGGGGGCTGGATGATGTTGAAGGCCGCAGTGGTCTTCAACCTGCGGACCTCCGGAGGTTTCAAAACTACAACTCCCAGCAAGCCCGGACAGCCGATGGCTGCCCGGGCTTGCTGGGAGTTGTAGTTTTGAAACCTCTGGAGGTCCGCAGGTTGAAGACCACTGCGGGTGGGGGAGTTCACTCGAGTATAAGCCGAGGGGGGTGTTTTCAGCACGAAAAATCGTGCTCAAAAACTCGGCTTATACTCGAGTATATACGGTACTTCTATTAAAAAATCTTAATCCTTCCAGTACTTATTAGCTGCTGAATGCTACAGAAGAAATTCCTTTCTTTTTGGAACACTGATGACATCACGAGCACAGTGCTCTCTGCTGACATCTCTGTCCATTTTAGCAACCATGCATAGCAGATGTATGCTAAGGGCAGCATGGTGGCTCAGTGGTTAGCACTGCTGCCTTGCAGTGCTGGGGCCTTGGGTTCAAATCCCACTAAGGACAACAATAAATAAAACGTTATTATTATTATAATAACGTCAGCAGAGAGAACTGTGCTTGTGATGTCATCAGAGAGCATTCCAAAAAGAAAAGAATTTCCTCTGTAGTATTCAGCAGCTAATAAGTACAGGAAGGATTAAGATTGTTTAATAGAAGTAATTTACAAATATGTTTAACTTTCTGGCACCAGTTGATTTAAAAGAAAAAAGGTTTTCACCGGAGTACCCCTTTAACCCCTTAAGGACTCAGCCCATTTTGGCCTTAAGAACTCGGACAATTGAATTTTTACGTTTTCATTTTTTCCTCCTCGCCTTCTAAAAATCATAACTCTTTTATATTTTCATCCACAGACTAGTATGGGGGCTTGTTTTTTGCGCGTCCGGGAGCCGGAAGGAGGAAGGAGAGGGGACCTCCGTGCGGCGTTATGAATGATCGGATCCCCGCAGCAGCACTGCGGGCGATCCGATCATTCATTCAAATCGCGCACTGCCGCAGATGCCGGGATCTGTATTGATCCCGGCACCTGAGGGGTTAATGGCGGACGCCCGCGTGATCGCGGGCGTCGGCCATTGCCGGCGAGTCCCTGGCTGTGATCAGCAGCTGGGATCAGCCGCGCATGACACGGGCATCGCTCCGATGCCCGCGGTTATGCACAGGACGTAAATGTACGTCCTGGTGCGTTAAGTACCACCTCACCAGGACGTACATTTACGTCCTGCGTCCTTAAGGGGTTAAGGGCTTCCCATCTCTCCCCGCGGGGATTGGATATTGATGTTTCCTATCTTTTGTTCTCTAAGAAGATAAACCTTTCCCAGTGGGGTCTGGCAGCAGTTTATCCCCTTCTTTGTTTAAAAAAACAATATGCACTCTTGGAGCAAGTGTAATTACCGGTATGTTGGAAGTAATAGGTGTCGGCTAAACAGTTAATACATTTGTCAGGATTATGTGGTTAAATATGTGGCAAAATCTGTATGATTTCCTTTGTTCCCTGTGATATGTTGTTCCAAAGGGTAGTTGTCTTCTAAGTGTTAACACTGTCCTAGGTAATGAGACGGACTACAATGATGGGATTCTGGTCTTAATTAAAGTTTCATTATAGCATTAGTCTGCAAGGAAATAGGCAGCCAGTGTAATGAATTGGAGCATGTCTGCAGATTCACATTGTCTTTGGGCCTGTTGTGTTTGTAAGTTGATAGTGATTCATATGTAAGATAAGGCAGCAAAAATGAAATCGAATAAATTAAGAGTCAATGAAATTATGTTGTGTTAGCTGAATCTTTTTATCATATATCTTGGTAGATTAGCTCAATAATACGAACATATTATTTTCTTTGAATGGATGTGTTTTGAACGTCTCGTACTGTTATATTAGCTCATACAGAGACAAGGCTGTGGGTACTGTTTGAAAAGAAATGCACTTAAAAAGCTATGAGCTTATGTAATGAAAATGTAGGTTAAGTGGTCTTGTTGCTGTAATACAGTTGTACTATGTCCCCATTGTATTTATTATAAGCTTATAAGACCACTGAAACTAAAAAATCAAGCCATGTGACAAGAAATTCAGAAGTCTGAATTACAGTGGTAACAGGGTTTATTGCCCAGAAGCCCCCATCGGGGTTGTTTCTCACCCAACATAGGATTTATTTTTACCTCTGTTTTACTTTATCATCTACATATTACTGAATAAATTGGGTTCTGACAGGAGTAATTTCAGCAGTTGGAATACATGGCTGTCATTTGCAAACTAGGCTAGGTTTACATTATGTTTTTGCCCCCCTGGCGATGGTACTGTTTTTTTTGTTTTGCCAAATTTACCATTAAAACAGAATGCAGCAGGACACAAAAATGATGTAGTTTACCCTTTCTGTCCTGTTTAACACCAGTATCCACTTGGATCAAGTTTTTTGTATAGATTGCTTTTTTTCTGATCTTTGGGAAAAATTTACCTTTCAACATAATATAAGAACATAGTGTGAACGGGGCCTAAGAAAGATATTTATTTTACAGTGATTAAAGAGTACCTGTCATGATCTTGTTACATTTTAAAATCCTCCCAGTTCATTGCCCTATTATGATAAACCACCCCCTGCCTTTTACTTTTTAGAATTTTTTAGTTTTCTACCTTTTATATTGCTCTGTATTTTCTGCTCAGTCAGATTCACAGACTGGGAAGGGTTGTTACCCAGCAGGCGTGACATCATCTGAAGCCATACAGGGGAGAACTTCCTCCCTTAATCTGCTACACACAGCCCAGAGCAGTTCAGTGTGTGAGCTGAGCTATGATTGGATAAGGCTGCAGACACACCCCCATCAGCGCTCCAGACTGCTTTTCTTGATTTTGGACTTCTGCCAGGCCTGCAAGAGTCCAAAGTCTGTGCAAGAGATAGGGACAGGGGATGTGCTCTGGACACCTAGTAGGGAGACACCTAGTGGCAGCTTTTTAAAACACAAATAAAACATACAAAACTTTTTTTTTTTTTTTTTTTTTTAACAAAGTACGTTAGAAAGATTTTTTTATTTACCATAAGGAGTGAAACAGCAAAAAAAAAAGTTTTGAGAGTGCCCATTTAAAGGAGGTCTATACAAAGGAAAAATTGAATGCAAAGAATAATAAAGTGGGCTTATTCATCAGCTGGAAACTGTCTTCCAAGAATTACATGTCTCTGTTATATTTAGAAGTGACCCTTATGATCTTTAAACTTCTGAACATAGAAGCTTTTCTTCAGAAGCCATGTGGTTCCAGAATTACATGTCTTATTTCTGGTTAAAATGGATAGTGTTTTTGGTCAAATAAACTAAAACCACTGGAATGTTCCTTTGTAACCTTGGTGTACTTTCTACAGATCTTTATGGAAATTCATAAACACCCACTTTATAATTTCTATTTCATACAATCTACTTGTAATATTCAGTGTATTTATTTACAGTTTCTGAATAGTGTGGTTCTGAAAAGCTATGGATGTCTTTGCACTGTTTTCTTTTTATTGCTGATTGTATTTAATGCAAAATAAAACAACTTTCTAAATCGTTTTCATTAAAAAAAAATAATCCTAACATGTAGCTGAAAGAGAAAGACAAGTACGTGAATTGGACTTCCCGCCCTCTCAGTGTTAGAGTTACCATCAGGTCAAGGTTATCCGGCAGAGGAGACTCATATAGGCTTTCTAATAGTGTAGAGAGAAACTGCAGTGTAAACAGCAAGCTGCAGGGGCTGTAGAAGCAAAAGTAAGCAACATTTTAATAAAAACCTATGGGGAAAATGTTTTTTCACCATATTAAGTACAAAGCAAGGATAAAATGGTGTCCATAGCCTTTAAGACTGCTTTATTTTAAAGGTGAAAAAGGCTGCAGCTCAAATACTCAGTTCTTTAAGACTACAGTTCCTGTTTTGGCCAAGACATTGATCAGATTTGATCAGAGATGTTGCTGCTCCCATCATTTTCTTCCCATACCATGCCCCTTTCCAATAAGCCATGCTGCTTGCAAGATGAAGCTCCATTTCTGTGTTTTTTGTGGTGTACTTATTGACTGTGCACCAAAAGTCTGCATTTGAGGACAAAATTATGGAGCAGCAGCCTTAGTAAATCTGGCTAATACCCACATAGGATATCATTACCACTTAACAGGTTGGGTTCACACTGCATTACCAGTGTCCTACTTTCTCCATTTAACACAGTGTTTCCCAAACAGTGTTTCCCTGCATGCTGTTATAACCCCGAATTATATGCATCTGTGCTGGAAATATTTTTTTGTGTTCCCATATTTGCAAACCTACAAGCTTTTCCAATTCACTATACAGTGTTTTCAATATCTCACATGCTTGCTGAAGTGTGCGGCTGGCCTCCCTGCTGGGCAATACAGATGTAATCATTCCATGCAGAATTGATTCTACCCTTGGATATGTTTTCTACATGAAAGAAACCTTCAGGTGTTACTGAGAGCAAGCCTGGGCAATTTTACTAAATGTATCATATCCTGTGTGTACTGGGCATACTTGTGAACACACATCAGAGGAAGACCGGCACTACTGTCTCTATATTAGACACTTGGAGAATCACACAATCTGGTGAGGGTTTCCACAAATATAGGCTTGAAAGGCTTGCGCATCAGACTATTGAGGGTGCTCACATAAATAAGGTATAGTTCACATCAAATATTCCATGAAAGGGCAGTCTGAAAAAATGGAGCACTCACCCCAAAAATTGTTTTGTAGTAGCTTTATTCCATGACAGACCTCACAGTACACGATCAGGAGGTACACAGGTGCAGACATGAGGCGGGGGTAGACAAACAGGCGCCTCATGTCTGCGCCTGTGTACCCTGCTCCTGATCGTGTACTGTGATGTCCGTCATGGAATAAAGCTACTACAAAACAATTTTTGGGGTGGGTGCTCCATTTTTTTTAAGACTGCTCTTTCATGGAATCCTTGTGAACATGACTAGACAATCTAGAAAAACTAGCTCTCATAAAACCTCTGTATATAGTGGGAATTTGCTGCATTTAAATGGTCATTTTACTCTTCTGTCTTCACTAAAGCAGAGTAAAGTTTGAATGTGTAACTTACTGCAGCCAACTAACCTTCTCCAGCTGTAATCACACCTCCTCAGTGTGAGTGAAAGCCCACGACCCGGAGCAGAGCAATGACGTAAGCCTTGGCAGGGCTGTCAGTCACGCTGAGGGGATGTAATTACAGCTGGAGAAGACAGTAATTGGTGAGTATAGGGAGCAAACTATTTACAGGGAAGTCCTTCCTATAATGGGCAAACTACCTTCAGATCAGTCCTATCTACAGGAGGGAGTTAAACTATCTTCATGGGGGTCATATTTATGGGGGCAAACATCCTACAAGGGTTTTCTACCTACAGGGGGCAGATAACCCCAATTGGGGTTCTACCCAGAGGTGGAAATTACACACAGGAGGGGCAAGCTACCTACAGAGAATCCTCCTTATTAGGAGGGTACACTACAAACCCCTTTTTTTGTTATCTCCAAAAAGGTTGTGCTCTAAGGCTAGGTTCAGACTACGGAATCTCCGGGCAGAAAATTTCCGCCCGGAGATTCGGAGTGCGGCCAGCGCTGACTGAATCAGTCGGCGCTAGGACCGTGCGGACACTGCAGTCTCCAATAGACTGCAATGTGTTCTGTGAGTCATTCTTCAGGTGGAAATTTCCCAGCAGATTTTCCGTTCACAAATTCTGTAGTTTGAATTTGGGAAACCCATTCACTACACTATACATTTTAGCAAGCGGAATTTCAAAGCGGAATTGCACACGGAAATTCCGTAGTGTGAACAAAAAATGATATAACAGAAATAAATGTCAACTGTACATGTGTTTTAAATGAATCCACAATATTGTACAATATAAGAGTTTTTAATACTATATCATTTTCTTCCTGTGTTTTTGTGGCAGGAAGAACATTTATGTTAAACAGACGGGGACTTTTAGAGAGGTTTACTGCCTTTTTTTTCTAGCCCACTCTATTCCAACTATGCAAAAACTGTCAGTTTTGTGGTATCCTTCCAATATCCCTGGTTTCTGCCACCGGTCAAAGGGAATCCTGCTACAGTGTTTATTTATTTTTCTTCTGATGTACTACACATTGGTCTAGTGGTTAGGGTCTTGTACTTTAACCCCCTCTCCCCCCCCCCCCAGCTTATGGGACATAAGCAGTGTCGTACCATACTGGGACTAGGCGTTGTAGATGCTGCAGTAAGCATGTGCCAAGTAACCCGCGCATGCAAAACTGGCTTGTAGCTGTAGCAGGGAAGGAGCAAAAATTGTGGACAGAAGGGTTCACCCTTGATGTATAGCATGCTATACATTTAAGTTATTTTTGTAGTTTCCAGTGTGGGGCTAAAATTGCATGCCCCACTCAGGGACAGAAGAATCTAAACAAAAATGGCTGCCTGGAATGGGAAATAAGGTAAGAATTGGACTCAAACTGCGTCTACTGACTGTGGGATATATTCACACTCTTTCTTTAACTTGACACATAGCTTCCCATTTTTTAACAACTATTTCTGTTCTTACAGGGTTAGCTAGAAAAAACTATGTAATGTACTTTAGTGTCAATAAAATCTGAGGTATTAGAAGATGTTGTGAAGGGGTCTCTGTGGTCTAAAAGCTTGCAAATTTTAACCAATCAAGATATATTTCCTATGCTCCCTTTTTTTTTTAATTTAATTTTTTTTATATTTAAGCTCACACATGCATTTGGTCACAGCTGTCTCTACCTTTTCTGTATACACATGATATTCAGCTGATCCAAGCAATCGTGTGTTCTGGATAGAGAGGGGTTAAGCTGTTGACACTCTTCTGGTGGCATTTTAGAACTCCAATAAAAGGAACAGGCAGGAACATGCTTGAACCTTCTGTCCCCCAAGTTCTGCCAGGAACTGTCCAGAGTAGGAGCAAATCCCCATAGAAAACCTCTCCTGCTCTGGACAGTTCCTGACATGGACAGAGGTGTCAGCAGAGAACACTGTGCTCAGACTGAAAAGAACTATTCAACTTCCTCTGGAGCATACAGCAGCTTATAAGTACTGAAAGGATTAAGATTTTTTAATAGAAGTCATTTACAAATCTGTTTAACTTTTTGGCACCAGTTGATTAAAAAAAAAAAAAAAATAAATAAACGAAAATTGTTTTCCACAGGAGTACCCCTTTAAGGATTCAGGACGTATATTTACGGTGACCCTGCATCATATCGGGTCGGTCCCGGCGGCTATCAACGGCCGGGACCCGTGGCTAATAACTGAAATCACCGATCGCGGTGATGCCCGGTATTAACCCTTCAGACATGGTGATCAAAGTTGAGCGCCGTGTCTGAAGTTAAACCGAAAGCATCCCGGCAGCTCAGTTGGGCTGTTCAGGACTGCCGCAGTGAAATTGCGGCATCCCAAACAGCTTGCAGGACACCAGGAGGATCCCTACCTGCCTCCTGCATGTCCGATCGCCGAATGACTGCTCCATGCCTGAGATCCAGGCAGGAGCAGTTGAGTGGCGATAACACTGATCAATGCCATGTTAATGCATGGCAGTGAACAGTATAAGAGATCAGTGTGTGCAATGCTCTAGTCCCCTATGGGGGCTATAAATAACATTGCAAAAAAAAAAAAAAAAAGTGAACAAAAAAACTGTTAATAAATGTGATTTAACCCCTTCCCTAATAAAAGTCAGAATCACCACCCCCCCTTTTCCCATGTAAAAAAAACTATGTAAATAAAAATAAATATAAACATATGTGATATCGCCGCATGCGTAAATGTCCAAACCATTAAAATATATTGTTAATTACACTGCACGGTCAATGGCGTACACTGAAAAATGTGCTGCATATAAACGGAAGCCCCCAAAAGTTACAACATGAAGTTTTTTCTTCAATTTTCTCGCACAATGATTTTTTTTTCCATTTCCCCGTGGATTTTTGGGTAAAATGACTGTCACTGCAAAGTAGATTTTATTTATTTTTATTTTTTTTATGCCATTCTTTGTGTGGTCAAACTAACATGTAATCTTGATACTGTAGGTCGGTGCGATTTAAAGCCATAGCCAATTTGTATAGTTTGCATATAATAAAAAAAAAATCTAAACTTTTTAGAATGTTTTTTTTTAATTGCCATTTTCTGACTGCTATAACTGTTAAATATTTTTGTTTACCAGGCTGTTTTTTTTGCGCCGTGATCTGTAGTTTTTATTTGTACCATTGTGGTATTTATCTGACTTTTTGATCTATTTTTACTTCATTTTTTTCTAGGGTATGATAACTAAATAATTCTGGGGTTTAGTATTTTTTACTATATGGGATAAATGATTTATTTTAATAGTTTGGACAATTACACACACGGCGATACCAAATATGTTAATTATTATGTTTACATATTTTTTATATGAACAAGAGAGGGAAAGGCGCTCCTTGTGGAGTAACGTAGATGGTAAGGGTAGACAATTGGGCAGATTCAATACCGCTTACCAGACCATACACAACAATGGGAAAGGTGTGTAGTAAAATAAATTCAGTCTGGAGCCTTCCTGAGCACATGTAGAGTATAATCAATAGGAAGCTTCGTTTGGAGCAGGATAGTGGTGCTGACCGGAACAAAGGATCAAGAAGCCAGGATAAAATCCATCTGTTTTATTTCCAATAATGCAACGTGTTTTGCTGCTTCAGCTGCCTCCGGATAGCCGTTTATGGTGCTCCGTGTGGTCCGCTGACGATCACTTACGGTACCTGTCCTCGGGGCTCCGGCGCGTCCTATTCGGGATCCCCTGCATCGTCGGCGCTCTCCATCGTCGTCATCACGTCGCTGCGCATGCTGTCCCGTCATCCAATAGGAGCAGCGTGCGTAGCGACGTAATGGCGACGACGTGAGAGCGAGGATGCCGGGGAAGCAGAGGCCTTGCCAGAGCATCGGGGACACCCCAGGGACGCGGCGACAGTGATGGAAAGCGACATCCAAGGCAGTGGTGATGAGCGGTGACGGTCCGGAGCGGCGGGGACAGGTGAGTATAACCTCCAATACCAGTGGTCTTCAACCTGCGGACCTCCAGATGTAGCAAAACTACAACTCCCAGCATGCCCGGACAGCCGTTGGCTGTCCGGGCATGTTGGGTGTTGTAGTTTTGCAACATCTGGAGGTCCGCAGGTTGTAGACCACTGTCCTATACTTTACATTGCACGGATCCCTCAACATACGATGGTTTCAACAAACGATGGTCCATTTGGAACGGATTACCATCGTATGTTGAGGGACCACTGTATATGTTTATTGAGCCAACTTGCAAAGCCCTAACGTATAATTAAAACCCTAATCTATCTCTTAACATATAATGCTTTTTGGCCGAATGTGTTCTTAAGAAATCACATGGTCGGGGACCGTACAGATTGGTCCCTGATCTCTACTTTGTACCAGAGGGCTGTGTTTACACAATTGCATGCGATGAGCTGCTGTATATATTCTATGCTTGGGCTTCAGGGACCTATGTATACATGTACTATGTTTGTATGGCGGATCAGTGTATGTCAAATATTTACTTTTATTGCAACGCTCTAATATTTTGCTTCAAGTATTGACTGTTGCCTTAACGAGATTGAGTTTTTGACAATTATTATTATTTTTTTAATTTTTTTATTTAGCTGATCAATTGATAATAGAAACTATGGAATCCCTTTGTTTTGCGATTTCCTTTGTTAGATTTTTGCTGTTGCTGTGTGTACTTTGCCTGCAAGGGGAAAAAAAGCCTTGTATAGGAAGTGATCTGGTTTAGACTAGTTCCAGAAGGAACACACAGATCCGTCCAGCGACTGAACTGCCTATCCTGACAGGGGCCTGTGAACGGCTACAGTTTACTTAGAGGCCACGTCACAGTGGAAAAGAAACATTCTTCCAGTGACCGAACAAATAAATCTTGATTTAGCGGCCTCAATTGCAGTGCAGATGCAGAGGAACATGCTGAAGTGCATAGATTTCAGTCATTCTGCTCGTAGCACAGTACGTGATCTCCTGCCTCTGCACCACCGGATCCTGAAGACCCTGTAGTTGGTGCGTGGAAATAGAACTGAACGTGTACGAGAAATGTACACCCTACTCCGAGTGCTATTTACATTTATCTATATACTATTTGGTTCACTTAGGAAATAGAACCATCCATATAAGGCTGGGTTCACACCACGTTTTTCAAATACGGTAACCGTATACGGTTTTCCGCAAAAAAAAACGTATACGACCGTATCCGAAACCGTATGCATAGAGAATGCATTGTAAACCGTATTCCAAATGTTGTGTACGGTTGCATCCGTTTTGCCTCGGATACGGTTTTGCCGATTTTTCAACCGTAGGCAAAAACGCTGTCGACCAAGTTTTTGCCTCCGGTTGGAAAACCGTATGCGAACCGTATGCGGTTCTTTTAACATTGTTGTCTATGAGAACCGTACACAGAATTTCAGAATACGGTTGCGCACGGTTTTTCTAATCCGTTTTTGTGGAGTTGACACATGCGCAGATTGGAATTTCAATAGAACAATAGTAACTTTATTAAATTGCTGGAAATCTAATTCCAAAAAAATAGCAAAACTGTTGGCAAAAACTGATGCAAACAGATAGAACCGTACGGGGAAAAACCGTATACGTTTTAATTTGGAGTCATACGGTTGCATACAGTTTTTGCCATACGTTTTTTAGCGGAAAACCGTATACGGTAACCGTGTTTGAAAAACGTGGTGTGAACCCAGCCTAAGTTGACAATTTCTGTTATGTCATTTATTTTTTTTCGATTGTTGGAGGGGAGAAGAGAAACAGTCGCACTATAGTTATGCTGTATCTGTTGCTTGGCTACAGTGCAAACCTGGTAAAACACACACATACAAAAATAAACCGTACCATATTAGCGAAAAGAGCACAACGTGAAAAACAATTGTTTTCCAAATAAGATGAACTCGGGCCTTGTGCACATGTTGTCCTGTGGATTCCACTTTTGTTTCAGCAGGAATCTACTCCATAGTTCAGTCTGATTAGCGATCTGCAAGGGATGCCACTTTTATTTATTTATTTTTTTACATGAAATTCATGTATTCTGCTTTGCTAGCTTGAATATTTTATTGCCCCAGAATGGTGCTTTCCCAAGTACAATATTGCTTATACAATACAATAGTCTTAAAGGGGTACTCCGCTGCTCAGCGTTTGGAACAAACTGTTCTGAATGCTGGAGCCGGCGTCAGGAGCTTGTGACTTAATTGCCCCGCCCCCTCATGCCGTCACACCCTGCCCCCTCAATGCAAGTCTATGGGAGGGGGCGTGGCGGCTGTCACGCCCCCTCCCATAGACTTGCATTGAGGGGGCGGGGTGTGACGTCATGAGGGGGCCGGGTTACAATATCATAAGCTCCCGGCTCCAGCGTTCGGAACAGTTTGTTCCAAACACTGAGCAGTGGAGTACCCCTTTAACAAGTGATTTTTCTGATGAAATAATGTCGTATGCACATCCCTTAGTCAGCTTCTCTACACACCAGGTGATCATTTGTTCATCAGGTGTATATATAGTCAGCTGTTCATTTGCCCTGCAGTAGTCCCTACAGGAGGAATTAATGCAGCATTACATATCAGGCATTTTGAATGAATTGTTGTTCCTGTATTTCTTTGCACGCATATTCCGAAATAATATACTGTATATGGACTAGCATTGTCATGGGGAAACAACCCAGCTTCGAATATACACGCTAAATGTGTCTCTGCTGTCTTTGTGGCCTCTGGCCAGTATACCGCAAAAGAAAAAAACTAAACTCTATTCCATTTGGAAAAGGTATCTGTTAAATTAATACTATATTAACCTATGGGTTACAAAGTATACAAAAAAGAAGGTTGCAGCAGCATTCTTGGTCAAAAATGGAGCCTCTTAGCACACTTTTTGATCAAAACATGCCCCCCATCCACCACGCCGAGATGGCCTCACTTTGGATGTGACCCTAACATGCTTAAAGGGGTATTCCTGGAATTTTTTTTATTTGACTATGTTACAGGGCCTGTAAATATATAGTGTAGTTCATAATATAGTGTCTGTACCCGTGTGTGATGGTTTTCTCACAATTCTTATGTGATTTTCACCCCAATATTTATTTTTAACAGCATACAAAATGACTGTTGTCTCAGATTTTTCCCAGGTTGCAATGTGGCAAAGACCTGACCTCACTAGTCAGCTGATGACAGGGAACCTGTCTGCTTCAATGGGTGGAGGGATCGCTTGGTGGGAGAGATCAATCTGCAACTAATGCAACAGCTGTAGGCACCCTGATTGAAAACCACAGGTCTTTTGAATGGATACAGCTCATTTATGTTTCAATGGGTGGGGTGACTGATGTGTGGGAGGGAGGAAAATTGAATTATGGGATTTGTAGTCAAAAAAGGAAAAGTCAAACAGGAAATACCAGTTCACAAACAGCTAGCCACAGTGTTATGGTAATCTCACAACATAGCCATTTAGCCCCAAGACAAGCGCAGATCCTTCCTAAGCATGTCCATTACTGCCTGCCAGGTATGTACTAAAATCACCTTATGGTGGATAACCCCTTTAAACCACTCACCTCAACTGGGCAAATGGCCTCTGACTGGGTGACATGCAGGATCCACTACCAATGAAGGGTTACAGATGTCAAAGTATGGCATCCCTCCCATGCATCGTTTTAATAGATAACAGAGCAGTATACTTATCTGGCTTGGGCCCGTGCCGTATTTCTTAGTACCCAGTTTCAAGAAGCCTTCTATTGAAAAAAAAAAAAAACTTCCTGTGTGTTAGGGTATGTTTATAGGAGCAGGTTACCGATGGGTTTCCCGCAGCAATTACATTTACCTTAATGTGGCCTGCTATGGACTTTCCACTGCGGAAATTTTGATGCAGAAAACCCGCTACAAAAAAACTGTGGCTAAACCGTATAAATGTGGACGTACCCTTAAGCAGTACTATCACTCTGCGGGTGGCTTAGGGGGAGGAGAGGAAGGCTCAATACAGGGCCAAACTACCCAGTTTCCCCTGGGAAGTTCTAGTAATGTCTATAGATTGTTTAGATATATATATATATATATATATATATATATATACGGTAGTTATATATTCAGCAATATAAAAGACAGATCCCATCCTTTGCTTGGATCACACACACACATATTTCCTACATGTACTTTACAGAAGCAATACATGTTTAATAGGCTGAAATAGTGTCCTAACTGTGCACTGCTGTTATGGTCTGGATGCATTGCCAATTAAAGGGTAACACAATTCAAGAAATGCAATTTTGATAATTATTTTATATATTTTTTTCATTCCAAGGGAAATGTTGGTCACACATATTGATAGTATAGTATACTATAAAGTTTACTAGCTAAGCCAGACTGGAATAAAGACTGGCTTGCTTGGCTAATAAACTAAACCCAGTCAGCCCACTCTGAACACATCACTGGCACTGAGGATTGTGAGGGAAAGAACTCTGCCCTTGATGGAACCACTGAGAGTATTGCCATGCTGGGACCATGAAATGGGTTCTGGAGTCAGGATAGCAATGCAGTATTAAAAAATACAGTATTAGTGAGTTTTAACAAAGCTCAAAGCTTTGGAATAGTTTTTCTCTGGAAAACACCGGCTTTTAATTTGCCCCATTTAATGGGGTTAATCTGCGGCCATGACAGGTACAGTGGGGCAAAAAAGTATTTAGTCAGCCACCAATTGATCAAGTTCTCCCACTTAAAAAGATGAGAGAGGCCTGTAATTTTCATCATAGGTATAGCTCAACTATGAGAGAAAAATCATAAAATCACATTGTCTGACTTTTAAAGAATTTATTTGCAAATTATGGTGGAAAATAAGTATTTGGTCAATAACAAACGTTCATCTCAATACTTTGTTATATACCCTTTGTTGGCAATGACAGAGGTCAAATGTTTTCTGTAAGTCTTCACAAGGTTTTCAAACACTGTTGCTGGTATTTTGGCCCATTCTTCCATGCAGATCTCCTCTAGAGCAGTGATGTTTTGGGGCTGTCGCTTGGCAAGACAGACTTTCAACTCCTCCCAAAGGTTTTCTATGGGGTTGAGATCTGGAGACTGGCTAGGTCACTCCAGGACCTTGAAATGCTTACAGAGCTACTCCTTTGTTGTCCAGGTGGTGTGTTTGGGATCATTGTCATGCTGAAAGACCCAGCCATGTATCATCTTCAGTGCCCTATTAGGTATCTCTACTACATAGAGAATGACTGTAAAAATAAATGAAAAACAATGGCAGAACTTTTTTTTATTCATACCACCTCATAAAAAATAGAACAAAATCAAAGTGTCATATGTACCCCAAAATGGTAACAATGAAAACATCAATTTGTCTCGTAAAAATATATATTTGACCCAAAAGCCTCTGCATCTTGATACGATGCCGACAAAATATCCTAAATAAAAGGAAGACACAATATCCACACGGTGCTTCTTCATGTCAGAGGCCTGTGTGTGAGTCATGAAGCACATACCCTTGCTGATGGAAGGAGTTTTTTACTCAAAATCTCACGATACATGGCCTCATTCATTCTTTCATTTACATTGATCAGTCGTCCTGGTCCCTTTGCAGAAAAACAGCCCCAAATCATGATGTTTCCACCCCCATGCTTCACAGTAGGTATGGTGTTCTTTGGA
This sequence comes from Hyla sarda, assembly GCF_029499605.1. Classification (NCBI taxonomy): domain Eukaryota; kingdom Metazoa; phylum Chordata; class Amphibia; order Anura; family Hylidae; genus Hyla; species Hyla sarda. The sequence continues at coordinate 234,324,088 of NC_079189.1, read as the reverse complement.
TGCAACTCTGGATGCAATTCTTTCTCCTCCAAATACGACGAGTTGAGTTTTTACCAAAAAGTTCTACTTTGGTTTCATCTGACCATATGACATTCTCCCAATCCTGTTCTGGATCATCCAAATGCTCTCTAGCAACCTTCAGATGGGTCCGCAGGGGGACACGTCTGGCACTGCATCATTTGAGTCCCTGGTGGAGTAGTGTGTTACTGATGGTAGCTTTTGTTACTTTGGTCACAGCTCTCTGCAGGTCATTCAGTAGGTCCCCCTGTGTGGTTCTGAGATTTTTGCTCACCGTTCTTGTTATCATTTTGACACCACGGGGTGAGATCTTGCGTGGAGCCCCAGATCGAGGGTGATTATCAGTGGTCTTTTATGTCTTCCATTTTGTAATAATTGCTCCCACAGTTGATTTCTTCACACCAAGCTGCTTGCCTTTTGCAGATTCAGTCTTCCCAGCTTGGTGCAGGTCTACAATTTTGTTTCTGGTGTCCTTCGACAGCTCTTTGGTCTTGGCCATAGTGGAGTTTGGAGTGTGACTGTTTGAGGTTGTGGACAGGTGTCTTTTATACTGATAACAAGTTCAAACAGGTTCCATTAATACAGGTAATGAGTGGAGGACAGAGGAGACTCTTAAAGAAGAAGTAACAGGTCTGTGAGAAATCTTGCTTGTTTGTAGGTGACCAAATATTTATTTTCCACCATAATTTGCTAATAAATTATTTTAAAAATCAGACAATGTGATTTTATGGATTTTTTTTTCTCATTATGTCCTTATAGTTGAGGTATACCTAAGATGAAAATTACAGGCCTCTCATCTTTTTAAGTTGGAGAACTTGCACAATTGGTGGCTGACTAAATACTTTTTTGCCCCATTGCAGTAAAATATGTGACAAGGCTACCCCCAGAATTTCTGTGATATATTGTATGTCATATTTTTCTCCTTGGGTAAAAATACATCATGTGAACATAACCTAAGAGAAGCGATGAAAGACATAATGGGAACAAATCAATAAATCTATCTTATGGACAATCATTAGACAATGATTTTTTTCATTTTATAAATGTTGTAATAAAATATTTTGTCTTTGATTCCCTGGAAGTTCATTTCTTGCTGTTTTTTTTGTATTTGAATAGATGACAAATGATACAGCCTCAAGGGACATGTAGAATATTTTGCTATCCATGATTTTTATCCTTGAAGTATGGAAAGCATTTCCTTGTACGCTTGCAGTCTATAAACGTAATCCTAAATTAATGAATGCATGCATAGTATAACCTGTAACAACAAAAATATTTGTGTAATTGAAGAAACACCGCAATTAAAGTGAATGCATTTGGATTTAGACTTCCACTGAATGCAGCAGGTGGTTTAGTTTAGTATATACATGTAAGTGGATAGTTTATATTTGCAATTGTTGTAAAAATAAATGAGCTTTTCAAATAACGCTTGAAGATTACCTGTTGTTTCATGTAACGTTTCAGAATAAGCTGTTGTGTTGTGCTGTGTGTGTAGATGAGAAGCAGCACTATTACTGGCAATTGTATAACTAGTATATGGCATTTTCACCAAATTTCTGCTCTGCATGCTCCCTCTGTAATTTTCAGTTGTCCCTGATACAGTGGGTGTAGCCAAATAACTGTGGTATCTGCCATTCACTCCCTGATGTCCAGGGCCAGATTAAGACTGCCTGGAAGACGGAGCACTTCATTATGATTACAAATTTTAGGAAGATTTCTCTCCTTTTACTCCTTGTAAAAATTCAAAAACTGGGTCTACGAGAACATGCAAGTGTAAAAAAATAAGTTTTAGAATTTTCTCCTTCAATTTGCTGCTATTCCTGTGAAACACCTAAAGGGTTAACACACTTTTTGAATGTCATTTTGAATACTTTGAGGGGTGCAGTTTTTAAAATGGTGTATTTCTAATATGAAGGCCCTTCAAATCCACTTCAAAACTGAACTGGTCCCTGAAAAATTCTGATTTTGAAACTTTTGTGAAAAATTGGAAAATTGCTGCTGAACTTTGAAGCCCTCTGATGTCTTCCAAAAGTAAGAACATGTCAACTTTGACGCCAACATAAAGTAGACATATTGTATATGTGAATCAATATATAATTTATTTGGAATGTCTATTTTCCTTACAAGCAGAGAGCTAAGTAAAAAAAAAATCCATATTTTCAAATTTTTCATGAATTTGGGAATTTTTCTCCTTGAAATGATGCAAGTTTCGAGGAAAATTTACCACTATGTTAAAGTAAAATATGTCACGAAAAAACTCTCTCGGAATCAAATTCATAAGTAAAAGCATTCCAGAGTTATTAATGCTTAAAGTGACAGTGGTCAGATGTGCAAAAAATGCTCTGGTCCTTAAGGTGAAAATGGTCTCGGTCCTTAAGACATCTAACATCTAATCTACTAACCCAAACTTTGTGAAAAGTATCGGAACAGATTAGTACAGATCATTACAAATCTGCCCTGTACATTGTGGTTTGTGAGAAAATATAAGCCATGATACCATTACAAACAGGTGCACTGAGATATCTGCCCACTGATATATCGAACAAGGGCAGAAGTGCCGATACATCTGAAAATACTGAACTAAGCAGAAAGTAAAATGTATTGGGGGTAAAAATAAAATCACTGTCAGCTGCTTCGGGAAGAGTCCTTTTCTAAGTATGTGATACAGAGGAGTGAGACTGTGCTCTCTGAAATGTCTCTTTATACCGTTTACGGTAGAGGCAACATGTTATTGAGAAGATAATAGCGTCATGGAGCTGTCAGAAAACTGAACCATCGAAACACTCTAAAAAGGCAAATGTTTCAGTGTATTTATAAATGTATATTTATTTATTTTATTTTGTTTCTGTTTCGTTTTTTTGGATATTTAAGATTCCACTTTTTTTGTGTGTGGACTGGCTAAACTAACATACGGACATTTTTTTTTGCAGTATCCGAAGAAGTGTGATAGGAAGTGAACAATGTGCCCTTTGTTTCCTGCTAAAGTAATGTACTGCCCGGGAAACATGCTGTGAAGCTGCTAGGGACAGTTGTAGCGTGTTTGTGAACACAACAGATAAGCGCTCAGCTCTTTTATCACATGCTCACGTTGAGATGAATAGACATTCTTGTACCGAGTATGAAGTAACCCCGTTTTACTTCAGCTGACTGATGTCTTGACCTACAGTATACCGGGATTATCAATGGAGTGTACAAATACATTATATGTCAAATACAAACTCATTGTAATTCAACAAATGCGCACAAGTTTTATAATAGACTCTTCAAGTGGTTCTAACATGGTCTTAAGTGGCAGGAGGTGCTGGAGAGTTTTATGTTTTTTGTCATATTATTTGAAGAGCATTTAAAGGGGTACTCCACTGCTCAGCATTCGGAACAAAATGTTCTGAGCACTTAGAGACGGCCACTGGAGATCGTGATGTCACAGCCCCGCCCCATCGTGACATCATGCCCTGCCCCCTCAATGCAAGTTTATGGGAAGGGGCGTGACGACCACTACGCCCCCTCCATATACCTGCATTGAGGGGGCGGGACATGACGTCACAAGGGGGCGGGGCCGTGACATCACGAATCCCCGTCACCGGCTCTAAGTGTTCAGAACATTTTGTTCCAAATGCTGAGCAGCGGAGTACCCCTTTAAGATTTTCAACTGATATTTGCATAATTGGAAAATGTATTTCATGTAAAGAGGCTGGAGGGATTTTGTTTTCTTGGTATAAACTTACTGGGCATAGAGAATAAACAAAAAAAAATGTTGCGACCTTTTGAGAAAATTATAATTTTTTTTTCTCCATCATTTTACACTTAACATTTAATGCAAATTTAAATAACACATTTTAGTAGTTTCTGCAAGGTATCAATAGGAAAAACTAAAATTTAGGATGGACGTAAGTATTCAGACCCTTTGCTATGACACTTAAAGGGATACTCCACCCCTAGAAATCTTATCCCCTAGCCAAATTATAGGTCCCAGCTGCTGGACCCCCTACGCAATCAGACATCTTTTCCGGGGGCAGAGTACCCCTTTAAAGTTTATCTCTGGCTCCTCCTATTTCTCTTGATCACCTCTGAGATGTTTCTATACCTTGATTGGAGTCATCTGTGGTAAATTCAGTTCATTGGACAGGATTTAGTAAGGTTCACAGCTGACAATGGAGGCACAGATCTGGCGTAGGGTACAAAAAATTCAATGCAATAGTTTAGTTTTCTCTTTTCCCATAGACTGCAAAGCAAAGCATTTTGAACATTGTGTTTTTCGCCATAACAAACCTCTCCTGCTCTGGAAAGTTCCTGACACAGACAGAAGTGTCAGCAGAGAGCACTGTGGTCAGACTGAGAATAATATACAACTTTCTCTGTAGTAAACAGCAGCTGATAAGTACTGGAAGGATTAACATTTTTTAATAAAAGTAATTTACAAATCTGTTTAACTAGCACCAGATCATTTGAAAATAAAAAAACTATTGTTTTTCCACCGGAATATCCCTTTAATGACCAAGCCCAATTTTTCAAACCTGGCATGTGTCTCTTTAAGTGGTAATAACTTTGGCATGCTTTTACTTAGCGACGTGATTATGAGAGAGTTTTTCCGTGACATATTGTTCTTTATATTAGTGGTAAATCTTTGTTGATTTATGCAAAAAAAATTGTGAAAAACTCCAAAATATTGTGGAAAATTGGAAAAATTTTCATAATTACCATTATCGTTTTATTGTACAAATCGTTATGGATGTAGCAATACCTATTATGTATAGGTTTTTATGTGGGGGGGGGAGGGGTGATAATACAGAGTTTTATTTGGAAACGGGCATTTATTACAATTTTTTTTTACAATTTATTAATTTTTGGAAAAGAAAATGTATTTTTTTAATTTTACACTTTTTACAGGTTATACTATGCTGCAGTACATCTGTACTGCAGCACAGTATAACAGTCAGTATACACTGACAAGCAGCCTGTGCGATCCAGCATATGGCTGGACCTCACAGGCTGCCATACTAGGCAGACAGGAGGCCATCTGCTGGCTTCCTGCTGCCATGGCAACCAACGGTTTCCCACGATCGTATTGCAGGATCGCGGTTAGTGAACAGAGGGAGCCTCCTACCCCTGTCAACCCAATAGATTCCGTGATCAGGACTGATCATTGAATCTATGAGCAACGTGAGAGAGAAAAAGAACCTTGGCACCGCTGGAGTTCCTTTGTGTGAATGCCCACTACGGCAGCTGTAATTGTCCTGAACTCCTGATGTAAAGCTATGGGTGGTGCTACACGGACTGATATAGAACATAGGCAATAGCGTGTATGGAAGAATAAATCGGAGCACTCACCCAGTAGAAGCTTGCAAAATCTTCAGGCTTTATTCAATATTGGAGCAGGTTACAGAAGCCCAACCCCCCACGCCAATCCTCTCTCCCGCACTGCTTCTGTAACCTGCTCCAATATTGAATAAAGCCTGAAGATTTTGCAAGCTTCTACTGGGTGAGTGCTCCGATTTATTCTTCCATACACGCTATTGAATCTATGAGGTTAAAGCTGCGGAAATCGGTGGGATCCCAGTCTTGGCAGCTGCGGAGGGACCCCTGCAGTGACAGCTGAGCAGGATATCGCCAGGACATATGCATACGTCCAGTTGCGCAAACACGTTAGCAACTGGGACATATGCATATGTCCTAGGGCGGGAAGGGGTTCATCATTGTGGTTGTTTACTAATGAAAAACTGTGGAATACCATCTTTATGTTAGAAATGAGTTTTTCCATCTTCCTTTTTCTAGGTCTATGGCTTAGGTAGAGTAGTGCTGACAGGACAACATGTTTAAGAGTCTGATTTCCCAGAGATGTATTTATTAATATACCGTATAAACACATTTGAATATATTTACCAAAATATAATATGTTCCTCATACTTGTTGACATACATGTGACCATCTTTACACTTTTATTATTTTAGGTGGCTTTTCAACTGTGTTTCTTGTTCGAACTCATGGAGGACTACGTTGTGCTCTCAAGAGAATGTATGTTAACAATGTGCCTGACCTCAACATTTGCAAAAGAGAAATAACTATTATGGTAAGTTGTGTTTTAGAAACTACAAATACATTTACACTTTACTAGTAAGATAAGTTGAGCTGGTTTGATAATATGCTATTTAAAGGGGTACTCCACCCCTAGACATCTTATCCCCTATCCAAAAGATAGAGGATAAGATTTCTGATCGCGGTTAGAGCATTTTGTGCAGTGCCGAAGGCTAGTGACGTCATGGCCACACCCTGCTCTTGATGTCACGGCAACGCCCCCTCAATGCAAGTCTATGGGAGGGACCGTGACGGCCGTCATGCCCCCTCCCATAGACTTGCATTGAGGGGACATGGCTGTGACATCACGAGCCTCCACCCCGCATTGTCAGTCATCCGACACTGAACGAAGTTCGCTCCGTGCACCGGATGTCTGGGGTGTCGCAGCCGAGATAGGGGATAAGATGTCTAGGGATGGAGTACCCCTTTTTAATGTGCAACTTTTAGGGTAGGGTCACAAACAGCCCATAGGCAGTGTATTTCAGGCTGCAAGAAATCCGCCGGGTAGCAGGAAATATGCTGGACATTATGCTGTGAGCAGACACACAGGGCTTCCCTGCATTAGACCTTTGTTTGCAGTGAGGTTCGGAGGCAGGCCGAGCATGCCGACATGACTGTGACGCACAGGCCAGTGTCCGATCCTCACTGCACACACAGTGTGCAGTGAAGGAAGCCCTGTGTGTTTGCTCATAATAAAATGCGCAGATTATTTCCCGCTGCCTGGCGGATTTCTTGCTGCCTGAATTACGCTGCGTATACTGTGTGACCCTCCACCTAAATAGGTTTACTTTAACTGTTCCCTACAGTCAGGCTTTGTCTTTGTCAGCGTTGTTGTTTCCGTTGTACTGCTTTGTCATAGGAGTATAACAAACAAAACTGAGGACGAAATTTGTTAAAAAATGGATACCAAAAGCACACAGAGATCCTTCTAATAGAACCTCTGACACAGATGTGAGCAATGCCTTAAAGGGGTATTCTGGCCAAAGACAAAAGCATAGGGGATAAGATGTCTGATCGTGGGGGGCCCACCGCTGGAACCCCCAGTGATCTCCGTGCAGCACCCAAATTCAATGCAGGGCTGCTTCTCCAGTCTCGGAAACCTCTGTGTTTCCAGGACTGGAGACGTGACGTCATACCGCGCACCTTCCATTCAGGTCTAAGGGCTTGATGTCAAGAGGGGGCATGGCGTGATGTCACGTCTCCAGTCCCGGAAACACAGAGGTTTCCGAGACTGGAGAAGCAGCCCCACATTAAATTTGGGTGCTGCATGGAATACCCCTTTAAAGGATTTTACTGGGACTAAAAGAAAAAATTATATATAGCTTGGGGCAATCCAAAAAATAATTAAGTGATACTCACCTCCGCCAATCCCCTGAAGCTGCCATTCAGATGGCAGCTAGTCCTGTGACCGCTAATTCCTGTGACATGTCATCCCCACAGGAACTGCCCCCCCATTGACTTACTGAGGCATGAAACCCCTGCGGTCAGTGTCTGGCTGAGCAAGGCTGTTTCTGTGGGGATGATGTCACAGGAACAGAAGTGAAGTACAGGGACCGGAGCCTACTAAACGGCAGCTGCAGGGGGATTTGGGGAGGTATTACTTCCTTTTTATTTTCACAGTTCAACCTGCTGTGTGTGTGTGTGTGTATATACATATGTGTGGGTGGGTGTGTACACACACATATATGTATGTGTGTGTGTGTTCCTTTTTTTTTTTTTATTTTTTTTTTTTAAGTCCTCAGAAAAATCTTTAATATGTTAGAAATAAAAAAAAAGTCAATATACACAGTGTGTGTATTAGTAGGGACCCCCAGCGTTTAACTGTAATCTGTGGTGGAATATTAGTCTAGTGTCCAATCCTCAAGTGCTACCACATTGAATTGATGGGCTATCAGCCTAATACATGGACATGCTGGAGTCTCCAGGGATGGAGTCATTCTATTTGTGAAATAGAAGGGGGAGAAAAAAAAAAGGACAGTGCCTCGTGTATTACCCAAGGTACCGGTGTCAACAGGGACAGGATAAATCATCTCTTCAAGATGGCCGCTCACCTGATAGGAGAAGAATATGCGCTTCCCCCCCCCCTCCAAAATAGGGTACTGTTATCTGGAGATGAACTGCTGAGCCCAAGGTGGAATGGGAAAGAAGGGAGCTTGTCAATCTGAGGAAGGAGGTCTGTCCCTCCAAAACACGTAATTGGTTTTAATATTTAATAAATATAGTGCTCTGCAGCACTTGAACCATACTTCAGCATCTTGCTTGAATTTACTGGAACCAGGAACAGCGCCCGCAAAAGATATTTTTTTTGCCACATTCTCTACATTCTATTTGTGGCCATTCGGTTCCAACTGATTGATAGAGGTCACAAACGTGGGGGGGGTCGGGGTCATCTATTAACTCAGAATTCCCTCATAGGGCAATGGATTTTAAAACTAGACAACCCCTTTCATTTTCAATTTACTATAAAAATTACTTGCTTGTAATGATACACATGACATTGTCTGAACTGAACAAAATGACACTAAATAAATAAATCCATTTTGGCTTTTTTTTTGGAGTCTAAGCAGTATACTGTAGTAAGATCTATTGATCATTACTGCTCACACATCACGTACAAAGTACTCTCCAAGTACAGTGCTGTCATTGCTTCAAAGACAAAAGCCTCTTAGACATTACCATCGGTGGAATGGCACAATTTAAAGGACATTTAAAAATAGTCTTCTGTCCCTCTCTGACTGTTCTTTTTTCTTTTTTTTTTTTATTGCAGTACAGAATAAATAAAATTACATGAATTATTCATCTTTGATTCTGGGTGAAAGGCTTTGAAGGTCTTTATCAGAGAAGTTGAAGTTGTTTTGTACTGTAGTTAGTTAAAATCCATTGTACTTAATACTCTGAAAATTGTAGAGAGTCCAAGAATGTCTTAAAATAGCTCGGATTAATTTAAGCTGTGTAATGCAACCGGCTTAAAATGGCAATGGTGAATGAGTTTTGAAAATTTTGCCTCGATTGATACTTTTATAGTATGTCCTTAGGCTATAGCGGAAATATACCTAGTTTTCTCTAAAGTTTTGGCTTAGCTTTGTTTATAAATGCTTTTTTCAAAGTACCTAATAGGCCATGGCTGTAATATGGTCAAATGTTTCTACAAGTGTTTATATTGAAAACGCCATCCGGGTACTGTAATTGCCGTTCACCTTTGTGTATGTTTCCCATTGAAATCTTTAGGGAACTAAAGACCCATATGAGGGCTTGTTTTTTGTGCTTTGTATTGACACCATTCATTTCACTATAAAATGTACGGCGTAACCAAAAAAGTATTATTTATGGTGGAAAATTGAAAAGAAAACCATAATTGTTCAAATTTTGGGGGGTTTTGCCCTATTGCGATCCCTTATGACCTTTTCTTATTTTTTCAATATACATGGCTGTATAAGGGTTCCTTTTCTGCACCACGATCAGTAGTTTTTATTAGTACCACCTTTGTGTATATGTGACTTTTTGATAACTTATTTATTTTTTTTCTGGGATGTGATGTGATGTAATATCAGCAATTCTGGACTTTTATTATTTATTAATTATCATTACTGGTATTTGTTTTACGTTTACACCATTCACTGTACGGGATCATTAGATTTTAATAGTTCAGACATTTTATTTTATTTTTTTAAAGTAAAATAGGAAAAATGGGGAATTTTCTTTTTTTTTTTTATTTAGAGGGGGGGAGTGGCTTATTCATTTTTTTATTTTAAAAGAAAAATACATTTTTTTATTTTTTTTTTACACTTTTTTTCAAGCCCCACAGGGGACTATTTATTACAATCTTTTGATTGCTTTTACTGTTTAGTGCTATGCAAAGGCTTAGCACTGATCAGTGCTATCAGCTCTCTACTTCTCTGGTCTTCACTAAAGCGGGGAAACCTGAGTAAAATGGGTTACAACTTACTCCAATCCATGTTCCTATTGTCCATGATGCATTGCTAATATATTAATTTTCCTCTTTGCATCCACTATCTTAATATTCATAGTCTCTTCACCCATGTGAGTGCTCTGTGGATGTGCATATGGGAGCAGAGGGGGCAGAGGCCGGGATACTCTGAATGCTAGCTCCTGCCTACATTGCGCACTGGAGAAAAGTATCATATTAGTAATGGAACAGTCAAAGGCTGTCTAGGCATGCTGATAGTTGTAGTTTTGTAACAGCTGGAGACACGCTGGGTAGGAAACACTTATCTAATACAGCAGGCTCTGTAAGGGGGGTGTAAGCAGACGAATGAGCTAGGGATGTTTTCTCAGAGTATTTAGTGTATGTGAGTCATAGAAAGGAGGGTGTTGCGCTAACTGTGGGTGGGAAAAAGGTGAGCAGGGTGGCTACTAGCAGGCAGGATGTTATATCTTTGAATCATGGCAAATGTAGTCTCAGGCATGGACTTTTGGCTAAGATCAAGTGTAGTATCTGTTCTTATCAGTGGTTTAGGATTTGGCCATTGATGTGGGATGGGTGCTGCATGGAGGGAGCTGGTGTACCCGGGGCGTTCCAGGGCTGGTTCTGAGAAATCAGCTCGACAGATGTCCTGATGTGACCGGTTTCCTCCAGGTCTCGCCATGAGGTAGAGGGGTGTAGAGCCGAGGTACTTCTGTGCCTCGGGGAGTGGTGACCCTGAGGTGCCGAAACTCACTGGGTGTTATAACTCACTGAGTGAAAGCATTGCACCATTACTCTTCACCTTTGGCACTCACCCATGGTATCCCGGCCTTCTGGATAGGATCAGGGAAATTTTTATAGATCCGGCCGGATGACCGGGCAGTATATCTGCACTTAATTCACTTATTTATTATTTTTTTTTGTATGTCACTGTGCCACCTTTCGTGTTTTTCTTTGTACACAGGATTGGCAGGATGTGGTAGCCCTTCTGGGTGTCCCTCCTTGCGGTCTAGGGGAGGTGTGTGTGGCCATTAGGTTCCTCACCTCCCTGCAACCCCTGGGCATCTTGGCTTCGGTCAAGATGCCATCAGTATACGGCTCCTTGGCTGATACCTTGGTTAACGCCTAGATTGAAGCCAGGAGCATCTTCGGCCCCTTAGTAGCTTCGGCAAAAAGGGGCATCGAACCTGGATCCTTGCAGGTGCCTTTAGGCCCGGAGGTGAAGGGTAGGTTTGTTGGGGGGCCTCTCTCCTGTTGGAGAAGGGCTTAGCAATAGACCGCATCCTTTGTGCACGTTTTTTTAGTGTGACACGTTTGCACTTTTTCATGCACTTTGGGTGATAGAGAGCACTTGCCTCGGCTCTTAAAAAAAAAAAATCATTTTGTCTCAGGCCCACAGCCCTAGTATCCATGAACTAGGAAGTGCCTGGATTTTACATGAGGTGCTGAAGGGCATACAAAGGTCACAGAGAGCTAGTTTTTAGACCAGATGAATTGTCAGGCAATGGTAAGAAAATATGTATTTTTCATTTTATGTTCGATATTAGAGCAAAATTGGCTGGATAACCCCTGTAACATTTTTGAATTGACTAACTCTAGTTGTTAAATAATAAAATGAATCCTCCAAAATCCAACTTGCCTAATAGTTGTGCACACAGTTCAGTACGGTGCACTTGGCGTGCTGACAAGGTTACATATAGATTGTGACTATTCATCTGGCAGGCAGTTTGGATTGAGTTGGATGCTGCATATAGCTGCTAGTTGAAGGATTCCGCCATGTTTCTATTTGTGATGAACTAAGAAGAATTTTGCTTAGGTAAACAAGTGGCTCAGAAGCTGGTGTAGGAAGGAGGGGTTTGGGTTCATGGAGAGCTGGGCTGACTTCTCTGTCGGATACTGGCTCTACCGTAGGGACGGGCTGCACCTCAATGGGGAGGATGCAGCTGTGCTTGGAGAAGATGGCTAGAAGTGTGGAGGAGTGTTTAAACCTGCGACTGGGGGGGGGGGGGGGAGGAAACTTACAACATAGAGGTGGAAGATAGTGTAGATAGAGAGGGAGGACTTATTAATGTACCTGGGGTGGAGCGGAGGGAGGGGTTAGAATAGTTAATAGGGATAGGCTTCATAGGAAAAAAAACACACACCACTGAATTGCATGATGACTAATGCCAAAAGTCTGTCCAATAAAACAGAGGAACTGGAGTGGTTGATGTCTGAGGAGAATTATGACATAGTGGGTATACCAGAGACTTGGTTGGACGATAAGGGTGTGTTCACACGGAGTAAATCAAGAGTAATTGACTGCGAAAAATTTACGGGCGGAAAAAATAATTTTATTTGTGCTGGGAATTGCGCGCGGAAATGGGGGAGAAAAAAAGTGAATGGTTTTTCCGTCATTTCCGTGCGAAAACGATGTTGGGCGGATTTTTTATTTTTTTTTTACCATTGACTTCTATTGATATCAGCTAGCGGATTCCGCTTGAAGAATGAACATGCTCCTTCTTCAAGCGGAACGGAATTCAGCTTCGGAATTCTGCTAGCAGAATTTCCGCAGTGTGAACAGGACAGCTGAAAAAAACATTAAAGTCAATGGGCAGAGGAGATGTGAATTAATTTGGAGCGGAGAATTCAAGAGGAAATACTCTAGTAAATTCCTCTATAATTACTCCGTGTTAACGCACCCTAACTGTGACTGAGCGGTCAATACAGGGTTATAGTCTATTCAGGAAAGATCGGACAAAATGGAAAGGGAGAGGGGTTTGTCTTTATGTAAAGTCCAGTCTGGAGGCCGCACTGCGGGAGGATATACCGGAGGGAAACAATGTGGAGACACTATTGGTAGAAATATATGGAAATAAATAAAAACAATTTGCTATAAGCCACCAAATAAAATGGAAGAGGCAGAAGATCAATTACTGAGGCAAATAAACAAGGCAGCAAATCAGAATGAGGTGATAATAATGAGGGACTTTAACTGATATAAACTGGGAGACTGAGACCTGTGACTCTCAGGTTTTTGTCATTGGGTTAGTTTGACAGGACAGATCCCAACCTGATCAGCTTTTATGAGGAGGTGAGCTCCAGACTGGACCAGGAGGAATCGCTGGATGTCGTATATCTGGATTTTTCCAAAGCATTTCATATGTTTCCACATTAAATATTGGTGCATAAAATGAGAAGGATGGTGCTGGGGAAGAATGTGTTTAAGTGGGTAAGTAACTGGCTCAGTGATAGGAAACAAAGGGTGGTTATTAATGGTACTTATTCTGATTGGGTGACTGTAACTAGTGGGGTACCACAGGGGTCAGTATTGGGTCTTGTTCTATTTAATATATTTATTAATGATCTTGTAGAGGAGTTGAATAGTAAAGTAGCAATCTTTTGCAGATGACACTAAACTCTGTAAAGCAGTAAACACTATAGAGGGCAGTGCACTGTTACAAATGGATCTGGATAGGTTGGAGGTTTGGGCTGGGAAGTGGCAGATGAGGTTCAACACTGATAAATGTAAGGTAATGCACATGGGGAGGAAAAATCCGGGCTAGGATTATGTATTAAATGGGAGCACACTTGGGACAACTGACATGGAAAAGGACCAGTATCTGGCAGCTGCTGCCAAGGCAAATAAAATCATGGGGTGCATCAATAGGGGCACAGATGCCTACGACAAGGAAATAGTTCTACCGCTGTACAAATCACTAGTCAGAGCACACATAGAATATTGTGTACAGTACTGGGCACCAGTGTACAAGAAAGATATAGTGGAGCTGGAGAGGGTTCAAAGATGGGCAACCAGGGTGGATGGAGGACTACAGTACCCAGAAAGATTATCAGAATGAGGTGAAGGCTTAGTATAATAACTATGTATAAATATATCCGGGGCAGTACATGATCTATCTATACCCAGAACTGTATCAGCACAGATGGGGGTTCTTTACTGTAAGAGCAGTGAGACTGTGGAATTATCTGCCTGAGGAGGTGGTCATGGTGAACTCTGTAAAAGAATTCAAAAGGGGTCTGGATGCATTTTTGGAGAATAACAACATTACAGGTTATGTATACTAGATTTATAGGGACAGAAGGTTGATCCAGGGATTTATTCTGATGCCATATTTGGAGTTGGGAAGGAATTATTACCTCTAGTATGATGGATTTTTGCCTCTCTCTGGATCAACTCAGTAGGGACTCATTAGGGTTGAACTTGATGGACTTTGGTCTTTTTTAAACCTTAAAAACTATGTAACTATCCAGACTAGTGATGGTGGGATTCATGCTGATGCCTTAATGTCACCTGTGCCATGTATAGCTTTAGGCCTTTATCGTTCCTGTGCTTGCTTTCTCTGAGTCATTTAGCCTTTTTGTTGACAGCTGCAGTGTTAGATCAGCAAATATTTTTTTGTAAAACCAGCTTACTCTTTTATCACGAAACCCAAAGCCAGCATGTCAGCTTTATGTGGTAAAGCACAAGATATCTATACATAACTGCTACAGAAAGAAGGGCATACAAAATAATCTTACTTAGAATTCTGCATTTTAAAGTGGTATTCCGTGTTAATTTTTTCTTTTTTATATATATATATATATATATATATATATATTACCATATCAAGTCCAAGATGTGGCAATAAATGTATTCCTTTTCTTTTATGTTGTGCCATAGCGACATTCATTGAAAAAAAGGACACTTTGTAGGTTAGTAGCGTTTTCCCACCAACCATTTGTCATGCCTACATTCTACATATTTATTGTGACATCAGTCATGACAGGATATCTTGCTGAGGCTGCCGCATCATTTTTTCTGGTAGATCTGTGGCATTACTACCAACATTTTGTTTCCATTTGCCAGAGCATGCTGTATACAACAACCTAAGTGTGAGAACCTGACCTTAAAGGGGTACTCCAGCCCTAGACATCTTATCCCCTATCCAAAGGATAGGGGATAAGATTTCTGATTGTGAGGGTCCCGCAGTTGGGACCCCCGCAATCTTTCCTGTAGCAGCCACTTGTCATCAGCCTCACGGAGTGGTGATCGCTCCGTGTCTGATGACTCTTGATACAGGGCCGGAGTATCATGGCGTTACAGCTCCGCCCCCTTGTGATGTCACACCCTGCCCCCTCAATGCAAGCCAATGGGAGGGGGCGTGACAGGCACCACACCCCCTCCCGTAGACTTGAATTAAGCGGGCTGGACGCAATGTCACAAGGGGGCAGGGCCGTGACGTCACAATACTCCGGCCCCTGTATCGTGAGTCATCAGACACTGAGTGATCTTCGCTCCGTGAGGCTGATGGGACCCCCGCAATCAGACATCTTATCCCTTATCCTTGGGGATAAGATGTCTAGGGCCGGAGTACCCCTTTAAAGGGTTTTCTCCAGGATCAGAAAAGACAAATCTAATTGGTGTCAGGTTGTGTGCAATATTGCAGATAAGTCCTGTTCACTTCAGTAGAGCTCAGCTGCCTTACCAGACCCAACCAACAGCCATGTTTTTATAATTCTAGACAAACCCATTGAGGGAATATTCACAAATACACGCATATTTTATGCTACAGATTTCAGTGTAAACTATATGACTGAACACAGCTTCAAGTCTGCAGCATCAAATATGTGCAGGATTCTGTACGTGTTAATACACCCTAAGGCAGGTTAACAAACTAAGGAATTATATCACAACCATGCCGCAAGCATCACACGTCTGCATTCATTTTTAGCAGAAAATGTTCAATGAACTGCTTTTAGACAATATGATATATCATTTGAAAGTCATACCAATTAGAATGATCTTTATACACTGCCAGCATATTCTGCAGTGCCTTACGACCAGTGGAAGCAGTAAAGATATCAAATTAAAATCTAAAGTCACTGCCAACATCTGGTAATAAAAACCCTTACCATAAAATATTAGCATATGTCACAGGTGCTACCATAGTTGCGGATACTCTAGGTTGCTACAGATGTGGTGCCAGTTTAAACCGGAGAGTGGACTTTATTACACGGGGAGTTCATCTGCGAATTAGGCCTGGCGAAAGGCAAATCACAGACATCGAGAGGCGCAGTAGTTGGGGAAGGCGGAGTCCTCGCAACTTGGTATTTAGGCAAATGTTGTTTTAGCATGGTTTTAGAACAGAAGATCAGGGTGGGCATTAGAAAAACATAGGTAGCTTTCCAGGGCAAAACTATTCGATAGCAAACAGTAAAACATTGTATATATTGATCAGGAATCAAAAGGATCAGATTGCTCAGGCACTAAGTGGTGAGGGATTGGACCTTAAAAAGCCTACGACATGTAGGCAGCCAGTAGATGGAGCTAAAGCACATTGTCATGCTGGCCTTTAAAGAAGCCAGAGACTGTGTGTACACAGGCACAGCCGGAGCCAAAAGACCAGGAGAAGAGAACCAAGCAAATGACAGAGGTGACCAGAGTGCTGAGCCAAGGGAGAGGGGACAGATTAGTGGCCCATGAAGTAAAAAAAAAACTGCTCTAAGTCCACTGAGGAGGGGATTTTAGAGGCATCTATAATCTCCCCTGTTCTTGTTTGCGTGTTTTTTTTTACTTTTTTGCTGTACGGTGTCCCTGAAAGTGAGAGTAAAGTCGACTCATACTGAGAGTAAAACTATGGGTGGGGAAGATCTAAGCAGCTGTGGCTGGTCATCACATAAAAGTACACTACAATACATAGTAACATTGTATGTAACTATGTAACATAAAAGTACACAACAATACATAGTTACATAGTATGTGGATTTGTAACCTAAAAGTACACTACAATACATAGTTACATAGTATTTGAATATGTATCATACAAGTACACTACAATACATAGTTACATAGTATTTGAATATGTATCATACAAGTACACTACAATACATAGTTACATAGTATGTTAATATGTATCATACAAGTACACTACAATACATAATTACATAGTATGTGAATATGTATCATACAAGTACACTACAATACATAGTTACATAGTATGTGAATATGTATCATACAAGTACACTACAATACATAGTTACATAGTATGTGAATATGTATCATACAAGTACTCTACAATACATAGTATGTGAATTTGTAACATTCAACTACACTAAAATACATAGTTACATAGTATGTGAATATGTATTATACAACTACACTACAATACATAGTTACATAGTATGTGAATATGTATTATACAAGTACACTACAGTACAGTTACATAGTATATAAATAGATATAATACAAGTATACTTCACTATTAAAATGACAACACATTTTATAGAAACAGCCTCCAGAAAATAATGCATTGCTTTGGAAGAGAGGCACAACTTTTTTTATTTTTTATGAAGTGTCTTACTTTATGGTAAAGCCCAGTATGTAATAGGCAGTGTGAACTATTAGCAATGTATTTACACCAATTTCATGCCATAATGACCAGGGCTGTGGAGTCGGTAGATAAATGTTCTGACTCCGCAGTTTTTTGTACTTCCGACTCAGACTCTCCGACTCCTCTGTATTAATATGCAAATGTTTTATAAACACTTACATTTGAATCCAAGAAGCTGTTCCACCTAGTTCTTCTAAGCTTTTCTAGCAGAGAGGTAGTTGGTCAGAAGCTGCTGCCTTCTCCTTTTTGTGTGCTGATCTGCTGCTGAAGATAGGGCAGTGGGATCCAGGAAGGGGCATTTATTATAAAATATGATTTCCCTAGTAGAATCCCATAGTCATTTTTAAAGTTTAAGCTAACAATCGGAGTTTACAAGTTTTTATAGCCTTAGCTGAATGGCAGCAGTTTTTCCAATGGTTTACAGCTTCCGTCTTGAACTATTGACCCTCCATTCCCTTCACTTATACAAGTTTCTCTAGTCCTGCAAAAAACATATTTACTTAATCCCTTATCAGTGAGAGGCTAGGTTACCCATGGGTTCCCTGTAACAGTAGAACACAACACTATGGAAAGTATAAGTATTGCCGCTCCTAATTGTGCTTTGCGTGCCATATAGTAGAGCACATGAAAAGCATGCTTCTTCACGGTCACTTAACGTGTTTGTTTTGCGGTTACGTGAGGCACTGCATGCATTGGTCTTTATTCTTACATTAGAGAAGTCATTCAAGGGTAGCTCCCACCATCTTTTTTTTTTTTTTTTTCTTTCTCTGTCACTGTCTATTGCCCATCTCTCCCTAACCCTCTCCCTGCTTTTAATTTTTTTTTTTACTATATAAAAAATGCCTTTTTGTCTGCCTGGTAGTGTGCTCACTACCAGGTAGACTTCCTCAGCAGGCACGACGTCACTAATGCCTGCTGGGGGGGCCGACTTCTGCCCTTAGTTCAACTACACAGTCTGCCTCCAGCTGTTTCACCACTATGACTCCCAGCTTGCCCTGACATCTATTGGCTGTCAGGGCATGCTGGGAGTTGTAGTGGTGAAACAGCTGGAGGCACCCCAGGGGTGTGGAAATTTAATAAAAAACTACTTGTCCACGGGACTAAAATGAAGCAAAATCTACTTGTCCCTCAAGACGATCCACTTGTCCGGGCCAATTTTCGCTTTTACGCTCAAATTTTTTCCTTCTCGCCCTATAATAGCCATAACTACCTACTATAATGATAACTTTAAATTTTTCATTAACATTCTCCGAACCAGAAAATATATTATATATATATTAGGTGAAGTGAAATTGAAATAGTAAAAGATAATTTTGCAGATTTGGTGGTTTTCTTTTCTATGCCATTTACCTTGTGGTTGAGATAACATGTTAGTTTCATACTTTAGGCCGCAATACCAGATTTGTATAGTTTCCGTCATGTCTAACAAATAAAAAAAAAAAATTCTGAACTTTTTCGAATTTTTTTAATTGCCATTTTTTGACCCCAGTTTATTATTATTTTTTTTTTCACATACCAGGCTGTATGAGGGCTCATTTTTTACAGTTTTTTCCAACCGGTACCATTTTGGTATTGATCTGACTTTTTAATCGCTTTTAAAAAAAAAATTCTGGGATATTATAAAAATTGCAATTCTGTGGTTTGGTATTTTTTTTTTACATTTACCGTACAGGATAAATAATGTTATATTTTAATAGGTCGTACAATTACGCACAAAGGGATACCAAATATGTTTATTTTTATTATGTTTGCATGTTTTTATATAGGAAAAAGGGGTGATTTGAACTTTTAACATGGAAGGGGTTAATGTGTGTATTTTTTAACTTTTATTAAAACTTTTTTTTTGTACACTTTATCAGACTTTTAGGAGGAATCATTAGATTCCTCATACAGATGAATAGAGTTGTATTGAACTCCACTGATCTGTGTGCTCTGTGCTCCATTGATAGAGCCTGGTCCAGCCAGGATCTATCAATGACAGAGCCACGAGACAGCAGGGAACAGGAGGTAAGCCCTCCGGCTGTATAAGGGCTCATTTTTTTACAGTTTTTTCAAATCGGTACCATTTTGGTATTGATCTGACTTTTTAATCGCTTTTTAACTTTTTTTTCTGGGATATTATAAAAATTGCAATTCTGTGGTTTGGTATTTTTTTTTTTTTACATTTACCGTACAGGATAAATGTCATATTTTAATAGGTCTTACAATTACGCACAAAGGGATACCAAATATGTTTATTTTTATTATGTTTGCATGTTTTTATATAGGAAAAAGGGGTGATTTGAACTTTTAACATGGAAGGGGTTAATGTGTGTCTTTTTAAACTTTTATTAAAACTTTTTTTTTGTACACTTTATCAGACTTTTAGGAGGAATCATTAGATTCCTCATACAGATGAATAGAGTTGTATTGAACTCCATTGATCTGTGTGCTCTGTGCTCCATTGATAGAGCCTGGTCCAGCCAGGATCTATCAATGACAGAGCCACGGGATAGCAGGGAACAGAGGTAAGCCCTCCGGCTACCTCTATAGTGGATTGCCCCCCTGCGATCACACTGCGGGGGGGGGGGGGGGTCCGATCCACCCCACTAGCCCACCAGGGAGCATTCACATGTCCCTTTAGATGCCGCTGTCAGCTTTGACAGCGGCGATATAAAGGGTTAATAGCCAGCTGCGGCGATCGCCGTATGCTGGCTATTAGCGGTGGCCCCCGGCTACTGAGAACAGCCGGGGGGCTGCAGAGTATGGAGCGGGCAGGAGTCCGGAGCCCGCTCCATACAGACTGCTGAGCGCCGCAGCGCTTGTCAGGTCCGGCCCTGCTTGCCCAAAGCCGGGCTAAGGGCCGGAAAAATTCACCTGCCCGGCGCCCATCTCTGCACCCTGTGCAGTCCCCCCCCCCCCCCCCCGGGAACATTAAATTTGCTATTGCTGCAGCGCTTATCATTGACAACCAAATTGGGACATTTAAAGGGTACCTCTCATCAAATAAACTTTTGATATATTTTAGATTAATGAATGTTGAATAACTTTCCAATAGCATGTTAATGAAAAATATGCTTCTTTCTATTGTATTTTTCCCGATCAGTCCTGTCAATAAGCATTTCTGACTCATGCTGGAGTCCTAAACACTCAGAGCTGCCAGCCTGCTTTGTTCACAGCCAAACAGGCTGTGAACAAAGCAGGCTGGCAGCTCTGAGTGTTCTCCTTTGTGAACAAAGCAGACTGGCAGCTCGTAGTGTTTAGGACTCCAGCATGAGTCTGAAATGCTTGCTGCCAGGACTGGTAGGGAGGCCCCTAGTGGTCATTTCTTCAAAGTGGAAAATTAAATAGAAAGAAGCATATTTTTTTTAATAACATGCAATTGTAAAGTTATTCTGCACACATTAATCTATAATATATCAAAAGTTTTTTTGATGAGAGGTACCCTTTAAACTTGCTTTTTTTTTTTTTTTTTTTATTCCAATCTAAATTTTGTAGGAGTCGGAGTCGGTGCAGTGTTTGCCAACTCAAACTCCAGGTACCCAAAATTTCGTCCGACTCCTCGACTCAGACTCCACAGCCCTGATAATGACATTGAAAAATATGTGTAAGTATGTAGGTAGTTCAAGACCCCAATGTGCTTTAGTACTGTATTTACCCAGTGCTACCATTGAGTAATGTGGCACATAATGCACATGGGAAAGATAAAGATACAGTACATCATGATGTATAAATCCCCAATGTGGACAATTTGATGGACATATGTCTTTTTTCAACCATGCTAACTATGCAAATATACATATAACAATTAATTATTATTAGGATGGGTGTAATATGGGTGCAATAAAGTGTGTGTGTATGTGTATATGTTTTTTTAAAAAAAATTTATGATCCCCTGTGTATTTCAGGCAAGATGTTTCTTTTTTTCTTCATTCCTTTTACAAAAACTCCCTGTTAAATCTCCCTTAATTGTTAATCTTCTCTTCCTCTGTAAACTCTAACCACATTGTTTGCATTTGTCTATGGTTGAAGTGTTTTGCTTCCCCATCTTTCTTCTATGAAATAAGACTTTCTGAGTCTATTTACAAACTATGCGACATGCAATACTCAATTTTTTTTTTACGCTACGCATAATAAAATTCTGTGTATAAACTATTGTTATAGAAAAATCAGGCATATGGGGTGCCGTAAAAAATAGCACCCCATATGCCTGATTTTTCTATAACAAAAAAAAGGAAAACACCAATTGCCATTAGCACAATGAGCTAGTCAATATTAAATTATATATATAAAAAAAATAATGATTATGTAGGCATGTAGATGCTTTACATATCTTTTTTTATGTGACTAGCTTCTGTTTTTGGTTCAGAAATCCCTTTGTTCTGTTGCTCTCTCATTCTGACATCCACTCACACTCACTCACCATGCCCTGTAACCCTGTCTTCTATGTTTTTATGCTGCAGTCTGATAGGACAGGAGTGCTCACAGAGAAGTGCTTGCAAAAAAACGCTGCGTCCAGATGTTAGCTGCAAGTCAGTAGTAAACTGCAAAATGCCAGATCCACTTGGCGTTTTTCAGTTTGGCCTTTTTAAATCCTTTAGGCATTTTTCAGCTATTTTGGGCTCAGAGGCTGATTTTCAAAAATGCCCTACAAATCCTAGTTTGGCGTTATATGCACAGAAATCGTGGCGTTTTCCTCCCATAGAAGTCTATGAGAGAGAAAAACGCCATGTTGGTTTTAACTCTTTTTTGGACTTCAGCAGTCCAAAAAAGTGATGGAGATACTTTTTTTTAATACAATTTAATAGGGTACCATTAAAAAAAAAATAATAAAAAAGATACAGTAGTGATGAAAAAAATTGTATTTAAAGAAATTTCTCTTTTATAACGACATTTTTATTAATTTTTTAAACAGGGATTAATTTATGTGTGCAGGCAGGGACAAAAAATATAGCCGACAATAATAAAATGTAGTATGTGTGTTTTTCACATTTTTTTTTAAAACATTTTTTAGGTAGTACTACTACTACCCCAGCATGGAACACACTGTTCCATGATAGGAGTAGTAGTACCTGTACTAATTGACAGATCACCCCGGGTCTGTTGCGATCCTTCTGTATAATTTATAGATGCGGCCGGCCGTTCTTCTATGGTCCCCTGCACTGCCGTATGTATACACCTATTCATATTTCCCACAGAGAGCTGTGATTGGCCAGATGGTTCCAGCCAATCACAACTCTCTGTGGGATATATGAATATGTGTATATATACATCAGTGCAGGGGACCATGGAAGAGCTACTGCCCGCATCTATACATTATACGGGAAGATACAATTGGTGCATAAAAACACACATATGTGACTGACAAAACAGGGGCTGCTTTGTTTTTAAAGGGAACCTTACAGACAGAACATGCTGCTGTTGCTGAGGGCAGCACAATATAGACAGGCATGAGGTTTCCAGCGGTCTGTTGCTTCTGCAAGTATGTACAGTAGTTTAGTCAAACTTATATATGGCACTGTGAGAGAGGAGTCAAGCATATTTATTAGGCATCGCTCCCCTGCCCATCTGCTGATGAGTGACAGGCTTTACTATGTACAGTGAATGGGAGAATCCAGATGAATTTGTCAGATTCATCACTTGCTGCACTGGGCGCATACTGCAAACTTCAACATGTACAATGTATCTGCATATGAAAGACCGCTGGAAACAGCATGTACGGTGGGGGACATGCTGTTCCCAGCATTCTTTCATATGCAGATACATTGTACATGTTGAAGTTTGCAGTATGCGCCCAGTGCAGCAAGTGATGAATCTGACAAATTCATCTGGATTCTCCCATTCACTGTACATAGTGAAGCCTGTCACTCATCAGCAGATGGGCAGGGGAGCGATGCCTAATATGCTTGACTCCTCTCTCACAGTGCCATATATAAGTTTGACTAAACTACTGCACATACTTGCAGAAGTGACAGACCGCTGGAAACCTCATGCCTGTCTATATTGTGCTGCCCTCAGCAACAGCAGCATGTTCTGCCTGTAAGGTTCCCATTAAAACAGCAGCCCCCGTTTTGTCATTATACAGGAAGATCACAGCGGGTGTTAGAAGTGACACTCGCTGCCATCAGTCTATTAATGCAGGTACTACAGCTCCCAGCATGGAGCAGAGTGTGCTCCATGTTGGGAGTAGTAGTACCTGCATTCAAGGACAGATCACAACGGGTATCACTCCTGACGCTCCGCATCTCTGCACTATACTCAAGCCAGTTATGTGAATAGAACATTGCTCATTCATATTTCCCGCTGAGAGCAGTGATTGGCTATTCACATCACTGGCTGAAGTACAGTGCAGAGATGTGGAGCGCAGGAGAAAGCCGCTCCACATCTCTGCTATATTATGGACAATCGCATCGGGTCAAGAGTAACACCCGGGCTATCTGTCTATTAGTACAGGTACTACTACTCCCATCATGGAACAGTCTGTTTCATGCTGGGAGTAGTACTACTACCTAAAAACTTTATAAAATAGAGAAAAAAAAAAGCGAGAGGCCAAAAAAGGCAAATTCCACACAAAGGTAAAAATGCAAGAAAAAATGTAGGGAAAAACAGTGGCAGTTTTCCTGGCGTTTTTTCTGGCGTTTTTAGGTCTAAAAAAAAAAAACACAGTGCAAAAACCTCAGTGGAATCCTAGCCTTACACTAGGAAAGCGCAGGCCAGACTAATTGGTAGGTTCAGAAAAGTATTAGTTAGCTTCTTGGCACCCAACCCCTAAGCATTTCTGTCCTCAAAAGATTAACGGACGTCCTCAGGAGAGCTAGCGTACACTGTGCAGCAGGGGTCTGAAATGAATTAAATCTCACATAAATGTATGGTACTCAAACACAGTATCGTGATGGACGATTCTTCTAGTACCCTTACAATCTTTAAAAAGTCGAAAGTCTGATCTATCATAAGCCGCTTGTATAAGACAAATAGTAGATGACCAGCCATATGTAGTAGAGGACCAATGAATAGGTGCACTCACCAAAGAACTCTTTAGTCACACAAAATACACATAAGGCTAGAGATTGCAACAAGAGTCTTAACCGTATGGCATAATTATATTATCAACAAAATAAAGCATATGAAACAAAAAACAAACATACCAAAATGCAAATAAGAGTAGGCTACTTAGAGAGCGTTTTTCTCTCCATATGTAATACAGTGCATAATGGATTGCGTGTGTGTGTGTGTGTGTGTATATATATATATATATATAGAGTAAGGATTCCTCCTTGGGGATAGCTCCGGGATCGTCCTGGACACTGCCACGGGACACGTTTCCACCCAATAAACCCGCAGACAACGGTTATTCATGCAAGCCTGGCACCTTGCCAGCTTTATTTAGACAGGTTGCAGGGGAAAAACAAACATAACGCAGGAACAAAATAAAATCCTAGACCTTCTGGTCACTGACTACCCATATCAGCATGCCCTGACTACTATCTGGTGAGCTACCCTCAGCCAGTTAAGCATGTGACTCCTGCAACCTGTTACTCACAGGTCACACCACTTCTTGGACCACTCACAGATTCCAGCTGTGTGCTTCCTCAACAGGGTCCGAGTGTCTCCCCCTACAGCAGCATGCTGTTTCCCAGGAAGAGCACAGATCAAACTGAGTCTCCATCTTATATACACCTCCCTTCCCTGCTGCCTCATTACTTAAGAAGCAGGTGAGATTCTTCAGGGTGAGCAAGGAAATACACCCTTTCCTTGCCACCTTGTCACAATATATACCGTATATGTCAGTGATGTATAATCCCCAACGGGTTACATTTAACAATTGTTTTATTATTGGGATGGATGAAAAGTGATGGCGATTTTTATGACCAAGTAGGACTTCCTAAAACCATACAGTGTGTGTGTGTGTGTATATTATTTATGTTTATTTTTTTATTTTATAATCCCTATTTATTTCACTCTATATATGAGAGAGAGAGAGATTATGTATCTGTGTTTACATTGATGTGTTATTATATCTGTTTTTATATATTTGTTTTTGTTTCTTTCCTGTGGTAATTACAGTAAGTCTTTGATGTTTATGACAGTTTAGTGCTGGTTTTTCTCCTACTACAAAGGCTTGTTCAGTCTAAAAATTGAAAGCTCCGACTTATCAATTTAAGCGTACATTCACACGTACAGGATCTGCTGCATATTTTGTGCAGCTGATTTTGCTACCTATTAACTTGAATGGGTAGCAAAATCAGCTACAGAAAATATGCAGCAGATCCTGTACGTGTGCACGTACCCTAAGGGTTCATTCACACAGGTGAATTTAGAAGTGAGTTTCATGCTGTGTGTTTGAGCCGTGGTGGATTTTCCACAGTGGAAAATCTGCAGCAGATTATATTGAGCTCTACATCTTTAGAGACTGTGTCTTGCTAAAGGGGTTTCCCACAGGATAAGGGATAAGTGTATGATCACAGTGGGTACAACTTCTGGGATGCTTTTACCTTTCATTCTGATTCCGAGATTGTTTTTTCGTGACATATTCTACTTTATGTTAGTGGTAAAATTTTGTCGATACTTGCATCATTTCTTGGGGAAAAATTCCCAAATTTGATGAAAAAATTGAAAATTTAGCTTTTTTTTTTTTTACTTTGAAGCTCTCTGCTTATAAGGAAAATTAATATTCCAAATAAATTATATATTGATTCACATATACAACATGTCTACTTTATGAATGCATCATCAAGTTGACATGTTTTTACTTTTGGAAGACACCAGAGGGCTTCAAAGTATAGCAGCAGTTTTCCAATTTTTCACAAAATTTTCAAAATCGAAATTTTTCGGGGACCAGTTCTGTTTTGAAGTGGATTTGAAGGGTCTTCATATTAGAAATACCCCACAAATGACCCCATTATAAAAACTGCACCCCTCAAAGTATTCAAAATGACATTCAAAAGGTTTGTTAACCCTTTAGATGTTTCACAGGAATAGCAGCAAAATGAAGGAGAAAATTAAAAATCTTCATTTTTTTTAAACTGGCATGTTCTTGTAGACCCAGTTTTTGAATTTTTACAAGGGGTAAAAGGAGAGAAATCTTCCTAAAATGTGTAACCCAATTTCTCTCGAGTAAGGAAATACCTCATATGTGTATGTTAAGTGTTGGCGGGCACAGTAGAGGGCTCAGAAGGGAATGAGCAACAATGGGATTTTGGAGAGTGAGTTTTTCTTAAATTGTTTTTGGGGGGCATGTCACATTTAGGTAGCCCCTATGGTGCCAGAGCAGCAAAAAAAAAAAAAAAAAAAAAAAAACACATGGCATACCATTTTGGAAACTAAATCCCTCAAGGCACGTAACAAGGGGTCCAGTGAGTCTTCACACCCCACAGGTGTTTCACAACTTTTTGTTAAAGTTGGATGTGTAAATGATTATTTTTTTTTTTTCACTAAAATGCTAGTTTTCCCCCAAATTTGTAATTTTTACAAGGGTTAATAGGAAAGAATGCCCCCCAAAATTTGTTACCCCCATCTCTTCTGAGTATGGAAATACCTCATATGTGCACGTCAAGTGCTCTGTTTGCGCATTACAATGCTCAGAAGAGGAGGAGTCGCATTTGGCTTTTGCAAAGTAAATTTTGCTGAAATGTTTTTTTGGGGGCATGTCCCATTTAGGAAGTCCCTATGGTGCCAGGACAGCAAAGAACCCCCCACATGGCATACTATTTTGGAAACTACACCCCTCAAGGAATGTAACAAGGGGTACAGTGAGCCTTAACACCCCACAGGTGTTTGACGACTTTTCGTTAAAGTTGGACGTGTAAATTATTATATATTTTTTTCACTAAAATGCTGGTTTTCCTCCAAAATTTACATTTTTACAAGGGGTAATAGGAGAAAATGACCCCCAAAATTTGTAACCCCATCTTTCCTGAGTATGGAAATATCTCATATGTGCACCTCAAGTGCTCTGTTGGCGTACTACAATGCTCAGAAGAGAAGGAGCCACATTTGGCTTTTGCAAAGTGAATTTTGCTGAAATGTTTTTTTGGGGGGAGGTCCCATTTAGGAAGCCCCTATGGTGCCAGGACTTCAAAAAAAAAAAAAACACATGGCATACTATTTTGGAAACTACACCCCTCAAGGAACATAACAAGGGGTACAGTGAGCCTTAACACCCCACAGGTGTTTGACGACTTTGGATGTGTAAATGTTTTTTTATTCTTATTTTCCACTAAAATGCTGTTTTTTCCCAAAATTTTACATTTTTACAAGGGGTAATAAGAGAAATGCCCCCCAAAATGTGTAACCCCATCTTTTCTGAGTATGGAAATACCCCATGTGTGGACATCAAGTGCACTGCGGGCGGACTACAATGCTCAGAAGAGAAGGAGTCACATTTGCAAATTTTGCTGAAATGGGGGGGCCTATCGCATTTCAGAAGCCCCTATGGTGCCAGGACAGCAAAAAAAAAAAAACACATGGCATACTATTTTAGAAACTACACCCCTCAAGGAACGTAACAAGGGGTACAGTGAGCCTTAACACCCCACAGGTGTTTGATAAATATTCATGAAGTGGGATGTGAAAATGAAAAATTTGATTTTTTTTTACACTAAAATGCTGGGGTTACCCCAAATTTTTCATTTTCACAAGTGGTAAAAGGAGAAAATGTCATTGTAAATGTGTAAATACATTTCTTAGGAGTAAGGACATACCTCATATCTTGGCGTAAACAGCATGCACACCGGTCTCAGAGGTGCCGGAGATCAGCTGCTGTATGTTCCAGAGGAAGTTGTGAAGTTCTTTTCTGCCTGACTACAGTGCTTTCTGCTGACACTTGTCCATATCAGGAACTGTCCAGGGTAGGAACAAATCTCCATAGCAAACCTATCCTACTCTGGACAGTTCCTGATATGGACAGAGGTGTCAGCAGAGAGCACCGTGGTCAGACAGAAAATAACTACACCACTTCTTCTGTAGTATACAGCAGCTGATAAGTACTGGAAGGATTCATATTTTTAAACAGAAGTAATTTACAAATCTGTTTAACTTTCTGGCACCAGTTGATTTGACATGTTTTTCCACCAGAGTACCCCTTTAACACCTGTTATGTAGCTAGGGAATAAGTATTGTTTGCGAGACACCCAGTTTAAAAGAGAAATAAATAAATATTTAAATAAATATTCTACAGTACAGTGCATTTTCTGGGTCCCCACGGCCAGATTCCCCACTACCAGACATGTTTTCCCTTGGATAGGGGATAACATGTCCAGGGACAGAGTACCCCTTTAAGGGGTTTCTGTTATGTCAATGTTCTTTCAGTAGGAACTTCTGTGCTGATTCTAAAAACTTTTTTTTACTTTTTTTTAATAGAAAGAATTTTGAGCATTGTTCTGTGAAAGACACCATTGTTTTATCTTCAGTGTAAAGCACTTAGCTTTGCATTGTTATGAATTCTTAAGAATCAATAAATACAGATTTATCAGCTTTATTGTAAGTTTTAGTTTTTGTCCTTTGTTGAAGCATTTTGTGCTATGCTAATAAGGACAAGCTTTCTAACACTGGTATTTCACATGCCAGTCTTAAGTAAAATTTTACTTCCTCCAGCTGATGCCTAACTACAATTCCCAGTGTGCACCAACAGCAAATGTGCATGCTGGGAGTTATAGTTGTGTGCCTCTAGCTGTTACATAACTACATCTCTTAGCATGCTATTCAGCTGTCTGTGCATGCTGGGAGTTGTAGGTATGCAACAGCTGGAGACACACTTTTTGATATAAAAAAGTGCCACCAGCTGATGCATAACTACAACTCCCAGCATGCACGGACAGTCAAAAGGCATAATGGACATTGTCATTTTGCAACAGCCAGAGGCACACAACTACAACTCCCAGCATATCCTTTATCTGTCTGTGCATGCTGGGAGTTGTAGTTATGCAACTGCTAATGGCACTTTTTTTCATCTGGCTGTTGCATAACTACAACTTCCAGCATGCACGGACAGTAAAAAGGCATGATGGGCATGGTAGTTATGCAACAGCCGGAGGCACACAACTATAACTCCCAGCATGCACTTCCGCTAGTCAGTGCATGGAGGGAGTTTTGTCTTTCCCCTCCCCCCCACCCAAAAAAAGTACAGGGTACATCCACACGGGCGGAGGCTCACAGTGAGTTTCCCGCTACAAATTTGTGCTGCGGCAAATTTTCCACCGCAGCTCATACTCCTGGTTAAGAAACTCGCTGTAAATCCCTGTCCCTGTGGATGTATCCTAAAAACACTACTCTACACTACAATTACCAAGATAAAGAGTAAAACACTACATATACACCCCCTGACTGTCCAGGCATTCTGGGAGTTTTGCAACAGCTGGAAGCACCCTGTATGGGAAACACTGCCGTAGTGTATTTTTGGTGGAGGAGGCAAGCGCCATGCTTGCATGCGGGTCCTCCCCTATGCAAATCCCTAATTAAAGCTCATGGCGCTCTCTCGTTTTGGAACCCTGTCGTGTTTCAATGCAACAGTTAAGTGCCACATATGGGGTATTTTCATACTCTGGAGAAAATGTGTTACAAATTTTGGGGGTCTTTTTCTCCTTTTACCCCTTATAAAAAAAAAAATCAATTTTTTTTATATTTTTAAATTAAAAATTCTAATTTTTTTACACTAACATGCTGGTGGTTAAAGAATATAGAGGTATACAGACCTCTAGGTATATATTAAATCAAATTGTATTAGATGAATAGGTGTGTATGTGCAAATAGACTAGCAGTAGTTGATATGAGTAAAAATTAGTTTATTATTGTAAAATATAGTAGTCCTAGCAGGGCCCTTGCTATGGATCTACTAAATATATTAACAACGAATTTGTGCAAAAACAGTTAAAAATAATATTAAGTAGTGCAAAGAATAAAAAAAAAATATAAAAAATAAAATAAAATAATGGGGCAGTCACCAATGGTGTAGGAAATTGTGGACAGTTATAACACTTTGTAATCCATAGAAATGCTTTGTAATCCACAGAGATACTTTTACAAATGTCGGGTATACTTCAAGTATATTGGTAGTGTTGCAGTCCACTGAAGTTTAGCAAATAAAGTATCAAATAAAGTACCGTATATACTCGAGTATAAGCCGACCCAAGTATAAGCTGAGACCCCTAATTTCAACCCAAAATCCCAGGAAAAGTTATTGACTCGAGTATAAGCCTAGGGTGGGAAATACATCATCCCCCCCTGTCATCATCCAGACCCGTCATTAACATCCTCATCATCATCACCGCCTGTCATCATCCAGACCCTCATCATCATCACCTGTCATCATCCCCTTGTCATCATCCCACACATCCCCCCTTCATCATCCCCTTGTCATCATCCCCACCCCCCTTCATCATCCCCTTGTCATCATCCCCACCCCCCTTCATCATCCCCTTGTCATCATCCCCACCCCCCTTCATCATCCCCTTGTAATCATCCCACACCCCCCCCTTCATCATCCCCTTGTCATCATCCCCACCCCCTTCATCATCCCACCCCCCCCCCCTTCATCATCCTCTTGTCATCATCCCACACACCCCCTTCATCATCCTCTTCTCATCATCCGCCCTCAGTGGTCTTCAATCTGCGGACCTCCAGAGGTTTCAAAACTACAACTCCCAGCAAGCCCGGGTAGCCATCGGCTGTCCGGGCTTGCTGGGAGTTGTAGTTTGCAAACCTCCGGAGGTCCGCAGGTTGAAGACCACTGCGGCCTTCAACATCATCCAGCCCCCTCTCACCCCCCTTTAGTTCTGTACAGTACTCACCTCCGCTCGGCGCTGGTCCGGTCCTGCAGGACTGTCCGGTGAGGAAGTGGTCCGGTGGGATAGTGGTTCCGGGCTGCTATCTTCACCGGGGGCACCTCTTCTCCGCGCTTCCGGCCCGGAATAGAGGCGTTGCCTTGACAATGACGCAGAAGTACGTTGGCAATGAACATACCTCTGCGTCGTTGTCAAGGCATCGTGACTATTCTGGGGCCGGGCCCGAAGCGCTTAGAAGAGGCCTCCCCGGTGAAGATAGCAGCCCGGAACCACTATCCCACCGGACCACCTCCTCACCGGACAGTCCTGCAGGACCGGACCAGCGCCGAGCGGAGGTGAGTACTGTACAGAACTAAAGGGGGGTGAGAGGGGGCTGGATGATGTCGAAGGCCGCAGTGGTCTTCAACCTGCGGACCTCCGGAGGTTTCAAAACTACAACTCCCAGCAAGCCCGGACAGCCGATGGCTGCCCGGGCATGCTGGGAGTTGTAGTTTTGAAACCTCTGGAGGTCCGCAGGTTGAAGACCACTGCGGGTGGGGGAGTTCACTCGAGTATAAGCCGACGGGGGTGTTTTCAGCACGAAAAATCGTGCTGAAAAACTCGGCTTATACTCGAGTATATACGGTATCAAATATATGCCGGTGCTTCTGCACCACTCACCGCTCCGCTGTGTGCAGGAAACCTGGGATGGAAGCCCGTATTTCGCTGTGCTCCGTATCGCAGACTGGCTCGGCTTGGCGGCCAGCTCAGTGTGGATGTCTGCGTGGTAAGTCCGAGGATTTCACAATTCTGATGGCAACAAGCATGCGGTGTGTGGCTGGTGAGTGGATGCAGGTGCAGATTAGCAATGCTCAAGGCGTCATCCTCGTGTTGGAGAGCGCACGTATGCACAGTGGTCCCAAAAGCAAGGGATTCCAGCTGTTGCAAATGATAGGATGGTGTTAGGCTTCCAATGGTGATCTGAATGCTGGGGGTGGATAAGCTAGATGCATTTCGGGAGTGACCCCTTTTTGAAATATATTTGATACTTTATTTGCTACTATTTTGCTAAACTTCAGTGGACTGCAACACTACCAATATACTTGAAGTATACCCAACATTTGTAAAAGTATCTCTGTGGATTACAAAGCTTTTCTATGGATTACAAAACATTATAACTGTCCACAATTTCCTATACCATTGGTGACTGCCCCATTATTTTATTTTATTTTTATATTTTATTTTTTATTATTCTTTGCACAAAGTAATATTATTTTTAACTGGTTTTGCACAAATTTGTTGTTAATATATTTAGTAGATCCATAGCAAGGGCCCTGCTAGGACTACTATATTTTACATTAATAATCTAATTTTTACTCATATCATCTACTGCTAGTCTATTTGCACATACACACCTACCTACCATCTCAATTTTAATATTCATCTAATACAATTTTATGTAATATATACTTAGAGGTCTGTATACCACTATATTCTTTATTCCCTTTCTGGCACATAGGGTTACGTGTAACACAGAAACCTCGGTACATATTAGCACAGTGTGAGCCCCCCAAACTCTTGTTTTCATGCTGGTGGTTGCTCCCAAGTTTTCATTTTCACAAGAGGTAAAAGGAGGAAAAGACCCCAAAATTTATAACACAATTTCTCCCGAGTACGGAAATACCCCATATGTGGACATAAAGTACTATGCAGGCACACAACAAGGCTCAGAAGTTTGAGAGCGCACTATGTACATTTGAGGCCTAAATTGGTGATTTGCATTGGAATGGCTGAAAGTTGCAGTGATTCTGACATAAACACAAAAAAAATGCCCACATGTGACTTCTCAAGGAATGTAACAAGGGGTGCAGTGAGCATTTACACCCCACAGGTAGCTTACAGATTTTTGGAGCAGTGGTCTGACAAAATGAAAATATTTATTTTTGATATGCACAGCCCACGGTTCGATATGCACAGCCCACGGTTCCAAAAATCTGTGAAATGCCAGTGTTGGTGTAAATGCTCACTGCACCGCTTGTTACGTTCCTTGAGTATGTGTATTTTTAATTTTTTTTTGCTGTGCTGGCTCCATGGGGGTTTCCTAAATGCGACATGCCCCCAAAAAACTATTTTAGCAAAATTCTCTCTCTCCAAAAGCCAAATTTTGCTTCTTGTCTTCTGAGCCATGTAGTTACAAGTTTTGGGGGGCCTTTTTCTCCTATTACCCCTTGTGAAAATGAAACATTTTGGGTAACATCTGCATTTTAGTGAAAAAATTCAGACTCACTGTACCTCTTGTTACGTTCCTTGAGGGGTATAGTTTCCAAAATAGTATGTAATGTGTTTTTGTTTTTTTTTGGTTATCCTGGCACCATGGGGGCTTCCCAAATGCAACATGCCCCCCAAAAACTATTTCAGCAAAATTCTCCAAATTCCCAAAGCTGCTCCTTCCCTCCCGAGCCATGTTGTGCGTCTGCAAGCTTCCGTGTTCTGGACACCGCCTCTGGTCCGGAAATCGTGGGGGTCCCCAGCGGCGGGACCCCCACGATCTAACATCTTATCCTCTATCCTTTGGATAAGGGATAAGATGTTTTCAGCGGAGTACCCCTTTAATCCCCTTTACGCGACACGAATGTCGCTGTGCCCTGGGGATTAGCACACAGCAACATGTCCGCAATCACTGCGTTGCCCGACATGGTGATCGGAACTGGTCTGCTTCTGCTATCATATGCATAGGTATAGCATCTGTATTTGCAATCCAAGGATAGCAATAAATAGTCCCTGTCGGGACAAAAAAAAGGTGTTAAGTTATCATTTTTTTTTGTTTTTTATAAAAGTAAATAAGCCCCTTCACCAATAAAAAAAAATAAAATTTCCCCTTTTACCATTTTACGAAACGAAATGTAAAAAAAATCTACATATTTGCGTGCGTAAACGTCCGAACTATTAAATAAAAGGTTAATGGTCCCGCACAGTGAACGTCAAAAAATAAATAAAAAAGTGATCATAAAGTCACACGTGGTACCAATAAAAACTACAGATCACAACACAAAAAACGAGCTCACATACAGCCCCATGTACGGAAAAATGAGAAAGTTATAGGTGGTCAGATTAGGACAATTTTAACCTGTTAAGGCCGCATGGCATACAGGTACGCCCTTGTGTCCCGCTCCTTAAGGATGCAGGGCGTACCTCTACGTTATCAGGGTTTGATGCATGCTCACGAGCTGAGCACGATTCCAACCCGGTGTTGTCCCGACTTCTATCAGCAGCCAGGACCCAGGGTTAATGCTGGGCGCCACTGATCGGGCCAATGCCCGGCATCAACCCCTTAGTCGCCATGATCAAAGTTGATCGCGGCATTTAAAACTTAAAGTAAAATTATCCTGGTAGCTCAGTGGAGCTGATCGGGCCATCGCGGTTAAACCACAATGTCCCAGTCACCTGAGAGGACGTTGGGAGGGCCCTTACCTTCCTCCTTGCCATCCCATCGGTCCTTTGATGCTCCAGCCAGGCTCTGCAGGCTGGAGCAGAAAAACACCAATAACACTAATCAGTGCTTTGCTAATAAATTTTTGATAACCCCCCCCCCCCCTTTCCCATTTTTTAAATAAAATGTAAAAAAATAAAAGAATCATATGTGGTACCACCGCGTGCGTAAATGTCTGAACTATTAAAATATAAGGTTAGCTAAACCTTATGGTCGATGGCTGTCTATAATTGTGCACTTTTGGTCACTTCATATACCATAGAAAAATGTATAAAAAGGGATCAAATTCCCATCTAAATAAAAATGGTACCGATCTAAACTACAGACCACTGTGCAAAAAAATAAGCCCTATATAGCCAGATATGCGGTAAAATAAAAATGTTAAAGGGGTCAGAAGAGGACAATTTTAAACATACAAATTTTAGTGCATGGACCTACAGAATAAAGATAAGGTGTCATATTTACCGGAAAGTGCACTGCATAGAAATGGAAGCCCTAAAAAAAATTCAAAATGGCATTTTTTTGTTTTATTTCACCCCACAAGTTTTTTATTTTTTATTATGTTATAAAATAAGTGATGCCCCCTCCCATAGACTTGCATTGAGGGGGCAGGGCGTGACGTTGCACGGAGGCGGAGTCGTGACGTCCTGATACTCCGACCCGTGGTCGTCATGCTTAACACTTGGAGCCTCCAGCACTGCGAAGAGCTCACAAAGTGGGTGCGGAATGACAGATTGCGGGGATCCCCAGCGGCGGGCCCCCCCGATCATACATCTTATCCCTTATCCTTTGGATAGGGGATAAGATGTATTGGGGCCGGAGTACCCTTTTAAGGCCAAAATGGGCTGAGTCCTTAAAGGGGTACTCCGGTGGAATTTTTCTTTTTTAAATGAACTGGTGCCAGAAAGTTAAACAGCTATGTAAATTACTTCTATTTAAAAATCTTTATCCTTTCAGTACTTATTAGCAGCTGTATGCTACAGAGGAAATTGTATTATTTTTGAATTTCTTTTTTATCTTGTCCACAGTGCTCTCTGCTGACTCCTCTGTTCGTGTCAGGAACTTTCCAGAGCAACATAGGTTTGCTATGGGGATTTTCTCCTGCTCTGGACAGTTCCTGATACAGGCATCAGGCGTCAGCAGAGAGCACTGTGGACAAGACAAAAAATAAATTAAAAAATAAAAGATTTTTCTCTGTAGCATACAGCTGCTAATAAGTACTGGAAGGATAAAGATTTTTTAATGGAAGTTATTTACAAATCTGTTTAACTTTCTGGCACCAGTTGATTTAAAAAAAATGTTTTCCACCGGAGTACCCCTTTAAGGGGTTAAACATACTTATAGGACAATAATTGAAAAGCATGTAAAGATGGGTATCATTTTAATCGTAATGACCCAAAGAATAAAACATGTCAGTTTTACTGTTAATGTACAGGATTAAAATGAACCCCCCTCCCCCCAAAAAAAAAAAAATTAGCAAAATTGCAGTTTTCATTTGAATTTTCCCACATACATAATATTGTTTTTAGCTTGTGCCCTCCATGTTATGGTAAAATGAAAGTGTTATTACAAAGTACAATTGGTTTCGTAAAAAAATTAAGTCTTCATATGGGTTTGAAGATAGTAAAATAAAAAAGTTATGCCTCTTAGAAGGCAAGGAGGAAAAAACGAGATTGCAAAAATGAAATTTTCTGTCCATAGGGCCAAAGTAGGCTGTGTTCTTGTGGGTTTAAAGGGGTATTCCAGGAAAAATATTTTTTTATGTATATCTACTGGCTCCAAAAAGTTAAACAAATTTGTAAATTACTTCTATTAAAAAATCTTAATCCTTCCAATAACTATCAGCTGCTGAAGTTGAATTGTTCTTTTCTGTCTGACAACAGTGCTCTCTGCTGACCACCTCTGTCTGTCTCGGGAACAGCACAGAGAAGGAGAGGCTTGCTATGGGGATTTGCTTCTACTCTAGACAGTTCCCGAGACAGGTGTCATCAGCACTTAGAAAGAAAAGAACAACTCAGCTTCAGCAGCTCATAAGTACTGAAAGGATTAAGATTTTTTTAATAGAAGTAATTTACAAATCTGTTTAACTTTCTGGCACCAGTTGAGATATATATATATATATATATATATATATATATATAAAGTTATATCCTGGATAACCCCTTTTAATATTTTTTAGGCATTTTTAAGCAATAAATGGCAGAAAGAAGTTGTGTGAAGGAGGCCTTGCCCTATAGGACACTGGATGATGAGATGCAGACTTCCTTAGGATTGAAAGGGGCTGCTAGGAACTGTCTGCGTGTATTTTTGTAGTGTTTTAGACATATGTGCTGGACAAAGAAAACATGAGCAACTGAAGTGTATTTTGTTTCAATCCTTGAGACTGGGAAAAACCATATGCCTTTGGTGAAGAATGGATTTT
Organism: Hyla sarda; assembly: GCF_029499605.1. NCBI lineage: Eukaryota > Metazoa > Chordata > Amphibia > Anura > Hylidae > Hyla > Hyla sarda. The sequence goes on along the minus strand of NC_079189.1, from coordinate 234,287,055 downwards.
GTGGTCTTTGCAAGAAGTACAATTTTTTTTTGCTTTTAAGTATATTATTACAAAATAAGGTAGAGGTTCTAGTGTATTCCTTACCTGTTTTAGCTGATGTGGCAAGCATGGGATTTCAGCCATACTGATTGTACATTTCTACATTGAAATTATTTTCTTATGAATCCTCTGGCTTTGCAGAGGGGAGGGGGGCGGGGTGGAGTCTCATTACTGCAGTTCCCCTAATGAGATCACCTGGTGATCTATCACTCGACTATACGCCAGCAGCCTTATGTATGGTTTTGATTTGATTTCTTATTTAAAGTGTTTTTTTCAGAACTGAGATGTGTTTTATGAAAATTTTAAGTCTTTTGGCTGTTGTGTTTTTACTGCATTGTGGCTGTGTTTTTGCAGTGATTTTCCAAAATTGCGGTAAAAGTTATGTGTGTGCAATTTGTGTAATCACAGTAAAATAGTGCTACCACTATATATCCTGACCCCATAGAGAAAGCTGCAGAATACACAGCTGGGAGGGGTCTGAAAGCTGCTAAGAGGGTTTTGATGCCGTCCTGTAGTTCACAGGAAGTCAGTTGACCCAGGACAGACCATTAAACACTGTGATTTTCTGTGGGTCAGACTGGCGACCTCATGGCAGTAATGAAATGCTTGGATGCAGCTATGCTGGGATAAAACAGATGGTGCTGTAGGACTTGTGATATTGAGTGTGTCTGATATGGGCAAAAAACAAACAAAAAACTTAGCATTTTTTAGGTTAAAGATAAACCTGTGTCTCCAGATGCTTGAGATATATAGCCATTTGTAATTTCCTCTATCTTGTTAGTGTTACTCATTTAATACCGGTATAAGGCATATATGTATCTTGCAATTCCAAGTGAAAACCCATGTATGTAAGGATGTTCAATGTATTTTTGCTGACTTTAATGTAAAACGTATAATAATATAACAATTATCAATTATAGGGGTACTCCACTGCCTCAGCGTTCTGAACATTTTTTTCCAAATTCTGAGTGCGGGCACCGGGGCTCATGACGTCACATGTCGCGTTACCCTCCCTCAATGCAAGTGTATGGGATAGACTTGCATTGAGGGGGGTGGCGTGACTTCGCAAGGGAGCATGGCCGTTACAAAATGTTCAGAATGCTGAGACAGTGGAGTACCCCTGTAATGGGAATATATCACCTTAAAGGGGTACTCCAGGGAAGTTAAGAAACATTACAAATGCCCCAAAGCCACCACAATACCTGTTCTGTTTCCTCTGTAGTTATCCATGTGGTTTTTGCAGCTCCTTTGGCCTCTGATGTCTCCTAAATATTTTTTTTCTGTTTGCAGCACAGACTACAAATCCCAGAAGTCAGTGGTGCTCTGTGTAATGACTGCCAGCCAACTGCTTTCACTATCTGTGTGCATGTTCACACTGCAACTCACACACTGTACAGGTCTTTTCTTTCAGACTTTCCTTCCCCCAGCAATAAATCATGCTTTGCTCTGAATATCAGAAGTCAGTAATTAGATTTTCAGCAGAAAAACAGCAGCTATGGGCTCAGTTGTTACTGAGAATCTTCACAGCCAGCGCTCTAGATCAAACAGAAATCAGGTGGTGTTGTCTTGAGGAGACAAAGGGGATCTAAAAATTACCTTTTTCTCTCATTTGCTGCATGTAAGTGACAGCTGAAAGAGGGAAACTGCTCTATATAGCTAATGAATGATATTTAGACAAATACATAGGTTGGTGAGAGGGAAGGGATGGGCTATGGGTTTAGTTCCCTGGAGTACCCCTCTTAATTATTATTTTTTAAATATTAGATGCAAATATTGAAACGTTCTTTTTTTCTGATTGATTGTAATTTTTTTTGTATTTTATGTTTTGACATTATGTAGACAGCAATCTTGCTTGATCTGCTTGTAACAGCATTTAGTGATATGCTTTACAGCAGGACCTATGGACATGCACAATAGACAGCACCGGTCCCATTAACATGCATTGCAAATTTTACCAGGCATTCTTTGTGAAATTTTTAGAGGTCATTAAACATGGGCTGCTGGGAAGTGATCTGTACAGAACAGGAAGTCTCGGCTTACTTTTAGGGTTGCTAGCCATAATTGAAATTCTATTATTCTTTAACCACTCCAGGACACAGAGAGTACAGCTACGCCCTGGCGTCCTGGTACTTAAGGACCCAGGGCATACCAGAACATTTCCGTTCACCGCCAGTACCCAGGAGGTGAATGGAACGGGATGCCTGCCAAAATTGTTCAGCAGGCATCATGTGCCAACACCTGGGGGGGTTCCTAAGACCCCATATCAACAATCGCTGCAAATCGCCCCTCCTATCCCTACTATTGGTCGGTCAGAACGGACCGACCAATAGCAGATCGGGGGCGGGAGGGTTAAAGTTCAGTTTCCCCGCTCTGACACCCATGAGTGTCTGGGAGGAGCGTGGGAACAGTAGGAGGAGCAGCCGTTTGCTGTCTGGGCATGCTGGGATTTGTAGTTTTGCAGGATCTGGAGCGCTACAGTTTGGAGATCACTGTGCAGTGGTCACTAAACTGTGTCCCTCCAGATCTTGCAGAACTACAACTCCCGACATGCACGAACAGCAAACGGCTGTCTCGGCATGCTGGGATTTGTAGTTGCGTGCCTCCAGCTGTTGCATAACTACAACTCCCAGCATGCCCTTCGGCTATCAGTACATGCTGGGAGTTGTAGTTTTGCCACAGCTGAAGACACACTGGTGGGGAAACACTGTTAGGTAACAGAACCTAACTTAGTGTTTCCCCACCATTGTGCCTCCAGATGTTGCAAAACTACAACTCCCATCATGCCCTGACAGACCATGCATACTGAGAATTGTAGTTTTGCAACAGCTGGATGCACACTGGTGGGGAAACACTGAGTTTGTCTATTACTGAACTCTGTGTTTCCCCACCAGTGTGCCTCCAGCTGTGGCAAAACACGACTCCCAGCATGCACGGTCTGTTAGTGCATGCTGAGAGTTGTAGTTTTGCAACAGCTTGAGATTTGTGCACCCTATTTGGGAAACGCAGCCATGGTGACTGAGGCAAGTGTAATGCTTGCATCCGCCCCCCCCCCCCCCATGCAAATCCCTAATTTAGGCCTCAAATGCGCATGTTGCTCTCACTCCGGAGCCCTGTCATATTTCAAGGCAACAGTTTAGGGCCACATATTGGGTATTACATTTTTTTACACTAACATACTGGTGTTGCCCCATACTTTTCATTTTCACATGAGGTAAAAGGGAAAAAAAAGACCCCTAAAACTTGTAACGCACTTCTCCGGAGTACGGAAATACCTCATATGTGGACATAAAGTGCTCTGCGGGTGCACAACAAGGCTCAGGAGAGAGAGTGCACCATGTACCTTTTGAGGCCTAAATTGGTGATTTTCACAGGGGTGGCTGATAGTTACAGCGGTTCTGACATATTTGCAAAAAAAAAATAAAAAATACAATGCTCTCTTCTGAGCATTGTAGTGCACCCGTAGAGCACTTTACAACCACATATGGGGTATTTTTCCATACTCAGAAGAAATGGTGTTACACATTTTGGGAGGCTTTTTCGCCTATTACCCCTTGTGAAAATGGGAAATTTGGGGTAACAACAGCATTTTAGTGAAGAAAAAATAAAAATTTTAATTTTCAAGTCCAACTTTAGCGAAAATTCGTCAAACACCTATGGGGTTTAAAGGGGTACTACCGTGCTGACAACTTATCCCCTATTTAAAGGATAGGGGATAAGTTGCCTGATTGTGTGGGGTTCTGCTGCTGGGGACCCCCGCGATCTCGCACGCAGCACCCCGCTGCCATCAGGCTCCAAAGCGAACATCGCTTCGGGTCTGATGACTGACTATCACGGGCCCGGCGTATCGTGATGTCACGGCTCCGCCCCCATGTAACGTCACGCTCGGCCCCCTCAATGTAAGTCTATGGCAGTGAGCGAGACAGCTGTCTCACCCCTGCCATAGACTTGCATTGAGGGGGTGGTGTGTGACGTCACATGGGGCGGAGCTGTGACGTCACAATCACCGGTCCCGTCATCAGACCCGGAGCGAATGTTCCCTCTAGGGCCTGATGAGAGCGGGGTGCTGCGTGCGAGATCGCGTATCGCATATCTCACTAGTGAGATCGCGTATCTCACTAGTCTGAATTCCTCTCAAAGGGAGGGGGTGTGACCTCACTGTGCAGGTCTCCGCCCCATCCCCCCCAGTATGCTGTCTGCTCACATCTCCCCTAGCATTAGCAAAACTACAACTCCCAGCTTGTCCTCACTGACAATACGGGACACAAGCTGACTGTGGGAGGATTTTTCCTCCAGCTGTGAGCCCTGCGCTCCCAGTTGTCAATCAAGGAATTGTGTCCATGACATAGGTGATGACGCATGGACACAGCAGGACTAGTATGTGTCCAAGCAGACAGGGGCAGCAGTTGTTTGACTGGCTTTTTCAGTATGAAATACTGAAAATTTTCCAAGAAAGCAATTGCAAAACCTATTGGTTTTGCATGCTTTACAACATATCAAAAGTTTTTGTATCTGACAGTGCCTATTTAACCCCTTAACGACACAGGACGTATATATTCGTCCTGCGCCGACTCCCGTGATATCAGGTGATATCGGGTCGGTCCCAGCGGCCATCAACGGCCGAGACCTGCGGCTAATACAGGAAATCACCGATCGCGGTGATGCCCTGTATTAACCCTTCAGACGCGGCGATCAAATTAAGTTGACCGCCACGTCTGAAGTGAAACTGAAAGTAACCTGGCAGCTCAGTCAGGCTGTTAGGGACCGCCGCGATGAAATCGCTGCATCCCGAACAGCTTACAGGACGCCTGGAGGATCCCTACCTGCCTCCTCGGTGTCCGATCGGCGAATGACTGCTCCAGGCAGGAGTAGTCAAGCGCTGATAACACTGATCAATGCCATGTTAATACATGCCAGTGATCAGTGTTTGCGGTGTTATAGCTCCTTATGGGAGCTATTACACTGCAAAAAAAAAATAAGTGGAAAAAAAAAGTGTTAATAAATGCGATTTAACCCCTTCCCTAATAAAAGTTTGAATCACCCCCCTTTTCCCATAAAAAAAAAAACAGTGTAAATAAAAAAAATAAGTAAATAAACATATGTGGTATCGGCGCATGCTTAAATGTCCGAACTATAAAAATATATTGTTAATTAAAACACACGGTCAATGGCGTACACGTAAAAAAAAATCAAAAGTCCAAAATAGCGTATTTTTGGTCCCTTTTTTATACCATTAAAAAATTTATAAAAAGTGATCAAAAAGTCTGATCAAAGCAAAAATTATAACGTTAAAAACTTCAGATCACGGCGCAAAAAATGAGCCCTCAAACCGCACTGTACGCAGAAAAATAGAAAAGTTATAGGGGTCAGAATAGGACATTTTTAAACGTATTAATTTTCCTGCATGTAGTTATGATTTTTTCCAGAAGTACGACAAAATCAAACCTATATAAGTAGGGTATCATTTTAACCATATGGACCTACAGAATAAAGAAAAGGTGTCATTTTTACAGAAAAATGCGCTACGTAGAAACGGAAGCCCCCAAAAGTTACAAAATGGCGTTTTTTTCTTCAATTTTGTCGCACAATGATTTTCTTTTCCGTTTTGCTGTGGATTTTTGGGTAAAATGACTAATGTCACTGTAAAGTAGAATTGGTGGTGCAAAAAATAAGCCATAATATGGATTTTTAGGTGGAAAATTGAAAGGGTTATGATTTTTAAAAAGTAAGGAGGAAAAAACGAAAATGCAAAAACTGAAAAACGCTGAGTCCTTAAGGGGTTAAGGACTTGGGGTTTTTATGTTTTTGCACCTCTGTTTTTTCCTCCTTACCTTTAAAAAAAATCATAAATCTTTCAATTTTGCACCTAAAAATCCATATGATGGCTTATTTATTGCTCCACCAGTTCTACTTTGTAATGACGTCAGTCATTTTACCCAAAAATCTAAGGTGAAACGGAAAAAAAAAATGTGCGAAAAAATTGAAGAAAAAACCCAATTTTGTAACTTTTGGGGGCTTCAGTTTCTACGTAGTACATTTTTCGGTTAAAATGATACCCTACTTATATAGGTTTGATTTTGTCTTACTTCTGGAAAAAAATCATAACTACATGCAGGAAAATTAATATGTTTAAAATTGTCATCTTCTGACCCCTATAACCTTTTTACTTTTCTGCGTACTGGACGGTATGAGGGCTTATTTTTTGTGCCGTGATCTGAAGTTTTTAGTGGTACCATTTTTGTATTGGTTGGACTTTTTAATAGTTTTTTTAAATAATTTTTTTCATTCTATAAAAAGTGATATAAAAAATACTCTATTTTGGACTTTGGAATTTACAATGCGTTTTTATAATTCAGACATTTCCGCACGCAGCAATACCACATATGTTTATTTTTATTTACACATTTTTTATTTATTTTTTTTAATGGGAAAAGGGGGTTATTCAAACTTTTATTAGGGGAGGGGTTAAATAATCTTTATTAACTTTTTTTTTTTTCACTTTTTTTTTTTTTGCAAGGTAATAGCCCCCATAGGGGGCTATAACACTGCACACACTGATCTTTTATATTGATCATTGTTATCCCATAGGATAACATTGATCAATGATTCTGCCATTTGACTGCTCATGCCTGGATCTCAGGCACGGAGCAGTCATTCGGCGATCAGACACACAGGAGGCAGGTAGGGATCCTCGTGGTGTCCTGCAAGCTGTTCGGGACACCGCAATTTCGCTGCAGCAGTCCGGAACAGCGCACTGAACTAGCCGGGAGTAGTTTACTTTAGGCGTGGCGATCAATTTTGAACACCGCGTCTAAAGGATTAATAGCGCATGGCATATCAGTGACGCGCTATTAGCCACGGGTCCCGGATTTTGTTAGAGGCCGGGCCCGACCCGCCATGACTCGGGGGCCACGCCGTGGCCCCACGTTATAGAAAGGGAGCAGCCTCAGGGCGTACAGGTACGCCCTGGGTCCTTAAGTGGTTAAGGTCAAAATTGGCTTGGTCCTTTAAAGTGTACCTATCATATAACAGGAAAAAAAAAGTTATGTTACTTAATACCTCATCCTGATCATGTACATATAACTTTTATGTGTCTAGCTTTTATGTGTATTTCTTTTAAAATCATATTCTATCAGATCACACTGAATTTTCATCTTCTCACAGGCAGGGGGCATGTCCCTCTCTTGCCCTCACTGTACATGACTAAACTTTCTCCCTCACTGTGTGTCACTGAGCTGTCAGCTGTCCTCATGTAATCTCCTTAATACTGGGCTGGCACACTGTAACAAACCCCCTCCCCATCTCCTTACTACTGGGGTACATGTTGCTGTATAAGGCTGAACATGCTGTGACGCTTGTGCTCCCTCTTCTCCTCTATGCTATGGACAGAGCTGTGCACTGAATCATTCTCCTTATCTCACTGAATGCTGCTGGGGAGGTATGAGGGGGTGTGGCCTCCTCTCAGCCAATCACAGCAGCTCACACACTGCCAGCTCTCTCCAGCTCTCTGTGTTCGGAGTTCTTCACACAGGGAGCAATCCGTTTTTTGATCCGTTTTTACTTGTGTGTATGATCATAACAAAAAAAAAATTTTTTTTGTTTATTAACTGAACAAAAACTGATCCAAACTGATAACATCCGTTTGCATCCGTTATTGTCTGTTTTTTTTAAATGTCCTTTTTTATTTTTGACGTCAGAAGAACAGGACGGGTCTAGACGGCTGTGTGAACGTAGCCTAACAGGTGTGGGACATTTTATGAGGACCTCTAGTGGCCACTTTTATAGGAGCAGTTTTCTAAGGGAAACTGTGGAAAGAAATAATGAAATAGTATTAGAGAGATACTTATTTTCTATGGCTCTATTGTTTTAAAAATATAGCTTTGGTGATAGTGGCCATTTAAGGGGTTTGGCTCCTTTTACACTGCCGTTTGTTCCTGGCAGTGTGACGGCTGTTAGAAGATAGCGGGGGGATAAATTTGTGCATGCAATGTCTTTTTCTCCCGCTATCTTCTGGCAGAATAATGGCAGTAATAATGGACCTCAGAGAATCCCATTCAAGTTATGACTCGCGTTAGGCTCCGTTACAATAACGGACGTTAAGGTCAAAGTGAAAAAAAAAAAGCCCTTAGCGTCCATTTGTAACAGAGCCTATGCTATAGTGTGGAAGTAGCCTTAAAATAAATAGTAAAATGAAACATTTGAAGAAAAAAATCCCTCAAAAAATGCTTACAAATTTGGTTAACATAAAAACTTGATTTAAACAATCGTTCATTTTTTGATTACACATTCCCTTTAAGTAAGATCTACTGAGAAATCATTGAATAGGCTTCCAATATAAGCGGGGCATTAGAGAGGTTAATGCATCCAATGAGACCTCATGTACTTTCAGTTTATATCCATCTTCTTATGTACTGTAGAATATCTACTATGTTAGTAGGATTTTTCTTGAGCCTGTTGACATTTACTGTGTTTTTGTGCTACACTAAATCTTATATTGCCACAGTAGATAAAATTCACTAATGCTATTGGTTGTGTGTCAGTGTTACACGTTTGTATTACTGTGCTTCACACTTGACAGTAGATATTAGAATTTTGATTATGTTTTTTAACATATCTTTTTTCTATCTTTTGCAGAAAGAGCTATCTGGCCATAAGAATATTGTTGGCTATTTGGACTGTGCTATTAACTCTGCTAGTGATAATGTTTGGGAGATCCTTATCCTTATGGAGTATTGCAGAGGTAAGCGTTAACGACTACTGTATTATGGAACATGAACGAAAGAAATACACATGCATATCTCAGTGACAGGCTAGACCACAGGAGAACAGGAGGATCCTCTGGTGCACCCTGACATGTGTGCCCGAACAGTTAGGGTGCGAAAGGCACATTTCTGCATTTTGCCACGAGTTGTACAAATTGATAAAATGCTGAAATGTGTTGGCAGTTCCATAGCTGTTCAAGCTGCCTAAAGCCCATAGAGTGGCACAAAAACACTTGCAGTGGAGCTACACTGTAAATAAAGTTTAGAGGAGTAGGAGGTAAAAGGGACAGTATAGGGGGAGGGGACTGTGAGGAAGGTGGGCATTTACATCTGGCTATGTAGAGGGCATGGGAGCAGTATATATGAGAGATAGAGCTATGGGAAAAGTATATATAATAGAGGGGGCCTATGGGTGCAGTATATATGAGAGATAGAGCTATGGGAAAAGTATATATAATAGAGGGGGCCTATGGGAGCAGTATATATGAGAGATAGAGCTATGGGTAAAGTATATATAATATAGGGGGCATATGGGAGCAGTATATATGAGAGAGGGGGCCCATGGTGGCAGTCCATATGAGAGAAGGGGGCCCATGGGTGCAGTACATATGAGAGAGGGGCCCATAGGAGAAGTACATATGAGAGAAGGGGACATGGGTGGTATTGTGTGGAGGGGACCAATGAGCAGACCAAGAGTAAGGGGGATCATGGGAGACAGTGTATGGAGAGGGGAAGTCTTTTAGTCCGATTCAAGGTCTGATATAAGGGCTTCTCCCAACATTCAGTTTAGACACCCATCCTCAGGGGTTCCGGCTACTGAAACCCAACCAATCACAAGATTGAAGGTTTATTTGTCCCCCAGCAGAACACTTGATCGTCCTTCATTCCATTTACTCTTCCATGTTCAGAAATCCCATAAAGAATGAATGGAGCAATTGTCGACCATGTGTGCTGCTGCTCCATTCCCTTAGGTTACATAGGATTTCAGTCGTAGCCTCACCATCAGATACTTACTACATGGATAGGTGATTGATTAGTTTAAATGTTGACTAAACCACAATATTTAAGGGGTTTTTCCGAGCCCTATATTTTAATTTTGCCCCTGCTGTGATCTCTCTCCCCATCCTCTTGAATCCATTCTACCTGAAGTATAGTTTTTGGGGGTATTTGCCAGTGTAGTAATAAGGGCACATGGGCAGCAGCAGGCACAGTATTGGTGGTAGCAATAGGATGGCGGTATAAAGGATGGGGGTTTGTTCCTATAGAGAGCAATGGCTGCAGAAGTAAAGGGGCTTTCAATGTCTTGCCAGTATATGTTAGTAGTTAGGAGACATATTTGTCTGGGCTGGATGGGGAGAAAAGAGAAGAGGACCTCTACAAGCTACATCTGCAGGACGTCACCTGTGGTTCATTGGATTTGAGAAAGGTAAAATAAATGGACTGGTTCACTAGGATTAATTATCTGATTGTAGATAAAGTCTCAATAATAGAAGAAAAAGATATATATAAGATTTAGTCATGTGTACTTAATAAGTGCTTCTGCAGTAAATGCTATTAGGATCAAAAGGAAGTAGACCAGTTGGCCTATATACATGTACAGTACATCAATGCAATATGTGCTCAGTACAGAAGTATAAAATATGCTCAGCCCATAAATATATTAAATCCATAAATTATATAAAATGTTTTCTTAATCCACACTAAAATTTTTACAATTTATTAAATAAAAATACAATAATGTATGTCCACAGAGCCCTTGTGGCTTTCACTAATATTATTTGTTATATTAATGAAGTAAAAATACATATAATGAATAAGATCATATTTAATACTGTTAACCGAAGATATGTAAAAGTAGCTATAGCTTGTAAATTGTTATCCTCATCTTTTGGTTTAATAGTCCACTGTAACTGTATTAACCTGGGAACAAAATAAGGAAATTTAGATCATGTACTGTATAGGAAACCGTTCTTGTAAATGACATAGTAGTACTACAGTGATACCAGTGGTAACAGTAGGTTCCTGAGAACGAAAAAGCAGCAATGTAGTGTTTGTTCGTTTGTACCAGGGATGATGATAATGAAGATGACGGCTCGTCTGTAGCAAAGCTGTGTCTCTGTATAATGTGATAACCTATGGAGAGAACTTTTGGTACTATGCACTGCTCACCCTTTCTTCAGGGATCCGGGGATGGATAGTACAATCTCCTCCTGTGTCCCAATCTCTGTTCTAGCAGAGTACATGATTGATACCCACAGGCCAAATGGGTGCATTTAAAGTCCTGGCTGATGTGATCTTATGGGGTTAAATATTAACAATGATAGACAGGTCTATGGATGGAAATAATGATTTTTTACAGTCTATATATGTGGATGCTTGGCACAGTATTCAGACTAGACTCATTTCTGACCATGTACCGTATTTTTTGCCCTATAGGACGCACCAGCGTATAAGACGCACCCAATTTATAGGTGCAAAATCTAAAAAAATAAAGATTTTGAACCCAATAGTGGTCTTCAACCTGCAGACCTCCAGGTGTTGCAAAACTAGAACTCCCAGCATGCCCGGACAGCCGTTGGCTGTCCGGGCATGCTGGGAGTTGTAGTTTTGCAACATCTGGAGGTCCGCAGATTGAAGACCACTGCATAGCAGGTAATACTCACGTGTCCCCGCCGCTCCGGACCCATCACCGCTGCCCTGGATGTCGCTCCATCGCTGTCGCCGTGTCCCCGTCGCTCCGGAACGTCTCTGCTGCCGGCCGGGTATCCTCGCTCTCCGTCGCCATCATCACGTCGTTACGCACGCCGACGCACGTACGTGATGACGAGGAAGGATAGCGCCGACCATACAGGGGATCCCTGAACGGAGAAGACACCGAGGAGGCAGGTAAGGTCCCTCCCGGTGTCCTGTAAGCACTAACCCGGCTATTCAGTCGGGCTGTTCGGGACCGCCGCGGTGAAATCGCGGCGGGCCCGACTGAAAAGCAGGGTTAGTGTCACTTTCCCTTCAGACGCGACGGTCAGCTTTGATCGCCGCGTCTGAAGGGTTAATACAGGGCATCACCGCGATCGCCGCGATTAGCCGCGGGTCCCAGCCGTTGATGGCCGCAGGGACCGACCCGATAGGGATGTATTCGCCGTATAAGACGCACCAACTTTTTGGGGAAGAAAAAGTGCGTCTTATACGGCGAAAAATACGGTATGTCCTTCCTTAGTAGTCATGGGTTATGTAGGAATATGGACAATTTATGGGGAATCGCCAGATTGCTAATAAAAGGAAAAAAATTGAATGTTGGATTGAGCATAGTAAATGGAAATCATATACTGTCCAAATGAAACGGGTCATCAATGTCATTGTAATGCTGATATTTGTTTTGTATGAACAATACATAGCATACATCCTGGATGGAATTATATCATTTGTTGAGTCATGGCTACTAGGTTGCAAGTCACCTGTAACTCACTGGGTGTAGCTTTACTGTAGTCACTTAGACACTGTTCAGTCTGAGCCTATAGAACCTTCTCTCTTTAGAATGCCTTAGTTAATTCTGAAATGCCTGTACAAACTCACTTAGGAGCCAGTTATATCACTTTAGAATATTTTTATTAAAGGGGTACTCCAGCTCTTAGACATCTTATCCCCTATCCAAAGGATAGGGGATAAGATGCCTCATCACGGGGGTCCCGCTGCTGGTGATCTTGCATGCAGCACCCCAATTAAAATCATTCCCTGGAGTATACCGGCGACCACTGGGCCGGCGGCATGTGACGTCACGCCTCCGCCCCCATGTGACGTCACGCTCTGCCCCTCAATGCAAGCCTATGGGAGGGGGCGTGACAGCTGTCTAAGCGCTGGAGTACCCCTTTAACAGCTAGGTAAAAGGAATTAATTGGCATCCTTAAAGGGGTATTGCGCTGCTCAGCATTTGGAACAAGCTGCCACGCCCCCTGCCATAGACTTGCATTGAGGGGGCGGAGCATGATGCCATGAAAGGGCGGAGCTATGACGTCACAAGCTCCAGCGTTCAGAACAGCTTGTTCCAAACTCTGAGCATTGGAGTACCCCATTAAAAAATAACCTAAAAAGTCAGATCCTGTGACTTGGCCTGGGTTTCTAGCATTTGTCCAAACCTATCTAACCATTTAGGCTGTTGATAAATACATGGTTATTGAAGAGTTTTGTATCCATAGAATGTCTACACTCCCGGTTACCATGCATTCCTAGTATTTTTGATATTGCAGCTTCTGTACACTTACCTCTTAGTTGGGCACTCATTCCGGTTCTATGTGCGGTGCAGTAAAGCACTGACTATTTGTTATGCCTGTCTCATCCCCAGCCAAGGACATATAAAGCTTTTAAACCACGTAAAACACATCTTAAATGTTTTTTTTTTTGGTAAGAACCCTTTATTAAAATCCCCTAGACTCTTAACTCCACGTCACTGCTTTACATTTTATGTAGGCGTTTAAGATGAGATCCAGCAGTACAGACAGAGGTATTAAAGTGTGAACCAGCCTTTAAAATCTTGACTGAAGAACTGTTCCTGAAATGACAAATCCACTAAGTTTATCTAAGCTGGAAGGCATCTTAGAAGACTGTGAGGATGACTGGATCATAATAAACACAAAAGAAGGCTTTCAATCGTAATATCATGCTTGCTACTCATTGAAGTTAATCTTTAGCAAAATCAGCTGCACAAAATATGCAGCAAAAAATATGCAGCAGATCACGTATGTGTGAACATACCCTGAAGGAGGAATCTAGCCAAGTGAAATTACCTTTATATAGCTGCACATGTTGAAGTTATATAACTTTGCAATGTACAAGTGTAATCTCTAATCAGGCAGAGGAGTTCTTAGCACACATAATGACTGTCGGCACCAGTTTGCTGGGCCCAACATGAGCCACACTCTAGTGAGCAGTGTGTGACACTTCCTTCATCTATATACACTGCTTCTCTAACCATGTGACCTGCTCAACTCTCTCAAGGCAGCCCCTCCTTCAGCTCACTCTGGAAACAAGCGCAGGGGCTGATGGTCTATGTAGTCTTTTATAGCTCTGTTCCAAGGCTGTTTATGGGGGCTTATTTAAGTTTTTACTTTTACCACTTTTGGCTTGATATCTTCTTTAATGTGTCTGACATACAATTGTCACATCAATAGCAGTCCGTTGTAAATGGATCAGAACATGCCAAAGAAACCAGTGATGCCACCATAGTGATGTCAAATCATAGTCAAATCAAGTCAGGGAATGAATTGGTTGAATGCAGGTGAATTGCTGCTGATTTTCAGCATAGATTTTGTGCTAAAATTCTGCACCAGTTAACAGGACAATACATAGGGATGTGAGTTTCAAAAACACCATTTAAGTGTAGTAGAAATATAGTAGAAGTACCCTCTGCCTGTGTAAAATTTGTTTAAAGGGGTACTCCACGCCCCCTCCCATAGGCTTGCATTGAGGGGGCGGAGCGTGACATCACACGGGGGTGGGGCCGTGATGTCACAATGCTCCTGCCCCGTGATCGCAGGTAATCAGACCCAGAACGAACACGCTCCGGCGACTGATTATAATGGGGTGCTGTGTGCAAGTTCACGGGGGTCCCCAGCGGCAGGACCCCCGCGATCAAGCATCTTATCCCCTATCCTTTGGATAGGGGATAAGATGTCTTAGCGCCGGAGTACCCCTTTAAGCAGGGCCAACTGTGTCTGAGGGTAAATAGGCAGAAAAGGACCTGCAACATACAAAACGTTAAAAAATAAGATAGGAAGAAACACATTTTAACATTAAAAACTTACAAGTAGGGCAACCTGCTATGACAGCACCTTCTGTACGGAGCAGACAGGTTTACGGAGCACAGGCAACTCAGTCTGAGGGAAAACGAAAGTAAACTTGGCAGCGTACAGCCGTTAGTTAGGTGAAAAAAATTTGTGCGGTATTTATTAAAGTCCTTGAACCTTTTTGATAAATTCGGCGCACAACACTAAAAAACAGTGCAAAATAAAACCTCATAAAAAAGGACTTTGCACAGCAAAACAATGATAAATCTCCCCCTCAGATAATAAATCTGGTCCGCTGCATAGACAAGAATGAAGCACTGCATTTCACAGTTACTTTTGGCAAAGTTGTCTATTTTGAAATTGCGCAAAAACTAACTGCACAAAATTTCAGCCCAAAAAATGCCAGGAAGGCAGTAATAAATCTCCCCTTTTATGATGTAAAACCACCTCACCAATTTTGGCCCATATAGCTCAGTCCTATATACTCTCAAAAAACGACCCAAGTTTTCACTTTGTTGCTTTCTATACAGTATTTGTCATAATCTTTTAGACAGCAGCATTCTAATATCTATTCAATTTACTGCAGCGATTGGCCCATTTGTAGACAGTGATAGAAAGTGTTTATGAACCTATTGCCTTATGTCAATGAGTGAAATGGAAAAAGATACATTTTAGGGACATTTTATATTTCATACAGAGAAGTTTATGATTTTGTATATTAGATGTAAGAGATCTTAAAGGGGTATTCCAGGAAAAAAAACTTTTTTTTTATATAACAACTGGCTCCAGAAAGTTAAACAGATTTGTAAATTACTTCTATTAAAAAAATCTTAATCCTTTCAGTACTTATGAGCTTCTGAAGTTAAGGTTGTTCTTTTCTGTCTAAGTGCTCTCTGATGACACCTGTTTCGGGAACCGCCCAGTTTAGAAGCAAATCCCCATAGTAAACCTCTTCTAAACTGGGCGGTTCCCAAGACACGTGTCGTCAGAGAGGATTTAGACAGAAAAGAACAACCTTAACTTCAGAAGCTCATAAGTACTGAAAGGATTAAGATTGTTTAATAGAAGTCATTTACAAATCTGTTTAACTTTCTGGAGCCAGTTGATTTATAAAAAAAAAAGTTTTTTCCTGGATAACCCCTTTAACAGGTGGAACTGTATTGTTTCTTGGTGATCACCTCTAACAAGCTGCATTGTAATCTATAGGTGAATGTGTCTCTATCTCTTAACTCATTTATCTGTCTGACTGTCCCATCAATGGTAAATGACTCCAGCATACATTGGTGAAATTGTCAATAAAATTGTGTAATAAAGGTCTACTGTATATTCCCCAGCTGGACAAGTTGTGAACCAAATGAATCAGAGGCTGCAGTCAGGGTTTTCTGAAGCGGAGATCCTGAGGATATTTTGTGACTCCTGTGAAGCAGTGGCCAGACTTCATCAGTGCAAAACTCCAATAGTCCATCGCGATTTAAAGGTCAGGATCTGATGTACTCTTAATAATATATTCATGACATAAGCTTTAACATGTGAACCATAAATGTAACAAATCCTAATGTCAGTGAATTAGACAATTATTCCATTAATGATCGATCAGTGGAGCATTCTAAAGCAGACATAACTAAACAATTATTGGATAGCTGAGAAAAATTGTGTTTTGTTTGCAGATATATTTTACAACAACATTTTTTGCATGAGCAAAGAGAGCCTGTAAACGTAGTGTGAACAGGGGCTAGTCTGTTTGTTGTGAAATTACCTTTAGATAAAAAATAAATGTTTAGGCTTTTAAAAGTAATTTTTACCTAGCCTTTTTCTTTTTGTTGCATTAAGGGGGTACTCCTGTGGAAAACTTTTTTTCTTTTTTTTTTTTTTAAATCAATTGGTGCCAGAAAGTTAAACAGATTTTGTAAATTACTTCTATTAAAAAATCTTAATCCTTCCAGTACTTATTAGCTGCTGAATACTACAGAGGAAATTATTTTCTTTTTGGAACACAGAGCTGTCTGCTGACATCACAAGCACAGTGCTCTCTGCTGACATCACTGTCCATTTTAAGAACTGTCCACAGTAGGAGAAAATCCCCATAGCAAACATATGCTGCAGTTCCTAAAATGGACAGAGATGTCAGCAGAGAGCACTGTGCTCGTGATTCAGCAGAGAGCTCTGTGTTCCAAAAAGAAAATCATTTCCTCTGTAGTATTCATTAGCTAATAAGTACTGGAAGGATTAAGATTTTTTAATAGAAGTAATTTACAAATCTGTTTAACTTTCAGGCACCAGTTGATAAAAGAAAAAAAAAAAAAATTTCCACCGGAGTTCCCCTTTAACCCCTTAAGGACCCAGCCCAAATATACCTTAAGGACCCGGCCATTTTTTGAACATCTGACCACTGTCACTTTAAGCATTAATAACTGGGATGCTTTTACCTTTCATTATGATTCCGAGATTGTTTTTTCATGACATATTCTACTTTGTGTTAGTGGTAAAATTTTGTCGATACTTGCATAATTTCTTGGTGAAAAATTCCAAAATGTTATGCAAAAATTGAAAATTTAGCATTTTTTTAAATTTGAAGCTCTCTGCTTATAAGGAAAATGGATATTCCAAATACATTTACATATTGATTCACATATACAATATGTCTACTTTATGTTTGCATCATAAAGTTGACATGTTTTTACTTTTGGACGACATCAGAGGGCCTCAAAGTTCAGCAGCAATTTTCCAATTTTTCACAAAATTTTCAAAATCGGAATTTTTCAGGGACCACTTCAGTTTTGAAGTGGATTTGAAGGGCTTTCTTATTAAAAATACCCATAAATGACCCCATTATAAAAACTGCACCCCTCAAAGTTTTCAAAATGACATTCAGAAAGTTTGTTAACCCTTTAGGTGTTTTACAGGAATAGCAGCAAAGTGAAGGAGAAAATCCAAAATCTTAATTTTTTACACTCGCATGTTCTTGTAGACCCAGTTTTTGAATTTTTACAAGGGGTAATAGATGAACCCCCCCCCCCCCCCCCCCCAAAATTTGTAACCCAATTTCTCTCGAGTAAGGAAATACCACATGTGTGGATGTCAAGTGTTTGGCGGGCTCAGTAGAAGGCTCAGAAGGGAAGGAGCAACAATGGGATTTTGGAGAGGGAATTTTGCTGAAATGGTTTTTGGGGGGCATGTCACGTTTAGGAAGCCCCTATGGTGCCAGAACAGCAGAAAACCCCCACATGGCATACCATTTTGGAAACTACACCGCTCAAGGCACGTAACAAGGGGTCCAGTGAGCCTTAACACCCCACAGGTGTTTGACGACTTTTCGTTAAAGTTGGATGTGTAAATGAAAAAAAAATTTTTTTCACTAAAGTGCAGTTTTTTCCCCAAATGTATCATTTTTAAAAAGGAGAATGGGAGGAAATGCCCCCCAAAATTTGTAACCCCATCTCTTCTGAGTATATAAATACTCCATGATAGGACGTAAAAAGCTCTGCGAGTGAACTACAATGTTCCGAAGAGAAGGAGTCACATTTAGCTTTTGAAAGCAAATTTAGCTGAAATGGTGTTTGGGGGGCATGTCGCATTTAGGAAGCCCCTAGGGTGCCAGAACAGCAAAAAAAAAAAACACATGGCATACTATTTTGGAAACTACACCCCTCAAGGAACTTAACAAGGGGTACAGTGAGCCATAACACCTCACAGGTATTTCACTACTTTTTGTGAAAGTTGGATGTGTAAATGAAAATAAAAAATATTTCACTAAAATGCTGTGTTTTCCCCAAATTTTAAATTTTTACAAGGGTAATTGGAGAAAATGACCACCAAAATTTGTAACCCCATTTCTTCTGAGTATGGAAATACCCCATGTGTGGACGTCAAGGGCTCTGCTGGCGCACTACAATGCTCAGAAGAGGAGGAGCGCCATTGAGCTTTTTGAAAGAGAATTTGTTTGGAATGGAAAGCGGGGGCCATGTGCGTTTACAAAGCCCCCCATGGTGCCAGAGCAGTCGACCCCCCCCCCACATGTGACCCCATTTTGGAAACTACACCCCTCACAGAATTTAATAAGTGGTGCAAAGAGTATTTACACCCCACTGGCGTTTGACAGATCTTTGGAACAGTGGGCAGTGCAAGTGAAAAATTAAATTTTTCATTTTCACGGATTACTGTTCCAAAAATCTGTCAGACACCTGTGGGGCATAAATGCTCACTGCACCCCTTATTAAATTATGTGAGGGGTGTAGTTTCCAAAATGGGGTCACATGTGGGGGGAGGGGGTCCATTGTTCTGGCCCTATGGGGGCTTTGTAAACACACATGGCCTTCAATTCCGGACAAATTTTCTCTTCAAAATCCCAATGGCGCTCCTTCTCTTCTGAGCATTGTAGTTCGCCCGCAGAGCACTTTACATCCACATATAGGGTATGATCTTACTCAGGGGTTACAAATTTTGAGGGGCTTTTTTCCTATTTTCCCTTGTGAAAATGAAAAATTTAGGGTAACACCAGCATTTTAGCGAAAAAAAATTTTTTTCTCATTTTCCCATCCAACTATTTTGTCAAACACCTGTGGGGTGTTAAGGCTCACTATACCCCTTATTACATTCCGTGAGGGGTGTAGTTTCCAAAATGAGGTCACATGTGGGTATTTATTTTTTTGTGTTTATGGCAGAACCGCTGTAAAATCAGCCACCCCTGTGCAAATCACCAATTTAGGCCTCAAATGTAAATAGTGCGCTCTCACTCCTGAGCCTTGTGCATCCGCAGAACATTTTACGCCCCACATATAGGGTATTTCCGTACTCAGGCGAAATTGCGTTACAAATTTTGGGGGTCTTTTTTTGTTTTTACCGCTTGTGAAAATAAAAATTATGGGGCAACACCAGCATGTTAGTTTAAAAAAAAAAAAAAAAACAGGCTAGTGTAGACCCCAACTTTTCCTTTTCATAAGGGTTAAAAGGAAAAAAAGCCCACCAAATTTGTAGTGCAATTTCTCCCGAGTACGGAAATACCCCATATGTGACCCTAAACTGTTTCCTTGAAATACGACAGGGCTCCGAAGTGAGAGAGCGCCATGCGCATTTGAGGACTTCATAAGGATTGCATAGGGGTGGACATAGGGGTATTCTACACCAGTGATTCCCAAACAGGGTGCCTCCAGCTGTTGCTAAACTCCCAGCATGCCTGGACAGTCAGTGGCTGTCCGGAAATGCTGGGAGTTGGTGATTTGCAACAGCTGGAGGCTCCGTTTTGGAAACTCTGCCGTACGATACTTTTTTCATTTTTATTGGGGGGGGGGGGGGGCAGTGTAAGGGGGTGTATATGTAGTGTTTTACTCTTTATTATGTGTTAGTGTAGTGTAGTGTTTTTAGGGTACGTTCACACTGGCGGGCGTTTACAGTGAGTTTACCGCTAGGAGTTTGTGCTGCGTCGAAAAATTTGCCGCAGCCCAAACTTGAAGCAGAAAACTAACTGTAAATCTGCCTGTGTGAATGTACCCTGTACATTCACATGGGGGGACAAACCTCCAGCTGTTTCAAAACTACAACTCCCAGCTTGTACTGACAGACCGAGCATGCTGGGAGTTGTACTTTTGCAACAGCTGGAGGCACACTGGTTGGAAAACCTTCAGTTACCTAGCTCAGTATTTTCCAACCAGTGTGCCTCCAGGTGTTGCATAAATACAACTCCCAGCATGTACTGATCGCCGAAGGGATGCTGGGAGATGTAGTTATGCAACAGCTGGAGGTACACAACTACAACTCCCAGCATGCCGAGACAGCTGTTTGCTGTTTGGGCATGCTGGGATTTGCAGTTTTGCAACATCTGGAGAGCTATAGTTTAGAGACCACTGCACAGTGATCTCCAAACTGTGGACCTCCAGATGTTGCAAAACTGCAAATCCCAGCATGCCCAGACAGCAAACTGCTATGTGGGCATGCTAGGAGTTGTAGTTTTGCAAGATCTGGAGAGCGACAGTATAGAGATCATTGTGCAGTGGTCTCAAACTGTAGCTCTCCAGCTGTTGCAAAACTACAAATCCCAGCATGCCTAAACAGCTCTCTGGGCATGCTGGGAGTTGTAGTTTTGCAACATCTGGAGGGCTACAGTTTAGAGACCACTCTATAGTGGTCTCAGACTGTAGCCCTCCAGATGTTGCTAAGCAACTCACCGGCTTCTGTAGGATCCACGGAGCTGCGTCGCCGTCCTCTTCTTCCTTTGATCATCGCCCGCTGCCGGCGTCGATCGTTGCACGCTGCCGTCGCCGATGGGTGAGTGGACTGCGGCGCCGGTCCTGTGTCGTTTTCCCGTTCTTCCCCGCCTATTGTGGGTGAGCAGGACGGGGAAACCGAAAGTAAAGCCGATCTGCTATTGGTCATCGCGTCTTGATGACCAATAGGAGGGGTGGCACCCCTGCCACCTCACTCCAATCGCTTCGGGGGGATCGTGGGTGTCATGGACAACCGCGATCCCCCTTCTATTCCGGGTCATCTGGTCACCATAGACCCGAATCGGCGCAAATCGCAAGTGTGAATTCACTTGCGATTTGTGCCGATCGCCGACATGGGGGGGGGGGTCTGATGAGCCCCCTGGGCATTTGCGCGGGGTGCCTGCTGATCGATATCAGCAGGCACCCCGGTCCGGTCCCCGCCCGGGATCATCTGAGGAAGGGGAATTTACCCCGAAACGCATCATGATCCTTTTGTTGTTTTGTGTTCAATAAAATTGCTTGATTAAGAACACTTACCTGCATCCTGTGTATACCTGGATAGAGCAGCTCCTGGATCCATTGGTCTTTTTTCTCACAAGTATTCCAGTTTCTACAGGGCGTTGACACGCTCCTGTGACCATCAGGCTCGGCAGCTCATCCAACTCTATCTGGTACCCCTATCAAGGGGTGATATGCGCAATTCTTCTACTTTAAGGTGAGCGGCCACCCTGACTTAAGTCCTGGGTGTACATTCAGCATACTTTTTGGTTCCCTCACCTGCCAAGGGTAATACACGAGGCGCTGCCTCCCGGTTGTCTTTTTTGTCTTTATTTCCCCGCCCGGCGCACGGCAGGGACAGAAATTCCCACGGGCGTATGGATACGTCCTGGGTCCTTAAGTACCAGAAAGCCAGGGTGTTTCCATACGCCCTAGGTCCTTAAGGGGTTAAAGGGGTTATCCAGGATTAGAAAAACAGAGCTGATTTCTTTCAAAGACAGCGCCACGTGGTGCTGTTTTGGAAGAAATTAGCTCTGGTTTCTATTCCTGGATAACCACCTTTAAAATCACTGACCGTAGCAATAGCTAGATGAACCCTACTCTTTGGATATCCTTCTAGGATGGTTTTTAGTCCTCCCTGGATTAGCTATGATATTGTACTTGGAGTAATACCCACTTATGAGAAGCTTCACCTCTATTTCACGTCTACTGCATAGATAGACTTGCACTGTGGTTCAGTGGGTTTGTGAAGCCTTATTAATTATTTATAACTTTCTTCCATTGTTTCTTCCTTGTACACAATAGATTTCCATTGCAAACCAATTGCTATCCCCATCCAGTGCCATGTAAGACATATTTTTCTTTCCATTTAAGGTTGAGAACATTTTGTTAAATGACAATGGGAATTACGTACTGTGTGACTTCGGTAGTGCAACAAACCGATTTCTCAACCCTCAAAAAGATGGAGTAAACATAGTAGAAGAGGAAATTAAAAAGTAAGTAGATAAGATAGAATGTTCCTGATATTGCTTGTTCTTCATTATAAAACCTTAAAAAGGTGTAAATATTTGGGGTTACTAATTGCATGTCTGGTAAAATTCTATATGAAATAAAGAATACACACCTAAAGTTCAGTAATGGGAACTGTGATTTTCATAAAGTGTGATAATTATTTATCCTTCATAACTTATTCAGTCAAAATAAGAAAAGATCTTATATAAAACATTAGTTGTCGCCATAGTAAATTCTCAGAACAATATATAAAAAGAAAAAACAAAGCCATCTCTTGCCCTCTTTTTGGTAGGCATCTGCACAAAAGACCATGAGCATTGGTCGACAACTGGACCAAGAGGCACACCAAGGTTTAGTATCAGCAGCATGACTCTGAAAAATGTATATTTTTATTAACTTAATCCATATAAAAATACAGGTGCAATCCACATTCCACACAACATAAAAACACAGCACATCAGGCCTGACACTTTTCGGTCTCATGACCTTAATCATAGACCATACACTCCTGTGGGGGTAGCCACATTATATACAGAATTTAACCTCACATATCCCATGATGTAACTATGACACACCCACACAGGTAACAACCCTCTGGAATCTAACCCACATTTAACCATATGGTGACCAAGAATATAAGGCTACATAGAGATACTATAACTCTACATACCCAATAGGAATAGCTATCCCACCTTTATATAAATATGTATATATGTGTGTGTATATATATATATATATATATATATATATATATATATATATATATATACATACATAGTTCTATAATAAATATATGACCCTATACAAAGCTGAATCGCCATCTAAATACATGACACAAGAAACTCTTTCAATACCCTGTGTGCATAGGCAGATGACATCACTATTATGTGACGTCGCTCGCCCATCCATACAGGGTATTGAAAGAGTTTCTTCTGCTGTCAGAGGAGACCTTCGATGTAAGCTGATGAACAGAGAAACATTTTGGAAACAAACAGGTCTCAACTCAAGGTTAGATAAAATACTTACCTATTAAAGTTGTGCTGCTGATACTATGCATTGGTGTGTCTCTAAATTCTATAGAAGTAGCACCAGGGCCTTGGGTTTTTACCCCCAACCCCCCCCCCCCCCCCCCAGGATCTCCTGTACGGGGCCCCGGCAGCCCGCGGGAAGGGGGCGTGTTGACCACCGCACAAAGCGTTGGCTGACATCCCCCTCAATACAACTCTATGGCAGAGTCAGACCGCTGCATTTGGCAATCTCCGGCTCTGCCATAGCGCTGTATTGAGGGGGCATGTTGGACGCTCTGTGCTCTGGTCGACACCCACTATCTGGCCAGTGAGCCGGGGCCCCATACAGGAGATCCCAGGGGGCCCCAGCGGTCTGACCCCCTGTGATATGAAACTTATCCCCTATCCCTAGGATAGGGGATACGTTTTTCTGCACTGGACTACTCCTTTTAAGTTGCTTTATTGGCTTGATTCTTGTATTCATTGATTTTAAGGACATTAGATCTGTATTCCTAGAGTATTCCTGAGTCTCACAAGATTGTGGGACACTGACATACAAGATGCAATACCTTTGTTAGGCAGTATACAAGCAAAGAAAAAGGGAAAATCTAGGCATAACATAATTTTCTACCTGATCAAAACCTATGTTGAGATTTCCTGTTACTGAACGCTGACTAAACAATTGAAGTAGATTTGAATTCTAGGAATGATGCAGAAATAAGTTGGGAAATCTTACTTATCTAAAATAATAGAGATTTCACTCCATGTCATAATTTCCTGATGTATTTCATCATGCTTTCTGGTAACATAATACTGAACGTTAGCTCTATTTGGATAATACTTAGTATTCTCACTAATACCAGCAGGAAACCATACAGTGAGTTAGCAGCAATCACACTCCTATTATCCTGAAATCTAAGGGTGATAGGAGTGTGATTGCTGCAACCACACTCCTGTCACCTTCTTGCAACCTGTACTTGCTGAGATGTCACATATTAGTTTAAAAAAATAATTCTGTACTTTCTAAGTGAAAAGAAAAGTAAGAAAATAAGAGATGTCGGAGGCACTCACCAAAGGTAAAATTCAGTGCTTTATTCAACGCAGAACATCAAACAGCAGGTGAATAGCGTGGAACACCAACAGGAGGTGTGATAGCTATTTCGCGCTAGCAGCACTTCTTCAGACCACTCCCCCCCCACCTGTCGGTAAGGAATAAATAATCCTACTTGCTGACGCAGGTGAGGCGTTTACAAATGTGGATTAAAACCAGTGTACAAACACTACACAAATACACATTAAAAACAAATACTATGTGCAAATAAATATACAAGACTCTATCTATACAAATACACTTAAGTCCAGTCTTTCAGTTAAACCCAAATTGCCTTCTGCCCGTGTACGTATTATCCATCTTGCCTCCTGCTGCAGCAGCGCCTTGTGCTTATCCATCCCTTCTTTTGCTAATAACCGCTCGATGCCGAAAAACATAAGCGATTTAAGATTACTATTGTGCATTTCTACCTTATGGTCTATTAATCGAATAGACCCTTTTTTTGTTTCAGGGAATGCACATGTTCTCTGAATCGTTTATTCATCAAGCGTATAGTGCATCCAATGAAAAACCTCCCGCATGTGCATTTTATGCCATATACTACATGGGAGGTTCTGCAACAGAAAGAATCCATAAATCCTATTAGCTCTCCCCCTATGGTGATAGATTTGTCAGTTCACAAATAATATACACCATGAGCAGGTGCCACACCGGTGGTTACCTGGGGTAACTGAGCTGCACAGCCAATTGGTTTTAATGGGACTAGTTAGTTTACTATGCAATCATGTCTCCAATGTTCTTACATCTTTTAAAAGCAATTAAAGGTTTATTACTTGTTACCGAAGCTAAATCTGCATCGTTCTGTAGTAAGAACCAATTGTCATAGGTGGACTTCTTTATTTTACAGGCTACTGGGCTATATTTAATTGAGAAAGTAAATCTCTCCCTGTTATCCCTATGATCCCTTGATTCTTCTCTTGTCTTGGGTTTGGGTATTGTGACACTGTGGCAAGGGAAGGGTGTATTTCCCTAGCTAGTCCTGGAGAAACCTCGAACTATGGCCTAATTACCAAGGTAGTTTTAAAAGGAAGTCAGACAGTATAGTCTGGGCTCTCCCCAGAAGACAAGGTGGCAGGGGTCCTGGTGAGGAACACACAGCCCGAGCTGTGCGTGGCCCCAACAGTGATGTGGACGGGACTCACAGCAAGAGGTTGCAAACGCTGTGTGTGAACAGTGAGTAGAAGGTTGCAGGAGGCATAAGTTTAACTGGCCGGGAAAAGCCCACCAGTTGCATGCTGGATTGTTTAGTTAGTGACTAGATGGTCTAGGGTTTTGTTTGTTCCTGTCCAATAAAGCTGGCGAGGGGCCGGACTTTCATAAAGTACTGTTGTTTGCCTGCTGATTGAAGTGGAAACGTGCCCTGTGGCGGTGTCAAGGACGATCCCAGAGCTATCCCCAGGGAAAAATCCTTACAGTATATACAGGAGATCTCTGCTGGGGCGTCTTTTTCTTCTTTTTCCATTGTTTCTTCAAGACATGAGTATTGCAATTATTAAGGAGATTCTTACGGAATCTGACCAAAGCAGCCAGTACATTGATTTTGTTTGTGACTCCCTTGATTTTATTTTGACAGGTAACACTTTCCAATTTGAGGACACATGGTTTGCACAGATGGGGGTGGCCATGGGTACACCGGTCGCGTGTACCCTGGCCAACCTCTTCGTCGCCATGTTTGAGAAAAGATTTATCTTCTCAGTAGACAACCAACCCATATCTCAAATATAGTTTTTGTTACAGGAGATTAATGGACGACATCTTTATTGTTTGGACCAACACGGAGTCCTCTTTTGAGGACTTAGTGTCCGCCCTCAATTCTTCCAATGATATGAACTTGAGGTTCACGTGGCAGATAGGTCGCCATGAACTAGAATTTCTAGATGTTCTTTTCAGATTAAAAGATGGTAATCTGAGTATGGTCGGATATAGAAAACCAACAGCATGTAATGCCTGATTACATTATACGAGCTACCATCCGGAACATGTCCGGACGGCAATGCCATACGGACAGTTCCTTGGGCTCGAACGCATTAACAGTGACCCCTCACATTACGCATCGCAAGCCAACGATTTAGAGCAACGTTTGTTAAACAGAGGGTATCCTACCTCAGTTATCAAAGAAGCAATGGAAAAAGCAGAAAGACGCCCCCGCAGAGATCTCCTGTATATACCCAAACCCAAGACAAGAGAATAATCAAGGGATCATAGGGATGACAAGGAGAGATTTACTTTCACATTTAAATATAGCCCAGTAGCCTGTAAAATAAAGAACTCCACCTACGACAATTGGTTCTTACTACAGAATGATGCAGATTTAGCTTCGGTAACAAGTAATAAACCTTAATTTGCTTTTAAAAGATGTAAGAACATTGGAGACATGATTGCATAGTAAACTAACTAGTCCCATTAAAACCAATTGGCTGTGCAGTTCAGTTACCCCAGGTAACCACCGGTGTGGCACCTGCTCATGGTGTAGATATTTGTGCACTGACAAATCTATCACCATAGGGGGCGAGCTAATTGGATTTAAAGATTCTTTCTGTTGCAGAACCTCCCATGTAGTAAATGGCATAAAATGCACATGCGGGAGGATTTACATGATTGAAGAATACATGATTCAGAGAAAATGTGCATTCTCTGAAAAAAAAAAAAAAGTCTACTTGATTAATAGACCATATGGTAGAAATGCACAATAGTAATCCTAAATATCTTATGTTTTTCGTCATCGAGGGGGTATTTGCAAAAGAAGGGATGGATAAGTGCAAGGTGCTGCTGCAGCAGGAGGCAAGATGGATAATACGTACACGGGCAGAAGGCAATTTGGGTTTAAATGACAGACTGGACTTAAAGGG
Source organism: Hyla sarda (assembly GCF_029499605.1). Classification (NCBI taxonomy): domain Eukaryota; kingdom Metazoa; phylum Chordata; class Amphibia; order Anura; family Hylidae; genus Hyla; species Hyla sarda. Next base: position 234,259,804 of record NC_079189.1, on the reverse strand, counting down.
GTTATCCACCATAAGGGGATTTTAGTATGTACCTGGCAGGCAGTAATGGACATGCTTAGGAAGCATTTGCGCTTGTCTTGGTGCTAAATGGCTATGTTGTGAGATTACCATAACACTGTGGCTAGCTGTTTGTGAATTGGTATTTCCTGTTTGACTTTTCTTTATTTTTCTTTTTTTTTACTACAAATCCCACAATTCCATCTTCCTCCCTCCCACACATCAGCCACCCCACCCATTGAAACATAAATGAGTTGCATACATTCAAATCAGTGTTTTCAATCAGGGTGCCTACAGCTGTTGCAGATTGATCTCTCTCCCACCAAGTGATCCCTCCACCCATTGAAGCAGACAGGCTCCCTGTCATCAGCTGACTAGTGAGTCAGGTCTCGGCCGCATTGCAAGCTGGGAAAAATCCGATACAACAGTAATTTTGTATGCTGGTAAAAATAAATATTGAAGTGAAAATCACAGAAGAATTGTGAGAAAACCGTCACACACAGGTAATGACACTATATTATGAACTACATTGACTTTACAGCCCCTGTAGCATAGTCAAATAAAAAAAATTCCTCGAATACCCCTTTAAGTGTATTTGTATAGATAGTCTTGTATGTTTCTTTGCACATAGTCTTTGTTTTTAATGTGTATTTGTGTAGTGTTTGTACACTGGTTTTAATCCACATTTGTAAACGCCTCACCTACGTCAGCAAGTAGGAGTATTTATTCCAGCTAGCGCGAAATAGCTATCACACCTCCTGTTGGCGTCCCATGCTATTCACCTGCTGTTTGATGTTCTGCGTTGAATAAAGTACCGGATTTTACCTGCATTTGTGAGTGTAGACATCTCTTCTTCAACATTTACCTGCACTTCTATGCTATCATAAGGATTGAGCACTGGAACGCGGCTGAATAATACCAGTGCCGGCTACCTCTTTTTCTCTACTGCCAATATATGTAACATATATGCAATAGTACCTCTAAATGATAGTCATACCGTTACCAAATAACAAGTGTATACAAGGAGAAGTATTATCACCATACATATTACCACCATATTGATGTAGACTGAGACTAATATCACCAATAATTCTAGTATGCAAGGAGGAATATTATCACCATACATATTACCATCATACGGTTACTGACCAAATCCTGTATACTAAGACCAATATTACCAATAATACCAGTATACAAAGAGGAATATTATTACCGTACATATTACCATCATACGGTTACTGACCAAATCCTGTATACAAAGACCAATATTACCAATAATACCAGTTTACAAGGAGGAATATTATCACCATACATATTACCAGCCGTACTGTTACTGAACAAATCCGGTATACTGAGACCAATAATACAAATGTAAAAGAAAATCTGCATCTGCAGAACAAACATCCTAGACTCTGCATTTTTCCAGTGCCCTTCCCACCTCTCCGGATCTATAAGCCCACATACTATAATAATGCTCCACTTGTGGATAGGTTAGTAGGTCTTTCATTTAGTAGGTATATCCCCACACTAGGCAGGTTAGGTAGGTATGTCCCACAGGAGTTAGTTCCCCCCCAATAGGTAAATACATCCTGAGGTAGCTAGGTAGGTAGATTGATTAACCCCCTTCCCCAGTAGATAAATAGATTGGTAGTTAGGTAAGTAGCCCGGTAGATAGTTAGTGAAGTAGGTAGCTAGGTAGGTAGCCAGGTAGGTAATCAACTAGGTAGCTTGCTTGCTATCTAGGAAGGTAGTCAGGTATGTTCCTAGGTAAGTAGCAAGGTAGACATGTAATCAAGTAGGTAACTAGCTAGGTAGGTAGCCAGCTAGCTAACCAGGTAGTTAGGTAGCCCTTTCCCCCAGTAACCATATATGTCCCCCTTTGTGCCAGGTTTACAAAAAAATCACACACTTTTCTCCTGTCCAGCACAGCAATCTCCCTTGCAAAACAGCAGGGCCATGTCCTTTTCTCCTCCACAGTGCAGGCACCTATGATCATTGCAAGTGTAAGATGCAGGGCCGACACTTCATGTGGCTTAAATGGGCACTGTCATCAACTTATTTTTTTTTTTTTATATGTTGTAGTACTTATGTACTACAACATATCTCTAATATACTTCTATTATTTATTTTGTGTTTAAATTATTTTATTTTGCACTTGAAATTCGGCCACTATAGGTCTCCCTCCTAGTGGCCAGCTGCAGCCTGCTGTGACATCACTGCTGAATTCGGACTGATCCTGGCCGGGCATTTGGTCTGAATTCAGTCTGCCTGGGCTCGCTCCCTGCCTGTCAATCAGACAGGTGGGAGCGAGCGATGTGAACGCCTGGGCTGCTCGCATTGGCTGCCTGGCCTCGCATGCCTGCTGGCCCCGCTCTCAGCATGTTCAGTATGGAGGCAGCGTGGCAGTCTCAGTGCTGCGCTGATGCTCCAGGACTGTACATGTCCTGTACGTGTAAGTGAGGTCTTATTTCACTTACCGGTACTTTGTTTCAGTCCCGGGTCTCGGCAGTGTAGAATAGCATAGCAGGTGGGCGATGCACCTATAATCCTCCTCCCCGGATAACACTACACTGCTAAACAGGGAGGAGGAGACCCCCGTGCTATTGACCGCTCATCCATGCTTGCTCCCGACGGGAGCGCAGCATAGATGAGCTAAGGGCGGAAGTCAGCACCCCCCCCCCCAGCAGGCATCAGTGACGTTGTGCCTGCTGGGAAAGTTTGCCTGGTAAGTGAGCACACTACCAGATAGACAAAAAGATACTTTTAAGGTGGTAAAAACCTTTTTAAAGGCAAGGATGGGGTTAGGGATAGGTGGGCAATAGGCAGGGACAGAAGCATTTTTTTTCACATGGTGGGAGCTACTCTTTAAACACTGACAGGCAGCTTTCCCCTTGGGGCCAGTATCCTGAATTCCCCATCGGGGGCCATGGACCTGTAGCTTCAACTCCAATAGCCCCACCCCAGCCCCCCCATCAATGCCCCTAATCAGGACCAACTTTTAACTTAGCTTTGTTCATACAGTACTTAGTTTTTATATAAATTATAAATAGACTGTGGAGTTCTTTGCTAGCTGTTTGCATGTACAACAATCATGAGGGTAAGCTTGGAAACATATTTTATTACAGTTCCTCATTTTCTCTACTGCAGCATTAGTCATGAAAATTGCCAGAGGCACAAAAAGAAATGAACTTTGTTTTGATTAACGGTTTTAAAGCTAGCTCGATACACATGTTCACATGTTTAACATCTAATTCAGTTTTTTAATATTTCATTATGAGGCATTTAAGCCACAAGCAAAGCCAATTTTCTTAGGACCTTACAAGCAAAACCAATTATAAAACTCTGCACAGTAACATGGCATGCCACTGATAAAGGAACACAAAACAAACCTCAATGGCCAATTGTAGCCAAATGCCTCATGGATAGTAGTGGCAACACTCCTTTGTGACCTCACGTTGCAGTCAGATAATTTCCAAAATAACATAATTCATCATTATATTAATCATAACTCTTACATTACTGTTTCTTGAATGTTTTCAATCTCTGTAAGTCATGTTGCTTTTTTTCCCAGAAAACATTGATATATCCATGACCTTGTATGGTTTTTTTTTCCAACTAAGTTAAGTGTTGAAAAACATGGCATGCGAATCACTTGTAAAACTTCCATCTGTACCCACAATGATTTTTCCATAGATGATGTTCTGGAAACATCCTGGTAGTGATTACCGCTGTAGATGTATACCGTATCTTAGTGTGTTTAGATTTCTCTTGTAAGATACTGTTATCCTGACATTCACACCATACTTCTGCTCTCCCTGCAGTTTACACTTCTTCCACCTTGTGCTTTCTTTGTCTTTCCGTTTATATTCAGTAACTGTGCCCTGTAGATGTATCGGGAAATGTCCGTGCCTGGCCTCCCAATGATTTTTATGGTTGATTGTCAGAAAGACCTGAAAACACATTTGCTTTCTGTAAACCTTTCCAGACATCAATGTCTTTGTCAGCATGTTTTCAGCATGTCATGTGTTGATGAACGTTCAATATAGAAATGGCTTGAAGATGCTTCTGTCTGTTGGCTGGAACAGCTCTGTATGGAAATTGCTTTTATACACATAGAAGATTGGTCTCAGCACCTTTCCTTACGTTGCATAGAACCCAAATGGATGGACACCTGATCCACACAATCCCTGGAAACCAGCAAATTCAGTGCTAACACACCAAGCATCAACAGCAAATGACATCAAGCGAAAAGAAAATAGCGGAGCACTCACCAGGTCAGTAAATGGTTTCTTTATTGATAATGTCGATCAGTCGGGATACATGCAGGGGAGGATGGAATGGACGCGGGGGTACAGGGAGCGGTGACGGACCGTTTACGCTCCCTGTACCCCTGCGTCCATTCCATCCTCCCCTGCATGGATCCCGACTGATTGACATGATCAATTAAGAAGCCATTTACTGACCTGGTGAGTGCTCCGCTATTTTCTTTTCGCTTGAAATTGCTTTTATAGTGTTAATGTTCAGCAGTTTGACCTTTCCTTTGTCATCAAAATAAATCAAACTTATCTATAATAAAACAAATAGGGAATTTATTGTCGCCTAGTAACATGTTTACAATAGTTGTTTTGCTAAAATATGTTTTTAATAAGATTTAATCGTCAGATTTGGCTCTTAACACTCTTCGCTGTATTTCGTCCCTTCTTTGTGTGTAGTATTTCATAAATACAAGCTTGCAGGGGTACATTTCTGTGTCCTGCATTATGAGGTGCTCTCTTTGGCCCCTTAGTGTTCTGGCTACTGGAGGCAAATAATGTCACAGCCACAGATGCTGTTAGCTCCAGAGTTCAGTATCACCCACATAAGCCCCATATAGAGTGCAGCCACATCTGTCCCAATACACCAGCATATTCCCACTTATATAGAGTCTAGCTCTCTGCCCTAAAATAAAGTGCACTATGCCTCTCATCTACAGTATATCCTATTTTACCATGTCCAAATGCACCCCTAGACCCAGTTGAAATATTGACTTCTCCCCATAGGCTGAAAAAGTTCCTTATTAACTACGTTTTAATTACTACTTCTGATTAGACAGATCCTTGAATCAGCATTCTACATTACTACCATTAACCCTGCATTTTCTGCTTCTCAACGTTACATTTTTCAAGGTCTGAAAACACTCAAGACAAATAAAATAGACATACGCAGCTCACTGATGGCTGATGTAACAGCTCAAAGGCCCCAGCAGGGACCTGCTCCAACTAGTGATTGTCTGTAGTTGTTGTGTGTCCTTTCTCTAGGGACCTTTAGGGTTCAGGAAGTAGAGACCAGCAGGGGACCAGAAGGAGAGTCTGTTTTTTAAGATGTTCCCATCCTTTAAAAATAAATGAAAGCTTACCACATTTTCCGACCGCGTGTTAGCATATATACTTAGTTTTGACAAATGTTCCTCATCACTGAGATTTTCCTTACTCATTTATTTTGGTGTAAGGGCTTGTTCACACTGCTGTCATGCTCTGTTAGGTTGAGTTCCGTTAAGTAATTACCTGTAAAATTACCGGATCAACGGCAGACCTCATGCTAGTTAATGGGGTCCGCTGGGACCCTGCAGAATCGGTTTGCATTCAGCCTGTTTCAGGGTCTGTTAGGCTCAAGGAAAAAAAAAAGCTGATCTGACCCTTAACAGGTGGGATGCAATCAGCAATGTGAAGCTAGCCTTATTCTCTAAACTTTTATCAGTTTTTCCATGTTTTACAATTACACCTTCATCTTTAGATACCATGTAACTTTCCAATACTAACTAGCAACTTGTTGGCTTTTGGTGGAGCAGACTGGCACTGAGTGCTATAACTTCTTTATCTGTACCTTCACCTCCACTGTTTCCACTGTACCATTGTCCAGTATCGATAAAGTATTTATAGCATGCATATTTTTTACCTTAAAATGTATCTGATGAACAGGGAACCTGCTGTCCAAACAGCCATTTGCCCCTGTAGAGATAAGACATTCTGTACATCTAACACTTCACTTGATGTCTTTGCAAACATTAATGTCTGCGTTTTGCATCCTTTATAATCTGGTTAAACCTTAATGGTCCCAGAACGGATCCCTGGAGTGCCTGGCGGTTGGCACTGTATGGAGAAAACATCAGGTTCCTTCAGGACCTGTATAGCACTTTTTCTGTTGCCTGGTGGTTTTATATGGCTATAAGCCTGGTGCTTGAAGTTTTTTTTTATTTTTGTATAATAAGCTGTGTAATTTTCCAGTGTATTTTCTGCTTCAGTTATTTCTCGCCACTTTCATATTTTCAGCTTTGAATTGGAACATTCCTGATATTTTACCCAACTAAAAATGTAAAAACAGCCTGATTCATTTATCTTTACTGATACATTGTAGCAAACTATTGGAGCATAAGAGAGATTAGTGCTAATATACTTACCGTAGCTTACAGATAATGACCTAAATGAAATAAAAGTGTAGCAAATTCCTGGCTTTGAGATATATTAAGTTTGGCTTTTTATACTCTGGATATAAGATTAATTGTTTTTGTTTCCAAAATCTTTTCTCAGGTTTTGTAAAATGAAACGGTTATCATAAATGATAGGCAGGGAATAAAATGTGGTTGGTAACAGGCAGTGACAGTGTGCAGAACTTATGTAAATGATATAAGACAGCCAACATGTCCATTATTAGCCAGAGAATATTTCCCCCACTGACAGCTAGCAGAGATCTTGAAAATGATGAGGAAGTGAAACTAAGTATGGCAGAAATCTGCCAAACATTATACACAGAGTAAATTTTAATTTTTTTTTATTACTAAAAACTGAACAACACTTATGAAGAGAACGTATCGCTCCATCATGCTGATTTGATTCCAGGGATTTGTTACTCATGTGCTAATGTAAAGTTATTTTATTTTTGTAGCAGAAGTCCAATGTACTTATGAGATGTTGGCTTCTATACCATACTCTTTAGCCGTGGTCAGCATGGGGGAGGCCCTGTACTGAGTGGAACTGCACGGAAAAAGTAACATGTCTGCCTTTGAGATCAATGTATGGCTTTAGTATTCATCTCCTTAAAGGGGTATTCCAGGCAAAAACATTTTATCCCCTATCAAAAGGATAGGGGATAAGATGTCTGATCGCGGGGGGCCCACTGCTAAGACCCCCCACGATCTCCCTGCAGCACCCGCATTATATGCGGGTGCTGAATCTCCAGTTTCGGAAACCTCCGGGTTTCCGGGACTGGGGATGTGACACCATGCCCCCTCCATTCATGTCTATGGGAGGGGGCGTGATGGCAGTCAGGCCCCCTCCCATAGACATGTATGGAGGGGGCGTGGCGTGACCTCACGTCCCCAGTCCCGGAAACCAAGAAGTTTCGGAAACTGGATAGGGGATAAAATGTTTTTGCCCGGAAAACCCCTATAATACATTGAACTCGTGCTTCACAGCGCTGGTCACATGCTACAAAGATTAGACCTAAGTTCTCCGAAACTTCTTCACATTAGCACATAAGCTGATTTCAGTAGTCTGACTTTTCTCTGTCACTACTCTGCGGAGATTATCACAGAGGGCAGCATAATGGAGCTAACAGGTTTCCTTTAAAGTAAAAATAATAAATTAATCAAGAAGAAACTCCTATTGATACACGTGGTGACTATAGTACTTGACACAGTTGTTTTGATACTTTGCCACTGATCTATTGGGAAATGCAGCCCGGTCACTTCTATTTCAATAATCCTGTTTCACTTGAACTGTCTTCCAGATATACCACTCTTTCATACAGAGCACCTGAAATGATCAACCTTTATGGGGGAAAGCCAATTACCACAAAGGCTGATATATGGGTAAGAAATAGATCATATTAATATAGATGAGGACCATTTGTTGCACTGACAAGTAATGCTATTTTTACCCTGACATTCATTATTTTTCAAATTTATTTCAGTTTTAGTGCATAGTTTATCATTTTGGAGATGTATGTCATCTTTTAGGAGGCCACGCTGAATACGTGGCATTAACCCTTTCACTGCCAATGATATTGAGACGAGTTTAACACTTTTGAAATACACAGATAAAACCTGAATAATGCTGGATTATTTTTTTCTTTCCAGAAGGAACAAAATGTTAGAAAAAATACTTCAGCCTGTTTTAATGGTGTTTATTTTCTAAATGTTTTAAATCGTGGAAAGAAGTTTGTGTAAAACTAAAACCATTTTATACACCAGTACCCCTATATATTCTTAAAGTAGGCACTTTACACAGGATAGGGGATAACACCCATCAAGCATGGAGGAAAGCTTTCCTCTGAATGAATGGAGTGTACCGCACGTGTGTGTGTGGCCATTGTTATGGTGTTCCAGTGGATACTTGATGACTTTGTGATTTGGGAATTTTATTTTCAATTATATTAATTTCCATTGCTTAGTGCAGATGACACACAGCCAGGTCACCAAAATGATATTGTTAATACACCTTCATGTCTATCAGTAATGGGTTATGATTTGTTCAGACCTGTAATGCTGTATGGACGCATACTGTATATCATACTAAATTATGACAGTTCTTTGTTGGGAATGTGAAAAGCTGCAGGGTTCATGTAAAGGAAAAACATTCTTCTCTTGATTCATACCTTGTTTTAGCTTTTTAGAGGTAGTATTGCAGAGCAAACTGTATAATGTTGATATAATCAAAAGTCTATTTAACTAATTTGAAGAACCCAAGAAAAGAAAGACAGGCAAAGTAAAACATCTTAGGGTAGGGTCACATGTAGCACTTCCGCAGCGGGTTCCCCGCAGCTGAAATTCCCCTTGCGGACTTCTGCAAGCGGATTATGTTGCTACCCATTTAAGTCTATTCCGGAAGCTGAGGAGATAGACCTAGATTCCAGGCACTGCCAACTCAAAACATCAGAGTCAAGGGCCCAGATTTATCAAACTGTGTGAGAAAAAGTTGAGTGATTTTCCCCTAGCAACCACCAATCACAGCTCAGCTAACGAGCTCTGGTAAAGTGAAAGCTGAGCCGTGATTGGTTGGGATTGGGAAAATCACTCCATTTTTTTCTCACACATTTTGATAAATCTGGGCCAAGATGTTTCTTGTGAGAGATCCAGGCTAGGATCACTTTTATTGTACCAAAAATAATAAAACAATATGGATGACGCGTTTTGAGGGTGACAACTTCTTCTTAAGATCTGCATAACAGTAAAACTGTTTACAACACATTTAAATACAGTGTGAACTGGCGCCAAACAGGATGTGGGAGTGGCCCAGTGGTCAAAGGTCATAGTATGCCATAGTAGGTAACACAAATAACAGTTGTACAGTACAATAATTACAATGGATTGTATATAAAATAAGATTCAATACAAAAAACAATCATCAGAAAGTCCAAAAATCATTCTTTAGCCTGAAGAAACGCAGATTCTTGGTCAATCAGGAGCGCTTGGCAGCGCTGTAGAACCACAGAATTGTTTCCCGATGTAGCGCTGTGGTTGCTATGGACACGTTGCTAAGTGCTGCGGTCATGTGTTGCAGCCAGGCCAATGGGAGAGGGGAGGCTACGATCTCACTCTGGGAGCATGGGCGCACAAGAGTGTACCTGCAGTGGTTGGAAAACCAATACCATATACCAGGCTGCAGGAATTTTGCTACTGCTGCAGGTATGCTCTTGTGCACCTACGCTCTGAGCTGAGCACTCCCAGAGTGTGATCGTCGCCTCCCCTCTCCCATTGGTCCAGCCGCAACATGTGACCACGGCACTTAGTAACGCGTCCGTAGCAACCACAGCGCTACAGCGGGATGCAATTCTGTGGTTCTACAGTGCTGCCGAACGCTCCTGATTGACCAAGAATCGGCGTTTCTTCAAGCTAAAGAATGATTTTTGGACTTTCTTTATATACAATCCACTGTAATTATTGTACTGTACAACTGTTATTTGTGTTACCTACTATGGCATACTATGACCTTTGACCACTGGGCCACTCCCACATCCCGTTTGGTGCCAGTTCACACTGTAATTTAAATGTGTTGTAAACAGTTTTACTGTTATGCTGATCTGAGGAAGAGGGTGTCGCCCTCAAAACTCGTCATCCATATTGTTTTATTATTTTTGCTACAATAAAAGTGATCCTAGCCTGAATCTTTCACAAGAAACATCTTGACTCTGATGTTTTGAGTTGGCAGCGCCTGGAATCTAAGGTTACCTATCTCCTCCGCATACTACTACAGGACAGACTTCTCTGACTCCTGGAGACCTTCCGGCTGAGCAGCAGACTCCATCAGTGTACCTCTATATTGAGGTGATGTGCTTTACTTATTCTACTACAAGGTGAGCGGCTACCTATAAGGGGTGATACTGGGTAAGACATTTTTCTAGCTACCTAAAGGGTAATGTACACGGTCTTTCTTTTTTCTTCTACATTACCACATATTCTGCAAGCTGGATTTCAGCAAACCTGCTGTGGATATGCTATGTGTGACCCTACCCTAAATGGAGACTTCCAGATCTTTTATATGGATGGACTATCCTAAGGATATCAGATTAAAAGGGGTCTGACTCTACTTACTAGCCACAGCTGCATACATTCAGTTGTTGTGGTACCTGGTATTGCAGCTTGTCTCATTCACTTTTAGTGGGACAAGCTGCAATGCCAGGCACTGTCACTCCCCATCGGAAAGCAATGCAGACTGTTCAGTCAGCTGAGCAGGTGGCCACTAGGAGTCTGATATTAGGGTGTGTGTGTATATATATATATATATATATATAATATAATATAATATATATATATATATATATATATATATATATATATATATATATATATATATATATAAAGAATGATGCACAACTCTGTAGGATATAAAGAGACATTTCCTTCTTTTGAGAGGACGATATATGGTAATAACATATGAAAAATTGCAATGTATGCAAGGTTTTCATGCTGGAGCATTTCTTTATGTGATTGTTGTGTTAATCCCATTCTAATAGACTTGTCAAATTCACTAGATTATTATCAAGATATATTTAACTTAGCTGGTTAATATGCACAGAAGTGGCCCAGAAGGGACAAGGTGGTGATTGGGGGGGGAAGAGTAAACAAAAAATTTTCAAGACATTTTTTTGCACGTTTCTGCTCTAGCATTTGTTTCATTGGGAAAACTCACTGACATGAGATGTCAAAAAGTGTGGGAACTTGCCTAAGATCAAGGATGGTCCTGAGCCCTGTATTTATGTGTGTGTGTGTGTGTGTATGTATATATATATATATATATATATATATATATATATATATATATGGGGCTCAAGTCCTGCAGGAACATGTGGGAACGGAGTTCCTGAACTATATATATATATATATATATATATATCTCCAGAAACTGTGGAAGCAGCACTCCACTGATCGGCGAATTCAACAACGTTTATTCACACATCTGTAAAAAGTGAAGCTTCGGCTCCACACTAGAGCCTTTCTCAAGCAGTGAGAGCCGAAACGTCACTTTTTACAGATGTGTGAATAAACGTTGTTGATTTTGCCGATCATTGGAGTGCTGCTTCCACCTTTTCCGGATATTGTTTGAGGACTTGGTCTGACTCTGAAGCTTAGCACCCAGCTGGATCTTGAATTCCTTACGCCACGGTGCTCCTCTACAGTGACATGTTTTGTATATATATATATATAGAATGGATCTCTAAAAAAAAAAGCACATATACAGCTGCTTTATGTTTAATGACCTTGTACTGCCCTTTACTGTCAAACAAAATGGCAACCACAATCAGTCCCTTGTCAATCCAAATAAAAGTCAGAATTCTAGTATGAAGTAAACTTTACTTAGATGTCACTTTCCTTCATTTTCACACGTGGTTCCAAATCTGAAATTGTACTTTGGAAAAGCATAAACATAATTGGGGAATCAGCTGAGCTGCAAACTCCTATTTATGGCATTTCATCACAGAGGTGACATGTTCTTAAATCCGGCATATTTGGGTTTTAACAATGTGTTCTTTGCCTTACATGGTAAGTAATAGATTTAGGAGCCTTGTATGTCTGGCACAGCTTTCCTCTGTACAGCTGGACCTACTCCTGTTCCTGCCATCAAGTTTACTAACATTAAGGCTGGTTCCACGTGGCCTTGCAGATTGATCAGCTGTTACATTGCTATTGCTGGCATCTGCTTTAAAGACAACTAAAAAGGGTTCTTGTGTGCCTTTATCAGTAATGGGTTTCATGTATTCTATACAGGTTATGTATGAAATGGACTATATGCGCAGTATTCTTTCATATGAATAAGTTTGATTGCATTGAAATAACTTATGATTGCATAAGTTCATTTGAATTTAGCTGGAGGAAAAATGACCATACACAGTAAAATCAACAAGCTAAACTATGGTATATGACCATAAGTATGTGTATGTACCGGATATCACCCCTTCTAATGATTGTGTTCAGGTGTTTCAGTCAAGTTGTAGTGAGATGGTCAATCTTTGATCGTAGCACTGTTATAATATGCCACATTTTCCATATTCTTAGTCTGCTTCATCTGCCCATGTCAACTGTAAGAGCTATTAATGTGATGTGAAACATCTAGAAGTAATATAAACTTAAAGCAGTAGACCTCTCACTCTCCCAGAAAAGAACTGCCGAGAGCCAGGTCAAGTTTTCACTGTCGCTGATCCATAAATACTGGCTAAAGCATAACCGGTATTTAAAAACATAAAACTCTCCAAAAAAGACCAAGAATAGTTCCAATGACACAAATAAATCTGATTAATGATTAAAGAATGAGGCAGTCTTTCCTAGGCATGATAAGTCACCATCTATCACATATTGTCAAGTGTCAGCTATAACCATTTCTGTGACTTCCCGAATTGATGCCTCCCCAGTCCGCACTGATTCAGTTTCCAACTTCAGGATTGTAAGTTCATTTGCAGACTCTTGTTAGAAGATAAATGATGTTCTTTTTTATGTACTAAAAGTACTCTATCCGTAAATGGATGAAGTATCCCAAAATATAAAGAAAAACAAGTAAAAGAATACAATGTAGGGGTTGGAATAGCATCTTTATGTTCTAGTATTACTGTCTCCTTTGCACATTTGGGGGCCACGAAGACATGGATTGATACGTTTACTGCAAAGGAACTTGAGTGGCCCTCACAAAGTCTTAATCTCAACTTCTTCAAACAACTTTAGGTAAAATGGGAATGTTGGATTGTTGTAACCACAAAATAGGGTCCAACTCATATTAACACCCATGGCTTTAGAAGGGGATATTGGAGAAGCTCATATAGGTACGTTGGTCAGGTGTCCATAAGGTATCTCTAACTTAAATTTGGGAATAGAATAACATAAATACAACAAGATAAACCTTCCCCATCTCTCGGATTCCACCGCTATTCACCGATTAGTCATAAGATAGAAGCCACTTACAGGTGAAGTTTATAACATTATCTTGTGATAATAGCACCTGTCAATGGATATAATAGGAAGCAAGCGAACAGTCAGTTCTTAAAGTTGTCATGTTAAAAACAGGAAAAATGGACAAGTGTAAGGGCCTGTTCACTCTATGGAATCTCCACTCAGAGATTCCATCTGTATAACCCCTCAGAAATGCACCGCTTCCATAGACTGCAATACATTTCCAAGGGCTTGTTCATTCTTTTGGCAGAATCTGGGATTTGTAGTGTGAATGGTGTATCAGAACCCCAAATTAATGGGAGGCTATTGCATCAGAATTTCGGTGCGTACTGCACAATGATGGCCTAGTATGAATGGGTTCTAAGAGACAAGTTTTGATCACTTGATCACAGTAAACTGTAGGTCTTGCGAGGTGTTTTTAGTATTCAGTGGTTAGGAACTACCAAAAGTGGTCCATGGAGTGATGATCAATAAAATGGCAACAGGTCATTCCAACCCAAGGCTGTAAGATGCTAGTGGGGAGCAAAGACTGGTCTGATCCAAATCTAAAGTTAAAGGGGTACTCCAGTGGAAAAACATGTTTTCAAATCAAGTGGTGCCAGAAAATTAAACAGATTTGTAAATGACTTCTATTTAAAAATCTTCATCCTTCCAGTACTTATAAGCTGCTGTATAATACAGAGAAAGTTCTTTTCTTTTTTAATGTATTTTCTGACTGACCACAGTGCTCTCTGCTGACACCTCTGTCCATGTCAGGAACTGCCCAGAGCAGGAACAGTTCCTCATAGCAAACCTCTCCTGCTCTGGACAGTTCCTGACCTGGACAGAGGTGTCATCAGAGAGCACTGTGGTCCCACAGAAATGAAATTCAAAAAGAAAAGAACTTTCTCTGTATTATACAGCAGCTGATAAGTACTGGAAGGATTAAGATTTTTAAATAGAAGTAATTTACAAATTTGTTTAACTTTCTGGCACCAGTTGATTAAAAAAAAAAAAAAAGTGTTTTCCATCGGAGTACCCCTTTAACCTTGACAATGATAGAAAGATGTCAAACACAAAGTGCATTTTGCTGCATATGGGGCTCACCATATGCACACAGGTGCAAAAAGCTCCCAGATGACTACCAAGAACGTGTAAAGCGTGTGTGTTGGGGTTGTTACTAAAGGTTGGGAAAGGTACATTTACTCCAGTCTGTGCCATGTATTATATTTATTCTCTATTTCAGTGGTCTCCAACCTGCGGACCTCCAGATGTTGCAAAACTACAACTCCCAGCATGCCTGGACAGCCGCTGGCTGTCCGGGCATGCTAGGAGTTGTAGTATTGCAACATCTGGAGGTCTGCAGGTTGGAGACCACTGCTCTATTTCTTTCTAACAATGACTGCATGTTTTTGTTTGGACATGCTATAAAATATTCTAAGAGTGATCGTGCACGCGGCACCCTGTTTGTACGCGGCACCGTGTTTGCTCCGGGGACTGATTACAAACGGGGTGTCGCGTGCAAGATCGCGGGGGTCCCCAGCAACGGGACTCCCGCGATAAGGCATCTTATCCCCTATCCTTTGGATAGGGGATAAGATGTCTAAGCACCGGAGTACCCCTTGAAGCTACGCTGCACAGCCCAGCTTAAGGCCATGTTCACACAAGCATTTTTTGCATCTATATTACAAATCCTGGCCCAACTGCTGTCAGCTTGGACTTGCAGTCCTACTGTGAAATTGGCATTATTCTTCCCTAACGTCCACATATAGGCTTTATGTGGCTATTATTTACAGCCTAGTGACCACTTACCTAATCTCCTGATCCTGTAGCTATATATTTTCATATAATACCACCCCCCTGGATCGCTCATAGCAGTATGACTTGTGGCCTTGTTACCTTCTTATTGAGTAATCATTGTATATTACTTTCTTTTTTCAGGCCTTGGGTTGCCTATTATACAAGCTTTGCTTTTTCACTGTTCCGTTTGGAGAAAGTCAAGTTGCTATCTGTGATGGGAGTTTCACCATACCAGACAATTCTCGATATGACCACAAGTTGCATTGTTTAATTAGTAAGTGACTTTTGTTGTGATTTATGAAGAGTGAAAAAATAAAGTGGTTATGTGCAGTTTTTTTTTTTTTTTTTTTTTTTTTTTTTGTGAAAGCCATTACCACAAGTAGGGGAGTAGGAAGGAGATGTTTATACTATTTCTTTTGTATCTACTTCTTGCCCTGGCTATTAAAAATTTGCATTGAAAACAGCACCAACAACTGTTGAAAGTGTGCAATTTCAGCTTTTTTTTCAGCTTCAGTTTTAGGGGAGTGGGAGAATAATACTTTTCTTTACATGCCTACTCTTGTTGTAGCGACCTGGGTTGAGGCAAATCACTGCATAATCTGTTGTTTCTACATAGTCATGGCCATAAATGTTGGCACCTCCCGAATCTTTCAAGAAAATAAAGTATTTCTCCCAAAAAAGGATTGCAGTAACACATGTTTTGCTATACACATGTTTATTCCCTTTGTGTGTATTGGAACTAAACCAAAAAGGAGGAAAAAAAGCAAATCTGACATAATGTCACACCAAACTCCAGAAATGGGCTGGACAAAATTATTGGCAGCCTTAACTTAATATTTGGTTGCACACCCTTTGGAAAAAATAACTGAAATCAGTCGCTTCCTATAACCATCAATAAGCTTCTTACACCTCTCAGCCGGAATGTTGGACCATTCTTCCTTTGGAAACTGCTCCAGATCTCTCTTATTGGAAGGGCGCCTTTTCCCAACAGCAATTTTATGATCTCTCCACAGGTGTTCAATGGGATTTAGATCTGGACATATTGCTGGCCACTTCAGAACTCTACAGCACTTTGTTGCCATCCATTTCTGTGTTCTTTTTGACAAATGTTTGGGGTCATTGTCCTGCTAGAAGACCCAAGATCTCAGACACAAACCCAGCTTTCTGACACTGGGCTGTACAGTGCGACCCAAAATCCGTTGGTAATCCTCAGATTTCATGATGCCTTGTACACATTCAAGGCACCCAGTGCCAGAGGCAGCAAAACAACCGCAAAACATCATTGAACAATAACTGGAAACAAAGAAAGAAAGAGCTTGCACTCACCATCCAAAAGATGTGCTTTATTTACTTCTTGTCAGGCATGACAGGCTGGCGGGGCGTGGAGGCGGGTGGGGAGAGACCGGGACAGACTGTTTCATGCCGCTCGGGCGCTTCTTCCAGCCGGTAGTTCTTCTTTACCGACTGGAAGAAGCACCCGAGCGGCGTGAAACAGTCTGTCCTGGTCTCTCCCCACCTGCCTCCAACTCCCGCCAGCCTGTCATGCCTGACAAGAAGTAAATAAAGCACATCTTTTGGATGGTGAGTGCAAGCTCTTTCTTTCTTCATTTCCTGTATTTGCTTGTCACTTATAAGATTTGCACCACCGCTACCAGAGATTAATTTACAGGACAGTCAGCCTCATCTACACCACATCAGTGTCGTTTGCCTTAGTCTAGCAGTGCCGGATAATTGATTCTTTTTTTTTTTTTTTATTATCATTGAACAATAGTAACATGTAAAGTGTAAAGTGTTCTTTTCTTTGTAGGCCTCATTCCGTTTTCGATAAACAGTAGAATGATGTGTTTATCAAAAAGCCGTATCTTGGTCCCATCTGTCCACAAGACTTTTTCCCAGAAGGATTTTGGCTTGCTCAAATTCACTTTGGCAAAATGTAGTCTTGCTTGTTTATGTCTCTGTGTCAGCAGTGGGGTCCTCCTGGGTCTCCTGCCATAGCGTTTCATTTCATTTAAATGTTGACGGATAGTTTGTGCTGACACTGATGCTCCCTGAGCCTTCAGGACAGCTTAACTATATTTGGAACTTGTTTGGGGATGCTTATCCACCATCCGGACTATCCTGCGTTGACACCTTTCATCAATTTTTCTCTTCTGTCCATGCCCAGGGAGATTAGCTACAGTGCCATGGGTTGCAAACTTATTGATAATGTTGCACACTGTGGACAAAGGCAAATCTAGATCTCTGGAGATGGACTTGTAACCTTGAAATTGTTGATACTTTTCCACAATTTTAGTTCTCAAGTCCTCAGACACTTCTCTTCTCTTTCTGTTATTCATGCTTAGTGTGGCACACACAGACACACAATGCAAAGACTAAGTGAACTTCCCTCCTTTTATCTGCTTCCAGGTGTGATTTTTATATTGCCCACACCTGTTACTTGCCCCAAGTGAGTTTAAAGGAGCATCACATGCTTGAAACAATCTTTTTTATCCACAATTTTGAAAGGGTGGGAATCATTTTGTCCAGCCCATTTTTGGAGTTTGGTGTGACATTATGTCCAATTTGCTGTGTTTCCTCCACTTTATGGTTTAGTCCAGTACACCCAAAGGGAATAAACATGTGCATAAGATTTGTTACTGCAATCCTTTTCTGTGAGAAATACCTGACTTTCTTGAAAAATTTCAGGGGGGCCAACATTTACGGCCATGACTGTATAAAGAAGTTATTTGGTACAATCCTAAGGATCGACCATCAGTATCAAATGGATGAGGGTCCATGGGGGAGATTTATCAAAACCTGTGTAGAGGAAAAGAGGTGCAGTTGCTCATAGCAACCAAATTGCTTCTTCAATTTTTAAAAGGCCTGTGAAAAATGAAAGAAGTGATGTTTTGATAATTGTTCTCAACTTTCTTTTCATGATAACTTCACTGCCTTTGTTATGACCTTTGATCTGACAAGGACATATGAACTAGTTCATAGCAAACTATGCTAACGCCTTGACCTCAAAGATTGTAATTGTCAGATAGTTTCCTTGTGGTAACTCAGTAGTAACCATCACTTTGTCTTTACAGGGTACATGCTTGAACCTAATCAGGAACGAAGACCTGACATCTATCAAGTTTCCTATTTTGCCTTCAAATTAGCCAAAAGAGAATGTCCAGTATCCAATGTATATGTGAGTTTACATCACAAAATATTCAAAATTTGCATTATTTCTCTGAACTCTTCTTTTGGCTGCCTTTTGTATTTAGATTTTGAATAAAATGGGGGCATATAATCCTCATGCAAAACTGTCATTAAAAACCACTTTTGGCATGTCGGTCAGGCATGTCAAAACTTCTGGGGAAGCCTATGCAGAGAAATGTATGGATCTTTCAGGCAGGAGGCCGGCAAGTAGACCACAATGCTGCCTGCTTCCCTGGCTAACCATTCACCATCGCGGTCTCAGGAGTGAGACCCAGTGCGATCAGCAACTTTTGACTTGTCTAATCAACATGCTAAAAGTTGTTTTTAGTGACAGTAACGCTTTAAGTGCATACCCATTTTCTTAGCTCAGGAAGAATTTAACAATGGTGTCCTGGTATGAAAGGAGTTGCAACCATAGTGCAGAAAACCCATAATAATAATATCCCGCCATCATAAGGTGCTGCACATATGGTTACTTAATAATAATAAGAATAATACTTAGAAAACAAATATAAAAAATCTTGCAGAATTTCTAATTCTGGACTTTGCTTAGACGTGCATTGAAGTCTATGGAGACAGCGCATGTAAAGTTAAACCAGAACTTTTCTGGGCATCTATTCCCGTAAAAGGATCATGATTCTAATAAACGTGTGAGCTGAGAATCTTTGTGTTCTATGGGCACTCTTAGGTGGGAATTTATCATTGAGTGTACAGTGTTTTTTTTTTTTTTTTTTTGTTATGTTGGGATCATATTTTATCACAGTTCAGTGGTTGAGCCTTTTAAATGCACAATTCGGTGAAAACCTTTTCCAAAACTCATGGTTACTTTTTTGCAGTGTTCATCAATTCATCAGTTGCGCCTTTTTGCATTTAGGTGCAAATAAGTGCAATTAGGCACAAATCTTCACCATCATTGCGCTGCCTTAAAAAATTATTTCAACACAATTTTTCCATGACACTCATGACATAAAATAAAATATGACATGAAATAAAACAACAATAACAAACCATGAAGAAAATCGCTTCAACCTCACCAAGTTTGATTAAAGGGGTATTCCGGGTAAAAACATTCTTTTTCATATCAACTGGCTCCAGAAAGTTAAACAGATTTGTAAATTACTTCTATTAAAAAATCTTAATCCTACCAGTACTTATCAGCTGCTGAAGTTGAGTGCTCTCTGCTGACACCTGTCTGTCTCAGGAACTGTCCAGAGTAGGAGAAAATCCCCATAGCAAATCTCTCCTGCTCTGGACATTTCCTGAGACAGACAGAGGTGTCAGCAGAGAGCACTGTGGTCAGACTGAAAATAACAACTCAACTTCAGCACCTGATAAATACTGGTAGGATTGAGATTTTTTTAATAGAAGTAATTTACAAATCTGTTTAACTTTCTGGAGCCAGTTGATATAAAAAAAAAAAAAGTTTTTCACTGGAGTACCTCTTTAAAGGGGTATTCTGGGCAAAAATATTTTGTCTGATCGCGGGGGGCCCGCTGCTGAGACCCCCCGCGATCTCCCTTTAGCACCCGCATTCTATGCGGGTGCTGAATCTCCAGCTGAATCTCCTGGTTTCCGGAACTGGGGACGTGACGTCACGCCACGCCACGCCCCCTCCATTCATGTCTATGGGAGGGGGCGTGGCGGCCGTGCTTAGTAGTTTGGTATCGTTCAGGATAGAAGATGTTTGTTGCTTACACTAGTCCATCCAGACGGACGCCACTTCCTCCTTCCGGTCAGCTGACATGCTAACGTCACGTGACGAACCCACGGCGTGGAGGACTGCAACAGCCACAGGTTCTTTAAGATACATCCACCCCTCCCACATATAAAGGCTAATGAATTAGCCTTCTCACATATAAATACGTGTGAGAAGGCTAATTCATTAGCTTGTATTTGTGGGAGGAGCGGATGTACCTTAAAGAACCCGTGGCTGTTCCAGTCCTCCACGCCGTGGGTTACTCTCGTAACTCTTATACTATACACACGCTCGTAGCATTTATACTGGACATACACACGTAGCATTTATACTGTACACACGCTGGTAGCATTGTCTGTACATACGCTCGTAGCATTTATACGTGCATCCGCTTTTAGCGTTTATATTGTACATACGCCCCTGGCATTTATGTTGTACATATGCTCATAACATTAACAAAATGGCAGAAAGTTCAACTGGCACTGCAGCCTGATCCTGGGTGGGAAGTACTCCAACCTCCTCTACACCTGTATAGTACTGGCACAGTCACCTGCTGTAGCTTGCTTCTATGGTGGTGCACAGACTTGTGAATAAAGCCAAAGTGTCCAACAGATACAACTTGTATGAAGAAAAAAGACGGCAGCTCACCAATCTTGCGTATCAAGCTTCTTTATTCATACAGCAGCGTGGGTTAACAGAATGCGTGATGCAGGTGCTCAACAAACAACCGCACGAACAACGTCCATTTCGCAAATAAAGTGCTTCTTCCAGTTCTAGCTCATACGCTCATATCATTAAGGTTGTTCATATGCTCATAGTCTATAGTATATACATATTCTATAGTGTATACGCCTATAGCAGTTATGCTGTACAAGCATTTGTTCTGTGCATACGTTCATTAAGTTTGTTCTGGGCATATGCTCATTATGTTCTCTGCATATGCTCATATAGTTCTGTGCATACGCTCATCAAGTTTGTTCTGTACATACGCTCATCAAGTTTGTTCTGTACATACGCTCATATAGTTGTTCTGTGCATACACTCATAGTTGTTTGTTCTGTGCATACGCTCATATAGTTTGTTCTGTGCATATGCTCATATAGTTTTGTGCATACACTCGTACGCTCACATTGTTTGTTTTATGCGTTTGCTCAGATAGTTTGTTCTATGCATACGCTTATAAAGTTGTTCGGTGTATACGCTCATATAGTTTGTTCTGTGCATACGTTCAAATAGTTTGTTCTGGACATACGCTCATATAGTTTGTTTTGTGCATACACTCATATAGTTGTTATTTCTATGCTTACGCTCTTATAGTTGTTCTGTTCACATATGCATATAGTTTATTCAAAGCATACACTCATATAGTTCGCTC
This sequence comes from Hyla sarda, assembly GCF_029499605.1. Taxonomy (NCBI): domain Eukaryota; kingdom Metazoa; phylum Chordata; class Amphibia; order Anura; family Hylidae; genus Hyla; species Hyla sarda. Next base: position 234,238,357 of record NC_079189.1, on the reverse strand, counting down.
TGTGCATACGCTCATATAGTTGTTTTGTGCATATGCTCATTTAGTTTGTTCTGCACATATGCTCATACGTTTACATCGTTTTTGTGCATACGTGCCTGTAGTTTGTTCTGTGCATACGCTCATATAGTTGGTTTCATGCATATGCTCATACGCTCAGATCACTCACTCATATAGTTATTCAGTACATACCCTATAGATTTTTGGTGAATACGCGCATATAGGTTGTTCGGTGCATATGATCATACGCTCATAGTTTGTTCTGTGCATGCTCATATTGTTTGGTGCACGCACTCTTACAGTTCTGTGCATACACTCACATAGTCTGTTCTATGCATATGCTCTTATAGTTATTCTATGCATACACTCATATAGTTTGTCCTGTGCATGCGCTCATACAGTTGGTTCCGTGCATATGCCTATACGCTCATAGTTTGTTCTGTGCATACGCTTATCAAGTTTGTTCAGTGAATACTACCATATAGTTTATTCTGTGCTAACGCTCATATAGTTATGCTGTGCATACATTCATATAGTTGGTTCCGTGCATACGCTCATAGTTCGTTCTGTGCATACACCCATATAGTTTGTTCTGTGAATACACTCATATGGTTGGTTTCGTGCACAGTCATAGTTCGCTCTGGCATACGCTCATATAGTTCATTCTGTGCATACGCTTATATAGTAGTTCAGTGCATATGCTGATATACTTGTTCTGTGCATATGCTCATGTAGTTAGTTCTGTGCATACAGTCATAGTTTGGTAATAGTTAGGTAGTTGTTGATACCGATAACGTCCAAAATTGTGAATATTGGCTGATAATCGGCCAAACCGATAATCGGTCAATCCCTAGTACATAGCGTCTATACACGATACACATTCATATCCTTATACGGTATATACGTTTCATGGTGTTTTACTGTGCTTACGTTTCATGGTGTTTATACTATATATTCATTTTGTTGACACTGCGCATGCGTCTCATGGCATTGTGTTAGCCTGCGCACGTATATCAAATTTGTTCTGTGCATACGTTAAGCGTCTGGTGCATATGTTAGTAGTATTCCCTGCATACGTTTGTAGCGTTAGTCTGGACACGTTATAGCATTTAGTCTGGGCACATGTTTTAAGTGTTTTATTTGGTGGGTCAGCTTGTTTATTTAGCATTTGGGTTGGGCATACAGGGACATAGCTTTATTTTCTGTTGAGACTTGTCACGTCTACAGATCAATCATTACAACCTGTCATGGCTTCAGGTTGACGATGATATTATTAGTTATATATGAATTGTTAGAGTCTTGTGGTCATGATTGCTGGATATTTGGCTTCTTTTTCCTGTCACGTCCACAGATCAATTACAGTTAAAACCTGACATGGATTTGGGTTGAGGACGATATTATCAATATATACATTGGTTGAGTCTCATGGTCAGGATTGATAGACACGTGGCTCTATTTTTCAGCGAGGCCATCACGTCCACAGGTCTATCTCGGTAGCAAGCGGACATGGCTTCAGGTTGTCGACGATGTTATTAGTTATATATATATATGTATGTGTGTGTGTGTGTGTGTGTATATGTGTATATAATATGTGTGTATATTGAGTCTCATGGTCATGATTGCTGGATATGGGGTTTTGTTTTTGGCTAGGCCTGTCACGTCCACAGGTCAATTGCGGTTACAACCTGACACGGCTTCAGGTTGGAGACAATCTTATGATATATATTGATTGGGTCTCATGGTCATGATGGTTGGATATGTTGCTCCGTTCTCGGCGAGGCCTGTCATGTCTACAATTCGATTACAACTTGACATGGCTTCAGGTTGGTGACAATGTTTAGTTCTATATAGTTACATAGTTTGGTTGAAAAAAGACATACGTCCATCAAGTCCAACCAGGGAATTGAAGTGAAGGGTGTAAGGGGATAAGGGAAAGGGATGTAGTTTTATAATTCTGCATAAGCATTAATGTTATTTTGTTCCAGGAATGTATCTAACCCTGTTTTAAAGCTGTTAATTGTTCCTGCTGTGACCAGTTCCTGAGGTAGACCGTTCCTCAGGAACTGGTCACAGCAGGAACAATTAACAGCTTTAAAACAGGGTTAGATACATTCCTGGAACAAAATAACATTAATGCTTATGCAGAATTATAAAACTACTTATAAAAAAGTTAATGAAAAAAAAAAGAGTCATGCCAGAAGCTGACGTGGCAGTGGTTCCAGTTCCAATCTATTGAGCTCTTGTCATGGACAAAATCAGCATTTAATGGTAGCCAGGGATCTGATTAACAGTTCTTTATCTGTTAACACACAAAGAGTGTACAAGACAGCCTGTTGTACATTAAAAAAATAAAAATATCCAGTGGGAGACCCATATTCCATCTCTTTCCTGTTAGCTTTTATCGGGTTTTGCCACTCTTCACTTTAACTAGCCTTTAACAGTAAAAAGATTTACTGAGTAGGTATACAACATTTTCTGTTTTATTTTTCGCATCCTGTTAGGGTATCTATTGTCTCATCCAATGCTGTCAAAGCGGCGTTAAAAGGGTTCAGAAGGGTCAGGTTTGTAAGTGTCCCACCAAGCAGACCTTTGTCAGGAGATTTGTTTAGACAGTTGTCCAATGTTCTTGATAGATCCCCCTTTGCCCTCAACAATAGTCTGACCTTGAAAGCGGCACTATTTCTCGGTTACTGTGGGTTCTTGAGACCAGGTGAGTTCACCTGTAAGACGGTCAAAGGGCAGTTTTTAAAGGTGCACCAGCTTTGTGTTATGTTTGAATCACACTAAAACATCTTTTGCCAGAACAAGTAGTAGGGATACGTCATTTCCCCACTTTTCATATGCGGTGTCCGGTGGGGGTCCTTCATCAGTTATCAGCAGCATGAGCAGGGTCTTGTCTGGATAGTCCGTTACTATTGTTGATGGTATTTCTCTCACAACAGTTTCTTTGTCAAATACTTACGTGTATTAGTCAAATCCTTGGGTGGTGACCCCACAGGTCTGTCCGGTCGTTCATTTTGGATTGGTGCGGCAGGCTCAGCATCTAGTGAAGTTGTTTGTGCTCACGTAATCAGAAAAATGGTTCACTGGAACTCCAGTACGTACTTGCGATGTATACCTAGTCTCAACCTCTTAAGGACGCAGGGTGTACCTGTACGCCCTGCGCACGGTATTTAAAACGGGGTAACGCTGTGACCCCGCATCATATCGGGTCGTTCCCGGCAGGTTATGCTAGCCGGGACCCTGGGCTAATAGCATGCGGCACAGATCGTTGTGCCACGCGCTATTAACCCCTTCAGACGCGGCGATTAACAACTTTAATCGCTGCCTCTAAAACAAAAGTCAAAGCTTCCCGACAAGCTCAGTCGGGCTTATCGGGACTATCGCGATAAAATTGCGAGGTCCCGATCAGCTAGGATGCGAGCGGAGCTCCCCTTACCTTGCTCCGTCGTGTCCGATCGGCCTTTGATTGCTCCAAGCCTGAGCTACAGGCTTGAGCAATCAACCCCCTATGACACTACCACCACCATGCATCACTGATGAGATGGTATGCTTAGGATCATGAGCAGTTCTTCCTTCTCCATACTCTTCTCTTCCCATCACTCTGGTACAAGTTGATCTTGGTCTCATCTAGCCATAGAATGTTGTTCCAGAACTGTGAAGGCTTCTTTAGATGTCGTTTGGCAAACTCTGATCTGGCCTTCCTGTTTTTGAGGCTCACCAATGGTTTCCATCTTGTGGTGAACCCTCTGTATTCACTCTGGTGAAGTCTTCTCTTGATTGTTGACTCACATAGGCCTACCTCCTGGAGAGTGTTCTTGATCTGGCCAACTGTTGTGAAGGGGGTTTTCTTCACCAGGGAAAGAATTCTTCGGTCCTCCTCCACTGTTTTCCTTGGTCTTCCGGGTCTTTTGGTGTTTCAAATCCATTTTGGTGGTGTATAGAGCCAAAAATGGCCCAATATATATATAATGTAAACTAGTGTCACTGTATTGCCTATTCAAGCCTTATCACATCTGAACGTAATTAACTTTTCTTTACAAACTACAGTTAATGGTTATAAATCTAAACTTTTTCAAATATTTTACAGAATTCTACAATTCCTCAAGCTCTTCCAGAACCACTGACCGCAAGTGAGGCTGCCTCTAAAAAGACTCAGATAAAAACGAGGTAACTATATAGTAAATTAGTTTTAAAATACTTTTTTTCGGCTTCAAATCCCTTTGATAACAAAATTGTAATGTTCCTTCATTATATGGATGATATTTTTATTATTTGGTCTGGGTCCCCATTGCAGTTCACAAAATTTGTTAATAACTTAAATAAAGATTTGAAAATTTACATGCAGTTTACTTCAGTTCTTGACGGGCAGTCCCTTGAGTTTCTTGATGTGAAAGTGGAGGTTGTGAATGGAGATATGGTCACTATTGGTTTTAGAAAAAAAGACAACCACCAATGCCTTATTGCATTTTGACAGCTTTCACCCCCCCCCCCCCCCCTTTTTTTACATCAAGAACTTTCGGGCAGTTTGTCCACTCGAGACGGCTGAATAATGATGATTCTCAATTTGATACCCAAGCTCAAAGACTTGACCGGATGGCTGATTCAGAGAGGGTACCCTCCCACCATTATAAGTGAAGCTCTTGAAAAAGCATGTAGTCTGCCCCAGAATGAACTTTTGTATAAGAAATAGGATTATTCCAAAAAAACAAAATGTTTTGTGTTCTCTTTTCAACGTTCCCCAATGGACCGCACTATTCAATCAGCCTACCGCCGCTACTACTGGCACATCAACTCAGCTTAGTTGTACTAGGTTGAAAGACAAGGCCAGGACATGGTTGGATAAGGTGCCCCCTTTAGGGAACTTCAAGTGTAGGCAGTGTTCTATGTGCAGATATAATAGTAAAGCAAAGTTCTGTAGAATAGGAGGTATAGAATGGAGAGTATCTCACTTCATGACCTGCAAAACCAAATTTGTTGTTTATATGATTATTATTTATGAATATAGTGCTCTTGGTCCGAGGGCACTTTACATATGATAAAGGTAACAGTAAATAACACTAACATGGGAACATATGATCTATTGTTCCTGTGTTTCTATTATATAGGAAAATCCATTTGTTGCCTATATACTAGTATCCAGGAACATCTGCGGTCTATAAGAATGGGACATGGCTGTCCCCGACTTATAGATCATGTAAGGACTACACACGATGGAAATCAATTAGCGCAGATGTTTGCAGGATTGGAGGTGGTTCAAGTACCTAAAGATGGCGGAGATTGCCATAGGTTACTTCTACAGAGAGATCATTAAAACCAATGCGCTTGGGTTATATCAGCCGTGCCGATGCCACATCACATTCAGAGAGCCAGAAGAAGCCTTTGTGAGATGTAATGGCTCTTATTAGTGGAACCTACCTGTGATGTCTGTACCTGTGATGTCTGTCCCTATTATACAGTACAATATCCCTGCCACAGGGCCCATCTGGTTAGGAGATAAAAGTAAAATCAATAAAAAATAGATAAATAAAATATGAAATTTTGTATTTACGTAAAAAAAATTACAAGTATCCACCTCTGAAGCTGAGTATTAAACGGAACACCAGACCTAGGACATCAGGACCACTGGAGGGGTAAGCAGTGTTAAAGCACCTACTCGTTTAACCAACAGGAATCCAATTTATTCTAAATAAAAAAAACAACAAAAAAACGTATTTATTGTTTCACATTGAGTATTACATTACAGGATTAGTCATCATTACAAAATTCTGCACATTTAATTCTTATTACTACTTGGAAAGGCTGCTTTTTCTTTATTTTTTTTATTTTCTATTAGCATAAACATTATTATTAACATTACGTCAATATCATATTGTGTAACTATAAATGAGCACACTTGCACTTTTGAGAATAATTGATCCTGTATACGGTTGGGGGGATACTAAAACTGTATGTATTTTTTATATTGATATATATTACATATATAAATTCTCTCCTAACCAGAAGGACACTGTGGCAGGAATATTACTTAACTCTCCAATCTCTTATTCTTCACTTATGACTATCTTTTAGAATCACTTTGAGGACTTTTTCCTGTTCTTAATTCTCATTGCTTTGAGTATTTACACCCTTCTACAGTTAACCACTGATACCTTTCTACTTGCTTATAAACTAGGGCTGCACAATATGGGGAAAATGTGCGATTGCGATTATGTAGGTAAATATTGTGATTTCGATATGCGATTGCGATATAACAATAATAAAATAATATCTTTAATGTCCAATCCCCCTATTTCGTAAAGCCAATTCCCCCAATTTCATATTCATTGACTGAACATACACTGCTCAAAAAACAAACCCAGCAGCAGGACCGCTACCTCTGCCTTTGTGCAAGGAGGAGCAGGAGGAGGAGCACTGCCAGAGCCCTGCAAAATGACCACCAGCAGGCCACAAATGTGCATGTGTCAACTCAAATGGTCAGAAGCAGACTCCATGAGGGTGGTATGAGGGCCCGACGTCCACAGGTGGGGGTTGTGCTTACAGCCTAACACCGTGCAGGATGTTTGGCATTTACCAGAGAACACCAAGATTGACAAATTTGCCACTGGCGCCCTGTGCTCTTCACAGATGAAAGCAGGTTCACACTGATCACATGTGACAGTCTGGAGACGCCGTGGAGAACGTTCTGCCTGCAACATCCTCCACCATGACCGGTTTGGCGATGGGTCAGCATAGCATGCAGGGGAGCATAGCATACAGTCACCGCCGGAGCCCGACTCTGCTCCTGTGTTTCCTCTGATTCGGCTCCTGTGTGTGCGGCCTGGACCCTCCGGCATGCCTGTTTCTCCTCCCAGTTAGATAATAGCAAAACTTTGCAAAAGGCCGAATTGTTATATCACAATCTGCAATTATCGCCATTCGAATGCTAAATATATCATGCAGCCCTACTATAAATTTAGTTCCTATGAATGTTTGGAAGCCCCATAGAGAAAGAATAGACCCCTTCCTTGCATGTGTGCTGCTAATTCAGGGAACAATTGACCTTTGTTCTCATGATCTGTTTGCTGGTACCCCCAAATTTTTGTGGATAGGGTAAAACTTTTGATCTTAGGATAACTCCTTTAAGTTTTCAGAGAGGGAAGAAGTTTGATAACAGGAGAAAGAAGATATTTTACAAAGTTTCCTATATTTGCTTGTACTATTGATATATGCAAAGTTTGTTCCAATGACAGTGCCTATTTAATAGACACTGCTGTATAGCGAACAATAATTTTTATATACTGTATGCCTTGGCAACCCAAAATACCCTAATGCTTTGTATTGTTGGCAATACAGAGTAAATTATTAGTGCAACAACAGCACCACCTTGTGGTAGCAAATAGGTGTGTCTCTTGCGTATAAAGCCAAAGCTAAATGGAGTTGATTTATTTCCGATGCATGGATATGGTTACTGGATGTAGCTTAGGGCTCATGCACACAGTAATGTTTTTAGGGCAGAAAAACTATGTATTGTCATGTAGTACAATGTGTCACTGTCTTCATTACCAATCTGTGAGCCTCTGTACAGAATCTCAGGCATGTGAATGTTCAGCTGTGGTCCCATAAATCATAGTGCACCATGTTACAGACCATACGGATCTATAGTTGTCTGCAAAATGTAGATGTTTTGTGATCCTTAAGAAATATAAAATCTGTTCTTTTTTCCTAGTAGTTTCTAACCAGGGATTATTGGCGCCTTTGCCTATTGTACCTTTTGGAATGATTCATACATAGGCCCTGCCCACAACAACCAATCACATTTACTTATCGAGCTCTGATTGGTTTTCATGGGAAAATCTCTTCAGGTTTTTTTTTTTTTTCACACATATTGAAAAGGGCCAAAGCGTTTTTTTTTTTCTCTTGCATATGCAATTTTTTTTTTTTTGTGGTTTAGAAAACCAAAATGTTACCTCAGTCAGTATTACGCTCTCACATACCTGGTGTACTCTAGGAGAGAATACCTCTATACAGAATCCGATATATTTGTTTCTGCCTGATTTGTGTGGTATGTTATACCAAAATCCCCCATATGTAATCCAAGACCTACCTGGTGTAGTGCATGCCCCATGCACCTCTGTAACTGTCCTGTTTAGCTCTTCACAAAATATAACTCTGCAAATGTCCATGTTGTGTTTAGTAGGAAGCAGAAATTTAAAGAAAAGCATTTCCCGTTACATGTATTTCTCAACAATCTTTATATAGAAAATGCCAGGAAGACAGACACATCCTAGCGTCCTGTCTGTCATCTCTTCCACCCCCACCCCAAATAAGAGAATCCAATTTCCTCATATATGGTTCATGTAGTACCCATGTGATCTGATAAAGCTTGAGAAATTTTTAGTTTTTAATAATTATTGCACCCGTCATGAAATTTTATTCTTGGCATCGTGTTTTATATGGTAAAATCTTCTTCACAGTCCCAGGGGAGACATTCCCGGTGAGGATATGAGGTTAGAAAATGTTTCCGGCCTCATAAGTAGTCCCCTGGTGAGGAGCTATAATCCCCCGTTCTTTGGCTGTAATTACGCCTCCTGATTTACAGCCTGAGGTGCTGCTCTGCTCCATAAGGAGATGGAGCAGAGCGATGTTGAAGGCCATGGCCGGGCTGTCAATCATGCTGAGGGAGCGTGATTACAGCCGGAGAAGATGGGACTAGGTGAGTACAGCTCCCTGTCCCAGGGACTACATGCAGGGCTGGCAGGGAACACTTTTTAACTCCCTGAGGGCTGAAACGTCTCCTGGGGATGGTGAGGAAGAAGATTTTACCATGTATGTATGCGTTGCCACGTGTTATATCTGGTGAAAATCTGTTAACGGGTTACCTTTAAATGAAAACGGTCACCCAATACACTGGGTTATAGTGTGGGTGAACAGGAGACTGATGTGGGGTCTCTGAATAACATGCGTACCTACAGCCCGGAGTGGTGTCCGTCTGAAGGTCCGCTTCTTTCTTCGGCAAATTGCGCACTGGAGGCGGGCCACCGGGTGAATTTGATGACGGGATGACCATTTTCATTTAAGGAACCTGTCAGATTGCTTATGGCAAAAAAACATCTGCAATTAAGCCAGGTAATGCCAATTACAAGCCCATGTCAACATTGCAAACAAAGAAATACAGCAAAAAACTTGCACGTGGGAACACAGCTCAAATGTTCGCACCCTTTAAAGGGGTACGCTGTTGAAAAAACATCTTATCCCCTATCCAAAGGATAGGGGATAAAATGTCTGATCACGGGGGTCATGCAGCTGAAGACCCCCGCGATCACCGGCCCGACATCGCCGGGGCGGCGGCAGGAACACGGAAGCTTGGAGCTTCTGTGTTGGTGACTTCACAACAGGACCCCCTCCATTCATGTCTATGGGAGGGGGCGTGACTGCTGGTATGTAGAGGTCACATCTCCTCCCATATACATGAATGGATGGAGCGTGGTGGCTGTAGTTGCCAGTCATCCAGCATGGAGCAGAGTTCACGCCATGCACAGATGACCGGGGTTCAGCGCCGGAGATAAGATGTTTTTCGCTGGAGTACCCTTTTTAAGTAAAAATAGATTTTATGACAATTATGCAAATCACTGTAAAATTGCACAACTTTTACCATAAATCAGTTACCATAAAAACATGAGAAAAATGTGGTGGTAGTGCAATGGTACCTAAAGTAAAATGCACTGTGTAAATACAGCCTAATATAATGCAGTTTACTAATTATTTTTTTAGGAAATCAATTATAAGATTTCTGCTGGCATGTTACTTGCTATTTAACAACCCATTGAGTTTTATATAGTCTGGTATCTAATAGCTCTCTGCTGTTTAGGCTATTTAGGAAGATTTCCCAAATGAAAGAGAATTTAGCGAATTTTTTTTTTTATCGTTTTATGTTACAGAATAACGGATTCCCTTGGGCCCACGGAAACATCCATTGCTCCAAGACAGAGACCAAAGGCATTTTCCAGTGCAGCCCAGTCTAAGGTGCTCAATATTCAGAATGCTGCAACCCCTGTTAAGATGGCAACACAGAATGCTCCAAGTCAGCTGATTCACAATGGTATGGGGATTTGTTCTTCCAGTGAGATGATAAAAAATGATATTAAGTCCCTCATTAACAAAAAGTTATATCTCATTGCAGCAGCTACAGATAACCCAACTCTGCGACCTGGCAATGGGTCCAGCACACTGTTGGGCCAGGAAAGTAGCCAGCAGTCCTCACAGCAGCACAGAGTTTTACAGCAACTTCAGCCAGGAGACTGGAGGTTACAGCAGCTACATCAATTGCAGCAACAGCAACTGCTCCAGGACACCTACATGAAGCAGGTCTGATTTAATCTCTAGTGTAAATTCTGACACCAAAATAGTTGCTTCCACTTGTGAAGATGTGCTGACAATTTTCTGAAACTGATCTGCAGCAGATCTGTACTTTATTTCAAATTCGTTGATCTGTTTTGTTGCAGAAACACTGCACATTTTCTGGAATAGATCCACAGTGGTGCAAAAAAGTATTTAGTCAGCCACCAATTGTGCAAGTTCTCCCACTTAAAAAGATGAAAGGCCTTTAATTTTCATCATAGGTATACCTCAACTATGAGAGACATAATGAGAAAAAAAAATCCATAAAATCACATTGTCTGATTTTCAAAGAATTTATTAGCAAATTATGGTGGAAAATAAGTATTTGGTCACCTACAAACAAGCAAGATTTCTGGCTCTCACAGACCTGGAACTTCTTTAAAGGGGTACTCCGCTGCTCAGTGTTTGGAACAAACGGTTCAGAACGCTGGAGCCGGCGCCAGGAGCTTGTCTCCTCTTTCCTCCACTCGTTACCTGTATTAATAGCACCTCTTTGAACTTGTTATCAGTATAAAAGACACCTGTCCACAACCTCAAACAGTCACTCTGCAAACTCCACTATGGCCAAGACCAAAGAGCTGTCAAAGGACACCAGAAACAAAATTGTAGACCTCCATCAGGCTGGGAAGACTGAATCTGCAATAGGCAAGCAGCTTGGTGTGAAGAAATCAACTGTGGGAGCAATTATTAGAAAATGGAAGACATACAAGACCACTGATAATCTCCCTCGATCTGGGGCTCTACACAAGATCTCACCCCCTGGTGTCAGAATGATCACAAGAATGGTGAGCAAAAATCCCAGAACCACATGGGGGAACTTAGTGAATGACCTGCAGAGAGCTGGGACCAAAGTAACAAAGGCTACCATCAGTAACACACTATGCAGCCAGGGACTCAAGTCATACAGTGCCAGACGTGTCCCCCTGCTTAAGCCAGTACATGCCTGGGCCCATCTGAAGTTTGCTAGAGAGCATTAGGATAATCTAGAAGAGTATTGGGAGAATGTCATATGGTCAGATGAAACCAAAGTAGAACTTTTTGGTAAAAATTCAACGCATCATGTTTGGAGGAGAAAGAATGCTGAGTTGCATCCAAAGAACACCATACCTACTGTGAAGCATGGGGGTGGAAACATCATACTTTGGGGCTGTTTTTCTGCCAAGGGACCAGGACGACTGATCCATGTAAAGGAAAGAAAGAATGGGGCCATGTATCGTGAGATTTTGAGTGAAAATCTTCTTCCATCTGCAAGAGCATTGAAGATGAAACGTGGCTGGGTCTTTCAGCATGACAATGATCCCAAACACACAGTCCATGCAACAAAGAAGTGGCTTCGTAAGAGTGGCCTAGCCAGTCTCCAGATCTCAATCCCATAGAAAACCTTTGGAGGGAGTTGAAAGTCCGTGTTGCCCAGCAACAGCCCCAAAACATCACTGCTCTAGAGGAGATCTGCATGGAGGAATGGACCAAAATACCAGCAACAGTGTGTGAAAACCTTGTGAAGACTTACAGAAAATGTTTGACCTCTGTCATTGCCAACAAAGGGTATATAACAAAGTATTGAGATTAACTTTTGTTATTGACCAAATACTTATTTTCCACCATAATTTGCAAATAAATTCTTGAAATATCAGACAATGTGACTTTATGGATTTTTTTTTTCATTATGTCTCTCATAGTTGAGGTATATCTATGATGAAAATTAGGGATCGACCGATTATCGGTATGGGCGATATTATCGACCGATAATCACGATTTTGGGCATTATCGGTATCGGCAATTAACTTGCCGATAAGCCGATAATGCCCCACCCACCGCACCGCCCCCACCGCATCGCGACTGCGATCATTTTAAGTGGGAGAACTTGTACAATTGGTATATGCAAAGTGTGTCCCTACCCCCAGACTGTAAGGTTATCCTAGACTCTTATTTACCAATCAGGGGGCCTCCAGCTGTTAAAAAACTACAACTCCTAGCTTGCCTGGGCAGCCAAAGGCTGTCTTGCATGCTGGGGGTTGTAGTTTTGCAACAGCTGGAGGCACCCTGGTTAGGAAATACTGTCCTAGACAAATAAAAAAAAAAAAATAATGCAACTGCATTTACAGCAATTCCCTGATATGTATCTATTCTCTGAAACTGTGTGAACAGAGAGATTGGTTAACAGAGTAGGATAAGCTGGTAGGACGATCAGATTACTGCTATTGCCCTGCAAGCCTTTAGCAGAATATGGGCTATTACTTACAGCAGCTGGTATTCTGCCTGTGGCCCAGCAGACATTGGCTATTATGAGATTATGCAATGACAGAGTCGTTTTCAGACTTGTGAATTGACTGTGATTGCTCTTAACTTTTATTGGGTCACATATTGATAACATTAGCGTATTGTGAAGGTAAACAGAAGATTGTAGTCAAAATGTGTCAGTTTAGAATTAGTAGTGTTCAGGATACATTTCTCTTATATAAGACTTAGAACTTGTGTTGTTTCCTGGACGTGGCTTTGACTGCTCAAATTGCTAATATCAGTACATAGGTGATGGGGAAGATAACAGTATGACCATAGGAATGTTTAATCTTAACAGACTTAACAGAGAATTGGAAGTATTAATGACTCCTACAAAAGCTAATAAGAAGTCAGGTGCCCACTGGGCATTCATCAGCCAGGGCAGTGTCCTGTGCTATAGGTTATAAACCACCTAAACTTTGTTTCCCTATAGATAGGATTTACTTGATGCTGCTATTAAGCATATAGTGTCCTTATGTTAGCAGTAAAGAGTAAATAAACCATATGTCTTTGTTGTATACAGTACCAACAAGCATTTCAGCAACAATTTCTTCAGCAACAATATTTGATGCACTCCATATACCAGCAACAACATATCACACCTCAGTATCCAGCCATGGTAAGTCCGTAGAACATCAGTGATTTACTATTGTTTGTGTAACTACATTCAGCGGGCTTTAGGATTATATAAGTGTGCTTTGCTGTTTATTAGTTTAATTCATTTGTAGGCTGTCAATTCACTTCAGTATGGGATACAGGACAAGGAGAATCAACACTGATTCAAGCAAAGGAAAAATGGCCAGCACAACAACCTAATACACAGGTGCCCGCTGCTGTGGCAAATACAAAATGTACAAAGAAGAAAGTTGCAACAGCACTCTAGGTCAAAAAATGGAGGCTCTTAGCGCACTTTTTGATCACACATTTTGGACACATTTTGATCAAAAAGTGCGCTAAGAGCTTCCATTTTTTGACCTAGAGTGCTGTTGCAACTTTGTTTTTTGTACTGATTCAAGCAGACAGTGTCTTTGACAGGGCTGGTGAGTGCACTGTAAGCTAGCAGGCATTTAGGTAACCTGACTAGGACTGGGATATAATTGGAACATGATAGACTGTGATTACTAGGAAATTAGAAGGAAGGGAGAGATATGTAGCACAAAGGCTTTACAGATGAACTGTACATGAGGATCTAAGAGCTCAGAGAAGTTTTAATATATTGCTAAAACTGTACCTGTCATATCACAGAAAACAAAATAATGCTCATATATGTTACTCACTAGATTCTTTACATGTATGTTTTATGGGTCTAGCTTCTTTATATAGCTCACAAATCCATTTGATCTGCAGCTCACTCATTCTGACATCCACTGTTCAGGAAGGGGCATGACCTTACACAGTAAGTTAGTAGTGGGGGAAAACAGGGAGATCTTGTGAATGTGTCAATTTCTGGAAAATGGAGAAGTATATTATTACCATGTTTAGGCACAAACAACTGACCTGTGGGACCCAAGGTATGAATTCCCAACCAGCCCCCAGTTGGTAAAGTTGGGAGGTGGAAGCAACATCAATGCCAACCCTGCTGAGGTCTTATCCAATTGCAAAAGTGTTTCAATGGACGGTTCATAAGATGAAATTAAATAGTGCATTCCATTTAGGAGCTTATTAAAAATGTGAGTTTTTATCAGACACTGAAATTTCTTAATATTGAAAGTTGCGATTTCTCTGTGGGAGATATATGCATCCTTTTTCTGTAATCTCCCCTTTGTTGTGGGTGCATGGAGCCAGTCTTTCGATTTATATGGGCTCTTCAGCCTTATCCACAGTACAGGTGATCAGTATTAGATTGGCAGGGGACTTACTTCCAGAAACCCCATTGATAAACTGTTTAAAGGGGGCTTGGTGCTCATGCGAGCACAGCAGCCCCCTCAGAGTTTACCTCAGCCTGTACTTGCAGTGGCCATACTAGTGGGGCAAGGTACTTTAACAGGAGGGCAACAGTACCATGCATTGCAGCTGATCATCAACCAAAAGATGAAGCAAACTTTAGAAACTGACGGTCTTCCCCAGAATAGGCGAATAATATTACATAGTCTGACTCCGAGCACACGCTACTGATTTATTATTTTTGGCCTATTCGAAGGGTAGACCATAATTGTTTTTATTTTTTATTTGGATAATCTATTTAATAATAGCTGTGTGAACAAAAACCTATCAATAAAATATGCAGAACAGTGATCAGAAATCATGAAAAATATATAAACTGAAATCTTTATAAGTCCATGCAAAGTATATAATCCAATAAAATCAATCAAAATGACAAATCTTTATGTGAAAGGCTCATCAGGTATCATTCATTGCACTTGCACTTTATTTTTCTGTAGTAGAATTTGAGTCTGTTATCACTTGTTTTGTCTGCAGTCCATAGGTCTTACTACATGGGCTTTTCTATTCTTTGCTTGGTATATGCATTTGCTTTACATCCTGTGTACTGCCTTTTATTTGGATATTTTGGAGTTTTTTGCGTTATTATGCCTACAACTTGCATTTATTTTTAGTTGACCTTTTGCTTCTTTTATTGTAAGATACCCTCCTACTTTATCTTTTCTGGTGCTTTGGATCAACTCCTTTTTATTGAGTTTATTGGATTATAAACTGTGCATTGAGTAATAAAGTTTTCATATTATTCATTTTTCATGATTTTTTTTTGTTATTGCAGTTCTACATATTTTATTGATAGATTTGTCTGACCACAGTGCTCTCTGCTGCCACATATGTTCATGTGAAGAACTATCTGAGCAGGAGGAGTTTGCTATGAGGATTTGCTCCTGCTTTTGACAGTTTCTGACATGGACAGAGGTGGTAGCAGAGAGCACTGTGATCATACTGGAAAGAACTACACAACTTCATCTACAGCATACAGCAGCTGATATATATACTGAAAGGATTAAGACTTTTAAAAAGAAGTAATTTACAAATCTGTTTAACTTTCTGGCACCAGTTGATAGAAAAACAATTACCTCTGGAGTACCCCTATAAGGACCTTGTTATATTGGTGGGTAGTTTTGAATGTATGGCTGTGCAAAGGAAAGCAAGGGAATTAGCCTGGGGTATCAGAAAATTGGCATGTAAAAAGTATGTTAGGAATTTAATCTGCACAATATATATTCTTTAATGTATTTTTGTAACCAGGTTCACCAGTATCAACAGATTCAGTTACAACAGCAGCAGCAGCAGCAGCAAGCCCTGCTTCATCATCAGTCTCATCCTCCTCAGTATCTGACCTCTCCTCAGGAGTTCACTCCAGCCTTAGTATCATATGTCGCTCCCCACCAAGAGCATGCAGGAGCAATAAGAAACTTGTGTAATACTAACATGTAAGTAACTATTTAATATGACTTTAAGAGCAATAGACATTTAAAAAGCAGACATACTGATACACATTGTTTTCTTTACACTGATGTTGAATTTGGTATAGCTGTAATCATACTGACCCACAAAATAAAGTTATCTTGTTATGTATATTGCATGGTGAATGGCATAAAAAAAGCTGTAGTGACTGTTTTTGTCTAGTTTCTCAGAAAGTAGAATATAAAGTGGTCAAAATGTCCTTTGTACCCTAAAATGGTATCACTAAATACATAAGTTCACCCTACAAAAAACAAGCCCTCACACAGCTACATGAACAGGAAATAAAAGGTATAGCTCTCAGAAGATAATGACACAAAAACAAATGATTGAAGGCATATTCCCATCTCAAACACTTATGGTATATCCACTAGGTAAGCCAGAAATGTCTGATAGATGTGGGTCTCACCTTTCTTAAGAATAAGCTGGCTAGATGGCCTGCATACAGCAGCAACTGGGCCATGAATGTTTGAGAGAGCATTTTCCCTTTAAATAAATAAATAAATAAATATATATATAATAAAGTTGATATCACTGTAACTGTATTGAGTCTTAGAATAAGGTAAGCAAGTCTATTATACTACACAGTGAACACTAAGAAAAGAATGCTAAAAATGTAGCCCCATTGTTCCAGTTGAACACAGACCCTACTCTGAAACTTGACGGACCCCACTGTAAGTCAGTAGTGTCTGTTGGGCATCAGTGGTCTCCCTCTTGCAATGGATCTGGATAAGAATTTTCGGGTTTCTTTTTAAACATAAACAGATTTGTTTTCCATATTATGGCTTATTTTTGGCGCCACCAATTCTACTTTGTAATGACATCAGTCATTTTGCCCAAACATCTACGGTGAAACGAAAAAAAAAATCATTGTGAGGCAAAATTGAAAAAAAAAAAAAACGCTGTTTTGTAACTTTTGGGGGCTTCCGTTTCTACGTAGTACATTTTTCGGTAAAATCGACACCTTATCTTTATTCTGTAGGTTCATACGATTAAAATGATACCCTACTTATATAGGTTTGATTTTGTTGTACTTCTGGAAATAATCATAACTACATGCAGGAAAATTAATACGTTTAAAATTATCATCTTCTGACCCCTATAACTTTATTTTTGCGCGTATGGGGCGGTATCAGGGCTAATTTTTTGCACCGTGATCTGACGTTTTTAGCGGTACCATTTTTGCATTGATAGGACTTATTGATCGCTTTTTATTCATTTTTTCATGATATAAAAAGTGACCAAAAATGCACTATTGCCGTGGCCCCGTGTTATAGATCGGGGGCAGACACATGATGTTCCAGTACGTCATGTGTCCTTAAGGGGTTAAAGGGGTATTATCCAAAGCATAAGGGATAAGATGTATGATCACAGGGGTCCCACTGCTGGGGATTCACGCGATCTCGGTGCAGCCCCGGCCGTCACGCCCCTTCCCATAGACATGAATGGAGGGGGTGTGATGTGACGTCACTAGGGGGCGTGGTCATGATGTCTTGTCCCCGTCTCTGAGGCAGCACCTGGGAGAGCCGTGGGGCTGCACCGAGATCATGGAGGCCCCCAGCGGTGGGACCCCTGCGATCATACATCTTATCCCCTATTCTTTGGATAGGGGATAAGATGTATAAACCTGGAATACCCCTTTAACCAATGTCATGCTGCTTAAAGGGGTACTCCACTTTAGAAAAACTTATCTCCTATCCACAGGATGGGAGACATGTGCCAGATTGCAGGGAATCAGACCTCTGTGACCCCCTGCGATCTCCCAAATGGAGATCTCTTACTCCTGGACCCTGCTTTTCCCTGCTGAGTCATCCACAACACTGGCCCCCACCTTCCTAGAAGGCCTCCTAGTGCTGAACAATGATGGCACTGCTGTCTCGGAAGGTGGGAGCTGATGTTGTGGATCACTCAGCAGCATCGATGCAGCATCCAGAGGTGAGAGACTGGGCTCCATTCTGGAGATTGTGGAGGGGTCCCAAAGGTTTGACCCTCCGCATAAATAGGGGATAAGTTTATCTAAAGTGGAGGACCTGATTAACTCTCTGTTAGTTAGATTACATCTAAATGCCTGCTAAACATTGCGGGAGACTTAAGTAGTCAGACTAGTTTTGCAGGGGTTATTAGGTAGATTAGAATTAGATTGCATAATCTAGATAACTGAAGGTGTGGTAAATACACAAATTAAAATGTCATTAATATAAATTGTTACTGAAATAAGTGAAAAGCAGAACATTCTAATAATGTAATGAGCTACAATATACTTTTCAATTATTATTTTTTTTAAAATTATTTTCAATGAAATGAGAAATATAGATAACTGAAATAATAATAATTAACAAGTGACAGACACAGCTGTCCGCTATGAAGAGTAAATCGTTGACTTTTAGGAACAAGGTTAGGAACAAGGATAACAAACAGGAAAAACATCCCTGTGAAGGGAGAAGAACAGAACAGTATGCCTGACTGCGTTTTAAACATAAGTGTTTATCTGCTCATGTATCTTGTAGTGAACAGTCATAGGAGATTTATCATTCTTTTCAAACGTAAGGCTTTTATATGAATTTTTTTTTAACTTACTTTTGCTTACATGCAACCTATTTATCAAATAGTCGCACGACCTGGGAAACCCACTTACAAAAGTATTTTTTAAAGCAGTAAAGTTTTCCATTATATTAATAGCCGGAGTTCTTTATCAACCCTTTATTACCAGTAGTGTTGCTAGAGAGTGACGGGGAGGGGGGGGGGGCGTACTGCATCGGGTGACACCCTGACTGGCCTGCCTGGCATTAAATAGCTGCGCTTCAACTATTCCGCAACAACCCATCCACCCTCCTCAGAATAAAAAACATACTATGCCGCACCATAAATATCCATACTCTGGAGGCTTTTTTGTTTAATATTGAGACCGCAAGTTATGACGTTGGTGGGTGGAGTCTTGCTTCGCTGCACTGAGGCCTGAGTTTACGTCAGGAAGACAGCGCAGCACGAACAGGCACATAAACAATAGTGAAGCCACAAAAAAAATGAAAAAAAATTAAAATGCTTGGTATGTTACCCACCCCAAAATGTGCATGAAGCTGTATTACTATGGATGTTTCTTTTTTTTTTAAGGAAAAATTTTAGCACCACTTATGGGTTATTTACATAGTCTGTAAATATTTAGTGGGTACGCCAGCATGTACGTGTCCTAAAATTAACAAGGTGTACAGTTTGTATTTTCTACCTTAAAATGAATAGTTATTAGTTATATCATTCATTTTTTTCTATACCTAACATTCATTATTGTAGTAGCTTTGTTTCATGATGCAGAACAAGAACAGTTGTTAAAGTGGGTGTTATTTCCTTTTCTGCAGATGTATGCACTTTGTGTAAGCCAGGTTGGACCTGGAATACATATGCTACTTTTAAATGGAGAGGCAACCTTTTTTTTCATAAATAGAGACTATAGCATTTGATAAATACATGACTACTGCAAAGTAAAAAAAAAAAAAAAAAAAAAAAAATTACTTCATGAGCAGATATCAGAAATGTGCTTTGGAATAAGCAAAAATCAAAAAGTTGCAGCATGTATAGAAAAGTCGCACGTGCGCAAGTACGTGCAACTTTTTTACACAAAAAAAAATCTATGGAGCTTGATAAATCTCCTTCATAGTGATTAGTGTGCCAAACCAATAGGATTATGATGAGTTACAATATAATATCGTGTAAAGGGTCATTTTATTTTCCCATCCACCCCAAAATGGTACTACACCCTACAACTCTCCCTACCAAAGAGCCCTCCCACAGCTCCATGCAGAGAAAAATATCAAAGTTATTATATTAGGATTAGAATTTAAGTAGTAAAACTATATGAATGGGGTATTGCTGTAATCATACTGACTTGCAGAACAAAGTTAACATCTCAGTTTTACCGCACAATGAATAGGCATGGTTTTTATGGTAAAACAAAGGGTGCCAATGAAAAGTAAATTTGTTCTTAAAAAAAAAACCCTTATGAATACAAATCTGCCTTTGGCTCGCAAACTGCAGTTGACTTTTTTTTAAAAAAGCAAAAAAATCTATTTATTTTATTTATTAACCCCTTAAGGACCGGGTGTTTTTCGGTTTTTGCTCTTTCGTTTTTTCCTCCTTACCTTTAAAAAATCATAACTCTTTAAATTTTGCACCTTAAAATCTGTATTATGGCTAATTTTTTGCGCCACCAATTCTACTTTGTAATGATATCAGTCATTTTACCCAAAAATCTACAGCGAAACGGGGAAAAAAAATCATTGTGCAACAAAATTGAAAAAATACAGCCATTTTGTAACTTTTGGGGGCTTCCGTTTCTACGTAGTACATTTTTCGGTAAAAATGACACCTTATCTTTATTCTGTAGGTCCATACGGTTAAAATGATACCCTACTTATATAGGTTTGATTTTGTTGTACTTCAGAAAAAAATCATGGAATACATGCAGGAACATTTATGTGTTTAAAATTGTCATCTTCTGACCCCTATAACTTTTTTATTTTTCCGTGTTCAGGGCGCTATGAGGGTTAATTTTTTGCGCCGTGATCTGAAGTTTTTGTTGGTACCATTTTTGCATTGATCTGACTTTTTGATCGCTTTTTATTCATCTTTTCATGATATAAAAAGTGACCAAAAATGCGCTATTTTGGAATTTGGAATTTTTTTGCGCGTACGCCATTGACCGTGCGGTTTAATTAGTGGTATATTTTTTTAATTCGGACATTTCCGCACGCGCCGATACCACATATGTTTATTTTTGTTTTTATTTACAGTTTTTTTTTATTATTGGAAATGCCGGGTGATTCAAACTTTTATTAGGGGAAGGGATAATTCAAAGGGTTAATGATTTTTTTACACTTTTCTTTTGCAATATTATTAATATTAGGGGACTATAACATTGCATTTACTGATCTTTAACAGTGTTCAATGCATCTCCATAGGGATGCAATGATCAGTGTTTTCGGCGATTGATTGCTCAAGCCTGGATCTCAGGCTTGAAGCATTCAATCGGCGATCGGACTGCAGGAAGGAAGGTAAGCGACCTTCCTCCTGTAGTACAGCTGTTCGGCATGCCGCGATTATACCACGGCGATCCCGAACAGCTCCCTGAGCTAACCAGCACTTTTTACTTTCACTTTTAGCCGCGTGGCTCAGCTTTGAGGCTAAAGGGCTAATAGCGCGCGGCACCGCGATCAGTGCCGCGCGCTATTAGCGGTGGGTCCCGGCTTCACTATGACGCCGGGTCCGCCGTGATATGATGCGGGGTCACCGTGGGACCCCGTGTTATATCACTGGAGCGGGACCAAGGACGTACTCATACGTCCTTGGTCCTTAAGGAGTTATATAGATTCAAATACAGTCCATTAAAGGGAATCTGTCAGTAGTTTTATACTTTCTAAACTGCTGTAACATATATGTTACAAGTGATATAGGATATAACAGATATAGGAGGTACTAGAGAGAACTTTCTAAGGGCTCATGCACCCTAAGGAACTTTCTTGTGGAATTTACTTGCTGAATTTTCTTAGTGAAAAAACTGAAATCCTCTACTTTTCCATGAAGATCTATGAAAGATCAATGAAAGGTCTGGACAAGGATTATTTTCTGCTCCAAGAATGGACATGTCAATTCAAAAGAAAATAATTCTCATCAGAAGCTTTATGGGACTTTGATTCCACAAAGATTCCAAGCAGAATTTGAGACAGAATCTACATGGAATTTCTGCTGTAATCTGCCACAAATTACCTAGCATGCACTGTTTTTTTATTTCAGCTTTTCCATTAAAGAAATTCAGCAAGTGAATTCTGCCAGAAAGTTCCACAGTGTGCATGAGCCCATAAGGGGGGTTATCCTGTGATTTGTTTTATTTTTCCATTCTGCCTGGGCTGCAAAAAGAAAAATAACAAACCTTAAATGCCCACTGTAATTTGTAAAAACATTTGGCATGTCAATCATTTTGATTAGGAGGTCAAGCCAGGAAGAGAAGTTCGCACTCAGCATGTTCTCTCTTGGCTTTGTGTCACGTGATCAAGACAAAATTGCAGTGTAAGTCTTAAGAGTGTGTCTTGATTGTGTGACGCAGAGGCAGGGAGAGGGTATGCAGCAACACAGACATCTCCCGGATCGTTCTTCTGATCAACAGAGGTCTGAACAAGCCCCACCGATCAAAATTTTTGACATGTCGCTGGGACATGCCGAAAGTTTTTACCAATGACATGTCGCTCCTTCGGTACGTAGATATCATTCTCCCATCCTCTGGCTCTGTTCTTCTTCCAGCAGTGTCATGTAACGGGCCCGGCTATCTTCCTGATCTATTACATCACTCTGACGCTCAGCGTATCACCAGCTGAGGCGGGATATTGCTGTGGGTCCGGTGATAAGCTTAGTGCAGTGTTACGGGTCAGGCTCTAGAATGCAGAGGAAGACTAGGGCTGGAGTACTGGAGGGTGATATTTGTGCACCAGGGGAGCGGCAGAAGGTAAAGTTCCAGTTTCTTTTTGCAGCCCGGACAAAATGAAAAATTGCCCGTGTGGCAGTACATGTGGCATATATAGTACAGTATACAACAGAAAAGAAGTTTAAATCTCTCTTACACCATATGCAATTGAACAGAGAAGTTTCCAGTGATAATGAGTCTAATTTTGCACACCTTCCTTTGATGTGTCAAGCTTCAATAGGTAAATGTATATTTACTGTATCTGGTATTGTTTCAGATCTGCCAATATACCAGGAAAGGAACCAACTTCTAGCTTAGCAAAACAGAACAGCAACAATCCCCCGGACATGTCTGGCTGGAATCCATTTGGTGATGATAACTTCTCAAAGTTAACAGAAGAAGAGGTGCTGGACAGAGAATTTGACCTCCTGAGATCAAGTAAGGGGACATTGAAGGCTTAATTTACTTCTCAATAAATTGGACATACAAAACTCTCAGCCAGAATTTGCCCTGATTTATGGACCACAATTAAACATAAAAACTTCTTTCTACGTGTCTGAAGGGCAACATTGTGTCCAGGTACATTACATGTAAAAAAAAAACATGGAAAGGGCTTGTAAAGAGAAGACATTATCAATGACATGTACAAGGAGAGACTTTTTTGTCTCTTATTATTATTTTTTTTATTATTATTATTATTTTTAAACCATTTTTATCTACTTCATTCGGACCAGTGATGCCCTATGATGATGCCTGAAAGAAGAGTTGGCCCTTTTTCAGATTACATTAATGATTGCAAAATCCATCTGATATGTCTCTGCCTGTAACAGTCACTTTTGTGTTCCATAATATGTTGAATAAATCTGTTCATCTCCTGTTTTCCTTGTTTTGCTTGTATACAGTAGAATCTAATCTTTCCATCCTAGACTCATGAATTCTTAAGTCTACTCTCTCAAAAATAATCTAGATTGCCAGCAGCTTCTGACAAAAACAACCAGCACCTGTTCTTTCACTTAATGTCTATCTGTATGTTTCCACTCACTAACCAGACCATACTGCATGCAATTGTCTTTTCTTCAATGTGTTGGGTAGTGGAATGCATGATCAAAACCTAGAAATAGCGTATTCTTAAAGTGGTTGCCAACTGAAATGCATTGTAACAGATATCTTATTCATGTAGCATTAAGAAAGGTAGAATTTTTTTTCAATACCGATCAGCCTCCCTGGTCATCCTCCTGCCTTCAGCTCAGTGGCAATTCCGCTTAGGTAACTTAAAGAGGACATGTGACCAATCCCCTAAAAATAATTGCATTATCATTAACCCCTTAAAGGGGTTATCCAGGAAAAAACTTTTTTTTAGATATCAACTGGCTCCAGAAAGTTGAACAGATTTGTAAATCCCTTCTATTAAAAAATCTTAATCCGTTCAGTACTTATGAGCTGCTGAAGTTGAGTTGTTCTTTTCTTTCTAAGTGCTCTCTGATGATGTTAGTAACAGTATTCCTATAACCTAGAGTGGGTCTAATACCTCTGGTGGCCAATGCTGATAAAGGTCTTAAAAGCTATGGACACTTTTGCAGTGATTTTTAAATTATTTTTTTTTAATTCTTGATTTGTTTTTTTAATACAAAATAAGGCAACTTTGTAAATAGTCTTTATTAAAAATGTCCTACCATTTAGCCTTTACTTAGAGAAAGATAAGTCTTTAAGACAAACTCGGTGCTAGAGATAGCAGTATGCAGACTCAGATAATAGATAAGGGGGAGAAAAATCTGGGAGGACAGCTCACAAGGCCGTCTGTTGGTGAGAACAGGATAAACAGTGTACAAGTATAAAGAGCAAATAGAGCTCACACAGCAAACTTCAGAGGCTCTAGGAGCAAAAGTAAGAACCTTTTAAAAGACCTATGGAGAAAATGTTTTGTGCCATAAGTACAAGGCAAAAATAAATGAATGCCAACAGTGTCCATAGCTTTTAACATTGATATTCATAACCCGTGCTGGTCTATGTGTACCTATAATTTAAAGATTTCAAATGAAGAAAAGGTGCAGATGCTCCAGCTCCCAAATAGAAATAATATTTAAAAGTCAAAAATTTAATTAATCCATATTAAAAATAGGGAACAACAAAAATCCATGTGAGGTGCCATGACTAAGAACCGCACGGTTCGAAACTCGTCGGCGTTTCAGCTTTGTTTTTAACCTCAAGTGGATTTTTGTTGTTCCCTATTTTTAATATGGATTAATTAAATTTTTGACTTTTAAATATTATTTCTATTTGGGAGCTGGAGCATCTGCACCTTTTCTTCATTTGATATTGTTCATACCAAGATGCGGCTTGGACTGCCGCTCCCTGCTCTCAAACTTTTCCTGATCCTCCTGTTAAGATGAAATCTTCAAGGCGGTGAGCTGGTTGCTTTTTGCATTTATATATTTTTTCATTTTATAATTTAAAGAGGTTTTCAGATAAAATAATTCATGGCTAAAAATACAGTAATTAAACTATGACCATTAGGTCATGTAAGACCAACAGTGACATTGCAGAGGTCAAAAGGATGGAAACAAAGTTTGCTGTTTGTTAATGTGCCCACTTGATGGCAGCAAAATACGTATTATCTCTTGAATTAACTTCATATTTGCACAGTGATGATTATAGTATTTCTGAATGTAAAATAATAAGACATTATACTTTAGAACTAGTCAGCTTGTGCAGAAAAACATGATTCAGTCCTTTTAGGCTTTCTAAACTAGATTTTCACACGATTTACAGGTTACATATAAAAGTTGAGTAACATTGCAACACACTTTATCTTGTCTTATATAGCTAATTCATATTCAGTGATGCTTTTTAAGTTTGACAGACACACCTTAGATCATATGATTTTGTACATTGTGTTGAATGTTCTGCTGGAAGATTAATTTTTCTACACTAGATTACTGTACATTATTAAGCATCCCAGAATGCAATTCAGCAGTTTGGTCTTTGAAGACTGAACTAGCTGAGGCTGCTAGTATACATAAGTCAGGTGTTACAAAGCCAGAAGGATTGTTAATGCAGTTCTTTTGTGCAATAATGTTAGTAATGGGGTAAATTTAGAGATGGGAAAGCCTCAGTTTTTCCCCCCGAAAAAAAGGAGTATGGAATTTGTTGTTTTATATTGATAAAGGATAGGTTTATAGCATGGTAACCAAACTATAGAACAGTGGTCTTCAACCTGCGGACCTTCAGATGTTGCAAAACTACAACTCGCAGCATGCCCGGACAGCCGTTGGCTGTCCGGGCATGCTGGGGGTTGTAGTTTTGCAACATCTGGAGGTCCGCAGGTTGAAGACCACTGCTATAGAACATTAAGACCTTCATGAAAGTCAGCTAAAAATATTTGTAAGTTCTCCAGTCTTACATGAAGACAAGCAAATCCTGGTTTCCAATTTAAATACTGATACTTTTTAAAGAAGAGCAATAGGCATTTCTGTCTCTAGGGGCGCTGCAGGGAAAAAGGTTTCAGATTAGTTTGGTTGTTGCTGGGCTTCATCTTGTTGGTATTACAGTAGTTGATGTTCCTGTCCTCTCAGATTTATCTTAATGGACATTTATCTATCTGATTCCTATTAATATTTTTTGAGTCTGCCTAACTATTAAAGAGGTACTCCGGTGTTTAGACATCTTATCCCCTATCCAAAGGATAGGGGATAAGATGCCTGATCGCGGGAGTCCCACCGCTGGGGACCCCCGTGATCTTGCACCCCGTTTGTAATCAGTCCCCGGAGCGTGTTCGCTCCGGGTCTGATTAACGGCGACCACAGGGCCGACTGTGTGACGTCACGCCTCCGCCCCCATGTGATGTCACGCTCCGCCCCTCAATGCAAGCCTACGGGAGGGGGGGTGATAGCTGTTACGCCCCATCCCATAGGCTTGCATTGAGGGGCGGAGCGTGACATCACACGGGGGCGGAGGCTTGACGTCACACGCTGTCGGCCCTGTGGTTGCCGGTAATCAGACCCGGAGCGAATGCGCTCCGGAGACCGATTACAAACGGGGTGCCGCGTGCAAGATCACAGGGGTCCCCAGCGGTGGGACTCCCGCGATCAGGCATCTTATCACCTATTCTTTGGATAGGGGATAAGATGTCTAAGCACCGGAGTACCCCTTTAAATAGTTTAGTTTTCCTTATCCTCCTCTAGTGAGACCAACATCCAGCTTTGAAATTATTTTTTTTTTGTAATACTATTTTTACTCTGTTTTTCCAAATTTTTCAGAAAATGCTATGTTATATACTGCTATGTTATATCTCTAGGTATATCCAAACTATAAAGTTATAATAATAGTTTTAATAAGAATAGCAAAAAGGGACAGAGAGAGGTTAGGCTGGGTTCACACCACGTTTTCTTAAATACGGTTCCCGTATACGGTTGGGAGGAGGGGGGCGGGGCTTAATCGCGGCGCCCGCACTCAGCCGTATTCGGGAACCGTATTTAATGCAAGTCTATGAGCCGACCGGAGTGAACCGCAGCCTCCGGTCGGCTTCGTTTTCGGCCGTATGCGGTTTCCCGGCCGCAGGCAAAAACGTTCACAGTGCCCATTCTGATATGCAGGACAGGGCAAGTGCTCTAATGTAGATAATCCTTTCTGTAGCCACTCTACACTGTAGATATACTATGACGTTCTTAAAGGACTACTCCCGTGGAAAACTATTTTTTTTTCAAATCAACTGGTGCCAGAAAGTTCAACAGGTATGTACATTACAAAAATCTTAACCATTCCAGTACTTATCAGCTGCTGTATGCTCCACAGGAAGTTGTATTTCTTACTGGAGTTCTTTTCTGTCTCACCACAGTGCTCTCTGCTGACACCTCTGTCTGTGTCAAGAACTGTCCAGAGTACAAGCAAATCCCCATAGCAAACCTCTCCTGGACAGTTGCTGACATGGACAGAGGTGTCTGCAGAGAGCAATGTGGTCAGACTGAAAAGAACTCCAGAAAGAAATACAACTTCCTGTGGAACATACAGCAGCTGATAAGTACTGGAAGGATTAAGATTTTTTAATAGAAGGAATTTACAAATCTGTTTAACTTTCTGGCACCAGTTGATTTAAAAAAAAAATAGTTTTCCACCGGAGTACCCCTTTAAATAGAGAATCCCCCTTTATTGAAGGCATTAACCAGAATTAGAAAAAATAGCTGCTTTTTCTAAAAACAGTGCCACACCTGTCTGTAGGTCATGTGTGGGTTTACAACTCTTTTCCATTCAGTTCTGTGAAACTGAGCTTCAACCAAACCAAGGACAAAGAAGAAAGCAGCTATGCTTTCTATGTAACCTCTCTAACTCCAGCTTCTCCTACTGTCATTGATGAAATTGGGTTTTCATACTGGACAACCCCTGCTATAAGCTTGTGTTTACATACATCCACTGCATGATCTAAAGTACAGTAGTATTCTTGTATCGATAAAATGATGAAAATCGCTGTCAACAATTTTCATTATCAGTTCATTGGTCGATCTATTATAGTGATCCCTCAACTTTCAACAGGCTCAACATACAATATTTTCTACATACAATGGTCTTTTCTGGACCATTGTAACTTGAAACCAGACTCAACATACAATGCTATGGACAGTCCAGATCTGCGAAATAGGTCAATGGCTGCAAGATCTGACCAATCAGAATGGGCATTCATTGGTAAAACATATATGTATTACTGAAGCGTATGCACTGAATTCTTGTCTGGTAGTGCCCCCTATAGTACAGGGAGGTATTACATGTTCTGTACTGCTCTTAACCTGTACCAGGGTAAGCTGCTCCTTTGGACACCAAGAAAGGGCAGCTCCATTTTTCTTTTTTAGGACATTGCGTGTACTGTACAGGACCCTGAAGAAGCTCCTGTCCTCTACATAGACAGTGATTACAGCTCCCAGCAGATCTTTCTTACTTTTATATGTAAGGATTTGCTTTATCTGTATTAGTTATCTACTTAGTTTTGTTTAACCCTCACTTTTTCCTATTTTTGGATGACATTTTGGTGGCTTCAGAACCAATTACCAGGTTTCCATAGAGTTATGGTCTCAACATACAATGGTTTCAACATACAATGGTCGTCCTGGAACCAATTAATATTGTAACTTGAGGGACCACTGTACTTGTTCTTCGTGACCTGCTGGCTGCCTTTAACTGTGCCCAAATCATCCAGTAGAGGACCCTGGCTGTGCGACCCAGGAGTAGACCACAACTACAAGAGGCCCCAGGCATGTTGGAAGCAGGCTGCAAACCCTAGAGTTCTCTGGGGAGATCTGCTGGTGACTGTGGTTCTTTCTGCTGACTGGGGGTCAGTGTAGCTGCTTATTTCTCTACTACCAGGCCCCTGCCAGCCACCCTGCATTGTCAGTCAGATCTTTTGTTACCTACTGCTCCGTCATACCTCATACTATCCTTCACATACGTCACTTGTAGCATTGTGCAGGAATGGTGACGTCTGAGTTATCCTTTGTGATGTCACTGAGGCATCTACTTGTGCCCTGACCACCCGTATGCGCACGCTACAAGTTAAGGGGGCTGATTTCATAGCTTATGTGATACACCATTTATCATTGTTTGCTTTGGTAAGCAAGTTCTGAAGGCATTTCTTTCTGCTTTGGTTTTGCTTATGTGCTACATACACTGCTCAAAAAAATAAAGGGAACACTTAAACAACACAATGTAACTTCAAGTCAATCACACTTCTGTGAAATCACACTGTCCACTCAGGAAGCAACACTGATTGACAATCAATTTCACATGTTGTGCAAATGGAACAGACAACAGGTGGACATTATAGGCAATTAGCAAGACACCCCCAATAAAGGAGTGGTTCTGCAGGTGGTGACCACAGACTACTTCTCAGGTTATATGCTTTCTGGCTGAGTTTTGGTCCCTTTTGAATGCTGGCGGTGCTTTCACACTAATGGTAGCATGAGACTGAGTCTACAACCCACACAAGTGGCTCAGGTAGTGCAGCTCATCCAGGATGGCACATCAATGCGAGCTGTGGCAAGAAGGTTTGCAGTGTCTGTCAGTGTAGTGTCCAGAGCATGGAGGCACTACCAGGAGACAGGCCAGTACATCAGATGTGGAGGAGGCCGTAGGAGGGCAACAACCCAGCAGTAGGACCGCTATCTCATCCTTTGTGCAAGGAGGAGCACTGCCAGAGCCCTGCAAAATGATCTCCAGCAGGCCACAAATGTGCATGTGTCCACTCAAATAGTCAGAAACAGACTCCATAAGGGTGGTATGAGGGCCCGATGTCCCCAGGTGGGGGTTGTGCTTACAGCCCAACACCTTGCAGGACCTTTGGCATTTACCAGAAAACACCAAGATTGGCAAATTCACCACTGGCACCCTGTGCACTTCACAGATGAAAGCAGGTTCACACTGAGAACATGCGACAGATGTGACAGAGTCTGGAGACACCATGGAGAATGTTCTGCTGCCTGCAACATCCTCCAGCATGACCGGTTTGGCGGTGGGTCAGTAATGGTGTGGGGTGGCATTTCTTTGGGGGGGTTGCACAGCCCTCCATGTGCTTGCCAGAGGTAGCCTGACTGCCATTAAGTACAGAGATGAGATCCTCAGACCCCTTGTGAGACCATATGCCGATGCGGTTGGCCCTGGGTTCCTCCTAATGCAAGACAATGCTAGACCTCATGTTACTGGAGTGTGTCAGTAGTTCCTGCAAGAGGAAGGCATTGATGCTATGGACTGGCCTGCCCATTCCCCAGACCTGAATCCGATTGAGCACATCTGGGACAACATGTCTTGCTCCATCCACCAACGCCATGTTGCACCAAAGACTGTCCAGGAGTTGGCGGATGCTTTAGTCCAGGTCTGGGAGGACATCCCTCAGGAGACCATCCGCTACCTCATCAGGAGCATGCCCAGGCATTGTAGGGAGGTCATATGGGCATGTGGAGGCCTCACACACTACTGAGCCTCATTTTGACTTGTTTTAAGGACATTACATCACCAAGTTGGATCAGCCTGTAGTGTGGTTTTCCACTTTGATTATGAGTGTGACTCCATATCCAGACCTCCATGGGTTGATAAATTTGATTTCCATTGATAATTTTTGTGTAATTTTGTTGTCCGCACATTCAGCTATGTAAAGACGAAAGTATTTCATACGATTAGTTCATTCATTCAGATTTAGGATGTGTTATCTTAGTGTTCCCTTAATTTTTTTGAGCAGTATATTTATCAAACTATCACACGGGTTGATAAATTTGGAGCACATAAGCAAAACAAAAAACTCCCAGCCGAGACTTTTTTGCGACTTTGTAATACATTTGTTCAGGTACGGGAGTTTTGTACTCCAGGTCAGACCTGGAGCAGACTTGCGAAGTTTTGTAAGGGTTTTTGCTTACATGCAACTTTTGCACATCATAAATACATGACCACTGTAAAGTAAAAACTGAAATTTGCTTTGGTAAGGCTGTTTATTACTTTTTGCTTACCCACAAAAGTCGCACAAAAAAGTGCTTTGGCGCACGTGTGACTTTGTGTGCCCGCAGTAAGCAAAAAAAATAAAAAAGAGGCTCTAAATACCTTGATAAATGTCCCCCAATGTCTGCGCCTGGAGTTTGAGCTTATGCTTGGTGTAAGCCTTTGTGTCTATCACTAATGACATCTACAGCATCCCGTAGGCCATCATCCTGAAGTAAATGTGATCAGCCTGATAGCAGAGATTGGGTGGGGAAGGATGCTGA
Organism: Hyla sarda; assembly: GCF_029499605.1. NCBI lineage: Eukaryota > Metazoa > Chordata > Amphibia > Anura > Hylidae > Hyla > Hyla sarda. Next base: position 234,207,115 of record NC_079189.1, on the reverse strand, counting down.
GAGAAGAGGTGTCCGCTAGCAGTGTATTCCCTGGTACTGGTCAGGAGACAAAGCTGTCAGAATGCCATCTTGATAGGCTCTGTTTGTCATTTTTAAAGGGGTATTCACATCTGGACACACATGGCAATAAATGTCTGATAGCTGTGGGTCTCACCTTTGGATTCTGCACCTATCTCGAGGTCAATAAAACAATAAATAAAGCCCTTACATAATAAAAATTCAAATCACCGCTGGTTTCCATTTTTAAAATAAAAATACCGGTAATGTAAAAAAAAAACATTTAGTGTCACTAAACTATTAAAATATAAAATATTATGTTTTTCATTGTACATTGTAAACAAAGAAAAACCACACACTAGAATTTGTTTGGGTTCAAATCCCAATGCATACATTTTTTTTTTTTACTAAAAAACAATTAAAGAGTTCCATATACCCCCAAAACGGTACTGATAACTATAGATAACAGAAGCAAAAAATAAGCCCTAACACAGCTGCATAACAAAAAAATAGGATTTTTTTTTATATGTGAAAAATAATTGGCTAACTTACTGTATGAAAATAATCTGTAGTTGCAGCCCTAAATCAAACCGCAAACCAAGGTAAGATTTGGCCCCAAGAAGAGTAGGCACTTTTTTCTAGTGACTGATTCTATAGGCTTCTTCTACATTCTACAAGTTTCTTCTTTTGCAAACTTTTACAAAATTGTGCTAGTTTAGCACTTCATGCTATACCCAAACGATTATTTAGCAGTTGTTCAGAACAAATTTAGCAGTTGTTCAGAAAGCTACACTGGGAAAGAAGTTCAGAGGAGCTTAGAGGGTCACTTTTGCTTTAAACAACATCATTAATCAAAAAGGACTCTTATCCTAAGAAAAAAAAGCCATAAAGTCTTGACAACTAAGTTTCTCACATCTCTGCAATTTACAGTCAACTCCCTGTTGTTAGGCTCAGTCCATCTCTAGTAACAGAGAAATCAGAACAGAACACAGACATTAGGTGTGGGGCTTAACTACTGCTATGTGTAGGAGAAAACGGGAGAAAGCCTGAGCTTTGTACCTGCAATCTGTAAGCCTGTCTACATCCTCCAGACTATTATCACTGTCCCTGTAAGATTAATTAACTTCTTATCTCAGTAACAGCAGTTCAGTGCTTAGTAGCACCCTTTCCTTGATGTTTTATTAATTTCTGCTTAAATAGCAAAATGCATCAGTACACCCTTCTCCCTCCCTCCTGCCATCTATATTAGTGTACTGTAAATCATCCTCCAGCACAGTGCCACATGTTTAGTCCAGTGCACTTTTACCAGCACTATGTCATGGCATAGCATGTAGTAGGTGTTGTGCTATGATTGGTCAGTCAAGTAGAGGAAATAATGGACCTGTGCAAACAACCCAGCTCTAGTCCATCTCCTTGAAACTGACAGAATGAGATATAGTTGTGCACCATGGAGGAATGTTTCGGGTTCGGTAACAGCAGAGAGAGCACTGTCACTACTTTAAGGGGCAAATCTAACAAAACTATGCAGTTTAAAAAAAAAAAAAAATCTTTTGGAATGATAGTTAAGCTTAAAAGCATATGTGAAAAGGAAAGTTCATACATACTGTAGATAGTGAGAAAACCATCAACCTATAGATCCCTATGAATAGGAATCCAAAAATCCCTAATTTCCCATATATATTCTCTTTATGGTGAACCCACAAGCTTTATTAAAGTAATTGTGCATAAACATATAATGAAAACTCACATGAATTAAAAATTAGCAGAGCAGCAGCTCAGTGTTTGAACTAATATCTAGCTACTGTATATCAAGGCCAGTATACTCCAGCCTAATCTGATTGACTATACAAAAGTGGAGAAGCCCGGCGTGCCTGCAGTGCACGCTGAGCAAATTCTGAGCTACTGCTTTGCTTTATATTAAAATTGAGTCCCTACTCTGCCCCCCTCGACATGTTTCGCTGCCTCTGCAGCTTTATCAAGAGGTAGCGGGCATATGAGCGCGGGCGTTCTCTGAGTTATATTTATAGACTACCTTGATGTTCATTTGATATCCTGGCAGCCTATCACAAGATGCCTCAATCGCTATTCGCATCATGATTGGACATAGGCTATGATTGGCACCTCTGATAGCCCTTCAAGGAGTTGAAAAGGTATCTGCCAATCATATATGGGTATCCGCTTGGCTTCTCGGATTGGTTAAGAGACATTTTCGTCATATGCGCACTCTCATCTGCGCCGTGGAAGAGATCTCGAGACTACGGACCTGCGCGATCTCGTCTGCGCTGATACTTAGTTCCGATTGCCGGTGTTGGGTCTCAGTGCGCATGCGTACATCGGTATCTACGTCATCTGCGCGAGTTTAATATGCGCAAGAACTTAGTTTTTTGGGGCATTCTACCTATTTGATGTTCTTCCTTACAGGTATTGGTGAATAATAGTTGCTTGTACTTTTTGGAATCCAGATTATTATATGATGTCGATTATGATTTATTTCTAAGATGTAATCTATTTGGTTCATATATATACAAAAGACTTCTCTTGATATATTGTGTAATGCATCACGTCTGTATTTCGGAGTGCATTTTTATTGTGATCTTACTAAATCTTAAATATATTTTATTCAGTACATTCTATATTAACTTATGAAGTTAGTAGTTTTACTATCATGAGGGAGTCCTTTTTAAAGAATGAGTAGATATTATAATTTTTACCTATATGGTACTACATAGTTGTCCCTCTGATAGAATTAGCAGTAGGAACCTCCTATAATAAAATATCAGAGGGACAACTATGTAGTACCATATAGGTAAAAATTATAATATCTACTCATTCTTTAAAAAGGACTCCCTCATGATAGTAAAACTACTAACTTCATAAGTTAATATAGAATGTACTGAATAAAATATATTTAAGATTTAGTAAGATCACAATAAAAATGCACTCCGAAATACAGACGTGATGCATTACACAATATATCAAGAGAAGTCTTTTGTATATATATGAACCAAATAGATTACATCTTAGAAATAAATCATAATCGACATCATATAATAATCTGGATTCCAAAAAGTACAAGCAACTATTATTCACCAATACCTGTAACGAAGAACATCAAATAGGTAGAATGCCCCAAAAAACTAAGTTCTTACGCATATTAAACTCGCGCAGATGACGTAGATACCGATGTACGCATGCGCACTGAGACCCAACACCGGCAATCGGAACTAAGTATCAGCGCAGACGAGATCGCGCAGGTCCGTAGTCTCGAGATCTCTTCCACGGCGCAGATGAGAGTGCGCATATGACGAAAATGTCTCTTAACCAATCCGAGAAGCCAAGCGGATACCCATATATGATTGGCAGATACCTTTTCAACTCCTTGAAGGGCTATCAGAGGTGCCAATCATAGCCTATGTCCAATCATGATGCGAATAGCGATTGAGGCATCTTGTGATAGGCTGCCAGGATATCAAATGAACATCAAGGTAGTCTATAAATATAACTCAGAGAACGCCCGCGCTCATATGCCCGCTACCTCTTGATAAAGCTGCAGAGGCAGCGAAACATGTCGGGGGGCAGAGTAGGGACTCAATTTTAATATAAAGCAAAGCAGTAGCTCAGAATTTGCTCAGCGTGCACTGCAGGCACACCGGGCTTCTCCACTTTAGTATAGTCAATCAGATTAGGCTGGAGTATACTGGCCTTGATATACAGTAGCTAGATATTAGTTCAAACACTGAGCTGCTGCTCTGCTAATTTTTAATTCATGTGAGTTTTCATTATATGTTTATGCACAATTACTTTAATAAAGCTTGTGGGTTCACCATAAAGAGAATATATATGGGAAATTAGGGATTTTTGGATTCCTATTAATAGGGATCTATAGGTTGATAAATTAATTTAACCCTCCATATATTGGTCCGACTAGTGAATAGTGAGAAAACCATACACAAGGGCAACAGTAAGCTCTAGTCTTTTGAAAACACAGACCCTATATCCAGCATTTATTACTGGGAGAACACAACCTAATGAGTGGAATATGCAAAACTGCAAAAGTAATAAAGAAATAAAGATTGCAGGCTAAAGATTGTTTTCCATTTAAAAAGTGTCCATAGACTTTAACTTTAGCCTTGCTGATTCGGAAAATATGTACTCAATATACACAAAAAGTGTTACACTGCTGACATGCAAAATACAATGCAATATTGTATTTTATAGGCCTACTCTGTGAAACTGCCTTGTATTTTTACTGAAAATTAAAGTTTTTTTTTTTTTATATAATGTGTTCAGCTTATTGTGTTGAGTGCTTTGGTATTACAACATTTTTAGATCATTTATTGTATACATTAAAATAAATCAGGTATAAAAATGTAGGCCAAACGTGGCAGTGTTGCTTACATCAAATAGACTCCAACTTTTCGAGACAGGGGCTGCAAGTATTATTTAATTTTCAAACCTGCTCTGGAAAAATCCAAAGAGATTGTCCAGGAATATATATTATTTTATTGTTGATATTGTAAAAAATAGGCATATTCACCTCCCTCGGTCCACCCACAGCTCTTTGTCTAATGTCATTTGGTCACCGCTGATCACCACTGCTTCCCACAGAGACATGTAATCTTAGCAGAAACTGACTACACAGCCAATCACTGACAGAGGTGGAAACGACTCTATAAAGCAGGAAGTAGCATTGAGGAGCGAAGATTGGATTATGTCAGAGAGCTGAAGGGAAATGAAGTGGAAGAGTATTACTTTTTATGTTTACACAACTTCAGCCGTATAAAATATTTTTATGTACCCAGATCACCTCTATAAGTTTGAAACAAGGCATATTTATTTTTTTACAAAAATACCACCATAAAATGTAGTTAAAATGATATGGCATATTTATACAAAATAATGGGGGAGATTTATCAAAGGATTTAGACTGGTTTTTCCCATCTAAAATTGTCTCACAGAAAGTCGCAGTCTAAATATGAGCGACTTTTCTGCGACTTTTGCATTAGAGGATTTTTAGAACATGATGCATTCTAGTCTATTTTAGACGGAAAAATGCATTGGTGCTGAATTTATCAAAAGGGACTTTTCAGCGACAAGTCGCATCGGCTGAAAGTACGCTGAAATGTCAGACCATGGTGGAGCAGGTTTAAATACAGTCTAGAGCATAGATCCCGAAGTCCGTGCGCAGAATTTATCAAGAGCTGTGCGACCTTTGATAAATTAGGCGCACAGTAGACCAGCCTAATGCTCTGTAGTTTGGTCTATATTGGTGCGGGACACAGACAGCTTTGATAAATCTCCCCCAATGTGTCGTATAAAAGTCTATAGTAAATCAGCTGTCAGTGCGCACATTATATGACTGTACTTCCTAACGGGCTTTAAAATAATGATCATGTTTATTTTTGTAGCTGTAAGAAATAATGGGTAGAAAAATCAAAATCTGACTATTAAAAAGAAAAGAAAAACAACAGCACTAAAAATTTAAAATTGTTTGCAGCCATTTAAAAAGAACATGTTTTTACAGCCAGAAAACAGTGGCTCAGATTTATCAAAGTATGTGAGAGAAAAAGGCGAGAAGTGGAAATTTTCCCTGGTAAAGTGAAAACTGACCTGTGATTGGTTGTTATGGGAAAATCACTCCACTTTTGCTCTCACACAGTTTGATAAATGTGGGCCACTGTGTGAACAAGGCCTTAAGCTGGATTTTGGCTGTGATGAGCAAAAGTGACCTGTGTAAGCAAGTGGTTAATGCTTTTGTCATGGATATTGCGATTTAATCCTACTTAGAAGATAAATAAAAAGGGATGGTTTTACAGTCATAGGGTTCATCTTTACCAGTACCCTATGTCAGAATGTTGCCACTTTTGAGTTGGGTAGTGCAGGGCACTGAATGAATTAGCTCCTGACATCACCTTGGCTGCACTGGGGTATTTGTTGGAGAGTGGCATCACACAGTGTGAAAAAGCACTGTCCACCCACATTTCAGGAGAAAGCCTATAAATAAGGGATCCAACCAAGGGGCAGTAAAAAGGTAAGTATGTTTACAAAAAGTAACTGGCCATTTAGAGAACATTAGAAAAGACCTACAATGTTGCTATTTCATCTGACAAATAAACTTAGGTTAGTAAAAGTAACCTGTCAACTAGATATAAAAGTGACATACCTAAGTTCAGTTGATGAGTCAAAACATCATTCAGCTCTTAAAGCTTACCTGTCAGATCCCACAAAAAAATTATTTTTTATGCCTCTAAAGGGGGCGTGTCCCTACCTTGTGGTGGTGGGAGGTGATTGGTGTGTCCACTCATGCAGCATTGTCCCGCAGTCATCTTTTGTCCATGACTCATGGACAAACCTGATGCTGCTGCAGAATCTGTGTAGAAAAAAAGGAACAAGACCGACGGACGGCGCCTCGTGTATTACCCAGGGGTAAGATAGTGGTAAGTGGTGGGCAACCCCGCAGAGCTTATAGATGGCTGCTCATCTTGTGATAGTAGTAAATGCGCATGTAACCCACAATCAAGTTGGGGTTGTCAGGATTCGGCAGGCTGGAGGTGGATCCTCTGTGTCAGAGAGGGATTGGCGTGGACTGGTTCTAAGTTGCTACTGGCTTTCACCAGACCCCACCGCAAAGCGAGATGGTCTTGCTGCGGCGGTAGCAACCAGGTCGTGTCCACCGGTAACTGCTCAACCTCACTGACTGCGGAGACAGGCGTGGTACAGGAGGACTAGACAGAGGCGAGGTCAGACGTAGCAGAAGGTCAGGGCAGGCGGCAAGGTTCGTAGTCAAGGGCAACGGCAGAAGGTCTGGTAACACTGGTAAGGACACTCACAAAACGCTTTCACTAGGCACCGAGGCAACAAGATCCAGCGCTGACAGGAAGGGGAAGTGGGTTTATATACACCTGGAGCAGGGAAGCTAACTGATTGGGCCAGGCACCAATTAGTGGTGCACTGGCCCTTTAAATCTTAGAGAGCGGAGCCGCGCGCACCAGGACGTGACAGCCGGGGAACGGGACAGGCGAGTAGATTGGGATGCGACCCGCAAGCGGGCACTTTCCGCTACGTGGATCGCATCCCCGCCGGCAGTGACAGTGCGGCGCTCCCGGTCAGCGGCTCGGACCGGGGCGCTGCAGAGAGGAGAACGCCGCGAGCGCTCCGGGAGGAGCAGGGACCCGGAGCACTCGGCGTAACAGGGGTACTGTAGGTGCGAGCTGCTGCTTAGCCAAAGGGCTGCAGGAGAAGAAAAAGTCATCCTGGAGTAGGTAGTAGAAGAAAGGCAGGAAAAATAAAACCTTGAAGTCGGCGCTGCTGACTCTTGTGAGAAGGAGGAGGCTAAGCCAGAGGTAATGGAAAAGTCCTCAGCAGGACAATTCATTAAGAGAAAACAAAAACGGACAGGATTACGCATTTCTGGAGGATCCCTCCCTTCCTCAGATCAGGGTCTGAGGAAGGGAGGGATTCTCCCAAAACACGTAATCCTGTCCGTTTTTTATTTTCTTTCAATAAAATGTCCTGCTGAGGACTTTTCCAGTACCCCTGTCTTAGCCTCATCCTTCTCACAATAGTCAGCAGCACCGACTTCAAGGTTTTTTTTCCTACCTTTCTTCTACTGATGCTGCTCCAGGACTGGTTAGTGTCCCAGTAGGTATGGGGACCCCTAGTTGTGGGATTTTCAGGAGCCATTTTCTTTATTAAATATTCAAAAAATTTTAAACAACCATATTACAAAAGAGCTTTACATTTTCGTCAGTAACATATACATTTTTTTTAGATCAACAGTGCCCATTTAGGGGTTGCAATTTTCACATCTAAAGTCACCTCTGCTTGGGAATAATTATCATGTAACGTCTGACTACACATTGTTAGATTAGTTTGGTTTTGGCTAGCTTCCCTCCTCCCTATGAGTAGCAGATTCTTCCATAATACGTAAATTAGCCAAATAGGTAAATACGTTTACTTTAAAGTGGTAGTATGTCACTAGGATATACTTTTAATGTCTAATTGGTTGGGGCTTGACTGATTTTCTTCACAGATTGCTTGAACAAAATGGTTACTGCACTGGGGTTTTGCCAACAGGGGACAAAGTGGCATGACAAATTTCAAACACCAATACACGCTCGAGTCTACCAGAACAAAAGCTACTGGTGCATAGTGGCTTAGAAAGTAAGAATCCTGTGCAGTGGACCTACCTCCATAATGTTTATATGCCCTAATAGGATATGTGGACAAGGGTCGTCTTACTGAAACAATCCTTTTAAATAGATAGCTGTATTTTTTATAATTGTAATTTTAATTTATTTATTTTTTTATCTTACTTAATGAAGGTTACTGTATATAAAAAGACCTAATAAAATACTGATAATTATTTCTTGAGTATACTGGGAAAAATTTTGCACCATGGGGGAGATTTATCAAAACCTGTCCAGAGGTAAAGTTGCTGAGTTGCCCTTAGCAACCAATTAGATCACTTCTTTCATTTTTCACAGGCCTTTAAAAAAATGAAAGAAGCAATCTGATTGGTTGCTATGGCAACTCAGCATTTTTTTTTTTTACTCTGAACAGGTTTTGATAAATCTCCCCCATATGTTTATTTGGGTGTTAAAGGGGTTATCCACCATAAGGTGATTTTAGTACATACCTGGCAGGCAGTAATGGACATGCTTAGGAAGGATGTGCGCTTGCCTTGGGGCTAAATGGCTATGTTGTGAGATTACCATAACACTGTGGCTAGCTTTTTGGGAACTGGTATTTCCTGTTTGAGTTTCCTTTTTTGCCTACAAATCCCGTAATTCCATTTTCCTCCCTCCCACACATCAGCTACATCACCCATTGAAACATAAATGAGCTGCATCCATTCAAAAGACCTGTGGTTTTCAATCAGGGTGCCTACAGCTGTTGCATTAGTTGCAGATTGATCTCTCTCCCACCAAGCGATCCCTCCACCCATTGAAGCAGACAGGCTCCCTGTCATCAGCTGACTAGTGAGGTCAGCTCTTGGCCTGCATTGCAAGCTGGGAAAAATCCAAGACAACAGTAATTTTGTATGCTGTTAAAAATAAATATTGGGGTGAAAATCACATAAGAATTGTGAGAAAACCCGTCACACACAGGTACAGACACTATATTATGAACTAAACTAACTTGACAGCCCCTGTAGCATAGTCAAATAAAAATAAAATCCTGGAATACCCCCTTTAACCTGTTAAGGACCCTGGGCGCACCTGTACGTCCTGAGTCCGCTCCCGTTCTATAACGGGGGGCCACGGCGTGGCCCCATGTCATAGCGGGTCGGGCCCGGCCTCTAACAACGGCCGGGACCCGTGGCTAATAGCGCGCGGCATTGATCGCAGTGCCGCGCGCTATTAACCCTTTAGATGCGGCGTTCAAAGTTGAACGCCGCATCTAAAATTAAAGTGAAACCATGCCGGAAAGCTCAGGGAGCTGTTCGGGATCACCGCTGCGAAATCGCGGCATCTCGAACAGCTTATATGACAGCCGGAGGATCCCTACCTGCCTCCTCGCTGTCCGATCGCCGAATGACTGCTCAGTGCCTGAGATCCATGCATGAGCAGTCAAGCGGCAGAATCATTGATCAATGGTTTCTTATGACAAACCACTGATCAATGTAAAAGATCAGTGTGTGCAGTGTTATAGGTCCCTATGGGAGCTATAACACTGCAAAAAAAAAAAAGTGAATAAAGATCATTTAACCCCTCCCCTAATAAAAGTTTGAATCACCCCCCTTTTCCCATTAAAAAAAAAAAAAAAAAACTGTAAATAAAAAGAAACATTTGGTATTGCCGCATGCAGAAATTTCCCAATTTTAAAAATATATAGTTCGTGCAAAAAAATTCCAAAGTCCAAAATAGTGCATTTTTGGTTACTTTTTATATCATGAAAAAAATCAATAAGTCCTATCAATGCAAAAATGGTACCGCTAAAAACTTCAGATCACGGCGCAAAAAATGAGCCCTCATACCGCCCCATATGCGGAAAAATAAAAAAGTTATAGGGGTCAGAAGATGACAATTTTAAACGTATAAATTTTCCTGCATGTAGTTTTGATTTTTTCCAGAAGTACGACAAAATAAAACCTATATAAGTAGGGTATCATTTTAACCATATGGACCTACAGAATAAAGAGAAGGTGTCATTTTTACCGAAAAATGTACTGTGTAGAAACGGAAGCCCCCAAAATTTACAAAGTGGCGTTTTTTTTCTATTTTGTCTCACAATGATTTTTTTTCCCGTTTCGCCGTAGATTGATGGGTAAAATGACTGACATCATTACAAAGTAGAATTGGTGGCGCAAAAAATAAGCCATCATATGGATTTTTAGGTGAAAAATTTAGAGAGTTATGGTTTTTTAAAGGTAAGGAGGAAAAACGAAAATGCAAAAACATAAAAACATTTAAGGGGTTAAGCCATTCAGGCCAAAATCTAATATCAAAGTACCTAAAGTCCCAAACAAGGAGACCTAAAAAAAATAGTGCTATTGGGAAACAAACAATAAGCTGGTACTGATTTTTATACTGTGGACATAATCAAAAGAAAATGAGAAATAATGGAAAACAGCAAGGTGATAGTTTTACATAAAGTATATTTCCGATGCATGATTTATTTGGAGTTTTATGGTTCATAGAATAGTCAAGTGGGCATGAACTTTATTTAAAAACAAAATGTGAATGCTAGGCTCAGGGGTATGAATCAGGCTTGGGGGTGGGTGTGAATATGATTATAAGGGGGATTAAAGCATGTTTAGGGGTTTGTGACTTTCCCATAAACCTCAGCTAGACAGTCTAAGGCTATGTTCACACAGCGAAATTTCCACGCAAAATTTCACTTAAGAATTTTGCTGGAAATTTGCAGTTGACACAGCATAATTTCCACGGCAGATATTCCGTCATGGAAATTCCAGAAAATTTTAAGAAATGAGAGTAGAATCCCATTGAACTCAATGGGGCTTAAATTTTGGCAGAATTCTGTGTTTAGAGAAGCTTTGCTAAACGGAATTTGTGAGGAATTGCTGAATTTCGGCGGTGTGAACTTATACCAAGTGTGAGACACATTTATCACAGTGGGTCGGGCTGTTTGATAATTTGGTGCAGAACTGGACACTGTTTGGGCCTCACTCAGCAAGGGGTCCTGGCACAAAATATAACATGCTGTGTCAAGATGCGCCAACACTGAGGCACAATTTTTTTAAAGACAACCGCAAGACCCATCTTTTATGCCAATTTTATGACATGTGTCTTATCAAGTGTGGCATATCCAGTGTCCAAAACATGAAATAAACTTATTATAAATAATATACGTTTCCAACATTGGGCATAAATTAAGCAAACATTTTTGATAAATTTAAGCCAATGTTTTTATTGCCTAAAGGATGTTCATCTACATCATATTTTGTGTTGCATAAGATTCTCACATGGTTTCCTTAACTTGTGCGAAAGTCAGGGTCTATAATGTTGCCGGACCAACCCCCTTTCTATCTTGAAAAGGTAGACTGTAAACTACATAAGAATTAAGATACACAAGTTTAAAACTTTGTCCACTAAAAAAAGTACAGCTGTTTCTGGGGTAAAAGGTAGAGCCTTTTCCCTAATGGTGGACATCCCTTTGCTAGCAGATCCTGATGATTCCTGCAGCACCCACTGGCAGCCTATGTAATTTGTAAGTCCAGCTACATGTGGGAAGATGTTACAAAAGAACCAAGCAGGTGAACTCTGTAAAACTGCTGCTAAATACACCAATATAAGCCTTGCAGACCTAAAGCATGTTATATTTACTTGACTAACAACTAAAATACCTTATTCACACAATGTCGTTTTCTGTAGCCTTCACTCTTATGGATCTAAAATGGAACGATTTTTGCACTTTTTGTCTCTTTGGGATCCACTGTTCGAATTCAAAATTTTATTTCTGTATAATACTCTTCAATTTTTTTATGTATATACAGTTTATAACAGTCACAACCTTTAATATATAGTGATGTCTCCTTTCAGTTTTTCCTAGATTTTGTTTATTTTTATATATTTATGTTCCAGACTTGCATGCATTCCTCCATTTTTATTTTATTTTTTTGTTGTATTTTTCATTTTCCTTTGCAGATAAACTTGAGGAGTGCAGGCCATCCTCAGTCACAATTCCTGCTTCACAAAGCAAACATTCTGAAGATGCATTTGGTTCAGTTCCATTTATTTCTGCTTCAGGCAAGTGCATCTGTTTACTACAATGGCTGAATGCTTATAACAAATTTTAGGAGTTCGTTCATAAGTAATTATAATATATTAGCTTCTCTGCTTTTATCTCATGCTGAAATTAAAAAGTAAAGTCAAGAGAATCCTATTTCAACTGCTGCCATCCATAATGGAATATGTTGGGGCTATTAAGATAGCTACAAAACTTAGAGCCTAAAGAATCAGAGTTACCCCATAATATGGGATACTTCACTTAAAATGTATATATTTTATTCAGAACTAGCTGAGTACCTGGCGTTGCCCGGTTTTTCCTTCCTAATCATTGTTGAGGAGGAAAATCAACAAAGGAGGAAGCTTTTGACTGCATATACTGTCCTCATATATTGTTGTCATATCCCAACCCCATATCCTGTCCTCATACCCCGATCTCCTATCCCGACCTCCTATCCAGTCCTCTTATGCCATCCTCCTATCCTGACCTCCTATCCAATCCTCCTATCTCAACCTCCTATCCCGTCCCCCTATCGCATCTTCCTATCTCGACCTCCTATCCCGACCATCCCGTCCTCCTATCTTGACCTCCTATCTCAACCTCCTATCCCGACCTCCTATCCTGACCTTCTATCCCGTCCCCCTATCCCATCCTCCTATCCCGTTCTCCTATCTTGTCCTCCTATCCCGACCTCCTATCCCGTCCTCCTATACCGACCTCCTTTGCTGACCTCCTATACAATCCTCCTATCTCGACCTCCTATCCCATCCTCCTATCGCAACTTCCTATCCCGACCATCCCGTCCTCCTATCTTGACCTCCTATCTCAACCTCCTATCCCGACCTCCCATCCCGTCCTCATATCCCGACCCGTAATATGTGTACCAGGTAATGAAATAGCTCCAGCTGTACGGAAATTAAATGGGAACATACATTTCCCATTGATTTGCATGGGACATTAAACAAAAACCCCAACCCTCACAAATGGGGTAGTTAAGGGTCAAATTAACTATCCTATATGTTAAGTGGACATATAAGTAACATGTGACCAAGTATTATCAAAATATCTTCTGCCGTTTGGAAGTTATGCAGTAACATATATTTCCCATTGACTTGCAAGGGACTTTAAACATAAGCCCCGCCCCTGGCAAATGGGGGTGAGTAAGGGTTAAATTACCTATCCTATGTTTGTTGTTGACATATAAGTAACATGTGTGCCAAGTTTCATATTAATATCTTTAGCCGTTTGAAAGTTTTTGTGGAACATATACACATACATACATACACACACACACACATTGAGTTTTATATATATATATAGATTGCCTGCTATTTATCTCCACAATAAACATTTGCAAAACCATTTTATAATTTAGGGGAATTCCATCTTAAGATAATGAGAGGGTACAACCACTGGGCCTCCCCACACAAACTCAAGAAATGGCTCCCCTGACTCCTTTGTTTTGAAAGAAGCAGCGACTTGGCACATGCATTTCTACTTGACTCTTCCCTCTATGGCAGCTCCATAGAGAGATTGAGTACAGCACTTGGCTCTCTTCAGCAGCACCAATAGAGAATGGACGGAGCGGTGGCATATATACCAATCTGCCGTTCCATTCAAACCAAAGAGTCACACTTATCCCCTATACTGTGGATAGGTGTTAAATTATGTTGAAATACCTTTTTAAGGATGTGTGTGATATGGAACTCTTATTTTCCTTTGATTTCAAGTAAGATGATGTGTCATGCTCCATCTTCTGCCATGTTATAGAGGTATTCTCCAATTCAAGTTTTTCCTTTGTTTATATAAAGAAATCATTCCATGTAGAACAGGAAAATGATTAAATGTATGATCACTAAGTACTATAAAAAGGGGAAACCCTAGTGCCCCTTTTCTCCTTATTGTATGACAGCAGTAAGGAGGTGCTTCAATGAAGCGGTGGTCAAGTATGTGGTCTGATTCTTTCTTCAGCGTCTATTGAGCTGATCAAAAATAAAGTACAGTCCCATAGAAATGAACTGAGCACAAGGGTTCATGTGTGTCTACTGCGACATTCAAAATTACTTTTCACTGCGGTCATGCAGCGATAAAAAAACAGGGTGCTTGACATACCTATGTTCAGTTGATGTCCCAGCAGGGGATAGGTGATAAATGTTTTTCATAGGATAACCTCATTTAAGCAATTTAGGCAGTTATTTTCCAGGACATTTTTCCAGCATTTTTTTTCCTCCCAAGAATGTTGTGACTTAATGTAACATAAAAATGTATTAAAGGAGTTACGCAGACAAACGTTTTCTAACCAGTTTGCCCAGACAAGGCTTCTACTTAACTCCCCGTAGCCTCCAGTATCGCCACCCAGTCTCCACTGTGCTGCACTTCATGTAGCTGTAAATCATATCGCCAATCACTATCCACAGCGAGTCCCTCCGCAGTCAGTGCTTAGCTGAGCAGTGATATGGTATACTGTCTGCAGCTCTGTGAAGTGCAGCTCGGCAGGGATACCGGAGGCCACAAGGGAGCAAGGTAGGTAAGTAGAAGCTTTTTTTCTTTTATTGTACAACTTGGGCACATCTGTTCTAAAAATAAAAATAAAAAAATACAAAAAGTTTTAACTGCATTATACCATTTAAGGAAAAAAGTGTATAAATGAAATATTATACATAGGACGTAAATGAAAGTCCTGGTACTTAACACACCAGGACGTATATTTACATGAAGCGAGCACGGCATTCATGCACAGCAGGCGGTAGGTCCCAACTGCTGTCAGCAGCCAGGGACCGTCTAGTGATCATGCGGATGTCCGCCATTAACCCCTCAAATGCCACATTCAATACGGATAATGCAGCACTTGAAATGGAATTACAAAGTTAAATTGGTCATGCAAAAAACAAGCCCTCATGGGTTTGTGGATGGAAATAAGAGTTATGGCTTTTAGGTGGTAAGGAGAAAACAAAAATGCAAAAATAAAATTGTCTGTATCCATAAGGCCAAAATGTGCTGTGTCCTTAAGCATTAACATTATGCAACTCATCTTGCAAAAAATAAGGCATTAAAAAAAACTACATAGCCTTAAAAATAGTTATGACTCCCAGAGAGTAAAAATGGGGAATCCTCTTCAATCCTCTTACAGCAGCATTTTATTTAGTTTCTATGGCCTAAACCCTACCGTCCTGTTCCAAAGAGAATGATTATATTTAGCTGCACATTTCCCCTAAAAGGTAACTTTCTTTCTGGTGGGGGTGTGAATCTTAAGCTCAGAGGACGTGTATCTAATTTGTACAATGCCTATATCTCAGAAATGGAGATTCACAAATCCAATGCCCAAACAGAATCTTGTTTAACATAGTTTGTGGTGTAACTATGGTTAGCTATAACAAACTTTGCTCATCTGTGAAGAGAAAAAGTTGATCAGTTGACCAAAAATTAAAGGAGATCTGCAGTGTAAGACACTATCCCCTATCCTGCGAATAGAATAAGTGTCTGATCGCAGGGGGTCCGAATGCTGGGACCCTCCGCGATCTCCTGTACAGGGCCCTGGCTATGCTGCATGACGCCGTGGCCGACATGCCCCCTCCAGGTATCTCTACGGGAGAGGCAGAGATGCAGCGTTCATGCATCCTTGCCTCTCCCATAAAGCTGTATATGGGGGGGGGGGGGGGGTTAGGGGGTCACGTTTCATCAACCTTAGTGAGGCAATGCCGGGTTCCCGTACAAGAAATTGCAGGGGGTCCTAGCGGTCATACCCCCGCGTTCAGACACTTATCCCCTAGGGGATAAGTGGCTTACAATGAAGAAGTACTCTGATTAGTTGCTATGGGAAACTGCACCACTTTTTCTCTACACAGGTTTCGATACATTTTCCCAATAGAACAGACTGCAATGTTTCTTTTATGTCTTATTTCCTTAAAATTCTGTGAAATTAAACATTTTGATTAACCTTTTTAATGGTCTTTACCTGTAAAGTAAAAACCAAAAACTAAAATAAAACTGTTTTAGAATAAATAGGAGAAACTTTTTATCCTTAGTAACATTGAGTTTATTCATCCACTTTATAATGATACCCTTTATATAATTATGATTTACTGAACCCCCATGCAACAGATATTTATCATCATGTAGCATCTTTATATGAAATAATACCTCTGCAAACCAATTTATTTTGCCATCTCCTATTTTAGAAATTCACTGCGTAATGCCTAAAACCCTCTGAACAAATAGTCTTCTTAATGATCTTGTGTATTTTATGCTTGACCTACATCAAAGATTTATGTTACAAAATATAAACCTCAGAGACATTTTTTAATTTCCAGTCTTTGTATATCTTGGAAACGGCAGCATCGGTGCCACAAATCTCCAGCAATGTTGAGCAGATGCTTCTCTACCATTCCTCAAAGAAATTGTGTAGATTTAGGTGAAATGTCTCGGTAATCCTTGAGCCTGACATGTGGCCAATTGCTGTGAAAAGATGGTATCAGTATGTTACCAATTGAGAGAAGACCTAAAGCTTGTTGCTCCCACCCCCAGATGACGATGCAGCAGAAGGCATGTAATTACTGGTTGTAAGGCATTAATCAGGTTTAATCGGATGTTGGGAAAAAGAACATCAGAACATAACATTTCCTTGAAGATTGGGATCATCTTGTATGATTAAAGATGTTCCCCTGACTGTTGCTGGAGGGATGAGCAATTGTCCTTGAAAGGCTACAGACGTGATTATAAGTGGAGAAATTTAAGCCTTTCGTTGTCAGCAGATGTTGACTCTGAATTGTTTTCACTTAAATTTCATCATATTTTTCAATGATCGTTCAGTGAAAGCTGCAAGCACGAAATGAAGGAAGATGTTTACTGTTGGAAATCACTATAATAATTTGTATAAACCAATACACATATTAGTCCTTTATCAAACATAAGTGTTAAAAACAGTATGTGAAGTTTTACCCATGTATAATGGGGTATTTCTATCTGGCACATTGACTAGAATAGAATTTGCGTAAACAGCGCAGCATCACACTCAGGATTCATGGAAACAGTGTGCTAAATTTTTTATGTATCTTCTATTAACGTAAGAGGGAGTTATACAAACTTATGCAGGCTAGAGAGGGTCAGGGATACCATGATTTTATGATAGGTGAACATCCCAGAGATATAAACCGCACCCATTAGACATTTATAGCACATTGTGTGGATATGCCATAAATGTCAAGATGGGAATACCGTATTAACACTGACTTGGAACTCCTCTTTTTTTGTTAGGGAAAGTTAGAGAAGCAACTAAAATTTTTGGGCTAAAAACTTAAAGGACAGCTGTCAGCCTGTTCACCCACACTAAACCCAATACACTGGGGTCATTTACTTAAATATGTCCAGTAGGTCCTGAGATAGGTCCTGAGATATGTCCCCCAGAAGATACTCTGCTGAATTCAGTGAATCGTGCACAGGGGCGGGGCTTCACAGGGTCAATTTACATATCCATGAACTGTGACTCCACATCTTAGTAAAGTGGAGTCACAGACAATACATATGTAAATTGAGCTGGTGAAGCCCCTCCCCCCCCCCCCCTTTATCCCAGTGAAGTGGGGCCACAGACAATGAATATGCAGATTGAATGGGTGAAGCCCCGCCCCCTGTGTGCGATTCACAGAATTCAGCAGAGGATCTTCTGGAGAACATAACTCGGGACCTACTGGACATATTTAAGTAAGTGACCCCTTGTTGGAGTCCTGTTCCCCCATACTATAACAGAGTGTATTAAGTTTAGTGTGGGTGAACAGGCTGACAGTTTTCCTTTAAGGTTTTTGTGTACAGAAAACAGGAAGGCAATTATTTACCGTAGGATTGTTAGTGACAATTCCTATCTTTATAATTTAGGATCCTTACTTGAGTTGAGTTTGTGGTGCCCATAAAAGTAATACAGCACATTCATTTATTTTTGTAACTTTTTAACTTGCTCTATTTTGTCAAGGTATAAGCATTTTAGAAACATTTTATAGATACGCCCTCTCAAAACATTTACATACCTTATAACATTGGAAAATGAAGCCCTGCCACATTAAACTAGATGAGCCATATACTATGTACGCAAACTTAAGGCATTGACATAGGTCACCAACATGATGGATGATTTTACCCAAATTGGTGCACAGTTCCCCCAAAACATCATCCCCCAAAACAAACTGGCCTCCGTACTCTCCACAGGTAAGCATGTCTGCAATAAAAACCTCATGCTAGAGGCATAAGTTGCATTATATTCTATTCTACTCCTAGCATTCTTATTCTGTCCAAGTATTACAATTTACTGTTAGCAAGCCAAATGTATCTAGGAATTCTCTGGGGGAAAAAAAAAAAATCAAGGGAAAAGAAATAACATGTTCACCATACTTTTCTACATCTAAAACATTATCTGCATGGTGCTGCACTTCACATCATATCATTACTACTCAAGTGAATAATAATGATATTCAAGTCAGAACAAGAGCAAACTGCTTTGTCAGCATGAAAAGATTAGATAACACTTCTCTTTGGCTTTCTTGTGTTCACCGTGCAGAAGATCCTCATCAATTTAGCATGGGACTTTTCCTCGCTAATTTTCTCAGTGTGAATGTACCCTTTGGGTTTACCTATACACCCTGGCTGCCTGCTACTTGGCGCACCAGGACGTACAAGTCCCTGTTATGAAGCAAGCACAGGAGCAGCTGATAGCATTTGGGTAATGGCAGACATCCGCGATTGCGGATTCCCGCCATTAACTTTTCAGATTTCGTGATTAATACTAATATCGGACCACCCCCGATGCAATCGCAGGGGGTCCGATGAGCAAATATGGCTGCTGGAGCTCCTCTTACTGGCTCCCTGGTGGCTCCTGCGATTGTCGCCTCTGGTCTGCCTTTTAACAGACCAGAGAAGCAGATCACAGATAACATTGTATCATGCTATGCCCCTCCACCAAAAACAAATGAATTACCTCTTATATTATTTTATAAAATAAAAATGAAAAAAATAAATTAACATATTTGGTATTGCCATGTGCAGAAAGGTCAAAGTATAATGTTAATGATCCCATACAGTGAATGGCATAAAACATAAAAAAAAATCCAAAAATGCTGAATTTCAGTTGCATCACATCCCAGAAAAAAAGGAATTAAAATGAGCAAAAAGTCACATGTGTGCAAAAGTGTTACCGATAAAAGCTACAGATCACAGTGCAAAAAAAAGAGCCCTCATCCATCCCTGTGATATGCAGACCAAGGGCAGAACAAGGGACCAATTTCCCAGTAGCACAGGGAAAATAACAGTGAAATTCCTCTGAAAATACAACTTTACCTTTATTAATTATCAACCAAAAAATTGTACCCTATAAGGTCTTATAAAATCCCACTGCCCTGTCTTCCCATATTTTCAATAGGGTCATATGCGAATCTACCATGAAGACATCCCTAAATACAAAAACATTAGAAAGTTACAGGAGGTCAGAATAGGGCAATTTAAACTCACTGATTTTGTTAAAGTGTTTTCATCAAAGTAGGAGAATAATAGAAAAGTATGTGAAAATGGGTATCATTTTAACTGTATTGATCCACAGATTGAAGAAAACTTGTCAGCTTTACTGTGTAAACAAACCCCAAGGTTTAAGCATGCTCATCCAACTGCTATCAGCAGCCAGGACCCACAGTTAACGGCAGGCATTGCCAATCGGGCCGATGCCTAGCATTAACCTTTAGATGTTGTGATCAAATTTGATTGCAGCGTCTAAAATGCAGGGTTAACGGTGGGGCAAAATTGCGGGTCCCGATCGATGCTCTGAGGCGCTCTGGCCAGCCATGGCAGGTAGAGCAGCAGAGCACCGATAACTCTAATCATTGCTATGCTGTGACATAGCAATGAACTGTGTATGCAATCGTTAGATTGCATGTTATAGCCCCCTTTTGATCAGTTCATTTACCTTTTCATAAAAAATAATAAAAAGCAATCAAAAAGTCCCATCAAAATAAAAATGGTACCGATAAAAACTACAGATTACAGCGCAAAAAATTGTCCTCATATAGCCCTGTATGCGGAAAAATAAAGTTAAAGGGGTCAGTTATAATAAGTTATTTTTTTAAAGTGGTAAAATAAAATAAAACCTAAATAAATTGGGTATCCTTGTAACCATATGGACCTATAGAATAAAGATAAGGTGTAATTTTTACAAAAAAAAAGTACATTACATAGCAACGGAAGCCCCCAAATTTTTTTTCTCAATTTCACCCCACAAATATATATATATTTTTTTCGCCGTAGATTTTGTTATAAAATGATTGATGTCATTACAAAGTACAATTGGTGACACAAAAAGCAAGCCCTTATATTGTAGGTGCAATATATTGTACTGTAGGTGCAAAATTTAAAGCATTATGATTTTTAGAAGGGGAGGAGGAAAATTAAAGTGCAAAAAATGAAAATAACCCTGGCCAAAAAGGCCTAGGTCCTTAAGGGGTTAAAGGATAACTCTGGGATGTAAAAACGTATCCCCTATCATAAGGATAGGGGATATGTGTTAGATCATGGGGGGTCCGACTGCTGTGGCCCCCCGCGATCTCCCAACCGTTCCCCGATTCTCAGTATGAATGGGGTGGGTCGACCACCGCACGAAGCGGCGGCCGACATGCCCCCTCCATGTAGTTCTATGGGAGAGCCAGAGCGCTGCTTTTGGCAATCTCCAGCTCCACAATAGAACTGCATGGAAGTGGCATGTCGTTACATGCAGGGTGCCATTCCGGAAGTGGCATGTCGTTACATGCAGGGTTGGGGGGGGGGGGGGCCCAGCGGTCGGACCCCCTGCAAACTAACACTTATCCCCTATCCTTAGGATAGGGGATAAGTTTTTACATCCCAGAGTTATCCTTTAAAAACTCCACTGTATCATGAAATACCTCTCCTGCAGTGCCACTATGCAGCATAAAATACCACTCCAACAACGCTACACAAATATCACAGTGCAGTACAAAATACCTCTCCATTGGTATCAAATAGCCAATACTTTTTTGGCAGTGCTTAACAAAATACAGTGTGGCATAAAATACCACAATGCAGCAATTCAGAATTTACCCTTTCTCCCCAACCCACTCATCCACAATGTTGGAGGAGGGAGAGTCTTGCCTCTGCATCAGCTCACTTATAGGCCGACATTTATCATTGTCTTTAGACTGTTTTTTTGTGTCTACAAAAGGCGCAAAAATAGGCGCAATCAGGGTTCATTTGTGCCTTTTTTGGGCCTTTTGGTTTACACATTTCTGCTGATTTTGAGTTCCAATCCACTGATTTTGGCAATACACATGATATGGATGGGTTTTGTGAAAATGTGCTAAAAAGGCGCAAAGCCACTGAAAAGTCTCTAAAACTACACCAGTCGAGACTTTTTGGTGAATGTGAAGAGAGAATTTTCAGAAAATGTGACCTGCACAAAATTTATGAAATGCTCTGTGACCAGTTAATAAATTTGGTGCTCCTACACATTACCAGCACACAAAAAAAAGGTGTAGAAAATTGCTTCACTTACACCTACAATGATAAATGCCGGCCATGGTCTCCAGACTCCCACTGCTCTGTTTTGTGGGTGCAGGACCTGTGAATCCATGGTTATGTAACTAGGATTTCATTGCAGGTCCTTTACCCCTTCTAACCTCAGATATTGTAAACATAATACAGGGCTGGCATTATTAGTGCAGTTTCTGCTGTGAAGTCTCTGCTTTGCATTAATGCCCAGCACAGAAAAAGAAAACACAAAAACACAAAGCTCTTCCTTGTGTGGGATCACCAGAAAAGGATTGTATCTTAGGCTTGAGTAAGTAACGTGCTCCCCTGGAACGGCTATGCATTATCAAGGCACAACACTTACATATCAAGGCATATCATTGAAGAAAATCGGCTGCTGCTGCTTCCCACGACGAGAACATTCCTCATCGTAGGTGTAAGTGAAGCATTTTTTACACCTTTTTTTTTGTTTGCTGGTAATGTGTAGGAGCACCAACTTTATTAAATGGTCACAGAGCATTTGATAAATTTTGTGGAGGTCACATTTTCCGAAATTTCTCTCTTTTGCCAAAAAGCTAAGCTAAGTCTGGTCTAGTGTAGTTTTAGAGACTTTTCGGTGGTCTTTGCGCCTTTTTTGTGCCTTTGCACAAAAAGGCGCAGTTCATAAAACCCATCTATAATTATATATATATATATATATATATATATATATATATATATATATATATATTTAGGCACAAAAAAAGGACACTTGCACCAAAATAGCACCAAATATAGATGGAAAAAAGGGTAAACACAATGATAAATGCCGGCTCCTGTGTCTTACAGTTTGAAAAGCAGTGAGTGGCAGCATGCATGCTCGACCACAGCTCCATTCAAACAAGGGAAACATTGTCAATCAAAATTCTAATTGCTTATCTGAAAACTGCTTTAGCCAGGGAACGAAGCTCTCCACATTTACTGACATTGATGGTTTTGGAAAGAAATTATTTGGTGGATGCTTGCCCAGGTCAGCAGACCTTTTTAAAGCACTGTGACATGGGATGTGCTCCACTGCGAAGTGCACATTAATGTTAATATTAGTCCAGTGGTTCCCAACTGGGGTGCTCCAGTGGGAAAAATGGTGACTGAAGGTGCTAGGAAGTCTGTGGCTTAGCCCCGCTACAGGTGTACTAGTGCATCTTAAACTTCAACCTTTTCTAGGCTTCAGGCATGATGGTGAATGCAGCCAGTCTCTTCATGATGCCTTCAGCCTAGAAGAGAGAGCAAAAGTCGGCAGTGAATGCAGGGGTGCAAAGTAATTTAGTTTTTTTTTGTTTAACTTTTATAGGGTGCAAACTACCTTTGGGGGCGGGGGGGGGGAACTACCTTAAGGGGGTCCTAAATGCCTGAATGCTACTTATGGGAAGAGGGGTCTATAGTACAGATGTAAACTACCTAAAAGGGGTCCTACATGCAGTTGGCAAACTGCTTACAGGGAAACACTTCCAGCATACTGGGGGAAACTACCTACTGGGGGAAGCCAGCTTTATAAGAGAAACTACATAGTGGGGGCC
Organism: Hyla sarda; assembly: GCF_029499605.1. Taxonomy (NCBI): domain Eukaryota; kingdom Metazoa; phylum Chordata; class Amphibia; order Anura; family Hylidae; genus Hyla; species Hyla sarda. Next base: position 234,183,860 of record NC_079189.1, on the reverse strand, counting down.
CAAGTGTAAAAAAAACAAAACAAAAAAAAAACTGGGAGGAATTACTGATAAGTTCCCCGAAGTAACGACAACAAGAATATAGCCGTACATATAGAGGGCAGAAAATCCTGGGAATACGTTTGCACATTGACCATAGAAAAAAAGTATTTATGTATTGAAACACTGTAGAAAAAATATATCATTGACACTCACCTATTAAAACACTTTACTTTATTGCGCCCATCAAAAGGGTTGGCTGCCTGCAGAACAAGCAAGGCACATCAGCGAAAGCGGAGTTTGCTGAAAGTAACGTAACTGTTTTGCGGCTTAATCTGGTTCCTTACATATTGGAAGCACCTACATAAAGGGGAACATCCACCTAATGGGGAAAACTACCTACTGTAGCAACCTACCGACTCCTCCTCAACTGACTTACCCCTCTCCACCAACCCACTTACCTGCCCATTTAACTGTGCATGACACCAAATTGTGAAATTATTACTGTTTGCGACTCTATAGGTGGGGAAAAGAGAAGAAGAAGGATGCAAGAAAAGTGTGGAGCTTTAGATGTTTGTCTGGCAAATCCTTCAAAAAAAAGGAGATTATGCTGGAAGAAATCATCATGGCGGTCTAGGCCAGATGGAGAAGAAAAGGGAAAGTGAACGACTCCAATTATAGAAGACATCACCTATGAGTCACTGGATATAACAGCACTGAATTTACATAGCTAACAGAGATATATAATAGGGAGAAAGAACAGCACACCAGGCTTGTAGAAGGAGTGATGTCGGTGCACGCAGATCTGGAGCTGTGGTCAAGAGCTCACCATCGATACAATAAAAAAAAGGATAATTCCGCAGCACACAGGATAAAGTGCATACAAAATAGGTGGTTTATTCCATATTAAAAAGTGTTTTCACAGCATGCTATTTTTTTTGCACTTTATCCTGTGTGCTGCGGAATTATCCTTTTCTGATTTTAACAGAGATATATAGATATTGTAAATTGCTACTTTTTGGTAATTTTTTTGTAGAAAATTATTCAGCATGGATACCCAGGCGTAAAAAAGGAGGAAAAAAAATTCTGTGGTGTCTCCCAAAGGTAAAAAAAAGGTTGGGAAACACTGCTTTATTTTCACACCTTGCAGGCTACTTGCACTTAGTTTCAGGAAGTACAAAACAAGTGAGATTTTGAGAATGCCAGACGCAAAAGATCCCCTGGATACAGAGACTGTGCCCCTATCGGAGGCTAAAAGGCGGGGGGGGGGGGTCAGTGGTTGAACGTATCCCCTATACTGCCCGACATCCGGCTACTCCCAATGCCCAGATTGAGAGCAACGGCACGAAGGGGTGGCTGACATGCCTCTTCATGTAACTCTATGGAAGAGACCGAGATACACAAACGCTGCTCTCCTATTTAGATACATTACATGAGGAGGAGGTTTGTTACAGTCTGTCACACCATTAGTTAGGAGATTACATAAGAAGGTTTGTTACAGTGTGTCACCCCAGTAGTAATGGAATTACATGAGGAGGGGGTTTGTTACAGTGAATCACCCCAGTAGTAAGAATATTACATGAGGAGGAGGTTTGTTACAGTGTGTCACCCAAGTTGTAAAGTGATTACATGAGGAGGTTCATTACAGTGCATCACCCCAGTAGTAATGAGATTACATGCAAAGGAGGTTTGTTACAGTGTGTCACCCCAGTAGTAAGGTGGGGGGTGTCAAAGGGCAGAGCCAATGGGTGTAGTCAAGGGGGTGGCAAATTAGCTTTTGCCTAGGGTGGCAAAAATCCTTGCACCAGCCCTGCCTCCAAACGGCCTCTGACTACGGAAGCCGATCAGGCTCTGCCTGAGGCAGGTGACAGTTGTCACTGTTACACAATCCCCCTTTCCTCCATTATTAAATTTTTTCTTAGCTCTCCCCCCATAATACTTGAACATATACATAATACATGTATACATAATGCAGTGAACATAATACTTTACCTTGTCCCCGAGCCTGCGCGCGTCCTCTTCCTTCAAAGCGCTCGCTCCCGCCTGTCTGATTGACAGGCGGAAGCGAGCACAGCAGTGATTGTATTTCGACTCGTTGCCAGGCTTCAACGAGTCGAAATTCAGTGGTGACGTCAATGCTGAATGCATTCGGCCACTAGGAGCGCGACCCCTAGTGGCCGAATTTAAAAGTGATTTTAAACTGTTTTAAAATCACTTTTTTTAATGAAACTATATAAGAGATATGTTGTAGTACTTAAGTACTACAACATATCAATTTTTTGTTTTCATGACAGTGCCCATTTAAGTCCAAAATTGGTCTGGTCTTTAAGGGGTTAAAGGAGATTAAAGCGATCATTCAGCTATTTTTTTTTATTCAAAAAAATTTCCCCCGCTTAAGCCAATGATTGGGTGAGCAACAAAGTGACATACTGTCTGTAACACCAGGAGGCAAAGTTCACTGGAGACTGGACACCATGATAAAGAGGCTGCAGGGGAAGGAAGCACAGCTTGTTTTTATGTTATCACACAGCCTAGACACCTTTGTACGAGAAAAAAAAAAGAGTTTTTTGCTAGATTACCCCTTAACCTCTTGGGGACTCCCCGGGCCTTAAATGGGCACTGTCAGATACAAAAACTTTTGATATGTTGTAAAGCATGCAAAACCAATAGGTTTCAATTGCTTTCATTAAAACATTTTCAGTATTTTATACTGAAAAAGCCAAACAACTGGTCTGCTTGGACACATACTAGTGCTGATGTCCATGCATCATCACCTATGTCATGGACACAATTGATTGACAGCTGTGAGCGCAGGGCTCACAGCTGGAGGAAAAATCCTCCCATTGTCAGCTTGTGTCAAATTTTGGTGGGCTTTTTCTCCTTTTACCTTAAAATTATTTTTTTACTCTAACATGCTGGTGTTGCCCCATACTTACTCACAAGAGGTAAAGGGGAAAAAAATTGTTATCATAATTTTTCCTGAGTACAAAAATACCCATTATGTGGGCGTAAAATGCTCTGCGGGTGCACAACAGGGCTCAGGAGTGAGAGCGCATTATGTACATTTGAGGCCTAAATTGGTAATTTGCACAGGGGTGGCTGATTTTACAGTGATTATGACATAAATGCAAAAAAAATGAATACCCACATGTGACCCCATTTTGGAAACTACACCCCTCACGGAATGTAACAAGGGGTATAGTGAGCCTTTACACCACAGGTGTTTGACGAATTTTCGTTAACGTTGGATGGGAAAATGAAAAAAAAAAATGCTGGTGTTACCCTATATTTTTCATTTTCACAAGGGAAAATAGGAAAATAGCCCTCCAAAATGTGTAACCCCATTTCTTCTGAGTAAGGACAATGTAATTTTTCATTTGCACAACCTACTGTTCCAAAGATCTGTCAAACTCCAGTGGGATGTAAATGTTCTTTGCACCCCTTATTAAATTCTGTGAGGGGTGTAGTTTCCAAAATGGGCTCACATGTGGGGGGGGTCCACTATTGTGGCACCATGGGGGCTTTGTAAACGCACATGGCCCCCAACTTCCATTCCAAACAAATTCTCTCTCCAAAAGCTCAATGGCGTTTCTCTTCTGAACATTGTAGTTCACCCACAGAGCACTTTACATCCACATATGGCGTATTTCCATACTCAGAAGAAATAGTGTTACAAATTTTGGGGGGAATTTTCTCCAATTCCCCTTGTAAAATTTGGGGAAAAACCAGCATTTTTGTGAAAAAAAAACAAAGTTCCATCTATACATCCGACTTTAACGAAAAGTCATCAAACACCTGTGGGGTGTTAAGACTCACTGTATCCCTTGGTAAATTCCTTGAGGGGTGTAGTTTCCAGAATAGTATGCCATGTGTTTGTTTTTGCTGTTCTGGCACCATAGGGGCTTCTTAAATGCGACATGCCCCCCAAAAACGATTTCAGAAAAATTTGGTTTCCAAAAACCAAATGTGACTCCGTCTCTTCTGAGCATTGTAGTTTGCCCGCAGAGCACTTGACGTCCACACATGAGGTATTTCCATACTCAGAAGAAATGGGATTACAAATTTTGGGGACATTTTCTCCTATTACCGGTTGTAAAAATGAAAAATTTGGGGAAAAAACTGCATTTTTGTGAAAAAATAAAAAGCTTAATTTACACATCCGACTAACGAAAAGTTGTCAAACACCTGTGGGGTGTTAAGGCTCACTGGACCCCTTGTTACATTCCTTGAGGGGTGTAGTTTCCAAAATATTATGCCATGTGGGATTTTCTCTCTGTTCTGGTACCATAGGGGCTTCCCTAAATGAGACATGCCCCCCAAAAACCATTTCAGCAAAATTCACTCTCCAAAATCCCATTGTCGCTCCTTCCCATCTGAGCCCTCTAGTGCACCCACAAAGCACTTTACATTAACATATGAGGTATTTCCTTACTCAAGGGAAATTGGGGTACAAATTTTTTAGGGGATTTCTCTTCTTTTACCCCTTGTAAAAACTAAAAAAATGGCTCTACCAGAACAGATTTTGAATTTTCTCCTTCACTTTGCTGCTATTCATGTGAAACACCTGAAGGGTAAACAAACTTTCTTAATGTAATTTTGAATACTTTCAGGGGTGCAGTTTCTATAATGGGGTATTTATGGAGTATTTCTCACAGAAAGGCCCCTCAAATCCACTTCAAACTTAACTGGTCCCTGAAAAATTCAGATTTAGAATTTTTTGTGAACATTTTGAAAATTGCTGCTATACTTTGAAGCCCTCTAATGTCTTTGAAAAAGTTAAAACATGTCAACTTTATGATGTCAACATATGTGAATCAATATATAATTTATTTGGAAAGTCCATTTTCCTTACAAGCAGAAAGTTTCAATGTTAGAAAAATGAAAAATTTTCATGACATTTTGGGATTTTTCACCAAGAAAGGATGCACTAACGACAAAAATGTACCACTATGTTAACCCCTATGGACGTTTATGAATGTCTACTGAGGTATGACGCCTGCTCAGCAGGTGAGCGCGCATCATACCCGGTGGGTCTCGGTTGCTATAAGCAACCAGGACCCGTGGCTAATGCCAGATGTCGCCGATCGGGCTGATTCCCAGCATTAACTCTTTAGATGCGGCCATCAAAGTTGATCGCCGCGTCTAAAGTGAAAGTAAAAGGTTCCCGGCAGCTCAATCGGGCTGATCGGGACCATCACGGTAAAATCGCAGTGTCCCAATCAGCTAGGACGCAGCAGAAGGGTGCCTTACCTGCCTCCTGCGCGTCCGATCGGCGATTGATTGCTCCAAGCCGGAAATCCAGGCTTGAGCAATCAACCGCCGATAACACTGATCCCTAACATAAAAAATAAAGCAACATAGCAATAGATCTTCATTACATATTTCATTCCATTTTGTATCTTTAGCATCTGTGCAGACTTTTGCATCATGATTAGTCTATAAACAAACCCTGTATAATCTGATTCAACAGTAATACTACCTTTCCATCTTACAAGTAGCTTATGCTTACCAAATCTTTTAGCAAGAAATAGGTGACAAATGTAAGGGTCCAGTAAAAATGTAGGATCAGACTACTAAGTGTTACTACATAGCCTGTTAGCCCGTTCACACTATGGAGAATCCGCACATGGATACCGACTTGCACTGCACGTCACATGTTTAACAGCAGAACTTCCCAAAGGGTTTTCGATTTCAGAGGAAGACTGAACATGTTCAATCTTATCATGATATCAGTTAGTGGGACAGCGTTTATGTGCATAGCAAATTTTCTCAGACATAAGCGCTGATTTTGGATCATTACTGCTCCATGCAGAAGATCCACAGAGAAATTGTACCATTAAGGTACATTCACACATTCGTAACTCACAGCGAGTTAAGCTACTGTTTCACTTCAATGGTTCTGCTGAAAGTCTGCAATAGTGGCAGTTTTACACAATAAACAGAAAAGTAATAGAATGTACAAAATCAACTTTATTAATACAATTTAGTGATAAAAAAATAAAGATATTAAAATTGGAACAAAGAATGAATAGGCACTGGTGGACATACAAAGATATAGGACAATGGTAGGACACAAATACATCAAAATATGCAAATATAAGGAGTAAATGCCACGGTAGCTGGTAGGATACAAGGGTGATACCTGCCAAAAATATGCAATAAAGGGTGCCAAACCATACCTACACCTGAACCCCAACGATCGTTTCGCTGTTATGCCGCTTCTTCTTAGACGCCCCCTGAAGAAGCGGCATAACAGCGAAACGATTATAAATTACAGAGAGGGTGTGGCGTATCCCCTGACACGTAATTCTTCAAAAGTTGTAATTTGGTCCCGATAGAACCCTATATCTGGTTGTTGAGCCAAAAAGTGTTCAAGCTGCATAGAGTGCCAAAAACCCAATGGACAGGGTTCGCTAATTTTTATTACATCTATCCAACCCATATTCTCTGACTCTTCTCGTAAATGACATACCCTATATCTATCGTCGGCAATCCAGCGAGAGAAAACTAAATCGTTCAATCCTGGAGGAAAAGCCGGATTGCCTATTATCGGTACCATGCATGAATTTCGGGGAAGGAAATATTTGCGTACTTTTTTGTCATTACAGACTTTCAGCGTCGCGCCAATGGTAGGATGTTGCCATATTTCTTTATTCTTTAAAGGCATGACACCAAGGGAGGCATTTAAGCGGGATTGAAGTTATACTCTGTTCTATTTTAACCCATGCTTTCTGAACATCGGTCCTACACCAATCCACTACTCTTGATTAAAGGGGTATTCCAGGCAAAACCTTTTTTTTATATATCAACTGGCTCCGGAAAGTTAAACAGATTTGTAAATTACTTCTATTAAAAAATCTTAATCCTTCCAATAGTTATTAGCTTCTGAAGTTTTCTGTCTAAATGCTCAATGAAGATGTCACGTCCCGGGAGCTGTGCATGATGGGAGAATATCCCTTGCATGATGGGAAAATATCCCCATAGGAGCTGGACAGCTCCCGGGACGTGAGTCATCAGAAAGCAGTTAGACAGAAAACAGCAACTCAACTTCAGAACCTAATAACTATTGGAAGGATTAAGATTTTTTTAATAGAAGTAAAAAAATCGGAGCCAGTTGATCTATAAAAAAAAAGTTTTTGCCTGGAATACCCCTTCAAACAGCCATGTAACATTATGTATTTCAGGGCTTGCAGCACCCCTTCCTCAGATATGAATTTGCATAGGCAAATCTGAGGAAGGGGCGCTACAAGCCCTGAAGCGTGTTATGTTACATGGCTATATAAGTTTGTTTGTATCAATAAATGTAAGTTTGGTGTGAGGACTCGAGCAGCACCATTTCTTTTATTTGAATGGGATTTGCGCCCAAGAACCGGGACCTTTTTCTCTGCACTTCCCTTGCAATAAAAGAGTAAAATATTGCCAAGCTATATAAGTCACTAAGCAGATTGACTAGATGTGTTTTGAGACCATGTCACAGCCTCTCCCTCAGGAAACTATGTCTTGAGCAGGAAAGCATAGGAAATACAGAGGTCCTGGTTCTCATTGGATCAGCCCTCACACATGGTGATATTTATTATAATTTCACTTACTGCTATCTTAATTGTTTAGGTGTCTGAATACTGCACTTTAACCCCTTAAGGACACAGACCATTTTGGCCTTTTTAAGTTGCCACAGTGGACAATTTATTGCAATCTTTTGATTGCAAATACTGAACAGAGCTATGCATATGCATAGCACTGATAATTATTATCTGCAATCTACTTCTCTGGTCTGCTAGAAGGCAGCAACCAGCCAAAGCAGGTGAGAAGACCTTCGGCGGTCTTCTTGACACAATTGCACCATGGATAGTCTGATGCGTGTCTGTACGCTACCCATAATACTTCAGATGCTGTGAACAGAATTGATCACATTTCTGCAGAGTAGACTAAATGTACTCATTTATTTGCTTACTATTTGTGTTTCTGGTAATTTCTAACTGATTTCAATTTCCATTATAGGTTCTCTTGGAAAAATATCAGACACTCTAATAGGTGTGAAGGATGTTTCCAAAATATCCAAAAATCAAAATGCATCTCTAAAAGAGCAAAAGCAGCAGCAAAATGTCCAGTTAAAGTCTTCACAAAAGGCGTCAAAGGAGGGTGGAGACTCTGAAAGTGACTTTGAGTCAGACCCTCCTTCCCCTAAGAGCAGTGAAGACGATGATCCGGAGGATGAAGAAACTTTACATGTGGACCAAGGTATCTTTCATGAGGACAATGACACAGAACAAGAAATTATTGGACAAAGGCCTTTGTTAATGGATTCAGATGAAGAGGAGGAAGAAAAGCACAGTTCAGATTCAGATTATGACCGCAAGAAAATTAAGAATTCCACTGTGAAGCCAAACAGAATAGTATGCGCCACTGACAGTAAACACATGGAAAATACCACTAAGGCACTTAAGATAGACAGTGTGAAACAGTCATCTAACCCACAGCTGGATGCATTTGGGGCTATACCATTTTATTGTCTTAATACACAAAATGTCCCAGAAGAAGAAAGCATGAAGGAAGCTCTGCCAAATATGATAGAGGGAAAAGGGAGGGATGAATTTGATGTTTTTTCTCAAGCACCATTTAATCCAAAATTTGAGATGGAAGATTATCAGATCACATTTTCAGTTTCTCCAGGTAATGTGGATGTCTTTGGCTGCTCACCCTTTGACCCTCTTAAAAGTCAAGAAGTAAAGATGTCTAGTGAAGAGGACATTTTTGGTCTGGTGCCATTTGAAGAAATAGCTGGAGAACAGAACCAGCAAAAAGTAAAGCTGCAACGCAATCTACAGAAAATATCATCCCGTCAGAGACGTACAAAACAGGAGCCAGCAAACAACAATGGGAAGCGTCACCATGGCACTCCATCAAGCACAAAAAAGACGGCCAAGCCCAATTACCGCACTCCAGAAAAAGTCCGTCGGCACAAAAAAGGAGGGAGACGTGACTCACAGAGTAGCAATGAATTTCTTACTATCTCTGATTCAAAGGAAAACATTAGCATTTCTCTTAATGATGTTAAAGATCGCAACAACATTTTACAAACAGATGAAAGCATGGTGGACCCTTTTGGTGCCAAGCCCTTCCATCCTCCAGATCTGAGGCAACCTCAGCATCATGGGCTTGTCGATAACCGTGTAGATCATCATGCAGCAGCAGTTAATAGGCCAAGGCAGAGTTCATTGCATGGAGCTTATCTCAGCAGTGATAATGCCAAAATTGATGACTTTGGTGCCGTGCCTTTCACTGAACTAGTGTTACAAAGTGTAACACAACAACAAAGCCAGCAGCCTCCATCACAACCATTAGATTTAGATCCATTTGGTGCTGCTCCTTTCCCTTCAAAGCAGTAGATACTTTTTTTTAGACTGTTACATGCTACTTCTTTTTAAATATAAACCTTACAGTCTTAGATAACACAAAGCATTAATCTTTAGCACATTTTTAACACCTAGACAATGTCTGGAAACATATTTATATTTTTATTATTTTATTTTAAATACTATGGGAAAAATATGATAGCTTTAATATATGTCTCACAAGAGAACACATTCCTCCTTCTTACTTGTACTTTTGAAGTGGTGTTATTGTCCTTATTAGGTTGTATAGCATATGGATCTGCAGAGTATAGAACCACAGGCAGAGGTTTTACACTATTATTTCAATCAAAGGCGTTTTCCACAATTAGAAAAAGAATAAATGGGAATGAGCTGTAACACCAGACAAGTGCATAAAAAATAATGGTGTTGCTTCCAGTATCCCAGACACACTGTTTACAAGATTACGGTTAGAATGTGTTATTTAGAGGGCAATACCCTATATAGGGTATATAGAAATATAAAGTAAATTTCACTAAAACCTTCCACACTGAATTCCTGGATTGTAGAACTAAAAAAGAAAATTTCATGGAGAATCATTGTGTGCCACACTCCAGGAACTTACTTTATGTTATAAATGTACTGTTATCACATGGAGGCTTTAAAACATTAACATTGCCAAATTGGAATGGTTTTATGTTAGTGTTCTGCTACATTTGTATAATTTTTCACTAAAGAATAGGAAACATGTATAGTTTCCTGAAACCACTATGAATTGTGATATTATAGCCACTAAGGAGGGTTTCTGCTTATATATTAGTTTGCCTCATTGTAATTGAGATATGAGAAAACCATAATGTGTTATAGTCAGTATCCAGGGTACCATGAAAGCAGTGTTTACTTGTGAAACCTGATAAATGTGACATACTTCTGAATGTAATGCGAACAAAGCAGTATACTTTAAGTGGAATTAGGTAAAGATCTGTCATCATTTACATGCTTACACAGATTCCTACAAGACTGCATGATATATAATAATATTTAACTGGGATTTCTGTAATAAGAGATGCAAAGACATTGTACAGTAGACTCTTTGCCTATCTTGACCTGCCATTTTTTAAATAGTTCATTAGCAAAAACATGCATAAAAACATGGATTGTGCCAAAATAAAGTACCATTATCAATATAATGAAAAAGCTCATCCAAAGCAACTATGAACATTATCACGATGTGTTTATCCACGTCCTGTGTATGTCAATTTTAGGACTTTTTCTTACACAAGAAAGCTTTGAGAAGTAATTGTTTTTATATTCAGATTTACATAAATGTATTAGGCAGGTCCCAACGCAGAGTGAATGTAATCAATGATGTAGTGTCTATATGCATCTACTTTTTTAAATCTGCAAGACACGATTTTCTTCCCAGAGGTCAATGGGGCGTACAAATTATATTCAGCACCATCTGATTTGTGGGATAAAGAGAATGATTATTGACATAACATCAACCCAATGTTCGCCAAATATACAGAAAGTAAATGCTGACAATCTACTTAAAGGAGTAGTCCAGTGGTGAAAAACTTATCCCCTATCCTAAGGATAGGGGATAAGTTTCAGATTGCGGGGTGGTCTGACCGCTGGGGCCCCCCGTGATCTCCCTGACAGCCCGCAGGAAGGGGACGTGTTGACCATCACACAAAGCAGCAGCTGACACGCCCCCTCAATACAACTCTATGGCAGAGCCGGAGCGGGGCCCATACAGAAAGATCGCAGGGGCCCCAGCGGTTGGACCCCCAACACCCGCCACCCCCCAACCCCCCCCCCCCGCGCGCGTAAACTTATCCCCTATCCTTAGGATAGCGGATACGTTTTTCACCACTGGACTACCCCTTTAATATGTCAGATCCAAATTAAATTTGTATTTTAATATATTTGTGTGGATATGGCACTGGTCATCTAGCAATCCGAATAGAAGACTAGACCCTTTATCGAACTTTTTATTTAAGTTGCACAAAACCATGCTTTTTGTATTTTAACAGACATAGAAGGGAAAAAAGCTATTTATCTGTTTCACTCTGAGCTGCGCACATTGAGAGATACAAGTTGTACATTCCATTGGAGATCAAGTTTTAACTATGTTTTGCTAAGGGAAATAGCAATAAGGCACTCCGATTTTTTTACAGTTTAGCATTTAGTACAATGTTGTTTAACTGGATAAAACAAGCTATAGGATATGCAGAAGATTGTACATTGTACCCTGCTATTTTTCAAATAAAATAGTTCTAAAAGATCCTGGATGTTTGAATTCCACACACTGTGTATTATCTGTAAACAAAACACTCTTAAAATGTCATTCAATTTACCTCTAAAACACACACCATGGCAGATTTTAGAACAGTCTTGTGTACCCTTCTTTTCTTTTTCTTATTACAGAAGGTAACAATATGCATGCGAAACAACTATGAACCTCCATGAGTTAGACTTCAGGTAATATCTGCAACAGTATTCTTTGTGAGCAGCCTTCAATGGGTATTCCAGGATTTTTTTTTTATTTGACTATGCTACAGGGGCTGTAAAGTTAGTGTAGTTCATAATATAGTGTCTGTACCTGTGTGTGACGGTTTTCTCACAATTCTTCTGTGATTTAAACTCCAATATTTATTTTTAACAGCATACAAAATGACTGTTGTCTCAGATTTTTCCCAGGTTGCAATGCATTCGAGACCTGACTCACTAGTCAGATGATGACAGGGAGCTTGTCTGCTTCAATGGGTGGAGCGATCACTTGGTGGGAGAGAGATAAATCTGCAACTAATGCAACAACTGTAGGCACCCTGATTGAAAATCACAGGTCTTTTCAATGGATGCAGCTTATTTTTGTTTGCGTGGGTGGGGTGGCTGATGTGTGGGAGGGAGGCAAATTGAATTATGGGATTTGTAGGCAAAGAAGAAAACTCAAAAAGGAAATACCAGTTCACAAAAAGCTAGCCACAGTGTTATGGTAATCTCACAACATAGCCATTTTGCCCCAAGACAAGCACAGATCCTTCCTAAGCCTGTCCATTACTGCCTGCCAGGTATGTACTAAAATCACCTTATGACTTCTTTCAGGTTTTATCTCCACTTCATATCTATTGTTTGCATCTCACTTAATAAAAGTTAGGGATACTAGAGTACATTATGGTCAAATGGATTACTTACTGACCAAGAATTTAATGTAAACACACGGAAAAAACTGTGTTACAGACTGCTATTTCTCCCAGCTCAACCATAAACACCTGTTGGGAGATTTATCAAATCAGTCAAACCCTAACTGTCTGTTTTTTTTTTCCACAGCAACCAATCACAGCTTCACTTTCATATCTTAACAAGCTCTGGTAAAGTGAAAGTTAAGCTGTGATTAGTTACTGTGGGAAAAAAACTGAAAATTAAGGTTTCAGGCAGATAAATCTGGGCCCTGATCATTTATGTTTCTCTCTAAAATCAAACATGCTTATCCTTCTTAAATCAAACATCAGCTGTAAAGTAGAGCCAGGAAACTTGCGTGCACATTAGATTTTCTTTCAATCCCACCAAGTTTTGTCAAGTTACTCTAGTAGGTTCTGAACTGGTATTATGGTTCTCTATGTCCTGCTTGGTAGTTATAAAAAAAAAATACATTTTTACAGACCCAAATGTGTAGTAATGTACAATCTTTGAATGTCTATTATAAATGCTATTCAGAACCACTATAGACAATCCAGTGACATGGTAAAGAGCGATATATACACTCTTAAAAAAATAAGGGAACACTAAGTTAACACATACAAGATCTGAATGAATGAACTAATCGTATTAAATACTTTTGTCTTTACATAGTTGAATGTGCTGACAACAAAATCACACAAAAATTTTCAATGGAAATCATATTTATCAACCCATGGAGGTCTGGATATGGAGTCACACTCAAAATCAAAGTGGAAAACCACACTACAGGCTGGCTGATCCAACTTTGATGTAATGTCCTTAAAACAAGTCAAAATGAGGCTCAGTAGTGTGTGTGGCATGCTCCTGATGAGGTGGCAGATGGTCTCCTGAGGGATGTCCTCCCAGACCTGGACTAAAGCATCCGCCAACTCCTGGACAGTCTGTGGTGCAACCTGGCGTTGAATGGAGTGAGACATGATTTCCCAGATGTCCTCATTCAGATTCAGGTCTAGGGAACAGGCGGGCCAGTCCATAGCATCAATGCCTTCCTCTTGCAGGAACTGCTGACACACTCCAGCCGCATGAGGTCTAGCATTGTCTTGCATTAGGAGGAACACAGGGCCAACTGCACCAGCATATGGTCTCACAAGGAGTCTGAGGATCTCATCTCGGTACCTAATGGCAGTCAGGCTACCTCTGGCAAGCACATGGAGGGCTGTGCTTCCCCCCAAATAAATGCCACCACACACCATTACTGACCCACCGCCAAACCAGTCATGCTGCAGGATGTTGCAGGCAGAACATTCTCCACGGCGTCTCCAGACTCTGTCACATGCTCAGTGTGAACCTGCTTTCATCTGTGAAGAGCAAACACAATGGCAAATTTGCCAATCTTGGTGTTCTCTGTAGGTCCATACTATTGCAACGATACCCAATTTATATAGGTTTTGTTTAATTTTACTATATTTAATTATAGCTTTTAGTAAGAAAATGAGTATGCTTAGAATTGTCCTTTTTCTGACCCCTATAAACACATTTTTTTGTATATGGGGCTCGGTTGTGACCTGTAGTCTTTATCTGTACCATTTTGTTATGATGGGACTTTTTGCTTGCTTTTTAATAATTTTTTATTTTAATGGAATATGAAGAGACCAAACTCATAATTTCTGGACTTTGTAATTTTTTTTACATTTACACATTTCACGTGTTGTTTTATTACCTTAATATTGACAGCCCTGATCATCCTGAGGGATAGGAGCGAGGTCGCAGTGCTGCGATCTCCTCCTATCCCCTGCCATTGGTCAGAACTGATTCTGACCAATGGCAGGGCAGGACAGTGGGTTGCCATGGCAATCCCGTTCTGCCCACCCCTGGATGTGGAGGGGAACGTGGGGAGAAGATGCCTGGGGACCCCCGATCGTCGCTGAAGACTCCTGGATCCTGGCTCAGGTAGGGAAACTACGGTGGGGGGGGGGGGGGGGGGGGGGGGTCGTGAAAGTAAAGTGATCTTTACTGTGGCAACCACTAGGAAGGCCAAACTGCAACTCCCGGCATGCCCAGACAGCCAAAGGCATGCTGGGAGTTGTAGTTCTGTAACATCTGTTCCTTGAGATTTTGAAATTTTCATGAAATATTTGAAAATTGCTGCTCTAATTGGAAGCCCTCTAATTTTTTCAAAAAACAAAAAATATGTCCATTTTATGATGCCAACATAAAGTGGACATATTGTATTTGTGAATAAAAATAAAATCTATTTGGAATATCCATTTTCCTTACAAGTAGATAGCTTCAAAGTTAGAAAAATGCAAAATTTTCAAAATTTTCATGAAATTTTGGGATTTTTCATCAAAAAAGGATGCAAGTAATGCTGAAAATTAGACACCAAAATAAAGTAGAATATGTCACGAAAAAACAAATCTCAGAATCAGAATATTCGGTAAAAGCATTTTCCAGTTATCAATTCCTAAAGCGACGGTGGTCAGAATTGCGAAAAAGAGCTCAGACCTTAAGGTGAAAAAGGGATGCGTCCTAAAGGGGTTATGCTTCCAGCAGAGCAGTACTCATGATAGGCCAATCTTGCAACTACTAACCAATAAAAGAAGAGCCTGCTGGCTTATCTTTGCAGGCATGGCAGACCTTGCCCTCAAGTCTCATGATTTGTCTAACCTAGAGGCAAGCAATTTATGTGGCCCACACTTCATCCATGAAGTAAAGGGCAGAGATAGGGCTAGAAAGGTTTTTGCAAAGGATAGGGGATAACATGTCAGATCGCCGGGGTCCCACTGCTTGGGACCCCCGGGATCTCGGCTGCAGCACCCACCTGGACGGCTTCCACCTCACACCGGCAACGCTGGAGGCTTCGGATCCCGACCACAATGGCGGACGAGCGTGACGTCACGCCACGCCCCCTCAATGCAAGTCTATGGGAGGTCTGTCATGCCCCCTCCCATAGACTTGCATTGAGGGGGCGGTGCGTGACATCACATGGGGCGGAGTCGCCATTGTGGTCGGGATCTAAAGCCACCAGCGTTGCCAGTGTGAGGTGGAAGCCGTCCAGGTGGGTGCTGCAGCCGAGATCCCGGGCGTCCCCAGCAGCGGGACCCTGGCGATCTGACATCTTATCCCTTATCCTTTGGATAGGGGATAAGAGGTCTAGGGTGCGGAGTACACCTTTAAGAAACCCGCTAAGAAGCCCTTTCGGTCTGAGGGTCGCTCCTTCTGGTCCCACAGACAGACCCTGAAATACCAGGAACATGCTTTATCCGGTGGTGCTTACATATCTAGAGGAAGCTAAACCTTCAAACAAGGCTTTAGAAGACAACCATCAGGTGAGCTTTCATCTTCCCCTACCTTTCAAGTGTCATGTTGGGGTGTGGGAAAGTATCTGTTCAGGTCTTAAATATAATTAGAAAGGGTTTATCCCTTCCCTTATAACGTACACTTTTCAAAAGACACTTCCACTATTTCACACAAAACAATTACTCAGTGCTGTACTGGAAAGTGGCACAGGTATCTCCGGCTATACCAGGCAAAAGAGGGTGGGTCAGTCACATATTCCAAGTTCTAAAAGACTGAGTCCAGTCCTTATGGAAAGCATTTCAGACATAGGATTATATATAGACTTTATATAGAAAGGGTTCTTTATAGAATAAGACAAGTACAACATGATCAAAATATATACCGTATACATAAATCCATGTCACCAACAATTTTCCATTGAAAAAGCTAGCTCCACCACTGGAATGGTGTTTTGCATTTCCAAAGCGCCATACACCTTCTCAAGATTTATGAAAGGAATGTTCTCTAATTTAAGAACCTCAAATATTGCATGTCTAATAAACCTTGACAACCTACTCATATTTTATTTAGACAACAATCGCCTACTGTTACAAAGATAAATCTCTGTCTCTTCTTTCAAATACAGGGTTTTCTGTAAACATGGGATTGTCTATCCTTTCCATCACCCAAGTGCTCGTTTTCCTGGGCTTCACCATTAAGATCCTGGAGCTCACTTTCAGTGTGCCCAAGGACCAATGGTCAATGTTAAGGGACCACTCCATGTTGGTGCTGAGATCAAAATTGTTTTCCCCTTGAGAATTAACAAGTCTCATTGGCTAAATAGTTTCCATGAGACTGGGGTTCCAGATGGCCCCATCTGTTTGTCGTCAGATGCAATTCTGGCTCAATAATCTCTTTCCTCAGGGGATTCCATAGGACTCACCTTTTCCTTGTAGACACAGCAGCAACAGAACTGGAGTCTTTGCTTTACTCTAGTTCTCTACACCCTTGCTTAATAAAGCACATTCTCCCAGATGTGACAATAACGTCAGACGCCTTTCTCCTAGGAATGTTCTTGAAGAATAATGCTGTGAGGGGCCAAAAACTGAGCTTCCACAAACCTACTAAAGCTCAGAGCAGTGAAACTAGGCCTACAGAACTTAGTCATTCTGTCCTCACACCTTCAGACTGCCCTCCTCCAGATGGACAACCAAACAGCAGTGTCATATATAAGCAGGATAGGAGAAACACAATTGAGGGTCCTTTGGAAGGAAGACCTCTATCTCTGGTTCTGAGCACAAGCCCACCATCTGAACCACATAGCTCATTATGTTCCCGGCCACTCTGCTGATGCTGGAAAGCTGGATGCTCTCTAAAGGGACAAACTGTCATTAGCAAAAGTACATCTCCATTAATGTCTCTTTGCCAAGATCGAACAAACATTCGGAAGAAGAAAAATAGATCTCTTCATGTCCGCTTCAAAGTTTAAAACTCAGAAATGTGTCTCAAGATGCTTGGAAAGCAGATGCTCTACTCTTTCCATGGAGTCACATGGAGAACCTGTACACTTACCCTACCATCTCTTCTCATACAATTACTACAAAGTCCAAGCAGACAAAGTGAACCAGTTAGTCTGTGTGAATCCAGTGTGGCCCTCAAAACCATGGTACCCGTTAGTATAAACACCATATTTGAGGTAAAAAAGCTTTGAACCTTATAATTCCTAACCCCACTGACAACCAAACATACTTGAGATTGTTAAAGGGGGGCCTGTGGCAATAGGTCCTTACTTTTCTAAATATTGTTCCACCTGGGATGTTGAGGTAATGTTATAGCATCTAATAAGGAAGTCTGATAAAGAAATAACACCTCCACTTTAAAGGGGTACTCCGGTGAAAACCTTTTTTCTTTTAAATCAACTGGTGGCAGAAAGTTAAACATATTTGTAAATTACTTCTATTAAAAAATCTTAATCCTTCCAGTACTTATTAGCTGCTGAATTCTACAGAGTAAATTCCTTTCTTTTTGCAACACTGATGACATCACGAGCACAGGGCTCTCTGCTGACATCTCTGTCCATTTTAGCAACCATGCATAGCAGATGCATAGCACATGCATAGCAGATGCATAGCAGATGTATGCTAAGGGCAGCATGGTGGCTCAGTGGTTAGCACTGCTGTCTTGCAGTGCTGGGGACTTGGGTTCAAATCCCACTAAGGTCAACAATAAATAAAGCATTATTATTATTATAATAACATCAGCAGAGAGAACTGTGCTCGTGATGTCATCAGAGAGCATTCCAAAAAGAAAATAATTTCCTCTATAGTATTCAGCAGCTAATAAGTACAGGAAGGATTAAGATTTTTTAATAGAAGTAATTTACAAATATGTTTAACTTTCTGCCACCAGTTGATTTAAAAGAAAAAAGGTTTTCACCGGAGTACCCCTTTAAGGGATCTTCGGATCAAATTAGCATGCCTTTTGTTATTGCAGAGAGAACTGCTGAATGAACCCTATTTCACATAAATGAGCCTTGGCTTACTACTACCTTGGCTTACCACTTGTGCCTGCAGGGACGGACCAAAATTTCACGGTTTGAGGAAGCCCCATTGAGATAGAAATTGTCAGGGACCAGACTGATTCTTCTTTGCCTGGTCGATACACTAATCACTTATTTACTCTTGACTGCTCTCCTTAGATAACACACTACCAATCTATTCATAATGTCTGGAATTCCTTTTCACAAAGCCTCAGCCAATACGATTAGAGGATGGATATTAGGTGCAATGAGCAAAGCAGGAATCGATGCAGAGATATTTAGAACTCATTCCTCACAAGGAGTGATTGGTTCAAAAGCCACCGCTAGAGACATTCTTCTCCTTACCATTCTAAAATCAGCTAGATTGTCTTTTACTAGAACATTTGTCAGACACTACTGGTGCCTTTTTGAAACCAAGGGATTAGAGTGGCTGTCTAATGCTAGGTGGCTGTCTCCTCAAACAACAAACAGCAGTTCACATGAATCTATGACCTGCAAATGGTCTTTGCTCTAGGGGATAAAGGCAGCCACCTAGCAATAATGCCCAACATATTCACTCGTCCTACTGGTACAATCATGAAATAGTTGTGTGCTTTCCTCCTAGGGTAATCAAAGAACCAGAAGCAAGAGAATCCTATCATATCAGATCCCAAGAAATAGAGGTGGATAAATCTCAAGCCAAGGGTATACTCACACGACGGAATGTCCACATGGAGAATCTCTGTGTGGACATTCCGCAAACTGCGGGGTGCCGGCGCTAGGACTGCACAGGAATGCACCATCTCATAGACGGCTATGCATTCCGTGAGGACTCTGCACAAAGAATGAACGTGTTCATTCTTAGTGCAATCACTACAATTTTGTGCTTTGGCTGCTTTAGGCCTGTTTTAAATGTTTTTAAAAAATCTTGTCTGTCTCTTTGATTCATGTATTAATAAAGAGTACTTTTTTGATATTTATGGGTGTGCGCTGTTTTGCGTGTTTCTTTTTCTTTCTGGACATTTCATTCTTAGTGCAGACACAGAAAATTTAATTTCTGTGCCGGAAACATCTGGTACGGAAATTCTCCTTTGATGTCAGAAAGCTACCCTTTCAGATTGTAGTATTTCTTTCGTTCCACTGTTAGGCCCAAGCCATTGCCTTAGGTTCTATTCTTTACTTTGTATATTTGAGGTTCCATTTGTGCTTGTCCTGCACAATTCCTTCAATAAAAAGGGTTCTGTATATTTCATTTTTGAAAAATGCTGAGGCAGCTCCCGTGCTGTTTGCAAGAGCCGCTTCAGCTGACGAGCAGCTCAGTGTTCACTTTTCCCCAGCAATATATTGGGATGCAGCCGCCTATACCAAACAACTGTTGCTAGGTCATTGCCTTGATCCTCTAGAACAAAGATCATTTGCAGGTCATAGCTTCCTGCAAATTGCTGAAACACATTGGTATATCCAATCATCAGGATGATAGTTCTTTCCACAACTGCATTATGTGTGTATGTTCCTAAGAGAGAACTGCTTCCTCAATTAGTTAATAGGTATCTGTCACCAGGTATATAAATAAATCAAGCTTCAGCAGGGTCTTTACTTACTACTTTTTGTACAGCAGATCTTATGATCTCAATATCTTACAACAAGCTTGGCAGCCCTTCATATTTAAATATATATCTGTACACACACACATATATTTATTTTTATATATGCAAAGCAGCTCATCACATTCCCTGAACATCAGCTTTACCTTCAGTTATCTCAGAAGCTGATCAGGATTTAATGCCAAGCCAGACTTCTCCCCAGAAGGGAAAAGGACCCATCTGCAGACAGCTCTGTTTCAGAGTATTTGCTCCTCGTCAGTACAGAGTAGGCAGTTCTTGCTTGGCTGGTGAGAGGCCTTTTGACTAGGCAAAAGGGATAAGTATTCCTCTTAGAAAGAGGCACCACTTCTGGTGTATGGAGATTCAAAAAAGGTCTTTAACACTCCACAGGCTTTCTGGGAAAGGGAAAATGCGAAGTGCTAACAAACTTTTTTTGAATCTCCATGCACCAAATGTGCTTCTTCCTAAGAGGAATACTTACACCTTTTTTTATATCTACAGTCATGGCCGTAAATGTTGGCACCCCTGAAATTTTAAAAGAAGATGAAGTATTTCTCACAGAAAAGGATTGCAGTAACAAGTTTTGCTATCCACATGTTTATTCCCTAAAAAAGGGAGGAAAAAAAGAAAATTGGACATAATGTCACACCAATCTCCAAAAATGAGCTGGACAAAATTATTGGCACTCTTTCAAAATTGTGGAAAAATAAGATTGTTTCAAGCATGTGATGCTCCTTTAAACGCACCTGGGGCAAGTAACGGGTTTGGGCAATATAAAAATCACACCTGAAAGCAGATAAACATGAGAGAAGTTCACCTAGTCTTTGCATTGTGTGTCTGTATGTGCCACACTAAGCATGGACAACAGAAAAAGGAGAAGAGAACTGTCTGAGGTCTGAGAACCAAAATTGTGGAAAAATATCAACAATCTCAAGGTTACAAGTCCATCTCCAGAGATCTAGATTTGCCTTTGTCCACAGTGCACAACATTATCAAGAAGTTTGCAACCCATGGCACTGTAGCTAGGGTGTGGACAGAAGAGAAAAATTTATGAAATGTGTCAACGCAGGATAGTCCAGATGGTGCATAAGCAGCTCCAAACAAGTTACAAATATATTCAGGCTGTCCTGCAGGCTCAGGGAGAATCAGTGTCAATGCAAACTGTCGACATTTAAATTAAATGAGACGCTATGGCAGGAGACCCAGGAGGACCCCACTGCCGACACAGACATAAAAAAGCAAGACTACATTTTGCCAAAATGAACTCGAGTAAGTCAAAATCCTTCTGGGAAAACGTCTTGTGGACAGATGAGACCAAGATAGAGCTTTTTGGTAAAGCACATCATTCTACTGTTTACTGAAAACGAAATGAGGCCTACAAAGAAAAGAACACAATACCTACAGTGAAATATGGTGGGGTTTCAATGATGTTTTGGGGCTGTCTTGCTGCCTTGGGCACTGGGTGCCTTGAATGTGTACAAGGTATCATGAAATCTGAGGATTACCAACGGATTTTGGGTCGCACTGTATAGCCCAGTGTCAGAAAGCTGGGTTTGCGTCCGACATCTTGGGTCTTCCAGCAGGACAATGACCCCAAACATATATGTCAAAAAACACCCAGAAATGGATGGCAAGCAAGCGTTTGAGAGTTCTGAAGTGGCCAGCAATGAGTCCAGATCTAAATCCCATTGAACATATGTGGAGAGATCTTAAAATTGCTGTTGGTAAAAGGCACCCTCCCAATAAGAGAGACCTGGAGCAGTTTGCAAAGGAAGAGTGGTCCAACATTCCGGCTGAGAGGAGTAAGAAGCTTATAGATGGTTATAGGAAGCGACTGATTTCAGTTATTTTTTCCAAAGGGTGTGCAACCAAATATTAAGTTAAGGGTGCCAATAATTTTGTCCAGACCATTTTTGGAGTTTGGTGGGACATTATGTCCAATTAGCTTTTTTTCCTCCCTTTTTTGGTTTAGTTCCAATACACACAAAGGGAATAAACATGTGTTACTGCAATCCTTTTTTGTGTGAAAAACTTCATTATCTTGCGAAATTGCTGGTAATAGCCTCTGAGCGCTATGCATCCCGTGCTGTCCAGGTCCGTCGGCTTCTCCGTGTAGGAGCATCGAGTCAGAAGCTTTGCGGTGAGTCCAGAAAGCTTTTGTTTCTTGTGGTTACAAGTTATCTGATACATCTATTCGTTGATTGTTTCCAGCACCGCCGCTGACTCCAGTACTAGTGTCTCACTTGCTGCAATGCTTCCAAGATTACTGGATTTATTCTTGAATACTCTAGAGTTACTTAATGCCTGTGGTGCCATCCTAAGAATTTTCTTGTTCTACACACACACACACACACACACTAATATTATACACACACACATACATACACACATACATACATATAAACAGTAGTTGAAGCTTACAGCTTAATCTCCCCATCTGAGTGTTGGTCTCTGAACGGGTCACACAGAATGCCCAGAAAACATTCCCATTCTAGTGAAAACGTGAACCAATCTGTAATGTATTGCTTGACATTGTCTCTTTTATAGTGATGGAGCGGAGTATTTGTGTAGCGTGTGGTATAGTGTATAGCTTAGAGAACCTGTGCTGTATATTGAACCGTCATGCTTTGTATGATTGTAATTTATTGTATGACTTCTAATGACGACTGAATGATCAATAAAGCTCTTTCAATACCAAGGTCTATGGGGGATGCTGTAAAGCAGCTCTCTATATGCTGTTAAAGTAGCTCAGGCAAGATAATTACAAGCAGCAAATAGAAACAGATTAGAAAAACACAAAAACTTTCATTATCTGGTTCAGTATACAAAAAAGGAGTCATCTGGCATGAGGGGCGTTTTTCCAAAACTATTGCTGTTGCAAGGGATAAAAAAAAAAAAAAAAAAAAAAAAGTTCCTTCAGTGTCCTGCTCCAGTCTCCTGATACAATAGTCCTTTTGAGCTGCAGCACTACTGTTGTCTACGGGAAGCACCTGGGCCCAATGCAGCTCAGCTGAGGTGAGATATTTTGTGATTTGCTGACACATTTGCTGGCCCCTGTGCTTCCCAGGGATTACACTGCACTCTGATGGTTAGGAAGACGTCTTCCCCAGGGGACTAGAGCAGGACATAGGAGGCACAGTGCTGGAGGTGAGTAAAGGTTTTTGTTTTCTTAATCTCGCACAATGGCCATAGTTTTGAGATAAAAAATAAAAAACACAACCCCTTTAAGACTGAGTTCCCCCACCAAGTACATTTTAAGGACCAGCTATGTCCCATGAGAACTACAGGCAACCACCGATTTACATGGAGATCAGAAATTACTGCACTCCACATTTTTTAAGCTTCTAATTTTAGTCTTGGAATAAAGAAGCCCTAGAATATAGGTTGCCCAGCATGGTATCTGATTTGATATGAGGATAGGAAGCTGGGTGATTTATTTTTGTAAACACCAATACATTTTCCATAGACTGTGTACATAATTGTTTTTGCTATAGTGAAAATCAATAGTTCCCGTAATTGTGCCATAAATACATTTTATTGCACAGCAATTAATCACACAGTTTTATAAATACATTTAAATTACAATTTATAAAATATTAAAACACTTGGAAACTTTGTGCAGTCATAAAATGCAGTGCTTTCTACAATGGGATAAATAAATGATCAGACAATCAGCAATGTTCAGTTTTATAAAACATACGTATGTACATAACATTATATACACACACAAATACATGCAAAGTGCCTACAAAAGGTTTTCATTCAAAGCATTTCCATGGACAAAGAATAATATGTGATATCTATGGCATTTGCAAAAGTTTAGGCCCCCCTGACAATTTCCATTATTTTCATTTAATAATTAAATTAATAAATAATTTAGTGTTTGGATCAGCAGATATTTAAACGCACATTTGGACAAGCCAGGTTTTTCCATTTTTGCACTTTCGTTTTTCCTCATCACCTTCTAAAAATCATAACGCTTTAAATTTTTCACCTACAGACTCATATGAGGGCTTTTTTTGTGTGCCACTAATTGTACTTTGTAATGACATCAATCATTTCACCACAAAATTTATGGCGAACCCAGCAAAAAAATATTTGTGAGGCAAAATTGGGAAAAAAAAAAAGGCCTTTTTGTAAATTTTGGGGGCTTCCGATTCTACGCTGTGCACTGAAAATTTACACTATATATTTATTTTGTAGGTCCATATGGTTACATTGATACCTGATTCATATAGGTTTTTCTTTATTTTACTACTTTAAAAAAATTATAACTAAATGCACCAAAATTTGTATGTTTAAAATTGTCCTTTTCTGACCCCTATAACTTTTACATTTTTCCGTATACGGGGTGGTATGAGGGCTCATTTTTTGCGCTTAGATCTGAAGTTTTTATTGGTACCATGATTATTTTGATCGGACTTTTTGATAACTATATATATATATATATATATATATATATATATATATATATATATATATACGGTATATATATATATATATATATATATATATATATATATATATATTGTAGGGTATACAAAGTGACCAAAAATACACAATTTTGGACTTGGGAATTTTGTTACATGTACGCCATTGACCGTGCGGTTTAATTAACATTATATTTTTATAGTTCGGACATTTATGCACACGGCAATACCACATGTTTATTTATTTTTTATGGGAAAAGGGGGGTGATTCAAACTTTTAT
The DNA here is from genome assembly GCF_029499605.1 of Hyla sarda. Classification (NCBI taxonomy): domain Eukaryota; kingdom Metazoa; phylum Chordata; class Amphibia; order Anura; family Hylidae; genus Hyla; species Hyla sarda. Next base: position 234,159,239 of record NC_079189.1, on the reverse strand, counting down.
TTAGGAAGGGGTTAAAGGGGTTATCCACCATAAGGTGATTTCAGTACGTACCTGGCAGACAGTAATGGACATGCTTAGGAAGGATCTGTGCTTGTCTTGGGGCTACATGGCCATGTTGTGAGATTACCATAATACTGTGGCTAGCTGTTTGTGAACTAGTATTTCCTGTTTGACTTTTCTTTTTTTTACTACAAATCCCACAATTCCATCTTTCTCCCTCCCACACATCAGCCATGCCAGCCATTGACACATAAATGAGCTGTATCCATTCAAATCAGTGTGGTTTTCAATCAGGGTGCCTCCAGCTGTTGCATTAGTTGCAGATTGATCCCTCCACCCATTGAAGTAAACAGGCTCCCTGTCATCAGCTGACTAGTGAGTCAGGTCTCGGCTGCATTGCAAGCTGGGAAAAATCTGAGACAACAGTCATTTTGTATGCTGGTAAAAACTAATATTGGAGTGAAAATCACAGAAGAATTGTGAGAAAACCGTCACACACAGGTACAGACACTATATTACGAACTACACTAAATTTAAAGCCCCTGTAACATAGTAAAAAAAAATAATCCTGGAATACCCCTTTAAATCACATTAACTTTTTTTTCTACTATTTTTACACTTTTTTTTTAGCCCCCATAGGGGACTATTACTTGCAATCCTTTGATTGCATACACTGTTCAATGCTATGCCATAGCATAGATCAGTGTAATTTGCACTCGATTGCTCCAGCCTGGATCTCAGGCTTGGCGCAATCGAACGATGATCAGACAGATTCGAGCCAGATAAGGCGCCTCCCGCTGTCCTCTCAGCTATTCGGGATGCTCCGCTGAGCTAACCTGCATTAATTTCTCCCGTTTTAGATGCCGCAATCAACTTTGATTGCGGCGTCTAAAGGCTTAATACCGGACATCAGCCCCATCAGCGATGTCCGGTATGAGCCACGGGTCCTGGTTGCTGATAGCAATTGGGACCCAGCAGATAAGAAGCACGCTCAGCTTCTGAGCATGCTCCACATTACGGGAGTCGGCCACGGACATAAATCTACGTCCATGGTGGTTGAAGGGTTAATTTGGGAAGAAGGTGATGTGGACTGGTAAAACAAAGTTGGAGTCATTTGGTCATAACAAGGAGTGTTATGCGTGGCATCTAAAGAAATTTGGTAAAGGTTCTATCATGCTATGGGGCTGTACTGGGAGTCTTGTTAAAGTTGAGGGTCACATGGATTCCACTCAATAGTAGCAGATACTTGAGGATAATGTAGAGGAATCAGTCACAGAGTTGAAAACTACATTAGAGTTTGACATTTCAGACGACACAAAACACTGCTCAAAATCTACTCTGGCATTTATACAGAGGAACCGTGCTCTGGAATGGCCCTCCCAGTCCCCAGACCTGAATATCATTGATAATCTGTGATGTGATGTGAAGTGGGCTGTCCATGCTCAGCAACCATCAAACCTAACTGAACTGGAGATATTTTGCAAGGAAGAATGGTCCAAAGTCCCTTCATCCAGACATTCATTACAGGCTATAGGAAGCATCTAGAGGCTGTTATTTCTGCTAAAGGAGGCTCGACTAAGATATTGCTGTTGGGGTGCCCAAATATATGCCCTTTACTTTTGTTTTAATGCAGATTGCACATTTTCATTCAATAAACCTCATTTCACTACTGAAATATTACTGCGTCTTTCAGATATTTGATAGCTCAAAAGTAAATTGCTGATCCAAACACTCAATTATTTATAAATTAAAATCATGGAAATAGTCAGGGGTGCCAAACCTTTTGCATACGACTGTATATTTGTTGCCTTAGATGTTAACATGGATGTTACACAAAAAACACTTCTGGATTCTTTCCTGTCAAGAAATTCAGATGGAATACAGACAGATAATCTGTGTGATTACTGGAACAGTGAATTGGTATTTAAAAGGTCACATACTTACATATAGATTACACATTTGCAAAGTTTCAAAAAGTACCTGCTAGGAAAGGTATAAGAATATGAAGTAGGGTTTAAGTGAGGTGACCAGGAGATCCATGACACTGCTGAAAGAGTATCACAGCAATAACAGCTTTTCCATTTTTTCTTCACTGCATTTAAGAGGTTGTCTCAACTCTTATCTATCTGCAGATTTCCACCACTAGGAACCCCACTGCTCACAAGAATGGGCGTCATGTGATTCTTACCATGAATGGTCCCCAGTTATAAGTGGTGTACCCCAAGGTACAGTACTGGGTCCACATATAAAGTATACCTGTCACTATAAAAACAATTTGATATGCTACAGAGACATGTCCAAATTTTTTGATCAGTCTGAGTCTGCTCAGACCATGAGCGATCAGTAAAACAAATGTGGAGAGAAGCTCATAGCTGAGTGCTTATCTCCTCATTCTCTGTGCATGCAATTGAGACAGTCCCATAGACTTCCATTAGGAGTCAATCTCAGTCATGTGGTACAGATCTGGGAGAGAACATGCTTACTTGCGCACTTCTACCGATCTGTTCTAGAGATCTCAGATTCCAAGCGATCAAAACCTTTGGCATCGCTAAAATATGTCACATTATATTTTCAAAGTGACAGTGCCCATTTATCTTATTTAACAATGATATAGAGGATGGGATGAACACTTTTTCATAGAGATTACACCAAGCTTTTAAGTGCAGTACAGTCTAAGGAAGATATAAAGTGCATAAATTACAAGCTGACTTAAAGACACAGGCCCACATATACTATTGCAAAATGAGATCTGCACCAAAAACAGCCAAACATGACTTGCCCCACATTCAGAGTTTGAGATGCATTTTAGACACTTTGCAGCCACATCTGAAAAAATGGTATATCGACTGTAACTTCAGAAAAATTGGTTGTGGTTTTTAAAGCAAAAGTAAATAAAAATATTTGAGAGTGGAAATTTATAAGAAAATCATAAATTTGCAATTGTAACTTTGGTAAAAACCTCATTTTAATGTTAATTTTTTTTTAAACAAAATTGGTATGCATAAAATAGTCATTTTCTGACCCCTAACACTATTTTTTCGTATATGGGGATGCGTGCAGGCTCACTGTGATCTGTAGTTTTTATCGGTAACATTTTTGCTTTGTTGGGACTTTTTGATCACTTTTTATTCATTTTTTCTAGTATATGATGTATTTAAAAATCTGTATCTTTGGTGTATGGTATTTTTTTTTTTTACAACCTTTACCGTGCAGGATCATAAAAATTATAATTTTAATAATTTGGAGAATTATGCATGCAGCGATACTAAATATGTAGATTTTTTATTTATTTATTTTAAATAGGAAAATAAGGGTAATTTATTTTTATTAGGAGAGGGGGATTTTATATACATTTTAGACACTTTATGTTTTGTTTTACAATTTTTACAGGGGTACTTCCCGCCCCTAGACATCTTATCCCCTATCCAAAGGATAAGGGATAAAATGTCAGATCGCCGGGGTCCCGCTGCTGGGGCCCCCGGGGATCGCTGCTGCAGCACCCTGCTATCATTACTGCGCAGAGCGATATCGCTCTGCACGTAATGACGGGCAATACAGGGGCCGGAGCATCGTTATGTGACGGCTCCGCCCCTCGTGACATCACGGCCCACCCCCGTCAATACAAGTCTATGGGAGGGGGCGTGGCGGTCGTCACGCCCCCTGCCATAGACTTGCATTAAGGGGACGGCCGTAATGTCATGAGGGGCGGAGCCATGACGTCACGCTGCTCCGGCCCCTGTATCGCCCGTTATTACGCACAGAGTGAACTTGCTCTGCGCAGTAATGATGGCGGGGTGCTGCAGCGGCGATCCCCGGGGTCCCCAGCAGCAGGACCGCAGTGATCTAACATCTTATCCCCTATCCTTTGGATAGGGGATAAGATGCCAGGGGCGGAGTACCCCTTTAAGTCCCAATAGGGGACTTTTACATGCAATCATTACTGTACCTATGGCATAGCATTACACAATGAGATTGGGATCCACCGATATAGTCTGGCTAAGGCTATGTTCAGACGGTGCGAATGTCCGCACAGAAAATTTCAGTGCGGACATTCCCCTGACGGCAGAGCACTCGCAGAACATGCCGATGCTAGAACTGCTCGGAAATGCGCCATCTCATAGTTAGCATTGCGTTTCCATGTGGACTTTGCAGAGAAAACTCTTTCTGGGGACTTCAGCATCGGAATTTCTGCGGCAGAAACATCTGTCAAGGAAATTCCAGCAGTGTGCACAGCGTAGCAGAATTCCTTTGAAATCAATGGGACTCTGCTGCAGCGGTATGTTCGTGCGGAATTCTAATGTGAAATTCTGCAGGCAAATTCAATCATGTAAACATAGCCTAAGCGAGTCAGCCATAGGTAAGGCTCCCCACCATTTTAGCTCATCATACAGTACAATAAACTCCACCAGGAAGCTTTACTTTTACTTTTGACGTTGTGATCAGCATTGATCACTGCATCTAAAGGGTTAAATGACTGTACTGACAGTAGCTGATACCTGTATGCCCGATGACCCCAATGGGTTGGGAGCTACGCAGACTGCTTAGCCCTGCAAGCTATGCTGTTTACGTAACTCCCAGACATAATAGACCACAGAGCAGCATGCAATGTCAATTTGCTGTTTCTAAAGGATATTGGCAGGATATTGTCATGGACTCTAGAGAATGATGTTTAGGATCTTTATTAAGAGAAAAGATTAAAAGAATTACATTCATTTAGTCCTGAGAAAAGACCAGATTAACTGTTTCAGTATATAGATGACCTGGACAAAAAGCTGTTTTACGCCAAGACTCCTCAAGAGACAAAAGGTGCATTCCCTCCACCTGGTTCAATATGTAGCGGTAAATGTTGCCTTTACCATAAGAACTATGAATCTGTCGAATAGCCTACCTCAGGAGATGGTCACAGGAGAAACAGTTCAGGGCTTAGACATATACCAAGAACAAAACAACATGAAAGGGGTTGTCCGGGGACTTAAAATATATCCTGTTTGCCCGCTGCCGTTCTCATCCCAGCCATATTTAAAGTGTAAATGTTATTTTATGGACAACTCCTTTAACACTCACCGTATGTAAACATATAACATTCCTGTTTTGAATGTTGACCCAGTCTAACCAGTACACAGGAAGGATTTAATTTTTTTAACCCCTTCCCGACCCATGACATACAAGTATGTCATGGGTCGGGTGGGCATACATAACGGGGGCCCACGGGTCGGTTCCACGTCATGACCGGGAGATGTCCGCTGCTATCAGCAGCTGACATCTGCTGGTAATGACGGACATCGGAGATCATGCCGATGTCTGTAATTTATGCAGCTAATGGCATTTAAACATTAAACGCCGCTATTCCCTGGTGTCTAGTGGTCCCGTAGCCCCCCCGGGATTACATCGCTAAGGGTTGCTAGGGAAGCCCGAAGTTTTACTGTGTCCTCGGCGTCTTCCCTGGCTCTGAGATTGCTAAGGGTCCCTTTGGCAGCCCTTAGAAATCGAGCACAGATTTCATAGATCAATGTAATGCAATAGCATTACATTGATCTATGTAAGCCATCTGATGAAAGTGTGTGTCTAAATTTGTTTTAAAAAGGTTTAAAAATATTTAAAAAACAATCCCTCCCCTAATAAAAATTCAAATCACCCTTTTTCCCCATTTTTTAAATAAAACACTGTATAAACATAAAAAATACACATATTTGGTATTGTTGCATGCGTAATTTTCCAAACTATTAATTATGTTTCTGATCCTACATGGTGAATGGCAAAAAAAATTCCAAACGCCAAAATTGCTGATTTCTGGTTACATTTCATCCCCCAAAAAATCATAATAAAAAGCCAGAACTACACAAAGTGGTACCGTTAAAAATCAAACACACATCCGTAGGTGGGAAAATAAAGTTATAGGGGTGAGAACATGGTAATGAATAAAGTTTTTTTTTTTCAATGGTTTCCTTTTTTTTTTTACCATAAAACGAAACAAAAATGATTCAAGTTTGGTATAATTGAAATCACACGGTCAGATTTACCGTATTTTGAAAAAAATTGCCCTACAAAATTGTGCAATTCCATATATTTTAAAATTTTGCCCTGCATATAAATTTTTTTTCTGGCTTTGTAATACATTGTATGATTTAAAGAAAAAAGTATATCAATGGAAAGTACGACTCGTCCCGCAAAAAATAAGCCCTAATACAATTTTGTAAGTCGAAAAAAAGAAAAGTTATGGGTCTTAGAATGTAAGTAGGAAAAACGTGAGCCAGAAATTAAAATCTGCTGGGTCATGAAGGGGTTAAAGGGCAGATTACTTTATGCCTTATGGGTTCTTTACCTTATTATGGATCAATAGGGGGAAAAAGTTTTAGTTACCCATAACCTCCCTTTTATCAACATCATATCCCCTCCCTTGTTTAAACTTTCTGGACATTACGTACCATACAGCTTTTTACAACTCTTCCAACTTGTGGTGTTCCAACAACAGTGATACGATGGTCTATAGTTTGTTTAGGAAAAATAAGACACTTTAAAAAAAAAAAAAATAATAAATTTTCCCATTGCCGTAGATTTATGAAGTCTTATTTCTTGAAGGACAAGCTTTTTTTCTTTGTTAAAACGTAACTTCAATGATGCTTTGGTGACAGGATATCTGTTTAAATCTCCTGACAACTTGGCAGCCCAAGACTAGACTAAAGTGATCAGGATACAGATTTGCCACAAGTCTAATGCAAGTCTATGGGGCTTCTGGAAAATCTGTCTCCTGATTGCTTTAGTCTTGGGCAACAAAGTCTTTGCATTTTGTATATGGTAGCATTGAGTTATTACTAAACCATTGTAGTTTAAAAAGCATTTTTGCATTAACATTCTATCTTACGAGAACCATAACTTTATATCTCTCATCTAAAGAGCCATATGAGGGGTTAATTTTTTATTTTTTTTTGCAAAACCAATTCTATTTTGTTGTGACACCTTTGATTATACCATAGAATGTAAAGCAGGATTGAAAAAAATGGTTTGTAGGGTGAAGTTTTGCAACATCTGAGAGCCCTAATGTTTACGGAGTGCACTTTACAGTCAAACTAACATGTTATCTTTATTCTGTGGTTTAATACGGTTACAATAATACTTTTTGAAAGACGTATTGTAAAAAATGGCATAACACTATTTTATTTTAAAATAAATATGCATAAAATCGAACTATTCTGACCACTATAACTTTTTTACCTTTCTGTTATGGGCCTTGGTGAGGGCTTATTTTTGCACCATAATCAGTACAGTGGTCCCTCAAGTTACAGTAATTAATTAATTCCAGGAAGACCATTGCATGGTAAAATCATAACTTTATGAAAACCTGGTAATTGGTTCTGAAGCCATCAAAAGGTCAGCCAAAAATAGAAAAGTGTGGATTAAAGAAAAATAAGTAGGTAAGTAACACGAAGCAAGTCCTTACATACCGTATATACTCGAGTATAAGCCGAACCGAATATAAGACGAGGCCCCCAATTTCACCGCAAAAACCCGTGAAAAGTTATTGACTCGAATATAAGCCTAGGGTGGGAAATACATCATCCCCCATGTCATCATCCCCCCCCCTGTCATTATTCAGACCCCCGTCATTAACACCCCCGTCATCTCCCTCGTCATCATCATCACCGCCTGTAAATCCCTTCATCAGTGGTCTTCAACCTGCGGACCTCCAGATGTTTCAAAACTACAACTTCCAGCATGCCCGGACAGCCATCGGCTGTCCGGGCATGCTGGGAGTTGTAGTTTTGAAACATCTGGAGGTCCGCAGGTTGAAGACCACTGCAGCCTTCGTCATCATCTAGACCCCCCCCCCCCCCCCCTTTAGTTTTCTACTCACCTCCACTCGGTGGGAAGGAAGGGTGAGCTGGTCTAGGCCATTTATGCTGCAGGGACCATCCGGTTGTGAAGGACTAGTGACGTTGCCTTGACGACGACGCACAGGGACGTTCATGCGCAGTGACATCACGGACGTCTGCTGCGCACAGACGTCCCTGTGCGTCGTCGTCAAGGCAACGTCACTAGTCCGGGGCCGGAGCGGAGAAGAGGGCCTCCCAGTAAAGATGGAAAGCCCGGAACGACTAACCCTCCCCACCGGACGGTCCCTGCAGCATAGATGCTGGGAGTTGTAGTTTTGCAACATCTGGAGGTCCGCAGGGTGAAGACCACTGGATTGACAGGCGGAGAGTTCACTCGAGTATAAGCCGAGGAGGGCGTTTTCAGCACGAAAAATCGTGCTGAAAAAAACTCGGCTTATACTTGAGTATATACGGTATATTATATATTTTTATTGTCTGTCTGTAGCGGTCTCGCCATACAATGCTACACTGCACTGTCTGTAGCATTGTATGGAGAGAATGGGTGCATGTTAAAATGGTCCAGAAAAGACCATTGTATGTTGAAAATATTGTATGTTGAGGCCATTGTAGTTTATACTGGTTCAGTGCTTACTTAGATGAGCGTTTTTGATTGATTTGTATAAATTTTACTGATAATGTGACCAAAAATCAGCAATCCAGGCACGATCTCAGATGTCAGTCATTGACTGAGAACTGACTGTTGATAGCAGCTGTCACTCTCGGTCTGTGAAGCAAGCTCGTGAGCTTGCTTCATAACTACACGACATACATTTTCATCACGGTGTGCCAAGACATGGGAAGCCAAGATGAAAATATACATCATAGGTCATTAAGGGGTCAAAAAGCCTCTATTTTAAAAACATAACATTTAGATTCTATAGGTACAGTTTCCATGCAGGCCAGTAAACTTCAGTTTATTATGGAGGGGGAAAGTAGAATTACTATAAAACCAGTTCTAGCACTGTGGAGTTATGAATGCTGCCTCTATAGTCCTGAAGTGGACTATTTTCCAATATGATGATTACAGCACTCTCTAATCAAGTGTGGGTGCACAGATAGGGTCCCAATCCATCTTTATTGATATAAAGGAATAACCAGGCACTCCACTTGTGGTGAAAGAACGAAACAATTTTAATTGCAATCCAAATCAAAGTAATATCAGACCTACATAAAACAATACAAAAAATGATCTTGTGTACATAGTCCTTGGATGTAATCTATCTTACACTAATATACATAGACAAACAAAATAATACCACTGTTGGTGGTCAAGATATATAGTCCATTGATACCATATGGTTATATTAGTAATCCACGGAAGTGGATATATTTCAGATCTCAATAAGGTAAGTATAATGTATAAAATATCTCGAAATTATTAACTATGTATCAAGTAAATCAATGAAAATCAGTGAGAATGAGTGATCGCAATGATCAGAACAAAAAAAGAGATATCCAGAAAACAATGGTCAAATAAACATATGAATATATTGCAGACTTCTACATGGTAAGTAATCCCAAAAACAGATGAATACATTGTAGCCATTTACATAGCGAATAATCAAATAACCCAATAAAATATACCAATAGGTCTGACTACAGAGGAGCGGATGACGGCGAAATACCGGATTGCTGCGGAGGTAAGATAACAGTCAAATACAGTGTGAGGAGTATTGCAGGGATCAGTGTTAGGGAAGTTTATATGGTGAGCCTGTAAACCAATTCTGGTTCACAGACCTAGAAAGTACTATAGATTACATCCAAGGACTATGTACACTAGATCATTTTTTTGAATTGTTTTATGTAGGTTTGATTTGACAGTTACTTTAATTTGAAAGCTACTTTAACCCCTTCAGGACCAAGCCCATTTTGGCCTTAAGGACCAGAGCGTTTTTTGCACATCTGACCACTGTCACTTTAAACATTAATAACTCTGGAATGCTTTTAGTTATCATTCTGATTCCGAGATTGTTTTTTCGTGACATATTCTACTTTAACATGGTGGTAAATTTTTGTGGTAACTTGCATCCTTTCCTTGTGAAAAATCCTAAAATTTGAAGAAAAATTTGAAAATTTAGCATTTTTTTAACTTTGAAGCTCTCTGCTTGTAAGGAAAATGTATATTACAAATAAAAAAAATTTTTATTCACATATACAATATGTCTACTTTATGTTTGCATCATAAAAGTGACGAGTTTTTACTTTTGGAAGACATCAGAGGGCTTCAAAGTTCCGCAGCAATTTTCCAATTTTTCACAAAATTTTCAAACTCACTATTTTTCAGGGACCAGTTCAGGTTTGAAGTGGATTTGAAGGGTCTTCATATTAGAAATACCCCACAAAAGACCCCATTATAAAAACTGCACCCCCAAAGTATTCAAAATGACATTCAGTCAGCGTTTTAACCCTTTAGTTGTTTCACAGGAAAAGAAGCAAAGTGAAGGAGAAAATTCACAATTTCCATTTTTTACACTCGCATGTTCTTGTAGACCCAATTTTTGATTTTTTACAAGGGGTAAAAGGAGAAAATTTTTACTTGTATTTGTAGCCCAATTTCTCTTGAGTAAGCACATACCTCATATATATATATATGTAAAGTGTTCGGCGGGAGCAGTAGAGGGCTCAGAAGGGAAAGAGCGATAAGGGGATTTTTGGAGAGTACGTTTTTCTGAAATGGTTTTTGGGGGGCATGTTGCATTAAGGAAGCCCCTATGGTGCCAGAACAGCAAAAAACCCTCACATGGCATACCATTTTGGAAACTAGACCCCTTGAGGAACATAACAAGGAATAAAGTGAGCCTTAATACCCCACAGGTGTTTCACCACTTTTGCATATGTAAAAAAAAAATTTTTTTTTTTCACTAAAATGTGTGTTTCCTCCCAAATTTCACATTTTTGCAAGGGTTAATAGCAGAAAATACCCCCAAAAATTTGTAACCCCATCTCTTCTGAGTATGGAGGTACCCCATAAGTTGACCTGAAGTGCACTATGGGCGAACTACAATGCTCAGAAGAGAAGGAGTCATATTTGGCTTTTTGAGAGCAAATTTTGCTCGGGGAGCATGTCGCATTTAGGAAGCCCCTAAGGTGCCAGAACAGCAAAAAAAACAAAAAACACATGGCATACCATTTTGGAAACTAGACCCCTTGAGGAACGTAACAAGGGGTACAGTGAGCATTTGCCCACACTGGTGTCTGACAGATCTTTGGAACAGTGGGCTGTACAAGTTTTCATTTTCACGGACCACTGTTCCAAAGATCTGTCAGACACCTGTGGGGTATAAATTCTCACTGCAGCCCTCATTACATTCCGTGAGGGGTGTCGTTTCCGAAATGGGGTCACATGTGTTTTTTTTTTTGTTTTTTTTGCATTTGTCAAAACCGCTGTAACAATCAGCCACCCCTGTGCAAATCACCTCAAATGTACATGTTGCGCTCTCCCTTCTGGGCCTTGTTGTGCGCCCCCAGAGCACTTTGCGCCCACATATGGGGTATCTCCGTAGTCGGGAGAAATTGCGTTACAAATTTTGGGGGGCGTTTTTCCCTTTTACCTCTTGTGAAAATGTAAAGTATAGGGCAACATCAGCATGTTAGTGTAAAAAATTAAATTTTTTTACACTAACATTCTGGTGTAGACCCCAACATTTCCTTTTCATGAAGGGTTAAAGAAGAAAAAGCCCCCCAAACCTTGTAACGCAATTTCTCCCGAGTACAGCGATACCCCATATGTGGCCCTAAACTGTTGCCTTGAAATACGACAGGGCTCCAAAGTGAGAGCGCTATGTGCATTTGAGGCCTAAATTAGGGATTTGCATAGGGGTGGACATAGGGGTATTTTACGCCAGTGATTCCCAAACAGGGTGCCTCCAGCTGTTGCAAAACTCCCAACATGCGTGGACAGTCAACGGCTGTCCGGCAATACTGGGAGTTGTTGTTTTTCAACAGCTGGAGGCTCTGCTTTGGAAACAGTGGTGTACCGGACGTTCTTATTGGGGGAGGGGGGCTGTGTAGGGGTATGTGTATATGTAGCGTTTTTAACTTTTTATTTTATTTTGTGTTGGTGTAGTGTAGTGTAGTGTAGTGTTTTCAGGGTACAGTCACATGGGCGGGGGATTACAGCGAGTTTCCCAGCGCAAAATTTGCATCTCAAACTTGCAGCGAGAAACCCACTGAAAAAGCCTCGCCCATGTGAATGTACCCTGTGCAAAACCACAACTCCCAGCATGCATGGTCTGTTAGTGCATGCTGGGAGTTATAGTTTTGCAACAGCTGGAGGCACACAGGTTAGGAAACACTGAGTTATAAACAGACAATGTTTCCCAACCAGTGTGTCTCCAGTTGTTGCAAAACTACAACTCCCAGCATGCCCAGACAGCTGAAGGGCATGCAGGGAGTTGTAGTTTCGGCAATATCTGAAGGGCCAGATGTTGCTGAACTAAAACTCCCAGCATGCCTGGACAGTCAGTGCATACTGGGAGTTGTAGTTTTGAAACAGCTGGAAGAGCACAGATTGGAGACCATTATACAATGGTCTCCAAACTGGGGCCCTCCAGATGTTGCAAAACTACAACTCCCAGCATGCCCAGACAGCCAAAGGCTGTCTAGGCATGCTGGGAGTTGTAGTTTTCAGACTCCTAGAAGCAGCAGTGAAGATCTTCACTGCTGCCTCTGAGGACCATATACTTACCTGCCGGTCCCGTCGCTGCTCGTCCACGTGGCCGGTCCTGCCGCTGCTCCTCGGTCCCGCCGCTGCTCCAGGTAAGGCCGCCGATCCCCTCGGTTTCCCCCCTATGCCGCAGGTCCCCGCGAGCCCCTGCAGCCATCGTCCCCCGTTCTGCCCGACTTCCAGGGGCGGGCAGTGCGGGGGATCTGAACTTTCACCCCAGATCACTGCGATTGGTCCACAGGGACCAATCACAGTGATCGCTGACCAGGACCATCAATGGATGGTCCTGGGGGGTGAAGCAGAAGTTGTCCCCTGCTGGAAACAGCGGGACTTCTGCCAGTTAACCCGTGCGATGCTGCGCATCGCCGGGTTAACTGAATGTCATTTATTAACGTCGGGATGCGCGAACGCACTGCACAACCCGGCGTTTATATATGACATTCTGCGGGAAGGGGTTAATTTGGATTGCAAGTGGAGTTCCAAGTTATTTTTTTTTTATGGGTATTATTTTCCAGTTCAGAGGTTTGTTCAGTGTGTAAAATGTGTAAGATATGTACTGTAATTATTCTGGAAAAACTTGTCACAATGTCTATTTCCAGCAATTACATAGCACTAAGATGCTGCAACATTGTGCATATTCCCAATAATTTAGTCTAAACAAAACATAAAACTGCATTTCAGGATGTTCAGTTCGCAAATGCTTTGACTAAGCCCCTTTCATTTTTCCTATAAGGAACACCATTAGATTTAGGTAACGTTACTAAATAAGGCTACAGAACACATTCTCTGCTACTGTACTACACAGAAAAATCTTTGGGCAAATTTTTTTTATAAAAAACAAAATTCTTAATTTAATTACACTATTAAATAAAGGACGCATCTAATATTTTTAAAAAGATAAAAGTAATCCAAACATTAACTGTCCTGTACTAAAGTGTATGATTTTGCTTATTGATGAATCTCTAAAGAACATATTGTATTTAGTAGGACAGAACATGAGAGATTAAGAGATTACATGTCGATTTGGCACCCAATATGTGTGTGTATTTGTCTATATACACACACAAGCATGTATACACTATCAAAAGGTTATTTTTTTTACATCTTAATAAATACCCTTCATTGTGTACAGTTATGGAATGTTTACATTACCACCTTTAGAAAACCATAAGGTTATTATAACTCAGAAAAATGTGTCCATTCCATAAGTCAAGTAAAAACTGAAAGCATTATTGTAGTTCCATGCCCAGTGTTTTCTCACCAGCTTTTAGCACAGGTAATATTTCTCAAGCTTCATATTCTACTCAGTGCAGGTTAGAATGATTTCCAACTTTCTAGGAGCAAACCTCCTGTAATCTGAGAGTTTTCTGGGTTTGTCCTAGGAAAAAAGAAAAGAAAAGATAAATGAATAAGTATACCAGCATCCATATTCAACAATTCTTCCATCAGGCAGAAAAGAAAAGACTCTGGAGTTTCACTGAAAGATAACAGTGATGTTAAAGAATAAGTCTCATGTAGCATTTTTTTTTCTTCTTTATAATGCCCAGGCTGCCTGCAAATAAAACAATTAGGACTCACCTGTCGCCGCTCCCCTGGTATCTCGCTCTGCTCCTCCGCCATCTTCTTCCTGGTCTCGCCTTGGTCAGCGCCTCATGCCAGCCGCAGCGATGTCCCGCATTGAGCCTAGACGACCAATGCAGTGGCTCAATGCATCACACTGCTGTTCAGCCTATCGCTGACTGAGATAGGACATCGCTACAACCAGGAATTTGCTGAGAGGCATTGTAACGCACTGACCATGGCTGGACCAGGAAGATGGTGGGGGAGGAGCGGACAGTTATACCGGGTGAGCATTGGCAGGTGAGTCCTCTATATTGTTTTATTTGCTGACAGCCTGGGCATTATGAAGAAAAATAATGCTAAAAGAGATATCTGCTTTAAAGTATATTTCAGTATTGCTTTTAGACTGTAAATTTAATGCTGGGATTCCATCAGGGGAGGAGGTTCTGTTAGGAGCCTGGGCTGAACAACAGAGCATGCAGTGCTAGTTGGCTGGTAAAATGCAGGACACCATGAACAAACCTGACAAACCCCAATAACCCCTCAAAGGGGTATTCCGGGCCCTAAGACATCTTATCCCTTATCCAAAGGATAGAGGATAAAATGCTGGATTTCTGGGGTCCCGCCACTGGGGACCCCGCAATCTTTCATGCAGCACCCCGCTATCAGCAGCCTCCGGAACGAACATTGCTCCGGGTCTGATTAATCACGATCACGGGGCCGGAGTACCGTGACGTCACGGCTCCGCGCCCCCTCCCATAGGCTTGCATTGAGGGGGCGAAGCGTGATGTCACACGGGGGCGGATGTCTTAGGACCTTTGAGGACCAATACAATTAGGCCTGTACGCCCCTTAAAGACCAGGCCTGTTATTTCAAAATCGGGGATGTATGACTTTATTACAAAATAACTCTGGTAATGTTTTGCCAATCACGGTAATTCTGACAGTTTTTTGTCACAAGTTGCACTTCATGTACATAGTTAAAGTAAGCCAATATCATTTGTAGTTTTTTTTTCAATGCAAAAAAAAATCATAAAAAAAAAAAAAAACACATGATTTTTTGCTATTTTAAACACTAATAGGTTGCAAATATTTATACTTACTGAGCAAATAGTTTATGAAACTTATACTTTCAGATGTCGACTTCATTTTGACAGCAATTTTTTTAAATTACATATTTTAATGAATCAGAAGCCTAACAATTTTACTTGAAATTTTGAAAATTTAAAAAGTACACCTATTTCTGTGCTATGGAAGGTTTGCGGAAACTTAGAGGTGGTAGAACATAAAGGTGGTAGGAACCCCCCCCCCCAAATGACCACATTTTAAAAACTAGACCCCTCAAGGTATTCACTAGGGGATATAGTGAGTATTTTAACACCATAGTTTTTTGGTAGGAATTATTACAAAGTCAGTGTTAAAAATACGAAATTAGCTTTTTTCACAAATGCTTTATTTGTGGGACATATTTTTTGTACATCACTTCTGATATTGAAACAAATACACCTTACATATTTTATTGAACTTCTTGTCCCGTGTTTGGAAATACCCCCGCTTAGGCTATGTTCCTTGGACATGTGGCGGGACCCAGAAGGAGAGCAGCGCCATTTGGCTTTCAGGGCATCATTTTAGGCCGAATGGATTATAGGCCGCACTTCATGCCTGCGTAGGGTTTTATCTGCCAGAAACATACAGAACCCCAACAAGTGACCCCATTTTGGAAACTACACCCCAAAAAGTATTCATCTAGACCAAAGTGAGTACTTGGAGTCCTTTTTATGTGGCTAGAATGATCACAAAGTCAGTAAAATAAAAAATAAAAAATTCTTTGCTTTTTTTCTCTCCCACAAATGCATCATTTGTGGGACATATTTTGTGTATATTGCATCTAAAAAAGGAGGAAATGCACCCTATATTTTTTTAACTGCTCTTCCCGTGTTTGAAAATACCCCTGATTAGGCCATATTTCGTTCCTTGGCCGCAAGGCAGGACCCAAAAGTAGAGTGCCATCTGGCTTTCAGGGCATAATTTTAGGCTGAAAGGATTATAGGTCTGCAAAGGGTTTAGCTGCCAGAACCATACAGAACCCCCACAAGTGACCCCATTTTGTAAACTACACCCCTAAAGTATTTTGCCTAGACCAAAAATGAGTACTTTGAGTCTTTTTGTGGCTGTAATGGTTACAGTGTCAGTGGGGGGAAAACATTTTTCCCACAAATTCATCATTTGCGGGACATATTTTTTGTACATTGCATCTGAAAAGGAGGACATGCGCCCCATATTTTATTACGGTGTCTGTCCAAATTATGGCAATACCACCACTTAGGCCATATTTGGTTGCTTTGCTACATGGTGGGACCAAGAATGAAAGGAATCCCATTTGGATTCCAACGTATGAATATTCATTAGCCAGCGGTGCTGCAGGCCGGGCGGCGGTTACGTCACAGCTGCCAGTTGAAGGCAGTAACCCCGCCCGTGCCAGTTAGCAGCTAATTTGAATATACCGAAAACCAGCTATAATGAGCTAACGGCGCAGCGGATCCAGGCAAGGTAGGACTCAAAATGTTCAGTGTCTCCCGCACTATCCACAGGTACCCGTGGATAGTGCAGGACAAAACATATGGCAGTTTTCCTTTAAGCAGTCATCTAGTGCCAACACCTGGGGAGGTCCTGAGACCCCTCCCCCCATGTCAATTCAGACCGATCTGCAGCGATTACGGGTCATATGGGTCTCCGGTGACCCAGAAAATAAAGGGGATCGGGGCTGTCAAAGACACCCACGATCCCCCTGAAAGGATAGGAGTGAGGTGGCAGGGGTGCCACCCCTCCTATCCCTGCTATTGGTCAGAAGCGACCGACCAATAGCAGACTGGGGGCCGTTAAAGTTCAGTTCCCCCACTCACGGTAGTCCAGGCAGAGCAGGGGAACTGTGCTGGGAGCAGCGCCGGAGGTCTCTTACCGGCGGCAATGATCCTCTGTGTGCGGTGGCTGTGGTGGCGATCCTGCTACTGCCAGGTAAGTTGTTGCTTGGCAACATCTGGAGGGCCACAGTTTACAGTGGTTTCTAAGCTGTAGCCCTCCAGATGTTGCAAATCTACAACTCCCAGCATGCCCAGACAGCTGTTTGGGAATGCTGGGATTTGTAGTTTTGCAAGATTTAAAAGGGGTACAGTTTGGAGATCACTGTGCAGTGGTCTATAAACTGTGGCCCTCTAGATGTTGCCAAACTACAACTCCCAGAATCTCCACACATCAGTTTGCTGTCTGGGCACGCTTGGATTTGTAGTTTTGCAACATCTGGAGGGCCACAGTTTGGAGATCACTGTGCAGTGGTCTCTAAACCATGGCCCTTCTAAATCTTGCAAAACTACAATTCCCAGCATGCACGAATAGCAAACTGCTGTCTGGGCATGTTGAGAGTTGTAGTTCCGTGTCTCCAGCTGTTGCATAACTACAACTATGCTGGGAGTTGTAGTTTTGCAACAGCTGGAGGCACACTGGTTGGAAAATGCTGAGTTAAGTAACAGAACCTAACTCAAAGTTTTCCAACCAATGTGCCTCCAGCTGTTGCAAAACTACAACTCCCAGCATGTACTGATCGCCAGAGCGCATGCTGGGAGGTGTAGTTACAGTACAACTCCCAACATGCACGGTCTGTCAGTGAATGGTGGGAGTTGTAGTCTTGCAACAGTTGGATGTTTGCCCCCCACCCCATGTTAATGTACACAGGGTACATTCATACGGGCGGGGGTTTACAGTGAGTTTACTGCTTCAAGTTTGAGCTGCAGCAGCTCAAGCTCCTAGAGGGAAACTCACCTTAAATCCCTGCCCATGTGAATGTACCCTAAAAAACACTACACTAACACAAAATAAAGGGGAAAACACTACATATACACACACGTACACTGTCCCCCCCCCCTTCCCCCCCAATAAAAATGAAAAAAAAACGTCTCGTACGACAGTGTTTCCAAAACTAAGCCTCCAGCTGTTGCAAACCAACAACTCCCAGCATTTCCGGACAGCCATTGACTGTTCAGGCATCCTGGGAGTTTAGCATCAGCTGGAGGCACCCTGTTTGGGAACCACTGGCGTAGAAAATTTTTGCTAGCGGAGGCAATTGTAACGCTTGCATCCGAGTCCACCCCTATGCAAATCCCTAATTTAGGCCTCAAATGTGCATGGTGCTCTCTCACTTCGGAGCCCTGTCGTATTTCAATGAAACCGTTCAGGGCCACATATGGGGTATTTTGTTACAAATGTGGCAATTGCAGAAGTGAGAGTGCAAATGTACATTTGAGGCCTAAATTGGTGATTTGCACAGGGGTGGCTGATTTTTCAGCGGTTCTGACAAACGCAAAAAAATAAATACCCATGTGTGACCCCATTAAGGAAACTACACCCATCACGGAACGTAACAAGGGGTATAGTGAGCCTTAACACCCCACAGGTGTTTGATGAATTTTCGTAAAAGTTGGATGGGAAAAGAAAAAAAAAAAATTGTAACTCCATGGAGTATGGAAATACCCCATATGTGGATGTAAAGTGCTCTGCGGGAGCACTAAAATGCTCAGAAGGAGCGCCATTGGGCTTTTGGAGAGAAAATGTGTCCGAAATTGAAGGCCACGTGTGTTTACAAAACCCCCATGGTGCCAGAACAATGGATCCCCCCCCCCCAGTGACCCCATTTTGGAAACTACACCCCTCACATAATGTAATAAGGGGTACCGTGAGCATTTACGCCCCACAGGTGTCTGGCATATTTTTTGGAACAGTGGTCCATGAAAATGAAAAATGTAATCTGTCAAACGCCAGTGGGATGTAAATACTCACTGCACCCCTTATTAAATTCTGTGAGGGGTGCAGTTTCCAAAATGGGGTCACATGTGGGGGGGTCCACTTAGAGCTGGGCGGTATGACCAAAAATGTGTATCACAGTAATTTTGTATTTTTATTTTATTTTAATTTGCTTTATTGAAAAGTAAACAACGTCAGACCACAGGCCCATTAAAGTGAACACATTGTACATCCATATTACCCAGGTTAAGGGTCATGAAACCTAGTACAAGTGAACAGAATGTAAACGACAGAATATTCCATCTTACATCACAAAGTATATTGCTGAGATACAAGAAATATCACCCAACTGAGGTGAAAGTAACTGGAAACATAAGGCGAACGGTCGCCTAAAACAGTAACCGTGAACCATACTGTGAGGTATGTATATACCGCCGCGTTCCAAAGAGGTATGAAGTCAAACAGAGATTGTCACTTACTTTGATACGTGGGTTGACTAAGAACTGACAAATGCAGACACAGAGAGAAACAGAGGCTAGAGGTTGCAACAGGCAGCACGTAAAACATCAGAGGGCCACTACAGGGTCCTAGAAGAGGACACAGAGTACGAACATTGGGTTAAGGGAGAGGAATTTACCTGGACATTTCCTATTCTTATATACTACATGTGAGAAAGGTAGTGTAGCATTAACAAGAGCCTTCCATTGAGTTAAGGTAGGAGTGCCGGGGTCAATTCATTTGAGGGCAATAGCCTTCCTGGCCATGAACAAGGTTTCCCGCAAAAGTGTGCGTATGTGATGTGTCCATATCTCTTCATCCAGGATACCAAAAAGGCAAATCAAAGGATCAAGAGATAGGGGAGGCTGAGCAAGAGTGGCCAAAAGGTGAAGCACTTCGCGCCAAAATGACACTATATAAGGGCACGCCCATATCAGGTGCCAGAAGTCTGCCCTGGCAGCACCACAACGATGAAAAGCATCGGATTCAGAACGACCCATTCTATGTAGCCTAAGAGGGATAATATAACTATAATGTATACTGTTCAATTGGATCAATTTATTATTAGCTGCCTGGGACACAAGCATGTGGGAGGAGAAAATGTCCTCCCAATCATCCTTAGTCAAATTAGGGATATGGGATTCCCAGTGCCGGACCACCGGCACTGAGGAGCGGGTTAAGGCCTGAATAAGGTGCGTGTACAGGATGGATATATTCCCTTGGCGGCCCGCCAAACCTTCATGGCTAATTTGTGAAGGTGGAGATAAGCTCTACCACCAAGGGTAGGGCTATCCAACAGCATCCTAAGGGTCGGTGCCGGGACAAACCTAGCCAGAGACTGTTCCAAGTCCGGCACCACATCCCCAAAGATCCAATGCCTAATATATCGGAGTTGGCCCGCCAAATAATACAGATAGAAATCAGGGAGTGACATACCCGCCTCTAACTTGGGGTGTTGTAACGTAGATAGGCAAATTTTAGGTCTATTGGGGCCCCAAATGAATAGAGAGAGGAGTGAGTGAATAGAGTCAAAAAAGTATCTAGGAACAGGCACGTATTTTTGTAGGTTATGGCGGTTCCACGGTATTTAACAGTATTTTCCACCTCCCCAATCATGTGACCCGTGGGCGCTGCTTCTCTAAACCCCCCCTCCCGTTTTGTCAGCCCAGCGCTGCGCTGTCCCCCACATCGGGGAACTAATCATATGTCACCTCGTCCTCATGTGAGTTGCGGGCCGCCGGCGCTGGAAATCTGTACTGTAATACATATTGCCCGGGCTGCAAAAATAAACCCAAAAAAATAAAACTTTAACTCAACTTCCCACGCTGCTCCGGTAACGGCCTAACGCTGGGGATGGGAACGTCACAGAGCAGTCAGCCTATCATCGGTCGGTGATAGGCTGAGCGCACTGTCAAGTAAGAAGCCGGCCGGCTCCTTAAGATGAGCGCACTGTCATGTAAGAAGCCGGCCGGCTTCTTACATGACAGTGCGCTCAGCCTATCACCGACCAAGGCGGGACATCGCTGCCACGGGTGATAGGCTGACGGCTCACGTAGAAAGGTGAGTTAAAGTTTATTTTGTTTATTTTTGCAGACCAGGCACAAGGAATTTGCAATACAGTACAGATTTCCAGCACCGGCAGCCCGCAACTAACAGGAGGACAAGGTGACATATGATTAGTTCCCCGATGTGGGGGACAGCGCAGCGCTGGGCTGATAAACTGGGGGTATGAACCGGTATACCGCCCAGCACTAGGTCCACTGTTCTGGCACCACGGGGGCTTTGTAAACACACATGGCCCCCGACTTCCATTCCAAACAAATTCTCTCTCCAAAAGCTCAGTGGCGCTCCTCCTCTTCTGAGCATTATAGTTCGCCCGCAGAGCACTTTATATCCACATATGGGGTATTTCCATACTCAGAAGAAATGGTGCAGAAATGCAGTATGAATGGGGCCTTTGTAAAAATAAATATTTAAAGGGGTACTCCGGCGCTCAGACATCTTATCCCCTATCCAAAGGATAGGGGATTAGATTCCTGATCGCGGGGGTCCCGCCGCTGGGGACCCCCGTGATCTTGCACACCGCACACCGTCTATAATTAGTCCCCGGAGTGTGTTCGCTCCGGGTCTGATTACTGTCCATCACGGGGCCGGAGCGTTGTGACGCCAGGCTCTGCCCCCCTCAATGCAAGCCTATGGGAGGGGGCGTGATAACTGTCACACCCCCTCCCATAGGCTTGCATTGAGGGGCGGAGCGTGATGTCACACGGGGGCAGAGGTGTGACATCACACGTCGCCGGCCCTGTGGTCGCCGGTAATCAGACCCGGAGCGAACATGCTCTGGGGACTGATTTTAAACGGGGTGCGGCATGCAAGATCACGGGGGTCCCCAGCGACGGGACCCCCCTATCAGACATCTTAACCCCTATCCTTTGGATAGGGTATAAGATGTATAAGCACCGGAGTACCCCTTTAATAAGGGTAGGGTTACACGGGACGCACCCGCAGTATATATATCACACTGCGGATGTCCCGTCGGCAGTCACAAGAGTGAGCGCACTGCTGCGGCTGGGTAGCTCAGTGTGTCCTCTCATGACTGCTGGCAGGAAATCCGCTGCTATTAGTGGACACACAGAGCTACCCAGCCACAGCAGGGAGTTCACTATTGCGCCGGCGATGCATCCGCAGCATGTAATACGCTGCAGATGCGCTCCGTGGGACGCCACAAATTATGTATGTATATTTTATTTAATTTAGTAAATGTATTTTTATTTTTCTCACGTCCTGACTGCATTTACCAGTAAGCAGCACTCCACAATCGTTGCGGGGTGCTGCTGTAGAGAGACCGAGGGAGCCCCCTCCCTCTGTCAAACTCCTTACAGTGCGGCCGCTTGCGGCTGTAAGGGTTAAACTGCCGGGACCGGGGATCACACACAGCAACCCACGATCGCGTCGCAGGGTGCTGAAGGGAGACAGAGGGAACCCCCTCCCTCTGTCCAACCACATACAGCCTGTGGTCGCTTCCGACCGCAGCTGTAAGGGTTAAAACTGCCGGGACCGAAGTTTACTTCTGTTGCGTCAGTGCGGCAGGGTCCCATCTGTGTGTTACAGCCGAGTCCCTGCCGCGATCTTGTGGGTACACTCGGCAGTACCCACAAGATCAATGGACGTGTATACTCATTCAGGTGCAGGAACGTGCATCCCCCCTGGACGTGTATACACGTCCATGGTCGTTAAGCTGTTAAAGTCAATGGAGGAAGGTGGAAAGGGACAGAAGACTAACTATAAATGCCATTACTTGAACAGAAATAAAGCTGTTATTGGGACAATTCCAGTGAACTCCCCTACCTCACAGATGATCCTCATGTGTAGGGCATGGTTGGCTATGTCTGTACTGCATGAGGTACACTGTGGATTGGTGCCACCAATACAACATTACCACTGCTAGAATGTGCCACAGCTGATGACTGGAACCAAGGTAGTTTAGTTGTCCTATAAAATATAACAAATGTCATTAAAAACTTTGCAGCTTTACAGTTTAGTGCAAAAAATCTATGGCTCAGATTTATCAATCTGCAGAAAACTGTCTTGCAACCAATCACAGCTCAGCTTTCAGTTTACCAAAACTTGTTAAGATATGAAAGCTGAGCTGAAATTGTATTCTATGGGAAAAAACTGACAGTTTTGATAAATCTGGGCCATAAGTTCTACAAAGCTGTATTGTTAATATTCGAATAGTGGAAAAAAATAAATAAATGATTCTAGCATCCACAGAAAGAATGGACTTGTCTATCCTGTCTGCAGATTCCGCTCGAAAATGCACTGCCGTCCATGAGACGGCGCATTTCTGAGTGGTCCTAGCACCCGCAGGATTATTCAAATGTTTGGAATGTCCACCCGTGTTTACAGAGCGATATTTTCAGTCCCATTTACACAACAGAATTTCCACTCAGTTTTATATTTTGCAGAATCCAATTGAAATCAATGGAGGCTTGAAAACTTGTGTTCTGAGAAGCTTTGCTTAATGGAATTTTTGTGAAATTGGGGAAATTGAGCTGTGTGAACATACCCTTAATCACTAACCAATTCCTTTTATGCACAACAATATACGGTTAGTTCCACACAAAAGGTAATACAACTACTGTTTTTTATACTCATACCATGGCAAATGTTCTGGCTCAATAGGCCGTGTATTGATCCAAACTAACAGCATCTAAATGTGTTAGGTGACAAACTTAGCCAGGTACAGGGACTATTACTTAATATTATAGACGATTATGTTCAGGGCAAAGTAATGTGACTTACAACAAAAAAATATTTAAAAAAAAGGGTTTATAATATTTTTATATCTTCTACCTGGAAAATATCTCTCTGGAACTTTAGAAATATAAAACAGGAAAGCAGATGCCGCTATCAGGTACATGACAATGACACGTGGAGCAAACTCCTAGAAAAGAAGAAACATACAGACAGTAAATATAATTTGTTCATAACGCTTCTGACATACAACAGAAGATATACTTGCCAATAAGTACCTACCTGGACAATAGAAGCCTCAATACCTCCATTGAGCCAAATCCAGTGGACAGTAGGAATAATTCCATAACCAGACACAGAACAAAATATAACAGAGCGCAGTCTGTGCCACTGTTGTGTGAGGTAGCTAGGGTGTATCTGAGCAAAGAACACGGCCAAGATCATGGCCAGCACTGTAATTAAATATACCTGACGCCAGTACTGCAAAAGAAGAAAAGAAGGGAACATTCATCAGATCAAACCTGACTCCAGAAAAGTAAAATAAAGTGTGTTGCATAGCCCCGCTAAAGTGAAGCTGGTCATGTGACGTTCATTGATACAAATGAAAATAAAGTCCTGAAACACAGCACCCAGAATCAAATTATTTTGTTAATAAAATGTTCTTTCTTACGCAAAAGTAGCAAAAAACATTAAATATTTCAAACGCACAGTATAGGTTGTGAAATATATCTTAAAAATCAATGATGGAAATGGTTCAATACCTTATTACTGTATTGCATTAAAAAATACTCAAGGCACAAAACCAAAATAAAATACAATATCTATGGAAAAAATAAATAAGCATTCATGCAATGTTACTCGGAAAGGCACAGCAATACCTTGAGCCAGTTCTTAGCTGCATCCTGAGCTTTAATTTTGCCAAGTCCATGTCCCACACATTCATGCTTTGTGCAGCAACAGGGAATTTGGGGGTTGGCACTGTTATATAGGGCACTGAAGCTGGTGCAGCTATTGGAAATGCCAATTTATGTACTTTTTTGTGTGTGTGGGGGGGGGGGGGGGCGCACTAATATATATATATATTTTTATTTTATATTTTTTTTATTTAATAGTTTGTTTTAAAAACAAACCATATATTATATTTTGTTTTGGTCCCGGTTCTCGGCAGCGTAGAATAGCATGGCAGGTGGGTGATGCTCCTATACTCCTCCTCCCTGGATAACACATGCACTGCTAAACAGGGAGGAGGAGATCCTAGAACAGCCTGCTGTGCTCTTGGCCGCCCATCTATACATGCACCCAACGGGAGCGCAGCATAGATGACCTAAGGGCGGAAGTTAGCCCCCAGCAGGCATCAATGATGTCACGCCTGCTGGGGAAGTCTGCTTGGTAAGTGAGCAGACTACCAGGTAGACAAAGAGACATTTATAAAAGGTAGTAAAAAGCAATAGGCAGGGACCAATAAAAAAAATAAAAACCTGGTGGGAGCTACTCTTTAAGGCCCACTTTACATAAATGCGGCGTCCATTGTCAGTTCCCATCCGGTGCTGCACCGGAGGGAAACTGAAACCAGAACCGATCTCATTCATTTGAATGGGATCGTTCACAATCATCCGGCATCTCAGTTTAGACGCCGGTTGATTGGACTCGCCGGACCGGCACAGACAGGGGAACGCATCTTGCTGCGTTCCCCCGTCCATGTCGCATACCTGTTCGGCGGCTTCAGATGTCGGACCCTGTGTTATTCTATGGAGCGCCGGAGGCATCGCCGTACAGAACTGAAAGAATCGGCTTTAGCCTCCGGCGCTTCATCTCGGCTGATAGTGGGAGTGATTTTGGGAGGGATCACTGTACAGAAAGTACAGTAGATGTTTGGAGGACTGGTTCAATGAATACTACACAAACAGGGTACCTCCTACTGTTGCAAAACTAGAACTCCCTGCAGCTCCCAGTGGGCATGCTGGGAGTTCTAGTGATGGGGGCACCCTGTCTAATGCTAGAGGCACCCTGTTTTGAGCAATTACAGTTTTTTTTTTCAGGTTTTGTACCACTAGCCCACCAGGATTGACTATGCCTACCTTTCCCCAAAGCTTTATTTTCAGGGTAAGCATTGTCAGTCCTGGTGTGCTAGTCGTACAACAAAAACTGTAATTGCTCAAATTGATGGTTTTGACTGATGACAATTTATGCACTTTTTGAGCATCAGTCATGTCATCAGTTGTGAACAGTTTAGTAAAAAAAACTGAGCCTGACACAACTGCCATATGAAAACCTAGCCTAAGTTTTAGCAGTCAAAATGTTATCTACTCTAAATAAACTCAATTACTAAGCCTAAACAGACTTCCTTCACCTGCGTGATAAAAAAATAAAAATGGTGGATAAAAGTATTCCCTCTCCTTATTTATAATTATGTAAGAAAAAAATTTACAATGACAACAAAGAAAGTAAAACAGACTCCAGTTAGGTAATATAAAAGTAAAACAGTCATACGGCAAGGCAAGATACAGCAGAACAAAATACAGTCATGGCTGTAAATGCTGGCAACCCTGAAATTTTTAAAGAAAATTAAGTATTTCTCACAGAAAAAGGATTGCAGTAACATATGTTTTGCTATACGCATGTTTATTCCCTTTGGTGTGACATTATGTCCAATATGCTTTTTTTTTTTTACCTCCTTTTTTTTTAGTTTAGTTCCAATACACACAAACTCCAAAAATGGTCTGGACAAAATTATTGGCACCCCTAACTTAATATTTGGTTGCACAGCTTTTGGAAAAAATAACTGAAATCAGTGGCTTCCTATAACCATCAATAAGCTTCTTACACCTCTCAGCCGGAATGTTGGACCACTCTTCCTTTGCAAACTGCTCCAGGTCTCTCTTATTGGATGGGCGCCTTTTCCCAACAGCAATTTTAAGATCTCTCCACAGGTGTTCAATGGGATTTAGATCTGGACTCATTGCTGGCCACTTAAGAACTCTCCAGAACTTTGTTGCCATCCATTTCTGGGTGCTTTTTGATGTATGTTTGGGGTCATTGTCCTGCTGGAAGACCCAAGATCTCAGACACAAACCCAGCTTTCTGACACTGGGCTGTACAGTGCGACCCAAAATCAATTGGTAATCCTCAGATTTCATGATGCCTTGTACACATTCAAGGCACCCAGTGCCAGAGGCAGCAAAACAACCCCAAAACATCATTGAACCTCCACCATATTTCACTGTAGGTACTGTGCTCTTTTCTTTGTAGGCCTCATTCCGTTTTCGGTAAACAGTAGAATGATGTGCTTTACCAAAAACCTCTATCTTGGTCTCATCTGTCCACAAGACGTTTTCCCAGAAGGATTTTGGCAAAATGTAGTCTTGCTTTTTTTATGTCTCTGTGTCAGCAGTGGGGTCCTCCTTGGTCTCCTTCCATAGCATTTAATTTCTCCTTTTTATCTGCTTTCAGGTGTGATTTTTATATTGTCCACACCTGTTACTTGCCCCAGGTGAGTTTAAAGGAGCATCACATGCTTGAAACAATCTTATTTTTCCGCAATTTTGAAAGGGTGCCAATAATTTTGTCCAGCCCATTTTTGGAGTTTGGTGTGACATTATGTCAAATTTCCTTTTTTTCCTCCCTTTTTTGGTTTAGTTCCAATACACACAAAGGGAATAAACATGTGTATAGCAAAACATGTGTTACTGCAATCCTTTTCTTTGAGAAATACTTCATTTTCTTGAAATGACCATGACTGTAGTTCCCAGTGTTAAATAATGTACTATGCCATGTAAAAGTTGCACATCTTTAATCTGTACATCACTGTATATTAAAAAAGCAGCTTTGCCCTTAATACACCACACAATAAACTTGTTTCCCAACTTTGACAAGTGTAAGGATTACGTAAATGATGCCGCATACCGTATATAATCCATACACAATCCACTGACCCCCTCGATTCCCCAATTACAGAATATAGTTAATGAACCCCAAATGACTCTGTTGGCATTTGTCTTCCTGCCATAAAAGGCTCTTTTTGATGTAGTGCTGTGTAAGCTCTCATGATGCAGATGCAGTTGGCAAAGCATGTTCAAACAGGACACACAGAAGGCAGGAGTTCAAATGTCCCTTCACTCATTATTTTTAATATGGAAATTCACTCATGAAAATTATGTGGACTTCAGCTCCCAACAGTGCTCATTAGCAAGATAAATAAGACTCAAGGTCTGGAGAATACTAAATAAAACCTTGCCTCAGGCACTGGGAACCAATCTGATGGCTTCATTGATTTGAGCCAGGAAATGAATGGTTTCCTTCACTGATCAAGTATGAAAACTGAGAATGAATGATTACTTACATTGTTACAGTAAAAAGCATAAAATACCCCAGAGACATAGCAACCCAAGATGCCGATAGAAATGCCAGCGTAATCCAGTGCCATCCATCGCCGGCTGGTTTTCTCTGAACGGTGACAACAAAAGAGGTGATATCCCACGGAGCATAACATGCACACCTACAAAATAAAGATGTACATTGAATTCATACAGCAGGCCAAAACTACTAAAGCTTGATAAGCCTGGACGTACAATATTGCTTTTATACAAAAGGTTTGAAAAGTATTGCTTCACAGTCCTGAAACAAATATGTTATGTGCCAATCAAATGGAATATTCTGTAGTGCAAGATTACTAATACTAAGGAAAATCCTAGGACATGTACCTCACACTACACAAAAAGACTGTTACATTTGTTAATTTAAAAACCACGTATTAAAAGTTTTTTTTTCCTGGTTAGCGGATAAGTGTCTGATTGTGGAGATCCAACCTCTGAGATCTCGAGGTCAGGACTTCTGGAGCTCCCATCTGTGTAGAGAGGTAGCGAGAATACCAGACCACTGCTCCATTCACAGTCTATGAAAATTCCGAAGACAGCACTTCGCTATCACTGGCAGGTCCATACACAATGAATAGAGCAGCACATTGCGGCTTCATTGGGGCCCACCGCGATCTCCTGTGCTGGGCCCGGCTCGCTGGCCAGATAGCGCGTGTTGACCACCGCATTAAGTGGCGGCTGACACGCCCCCTCAATACAACTCTATGGCAGAGCCGGAGATTGCCAAAGGCAGCGCTTCGTCTCTGCCATAGAGTTGTATTGAGAGGGCGTGTCAGTCGCCGCTTAGTGCGGTGGTCAACCCGCCCCCTTCCTGCAAGCTGTCGGGGCCCCGTACAGGAGATCGTTGGGGGGCCCAGCGGTCCTTAGGATAGGGGATACGTTTGTCACCACTGGATATTTCCTTTAAGTCCCATTAATCCTAGGGTGCTGCACAAGAAAAAAGGGTTACATAACATGCAACAATAAAACAAGCTTGATGGATGACATTGTACAAAAGGAACGAGGACCCTGCCAGTGAGAACTAGCAATCTACAAAAAAAAAAAAGTGTAATTGAGACAACAGGTCAGGGTAGAAGCTACTCAAACACTAATGTAGTGCCAACAAAGTTTATGTTTTCTTTTTAAGAAATGGTTTTAAAAGGTTGCTTTTAAAGGGCACCTCTCATCAAAAAAACTTTTGATATATTATAGATTAATGTATACAGAATAACTTTCCAATAGCATGTTATTAAAAAAATATGCTTCTTTCTATTTAATTTTCCACTTTGAAAAAATGATCACTAGGGGTCTCCCTATCAGTCCTTTTGTTATAGATTTCAGACTCATGCTGGAGTCCTAAATCTCAGACTGCAGCCGGGACACAGACAAACTCAGCACTGCTCCCTGCCAGGAAGTTTGTCTGTGTCCCAGCTGCAATCTGAGATTTAGGACTCCAGCATGAGTCTGAAATCTATAAAAAAAGGACTGGTAGGGAGACCCCAATGGTCATTTTTTCAAAGTGGAAAATTAAATAGAAAGAAGCATATTTTTTAATAACATGCTATTGGAAAGTTATTCTGTATACATTAATCTATAATATAGCAAAAGTTTTTTTGATGAAAGGTACCCTTTAAAGATTTTAAAGGTGGAAGAGTGTATGGGGCTTGCATAGTAGAAAGAGGATGATGTGAGAAGACAAGAGAAGAGTAGAGAAAGTCTTCTGAAGACTGAATATTTTGGGAAGTTAGGTCCGAGGTGTATAAAGGGTACATAATTAATATTTTGAATGGTATTTGCTAAGCAAATGGGTGATTAGTGAAGGGAATGGAAGAGAGAAGTGGAGTGGCAGTAACTGGAAGAAGACTAACAAGGCATAAGAGATTAGGGTGGATTGGAGGGGCACAAGATTGTTAGAAGGGGGGCACACAGAACGATGTTGCAGTAGTGTAGATAGCTTCTTGGTTCACTCAAGATAAGCAGGTTATGGGAAAGTTTTCAAGTGCATGCGACAGGAAGAAGTGGTAAGAGCTTGGAAGTGAAAGCTATCCTGAAGCAATAAAACTTCTGTGGAAAGAGTAATTGTAATCACATATAAAAATCCCCCCAAAATTTGCAACCCAATTTCTCTCGAGTAAGGAAATACCTCATATGTGTATGTCAAGTGTTCGGTGGGCGCAGTAGAGGGCTGAGAAGGGAAGGAGCGACAATGGGATTTTGGAAAGTGAATTTTGCTGAAATGGTTTTTGGGGGGCATGTCACATTTAGGAAGCCCGTATGGTGCCAGAACAGCAAACAAAAAATACATGACATACTATTTTGGAAACTACACCCCTCAAGGCACGTAACAAGGGGTACAGTGAGCCTTAACACCCCACAGGTGTTTAACGACTTTTCGTTAAAGTCTGAAGTGTAAAGGAAGTTTTTTTTCCAAACTTTACCATTTTTTACACAGAGGGTAATGGGAGAAAATGCCCCCCAAAATTTGTAACTCCATCTCTTCTGTGCATGGAAATACCCCATATTAGGAGGTAAATGCTCTGCACGTGAACTACAATGCTCAGAAGAGGAGTCGTCACATTTGGCTTTTGGAAAGCAAATTTTGCCGAAATGGTTTTTGGTGGGCATGGCGCATTTAGGAAGCCCCTATGGTGCCAGAACAGCAAAAGCAAAAAAAAAACACATGGCATACTATTTTGGAACCTACTCCCCCCAAGAAACATAACAAGGGGTACAGTGAGCCTTACCACCCCACAGGTGTTTGACAAGTTTTCGTTAAACTCGGATGTGTGAATGGAAAAAAAAATTCTCACTAAAATGCATTTTTTTTCTCCAAATTTTACAAGGGGTAATAGGAGAAAATGCCCCCCAAAATTTGTTACCCCATTTCTTCAGAGTATGGAAATACCACATGTGTGGACGTCAAGTGCTCTGCTGGCGAACTACAATGCTCAGAAGAGAAGGAGCGCCATTGGGCTTTTGGTGAGAGAATTTGTCTGGAATTGAAGGCCATGTGCGTTTACAAAGCCCCCATGGTGCCAGAACAATGAACCCTCCCACATGTTACCCGATTTTGGAAACTACACCCATCACAGAATTTATTAAGGGGTGCAGTGAGTATTTACACCCCATTGGCATTTGACAGATCTTTGGAACAGTGAGCTATGCAAATGAAAAATAAAATAAAATTTTTACTCACTGTAAAAACTGTAAACCTGCCTGTGTGAATGTACCCTGTACTTTCACATGGGGGTACAAGCCTCCAGCTGTTTCAAAACTACAACTCCCAGCATGTACTGACAGACCGTGCATGCTGGGAGTTGTACTTTTGCAACAGCTGGAGGCACACTGGTTGGAAAACCTTCAGTTAGGTTCTGTTACCTAACTCAGTATTTTCCAACCAGTGTGCCTCCAGCTGTTGCAAAACTACAATTCCCAGCATGTACTGATTGCCGAAGGGCATGCTGGGAGATGTAGTTTTGCAAGATCTAGAGGGCCACAGTTTAGAGACCACTGCACAGTGATCTCCAAACTGTAGCCCTCCAGCTGTTGCCAAACTGCAAATCCCAGCATGCCCACACAGCAAACAGCTGTGTGGGCGGCTTTGCGTCGGTCTCAGGACCCCCTGGGCATTGTCATGGGATGCCTGCTTAATGATTTCAGCAGGCGGCGGGGACCAAAATTCCCACGGGCGTACAGGTAAACCCTTGGTCCTTAAGTACCAGGGTGTCATGGCGTAACCTGTAGGCCCGTGGTCCCTAAGTGGTTAATAAGTAGATGAAACATCAGTCACTAAATATATGATAAAATCTGGGCATATAAGTAGGACTACATAGGGCTTGGTTAACCAACACTTTGTTAACTAATTCTGGTGGCAAACAGAGCAACACCTATATGATCTCTAAAGGGAATGTCTCATCAGAAAATGGCCTATTTTAAATCCATCACTAGGCCTAAAACTAAGAATATATGTTCTGTTTTGTCTATTATGATAAGGAAGAGGCTGCAGGAAAGTCTTGTTTACAGCATTACAGTTTAAAAAAAAAAAAGGCATACATCTAAAGATTGTTAAAAATGAGTCAAGTAAGAAGGCTGCACCGTAATAAATAAACCATTCTCAATAATGTAATATTGAGAATGGTTTATAAGTATCATAATCTTCCATGGAGTGGACTCTGCAACCTAGAAGTTTGCCTCAGTTTTTAGTTTATGCACAAGGCTTTGAACCCAAATAGGGAAGAACTAGGTTTCTGGTCTTTTTCACATTTAATTTAATATTTGGTGAATTATGTCAACTTATGATTCATATGCTGCATATGGGTTGTCTGTCAACCTGTTAATGTTTTGCTTATTTCTGTACAGCTTCTCAAAAAGTCATCGACAGCCAAAATGTTTAACCCCTTAACGACCATGGACGTGTATACACGTCCAATGGCCGTTACTGAGGTATGACGCGGGCTCCCGACTCGAGCCCACGTCATACCGGCCGGCCCCCAGCTGATTCTTGCAGCTGGGGGCCAGCGTTAATAGTCGACATGCGGCGATCGCCGCGGCCGGCAATTAACCCTTTAGATCGCCGCTGTCAAAGCTGACAGCGGCGTCTAAAAGGTGCCTGTATCCAGTCCCTGGTGGTCCAGTGGGGTGGATCGCTCCCCCGCAGCGCGATCGCGGGGGAACGATCCACTACTGAGGTAGCCTGAGGGCTTACCTCTCCTCCTGTGTCGGCTCTGGCTCTCTGAATGATAAAGCCTGGCAGGACCAGGCTTTATCAATCGAGCGCAGAGCACACAGATGAATGGGATTGTATGTAATCCCATTCATCTGTATGAGGAATCAAATGATTCCTCCTAAAAGGGGACTAAAAGAAGTGTAAAAGAAAAAAAAAGGTAAAAAAAAAGTTTAACACACACACACACATTAACCCCTTCCTTATTAAAAGTTTAAATCACCCCCTTTTCCCAAACTTCATATAAATAATATATAAACATAATAAAAATAAACATATGTGGTATCGCCGCATGCGTAAATGTCCGAACTATAAAAATATATCATTAATTAAACCGCACAGTCAATGGTTTATGCGCAAAAAAATTCCAAAGTCCAAAATAGCGTATTTTTGGTCACTTTTTATATCATGAAAAAGTGAATAAAAAGCGATCAAAAAGTCTGATCAATACAAAAATGGTACCGATAAAAACTTGAGATCATGTCGCAAAAAATGAGCCCTCATACCGCCCCATATGCAGAAAAATAAAAAAGTTATAGGGGTCAGAAAATGAAAATTTTAAACGTATACATTTTCCTGCATGTAGTTATGATTTTTTCCAGAAGTATGACAAAATCAAACCTATATAAGTAGGATATCATTTTAACTGTATGGACCTAAAGAATAAAGAGAAGGTGTAATTTTTACCGAAATATGCACTGCATAGAAACGGAAGCCCCAAAAAGTTACAAAATGGCATTTTTTTCTTCAATTTTGTTGCACAATGATTTTTTTTCCGTTTTGCCATAGATTTTTGGGTAAAATGACTGATCTCACTGCAAAGTAGAATTGGTGGTGCAAAAAAATAAGTCATCATATGGATTTTTAGGTGCAAAATTGAAAGGGTTATGATTTTTAAAAGGTGAGGAGGAAAAAATGAAAGTGCAAAAACGGAAAAACTCATGGTCCTTAAGGGGTTAATATTAGTTTTTTTTAAATACAAAATGCAATATTAGGAGAATAGAGTAATATTTATAAACCTGTTGATGCCCAAGCTGGGCTATGGGGTGGGTATGGATCTGGCTCCAAAGCCAAACTTGCTCCAGTCTGGTGGGTGCCAACATTTTATATATATATTTATTTAATTTTTTTCATTTAAAAAAAATCCCCTCTCTAATCATTCTCAACATGTTTGACATTGCTGTGTGCACAATATTTATATAAAAAAAATTTAAATTGCAGATTTTAGGTCACATCTAGAGTTGAGCGAACGTACATTAAATTGGCTTGTAGCGAACCTCGCAGCTCGGCTGTCGATTACTTTAGTCTGTGTAAAATAGTTCCGCTTTCCAAGGGCTCTGGTTGCCTGGAAAAGTCCGGGATGACAGTCTTAGGTCTCCTAGGACTGTATCCACTTTTTCCAGGCAAATGGAGCCCTTGGAAAGCTGAACTATTTTACACAGACTAAAGTAATCGACAGCCGAGCTGCGAGGTTCGCTACAAGCCAATTTACTGTAAGTTCGCTCAACTCTAGTCACATCACATCCCAGAAAGAAACAGGATAAAAAGCAATGAAAATGTACAATCTATGCATAATTCGTCCCAGCACAATAAGCATTTTTTTATATATATTTTTTTTAATTAGAAAAACTAGACAAATTGAATATGACTGTAATTGTACTAACATGAATGAAGATACCATGTCAGTCTTACTGCACAATAAATGGTATAAAAACTAAAACCCCTCAAATAACACTCTACAGTTCAGGCCAAAACTTGGATATGCTCATAAAATGACCCAAACCAAGGTTTGGGTCATTGAACTAAATGGGGCCGGTGCCTTTCCAGGCACAGATACGCCAGCAGCCAATTTGGAGCTTCTGCTGAAGTATCCATTCCTTTGGAGACGCAAATCATGATGTGAATTTAGGAAATGCTAACATTAGCCTGTTCACTACCTTAGGTGGCCAGGGATACGGTCTTGATCGTCTTCACTAGACCACACAGGAGGTTAGCAAAACTTCCTTCACTACACGGAGATCCACCATCCCTATATGAATTACAGCAGAGAACAACAACAAAAAAGTAGCTCCTGCTCTTGAAGGCTGGCAAGTATATAAATTTGTCAAGTGAACATGAATGTAAAGTTGAGTGTCAAGTAATACTATTTACTTCAGTGGGTCAGTAACAAAATCGAACCAGTAAAATCAGCTTATTGGTGAGGCAGCTTCCTTTAAAAATGAGGCAAAATGTATTAATTATTTGGAGTGTGAAGGGAAGTGACCTCTCTCCTTTTATCTCACTGTTCCTTCATTTGTTTTTAATACTTTGTGATTGATGTTGAAATATTCAAGTGGTATAGGAATGCTCCTGAAGTGCTCTTGGCCCCTGTGCAAACACAAAGTTTTCTTGTAAAGCGAGGTCCCAGAAATTCTTTGGTTGGCTTGCCAGAACACAGTAGTGTATCCTTCAGTGATTTTGTTTACTGCCAGTTGTCTGCAAGAGAACTTGGTGAAAGCACGAACAGCAGTGTTAGGCTGGGTTCACACTACGATTTGTAACTATGGTTCCCGTATACAGCTGGGAGGAGGGGGCGGGGCTTAATCGCGGCGCCCGCACTCAGCCGTATTCGGGAACCGTATTTAATACATGTGTATGAGCCGACCGGAGTGAACCGCAGCCTCCGGTTGGCTGCTTTTTCGGCCGTATGCGGTTTCCCGACCGTAGGCAAAAACGCGGTCGACCACGATTAAGCCCCTCCCCCCCTCCTCCCAGCCGTATACGGGAACCGTAGTTACAAATCGTAGTGTGAACCCAGCCGAACACCATCAGCACCTTACCAGGCAGTTACAAAAGGAAGGGTTAGGGCCCGTCCACACTGCTAAAATTCAGCCAGCGGAATTCTGCTTGCAGCAAAGCCCCATGCTGCAATTCTGCTACTTTGTGCACACTGCAGAATTTCCACTGAGGAATTTCTACTACAATTCCATACCAATTAGGACTGAACGATATATAACAATCGCAATAATTGGCCCTTCGCATAATTTTGCGATTATCTAACAGCGGGCCGCACAATGGAGAGGCGGGGGGGTTGGTCTAGGCTGCATGGAAGCCGACATTCAGGTAAAACACAAGAGCAGAGCCTCGGCTTCCATGCAGAGCGCTCAGACCCCTCCATTGTAGGACCTGCTGGGAGGAGGTTTTAACCCTTACACGACTGGCTGCCGTATGTATATGGCGCAGTTGTGCGGCGGGTCTATGAAGCGAGCTCAGAAGCTGAGCTCACTTCATAGTTGCTAATGCCGGACATCTCTGATCTGGGTGATGTCCGGCATTAACCCTTTATATGTTGTGATCAAATTTGATAGAGGTGTCTAAAATGCCGGAAAAAAAAAAGTGCCGGTAGCTTAATGGAGCTGATCTGGACACCCGTGGGTTCCCAATCAGCTGAGCGGACGGGCCAAGGATTAGAGATAAGCGAAGTGAAGTTACAGTAATTCGATTCGTCACAAACTTCTCGGCTCAGCAGTTGCTGACTTTATCCTGCATAAATTAGTTCAGCTTTCAGGTACTCCGGTGGGCTGGAAAAGGTGGATACAGTCCTAGAAGGCTCTTTCCTAGGACTGTATCCACCTTTTCCAGCTCACTGGAGCACCTGAAAACTGAACTAATTTATGCAGGATAAGTCATCAACTGCCGAGCCGAGAAGTTCGTGTCGTATTACTGTAACTTTGCTCATTTCTACCGAGGGTCCCTACCTGCCTTCCTGTCATATCGGCGCTCCAAGAATGCAGGCTGCCTCTGCAGCCTGTAGTAATTGAGCGCCGATAACATTGATCAGTGCAGTGCTATAGGCTCTTATGGCAAAGCATTGATCAGTGTCTGCAATCACAGGATTGCAAGTAGTAGTCCCCATGGCAGGGTCTTCAAAACAGTGTGCCTCCAGCTATTGCAAAACTATAACTGCCAGCATAACCGGACAGTCAAGGCCAGGCATGCTGTGTCGTTATGCATCAACTGGAGACACACTGTTTGGAAAACACAGCCCTATGGCAACTAAAAAAAAAAATTATAAAAAAAATTAAAAAAGATAAAAGGTAATAAATGTTAATAAGCTCCTCCCCTTATAGAAGTTTAAATCCCCCCATTTTAAATAAAATTTGTAAATAAATATAAACAAACATACATGGTATTGCTGCGTGTGTAAATGTCCAATCTATTAAAATATAACATTAATGTAGATGTAGATATTTTTGTGGTAAAAATTAGTGATGTCATTACAAAGGACAATTGGTGGCGCACAAAAAAAAATTAAAAAAAACCTCATCGGTCTGTAGAGGGAAAATTTAAAGCATTATGGCTATTAAAGGGCGAGGAGGAGGAAAAAAATAAAATAAACTAAACCTCCCCCCACCCTTCTCTGTCCTTAAGGGAAGTCACTTACTCCCAGTGCTCCCTCCCACGTGGCTGTGCTGCACAATAGAGCAACACAACAAGGATGGAGACTATAATATACCAGACATGAAATGTGGAGGAGGAATTAAGCTCTTTCCCCCCCCCCCCCCTTTCATGTTCAATGAACATGAAACTGGGAGGAGTTTGCTATATGGAATAGGGGGATGAACATTAAATAGTGGGGGATTTCACCATTTTTTTTCATTGTATTGCAATCGCATATTGAAATCGCACTATTTACCTCCATAATCGCACATTTTCCTCATATCGATCACCCTAATACCAATTCTGCTCCAATTCCGCAAAGAACAGAAAATTCAGCACAACTCTGAAAAGAGTTGTGGATTCAGTTCAGAGTGGAAAAGCTGAATTTCAGCTTTGATTCAGCAGTGTGGACTGGGCCTTAGATTTACCTACAGGAATAGGAGACATAAGGGATCATTGACCTGTTGAAAGGAAAGTATACGTAAGAATATGCTGACATTTGTAATGACAGGTGGATATGGGTATTTCTATGTACTTTCGCTGCTTTCAGAGGAGGGCTTAAAGGGTTACTCCTGTGGAAAACTATTTTTTGTTTTAAATCAATTGGTTCCAGAAAGTTAACACAGATTTGTAAAATACTTCTTTTTAAAAATCTTAACTCTTCCAGTACTTATCAACTGCTGTATACAACAGAGGAAGTAGAGTTGTTCTTTTTAGTCTGACCACAGTGCTCTCTGCTGACACCTCTGTCAGTGTCAGGAACTGTCCAAAGTAGGAGCAAATCCCCAAAACAAACCTCTCCTGCTCTGCACAGTTCCTGACACGGACAGAGGTGTCAGCAGAGAGCACTGTGGTCAGACTCAAAAGAACAACTCAACTTCCTCTGTAGTATACAGCAGCTGAAAAGTACTGTAAGGATTAAGATTTTTTAAAAGAATTTACAAATCTTTTTAACTGTCTGGCACCAGCTGATTTAAAAAAAATAAAATTAATAAATAAATAAATAAATAAAAGTTTGCCACCGGAGTACCCGTTTAAAACAACTGATGTGAACCACAAAATGAAGTTTTAATTTAGTAAAAGCAGACAAACACTAAAGCCATAAATGACTTGAGAGGTGGTCTACTTTATAAACTGACTCTAAGGTGCCAGACAATCTGTCTCCTGAGCTGTAGAGCGGTCATGGAGTATAGGAGCCTGAGATTAATTAAAATCTTGGCTCCAGCTCGCCAAGTGCTGTGTAAAGAACAGAGTTACCATTACTGGGGCCAGATAATGTGATCATATGGTGACCTCTGCAGAGCAGAGCTGCCAAGTCTCAGTGATACTTTGGAGGACTATTCTTCTCTATAACTAGAGAACATATGGCCATTTCTTCTATCCTATGTGACCACACATTCAGAAGATCATTATGTATTTTAAAGGAAGTGCTGGTTTGGAAACCCCACATTCCTTTGAAAATATTAACCAGAGGGGAGAACAGCTACAGAGTGTCCTTTGCTCAGGAAAACCCAGCATATCAATGCATCACATAAATTAGCTATATCAATATTGGTATGGTATATTTCATTAATACATTTGACATCCCAAAAGAAGGAAATGTCCAAGAAGATATGTACTTACCTGGAAACAGAAC
Organism: Hyla sarda; assembly: GCF_029499605.1. Taxonomy (NCBI): domain Eukaryota; kingdom Metazoa; phylum Chordata; class Amphibia; order Anura; family Hylidae; genus Hyla; species Hyla sarda. The sequence continues at coordinate 234,120,464 of NC_079189.1, read as the reverse complement.
AGGTAAATGGAACAGATGACAAAGTCTTCCCTGGAAGCGTTCACTGATGGCAAAACTGACATCATGTCATAGACGCCCAAACTAAAAAACAACAAGAAGCCCAGCAAATGGCTCCAAATGTTGACAGTCTCATTGGATAAAATGAAGAGGCTGCGGAGGATGAAAACACAACTGTATCAGATACATTTACAATACACTTCTACACATCTCTCTAGCAGAACTAAGTACTCTATAGTCTATACATATAATTACAGGTTTTGCTACATTTTTTGGCCAATTCTGCTTGTATAGGTGGGGATTTATCAAAACTGGTGCAAAGAAAAGATTCTTTGCTCTAAACAAGGGATCTAGATTATTTATTTTGCATCCGGTTTAATAAATTGCTCCTAATATGGTTGAAATAAATTTTTATGTCTTATTTAAAGAATAAAACTTTTCTTAGTTAAAGCAACATAACTAAGTAGGTAATCGTGTAAGGACGAATCCTTATTATTTTCCCACACAATCGGTCAATGGCAACAGGACTGCCCCAAGTACCTTATAGCCGTGGTCACGGCACTCTGGCCATGTGTTCTGCAATGCTGCAAATTTAAATGTAAAAAAAGAAATTGCTGAATACTGGTAACTAGTCATAAAAAAGGAGAGGCGATCGCTTCTAATGATGCTGACCATGTTCTCCTCCCTGCCAGTCAGGCTTTATTGATGTCCTGAGTACCAATGTTCCCCTTTCTTTACAGCAGAATCAATGGAGACAAGTCCCATTATTATCCTTCCTCGCATAACCCTGCTATTTTTGGGAAAGTTTTCGTCACAATTCAAAAAAAAAAAAAAAAAAAAAAAAAAAAAAAGTGTGTCATCAACTGCGACAAAATCATGACTTAGCGACTGGCTGTGTGACCAGTCCCTTTGAAGTCAACAAGTTACAGGAACCTGGAAGTAGACGGGAGAAGTGGGGCTTGCAGCTGCGGACAAGTGATTTTAAGTACTTTTTGGTTGTTTTACAACCCTGGGCCAATTATACATCTGAAGACCCCTTTCAATATTATACTTATCTACCTCAGCCTCTCAGTGTTCCCATAGCAGCTCTTGCTGGTTCCCCCGCTACTCACCTCTTCTCCCCCTTTTTGAGATAAAACATGACAGCAGGACCTGTCCGCTTAGCCGATCACTAGCTGCAGCTGTGTCCTCCCTCAACCAGTCATAGACTGAGCGGGCAGTTCCTACCAGAACACCCCTTTAACCTTTCCCTAATGAGAATGCAGTGACACTATTCTGGCAGGGCCTCGTTAATATCTGCAAAGAGGGAACCTGACAGCAAATTTTCCGCTATATAAGTTTTTTCATCATTTTCAGATGTCTTACATCACGTCCTATAATATGTCCCTTGCAGTAACAAAAATGACCCCAAATAGTTCCAAGGGGAGTGTGGTCTTTGGGATGTATTCACAATTACTTGAGCATGATTGACAGCCTGGGCACTGCCAACGTCACTGCTCTGCTCACCAAAATACCACGCAGTCCCAGAACAGCACTATCCGTGGCCATAAAGCAGCTGCAGCCAGTGATTGGCTGAGCAGCAATGTGATGTGTTGAACCCCAGCACCAGGAAGTGAAGTTCACCAGAGACCTGGTGCAGTCGGGGTGAGACATTGCCACTCACTGGCCTCAGTGATTGGCTGAGCAGCACTCTGATGTAACGGCCCCCAGCACCAGGTATTGGAACACAGCGGAGACTAGGAACAGCGAGACTGTAAACTCCGGGGTCAGAGAGAGGGAAGTATTGTTGTTTTTTTTAGCGGCTGGGCTTATTTTTGTATAAAAACCCATTTTTGCTGGACAACCCCTTTTAAAGTAAAGGTACTGTTAAGTAGCAAATACTAAACTCACCTCTTCAGACACAAACGGGATGGAAGGTAAGCTCTGTAGCCATCAGTAATGTAGGGATTGTCTTTAAGGAAGATAGGGATCTGTTCATAGGTATAAAGTCGTATGCCCCTGGGGAGTAGCACTGGCCAGTACTGGTAGCTACCTAGCTCTATGTAGTGGGCACTCTTAAGCAACTTCTGATGCATAGTGAGAGAGGGTCTACACCAGTCCTAGAAAAGAGAAGAAACATACATCATCAGCAAGGTCCTGATAGCTTGTTACAATGTATCAATAGTCTGGGCCAGTGTTTCCTCGCTGTCCGGGCATGCTGAGAGGCAAACTGGTTGAGAAACACTGGATATAACTGTGTCCAGCTGTCAAAAGGATTTCGGCCTCTAAAAAAAAACAAGTCTCTGTGTGTGAGGGAGGAGGATTTAAAGTGTAGCTCCCACCAAGTAATATATAATATAATCTGTCCCTACCTATTAGTAATCTAGCCCTAACCCCCTACCTGGCTTTAAAAAAAATTTAATCGCTTTAATAGAGCAGATTTAGTGCTTCTAAATCTGCTCTATCAAGCAGGGCAGGAAGCAGCGCGTCCCAGCAAGCGCAACGTCACTGATGCCTTGCTGGGCGCTTGCTTCCGCCCTCAGATCGTCTATGCAGCGCTTCTGTCGGGAGCGCGCATAGATGATCTGCCAATAGCACGGCAGGCAGCTCCGGGGTCTCCTCCTCCCTGTTTACCTGTGCATGTGCTATCCAGGGAGGAGGAGTAGAGGAGCATCGCCGGCCTGCCGTGCACGATAATACTGCCGAGACCCGGGACCGATTACAATAATGGTAGCTATTCTAAATAACTTACCCATCCGGAGGATCAGCGCAGCAATGAGTGCGAGCGCTGCCTCCGGACAGGGTAACGGGGGCGGGCGGGGCCGCGCGCGAGGCCAGTGGAGCTGGCCAATGCGCGTAGCCCCAGTTATCAGTGTGCTTGCTCTCGCCTGTTTGATTGACAGGCGGGAGCGAGCACAGCAGTGCCTGGATTTCGACTCATTGCCAGGCTGAAATGAGTCGAAATCCAGTAGTGACGTCACTGCTGAATGCATTCGGCCACTAGGAGGGCGACCCCTAGTGGCCGAATTTAAAAGTGATTTTAAACTTGTTTAAAATCACTTTTTTTAATTAAAGTATATTAGAGATATGTTGTAGTACTTAAGTACTACAACATATCAATTTTTTTACTTCATGACAGTGCCCATTTAACCTCGGTCTTAACCTGCCTTTTGGTGGTAAAAATTTGCTACATTTTGTGCAAGGGGACAAAAGTAACAGATTTTTGCACAATGCATTGAGGCTATGTTCACACAGCAGAATTTCCCTGTGGAAGTCTGCACGAAGATTTTTCAGCAGCAGAGTCCTATTGATTTCAATGGTATAATGCTGCACTGCTCATAACAGATGTTTCCGGCACGGAAATTCATATTCCGGTGTCCACAGAAAGAAAAGACATGTCTATTCTTTCTGTGAACAAAGAAAGGAACGCATTGCCGTCTATGAGACACAAAGAACGCATTGCCATCTATGAGACGGCGCATTCCTGAGCGTTCCGCACAGAGATTTTCTGTGCAAATGAACATAGCCGTGTGACCATGTGACCGTGTTGTTCTTTTCTGTCTAAGTGCTGTCTGTTGACACCTGTCTCGGGAAATGCCCAGTTTAGAAGATGTTTGCTATGGGGATTTGTTTCTAACCTGGGCAGTTCCCGAGACACGTGTCATCTTAGACAGAAAAAAACAACTTAACTTCAGAAGCTCTGTACTGAAAGGATTAAGATTTTTTTAATAGAAGTCATTTCCAAATCTGTTTAACTTTCTGGAGCCAGTTGATAGATATATATATATATATATATATATATATAAAAATCCTGGAATACCCCTTTAAATTCAGTTCTACAAAGCTTGCTGCACAATTTTTACAGTTTGCAGAATTTAAGGAGAATTGCGGAGGAATTTCTGTGTGCTCAAAATCAGAGTTCTGAACAAAATTCAAAGCCCCATTGAGTTCAATGGGATTCTGTCTGGAATTATTCAAAATGGTTTTATATTTTTGCAGAGCGCAGAATTTCAGCAGGGGAAAATCTACCGTATGAATCGGACAGCGGAATCCCCATACAATTCAATGTGCGGTAAATTTTCGGGAATTTCTCAGCAGAATTTTCCAGCAAGATTTCACAAAGAAAATTCCACAGTGTCAACATAGCCTTACATATGTGTATGATTATTATTTTTTTTTTTTGTGGACTAGAAAAGTTCTGCATGGACTACTTTTACCCCAAAAAATGTACATTGGTCCCCCAAGTTACAATATTAATTGGTTCCAGGACAACCATTGTATGTTGAGACTAGAGATGAGCGAACTTACAGTAAATTCGATTCGTCACGAAATTCTCGGCTTGGCAGTTGATGACTTTTCCTGCATAAATTAGTTCAGCTTTCAGGTGCTCCCGTGGGCTGGAAAAGGTGGATACAGTCCTTGGAGACTCTTTCCTAGGAACGTATCCACCTTTTCCAGCCCACCGGAGCACCTGAAAGCTGAACTAATTTACGCAGGATAAGTAATCAACTGCCAAGCCGAGAAGTTCATGACGAATCAAATTTACTGTAAATTCGCTCATCTCTAGTTGAGACCATAACTCTATGGAAACCTGGTAATTGGTTCTAAAGCCACCAAAATGTCATCCAAAAATAGGAAAAATTGAGGATTAAATAAAAATAAGTAGATAACTAATACAGATAAAGCAAATCCTTACATATAAAAGTAAGAAAGATCTGCTGGAAGCTGTAAATCACTGTCTATGTCAGTGTTTCCCAACCAGGGTGCCTCCAGCTGTTGCAAAACTACAACTCTCAGCATGCCCGGACAGCCGTTGGCTGTCCGGGCATGCTGGGAGTTGTAGTTTTGCAACAGCTGGAGGCACCCTGGTTGGGAAACAAAGGTTCTTCAGGGTCCTATACAGAACACAGTGTCCCAAATGGAGCCACACTTGGTGTCCAAAGGAACAACTAACCTTGGCACAGGTAAGGAGTAGTACAGAACTTGTAGTTCCACCCTGTACTGTAGGGGGCGACAGCCACTTCAGTAATAGAGGTGATTTACCAGTAAAATGTCCATTCTGATTAGTCAGTTCCTCCAGTTGTGACACATTTCACATATTTGGACTGTCTGTATTGTACGTTGAGTCTGGTTTCAAGTTACAATGGTCCAGAAAAAAACATTGTATGTTGAAAATAATGTATGTTGAGGCATCACTGTATATCAATGTATACTCCCCCCCCTTTATAAATATATTAGTGATGCATTGTGCGGTATAATGGGTATACTACAAACAAGAACATATACCACAACAACATATTCAACATTGAGCCAAACTGGTCTTGTTTTGGTACATGCGTTTGTGGTATAGATGTAAACCTGCCCCTAAGTCGTAGAACTCAATTATACAGTGATTGGACTTTGTTCACATGAAGCAGTTTTATTTGCCAAACCTGGAAGCTCTATCCTGAATGAGAGAGATTCACCATGACAGGGAACAGTATAGACAGAAGTGACACTACAGGACATTATATAGTGAGGACTATGACAATAGAGCAGTGCCTGCCACCACCACCAGCCATTCTGCGGAGTGCCAGGCTAGCTGCATGCCCAGTCTGCCCGGGTGACAGGACGTGTCCCCTCCCCCAGCGCCAGCCACACTCACCCTCACGTCTCTCCCTCTCCTCCGTGCCCTGCTTTCCCCTCATAGAACACCGCATCCAGCTCCGTGCAGCGTACGTGTACAGTCAGCTGCATCCGTGACGTCATCACGCCCCGCCGCTCTGGGTAGCGGTGCGCTATTAAAGGGCCAGTACAGACACTAGGAGACAGGATAATAGTGGCGGGTAGACAAACGGACGGGGTGTTGGCGAACTAGGATAATGTAGGCGCCAACACTAATATTATACAGGTTCTAGGGGACGGTGTAAATGTTAAGACGTAGATACATAGCAAGAAGGCGTGTATCCTAATACCCAGTCTGTGACGGGGCCCTAACACCCAGTCTGTAATGGAGCCCACCATGTGCCGCTCATTGCTCTCTCAGGCATCATGGCCCAGGCGTGACTGCTTTCTCTGAGGCAGAGGTGTAGCCGTGTTTTCTAACCCAGTGGTCTCCAACCTGCGGTCCTCCAGATTAGAGATGAGCGAATTTACAGTAAATTCGATTCGTCACGAACTTCTCGGCTCGGCAGTTGATGGCTTATCCTGCATAAATTAGTTCAGCTTTCAGGATCTCCGGTGGGCTGGAAAAGGTGGATACAGTCCTAGGAGACTCTTTCCTAGGACTGTATCCACCTTTTCCAGCCCACCGGAGCACCTGAAAGCTGAACTCATTTATGCAGGATAAGTCATCAACTGCCAAGCCGAGAAGTTCGTGATGAATCGAATTTACTGTAAGTTCGCTCATCTCTACTTCAGATGTTACAAAACTACAACTCCCAGCATGCCCGGACAGCCGTTGGCTGTCCGGGCATGCTGGGAGTTGTAGCTTTGTAAGGGCTCGTTCACACAGCCGCCTGCTCCTGTCAAAAAAAATGCCCTTTATGCAACCCGTTTGCTAATTTTGCAAACGGGTTGTAAAGGGCTGTAAACCGATCCCATTGATCTCTATGGGATTTTTTTTTACAGTCCTTTATCAGCACCCATTATGTTTTTAACCCGTTATTTTTGACGGCCAAAAGACGTTCCATGCACAATTTTTTTGCCCGTCAAAAATAACGGGTGAAAAACGGGTCTTTTAAATTTAACATTGAAATCTATGGGAAACGAGTTACAAATGGGTTACCCTTTAATGTACCCGTTTGGCCCCGTTAATTTCATTCCGTATTTCACCTCTATTTTCTTCTGAGCATGCTCAGAAGAGTTGGCATGAACCAGGAATTAAAGGATTAAAAGATTAAAATGGGTGCAAACAGATATAATATGGGAGTTTTCAACCGTTAAAAAAAAAACGGGTTACTAGACCAGTTTGCACCCGTTGGTAACCCGTTTTTTTTTCATGTTTTGTTAATTTACTTGAACGGGTGAATATCGGGACGGGAACCAACGGCTGTGTGAACTTAGCCTAACTTCTGGAGGTCCGCAGGTTGAAGACCACTGTTCTAACCAATGGGCCTCCAGCTAGTTTTGCAACATCTGGAGGCCTAACTAATTGGGAAACACAGAGCCCTATAGGGCTTCAGCATATGGGGTCTAAGTACTGAGTGGGCTCCTAAACTAGGTAATGCATTATTACAACAGCAGGGGGTTGATCCTGGTAATAGTGGCTATAACCTCCCAGTGGACGCCTCACTAAGAGTATATGCCGCCATGTTACCCTAAATAATAGGATGGGTCACTTCCCCTCTCAGAAACATGGATTGAAAAAAAAAAATAATCAAAAAGTCACATCTGCCCCAAAGTTGTATCAGTAAACTACAAATTACCCTTCAAAAAAATGAGCCCTCACACATCTCCGTAGATAGAAAAATGAAGGGGTTAGAATATGGCAATGCAGAGCCATTTTATTTAAAGTAGCAAAACCTAAAAGTATAGACTGGTATTAATATTGTACTAACAAAATGAAATTATATCAGGATTTGGTAGATTGTAGAGAGCTATTAAAATATACAACTACTGCTCTAATGCTTCTTAGTGAGGAGTAGAAAAAATGAAAATGCTGCGCCAAAAAAAGGGGCAATAGGAATGGCTTAAATGAGTATTCCAATATCAAAAATTGTATTGAAAAAAACGATCACCCCAATATATATATATATATATATATATATATATATATATATATAACTCGCTAATATAGACTGACATTTATCAAAGGATGTCTAGTGTAGTTGTTTTTCTCCACCCTTTTTTGATGGTGGTTTTGACGCGCGCGCAACAAATTTATCAAAAAGTCACAAGGACAATGATAAATTTGATGTGTTATCAGCACTTTGTACATTTCTTGTAGAGGTTTTTCTCCCGTCTCCTTTTAGATGCTGCAGATTTGTGCCTCGATTTTGCTCTTTGCGCAAAAATGTGCAACTTTTTTTTACTAAAGTCACAATAAATGCATGACCACTACATGGAGAAAAGGATAAATAGTGTATACTGCTAGACAACATTGTGAAGAAAGTCTATTGGAGAAGATGCACAAAAGGAGCAAAAAACATCCACTGCTCCTAAATTGTGCCGAATATAGACAACAAAACAGCTGTAAATGCAATGGTAAATGCCCCATGGGATTTTCACAAATAGTACTGGATTCGTGATGCTTTTGAGTGAGAAACAGAAAAAATAAACAACACTATAGTATCTCATTGATCAGACGATCACAGCTTCAAGTCCCTAAAGGGGACAATTAATGTAAACTTAAATGTGAATATATATATGTACTTTTTTTTCAAGTTTTTAGGACTGAGAAAAAAAAGTGTTAAAAAAATCATTCCTTTCCCTATAGAAAAAACGGACCCCCATGCATAATTGGTATCGCTGCAATCATAACAACGTATATTATAAAACCATCCTAAGGATTGAGGTACGGAACTGGAATGGTCAGCGCACCCGGTCCTCCGCAGAGCAAAATAGCCTCCAAGTGCAGCAACAAAGGATGTAGAAGGCGAAGCCAGCGGTAAAAGTAACTTCACCTTTATTTCATCCAAATAAAAACATCCACATGGATCAATCTCAAAGACAATGGGAGCAGAATAAAACTCAGGAAATGCTCAGCATATTGGCCTTCATTTACTATTCACAACCCAACAACTTTTGTCAGGTTTTTTTGTCGCATTTTTTCTGCGATATGGCGCAGACATGTCGCAGACATCATGCGCCAGTGCGCGACAGTTCTTCCCGAGTCATCCAACTCGGGTAGGCTGGCCCTTTCACACATATTTATCATTGTAAAGCACCCAAATTGTCCTTTTTGTTTTTTCCCACAGCTCTGACCTTTTGCAAATAGCCCTATCTAACCTATGGAAAGCCCGTTTTTTTTTTTTTTTTTTTTTTTTGGTGTGATGGATTTTTTCTCATAAATTAGTGACTGCTTCTTTTTTATTTGTTTGTTTCCAATGTATATATATATTTTTTTTACTCAAAAAAAAATGCAACACAAATACGAGCGTGCGACACCAAAAAGAAATTACTTGCAACATGCCTGCGACACAATAGTAAATAAGCGAGGAAACTAAGGTGTCGGGTTCAAATACAACCAGAAATCCAACCCGACTTTCTAAGTAAATGGGGGCCATTGTGAGCGTTTCCTGAGTTTTATTCTACTCCCATTGTCTTTGAGATTGATCCATGTGGATGTTTTTATTTGGATGAAATAAAGGTGGTTACTTTTACCGCTGGCTTCTACATCCTTTGTTACTATCCTAAGCATTTATTAAAATTCTCCACCCACCACTCACTCCGCTGTAGTCCCCAAGAGAGTGTCAGGGAGGCATGGACAAGTGCAGATATAGGGAAAGTCCAGCGATCCAATAAGATCTCTTCACTTTATTTAGACAACTTTGTTAAACAGTCTAACAGAAAATGCTAACAGAGTAAGGGCCTCTGTAGCCTTTACTCATGACAAATATCTGTGTAAAAAAAAAAAGCCCAGATTTATACATGATATCACATGACCAAAAAGGCAGGAAGATCCCAATAAACTTTTTATGCAAGTAAATGGAGCATATAATATACGGAAAGACAGAGGAAAGAGTCATTGAAATGAACATATGAATAGCAATAGAAATGTGTGAATACAGACCAGTATATGTAGAACAATGCAGTATCAAATCCTGATGCTTATTCAGATGAGTTGGCTGTGTGCTGGACAGTTTACATATCCAATACGCTTCCCTAGATAAATGAAATGATCTCCTACACAAAGAGTTACTCCCTCAACTCCCTTGAACTTTGATTCCTGAGCTATTCAGTTCATAATACACTGCATAATGCCAAGAAACTGAAGCAGTCATTAGAGGCAGAAATATGTGATAGGTGTCTGCAGACATGAAGTACATCCTACGTACTGTATGTAAATTACACTGGCTGCAGGTAACCAGATAAACAACAAATTTTAGATTGCCTGGATGATGTAACCAGTATTGCTGCTATACAAACTGGGAAACAGCATCAAGGTTAAGGTTGGTTACAAACTACATACTTAAATCCTTGTTTAACCTTTCCAGGACTGAGACAATTTTTGCCTTAAAGGGTATCTCCAACTGAATTTTTGGGGGAAATGACTAGAATTCAGCACTATGCACGATAGTCGTTTTTCAAAATAACATTTATTTCAAAATCGGCCCCTAAATGCTTGAACGGGAGCGCTGTTCTCCCTGCCATATATAACCATGTGATAGGAGTCAAAGCTTCCTGCTCCGTCTCGACAGTACCTGTCTCCAGTGCCAGACCCATGACCCTAATGTGCGAATTCCGCGCAATTTCCGCACGAATTCCGCGCTGAAGCGTGGCAGACTGCCAAACATTTTTACATTGACTTCTATGGAGTTACGAGCCTTCTGTGACAGGATTCCGCTAGCGGAATTTCCTCAATGTGAACTGAGGAGAGGAGAGTTAATTAAATACTATGGGGTATGGCACTGCTGAATGAATTGGAGAGGAATAAGCGAGCAGAATTACTCATGGAAATTCCTCTCCAATTCCTCAGTGTGAACATACCCTAATACATTGTGCCCTGACTATCAACTGGAGTGCTTTTCCCTGCCAGTTAAAACATGCATCCTGCAACCTTTTACTCACTGTTCACACACAGCATTTGTGGCCTATTGCCTTTTGTTCTCAGACCCCTTGTCTATCTCATACTGGAGAACGAACACTTTACCTGTTTTACCACAAGTTGTCACAGACAACTTCACTGTTGTGGGTCACTCACAGCTCCTGGCTGTAGGCTCCTTGCAAGACCCCTGACTCTCCCACACAGCCACCTTGCTGTCTTCTGGGGAGAGTCCAGACTACACTTCCCACACTTCTTCTGGCCTCATTGATTAGGCACCTGATGAGCATCTCTGCTAGCTCACCTAGGATAAAGGTCTTGTAAAACACCCTTTCATTGCCCTCGATCCTGCCTCAGTGTAACAATAGTTATATACAGCGAGGAGTACAGTGCCCCCTTCAGGCATTTAGGCACCAATTTGGAAAGTAATGTCAAATGGGTTAAAGGGGTACTCCACCCCTAGACATCTTATCCCCTATCCAAAGGATAGGGGATAAGATGTCTGATCGCGGGGGTCCTGCCGCTGGGGACCCCCGCAATATAATATAATATATATATATAGATATATATAATATATAGTATGCGGCACCCACCTGTTACTGCTCCGGAAGCGCTTTAGGGTCTGGGTCCTGACCACGGGAACAGAAGATCGTCTCCGCCCCCGTGTGACGTCACGCCCCGTCCCCTCAATGCAAGTCTATGGGAGGGGGCGTGATTTTAACATTTACATTTTTAACTGCTTTAAGGGGTTATCCACCATAAGGTGATTTTAGGGAAAAAATAAGTCCACAGTCCTCAGTGTCCTACCCAAAAAATGAGTGTGTGATGGACATCAAATTCAATAGAATTAAAATTTTATAACTTCAAATATCAATATATGACATCAAATTTCACAAATAAATTAAAAGAAAAGGGAAAGAAAAAATGATAAAAATACTCTGCAGGGCCCTTGCTGTTTTTTTGTTGTATCCGGACTATGTATCATATGGTGGTTGGCCTGGGTTAGCTAACCCACTAATGTCTTTTAGATGGTATTAGAGTACACCTATGTTATGGAGTTGTTCACACAAGCTGTAGAAAAGTTTGTTCCAATAAATGCCTCTATGCCAGCAATAGTTAATTACCACCTGTTAAGAAAAACATATACAGTTTCACCTTTTGCACAGGCGCGCTCCCTTTAGATGTTCAAACTTGAAGCAAAGATGTTCAAACTTGTGTGCTGTATACAGGTGGATGAAGGTGGATTTCAGATTTCAGGCAGCAGGGGTGAATGTAGATGGCAATGATTTAACCCCTTCTAGACAATAGGTTTTTCACAGGTTTCCGGCCAAAACGTACTTGAGTTCTATTCACCAATAACGCTTAGTGTGAATATAGGTTAGCATTTTTACGTCCGAATGCTAACTATAAATGTTACCAAACGCATTTCGGGGTATTCTGGGATCTGTCCAAACCCCTTCTTCAGATATTTTACTATGACTCATTGGGTGAGAGGATCACAGTTAACCTCGTGTCTTCTGTTGTGAGCTCCACATTTTTTCTAGTTTATAAGGTGATTTTAGTATGTACCTGCCAGACAGTATTCGACATGCTTAGAAAAGATCTGTGCTTGTCTTGGGGCTAAATGATTAGATTACTATAACGCTGTGGCTATCTTTTTGTAAACTAGGTATTTCCTGTTGGAGTTCGTTCTCTCAGACTACACATCCCATAATTTCTTGTTTGTAAATGTTAAATCACTTTTCTCCCTCCCACACATCAGCCACCCCACAAATTGAAGCACAAATGAGCTGCATTCCATTCAAAAGACCAGTGTTTTCTAACCAGGGTGCCTATAACTGTTGCAAAAGGATCTCTCTCCCACCCAGCGGTCACTCCACCCAATGAAACAGGACAGGCTCCCTTTGCACACCTGACTAGTGATTGTCTTGGTCCTTGAGGTGAAAATGGGCTTGGTCCTTAAGGGGTTAAAGTCCAAAACTCTATCAAACCTACAGACCCATATATAGGCTTAATATTTGTGTGCCTTGCCAGAAAATGTACAATAAAGCAAAAAAATTAAATTAAATAAAATATATATACAGGGTGGACCATTTATATGGATATACCTAAATAAAATGGGAATGGTTGGTGATATTAGCTTCCTATTTGTGGCACATTAGTATATGTGAGGGGGGAAACTTTTCAAGATGGGTGGGGACCATGGCGGCCATTTTGAAGTCGGCCATTTTAAATCCAACTTTTGTTCTATAGGAAGAGGGTCATATGACACATCAAACTTATTGGGAGTTTAACAAGAAAAACAATGATGTGCTTGGTTTTAACGTAACTTTATTCTTTCATGAGTTATTTACAAGTTTCTGACCACTTATAAAATGTGTTCAATGTGCGGTCCATTGTGTTGGATTGTCAATGCAACCCTCTTCTCCCACTCTTCACACACTGATAGCAACATCGCAGGAGAAATGCTAGCACAGGCTTCCAATATCCGTAGTTTCAGGTGCTGCACATCTCGTATCTTCACAGCATAGACAGTTGCCTTCAGATGACCCCAAAGATAAAAGTCTAAGGGGTCAGATCGGGAGACCTTGGGGGCCATTCAACTGGCCCACGATGACCAATCCACTTTCCAGGAAACTGTTCATCTAGGAATGCTCGGACCTGACACCCATAATGTGGTGGTGCACCATCTTCCTGGAAAAACTCAGGGAATGTGCCAGCTTCAGTACATAAAGAGGGAAACACACCACCATGTAGCAATTTCGCATATCCAGTGGCCTACATGATGATGTGTTTCCCTCTTTATGCACTGAAGCTGGCACGTTCCCTGAGTTTTTCCAGCAAGATGGTGCACCACCACATTATGGGTGTCAGGTCCGTGCATTCCTAGATGAACAGTTTAACAGTTTAACCTTGGTGTTGGTGTGCGGGCTCTGGTGTGTCCTTCATATAAGGAAACACTGGCGAATGTCTCAATTTTAACATCAGTGTTGAGGGATAGGCAATGTCATTGTATACATCTACCATAGTAGTGCACCTAAATTTCTGTATTGTACTACCCTGTTATATATATATATATATATATATATATATATATATATATAGAAGAGCTTGAGAAAGGCTTCATTGTGAGGCTGAAACGTCACATTTGACTTGATGGGTGAATAAACACACCTTTTTTCTGTCATTGGAGTGCCGCTTTTCTTTTTTGGAGGTATATATATATATATATATATATATATATATATATATATATATATATATATATATATACCATTTTGCCACTTTAAGGGGGTTTTATTTCTACACAGTGCACTTAATAATTAAAATGACATGTTATCTTTATTTTTTGTAGGTCTATACAATTACAACCATACCCAAATTATATAGGTTTTTTATTTTACTACTTTTAAAGAAAAAATTTGCAAAAAAAATTTTATTCTTAAAATTGTCCTCTTTCTGACCCCCTATAACACTTATTTTTCCATATACAGGGCTCTATGAGGGCTTATCCTTTCTACGGTGATTTGTAGTTTTTATTGGTACCATTTTTGATCTGATGGAACTTCTTGATAATGTTTATTTTTTTTTTCTGGTATATGAAGTGAACAATACTGGACTTTAGTACTTTTTAATGTTTACTCCATTGACCGTGTGGTTTCATTAACGTTATCTATTAATAATTTGGACATTTCCGCATGTGGCTATATCAAATATGCTTATGAAAAAGTTTGTATCTAGTTTATTGTGGATGGAATTAAAACCTTAATTAAAGATCCCAGAGCTAGAATAACTGTTACTGGATCCCTGACAGAAAGTTTTGGATTAAAAAGAGGGACCAGGCAGGGATACAGGAAAGTGAAGGAAAGGAAAATCCAGCTCCCGGAAAAAGCAGTGTCCAGTAAAACTTAACGTTTATTCGAGCACATAAAAATGGTATGTCACCATAGTGGCAAGTGACATGTCACTCATAAAAACAAAGGAGTGAAACGCTGAAGCGTTTCAAGCATAAGCTCTTAGTCATGGCACTGATACCACATCACACAATGTCAGGCCCACCGTGGAATAACCTCTCCACCTCCCGGAAAAGGAACTGACGTGTTAGGCTGGGAGCCGATCAGGTGAGAGGTAATTAAACATATCAAGAGATCAGTTAACTCATTCTTAGCCAAATATGACCCAGACAGGGATCACAAACTTAACGTCTGTGTGAAATATAAATGAAGTATTTGCACCCAAACCGGAATATTTGCTATCTTACAAAATATCACATAGGAGCCAGCTAGGGTTTTATACATCAATCCAAATGTTAGCCGGACAGGAACAAAATACCAGGCCAAATGCACAAAACTTCTCTCCACCACAATACCAAAAAGAGACAACCTTCATGTACATGTATAACTGAAAAAAACAGATAATACATATTGCTAAATTCAGAACGAAATTGAAACATTAACGGCATATATAGCGCGGCACAATGTTACAAAGTTCAGACCGGGTTACGCGCATGAGCGATGTATATAATACTGCGCAATGTTCTACAGATATAGTTGCACAGGGAAAATACACAGGAGATTCACACAAGAGAAAATATATAGATTTTACAATTTGCCAGAGAAACACACAGGAGAAAATTCACAGAATGAAAAATTAAACAGGTATGGTACAAAAATCCATATAGTAAACACAGGGTGTGAAAAGACAGTATACCAGACCACGTACCAACCAAACCCAGGCGCTACAAATAACCTTACAAATAGCACACCATGTGAAATAATAATTGTGAATGATAAAAACATCTTGTAAAATAGGTAAAACTAAACAGGCAAATAAATATGAATGATATGAATGGTAAACACATTATGTGAACATAGGACTAACAAAACAGGCAAGTCCAGAGGACATGAACTTGCTATACTGGAAAAATCAATAAAAATACATAAGATCGTTCCTGTAGTTAAGACCTGAGGGAGCTCTGGTCTCCTCTGGATCCAAAATGCCTCCCTGGTAAACAGGGCATGTAATCAGTCACCTCCCCATTTGGGAGGAGAGACTTTCTCAATTCCTTAAATGTATATGGTATTACTTTTTCCTTCATGTTTTTCCACCAAATGTCTTATGAGTCCAGACATGGATCGGTAGGAAAAATTCACATGAATGGAAAAGTGTTCATAAATGCGTCTTTTTAATTTACCTCCTGTGCATCCTATATATTGAAGTTTGCATTCTCAGCATGTCACACAATATATGACATATTTGCTATCACAGTTTATAAAGCTGTTCATTTTATAACTGGTATTAGTGGCCATGGACGTAACTTGTAGAGACAATGGCATAAAACTGCATATATTGCATCGCGATCTGCCACACTTATGGCTTCCAATGGTATGGAGCCATGTGTTTGTGGGTCTATCTACTGGAAAATGACTGGGGGATAGAATAACACCCAGTGCTTAGGCCTTCTTTGCCCCACATCTCACCCCTCCTGACAAAAACGTATTCATGGCATCGTCCTGTAGAAGGACAGGAATATGCTTAATAATATTCTTGATTTGATCAAAGGTACGGCTGAAAGAAGTGGTTAAAGTGGGGACAAAGAAGGACTCAGATTGATCTTGGTCTATCACAGGTAGATTTTGCAAGTATTGTTCCCTGGATTTTGAATCTGCAATTGCCTTTGCCCTTGTGAGTATGGCATTATTGTAACCTCTTTTCCTTAAAGGGGTACTCTGGTGGAAAACTTTTTTTTAAATCAACTGGTGCCAGAAAGTTAAACAGATTTGTAAATTACTTATATTAAAAAAATCTTAATCCTTCCAGGACTTATTAGCTGCTGAATATTACAGAAGAAATTATTTTCTTTTTGGAACACAGAGCTCTCTGCTGACATAAGGAGCACAGTGCTCTCTGCTGACATCTTTGTCCATTTTAGGAACTGGCCAGAGCAGCATATGTTTGCTATGGGGATTTTCTCCTACTCTGGACAGTTCTTAAAATGGACAGAGATGTCAGCAGAGAGCCCTGTGCTCGTGATTCAGCAGAGATCTCTGTGTTCCAAAAAGAAAAAAATGTCTTCTGTAGTATTCAGCAGCTAATAAGTCCTGGGAGGATTATGATTTTTTAATAGAAGTAATTTGCAAATCTGTTTAACTTTCTGGCACCAGTTGATTTAAAAAAAAAAAAAAAAAGTTTTCCATCGGAGTACCCCTTTAATCTTTTAGTAATGTCAGTACTTGCCTGTTCATAGTAAGCCTCACTATATGAGGCTCTTTTTGCCCTGATGTATTCTCCTATTGAGAAATTTTTTGTAGCATGTTTAGGATGACCGCTGCGGGCATGAAGAATACTATTCCCTGCTGTACATTCCCAGCGGAACATCCTGGTTTCAATCACATTTGTCATACCATTTCCAGTAAGGGTAACATCAAGGACATTAATTTGACATTTCTCTGACACAAATTCATGGCATTTTCATAAAAAAATAAAAGTAAATCATCCTTGTTCTCCTCCAAACCCTGGCATATTAGGAGGAGGTCGTCTATATATCTACCATACCAAATAATGTTATTGCGGTATGGATTGAAATCTGCATACAGACGACCCTCCTCCCAATATGCCATGTAAAGATGTGCCAGGGAAGGGGAAAACCTGGCCCCCCTGGGGACAACCAGTTATTTGAAAAAAGAACAAACCATTGAAAGTGAAAAAATCATACTGCAGGAGGAAAGCAAGCACCTCTATCATATATTCTTTCAGACACACACTATAATCAGTGTACTTACCAAGGTGATACCTGATGGCCACTCCAGCCCTATCATGTGGTATACAACTATACAAGGATACCACATTGCATGATACCCACTCATATTCTTCATGCCAACTCATAGATGACATAGCATTAAGGAGGGACTTGGTATCCTTAATGTGGCCCAACGTCCTGGACACTAGGGGCTGCAGCATGTGGTCGAGCCAATTTCCCAAACGTTCGAGGAGAGAATCTATCCCCGCCACTATGCGGCAGAAGGGGGGGGGACACATTGTTGTGGGTTGTTGGGAGGGCATGGAACACGGGTATTTTGAGGTGTTCAGGACATAGGAATAGGAATTCTTGTTGCTTTTTTGTGATAACGTTAAGAATATACATATATATATATATATATATATATATATATATATATATATATATATAAAATATATATATATATATATATATATATATATATATATAGATAGATAGATAATATATACATTTTTTCCCCCAAATATTTGGTTGAATCAGATGTGATTCTCCAGTATGTGGATTTATCATCTAACATCTCAATTTTTTGTTTTTCATAGAGAGCTTTATCCTATTTTACAATTAAACCCCCCTTGTCTGCTGGTCTTATATAGATATGGGGATTTCCTTTTAAATCCTTCAATGCTTTATGTTCAGTTTAGTTGAAATTACATAGTAGGGTAGGTGTTTCTTTCTCTAAGTTCCTAAGATCTGTCTCAACTCTGCGTTGATATATATCCATGACATCGACTCTAGAGTTGACTGGGTAAAATCTGGTATTAGAGGTAGGGAATATATACTTGGTAGATGTTATGTCCTCCTTGGTGTCTTTCGACAAACTTTGTAAACCAATAAAATTAAGACATGCTACCTGATCTTCATATGTAGTATGAAGTGGCATAGTAGTGAGCCCCATTTCATTAAAAACTTCTCTTTTAGGGTTAATGTCAATAGACTTTTCTGATTCTAAACATGCAAAATGTTTTCTGGCTGTAAGTGTCCTTATAAATTTATTCACATCCCTAATAGTCTGGTATAAATCAAAAGTGCTAAGTGGTGCAAAACTTAAACCTTTTTCTAAAACCGATGCTTGTTCTTTTGTTATTATGCATGCAGAAAGATTTACAACAGTATACTGAGTAGATGAATCATCTTGTAAAATATTCCTGTCATGAATGACTGTCAGTTCTTCCTGCTTCTGGTTCGCATACCGTCGGTACTTGCATCCCGCTCTATGTTTTCTGGCTCTGCTCTTTTTGATTTGTGTTTTCTCTTTTTCCCAGCTGTACCCATTTCGTTTTTTGAAGCCGCATTATAAGTTGAGGTGCCATGTGCATATTTGGAGGAGGCCTGGCGAGGAATATCATCCCTCTGTCTATATCTGTTGTTCTCACGATTAGAGATGAGCAAATCGAAGCTGACGAAACCGAATTAATTACAAATTTCATGAAATATTCGATTTGCAACGAAATCGCTTCATTAAACTACATTTCCTGTGGTCCAGGCTCCAGGGCATCTAAAATGCCGGCTCCACATGTCAGTACATGGGGCAAGGAACGCTGGGAAGGCAAGGCGGGAAGGGAAGTAGGCAGGATGACTCTGAATCACATGCAGTATGCAGCCTATCAGCAGCCAGTCACCTTTGTGATGTCACAGCCCTATATAATCAGCAGCCATTTTGCGTCTCATCATATCATTCATTACACTGCATACAGATAGGACGGACATCGCTGTGTGTGTGTGTTACACTGAAAAGCTCATTCCAGCAGCGTTTCACATCCTAGTCACAGTTTTTTTTTCACTGAAAAGGTTACTGCAGCCATTAACCTCCCAGTTACTTTCTTCAGCATTGTATTACAGAGAGGGGCAGATAGCTGTGTGTTGCCTCATACATTTCAACAAGCTGCCTCAACTTCATAAACCTTAGCAGAGGAGGCAGGAATAATTTTTCAGCGCAATTCTGTGTCTTTGTTCCACAACAACTCATCTGCTGGTTATACTAGTCTGTAGACGGTATAATACCCAGCAGTCCATTCCTAATAGTCTTTGACAGAGTGAAATTTTGAGTTTAGTGCACACCTTTTTTGTGCTGCAGCACTGTTGTTTTCTGCTGGTGTTGTGCAAAAATACGTTTTTTTTAAGCGTACTGTACCGCATTGCATACCACATACATACATCTAAAGTAGTGTACTATTTTGTACCTGTTAATCTGTCAAGGGCCTACATACTGTGAAAGGACAGCCAAAAGTAATCACCGGTTGTTGTTTTACTAAAATTCGTTTTTTTAAGCATACTGTACCGCATTTTTCTGCCCTCATAAGTGCATACCACATACAGTGGGGATCAAAAGTTTGGGCACCCCAGATAAAAATTTGTATTAATGTGCATAAAGAAGCCAAGGAAAGATGGAAAATCTCCAAAAGGCATCAAATTACAGATTAGACATTCTTATAATATGTCAACAAAAGTTAGATTTTATTTCCATCATTTACACTTTAAAAATAACAGAAAACAAAAAAATGGTGTTTGCAAAAGTTTGGGCACCCTGCAGAATTTATAGCATGCACTGCCCCCTTTGCAAAGCTGAGACCGGCCAGTGTCAGGAATTGTTCTCAAGCATCATATGGGAAGACCAGGTGATGTCAATCTCAAAGGTTTTAAATGCCCAGACTCATCTGACCTTGCCCCAACAATCAGCACCATGGGTTCTTCTAAGCAGTTGTCTAGAAATCTGAAACTGAAAATAGTTGACAAAGCTGGAGAAGGCTATAAGAAGATAGCAAAACGTTTTCAGATGTCAATATCCTCTGTTCGGAATGTAATTAAGAAATGGCAGTCATTAGGAACAGTGGAAGTTAAAGCAAGATCTAGAAGAGCAAGAAAAATATCAGACAGAACAGCTCGCAGGATTGTGAGAAAAACAATTCAAAACCCATGTTTGACTGCAAAATCCCTCCAGAAAGATCTGGCAGACACTAGAGTTGTGGTACACTATTCCACTATACAGTGATACTTGTACAAATATGGTCTTCATGGAAGAGTCATCAGAAGAAAACCTCTTCTACGTCCTCAACGGAAAAATCTGCATTTGAACTTTGCAAATGAACATATAGACAAGCCTGATGCATTTTGGAAACAAGTTCTATGGACCGATGAGGTTAAAATAGAACTTTTTGGCCGGAATGAGCAAAGGTATGTTTGGAGAAGAAGGGGAACAGAATTTAATGAAAAGAATCTCTGTCCAACTGTTGGATTTTGGATGCTAACTTGATGCCATCTGTGAAAAAGCTGAAGTTAAAGAGAGGATGGCTTCTACAAATGGATAATGATCCTAACCACACCTCGAAATCCACAGGGGATTACATCAAGAGGCGTAAACTGAAGGTTTTGCCATGGCCTTCACAATCTCCTGACCTCAACATAATTGAAAATCTGTGGATAGACCTTAAAAGAGCAGTGTGTGACAGACAGCCCAGAAATCTCAAAGAACTGGAAGACTTTTGTAAGGAAGATTGGGCAAAGATACATCAAGCAAGAATTGAAAGACTCTTGGCTGGCTACAAAAAGCATTTGCAAGCTGGGATACTTGCCAAAGGGGGCAGTACAAGATATTAACTCTGCAGGGTGCCCAAACTTTTGCAGACGCCATTTTTTTTGTTTTCTGTTATTTTGAAAGTGTAAATGATGGAAATAAAATCTAACTTTTGTTGACATATTATAAGAATGTCTAATCTGTAATTTGATGCCTTTTGGAGATTTTTCCATCTTTCCTTGGCTTCTTTATGCACATTAATACAAATTTTTACCTGGTGTGCCCAAACTTTTGATCCCCACTGTACCTACATCTAAGTGTTGTACTATTTTGTGCCTGTTAATCTGCCAAGGCCCTACATACCCTGAAAGGACAGCCAAAAGTAATCACTGGCTGGTGTTTTACTCCAATACGTTTATTAAGCATACTGTAGCGCATTTTTCTGCCCTCATAAGTGCATACCACATACCTACATCTAAGTAGTGCACTATTTTAAACCTGCTAATCTGTAAAGGGCCTAGATACTGTGAAAGGACAGCCAATAGTACACACTTGCTGCTGTTCTACACAAATACTGTTTTAAGCGTAGTAAAGCGTATTGTACTCCCCTCATATACGCAATAAGTTTGTTAGGCAGAGTAGTGCCAGAATGTGCACAGAGGAGTGGCAGAGGCCTAAATTCATCAGGCGCAGGCAGAGGTCGCACCAGAGTAGGGCGTGTGGCAGCCAGAGTCACAGCGAGAGGTATGAGCTCACGGTGTCAGCTAGCAGTCATGTCGCAACGAGCAACCCAGCAGCCGTGATTGATCGGTTCACTCGGTCATCCACTTCATCCCAAGTGACATCCGTAACCCCGAGTCAACAATCGGTGGGTTCCTCAGACTCAACCCTCAGTTGGCATGGCCCTCATGCTGCTGCTTCCACCTCCAGGCTCTGTCATTGTGCTGCTTTATGGTCTCCTCATGCTAATGCTACCACCTCCAGGCTCTGTCATTGTGCCACCATATGGTCTCTTCATGCTGATGCTGCCACCTCCAGGCTCTCTCATTGTGCTGCTCTATGGTCTCCTCATGCTGATGCTGCCACCTCCAGGCTCTCTCATTGTGCTGCTCTATGGTCTCCTCATGCTGATGCTACCACCTCCAGGCTATCTCATTCAGCTGCTCTATGGTCTCCTCGTGTTGATGCTACTGCCTCCACGCTCTGTCATTGTTCCACCATATGGTGTCTTCATGCTGATGCTACCACCTTTGGGCACTGTTATTGTGCCGCCATATGGTCTCCTCATGCTGATGCTGCCACCTCCAGGCTCTCTAATTGTGCTACTCTATGGTCTTCTCATGCTGATGCTACCACCTCCAGGCTCTCTCATTGTGCTGCTCTATGGTCTCCTCGTGTTGATGCTACTGCCTCCACGCTCTGTCATTGTTCCACCATATGGTGTCTTCATGCTGATGCTACCACCTCCGGGCACTGTTATTGTGCCGCCATATGGTCTCCTCATGCTGATGCTGCCACCTCCAGGCTCTCTAATTGTGCTACTCTATAGTCTCCTCATGCTGATGCTACTGCCTCCAGGCTCTCTCATTGTGCTGCCATGGATACTGCTAAACATAATTAAGGTGCTGGCCCCCAGTTTCAGAAATTCTTTGCATTAGGTTCACTTTCAGGACTCCTGATGCCACCTCCAGGCTGTCTCATTGAGCCACTTTATGGTATCCTCATGCTTCAGCCACCTCCAGGCTGTGCCATTCATCCAATATATGGTTAACTGATGCTTCAGCCAGCTCCAGTCTGTGTCATTCAGCAACTACATGGTTTAATGATACTGCTGGGCCTATTACCTATATATGTTTATGGTAGCACTAGGTACCATACTGTAACACTCACGTTTCAGAAGACAGGAACTGCGGTGGATGTGGATCCGCTGGACCTGTGTGGCAAATGACTTGGACTGTAAAGAGGAGGTCTAAGGTGCCGCTGGTTTTCACCAGAGCATGCCGCAAAGCGGGATGGACTTTCTGCGGCAGGCGGCACTCAGGTCGCTACCCCTGGCACGGCTCGACCACAAAGGCGGCTGAGGAGATGCAAGGCAAAGGAGGGATAAGGCAGCTCATAGTAAGAATAGCATAAGGTCAAGGCAGGCGGAAAAGTAGCGTAGTCAGGACGTAGTAGGAGGTCAGTAGGCAGGGAGCAAGGTCAAGTCAAAGAATCAGATACACGGTAAGGCAACTCTCAGGAATGCTTTCTCTCAGGCACAAGGCAACAAAGATATGGCAGGGAAGTGAGGAGGGTGGAGGAATTTATCAATAAGCCACAGGTGAATTACACTAATGTGCGTACTGGCCCTTTAAATCTTAAAGCTTCGGCCCGCACCCTAGAGGACGGGGACACATGCGCCGGAGCAGAAAGGCAGAGGCTGGGGCAGGAGAAGCACCAGCTGCGTGACGGACTGGGGCTTGCATGCGGGTGTTTCTCACGATGCGAGTCGCAGCCCCACCGGCAGCAGCAGGTAACGGGACCATGCGCTCACGGCCAGTGTGTGCGACCAGAACCCATAATGTAACACATACATATTCAATAGAAATTTCTAAATTCTTCTTTTTTTCTTAGAGATTGTGAGGCCCTATTGTCTCCTCATCTGCCGCCAACTCCAGGCTGTGCCATTCAGACACTATATGGTCTCCTCATGCTTCAGCCAACTCCAGGCTGTGCCATTCAGTCACTATATGGTCTCATCATGCTTCAGCCATGTCCAAGCTGTGTCATTCAACCACTATATGGTCTCCTCATGCTGCCAACACCTCCATGTTGTGTCATTAAGCCACTATATGGTCTCCTCATGCTGGCAACACCTCCACGCTGTGTCATTCAGACACTATATGGTCTCATCATGCTTCAGCCATGTCCAAGCTGTGTCATTCAGCCACTATATGGTCTCCTCATGCTGCCAACACCTCCATGCTGTGTCATTCGGCCACTATATGGTCTCCTCATACTGATGCCACCTCAAGGCCCTGTCATTGTGCTGCTCTGCGGCAGTGATTCTAAAGGCGATGCCTGTAATCTGCATGTCATACTGAATAACAGTATTATTTCACTACCCCAGCACACTCCATATGCGTGTTAGAACAAAGAAAAGTGTTCTACACCCCTATTGAGGCTCACTGTAGTCCAAAAATAGCAGTTTTTAATATAGATTCACCGCAAATAAATTTGGATTGAACCAAATGTTTTCAGAAAATTCAGCGAATTAGCCAAATCGAATTTTTCCAAAGTTCGCTCATCTCTACTGACGATCTTTGTCCGATCCCTCCATACAGTAGTCGGTTGTCTCATTATCCGATGATGAAAAGCTGAAATTTTTTCTGACTGTTGGTTCGGAATAATAATTATGATGTTTTAAAATAGGTTTAAGTCTGTTATTTTTCCTTTGCCATGTGTACACCGTATTGTTAGAATAGTCATTCATATCTCTTTTGAATTTTGTCCTTTTTTATTGCAGCAATAGTGTCCTCTATTTTTAAAAGATGGTCATCTATTTTAGATTATAATATACAGTAAATTTACCCTACCATTTAAATTTAAACAAAACTGAACATAAAGCATTGAAGGATTTAAAAGGTAATCCCCATGAGGGGCATTTATGAAAGTTTGCTTAGGTATGCTACTTTTTAGTTTGTTTCTTTTCACTTCCATTCTGCTTACATGTGACAAATTTACTATATTGTGTCACGAGGCTAATACATTTTTCGCAGGTAAGCAAAAGCGGGAGTTTTTTGTTCTCACCTAAGGGAAAACAATAGTCAGTTTCTGTTATTTAAGCCAAGGTTCGGCTGGAGTATATTTAGTAGGTTTTTAAAGCCTTAGCAACTTTTTTGCTGGTATTATTATCAGCAAATAATACCATCAAGTACAGATAGGAGTATTTGTTTTTATGGAAATCTCAGTAGCCAGACCTCCAGAAACTGACTCAATGAGATAGGGGGGTGGGGAGTTTTCTGATTAGGGGGGTTATGCTGGGTAGTTTAAATTATTATATTACAGCTTTATATAATTTTCTAACAATGCCTATCCAAGTCACATTTGCAGTATATATCAGTTTAATTTTTCATAAAAAATATTTTTTTTATCTTACAAAGATCTCATGATAGGTCTGTAATTTAAAAGTAGTAATGTCTGGCGTGTAAAGCAGAATTTATTGTGTGGTTCCCAGTTGTCTCGTACTGTTACATTTCGACCTCTGAGTGCATTTCTGATATTGTCACTTTCACCGGATACTTCCACCTTTCTTCTTTCACAGTCTCAGACTTGTAAAAAGTTAATGGCATATCATAATGTGGATGTATGTTTAATGATTGTTCATCAAATGATCATTTATGAAATAAAAGAAGAGAATTCTCCTTCAATAAATCTGCCACCTACACTCTGCCCTTGAAATTAATGTGCAATCACTGTAGTAAAAGCTGTCCATCACTGGCCTTCTGCCTGCTTCATCATAGCTATTCTTTAGTAAACCAGCTAATCGCGACTCTTCAAAAAGGGCAACCCTTATAACTAAGAGCTTGCTATCTGTGTTGCCTTGTTCATACATTAAGAAATGTTGCCATTACTTAAGGGATACTTCCCATCAAAATTGTTTCCTGCCACATCCCTTTAATAAAACAAATGTTTTTGGATCCTGTGAATAATAGAGACTAAAATAACAAAGAAGTGAATGTCACAAAATATACAGCTTCATTTATGTTCATTGATACAGGTTATGCACATCTTTACTTTCAAAGGTGTTGGAGTTTTGTCAATGGCTGTACATATGCATTCATTGTATTGATTATTAGGGATTCCTAGCTTAACCCTTTAAGGACAGAGGGTTTTTTCTTTTTTGCACTTTCGTTTTTTCCTCCTTACCTTTAAAAAATCATAATTCTTTCAATTTTGCATTTAAAAATCCACATGATGGCTTATTTTTTCCACCACCAATTCTACTTTGTAATGACATCAGTCATTTTATCCAAAAATCTATGGCGAAACAGAAAAAAAATCATTGTGTGACAAAATTGAAGAAAAAACACCATTTTGCTAATTTTGGGGGCTTCGGTTTCTACACAGTACATTTTTCAGTAAAAATTATACCTTTTCTTTATTCTGTAGGTCCATACGGTTAAAATGATACCCTACTTATATAGGTTTGATTTTGTTGTACTTCTGGAAAAAATCATAACTACATGCACGAAAATGTATACGGTGACGCAGGAGGAAGGTAAGGACCCTCCTTGTGTCTGCCAGCTGTTCTGGACACCGCGATTTTGCTGCGGCGGTCCTGAACAGACGTTGCAATCAACTTTAAATGCTGCGTCTAAAGGGTTAATAGCGAGCGGCACAACGGCCAGGCCCGACCCACTATGTGGTGGCCCCGCGTTATAGAAAGGGAGCAGACTCAGGGCGTACAGGTACGCCCTGCGTCCTTAAGGAGTCAAAGGGGTACTCCACTGGAAAGCATTTTTTTTAATCAACTGGTGCCAGAAAGTTAAACAGATTTGTAAATTACTTCTATTAAAAAATCTTAATCCTTCCAGTACTTATCAGCTGCTGTATGATTTACAGGAAGTTCTTTTCTTTTTGAATTTCCTTTCCTTTCTGCCTGACCATAGTGCTATCTGCTGACACCTCTGTCCAGAGTAGGAGCAAATCCTCATAGAAAACCTATCCTGCACTGGACAGTTCCTAAAATGGACAGAGGTGTCAGCAGAGAGCACTGTGGTCAGGCAGAAAGGAAATTCAAAAAGAAAATAATTTCCTGTGGATCATAACAGCAGCTGATAAGTACTGGAAGGATTAAGATTTTTTAATAAAAGTAATTTGCAAATCTGTTTAACTTTCTGGCACCAGTTGATTTAAATTTTTTTTTTTCCAGTGGAGTACCCCTTTAATAAAGTGCAACTGTCAACTAGAATGGGCTTGTGAAGCTGCAAAAAGAGTGTTCAAGGGAGAAGTGTATTGATGAGGAGTGTATTGAGTTTATATCCTTCCTCAGCTGAGTTCCTTGATCTACAGATTTCTCAATCAAATGATGGTTTCATTGTGAAACTACACCGAAAGAAGATGGCGACCAATAGCCTCTTTTACTTCTCCTCTTTCCTGAACATACTCTTTATAAGACTGCAACAAGACAATTCCTGTGAGTAAAAAGGAACTGTAGTAACAATGGGGGTTTTAAGGAGCAATGAAGGAACCTATCCACAAGGTTTTAGGAACGAAAAAAAACCAGGAAGATCATCTCAAAGGCCTTTCAATGGGCACAAACTTCTAATCGACAGTATTTGTTGAGACATTTTATAACAGCAATAGCTAGATTTTGAGTCTCTTTTGCAACAGCATTGAAACATCTTGTTGTCTGACAGTGGAAATGGCACAGTTGTCCCAGAAAGGACTGTAGTGGTACCATATTGAGCTCAGAATCTAAGGGTCATGGCTGCCATCAGAAATGTTGGGGCCCCTGACACAGCTCAAGGCCTGGGCCCCACCACCACCTGACCCCTCCCCACCTATGCACGCACCTATGCACGCCCCTCCAGGGCCTGCCCATATCTTCTCAATCATCAATAAAGAAAACATTTAAACCACAGGACAAGAAAAACAAAAGCCCTTTAGTTTAATGAGGAAGGAAGGAGGAAATGTTTTCACCACACATATTACCATAGTACTGTTATTGTCCAAATCCTGTATACTGAGACCAATACTACCAAAAATGTCAGTATACAAGGGGGAATATTATCGCTCTTCATATTACTATCATACTGTTACTGACGAAATCCTGTATTCTGAGACCAATATTAACAATAATACCAGTATACAAGGATTAAATATTCCCCCCATACAGTGACCATATAGTGGTAGATATTAGCTCTACACAGGCTCTGCAGCCATATAAGTGATTACATACAGTTATATCAGGTGATGTCTTCTCTGATTGGAGTCGTTCATTTTCCTTTTTCTTCTCCTTCCTGCTCAGACCTTCATGATGACTTCTTCCTTTCACAACTTGCCTCCACAGTACCTGCCAGAGAAACATTTTCGGCTCTGCACTTTTCCTGCACTTATAAGACTCCATACAGTAATAATAGAGTGGCTAGATAAGTGGGTTGGGGAAGAGTAGGTAGGTCTGTCCCCCACCCATTAGGTTGTTAGGTCGCCCCAGAAAGCAGAAAGGTCCCTTCACATAGTTTCCCTGATTTCACAGGTGCTCAGAGTAGGAAGGTACCACCTGTAGGTAGGTCCCTATGTAGATAGCGGCCCCCTGTAGATAGTTACTCCCTGTAGGAAGTTGCAGCCCCCCATACACAGTAGTAGCCCCCCATCCTTTAGGTAGTAGTAGCAGCCCCCTTTAGGTAGGTGTTAGCAGCAGTCCCCTTCAAGGGGTATTCCAGGAATTTTTTTTTATTTGATTATGCTAGAGGGGCTGTAAAGATTATGCTACAGGGGCTGTAAATGTTTTAGTTAACCACATTGTTCTTCTGCAATTTCTAACATATTTATTCCTATAAAAGATATGTTATTAACAAAATCTTTTGAGGATGCCCTTAATCAATTAACCCCTTAACGACAATGGACGTAAATGTACGTCATGATGCCGTGGTACTAAAAGGGGTATTCCGGGAATTTTTTTTTATTTGACTATGCTACAGGGGCTGTAAAGTTAGTGTAGTTCATAATATAGTGTCTGTACCTGTGTGTGACGGTTTCCTCACAATTCTTCTGTGATTTTCACCCAAATATTTATTTTTAAAAGCATAAAAAATGACTGTTGTCTCAGATTTTTCCCAGCTTGCAATGCGGCCGAGACCTGACTCACTAGTCAGCTGATGACAGGGAGCCTGTCTGCTTCAATGGGTGGAGCGATCACTTGGTGGGAGTGAGATCAATCTGCAACTAATGCAACAGCTGTAGGCACCCTGATTGAAAACTGCAGGTCTTTTGAATGGATGCAGCTCATTTATGTTTCAATGGGAGGGTGGCTGATGTGTGGGAGGGAGGAAAAAGAAATTATGGGATTTGTAGTCAAAAAAAGAAAAATCAAACAGGAAGTACCAGTTCACAAAAAGCTAGCCACAGTATTATGGTACAACGCGAAGATCCTTCCTAAGCATGTCCATTCCAATTACTGCCTGCCAGGTACATACTAAAATCAACTTATGGTGGATAACCTCTTTAAGGTAATAGTAGTGGCAGCCCATTTTAGGTAGTACTAGAAGCAGTCCCCTTAGGTAGCAATAGCAGTAGCCCCCTTAGGTAGTAATCAGCAGCCCCCTCAGGTAGTAATCGTTACCCCCCCCTTAGCTAGTAACAGCCAGCAGCCCACTTAGGTAGTAATCAGTAGCCCCCATAGGTAGTAATAGCCAGCAGCACTCCCTTAGGTAGTAATATCAGTAGCCCCCTTAGGCAGTAATAGCAGTAGTCCCCTTAGGTAGTAATAGCCAACAGCACCCCCTTAGGTAATATCAGTAGACCTGTTAGGTAGTAATCAGTAGCCCCATATGTAGTAATAGGCATCAGCACCCCCTTAGGTAGTAATATCAGTAGCCCTGTTAGGTAGTAATCAGTAGCCTCCTTAGGCAGTAATAGCAGTAGCCCCCTTAGGTAGTAATAGCCAGAAGCACCCCCTTAGGTAATTTCAGTAGACCTGTTAGGTAGTAATCAGTAGCCTCCATAGATAGTAATAGCCAGCAGCACTCCCTTAGGTAGTAATATCAGTAGCCCCCTTAGGCTGTAATAGCAGTAGTCCCCTTAGGTAGTAATAGCCAGCAGCACTCCCTTAGGTAGTAATATCAGTAGCCCTGTTAGATAGTAA
The DNA here is from genome assembly GCF_029499605.1 of Hyla sarda. Taxonomy (NCBI): domain Eukaryota; kingdom Metazoa; phylum Chordata; class Amphibia; order Anura; family Hylidae; genus Hyla; species Hyla sarda. The sequence goes on along the minus strand of NC_079189.1, from coordinate 234,090,646 downwards.
TCAGTAGCCCCCTTAGGCAGTAATAGCAGTAGCCCCCTTAGCTAGTAAAAGCCAGCAGCACCCCCTTAGGTAATATCAGGAGACCTGTTAGGTAGTAATCAGTAGCCCACTTAGGCAGTAATAGCAGTAGCCCCCTAAAGTTGTAATAGCCAGCAGCCCCTTAGGTATTAATAGTAGTGGCCCCCCTAGGTAGTAATCAGTAGCTCCCCTAGGTAGTTACCAGTAGCCCCCTTAGGTAGTTATCAGTAGCCCCCTTAAGCAGTAATTAGTAGCCGCAATATGTAGAAATCAGTAGCCCCAATAGTTAACCATAGAAAAAAAAAAAAAAAAAACGTATGTACCTGGCTCCCAAGCGGTCCATGGCCTCTTTTCTTCTCCGGTCTTCTTCTCCGGTCTGTACTTGGGCACATGATGATGGCGTCATTCATGTGCCGGAGCGCAGAGGACGGATGTCCAGGCCTCTTGTTGGCGCCTGCATATTGTGGGCGGCCCACAAGAGTTATTGACAGGGCGATGTCAATCAGGCGAGCCCGAGCGCCGCGTTGAACTATAGGTGCGTCTGTAAGATGCGCTTATAGTTTAATGCGTCCTAGACCGGCCATGGAAGCAGGAGAGCGCTGTGTAAACGGCTGCAGGGGGGTGCAGTGGGGGCCCGGGTCCCCTTACTGGAGTACTGGCTGTACCCCCCTCATGGTGGCTCTGCTCAGGGTTTTTCTTTCTAATAGCCACTTTTAGGGACCATTAAGGAGTCTGGGACAAGGTAGGAAACATCAGGGTTCTTTTCCGTGTGGGAACTGTAATATTTCCTAATGCATGACCCCCTACTGAATGCTTTATCAATCCAAGGGACAACCAACAATAGGCACTAAAGAAATGTATCAATTGCAAAATTACATGGGTGATATATGTACTCACCTGTCCGTGTAAAAAAGTATATGTTGGTCAGAACAGCCAGCAACTACGCAAAAAAACAAAAAACGATAGCTCTGGTTAGGTGAGATGCTGATATATGTGCTCACCTATATGTGTAAAAACATATATGTCGGTCAGACCAGCCAGAAGCTATGCAAAATAAAATAAAAGCATCTATGATAGCTCTGGTGAAGTAAGATGCTGGTCTTTATAGAAGTCTTATTTCTGTTGCAGGTCATTTTCTTAAATGTAATTCAGGATGACCGAATGGTATACAGATGTTGGGCTTGAAACTGATGACTACCAACATTAGGGGAGGAATGGTGACAACAAGCTTTTTCCAACTGAATCAAAATGGATATACAGTGGTCCCTCAAGATACCCTGTGGGTTGATGCTGGCCCCATTCAGCTGGCAAGACTGTCGGAGGTCCCTTACCTGTTTTTTCTACTTGAGCCCCTGCCCCCCAAAATGTCTGTGCATGTCCCTGGTTGAAACCATTGTATGTTGAGACCAATGGCAAAGCTATAGAGGTCGCTATTGCGACCGGGCCCCACAGCACGCCACTAGACTATACTACTGCCACTACACTATGCTACCACCGCAGGTCGGGCCCTCAGACACAGCCCGAGGTCCAGGGCCTGAAGGGGAGGCTTGTCGCTGCCAGCAACAGGACTGGTTCTTGCCTGAAATCCCACCCCCCCCCAGAGTTAGCCTGATATCCCACCCCCCAGGACATGCAGTCATGCACCGTGGGCTCCCTCACAGCCAGCAAAGTGCTACCTCCGCCAGGATCCAATCACATGGCTGAGGCAGTTATTGAATCTGTGGTCCTTTGGGTAATTTGTGGGCTGCACAAGTTCAGCCATCCTAAATAATAAATAATGGTATCTGCTTGTTCATTAGTGATCATGACATATGAATGATGTGTGTGTTTGTACTGTATGAATGATGTGTGTGTATGTACTGTATGTATGACGTATGAATGATGAGTGTATATATACTATATGAATGTTGTGTGTATGTACTGTATGTATGATTGATGTGTATGTATGTACTGTATGTATGATGTATGAATGATGTGTGTGTGTGTATTTACTGTATGTATGATGTATTAATGATGTGTGTGTATATACTGTATGTATGATGTATGAATGATAGATGTGTGTAAACAAGATGTATATATGTATGATGTGTGGAGATGTCTATACAGAGGTTAAGGATCTACTGACAAAGTGAGGAGTTAATGATGTCCGGGTGTCAGACTCTGCAAAGAAGATGGAGCTGGAATAAGTACTGCCGTCTGGACCAGATGAAGAAGAAAAGCAAAGACAATAGAGAAGACACCACTCAGGTCACTGATATCATTATATATTCTCCTGACTGTTCCATCAGCTAGAGGCACTTGTTAGTTCTGCAGTGATGATGGGTGACGCTGTACCCTAATCTGTGGCTCTCCATCTGTTGCAAAACTACAACTCCTATAATGCCTGAGGCTCTCCAGACATGATGGGAGTTATAGCTTTATAACAGCTAGAGAGCAACTGGAACCAAGATGATTGGGTGATTGGTGGGGGTCCCAGCACTTGGACCCCCACCAGAAAAATGGGCTGCTTATTCCTAAATGGCTGTTTTGTCTGTCTGGCCCTGCCTGTTAGTCACTTATATCATTGTGTATACTCCTGACTGTGTCCCATCAGTGCTGTAGTCACTGATATCTTTGTGCTGCCGAGTAACGGGTTGTCCGGAATTGGGGAAGTGGTTCTTCAGGTGGTAGAGGGGCCCAGGGCAATTTTTCACATCGGGGCCCTGGGGTTTCTAGCTACGCCCCTGGTTGAGACCATAACTCTATGAAAACCTGGTAATTGGTTCTAAAGCACCCAAAATGTCATCCAAAAATAGGAAAAATTGAGGATTAAAGAAAGCTAAGTAGATAACTAATACAGATAAAGCAAGTCCTTACATATAAAAAGTAAGAAAACTGTAAACCATTGTCTATGCAGAGGACAGGAGCTTCTCCAGGGTCCTGTACAGTACACACAGTGTCCCAAAAAAAGTTAAATGGAGCTCCCTCCACCTGTAGCAGCTGTCTCTGGCACAGATAAAAACTAGTACAGAATATGTAGTACCGCCCTATACTGTAGGGGGCGCTACCAGACAGCCAGTCAGTGCATGCACTCCAGTAACACAGGGGTTTTACCAGTAAAATGCCCATTCCGATTGGTTGGTTCTTGCAATTAATGACAGGTTTCGCAGATCTGGATTTTCCGTACCATTGGATGTTGAGTCTGGTTACAATGGTCCAGAAAATACAATTTTATGTTGAAAATATTGTATGTTGATTTTGAGTAGAATACAGACATAGCGCACATCTACAATCTTGTATAATGATCTGATTGCTTCTCAGCACAATATCAAAAACTAACAGGTTGTTAGTATACATTTTTGATCAAAAAGTACAAGCCCACTCGCCACGTCAAGGCCACCTATTCAGAGTGGGTCCCTAACGTCCCTAGCATAAAATGGCGTAGCATCGGGCGGCGACCACCACCGCCGCGACTCAGGTGCCTACGGGGGGGGGGAGCGACCCACTGGCAGAGCGGCCCCAATGCCTCTCAAACCAGTCTATAGGCCGCACCCGCCCGCAGACACAGCGCCACGGCAGCAACGAACGCCGCCCCGCACCACACCAGTGTGAACAAGGTGTAATGGCTCACTTACCTTGCTCTCCCAGTCAGACTGGGAGGCTGCTAGGAGTGAAATGGCCCTAGTGTGGCTAATTACCACCTATATAGGTTTGGGCTGAGGGGGTGGGGAAGAGTGCAGCACATGTTCAAAAAAAATAAATAAATAAATAAATAAAAGAAAGGATAGAAATCACAATATGAATTCGAGTAGAATACAGACATAGTGCACATCTACAATCTTGTATAATTATCTGGTTGCTTCTCAGCACAATATCAAAAACTAACAGGTTGTTAGTATACATTTTTGATCAAAAAGTACAAGCCCACTCGCCACGTCAGGGCCACCTATTCAGAGTGGGTCCCTAACGTCCCTAGCATAAAATGGCGTAGCACCGGGCGGCGACCACCACCGCCGCGACACAGGTGCCCACAGGGGGGAAGGAGCGACCCACTGGCAGAGCGGCCCCAATGCCTCTCAAACCAGTCTATAGGCCGCACCCGCCCGCAGACACAGCGCCACGGCAGCAACGGACGCCGCCCCGCACCACACCAGTGTGAACAAGGTGTAATGGCTCACTTACCTTGCTCTCCCAATCAGACTGGGAGGCTGCTAGGAGTGAAATGGCCCTAGTGTGGCTAATTACCACCTATATAGGTTTGGGCTGAGGGCGTGGGGAAGAGTGCAGCACATGTTCAAAAAAAAAAAGAAAGGATAGAAATCACAATATGAATTCGAGTAGAATACAGACATAGCGCACATCTACAATCTTGTATAATGATCTGATTGCTTCTCAGCACAATATCAAAAACTAACAGGTTGTTAGTATACATTTTTGATCAAAAAGTACAAGCCCACTCGCCACGTCAAGGCCACCTATTCAGAGTGGGTCCCTAACGTCCCTAGCATAAAATGGCGTAGCACCGGGCGGCGACCACCACCGCCGCGACACAGGTGCCCACGGGGGGGGGGGGGAGCGACCCACTGGTAGAGCGGCCCCAATGCCTCTCAAACCAGTCTATAGGCCGCACCCGCCCGCAGACACAGCGCCACGGCAGCAACGGACGCCGCCCCGCACCACACCAGTGTGAACAAGGTGTAATGGCTCACTTACCTTGCTCTCCCAGTCAGACTGGGAGGCTGCTAGGAGTGAAATGGCCCTAGTGTGGCTAATTACCACCTATATAGGTTTGGGCTGAGGGGGTGGGGAAGAGTGCAGCACATGTTCAAAAAAAAAAAAAGATAGAAATATTGTATGTTGAGGCCATTGTAAGTTGAGGGATCACTGTAGAATTTTAAAACTAAGTCACCTACTGAACTGAACAAGGAACTTGAATTTACTGGATTTTGGGAAGAGCCCTAGTTTTTTGTACACTCTATGTACTGTATAGGTTTGAACATTACATATATATGGTTCCTCTACCTAATGGGGAAGGCTAGTCCTCCAGCATAGCCACTGTCTCTGGAATTTTTTCACATTTAATATTTGGGTTGTACACATATTTATACTCATCATAGTTTTACTTTTATTCTAACCACCAACACATTACAACATTTTAACACCCCTTGTCCCTAAATATGTATTTGTCATTTTAAGACTGGCTCAGTTATTGTTTGGTTGCCTGGTTCAGGGAAGCATCACAGTTTATTGCTGCATCATTTAAAGAATACTAAAGTCAGAAATGCTAGCAATATATCTAAGGTCTTCTCGAACCTTTAACGGATCCCTGTCACTGAACTTATGTGGATAAAATTGGAACTTTTGCTCCTATAATATTTATGATAATTTTGGATGTATCTACAGCTATGCAAGACTAAGGAACAGCTATAAGCCTACATTATTTTTGAACTTTGTCTTTAATCAGTGCTAGCTCTTTATGTTGGATCTCCCTTTTCTCCCTCCTTTTTTGTGTGTGTCATAACTAGTTATTTTAATTAATTTTTTATATTTAGGTCATGTGACACATGCATTTTTGGACCAGCTGTGATAATCATACATTCATATACATATTCTTTTTGCAGTACATATACATTCTAATTCTTATTCCTACACAATTGGAGATTTTTAAGGTTTGCAGGTGGCATAGTAGCTCTGAATGTGGATTCATGCTTACTCTTTTAGTTCACTGGGACAATTTTGTCCCACTTCTGGTAAGTGATTTGGGTGAGAGAACATGGTAGGGAACCTTGTATGGACAAAGCATTCTTTTCCTTAGGGGTGGTTATCTTACACATCTATTTTCTAAGGGAGAAAGATTTTTCTTTCTTTCTTTAATGTATTTTAACACATCACACATACATTTGTTTTTAGTGTTTTACATTGATCATTATTTTTGTATCATGCATTCCAATATCAATATAATATTTATGTAATACACATCATTTCACATAATGCACAGGAATTTTGGACTAGTCTCGTGCATGCGTAGTGCACACACAAGTCTATTACTTACCGTATTTATCGGTGTATAGCACGCATTTTATAGGCTAAAATTTTTAGCCTAAAGTCTATCTGCGTGTTATACGCCGATAAGCCGCTGCAGTTCAATGATTTAAAGCAGGCGCTTTAAATCAATGAACTGCAGCGGCTTTTGCAGATGCAGAGACCTGCCGTCACTGCCGGCTTCTCTGCGCCTGCCTGTCCTGGGGTCTAGAGCCCTGCTGCTGCCGCTTCTCTCCCCCTGCTATCGGCGCCGCTGCCCCTTGTCTCCCCCTGGCTATCGGTGCCGCTGCCCCATTGCCGGCGCCGATAGCCAGGGGGAGAGAAGCGGCGCCGGCAATGGGTGCCACTGCCCCTTCTCTCCCCCTGGCTATCGGCGCCGCTGCCCCATTGCCGGCGCCGCTTCTCTCCCCCTGGCTATCGTCGCCGGCAATGGGGCAGCGGCACCGATAGCCAGGGGGAGAGAAGGGGCAGCGGTGCCGACAGCAGGGGGAGAGAAGCGGCGGCAGCAGGGCTCTAGACCCCAGGAAAGGCAGGGGGAGAGAAGCAGGAAGCGACGGCCTCTCTCCCCCTGCCTTTCCTGGGGGCTTCTGCGGGGTCAGAAACAGTGTATCGGGGTATACACATGCACACACATGTACCCTCATTTTACCAAGATTTTTTGGGTAAAAAACTTTTTTTACCCAAATATCCTTGGTAAAATGAGGGTGCATGTTATAGGCCGGTGCGTGGTATACCCCAATAAATATGGTACTTCATGCTGGACACTATTTATGCACAGACACAAGGCACCAGAATACTATTAGGAACCACAATATAGCGAAAGCCAGGGAGCAACAAAAAAAGGAAAAAAAAAAGAAAAATGTTATTGGAGATTGGGCTGAGATCACGGGTGTTGCAGGTGGATGTTTTTCATCTTCTTCATCTTTTTCCAACTAAGGCCTTTGACGGGAGAATTGTTAGGCAGTGGGAATGCATCACATTAAAATACAAGTGGATGATTATAAACTAAAAGATAGAGGAAAAAAGCGAAATATTAAAATCATAAATGGAATATATATCTAACAAAAATGGTACGAAGCTCAATTGCTTATTTAAATCTGATGGAGCCATTGTGCCTAAAGTCACAATCCAACTGTTCTCTTTTTTAGCCAGAATTTTCCTTGTGTCTCCTCCTCTTATCCCAATATTCTCAATACCTCCGAAGAAATGTAGGATCACAATTGTGAAATTGCCTAAAATGTCTAGGCAAAGTTTTTAATTGTTCACTTTAATTCTAGTGCTTGCCGATACCAATTATGGGTACTTTTATTTTATTTTATTTTTTTAAAGGTAATCTGACACCAGGGTGACCCGGTTTCTGGCGCTGCTTACCGTGCTGATATGTGGGTTCCTTGTTGTGTGCAATGGAGGCAGACTGCTGTAGTATGAGCAAAGATTTCTCTAATATCCATTGAGCAGAATAGGGAATTTGCATTGGCAACGAGACCGATGTCTCCGTAACGATTGCGCTGATGTTCACATGGTGAGCAGTGGTAGAAACCGGGTCACCTGCACTATCTACCTATAAGTTAGTGCAGGTGACTCTGCTGTAAGATTGCCTTTAATAGTAGGTAGTATCCCCTTGTAGGAAGTATAGATGGTTGCAGACATTAGCAGCAGCCCCCTGTAGACAGCATCCCCCTACAGACATTAGTAGCTGCCCCCTGTAGACAGCGCCCCCCCCTTGTAGACAGAAGACCCCCCTTGTAGACAGCAGCCCCCCCTGCAGACATTAGTAGCAGCCAACCTGTAGACCGTACCAGCCCTTGTAGACAGCAGCCCCCCCTTGTAGACAGCGGGCCCCCCTTGTAGACAGCAGGCCTCCCCCTTGTACACAGCGCCCCCCTTGTAGACAGCAGCCCCCCCCCCTTGTAGACAGCAGGCCCCCCTTGTAGACAGCAGCCTCCACCACCACACCCTCGGTAGTGCCCCTGGGAGTTGCTCACTTGCTGTTGTCCTCTGTCAGGTGTTGCCGCTCTGCTGCCCCATTCTCCTATCCGCATCACGGTGTATGGAGAAGCATGTGAAATACACATCACTCTGCTTCTTCTGTAGCGTTACATGGGCGCAGTGGAGGATGTGGAGTTACGTGTGTGTCACATGCTCCTCAAGGGAAACTGATACCTAGACTGTGGCGTGCTGGAGGGGGATCCATGGCAAAACTCCCATGGAAAATTACATAGTTGATGCAGAGTCTGGTTTTAATCCATAAAGGGCATAAATCACCTATTATTCCTAAATTCTTTGGAATAACGTGCTTTAGCCCCCTTTAGGCAGCACATAGAGCCCCCCTTTAGGCATCACATAGTTAGATCCCCCCTTTAGGCATCACATAGAGCCCCCTTTAGGCAGCACATAGTTAGATCCCCCCCCTTTAGGCATCACATAGTTAGATCCCCCCTTTAGGCAGCACATAGATTCCCCCATGTTAGGCAGCACATAGTTAGAGCCACCCTTTAGGCAGCACATAGAGCCCACCTTTAGGCAGCTCATAGAGCCCCACTTTAGGCAGCACATAGATTCACCCATATTAGGCATCACATAGTTAAAGCCTCCCTTTGGGCAGCATATAGAGCCCCCTTTAGGCAGCACATATTAAGATCGCCCATTTATGCAGCACATAGCTTCCCCCATATTAGACAGCACATAGTTATAGCCCCCCTTTAGGCAGCACTGGTTTTATTTCACAGCCAAAAAAGGTATTTTTATTTTTATTTGAACAACTGTCACACCAAATGGTATTTGCACTAGTGTGAAAATGAGCAAAAAAGGTTGCCAGCGGAGTTCCCCTTTTAAGCAGAGGTCCCCAACCAGGGTGCCTCCAGCAGTTGCAAGACACATGGACTTAACTTATAGCCCTTTTAATTCTGTAGTTAGTTGCTTGAAGGAAACGAAGTTTTACACTGGAGTACCCCTTTTAACCAGCGGTCCCCTCCCAACCAGGGTGCCTCCACCTGTTGCAAGACACACGGACTGAACTTATAGCCCTTTTAATACTGTAGTTAGTTGCTTGAAGGAACTTAAATTTTACACTGGAGTACCCCTTTTAACCAGCGGTCCCCTCCCAACCAGAGTGCCTCCAGCTGTTGCAAGACACACGGACTGAACTTATAGCCCTTTTAATACTGTAGTTAGTTGCTTGAAGGAACTTAAGTTTTACACTGGAGTACCCCTTTTAACCAGCGGTCCCCTCCCAACCAGGGTGCCTCCAGCTGTTGCAAGACACACGGAGTGATATTTGAGCCCTAAAAAGGGCTTTTTTGGGTGCTGTCCTTAAAGCAGATGTTAGACTAGAGCTTTAGGAGTAAAGTGGACCCTGAATACACCACCTAGCAGCAACCTAGCTATCGCTTTCCCTATTACAGCAGGAGCAGCTTCTCTGTCCCTCCACTTTCTAAGCCTGCAGCATGCCGAATGAAGGTAAAATGGCGTACGTGCAGGAGGTAGGAGGGTCTGGAAGGGAGGGACTGCTGCTGATTGGCTGTAATGTGTCTGCTGACTCTGACTCACAGGGTCAAAGTTTACCGCAATGTTACATAGTTACATAGTTAGTACGGTCGAAAAAAGACATATGTCCATCAAGTTCAACCAGGGAATTAAGGGGTAGGGGTGTGGCGCGATATTGGGGAAGGGATGGGATTTTATATTTCTTCATAAGCATTAATGTTATTTTGTTCCAGGAATGTATCTAATCCTGTTTTAAAGCTGTTAATTTTTCCTGCTGTGACCAGTTCCTGAGGTAGACTGTTCCATAAGTTCACAGTTCTCATGGTAAAGAAGGCGTGTCGCCCCTTGAGACTAAACTTTTTCTTCTCCAGACGGAGGGAGTGCCCCCTCGTCCTTTGGGGGGGGGTTTAACCTGGAACAGTTTTTCTCCATATTTTTTGTATGGGCCATTAATATACTTATATACGTTTATCATATCCCCCCTTAAACGTCTCTTCTCAAGACTAAACAATTGTAACTCCTTTAATCGCTCCTCATAGCTAAGATGTTCTATGCCCCATATTAGTTTAGTCGCGCGTCTCTGCACCCTTTCCAGCTCCACAGTGTCCAAAGTATAGGGGGCGAATCGAACTTCACATATGTTCGCCCGGCGATGCGAACGCAAACATGCTAAGTTCGCCGGGAACTGTTCGCCGGCGAACAATTCGCGACATCTCTATTGGGGACATTAAATGAGTCCCCAATACCATGCAAATGCTGGGTAATGGCACCGATACTGATACTAGTATCGGTATCGAGACATCCGTAGTTCAAAGTAATTTGCGTCTTTTGTCACCAACATGTCTCGTACGTGTTCCCTGGTCCTCACCCTCAGCTCCCTGTAGGTGAGACCAATATAGATCTTAGAACATGCGCACGTGGCATAATAGATAACAAATGTACTACTGCATGAGACATACTGACGGATAATAAATTGTCGCTGTCCATCTGAAGAGGAATAGGTGGTGGCTACAAACCCCACATGGGTAGCAGCTTTTTTTGGGCCATGAGAGCTAAATGGGTTTCTCACAATAGGGGTATAGTGACTCCTCACTAATATATCTTTTAGATTTTTATTCTGTCTTGCGGTCATCTGTACCTGGTCAGCAATGTGAGATGTTATTCCAGGGTCGCTTGTTTGTATACCCCAATGTTTTTGAATGCATGATCTCAAAGTATCCCATTCACAATTGAATGTGGATATAAATCTTACTGGTTCAGTAGATACTTTTATTTCTTTTTCAATGTACCTTCGAGTAGATCTTCTCTCTTGACATGGCGTGCTCTTTGATATGCTTTCTTTAGGCTGCGTCTACTATAGCCTCCTTCCCAGAAACGGTCGGTCAACATCTTAGTTTGTCTCTCAAAGTCTTCATCCAAAGAACAAACTCTTTTAATTCTCAAAAATTGGCCGGTGGGAATTGCTCTAATTGTGTTTTTTGATATGCTTTCTTTAGGCTGCGTCTACTATAACCTCTTTCCTAGAAACGGTCGGTCAACATCTTACTTTGTCTCTCAAAGTCTTCATCCAAAGAACAAATTCTTTTAATTCTCTAAAATTGGCCAGTGGGAATTGCTCTAATTGTGGAAGCTGTATGAGCTGAGGAGGAGTGTAGGAGAGAATTTGTAGCAGTGGCTTTCCTGAAAACATCTGTAGATATAAATCCAGCATGAGTTTTCTTCAGTTGTATATCTAAGAAGTTAATAATATCTTGTCTACTTTTATAGGTTAGGCGAACATAGATGTCATTTTAATTGAGTACCTTCATGAAAAGTTGTAATTGAGATGCAGACCCCTGACATCATTAATATATCTTATCCAGCACTGCACATGGTCCGCCCCCTGTGCCCCTCCGCACTGGAACAGACCCCGCTCCCAGTATCCCAGGAAGAGGTTTGCATACGAAGGGTCAAAATTAATTCCAATAAATTTAAAATAAGTTGGCAGGTGTTGGCGTCCCAAGAGCTGGACTGGAGATAAAATTTGACTGCACTTAATCCATCACTGTGATGAATGCATGTATATAGTGACTCCACATCTGCGGTCACCATATACATGTTTGATTCCATAAAAATCCCGTCGACCCTACCCAAGATGCCCGTAGTATCTTTAACAAATAAAGTAAACATTCTACCAAAGGTTGGAGGTAAAAATCAATAAGTTTACAAATGGGGTCACAGACGGCGATCCCAGATACTATAAGGCGTCTGGGTGGGTCGAGGGGATTATTGTGGATTTTGGGATTCACGTAAAAATTTGATACTTGTGGATATGGTCGTAATAGTCCACTGTCTTTCCCAACTGACCAGTAATGCTACTTACTACTTTTGTCTGTAAAAAAAAAAAAGATATATGCACACACACACAAATCAAAAAATGTTGCAGTATCTTGTAAAACCTTTTTTACTAGACTAACAGAATTTTGTAGAGTCAAACTTTTGGGATTCCTCCCCTTTATCAAGTCCAAGGCAAATCTAAGCTCACAAGCAGAAGACACAGGTTACATCTCACAAATATGCCGGAGTTAAGACAATAGATGTGGAGAATTCACACTAAAATGGGCCACAAATTGTCCTGCTATAGGAACATAGACTAAATATATAAGGATGAGAAAAAGGGGTAGGGAGGGGGAGCAGGGGAAAGACTGGTAATTAAGCAGGACAAAGTGAGATGCAAAAGAGAATACAGTACAGCACAGATTATAAGAAGTTTTGATAGGAAATTTCAAAAACACACAAGAGAGAAAGACATTTGAAGCTAAAATGATACTGTTTTTTTATTCCAAAAACAGGGGACTCAATGTGGATTTAAGTTTCTTATCGCGTTATCAAAACTTCTTATAACCTGTGCATGTCTCTACAAAATTCTATTAGTCCAATAAAAAAGGTATTACAAGATACTGCAACATTTTTTGATTTGCATCTGCATCACTGGACTAATACGGCTACTCAAATTTACCATATACAGTCATGGCCGTAAATGTTGGCACCTCCTGAAATTTTTCAAGACAATTAAGTATTTCTCACAGAAAAGGATTGCTGTAACACATGTTTTGCTATACACATGTTTATTCCCTTTGTGTGTATTGGAACTAAACCAAAAATGGGACGAAAAAAAGGAAATTGGACATAATGTCACACCAAACTCCAAAAATGGGCTGGGCAAAATTATTGGCAGCCTTAACTTAATATTTGGTTGCACACCCTTTGGAAAAAATAACTGAAATCAGTCGCTTCCTATACCATCAATAAGCTTCTTACACCTCTCAGCCGGAATGTTGGACCACTCTTCCTTTACAAACTGCTCCAGGTCTCTCTTATTGGAAGGGCATCTTTTCCCAACAGCAATTTTAAGATCTCTCCACAGATGTTCAATGGGATTCAGATCTGGACTCATTGCTGGCCACTTCAGAACTCTCAAATGCTTGCTTGCTTTTTGACATATATGTTTGGGGTCACTGTCCTGCTAGAAGACCCAAGATCTTGGATGCAAACCCAGCTTTCTGACACTGGGCTGTACAGTGCGACCCAAAATCCATTGGTAATCCTCAGATTTCATGATGCCTTGCACACATTCAAGGCACCCAGTGCCAGAGGCAAAAAAAAAAAAAAAAAACATAATTGAACCTCGACCATATTTCACTGTAGGTACTGTGTTCTTTTCTTTGTAGGCCTCATTCCGTCTTCGGTAAACAGTATAATAATGTGCTTTACCAAAGAGCTATATCTTGGTCTCATCTGTCCACAAGACATTTTCCCAGAAGGATTTTGGCTTACTCAAGTTCATTTTGGCAAAATGTAGTCTTGTTTTCTTATGTCTCTGTGTCAGCAGTGGGGTCCTCCTGGGTCTCCTGCCATAGTGTTTTATTTCATTTAAATGTTGATGGATAGTTTGCACTGATACTGACGCTCCCTGAGTCTGCAGGACAGCTTGAATATCTTTGGAACTTGTTTGGGGCTGCTTATCCACCATCTGGACTATCCTGCATTGAAACCTTTCATCAATTTTTCTCTTCCATCCACGCCCAGGGAAATTAGCTACAATGCCATTGGTTGCAAACTTCTTGATAATGTTGCGCACTGTAAACAAAGGCAAAAGTAGAACTCAGGAGATTGACTTGTTGTTAGGATTTATTTCTCCCTGTGATCACTAGATTTCAGCCATGTTGATTAGTAGACAGATTGAATGCACATGTATAGATACAGGTGGATGTTCTCTTACAAGCAGAGAAACAGCTCTGCAGAAGATAATCATACCCCAAAATAGATTACAGCCCTTTTATATGGCAACACTCTAAGTGAAAGCTTATTGGCTAAGGAAACCCTGGTGGATAATGGTGTATAACTTGATTACCAATCACAGGGTTCCTTTACACTTTGCTCCTTATCATAGAAAAAGCTTATTATCCAACAAAAACCTCATTATTTACTTTATTTCATTTGGATAGTTTTCCACCTTCTGGGCGCTGGCCAGGACTAGGACAATGGTTAATTGAAACTAGATAAAACCGACCAACACCATCTAAAGTTAGACTATATATATATATATATATATATATATATATATATATATATATATATAGCGATGAAAATAGTAGTGAAGGAGCACCATGAAGGGGCTTCAAGCCCTATAATATAAGTCTGCGGGTGCTCAGCCGGCTCCAACCTTGACCAAAGGTGCATCAAACAAGAATAGTCCAACAGGAAGCATAAAGCGGCACTCCAGCAATTTCAAGATAAAAAAAAGTTCTGAACTTTTTTTTATCTTTAAATTGCTGGAGTGCCGCTTTATGCTTCCTGTTGGACTATTCTTATATATATATACAAAATACACACAGAGAACATAGATATCAAAATATAATTTTACCAACATTTGTAACCTTGAAATTGCTGATATTTTTCCACAATTTTGGTTCTAAAGTCCTCAGACAGTTCTCTTTCTGTCCATGCTTAGTGTAGCACACACAGACACACAATGCAAAGACTAAGTGAACTTCTCTCCTTTTTATCTGCTTTCAGGTGTGATTTTCATATTGCCCATACCTGTTACTTGCCTCAGGTGAGTTTAAAGGAGCATCACATGCTTGAAACAATCTTATTTTTCCACAATTTTGAAAGGGTGCTAATTTTGTCCATCCCATTTATGGAGTTTTATGTGACATTATGTTCAATTAGCTTTTTTTTTCCTCCCTTTTTTGGTTTAGTTCCAATACACACAAAGGGAATAAGCATGTATGAGTATAGCAAAACATGTGTTACTGCAATCATTTTCTGTGAGAAATACTTAATTTTCTAGAAACATTTCAGGGGTGCCCTGAAATGTGTGTGTGTGTGTGTGTGTGTTATGGGAAAATAGAAGTATACCTGCTTTTACTATATATCTAATACTGTGTATCTAATGCTTTTCCTAAATATCTAACACTATATATATATATATATATATATATATATATATATATATATATATATATATTAATCTCTATACATTAGAGATTAATCTTAACTTCTCACAAATTTATTTCCTTAACTTCTCACAAATGTCTTTCCCTAACAACTCTTCTACTCATTGTGATGCTATACTGATATACAGGGTGGGTGATTTATATAGATACACCTTAATAAAATGGGAATGGTTGGTGATATTAACTTCCTGTTTGTGGCACATTAGTATATGTGAGGGGGGAAACTTTTCAAGATGGGTGGTGACCATGGCGGCCATTTTGAAGTTGGCCATTTTTTATCCAACTTTTGTTTTTTTCAATAGGAAGAAGGTCATGTGACATATCAAACTTATTGGGAATTTCACAAGAAAAACAATGATGTGCTTGGTTTTAACATAACTTTATTCTTTCATGAGTTATTTACAAGTTTCTGACCACTTATAAAATGTGTTCAATGTGCTGCCCATTGTGTTGGATTTTCAATGCAACCCTCTTCTCCCACTCTTCACACACTGATAGCAACACCGCAGGAGAAATGCTAGCACAGGCTTCCAGTATCCGTAGTTTACTTGTAAATAACTCATGAAAGAATAAAGTTATGTTAAAACCAAGCACATCATTGTTTTTGTTGTGAAATTCCCAATACGTTTGATGTGTCACATGACCCTCTTCCTATTGAAAAAATAAAAGTTGGATTAAAAATGTCCGACTTCAAAATGGCCACCCATCACCGTCACCACCCATCTTGAAAAGTTTCCCCCCTCACATATACTAATGTGCCACAAACAGGAAGTTAGTATCACCAACCATTCCCATTTTATTAAGGTGTATCCATATAAATGGCCCACCCTGTAGACTGAGGGCACTGTTCTGCTGCTGTTGTGGCACTAAAGATAAAAAAAAAGTGACTAACCATATTCTCACTGTTTTCCTAATAGTATTCAATTTTAATTTATTTTTAATTAATTTTTTCTTATTACTATTTTGTGGTTAACAGTTTACTTGGTGTACCTCCCATCTAGATTACACCATGCCATCAGCATGAGAAGGAGAAGGCTCCCTTACCATCTAGAGATGTCTGGAAAAGGAGGAGGTGGCTATAACATCTAGAGGCTAATGAGGCACCTCTACCATCAGGAGGAATCATTTATCTTATATGGAGTAGAAGGAGACCTTCTTTTACATCACAAAATGAGGACAAGACTCCCTTAATACTTAGAGACGTTTGTAGAAGATGTCCTTAAAGGACAAACCTCATGCTCAATAGATTGCGGGGGGGGTCCGAGCGCTGGGTTTGGTATTTTATTTCGGGTTTGGTATTTTCTCATTCTGATACCTTCTGGTATAAAAGGGTTGGCTGAGATGGTGGAGTAGGTACTATGTTACAATCTCCACATGTAGGCAAAACAAGTGACAGCAAATACATGCAAAATTTTGCTGATGTTGCAACATCGTGAGTACATTACCAACACATGGAAGCCTTGTTTCAGCCGCATAAAGTGATTGCAACATAGTATCTGACCCTTCATCTCCCCAGATAACCCCTTTTACATCTTTATAGCTGATGTGTATGGTCTCAGAAAAGTCATGCTGTTTTTTCTCTTTTTTTTTTTTTTGTAGAAGGAGGGCACTGTTCTGCTGTTGTGGCATTAAAGATCACAAAAAAGGGACTAACCATATTCTCACTGTTTTCCTAATTTTATTCAGTTTTTATTTACTTTTAAGGTATTTTCCTAATTACTATTTTGTGGTAACAGTTTACTTGGTATACCTCTCATCTAGATTACACCATGCCATCAGCATGAGAAGGAGAAGACTCCCTTACCACATAGAGATGTCTGGAAAAGGAGGATATGCCCATAACATCTAGAGATAAATGAGGCACCTTTAGCATCAGGAGGAATCATTTACTTCATATGGAGTAGAAGGAGACCCCCTTGTACATCACAAAATGGGGGACAAGACTCACCTAATACCTAGAGAAGTTTGGAGAAGATGACCTTAAGGGGATTACCTGCAGAACTGAGAAGGTATATCCTTTCCTCACTCCTTAGTGACTGATTTCTGGTTTGGTATTGTCTCATTCTGATGCTTTCTGGTATAAAGGGGTTGACTGAAATTGTGGGGCAGGTACAATCTTCACATGCAGGCAAAACCAGTGGCAGCAAATGCGTGCACAATTTTGCTGATGTTGCTGCAACATTGTGAGTACATTACCAACACATGGAAGCCTTGTTTTAGCCTTGCAGTTGAAGAAGACCTCCTTTAAATGCATGCTGCAATATTTTGTGGACATTACCAACACATGGAAGCCTGGTTTCACCCTCATAAGGTGATTGCAACATAGTACCCGGCCATTCATCTCCCCAGATAACCCCTTTAACATCTTTATAGCTGATGTATATGATCTCAGAAAAGTCATGCTGTTTTTTCTCTCCTTTTTTTTTCTTTCTAGACGGAGGGCACTGTTCTGCTGTTGTGGAATTAAAGATCACAAAAAAGGGACTAACCATAATCTCACTGTTTTCCTAATTTTATTAAGTTTCAATTAACTTTTAAGGTATTTTCCTTATTACTATTTTGTGGTAACAGTTTACTTGGTATACCTCTCATCTAGATTACACCATGACATCAGCATGAGAAGGAGAAGACTCCCTTAGCACCTAGAGATGTCTGGAAAAGGAGGATCTGCCCATAACATCTAGAGGTAAATGAGGCACCTTTAGCATCAGGAGGAATCATTTACTTCATATGGAGTAGAAGGAGACCCCCTTGTACATCACAAAATGGAGGACAAAACTCACCTAATACCTAGGGAAGTTTGGAGAAGATGACCTTAAGGGGATTACCTGCAGAACTGAGAAGGTATATCCTTTCCTCACTCCTTAGCGGCTTATTTCTGGTTTGGTATTGTCTCATTCTGATGCTTTCTGGTATAAAGGGGTTGGCTGAAATTATGGGGCAGGTACAATCTCCACATGCAGGCAAAACCAGTGGCAGCAAATGCATGGAAGCCTTGTTTCAGCCTTGCAGTTGAAGAAGACCTCCTTTAAATGCATGCTGCAATATTTTGTGGACATTACCAACACATGGAAGCCTGGTTTCACCCTCATAAGGTGATTGCAACATAGTACCCGACCATTCATCTCCCCAGATAACCCCTTTAACATCTTTATAGCTGATGTATATGATCTCAGAAAAGTCATGCTGTTTTTTCTCTTTTTTTTTTTTTTTCTAGACGGAGGGCACTGTTCTGCTGTTGTGGCATTAAAGAACACAAAAAAGGGACTAACCATAATCTCACTGTTTTCCTAATTTTATTCAGTTTCAATTTACTTTTAAGGTATTTTCCTTATTACTATTTTGTGATAACAGTTTACTTGGTATACCTCTCATCTAGATTACACCAAGCCATCAGCATGAGAAGGAGAAGACTCCCTTAGCACCTAGAGATGTCTGGAAAAGGAGGATCTGCCCATAACATCTAGAGATAAATGAGGCACCTTTAGCATCAGGAGGAATCATTTACTTCATATGGAGTAGAAGGAGACCCCTTTGTACATCACAAAATGGAGGACAAGACTCACCTAATATCTAGAGAAGTTTGGATAAGATGACCTTAAGGGGATTACCTGCAGAACTGAGAAGGTATGTCCTTTCCTCACTCCTTAGCGGCTGATTTCTGGTTTGGTATTGTCTCATTCTGATGCTTTCTGGTATAAAGGGGTTGGCTGAAATTGTGGGGCAGGTACAATCTCCACATGCAGGCAAAACCAGTGGCAGCAAATGCATGCACAATTTTGCTGATGTTGCTACAACATTGTGAGTACATTACCAACACATGGAAGCCTGGTTTCAGCCTTGCAGTTGAAGAAGACCTCCTTTAAATGCATGCTGCAATATTGTGTGGACATTACCAACACATGGAAGCCTGGTTTCACCCTCATAAGGTGATTGCAACATAGTACCCGACCATTCATCTCCCCAGATAACCCCTTTTACATCTTTATAGCTGATGTGTATGATCTCAGAAAAGTCATGCTGTTTTTTCTCTTCTTTTTTTTTTCTAGACGGTGGGCACTGTTCTGCTGTTGTGGCATTAAAGAAAACAAAAAAGGGACTAACCATAATCTCACTGTTTTCCTTATTTTATTCAGTTTCAATTTACTTTTAAGGTATTTTCCTTATTACTATTTTGTGGTAACAGTTTACTTGGTATACCTCTCATCTAGATTACACCATGCCATCAGCATGAGAAGGAGAAGACTCCCTTGCCACCTAGAGATGTCTGGAAAAGGAGGATCTGTCCATAACATCTAGAGGTAAATGAGGCACCTTTAGCATCAGGAGGAATCATTTACTTCATATGGAGTAGAAGGAGACCCCCTTGTACATCACAAAATGGAGGACAAGACTCAGCTAATACCTAGAGAAGTTTGGAGAAGATGACCTTAAGGGGATTACCTGCAGAACTGAGAAGGTATTTCCTCACTCCTTAGTAGCGGATTTCTGGTTTGGCATTGTCTCATTCTGATGCTTTCTGGTATAAAGGGGTTGGCTGAAATTGTGGGGCAGGTACAATCTCCACATGCAGGCAAAACCAGTGACAGCAAATGCATGCACAATTTTGCTGATGTTGCTACAACATTGTGAGTACATTACCAACACATGGAAGCCTTGTTTTAGCCTTGCAGTTGAAGAAGACCTCCTTTAAATGCATGCTGCAATATTTTGTGGACATTACCAACACATGGAAGCCTGGTTTCACCCTCATAAGTTTATTGCAACATAGTACCCGACCATTCATCTCCCCAGATAACCCCTTTTACATCTTTATAGCTGATGTGTATGATCTCAGAAAAGTCATGCTGTTTTTTCTCTTTTTTTTTTCTAGACGGTGGGCACTGTTCTGCTGTTGTGGCATTAAAGAAAACAAAAAAGGGACTAACCATAATCTCACTGTTTTCCTAATTTTATTCAGTTTCAATTTACTTGGTATACCTCTCATCTAGATTACACCATGCCATCAGCATGAGAAGGAGAAGACTCCCTTGCCACCTAGAGATGTCTGGAAAAGGAGGATCTGCCCATAACATCTAGAGGTAAATGAGGCACCTTTAGCATCAGGAGGAATCATTTACTTCATATGGAGTAGAAGGAGACCCCCTTGTACATCACAAAATGGAGGACAAAACTCACCTAATACCTAGGGAAGTTTGGAGAAGATGACCTTAAGGGGATTACCTGCAGAACTGAGAAGGTATGTCCTTTCCTCACTCGTTAATGGCGGATTTCTGGTTTGGTATTGTCTCATTCTGATGCTTTCTGGTATAAAGGGGTTGGCTGAAATTGTGGGGCAGGTACAATCTCCACATGCAGGCAAAACCAGTGGCAGCAAATGCATGCACAATTTTGCTGATGTTGCTACAACATTGTGAGTACATTACCAACACATGGAAGCCTTGTTTAAGCTCCATAAAGTGACTGCAACATAGTACCTAACCCTTCATCTCCCCAGATAACCCCTTTTTATAGCTGATGTGTATGATCTCAGAAAAGTCATGCTGTTTTTTCTCTTTTTTTTTCTAGATGGAGGGCACTGTTCTGCTGTTGTGGCATTAAAGATCACAAAAAGGGACTAACCATAATCTCACTGTTTTCCTAATTTTATTCAGTTTCAATTTACTTTTAAGGTATTTTCCTTATTACTATTTTGTGGTAACAGTTTACTTGGTATACCTCTCATCTAGATTACACCATGCCATCAGCATGAGAAGGAGAAGACTCCCTTACCACCTAGAGATGTCTGAAAAAGAAGGATCTGCCCATAACATCTAGAGGTAAATGAGGCACCTTTAGCATCAGGAGGAATCATTTACTTCATATGGAGTAGAAGGAGACCCCCTTGTACATCACAAAATGGAGGACAAGACTCAGCTAATACCTAGAGAAGTTTGGAGAAGATGACCTTAAGGGGATTACCTGCAGAACTGAGAAGGTATTTCCTCACTCCTTAGTAGCGGATTTCTGGTTTGGCATTGTCTCATTCTGATGCTTTCTGGTATAAAGGGGTTTGCTGAAATTGTGGGGCAGGTACAATCTCCACATGCAGGCAAAACCAGTTGTTACGCCGAGCGCTCCGGGTCCCCGCTCCTCCCCGGAGCGCTCGCTTCACTCCCTCCGCTGCAGCGCTCCGGTCACGTCCTCTGACCCGGGGCGCTGCGATCCCGCTGCCAGCCGGGATGCGATTCGCGATGCGGGTAGCGCCCGCTCGCGATGCGCACCCCGGCTCCCCTACCTGACTCGCTCCCCGTCTGTTCTGTCCCGGCGCGCGCGGCCCCGCTCCCTAGGGCGCGCGCGCGCCGGGTCTCTGCGATTTAAAGGGCCACTGCGCCGCTGATTGGCGCAGTGGTTCCAATTAGGGTTTTCACCTGTGCACTTCCCTATATTACCTCACTTCCCTTGCACTCCCTTGCCGGATCTTGTTGCCTTAGTGCCAGTGAAAGCGTTCCTTGTGTGTTCCTTGCCTGTGTTTCCAGACCTTCTGCCGTTGCCCCTGACTACGATCCTTGCTGCCTGCCCCGACCTTCTGCTACGTCCGACCTTGCTTCTGCCTACTCCCTTGTACCGCGCCTATCTTCAGCAGCCAGAGAGGTGAGCCGTTGCTAGTGGATACGACCTGGTCACTACCGCCGCAGCAAGACCATCCCGCTTTGCGGCGGGCTCTGGTGAAAACCAGTAGTGGCTTAGAACCGGTCCACTAGCACGGTCCACGCCAATCCCTCTCTGGCACAGAGGGTCCACTACCTGCCAGCCGGCATCGTGACAGTAGATCCGGCCATGGATCCCGCTGAAGTTCCTCTGCCAGTTGTCGCTGACCTCACCACGGTGGTCGCCCAGCAGTCACAACAGATAGCGCAACAAGGCCAACAGCTGTCTCAACTGACCGTTATGCTACAACAGTTGCTACCACAGCTTCAGCAGTCATCTCCTCCGCCAGCTCCTGCACCTCCTCCGCAGCGAGTGGCCGCTCCTGGGATACGCTTATCCTTGCCGGATAAATTTGATGGGGACTCTAAGTTTTGCCGTGGCTTTCTTTCCCAATGTTCCCTGCATCTGGAGATGATGTCGGACCTGTTTCCCACTGAAAGGTCTAAGGTGGCTTTCGTAGTCAGTCTTCTGTCCGGAAAAGCCCTGTCATGGGCCACACCGCTCTGGGACCGCAATGACCCCGTCACTGCCTCTGTACACTCCTTCTTCTCGGAAATCCGAAGTGTCTTTGAGGAACCTGCCCGAGCCTCTTCTGCTGAGACTGCCCTGTTGAACCTGGTCCAGGGTAATTCTTCCGTTGGCGAGTATGCCGTACAATTCCGTACACTTGCTTCAGAATTGTCCTGGAATAATGAGGCCCTCTGCGCGACCTTCAAAAAAGGCCTATCCAGCAACATTAAAGATGTTCTGGCCGCACGAGAAATTCCTGCTAATCTACATGAACTTATTCACCTAGCCACTCGCATTGACATGCGTTTTTCTGAAAGGCGTCAGGAACTCCGCCAAGATATGGACTCTGTTCGCACGAGGCGTTTCGTCTCCTCGGCTCCTCTCTCCTCTGGTCCCCTGCAATCTGTTCCTGTGCCTCCCGCCGTGGAGGCTATGCAGGTCGACCGCTCTCGCCTGACACCTCAAGAGAGGACACGACGCCGTATGGAGAACCTCTGCCTGTACTGTGCTAGTACCGAACACTTCCTGAGGGATTGTCCTATCCGTCCTCCCCGCCTGGAAAGACGTACGCTGACTCCGCACAAAGGTGAGACAGTCCTTGATGTCTACTCTGCTTCTCCACGTCTTACTGTGCCTGTGCGGATGTCTGCCTCTGCCTTCTCCTTCTCTACAGTGGCCTTCTTGGACTCTGGATCTGCAGGAAATTTTATTTTGGCCTCTCTCGTCAACAGGTTCAACATCCCAGTGACCAGTCTCGCCAGACCCCTCTACATCAATTGTGTAAATAATGAAAGATTGGACTGTACCATACGTTTCCGCACGGAGCCCCTTCTTATGAGCATCGGATCTCATCATGAGAGGATTGAACTTTTGGTCCTCCCCAATTGCACCTCGGAGATTCTCCTTGGACTTCCCTGGCTTCAACTTCATTCCCCAACCCTGGATTGGTCCACTGGGGAGATCAAGAGTTGGGGGTCCTCTTGTTCCAAGAACTGTCTAAAACCGGTTCCCAGTAACCCTTGCCGTAACTCTGTGGTTCCTCCAGTAACCGGTCTCCCTAAGGCCTATATGGACTTCGCGGATGTTTTCTGCAAAAAACAAGCTGAGACTCTACCTCCTCACAGGCCTTATGATTGCCCTATCGACCTCCTCCCGGGTACTACTCCACCCCGGGGCAGAATTTATCCTCTCTCTGCCCCAGAGACTCTTGCCATGTCCGAATACGTCCAGGAGAATCTAAAAAAGGGCTTTATCCGTAAATCCTCCTCTCCTGCCGGAGCCGGATTTTTCTTTGTGTCCAAAAAAGATGGCTCCCTACGTCCTTGCATTGACTACCGCGGTCTTAATAAAATCACGGTTAAGAACCGCTACCCCTTACCCCTCATCTCTGAACTCTTTGATCGCCTCCAAGGTGCCCACATCTTCACTAAATTGGACTTAAGAGGCGCCTATAACCTCATCCGCATCAGAGAGGGGGACGAGTGGAAAACGGCATTTAACACCAGAGATGGACACTTTGAGTATCTGGTCATGCCCTTTGGACTGTGCAATGCCCCTGCCGTCTTCCAAGACTTTGTCAATGAAATTTTTCGTGATCTGTTATACTCCTGTGTTGTTGTATATCTGGACGATATCCTAATTTTTTCTACCAATCTAGAAGAACACCGCCAGCATGTCCGTATGGTTCTTCAGAGACTTCGTGACAACCAACTCTATGCCAAAATTGAGAAATGTCTGTTTGAATGCCAATCTCTTCCTTTTCTAGGATATTTGGTCTCTGGCCAGGGACTACAGATGGATCCAGACAAACTCTCTGCCGTCTTAGATTGGCCACGCCCCTCCGGACTCCGTGCTATCCAACGCTTTTTGGGGTTCGCCAATTATTACAGGCAATTTATTCCACATTTTTCTACCATTGTGGCTCCTATCGTGGCTTTAACCAAAAAAAATGCTGATCCCAAGTCCTGGCCTCCTCAAGCAGAAGACTCCTTTAAACGACTCAAGTCTGCCTTTTCTTCGGCTCCCGTGCTCTCCAGACCTGACCCTTCCAAACCCTTCCTATTGGAGGTTGATGCCTCCTCAGTGGGAGCTGGAGCTGTTCTTCTACAAAAAAATTCTTCCGGGCATGCTGTCACTTGTGGGTTTTTCTCTAGGACCTTCTCTCCAGCGGAGAGGAACTACTCCATCGGGGATCGAGAGCTTCTAGCCATTAAATTAGCACTTGAGGAATGGAGGCATCTGCTGGAGGGATCAAGATTTCCTGTTATTATCTACACCGACCACAAGAACCTCTCCTACCTCCAGTCGGCCCAACGGCTGAATCCTCGCCAGGCCCGGTGGTCTCTGTTCTTTGCCCGATTTAATTTTGAGATTCACTTTCGTCCTGCCGATAAGAACATTAGGGCCGATGCTCTCTCTCGTTCCTCGGATGCCACAGAAGTTGATCTCCCTCCGCAACACATCATTCCACCTGACTGCCTGATCTCCACTTCTCCTGCCTCCATCAGGCAGACTCCTCCAGGAAAGACCTTTGTTTCTCCACGCCAACGCCTCGGAATCCTCAAATGGGGTCACTCCTCCCATCTCGCAGGTCATGCGGGCATCAAGAAATCTGTGCAACTCATCTCCCGCTTCTATTGGTGGCCGACTCTGGAGACGGATGTTGGGGACTTTGTGCGAGCCTGCACTATCTGTGCCCGGGATAAGACTCCTCGCCAGAAGCCCGCTGGTTTTCTTCATCCTCTGCCTGTCCCCGAACAGCCTTGGTCTCTGATTGGTATGGATTTTATTACTGATTTACCCCCTTCCCGTGGCAACACCGTTATTTGGGTGGTCGTTGATCGATTCTCCAAAATGGCACATTTCATCCCTCTTCCTGGTCTTCCTTCTGCGCCTCAGTTGGCTAAACAATTTTTTGTACACATTTTTCGTCTTCACGGGTTGCCTACGCAGATTGTCTCGGATAGAGGGGTCCAATTCGTGTCTAAATTCTGGAGGGCTCTCTGTAAACAACTCAAGATTAAATTAAATTTTTCCTCTGCATATCATCCCCAGTCCAATGGACAAGTAGAAAGAATTAACCAGATCCTGGGTGATTATTTGCGACATTTTGTTTCCTCCCGCCAGGATGACTGGGCAGATCTCCTTCCATGGGCCGAATTCTCGTATAACTTCAGGGTCTCTGAATCTTCCTCCAAATCCCCATTTTTCGTGGTGTACGGCCGTCACCCTCTTCCCCCCCTCCCTACCCCCTTGCCCTCTGGTCTGCCCGCTGTGGATGAAATTTCTCGTGACCTTTCCATTATATGGAGAGAGACCCAAAATTCTCTCTTACAGGCTTCTTCACGCATGAAGAGGTTCGCGGATAAGAAAAGAAGAGCTCCCCCCGTTTTTTCCCCTGGAGACAAGGTATGGCTCTCCGCTAAATATGTCCGCTTCCGTGTCCCTAGCTACAAGTTGGGACCACGCTATCTTGGTCCTTTCAAAATTTTGTGTCAAATTAATCCTGTCTCTTATAAACTTCTTCTTCCTCCTTCTCTTCGTATCCCTAATGCCTTTCACGTCTCTCTTCTCAAACCACTCATCCTCAACCGTTTTTCTCCCAAATCTGTTCCTCCCACTCCTGTTTCCGGCTCCTCGGACGTCTTCTCGGTCAAGGAAATTTTGGCTGCCAAAAAGGTCAGAGGGAAAAATTTTTTTTTAGTAGACTGGGAGGGTTGTGGTCCTGAAGAGAGATCCTGGGAACCTGAGGACAACATCCTTGACAAAAGTCTGCTCCTCAGGTTCTCAGGCTCCAAGAAGAGGGGGAGACCCAAGGGGGGGGGTACTGTTACGCCGAGCGCTCCGGGTCCCCGCTCCTCCCCGGAGCGCTCGCTTCACTCCCTCCGCTGCAGCGCTCCGGTCACGTCCTCTGACCCGGGGCGCTGCGATCCCGCTGCCAGCCGGGATGCGATTCGCGATGCGGGTAGCGCCCGCTCGCGATGCGCACCCCGGCTCCCCTACCTGACTCGCTCCCCGTCTGTTCTGTCCCGGCGCGCGCGGCCCCGCTCCCTAGGGCGCGCGCGCGCCGGGTCTCTGCGATTTAAAGGGCCACTGCGCCGCTGATTGGCGCAGTGGTTCCAATTAGGGTTTTCACCTGTGCACTTCCCTATATTACCTCACTTCCCTTGCACTCCCTTGCCGGATCTTGTTGCCTTAGTGCCAGTGAAAGCGTTCCTTGTGTGTTCCTTGCCTGTGTTTCCAGACCTTCTGCCGTTGCCCCTGACTACGATCCTTGCTGCCTGCCCCGACCTTCTGCTACGTCCGACCTTGCTTCTGCCTACTCCCTTGTACCGCGCCTATCTTCAGCAGCCAGAGAGGTGAGCCGTTGCTAGTGGATACGACCTGGTCACTACCGCCGCAGCAAGACCATCCCGCTTTGCGGCGGGCTCTGGTGAAAACCAGTAGTGGCTTAGAACCGGTCCACTAGCACGGTCCACGCCAATCCCTCTCTGGCACAGAGGGTCCACTACCTGCCAGCCGGCATCGTGACACCAGTGACAGCAAATGCATGCACAATTTTGCTGATGTTGCTACAACATTGTGAGTACATTACCAACACATGGAAGCCTTGTTTCAGCCTTGCAGTTGAAGAAGACCTCCTTTAACCCCTTAAGGACCGAGCCCTTTTTCACCTTAAGGACCGGAGCGTTTTTTGCAAATCTGACCACTGTCACTTTAAACATTAATAACTCTGGAATGCTTTTAGTTATCATTCTGATTCCGAGATTGTTTTTTCGTGACATATTCTACTTTAACTTAGTGGTAAAATTTTATGGTAACTTACATCCTTTCTTGGTGAAAAATCACCAAATTTGATGAAAAAAATGAAAATTTTGCATTTTTCTAACTTTGAAGCTCTCTGCTTGTAAGGAAAATGGATATTCAAAATATATTTTTTTGGGGTTCACATATACAATATGTCTTCTTTATGTTTGCATCATAAAATTTATGAGTTTTTACTTTTGGAAGACACCAGAGGGCTTCAAAGTTCAGCAGCAATTTTGACATTTTTCACAAAATTTTCAAACTCGCTATTTTTCATGGACCAGTTCACGTTTGAAGTGGATTTGAAGAGTCTTCATATTAGAAATGCCCCATAAAAGACCCCATTATAAAAACTACACCCCCCAAAGTATTCAAAATGACATTCAGTAAGTGTATTAACCCTTTAGGTGTTTCACAGGAATAGCAGCAAAGTGAAGGAGAAAATTCAAAATCTTCATTTTTTACTCTCGCATTTTCTTGTAGACCCAATTTTTGAATTTTTGAAAGGGGTAAAAAGGAGAAAATTTTTACTTGTATTTGAAACCCAATTTCTCACGAGTAAGGACATACCTCATATGTCTATGTTAATTGTTCAGCGGGCGCAGTAGAGGGCTCAGAAGGGAAGGAGCGTCAAATGGTTTTTGGGGGGCATGTCACCTTTAGGAAGCCCCTATGGTGCCAGAACAGCAAAAAAAACACACATGGCATACCATTTTGGAAACTAGACTCCTCAGGGAACGTAACAAGGGGTAAAGTGAACCTTAATACCCCACAGGTGTTTCACGACTTTAGCATATGTAAAAAAAAATTATATTTTTAGGGTACAGTCGCACGGGCGGGGGTTCACAGTAGTTTCTCGCTGGCAGTTTGAGCTGCGGCAGAAAATTTGACGCAGCTCAAACTTGCAGCCGGATACTTACTGTAATCCTCCGCCCATGTGAGTGTACCCTGTACGTTCACATTGGGGGGGGGGAACATCCAGCTGTTGCAAAACTACAACTCCCAGCATAGACGGTCTATCAGTGCATGCTGGGAGTTGTAGTTTTGCAACAGCTGGAGACACACAGGTTGTGAAACACCGAGTTTGGTAACAAACTCAGTGTTTTGCAACCAGTGTGCCTTCAGCTGTTGCAAAAGCTACAACCCCCAGCATGTACGGACAGCGGAAGGGCATGCTGGGTCTTGTAGTTATGCAACAGCCAGAGGCATACTACATTGGCTGGGGATGCTGGGGATTGTAGTTATGCAACAACTGGAGACACACTGGTTTACTACTTAACTCAGTGTGCCTTCAGCTGTTGCAAAACTACAACTCTCAGCAGTCACCGACAGCCAACGGGCATGCTGGGAGTTGTAGTTATGCAACCACCAGATGCACCACTACAACTCCCAGCATGCACTTTAGCTGATTGTGCAAGCTGGGAGTTGTAGTTACACAACAGCTGAAGGTACACTTTTACATAGAAAGAATGTGCCTTCAGCTGTTGCAAAACTACAAGTCCCAGCTTGCCCATAAGGGCATGCTGGGAGTTGTGGTGGTCTGCCTCCTGCTGTTGCATAACTACAGCTCCCAGCATGCCCTTGTTGCATGCTGGGAGCTGTTGCTAAGCAACAGCAGGAGGCTGTCACTCACCTCCAACGATCCAGCAGCACAGGTCAGTCCCTCGTCGTCTCCGCCGCCGCCGCCGCTGCTCCTGGGGCCCCGATCCCAACAGGGGCGCCGGGGATCGGGGTCCCCAGCACCGGGGGTCGTCTTCCCGCACCCGCTCACGTCCTCCGGAAGAGGGGCGGAGCGGGTTGCGGGAGTGACACCCGCAGCAGGCGCCCTGATTGGTCGGCCGGTAATCCGGCCGACGAATCAGGGCGATCGTGAGGTGGCACCAGTGCCACCTCACCCCTGCTGGCAATGGCTGTTCGGGGCCGTCTCTGACGGCCCCGATCAGCCAGTTATTCCGGGTCATCGGGTCACTGGAGACCCGATTGACCCGGAATCTGCCGCAGATCGCTGGACTGAATTGTCCAGCGATCTGCGGCAATCGCCGACATGGGGGGACATAATGACCCCCCTGGGCGATATGCCGGGATGCCTGCTGAACGATTTCAGCAGGCATCCGGCTCCGGCTCCCCTCCGGCTAGCGGTGGGGGCCGGAAATGCTCAGGGCGTATCCATACGCCCTCGGTCCTTAAGGACTTGGAAACGGGGGCGTATGGATACGCCCTATGTCCTTAAGGGGTTAAATGCATGCTGCAATATTTTGTGGACATTACCAACACATGGAAGCCTGGTTTCACCCTCATAAGGTTATTGCAACATAGTACCCGACCATTCATCTCCCCAGATAACCCCTTTTACATCTTTATAGCTGATGTGTATGATCTCAGAAAAGTCATGCTGTTTTTTCTCTTTTTTTTTTTCTAGATGGAGGGCACTGTTCTGCTGTTGTGGCATTAACCCCTTAAGGACTCAGCCCATTTTGGCCTTAAGGACTCAGACAATTTAATTTTTACGTTTTCATTTTTTCCTCCTCGCCTTCTAAAAATCATAACTCTTTTATATTTTCATCCACAGACTAGTATGAGGGCTTGTTTTTTGCGCGACCAGTTGTCCTTTGTAATGACATCACTCATTATATCATAAAATGTATGGCGCAACCAAAAAACACTATTTTTGTGGGGAAATTAAAACGAAAAACGCAATTTTGCTAATTTTGGAAGGTTTTGTTTTAACGCCGTACAATTTCTGGTAAAAATGATGTGTGTTCTTTATTCTGAGGGTCAATACGATTAAAATGATACCCATTATTATATACTTTTATATTATTGTTGCGCTTAAAAAAAATCACAAACTTTTTAACCAAATTAGTACGTTTATAATCCCTTTATTTTGATGACCTATAACTTTTTTATTTTTCCGTATAAGCGGCGGTATGGGGGCTCATTTTTTGCGCCATGATCTGTACTTTTTTTTGATACCACATTTGTATATAAAAAACTTTTAATACATTTTTTATAATTTTTTTTTTAATAAAATGTATTAAAAAAGTAGGAATTTTGGACTTTTAAAATTTTTTTTCGTTCACGCCGTTCACCGTACGGGATCATTAACATTTTATTTTAATAGTTCGGACATTTACGCACGCGGCGATACCAAATATGTCTATAAAAAATGTTTTTTACGCTTTTTGGGGGTAAAATAGGAAAAAACGGACGTTTTACTTTTTTATTGGGGGAGGGGATTTTTCACATTTTTTTTACTTTTACTTTTACATTTTTTTACATTTTTTTTTTACACTTGAATAGTCCCCATAGGGGACTATTCATAGCAATACCATGATTGCTAATACTGATCTGTTCTATGTATAGGACAGAGAACAGATAAGTATTATCGGTCATCTCCTGCTCTGGTCTGCTCGATCACAGACCAGAGCAGGAGACGCCGGGAGCCGCACGGAGGAAGGAGAGGGGACCTCCGTGCGGCGTTATGAATGATCGGATCCCCGCAGCAGCGCTGCGGGCGATCCGATCGTTCATTTTAATCGCGAACTGCCGCAGATGCCGGGATCTGTATTGATCCCGGCACCTGAGGGGTTAATGGCGGACGCCCGCGAGATCGCGGGCGTCGGCCATTGCCGGCGGGTCCCTGGCTGCGATCAGCAGCCGGGATCAGCCGCGCATGACACGGGCATCGCTCCGATGCCCGCGGTTATGCTTAGGACGTAAATGTACGTCCTGGTGCGTTAAGTACCACCTCACCAGGACGTACATTTACGTCCTGCGTCCTTAAGGGGTTAAAGATCACAAAAAAGGGACTAACCATAATCTCACTGTTTTCCTAATTTTATTCAGTTTTAATTTACTTTTAAGGTATTTTCCTAATTACTATTTTTTGGTAACAGTTTACTTGGTATACCTCTCATCTAGATTACACCATGCCATCAGCATGAGAAGGAGAAGACTCCCTTACCACCTAGAGATGTCTGGAAAAGGAGGATCTGCCCATAACATCTAGAGATAAATGAGGCACCTTTAGCATCAGGAGGAATCATTTACTTCATATGGAGTAGAAGGAGACCCCCTTGTACATCACAAAATGGAGGACAAAACTCACCTAATACCTAGGGAAGTTTGGAGAAGATGACCTTAAGGGGATTACCTGCAGAACTGAGAAGGTATGTCCTTTCCTCACTCGTTAATGGCGGATTTCTGGTTTGGTATTGTCTCATTCTGATGCTTTCTGGTATAAAGGGGTTGGCTGAAATTGTGGGGCAGGTACAATCTCCACATGCAGGCAAAACCAGTGGCAGCAAATGCATGCACAATTTTGCTGATGTTGCTACAACATTGTGAGTACATTACCAACACATGGAAGCCTTGTTTCAGCCTTGCAGTTGAAGAAGACCTCCTTTAAATGCATGCTGCAATATTTTGTGGACATTACCAACACATGGAAGCCTGGTTTCACCCTAATAAGGTGATTGCAACATAGTACCCGACCATTCATCTCCCCAGATAACCCCTTTTACATCTTTATAGCTGATGTGTATGATCTCAGAAAAGTCATGCTGTTTTTTTTCTTTTTTTTTTCTAGAAGGAGGGCACTGTTCTGCTGTTGTGGCATTAAAGAAAACAAAAAAGGGACTAACCATAATCTCACTGTTTTCCTAATTTTATTCAGTTTCAATTTACTTTGAAGGTAATTTCCTTATTACTATATTGTGGTAACAGTTTACTTGGTATACATCTCAACTAGATTACACCATGCCATCAGCATGAGAAGGAGAAGACTCCCTTACCACCTAGAGATGTCTGGAAAAGGAGGATCTGCCCATAACATCTAGAGGTAAATGAGGCACCTTTAGCATCAGGAGGAATCATTTTCTTCATATGGAGTAGAAGGAGACCCCCTTGTACATCACAAAATGAAGGACAAAACTCACCTAATACCTAGGGAAGTTTGGAGAAGATGACCTTAAGGGGATTACCTGCAGAACTGAGAAGGTATATCCTTTCCTCACTCCTTAGCGGCTGATTTCTGGTTTGGTATTGTCTCATTCTGATGCTTTCTGGTATAAAGGGGTTGGCTGAAATTGTGGGGCAGGTACAATCTCCACATGCAGGCAAAACCAGTGGCAGCAAATACGTGCACAATTTTGCTGACGTTGCTACAACATTGTGAGTACATTACCAACACATGGAAGCCTTGTTTCAACCCCATAAAGTGATTGCAACATAGTACCTGACCCTTCATCTCCCCAGATAACCCCTTTTACATCTTCATAGCTGATGTGTATGATCTCAAAAAAGTAATGCTGCTTTTTTGCTTTTTTTTTTTCTAGACGGTGGGCACTGTTCTGCTGTTGTGGCATTAAAGAAAACAAAAAAGGGACTAACCATAATCTCACTGTTTTCCTAATTTTATTCAGTTTCAATTTACTTTTAAGGTATTTTCCTTATTACTATTTTGTGGTAACAGTTTACTTGGTATACCTCTCATCTAGATTACACCATGCCATCAGCATGAGAAGGAGAAGACTCCCTTGCCACCTAGAGATGTCTGGAAAAGGAGGATCTGCCCATAACATCTAGAGGTAAATGAGGCACCTTTAGCATCAGGAGGAATCATTTACTTCATATGGAGTAGAAGGAGACCCCCTTGTACATCACAAAATGGAGGACAAGACTCACCTAATACCTAGAGAAGTTTGGAGAAGATGACCTTAAGGGGATTACCTGCAGAACTTAGAAGGTATGTCCTTTCCTCGCTCCTTAGTGGCGGATTTCTGGTTTGGTATTGTCTCATTCTGATGCTTTCTGGTATAAAGGGGTTGGCTGAAATTGTGGGGCAGGTACAATCTCCACATGCAGGCAAAACCAGTGGCAGCAAATGCATGTACAATTTTGCTGATGTTGCTACAACATTGTGAGTACATTACCAACACATGGAAGCCTTGTTTCAGCCTTGCAGTTGAAGAAGACCTCCTTTAAATGCATGCTGCAATATTTTGTGGACATTACCAACACATGGAAGCCTTGTTTCAACCCCATAAAGTGATTGCAACATAGTACCTGACCCTTCATCTCCCCAGATAACCCCTTTTACATCTTTATAGCTGATGTGTATGATCTCAGAAAAGTCATGCTGTTTTTTCTCTTTTTTTTTTCTAGATGGAGGGCACTGTTCTGCTGTTGTGGCATTAAAGATCACAAAAAGGGACTAACCATAATCTCACTGTTTTCCTAATTTTATTCAGTTTCAATTTACTTTTAAGGTATTTTCCTTATAACTATTTTGTGGTAACAG
This sequence comes from Hyla sarda, assembly GCF_029499605.1. NCBI lineage: Eukaryota > Metazoa > Chordata > Amphibia > Anura > Hylidae > Hyla > Hyla sarda. The sequence goes on along the minus strand of NC_079189.1, from coordinate 234,057,313 downwards.
TTTACTTGGTATACCTCTCATCTAGATTACACCATGCCATCAGCATGAGAAGGAGAAGACTCCCTTACCACCTAGAGATGTCTGGAAAAGGAGGATCTGCCCATAACATCTAGAGGTAAATGAGGCACCTTTAGCATCAGGAGGAATCATTTTCTTCATATGGAGTAGAAGGAGACCCCCTTGTACATCACAAAATGAAGGACAAAACTCACCTAATACCTAGGGAAGTTTGGAGAAGATGACCTTAAGGGGATTACCTGCAGAACTGAGAAGGTATATCCTTTCCTCACTCCTTAGCGGCTGATTTCTGGTTTGGTATTGTCTCATTCTGATGCTTTCTGGTATAAAGGGGTTGGCTGAAATTGTGGGGCAGGTACAATCTCCACATGCAGGCAAAACCAGTGGCAGCAAATACGTGCACAATTTTGCTGACGTTGCTACAACATTGTGAGTACATTACCAACACATGGAAGCCTTGTTTCAACCCCATAAAGTGATTGCAACATAGTACCTGACCCTTCATCTCCCCAGATAACCCCTTTTACATCTTCATAGCTGATGTGTATGATCTCAAAAAAGTAATGCTGCTTTTTTGCTTTTTTTTTTTCTAGACGGTGGGCACTGTTCTGCTGTTGTGGCATTAAAGAAAACAAAAAAGGGACTAACCATAATCTCACTGTTTTCCTAATTTTATTCAGTTTCAATTTACTTTTAAGGTATTTTCCTTATTACTATTTTGTGGTAACAGTTTACTTGGTATACCTCTCATCTAGATTACACCATGCCATCAGCATGAGAAGGAGAAGACTCCCTTGCCACCTAGAGATGTCTGGAAAAGGAGGATCTGCCCATAACATCTAGAGGTAAATGAGGCACCTTTAGCATCAGGAGGAATCATTTACTTCATATGGAGTAGAAGGAGACCCCCTTGTACATCACAAAATGGAGGACAAGACTCACCTAATACCTAGAGAAGTTTGGAGAAGATGACCTTAAGGGGATTACCTGCAGAACTTAGAAGGTATGTCCTTTCCTCGCTCCTTAGTGGCGGATTTCTGGTTTGGTATTGTCTCATTCTGATGCTTTCTGGTATAAAGGGGTTGGCTGAAATTGTGGGGCAGGTACAATCTCCACATGCAGGCAAAACCAGTGGCAGCAAATGCATGTACAATTTTGCTGATGTTGCTACAACATTGTGAGTACATTACCAACACATGGAAGCCTTGTTTCAGCCTTGCAGTTGAAGAAGACCTCCTTTAAATGCATGCTGCAATATTTTGTGAACATTACCAACACATGGAAGCCTTGTTTCAACCCCATAAAGTGATTGCAACATAGTACCTGACCCTTCATCTCCCCAGATAACCCCTTTTACATCTTTATAGCTGATGTGTATGATCTCAGAAAAGTCATGCTGTTTTTTCTCTTTTTTTTTTCTAGATGGAGGGCACTGTTCTGCTGTTGTGGCATTAAAGATCACAAAAAGGGACTAACCATAATCTCACTGTTTTCCTTATTTTATTCAGTTTCAATTTACTTTGAAGGTAATTTCCTTATTACTATATTGTGGTAACAGTTTACTTGGTATACATCTCAACTAGATTACACCATGCCATCAGCATGAGAAGGAGAAGACTCCCTTACCACCTAGAGATGTCTGGAAAAGGAGGATCTGCCCATAACATCTAGAGGTAAATGAGGCACCTTTAGCATCAGGAGGAATCATTTTCTTCATATGGAGTAGAAGGAGACCCCCTTGTACATCACAAAATGGAGGACAAGACTCACCTAATACCTAGAGAAGTTTGGAGAAGATGACCTTTAATCCTTTACTCTCTTACAGAAGCGAACTAATCAATATCTTGGAACATACAAGAGCTAAAGGCATACTTACCTAGAAGCAAATGGAGGGCCTTTTGATACCCAATCCGACCATTTCTACCATCTCTCTACTACCGAAGATACATAAAAACAAGAGCATGCCACCCGGACGACCCATTGTATCGGGATCCAACTCACTCAATGAACCTGCCTTTAAGTTCTTTCTTCAACCATTTGTTGAATTACTGCCCTCATACATCAAAGACTCTAATGATGTATTGAATAAAATAGAAGGCATTTAATTAGAACCAGGGATGCTGTTAGTAACTTGTGATGTTGAATCACTATATACGTCTATCAAACAAGAAGATGGATTAGCAGCTGTAAAATTCTTCCTGGAATCAAGTGACATGAAACCTGATTGGTGTTGTTTCTTGCATGAATTGCTAACCTTTGTTCTTCTACATAATTTTTTTTGTCTTTAACCCCTTAAGGACCAAGGACGTACCGGTACGTCCTTGGTCCTGCTCTTCTGATATAACGCGGGGTTACACAGTAACCCCGCGTCATATCATGGCGGGCCCGGCGTCATAGTGAAGCTGGGACCCGCCTCTAATAGCGCGCAGCGCCGATCGCGGCGCCGCGCGCTATTAACCCTTTAGCCGCGCGCTCAGAGCTGAGCCGCGCGGCTAAAACTGAAAGTTCCCGACTAGCTCAGTCGGGCTGTTCGGGATAGCCGCGGCTAATCGCGGCATCCCGAACAGCTGACAGGACAGCGGGAGGGCCCCTTCCTGCCTCCTCGCTGTCCGATCGCCGAATGACTGCTCAGTGCCTGAGATCCAGGCATGAGCAGTCATGCGGCAGAATCGTTGATCACTGGTTTCTTATGAGAAACCAGTGATCAACATAGAAGATCAGTGTGTGCAGTGTTATAGGTCCCTATGGGACCTATAACACTGCAAAAAAAAGTTTAAAAAAAAAGTGAATAAAGATCATTTAACTCCTCCCCTATTAAAAGTTTGAATCACCCCACTTTTCCAATAAAAAAAAAACACAGTGTAAATAAAAATAAAAATAAACATATGTGGTATCACCGCGTGCGGAAATGTCATTAATTAAACCGCTCGGTCAATGGCGTGCGCGCAAAAAAATTCCAAAGTCCAAAATAGTGCATTTTTGGTCACTTTTTATATCATTTAAAAATGAATAAAAAGTGATCAATAAGTCCTATCAATGCAAAAATGGTACCGTTAAAAACTTCAGATCACGGCGCAAAAAATGAGCCCTCATACCGCCCCATACACGGAAAAATAAAAAAGTTATAGGGGTCAGAAGATGACAATTTTAAACGTATTAATTTTCCTGCATGTAGTTATGATTTTTTCCAGAAGTCCGACAAAATTGAACCTATATAAGTAGGGTATCATTTTAATCGTATGGACCTACAGAATACATATCAGGTGTCATTTTTACCGAAAAATGTACTACGTAGAAACGGAAGCCCCCAAAAGTTACAAAACAGCGTTTTTTTTTCAATTTTGTCGCACAATGATTTTTTTCCCCGCTTCACCATAGATTTTTGGGCAAAATGACTGATGTCATTACAAAGTAGAATTGGTGGCGCAAAAAATAAGCCATCATATGGATTTTTAGGTGTAAATTTGAAAGAGTTATGATTTTTTAAAGGCAAGGAGCAAAAAACGAAAATGCAAAAACGGAAAAACCCCCGGTCCTTAAGGGGTTAAAGGGACATATTATCTCCAACGCCAAGGGTTGGCTATGGGTGCGGCATGTGCGCCCTCATATGCCAATCTCTTTATGGGCGCTTGGGAGAGGACCCTCTTTTCTATTGATTCCCCACCACTACTCGAAAGAGTGGTCTGGTGGGGACGCTATATAGATGACATTTTGATCATCTGGCAGGGTACCCATTTAGAATTGGAGGAATTTATGAGTTTCCTGAATAGCAATGACCGTAATATACGTTTGACGTATAAGGCCAGTGATTCCTCGATTGATTTTTTAGACATCCGTATCTACAAGGACGGAGCAGGATTCCTACAGACTGATCTATATAGAAAGACGACAGCCGCTAACACACTCCTTCATGCCTCCTCTGCGCACCCCGGACATCTCACGAAGAATATACTGGTATGACAGTTCCTACAAGCTAGACGACTATGCTCGACCATTGAAGACTTTGAGAGACAAGCACTTGATTTGAAAACGCGCTTTAGAGAACGAGGATATAGTGGACGATGTATTCAACGAGCTTACAACAGGGCAAAAAACAGTGACAGGATGGCTCTTCAACAAAAGAAAAAGGTAAGCTCTAACAGGGATGAAATTAGATACATTATGGAGTATACATCCAAAAGTGACAAAGTGAGAGAGATTATGAAACGACATTGGTCTATATTGCTCACTGATGAGGCTCTGTCAAGATCTTTATCTCCCAGTCCGAGTATCACCTACCGATGGGCGAGAAACCTGAAGGACACATTGGTACATAGTTTCTACTTACCCAAAGAGGATGATTTCATTTTTGGGAGCAGAGGCCCTGGGAATGGTAACACACCTTGTGGAAAATGTGTAGCATGTCCTAATATGGACAGGACAATGTCCTTTCATAATGCCACAAAAAGCAGAACCTTTGAAATCAGACATCCCATTAACTGTGCGACCAAGGGAGTTGTATATGTTGCCACTTGCCACTGTGCTCTGTTGTACGGGCATCACTAAACATTAGTTTAAACGACGTATACGTGAGCATATGAGAGATAATGAATTGGCCAAAAATGAATCAGATACTTATGCCCTGAAAAGTATTCCGCGATACTTCAAATTAAAACATGATTGGGACAGCTCACTGCTTCGGTTCAGAGGGATTGATCACATTGCTGAAGGTCCTCGGAAGGGCAACTGGCCCCAGACCTTAGCTCAGAAGGAGACCAAATGGATTTTTCAGCTTGAAACTATGGCACCAATGGGCCTTAATGAAACCAACAGCTATGCTCCGTTTCTGTGACATTCTCTGTTCGTCTCAATTCAGCATTTGGTTTTTAATTCATATGATCTTAATTTGTATGTATATGTTTTTTAATGCTTACTTTGTTATAACTATTTTTCAGATTTAGGTAGTCCACGAAAACATCTGTATATCCAATGAAGATTTCTAGCTAAGTAGTGCACTAAGGACTTCATTCATCAGCACTGAATTATTGGACTTTTCTCTTTGAATCCTGGGAGCTGGACTTATGCTTTGTTGTAATTTATCTATCTATTACGACCAGGTACTTCCGAGGGCTTGATCACCATTAGTATAACCTGGATGTCTATATATTGGCATATTCTGCACTTTATTAATTGTTTTATCTATAATATGAATATTTTTAAGTTATTGTCCCATCTATTTTCATGCACTTTGTCACACCCTTTTCTGTGAAAACCAGATTTGATTTTTCAGGTCTGGAGCACTCTGTTTCACGCTGGGATAATTATGGCCCAATCTGGTATGTATATATATGTATTGTTCAGCAGAAGAAAGAGGAGTCCAGCGTTCAGAAACTCGGAGGATAATATTTATTCACCAGATGGTCATAACAGGAACACAGGGTACAGTGACGCGTTTCGGCTTTACAACAAAGCCTTAGTCATACAAAGCCTTAGTCATACACTGTATGACTAAGGCTTTGTTGTAAAGCCGAAACGCGTCACTGTACCCTGTGTTCCTGTTATGACCATCTGGTGAATAAATATTATCCTCCGAGTTTCTGGACGCTGGACTCCTCTTTCTTCTGCTGTTCAATTGGGCGAGGTCCGCGCTCTGTCCGTGCGCACCTGGGGTGAGCTGAAGCATTGCTGTTTCTCTATCTTATATATGTATTGTTGTATCACTTTCTTCACTGTGTTGCACTTTTTCACTGCATGTTCACTATTTGGCATTGTTGTTTGACACAAAGTGGCCCTGATGGAACTGGCCACTCCATCAGTATCTATATTTATTATTCCTAACTTTTTTTCAAATTTGCATCTTCATGATTTAACAGATTTACACACATTGTACATGTGGTTTTGGTTTCATCACATGTACACTGTTTTCCACACTTACGATCTATTGCATAGGTTCACTGACGTCCACTTTTTAGTATATAAAGGAACTTTTTATACACATATTTATCATATATATTATTATTTTTTCTAATTATCTTAATATTTATATTTATCTGCATATTTAACTTCACAGGTACATGTTTGTACCTATATATATGCTATAGGACTAATATATAGGCATTTGTATACATAATGATGATTTTTTTAACCTGTGTGGATCCATATCATTTATGTTACCTACCTTTTGTATGAGTCTATGCTCTATCTTTGCCCGCACTCTCTAACAGGGCTTGCCTTATTTGCAGGACGAGGCGTTTACCTCTCGGGCGCATGCGCAGGCAGTTACTAGGTTATGTGGAGCCGGTGTGTACGCCGGCATCCACGTGACATTTGTTTACAACGACAGCCCATAGTATTGGCTGTTCCAGACACATGGTATGCGCCCCTTCCTCGCTCTCAGTGCGCCTGCGCCTAATTTAGTCGCACAGCGTTCTCTCGCGATGGCGCCGCTGCAGTCCAACATGACTGTTTGTTTACATGTTCGATGTCCCTCATTGGCTGCTTACAATCACGGAGGTGTGTCCCCGCCTCGCGTCATGGATAAGCGCTTCTGGTGATGCGCTCGGTCCATTCTCGCGATAGTGGTGACACGCCCCCGTGATCCCGATAGTCATTGATGATTGGTTGGGGATGTATATTTAAGATGGACTGAACCAGGTTTAGATCACGCCCCGGAAGAAGCCACAGGGTGGCGAAACGTCGGGCCTTGGCGCGCTACATCTTACTTTGTTCACCACTGGGTAAATTATTAATGTTGTACTCACCTCATGCAGGTGAAACCAGCCTTCCAGCAACATCAGCAAAACTGTGCATACACTTGCTACCACTGGCTTTCCTGCAAGTGAAAATTGTAACATAGTACCTGCACTACAATCTCAGTCAGCCCCTTTATACCAGAAGGCATCAGAATGAGACAATACTAAACCAGAAATGAGCCACTAGGGAGTGAGGAAAGGTAATACTTTCTCAGTTCTGCAGGTAATCCCTTTAAGGACATATAGTTAGTCACTTTATTGTGATCTTCAGTGCCACAACAGCAGCATAATAGTGCCCTTAGACTACAAAAAAAACTTGTCTAAGATCATTTCACATCAGCAATAATGATATTCAAGGGGTTATCTGGAGAGATGAATGGTCGGGTACTATGTTGCAATCACCTTATGAGGGTGAAACCAGGCTTCCATGTGTTGGTAATGTCCACAAAATATTGCAGCATGCATTTAAAGGAGGTCTTCTTCAACTGCAAGGCTGAAACAAGGCTTCCATGTGTTGGTAATGTACTCACAATGTTGTAGCAACATCAGCAAAATTGTACATGCATTTGCTGCCACTGGTTTTGCCTGCATGTGGAGAATGTACCTGCCCCACAATTTCAACCAACCCCTTTATACCAGAAAGCATCAGAATGAGACAATACTAAACCAGAAATCCACCACTAAGGAGTGAGGAAAGGACATACCTTCTCAGTTCTGCAGGTAATCCCCTTAAGGTTAACCTTTGGTAGCAGGTGGAATCACATAGCTGTCGGTACATCTCCTTTTCGTACATTTGGATAGATTTGGATAGGCCAAATGACAACATTACCGCCTTTATCCGACGGTTTTATAACAACATCCTTTCTCTCTTTTAGTTCACGTAATGCAGGTGGAAAATGTACACTTTTTGGCAGTAGATGTTCCGGATACCTGCCTTTGGGCTGCTCCACCTGTTTGGCAATTAAAGATTCCAAGGCTTGAAGTGCCTCCCTATCGGCTGTTGTTTCTATAGCAAGTGATTAGGAGTCTGTCAAAGTGCGTTTCGTGTGCAGTTTTTTAAGGACCAGTTTGCGAGCAAAGAGGTGGCGCTGTACATAATTACAAATAGAATAGATTAAGAAGTACTACCTTAACACTCAAGTGAGTGAAGGAAACTAGATGATAACATATCGACCTAAAGCAACATATTAATAAGTTACCCAGTGGTGAACAAAGCAAGATGTAGCGCGCCAAGGCCCGACATTTCGCCACCCTGTGGCTTCTTCCGGGGCGTGATCTAAACCCGGTTCAGTCCATCTTAAATATACATCCCCAACCAATCATCAACGACTATGGGGAACACCGGGGGGGCGTCACCGCTATCGCGAGAATGGACCGAGCGCATCACCAGAAGCGCTTATCCATGACGCGAGGCGGGGACACGCCTCCGTGATTGTAAGCAGCCAATGAGGGACATCGAACATGTAAACAAACAGTCACGTTGGACTGCAGCCGCGCCATCGCAAGAGAACGCCGTGCGACTAAATTAGGCATTGTATAACTTTCTTCACTGTGTTGCACTTTTTCACTGCATGTTCACTATTTGGCATTGTTGTTTGACACTAAGTGGCCCTGATGGAACTGGCCACTCCATCAGTATCTATATCTATTATTCCTAACTTTTTTTCAAATTTGCATCTTCATGATTTAACAGATTTACACACATTGTACATGTGGTTTTGGTTTCATCACATGTACACTGTTTTCCACACTTACAATTTATTGCATAGGTTCACTGATGTCCACTTTTTAGTATATAAAGGGACTTTTTATACACATATTTATCATATATATTATTATTTTTTCTAATTATCTTAATATTTATCTGCATATTTAACTTCACAGGTACACGTTTGTACATATATATATATATATATATATATATATATATATATATGCTATAGGACTAATATATATGCATTTGTATACATAATGATGATTTTTTGACCTGTGTGGATCCATATAATTTATGTTACCTACCTTTTGTATGAGTCTATGCTCTATCTTTGCCCGCACTCTCTAACAGGGCTTGCCTTATTTGCAGGTCGAGGCGTTTACCTCTCGGGTGCATGTGCAGGCAGTTACTAGATTACGTGGAGCCGGTGTGTACGCCGGCATCCATGTGAGATTTGTTTACAACGACAGCCCATAGACAGCCTAATTTAGTCGCACGGCGTTCTCTCGCAATGGCGCGGCCGCAGTCCAATGTGACTGTTTACATGTTCGATGTTCCTCATTGGCTGCTTACAATCACGGAGGCATGTCACCGCCTCGCGTCATGGATAAGCGCTTCTGGTGATGCGCTCGGTCCATTCTCGCGATAGCGGTGACGCGCCCCCATGATCCCGATAGTCGTTGATGATTGGTTGGGGATGTATATTTAAGATGGACTGAACCATGTTTAGATCACGCCCCGGAAGAAGCCACAGGGTGGCGAAACGTCGGGCCTTGGCGCGCTACGTCTTACATTGTTCACCACTGGGTAAATTATTAATATGTTACTTTAGATAAGTTATCATCTAGTTTCCTTCACTCACTTGAGTGTTAAGGTAGTACTTCTTAATCTATTCTATTTGTAATTATGTACAGCGCCAATTTTTGTGCAGTCTCCTATCATGTTGACCAGTATTATGTGTCTGTAAATGTTTGTTGTTTAGTATATGTCCTTTTTAATCATCTTTGTAACAATAAAGTAAATTATGATCTGCAGTCACGCTTTGTGCTTTGAATGATTTAATACTCATGTGGGATAAGAGGAGGCCCCTTTTAATATCACAACCTGGAGGACATCACAAACTGTTGCTTCATCCTTGTGTCTACATTACCACAACATGGAAGTTTGAATATAGTTTTACTTTATTTTCTGTATTTCTATTTTGTACACTACACCATCAGCATGAGAAGATTCCCTTACCACCTAGAAATGTTTGAAAAAGGAGGAGACTCCTATAATGTTTAGAGGTAAATGAGGCACTTTTACTATCAGGAGGAGATGTTTACCTCCTATGGAGTAGAAGGAGACCCCTTTTACATTACAAAATGGAGGACAAGAGTCCCTTAATACCTTGAGGAGTTTAGGATGAGATTTGGAGGTGGTTAAAATAACATCTAGAGGTTCCTTTACCATCAGAAAGATTAATTTGCCTCATGTGGGGTAGGAGAAGGCCCCCTTTAACATCCGTAACTGAAGAATAAGCGTCCCCTAAATGTTTTAATAATCTAAGTATTCTTTTTTACAATAAATATTTCATGATTCTTTAATGAAGGTGTTTGTGTTTTGTTGCAATGTGTCTAAACATTTTATTTAATTATTAAAACTGTTTGCATCAATCCATTCTACTTGCATACCCCTCTGCTGTGTGGGAAACCAGTGTGGCATTATTACAAAAAGGAAAGAAGAAGGGGTTTGCTTATATGTAAAATCCTGTCTTAGGCCCAGTCTGCGTGAAGACATATGTGAGGAAAGAGATCATGTGGAGTCTGTATGGGTGAAAATAAGGGAAATGGGTAAGAACAATTAATTAATGATAGGGGATTGTTATAAATCGCCAAGTATAATGGAAACAGCAGCAAACCTACTATTATGACAAAAAGATGAGACAATATGAAACCTGCAGGTCCAGCAAAGGAAACAGGTTTTTGGCAAAAATAAAGGACAATTACCTTTCCAAACTAGTGCAGGACCCCACAACAGGGGGGGGGGGGGGTGACTGGGAGCACTTCCATACCTTATACTAGACATAGAATCCAAAGTAGAGGTAGGGAATCATCTTGGTAGTAATGACCAAAACTTAATAAGTTTTAATTTATCCTATAAGTGGATGTCTACTAGTGGGGCTACAATAACATGAAAGGAAGGCCAATTTTAGCAACTTACTAGAGGACCTTCCGGACATAGATTGGGACTTTGTTCTGAACAATTAAAGTACACAAGCAAAATTTTTTTACCCCTTCCCGCTATAGGATGTATGCATACGTCCGAGTACCCGACACATTCGCGCACTGGGACGTATGCATACGTCCTAGCAATCTCCTACTCTGCCACGGGCAGTGCAGGAGATCGGCGGCGGGACCCGGCTGCCAATCACAGCCGGGGACCCGCCACAGCTGCCGGGGCCATGTTCGCACCGGTCCCGGCAGCATTAACCCCATAGATGCCATGATCAATCCTGGTCATGGCATTTATGGAGTTGACAGGGGGAGTGTGCTCCCCCTGTTCACCAACGGCGGTGCCACTATGCGATTGCGGGTCGCTGTTGGTTCCTAGTGCAGCAGAAGGTCAGATCATGATCTCCTGTCTGCCTGCTATGGAAGCTTGTGCGATCCAGCCAGAGGCTGTAATGTGTGCAGCTCATTAGGTTATACTGTGCTGCAGTACAAATATATTGCAGCATAGTATAACCTGTAAAAAGTGAAAAATAAAATAATAAAAGGTTGTTCAATACATGTATGAAGTGTAGAAAAAATACACAATAAAACCCTGTATTGTAATTAAAAAAGATCAAAAACACAAATCCTATACATAAAAGGTATAACCACGTCCGTAATGACATGTACTTGAAAACTATAATGTAAATTATCCAGCATGGTGAACACCATAAAAAAACAACAACAACAAAGCGCAAAATTCGCCAATTTTGGTACAAATTGCAGAATACAAAAGATCAATAGGTAGCAGGTATTGCAAAAATGATACCAATAAAAATTACAGCTCATCCCGCAAAAAATAAGCCCTCACTCAATGGCATCGGACGAAAAATAAAAAAGTTACGACTGTTGGAAAAAGAATGTCAGGAAAAGAATTTTGCTCAGAAAAGGAAAAAAAAAAACATAGAAAGCTATATAAAATGGGTATCCCCATAATCGTACTGGCCCACAGAATAAATATAAAATCACTTTTAACGCACAGTGAACACCATAAAAAAAATTTGTTTAAAAGAACGCCAGAAATTTTCCAGTTTTTCACAATATTTGGAGTTTTTCCACAAAAATTGCTGCATTTGTCAACAAAAATTCACCACTTATAAAGTACAATGGGGGAGATTTATCATTGCTTTTAGAGCATTTTTTTGTCTATGTTTTGGTGCAGTTCAAGCAGCATATTTAGTGACTTTTATGTGTCTTTTGATATGGACAGTTTCACTCTTTTGGCCTACCTGTAGAACTTTTTCTTTTTTACCATGCAGTGGTCACATATTTATTATTTGACTTTTGTCAAAAGTCGTTATTTTGTGCGCAAAGGTACTTTTTTCGGCGCAAAGCTACACCACCTACCAGTAGGCGAGAGAATCACTTCTAACTTCCACAATTTAACCTCTTGTGGTCAGGAACTGAGCGCGGGTCATAGCTGGGTGGTCCTGGCAGACATCTGCCACCTGGACCCATCTTTAATGCCAGATATCACCGATCACGGTGATGCCCGGCTTTAACCCCTTAGACACCACAATCAAATTTGATTGTAGCGTCTAAAATGCAAGTAAAAATGTCTCTGTGAAAGTAAGTAAAAACACCTAACCTGTCAAATTCAGGAACCGGGAAAGTGTCTACTTCCCTCCCTCACAAGTGTCTACAAAAAGTGTATGTGGTAGAGCTTTACCCACCACAGCAGAGCTGCGAAAAATTCATCATCCTGCTGCACCTTGTTGATAAATAAGATGCATGCTAATCAAACCCACCACCCAAATAAACGTGGGAAAATAGCTCTACCGGAGACATTCTTTGATAAATCTGGGCCAATATGTCTCAGAATCGCTTTGCTCAGAAAAAGCATTCTAAAGTTATTACAATTTAAAAAGACCCAATCAAATAAAAATAAGGCCAGGCCCATTTTTTCCTTAAAGGGGTATTCCGGTAGAAAACTTTTTTTTTTAAATCAACTGGTGCCAGAAAAATAAACAGATTAGTTAATGACTTCTATTAAAAAATCTTAATCCTTCCAGTACTTATTAACTGCTGAATACAACAGAGGAAATTATTTTATTTTTGGAACACAGAGCTCTCTGCTGACATCATGACCACAGTGCTCTCTGCTGACATCTCTGTCCATTTTAGGAACTGTCCAGAGCAGCATATGTTTGCTATGGGGATTTTCTTCTACTCTGGACAGTTCTTAAAATGGACAGAGATATCAGCAGAGAGCACTGTGCATGTGATTCAGCAGAGAGCTCTGTGTTCCAAAAAGAAAATAATTTCCTCTGTAGTATTCAGCAGCTAATAAGTACTGAAAGGATTAAGATTTTTTAATAGAAGTAATATACAAGTCTGTTTAACTTTCTGGCACCAGTTGATAAAAAAAAAAAAAGTTTTCCACCGGAGTACCCCTTTAACCCCTTAAGGACACAGCCCATTTTCACCTCTAGGACGCAGCCCTTTTTTGCACATCTGACCACTGTCACTTTAAACATTAATAACTCTGGAATGCTTTTAGTTATCATTCTGATTCCGAGATTGTTTTTTCGTGACATATTCTACTTTAACATAGTGGTAAATTTTTGTGGTAACTTGCATCCTTTCTTGGGGAAAAATCCCCAAATTTTATGAAAAAATTGAAAATTTTGCATTTTTCTAACTTTGAAGCTCTCTGTTTGTAAGGAAAATGGATATTCAAAATATTTTTTTTTTTGATTCACATATACAATATGTCTACTTTATATTTTCATCATAAAATTGACAAGTGTTTACTTTTGGAAGACACCAGAGGGCTTCAAAGTTCAGCAGCAATTTTACAATTTTTCACAAAATTTTCAAACTCGCTATTTTTCATGGACCAGTTCAGGTTTGAAGTGGATTTGAAGGGTCTTCATATTAGAAATACCCCATAAATGACCCCATTACAAAAACTGTACCCCCCAAAGTATTCAAAATGACATTCAGTAAGTGTTTTAACCCTTTAGGTGTTTCACAGGAAAAGCAGCAAAGTGAAGGAGAAAATTCTAAATCTTCATTTTTTACACTTGCATGTTCTTGTAGACCCAATTTTTGAATTTTTACAAGGGGTAAAAGGATAAAATTTATACTTGAATTTGTATCCCAATTTCTCTCGAGTAAGCACATACCTCATATGTCTATGTAAATTGTTCGGCGGGTGCAGTAGAGGGCTCAGAAGCGAAGGAGCGACAAGGGGATTTTGGAGAGTACGTTTTTCTGAAATGGTTTTTTGGGGGCATGTTGCATTTAGGAAGCCCCTATGGTGCCAAAACAGCAAATAAAAAAAACATGGCATACCATTTTGGAAACTAGACCCCTTGAGGAACGTAACAAGGAATTAAGTGAGCCTTAATACCCCACAGGTGTTTCATGACTTTTGCATATGTAAAAAAAAAAAAAATAAATAACTAAAATGTGTGTTTCCCCCCAAATTTCACATTTTTGCAAGGGTTAATAGCAGAAAATACCCCCCAAAATTTGTAACCCCATCTCTTCTGAGTATGGAGGTACCCCATAAGTTGACCTGAAGTGCATTACGGGCGAACTACAATGCTCAGAAGAGAAGGAGTCACATTTGGCTTTTTGGAAGCAAATTTTGCTCTGGGGGCATGCTGCATTTAGGAAGCCCCTATGGTGCCAGGACAGAAAAAAAAAAACCACATGGCATACCATTTTGGAAACTAGACTCCTTGAGGAACGTAACAAGGGGTAAAGTGAACCTTAATACCCCACAGGTGTTTCACGACTTTTGCATATGTAAAAAAAAAATATTTTTTTTACACTAAAATGCTTGTTTTCCCCCAAATTTTACTTTTTTACAAGGGATAATAGCAGAAAATACCCCCCAAAATTTTTAACCCCATCTCTTCTGAGTATGGAAATACCCAATAAGTGGACGTGAAGTGCACTGGGGGCGAACTACAATGCTCACAAGAGAAGGAGCATCATTGAGCTTTTGGAGAGAGAATTTGGCCATGTGCATTTCCAAAGCCCCCCGTGGTGCCAGAACAGTGGACCCCCCCACATGTGACCCCATTTTTAAAACTACACCCCTCACGGAAGGTAATAAGGGGTGCAGGGAGAATTTACACCCCACTGGCATTTGACGGATCTTTGGAACAGTGGGTTGTGTAAATAAAAAATTTTATTTTTCATTTTCACAGACCCCTGTTTCAAAGATCTGTCAGACACCTGTGAGGTGTAAATGCTCACTGTACCCCTTGTTACATTCCGTGAGGGGTGTAGTTTCCAAAATGGGGTCACATGTGGGTATTTATTGTTTTGCACTTATGTCAGAACCGCTGTAAAATCAGCCACCCCTGTGCAAATCACCAATTTAGACCTCAAATTTACATGGTGCACTCTCCCTTCTGAGCCTTGTTGTGCGTCCCCAGAACACTTTGCGCCCACATATGGGGTATCTCCGTCCTCAGGAGAAATTGCGTTACAAATTTTGGAGGCTTTTTTTCTTTTACCGCTTGTGAAATTTTAAAGTATGGGGCAACACCAGTATGTTAGTGTACAAAAATGTTTTTTTTTTACACTAACATGCTGGTGTAGACCCCAACTTTACCTTTTCATAAGGGGTAAAAGGAGAAAAAGCCCCCCAAAATTTGTTAGGCAATTTCTCCCGAGTACGGCGATACCCCATATGTGGCCCTAAACTGTTGCCTTGAAATACGACAGGGCTCCAAAGTGAGAGCGCCATGCGCATTTGAGGCCTAAATTAGGGATTTGCATAGGGGTGGACATAGGGATATTCTACACCAGTGATTCTCAAACAGGGTGCCTCCAGCTGTTGCTAAACTCCCAGCATGCTTGGACAGTCAATGGCTGTCCGGAAATGCTGGGAGTTTTTGTTTTGCAACAGCTGGAGGCTCCGTTTTGGAAACACTGCTGTATGATACGTTTTTCATTTTTATTGGGGGGGAAGGGGTGGTGGTGGGGGGGGGGCAGTGTACGTGTGTATATGTAGTGTTTTACTCTTTATTTTATGTTAGTGTAGTGTTTTTAGGTTACATTCACACTGACGGCGGATTACACTGAGTCTCCCGCTAGGAGTTTGAGCTGCGGCTGCTGCAGCTCAAACTTGAAGCAGGGAATTCACTGTAATCCGCCGCCAGTGTGAATGTAACCTGTACATTCACATGGGAGGGGGGGGGGGGCAAAACTACAACTCCCAGCATGCACTGACAGAACGTGCATGCTGGGAGTTGTAGTTTTGCAACAGCTGGAGGCACACTGGTTGGAAAATACTGAGTTAGGTAATAGAACCTATTACCTAACTCGGTATTTCCCAACCAGTGTGCCTCCAGCTGTTGCAGAACTACAACTCTCAGCATGTACTGATTGCCAAAGGGAATGCTGGGAGATGTAGTTATGCAAGAGCTGGAGGCACGCAAGTACAACTCCCAGCATGCCGAGACAGCCATTTGCTGTTCCTGAATGCTGGGAGTTGTAGTTTTTCAAGATTTAGAGGGGTTCAGGCTGGAGATCACTGACAGTGGTCTCTAAACTGTGGCCCTCCAGATGTTGCAAAACTACAAATCTCAGCATGCTAAGACAGCAAACTGCTGTCTGGGCATGCTGGGAGTTGTAGTTTTGTAACATCTGGAGGGCCACAGTTTAGAGACCACTCTCTAAACTGTCGCCCTGCAGATGTTGCTAGGCAACAGACTCCCGGACACGCGGCGTCATACTTACCTCCACCGCCGCCGTGATCACAGCCTCCGCGGGGTAAGTGACCGCCGCTGCCGCCGCCGCCACTGCTGCACAGTTCCCCCCGCTGTGCCCGGACACCGATGGGCGGGCATAGCGCGGGGAACCGAACTTTAACCCCCCCAGCCCCCACTCTGCTATTGGTCGGCTGCTCCGCCGATCAATAGCAGGGATAGGAGGGGTGGCAACCCTGCCACCTCACTCCTATCTCTTCAAGGGGGATCGAGGGTGTCTTGGACACCCCCGATCCCCCTTATTTTATCGCGGAGCCGCCGTTGGTGGGCAGGGGGAGAGCGCTCCCCCTGCAAACACCATAGATGCCGTGATCAGAACTGATCACGGCATCTATGGGGTTAATGCTGCCGGGACCGGCGCGATCGCGGCCCCGGCAGCTGCGGTGGGACTCCGGCTGTGATTGACAGCTGAGTCCCACCCGCGATCTCCTGCACTGCCCGCGGCAGAGCAGGAGATCGCTTGGACGTATGTATACGTCCATTTGCGCGAACGTGTAATTCGCCTGGACGTATGCGTACGTCCAATAGCGGGAAGGGGTTAACCCCTTCCCGACCTATGACATACCTGTACGTCATGAGTGGCAAGGTGTTCCCGACCCATGACATACAGGTACGTCATGAACATTTTTGCCGCTACTCGCGGCATCCCGCAGTGCCCGGTAAGATGGTGGCTATCACTGATAGCCAGCCATCTTACCATGCGACCAGGGATTTCATCCCCCACCCCCCCAGCGATCGCCGCTATCAGCTAGTCAAATCTGACTAGCTGATAGCAGCGTTTCGCTATGAGAATACTTAGCAGCGCGGTGTGTGAGTCCCGATCACGGGGATCGGGACACACACAGCTCTGCTAAGTGTCCCTTACCCGTCCCCCGGCGTCACTTACCCGGCTATGCGGTGTTCCGAGCGGTCCCGGCGCGAGCGGCGTCCTCCAGGCGGTCCTTGCGGTGGTGCATCCCGGCGGTGAGTTTGCAGCAGCAGGGCGGCATCTTCATTGGCAGCAGTGAGATCGCCGTAAAGCGATCTCACGGCTGCCTCTGGGAGTTTCACAACTGCAACTCCCGGCATGCCCAGACAGCCTTTGCTGTCTGTGCATGCTGGGAGTTGCAGTTTTGCAACATATGGAGGTCCACAGTTTGGAGACCACTGTATAATGGTCTCCAATCTGTGCTCTTCCAGATGTTGCAAAACTACAAATCTCAGCATGCTCAGTCTGTCCAGGCATGCTGGGAGTTGTAGTTCTGTAACATCTGGAAGAGCACAGATTGGAGACCATTATACAGTGGTCTACAAACTGTGGACCTCCAGATGTTGCAAAACTACAACTCCCAGCATACCAGACTGCCCAAGCATGCTGGAAGTTGTAGTTCGGCAACATCTGATCCTTCAGATATTGCCGAACTACAACTTCCAGCATGCCTGGGCAGTCTGGGCATGCTGGGAGTTGCAGTTTTGCAACAACTGGAGGCACACTAGTTTGGAGATACTAAGTTAATTAATAAACTTTCAAGTGTTTTGCAACCAGTGTGCCTTCAGCTTTTAGATAACTACAACCCCCAGCATGCACGGACAGGCAAAGGGCATGCTGGGAGTTGTAGCAGTATGCCTCTAGCTGTTGCATAACTACAAGTCCCAGCATGCCCTTCTGCTGAGATTTGTAGTTTTTTGCAACAGCTGAAGGCACACTGGTTGCGAAACACCAGTTTGTTATCTAATTCCGTGTTTTGCAACCAGTGTGCCTCCAGCTGTTGCAAAACTACAACTCCCAGCATGCACGGACAGCCAAAGGGCATGCTCGGAGTTGTAGTTTTGCAACAGCTGGATGTTTGTGTCCCCCCCCCCCCCCCCCCAATGTGAATGTACAGGGTACACTCACATGGGCGGAGGTTTACAGTGAGTGCTGCAAGTTTGAGATGGCGCAAATTTTGCGCTGCAGCTCAAGCTCCCAGCGCAAAACTTGCTGTAAACCTCTGCCCGTGTGACTGTACCCTAAAAACACTACACTACACTTACACTAACCTAAAATGAAAAGTAAAAAACACTACATATACACATACCCCTACACAGCCCCCCTCCCCTCCCCAATAAAAATGAAAAACGTCTGGTACGCTACTGTTTCCAAAACGGAGCCTCCAGCTGTTGCAAAACAAAAACTCCCAGTATTGCCGGACAGCCATTGACTGTCCAGGCATGCTGGGAGTTTTGCAACAGCTGGAGGCACCCTGTTTGGGAATCACTGGCGTAGAATACCCCTATGTCCACCCCTATGCAAATCCCTAATTCAGGCCTCAAATGCGCATGGCGCTCTCTCAGTTTGGAGCCCTGTCGTATTTCAAGGCAACAGTTTTGGGACACATATGGGGTATCGCCGTACTCGGGAGAAATTGCCTTACAAATTTTGGGGGGCTTTTTCTTCTTTAACCCCTATGAAAAGTTGAAGTTGGGGTCTACACCAGCATGTTAGTGTATAAAAATTATTTTTTTTACACTGACATTCTGGTGTTGCCCTATACTTTTCATTTTCACAAGAGGTAAAAGGCAAAAAAGACCCTCAAAATTTGTAATGCAATTTCTCCCGAGTACGGAGATAACCCATATGTGGGCGCAAAGTGCTCTGGGGGCGCACAATAAGGCCCAGAAGGGAGAGTGCGCCATGTACATTTGAGGTGATTTGCACAGGGGTGGCTGATTGTTACAGCAGTTCTGACATAAACGCAAAACAATAAATATCCATATGTGACCCCATTTTGGAAACTACACCCCTCATGGAATTTAATAAGAGGTGCAGTGAACATTTACACCCCACTGGTGTATGGCAGATTTTTGGAACAGTGGTCTGTGAAAATTAAAAATACAATTTTTCATTTGCACAGTCCACTGTTTCAAATATCTGTCAAACGCCAGTGGGGTGTAAATGCTCACTGCACGCCTTATTAAATTCCATGAGGGGTGTAGTTTCCAAAAAGGGATCACATGTGGGGGGTCCACTGTACTGGCACCATAGGGGCTTCCTAAATGGAACATGCCCCCCAAAAACCCTTTCAGAAAAACTCACTCTCCAAAATCCCATTGTCGCTCCTTCCCTTCTGAACCCTCTACTGCGCCCGCCGAACACTTTACATACACATATGAGGTGCTTACTTACTCGAGAGAAATTGGGGTTCATATTTTAGGGTGATTTCTCTCCTTTTACCCCTTGTAAAAATTCAAAAATTGGGTCTACAAGAACATGCGAGTGTAAAAAATGAAGATTTTGAATTTTCTCCTTCACTTTGCTGCTATTCCTGTGAAACACCTAAAGGGTTAAAACACTGACTGAATGTCATTTTGAATACTTTGGGGGGTGCAGTTTTTATAATGGGGTCATTTATGGGGTATTTCTAATATGAAGACCCTTAAAATCCACTTCCAACCTGAACTAGTACCTGAAAAATTAAGATTTCGAAAATCTTGAGAAAAATTGGAAAATTGCTGCGGAACTTTGAAGCCCTCTGGTGTTTTCCAAAAGTAAAAACACGTCAATTTTTTGATGCAAACATAAAGTAGACATATTGTATATGTGAATCAATATGTAATGTATTTGGAATATCAATTTTCCTTACAAGCAGAGAGTTTCAAAGTTAGAAAAATGCAAAATTTTCAAAATTTTCATGAAATTTTTAGATTTTTTACCAAGAAAGGATGCAAATATCAGTGAAATTTTACCAATAACATAAAGTAGAATATGTCGCAAAAAACTGTCTCAGAATCAGAATGATAAGTAAAAGCATTCCAGAGTTATTAATATTAAAAGTAACAGTGGGCAGATCACTTCACATCACTTATTTTACCATAAAATTTACTGCGCAACCAACCAAACAAATAATATTTATGTGGGAAAATGTAAAAGAAAACCGCAATTTAGCAAATTTTGGAAGATTTTGTTTTCACGCTGTACACTTTATGGTAAAAATGACATGTTTTCTTTATTCTGTTCGTCAATACAATTAAAATGATATCCATGTTATATGCTTTTCTATAATTAAGCTGCTTTAAAAAAATCTCAAACTATTTTAACAAAATTTGTATGTTTGAAATTGCCCTATTTTGACCACCTATAACTTTCTAATTTTTCCGTATACGGGGCAGTATGAGGGTTAATTTTTTTGCACCATCATCTTTAGTTTTTATTGGTACCACCTTTGCTTAGGTTTTACTTTTTATGAATTTTTTTGGGAATAAAATTTGACAAAAAAGCAGCAATTTTGGACTTTTTATTTTTTTACGTTTATGCCATTCATCGTATGGTATAATTAACAATATATTTTGATAGTACAGATTTTTACACATGTGGCGATACCAAATATGTGTATTAATTATTTTTTTTACGCTTTTTGGGGGGTATAATGTGAAAACTGGGGGAGGGGATTTTTCAAATTTTTCTTCTTTTATTTTTTTACATTTTTTTTTTACATTTATTTTTACTATTTTTTTTACTATTTATAGCAATCATTTGAGTGCTAATACTGTTCAGTGCTATGCATAGGGCATAGCACTGATCAGTGTTATCGGTCATCTTCTGCTCTGGTCTGCTCGATCTCAGACCAGAGCAGAAGACCCCGGGAGATGGCTGGAGCCAGGTGAGGGGACCTCTGGCCGCCATACTGGATGACTGGATCCCTGCAGCAGCGCTGCGGGCGATCCGATCATCCATTTAAAGTACCAAACTGCCGCAGATGTCGTGATCTGTATTGATCACGGCATATGAGGGGTTAATGGCGGACATCCGCACAATCGGGGATGTCCACCATTATCGGCAGGCCCCTGGCTTTTGGTCATGGTGGAGCGTAAATGTACGTCATGGTGCATTAAAGGGGTTATCCAGCATAAGGTGATTTTAGTACGTACCTGGCAGACAGTAATGGACATGCTTAGGAAGGATCTGTGCTTGTCTTGGGGCTAAATGGCTATGTTGTGAGATTACCATAACACTGTGGCTAGCTTTCTGTGAACCTGTGGTCTTCAATCAGGATGCCTACAGCTGTTGCATTAGTTGCAGATTGATCCCCCCACCCATTGAAGCAGACAGGCTCCCTGTCATCAGCTGACTAGGGAGTCAGGTCTCAACCACATTGCAAGCTGGGAAAAATCCAAGACAGCAGTCATTTTGTATGCTGGTAAAAATAAATAGTGAGGTGAAAATCACATAAGAATTGTTAGAAAACCGTCACACACAGGTAAAGACACTATATTATGAACTACACTAACTTTACAGCCCCTGTAGCATAGTCAAATAAAAACCACGGCACCATGACGTCCATTTACGTCCATTATCGTTAAGGGGTTAATTGGTTAAGGGCATCCTCAAAAGATTTTGTTAATAACATATCTCCTATAGGAATAAATATGTTAGAAATTGCAGAAGAACAATGTGGTTAACTAAAACATTTAAGGATGTGATAAATGATAAGAGGAAAGCATTCAGGCTACTGAAACAAGACAGTAGTGAGGAGGCGTTAAAATAAGAAAAATTAATATTTAAAAAAAACTAAGAAAATTAGGAAAAAATGGATCAGAGAGAACGCTTGGAATAGATGCCATAGAAATAAAAAAATAAAAAATTTTTGAATATTTGAATTTGTCAAAATTAAAGATTCAGATCGTTTAACATATGCATTCACTGTAATTATAGACGTATTTACTACATTTGTCTCTGTTAACCCCTTGCTGCAAATGAATGTTCATTAATGTCCATCTGCAGCTCCTGAGGTATGACGCACGCTCAGCAGGTGAGCATGCATCATACCGGTGGGTCCCTGTTGCTATAGGCAACCAGGACCCACAGATAATGTCGGACATCGCTGATCGGGCTGATGTCCGGCATTAATCCCTTAGACGCGGTGATCAAACTTATTGTTTTGTGTAAAGTAAGTAGCGATGATGGAGGGAAGGGTGAGGGAACAAGTGTCAGAATTCAAAACATACCCCGATGGGGTTACAGGTAAGTTAACAGCTTCATATTTCACAAGGTCCCAGTGAAATTGGATCCCTCTACCCTCTCGTTTGCCTCACCTTAAAGGGGTACTCCGGTGGAAAACATTTTTTAAATCAACTGGTGCCAGAAAGTTTAACAGATTTGTAAATGACTTCTATTAAAAAATCTTTACCCTTCCAGTACTTTTTAGGGAATTCTTTTCTTTTTTAATTTCTTTTTTGTCTTGTACACAGTGCTCTCTGTTGACACCTCTGTCCGTGTCATGAACTGTCCAGAGCAGCATAGGTTTGTAATTGGGATTTTCTCCTGCTCTGGACAGTTCCTGATACGGGCATCAGGTGTCAGCAGATAGCTCTGTGGACAAGACGAAAAAGAAATAAAAAAGAAAATAATTTTCTCTGTAGTATACAGCTGCTAAAAAGTACTGAAAGGGTAAAGATTTTTTAATAGAAGTCATTAACAAATCTGTTGTACTTTCTGGCACCAGTTTTCCACCGGAGTACCCCTTTAACCCCTTAACGACGCAGGACGTAAATGTACGTCCTGGTGAGCTGGTACTTATGCACCAGGACGTACATTTAAGTCCTATACATAACCGCAAGCATTGGAGTGACGCTCGGGTCATGTGCGTCAGGTCCCGGCACTTTAGTTCAGGTTGTCTGTAATCACCAGCAACCAGAGGCTAGCCTGGGCTGACATTAAATAGACACACCCAAAAGGCTATTGGCTAAAAGAGCCTAGGCTGAAACAGCCAGAGACATTTAACTCTTTCCTACCCAGGGAAGATAAAACTGTTCATACACAGTAAACACAAACCAAATCAATACCGACATGACACTATGGGGACTATTAAAGTGTAAAAAAAAAAGTAAACAAAACGTGAAAAAAAACACCCTTAATAAAAACGTAAATTGTCACATTTTCCCTACTTCACCCCCAAAAAGTGTAAAAAAATAAATAAATTATGAAGAGGCGGTGTAGCCTCGAAACGCGTTGTATGGCTGAATAAAAGAAGATTTTACCCTCACCATTGTCCTAGTGTTTTTTTTTTCCTCCACCCCTCATCACTACACAGTGTGGAGGTGACGGCAGCATGAGGAGAACATATAGTGGCTGAATAACACAGCCTGGAGTTGGCGGCAGCATGAGGAGACCATGTAGTGGCTTAATGACACAGCCTGGAGTTGGTGGCAGCATGAGGAGAACATATAGTGGCTGAATGACACAGCCTGGAGGTGGTGGAAGCATGAGGAGATCATATAGTGGCTGAATTACACAGCCTGGAGTTGGCGGCAGCATGAGGAGACCATATAGTGGCTGAATGACACAGCCTGGAGGTGGCAGCAGCATGAGGAGAACATATGGTGGCTGAATGAGACAGCCTGGAGGTGGCAGCAGCAGCAGCATCAGGAGTCCTGACAGAGTGGTGTGGTGGGTGGAAATACCAGTACCCAGTGAAGAAGGTGGGTGAAAAAAGGAGAACTTAGCATCAGATATGTGGCATCAGGCGGGTGGCAGGGTCAGAAGAGTAACTGCAGCAGGTAAGCAGAAGAAAACGGTCTCTTTTGTAAAAGTGTTAGTGTGCACAAGTAAGTATTGAGGATATGCATTACCTAAAACTTTTAATAACTTCTAAACTTTTAATAATTTGCTTAGGATAAAATATATGGAACCAAATTTTTTGTTTCAATCAAACAAAAGGAAAGGTGTGCAAAAAAACACCATGTGCTACCTACACCACCAAATATTCATGTGATGCAAAGACCTCTAAAAGGTGGAAGGGAATAATGTATGGTCCATTGTAACTTCCATTAAAAACTTTTTCCTGAAATTCGTAACGAATTTGGATTAGTCAGATTTGATTCGCTCGTCCCTATTTTTCGCCAACAGACCCATGAGAGCTTTTTTTTTGCGCCAACCAATTTTACTTTTTAATACCATCAATCATTTCACTACAAAATCTTTGGCGAAACCAGAAAAAAAACTGAAAACGAAATATTTGTGGGGCAAAGTTGAAAAAACAAACACCATTTTGTAAATTTTGGGGCTTCCGATTCTACGCAGTGCACTTTCTTAGTTCTTTAGGTAAATATGATTAAATTGATTCCAAACATATATAGGTTGGATTTAGTTTTACTTCTGTTAAAAAATTATAACTTTTTGCACCAAAATGACTACGTTTAACCGGGTTGTTGTCTAAGGATGAGCCGGGCACGTCCTGAGATGGCAAGCGGTGTATGATGTGGGCTCCTGACTCGAGCCTGCTCCATACCAGCCGGCCCCCAACTAATTCCTAATTAATAGCTGACATGTGGCGATCACTACGTCTGGCTATTAACCCTTTGGATAGTCTAAAGGGACATTTAAACCCACCCTGGGGGTCTAGTGGGGTGGATCACCCTCGCAGCGCAATCGCGGTGGCGATCCACTGTGGAGCCTCTGTTTCCTGCTCGTCCACATCTCTGAAATTGATAGAGCCTGGCTGAACCAGGCTTTAAATGCACTTGAAGAACGGAAAAAGCGACAACTCTCTGGTGGGTGCAAACAGGAATCTTTATTCTTGTAATATCATACAGATACTTCTTAAAATCGGGAGAGACAGAGACTTCAAAACTTCATGCAGTGAGTACAGGTAACAACGACGTTTCACACACCTCCTATGCTTCTACAGACCTGCCCACTTCCTGCTGAACGGCACTGAAATAGCTAATTCCAGTGATGTCAGCAGGACAGGTGAGTTACATAGACCTCTAACTATAGAAGAGAGACTAAAAACAACATATGAAAAGTTTTGCAAAAAGACGCTAAAATCAATTTTATCATGAAGTCCTAACATGTCTTGGGCTCTTGTTTTAAGTATAATATATGCTTCTCTTTGTAGCAACTTCTTGTGCCTATCTTCGCCGTTGCTTCTTATAATGTTCTCTAAGCCACAGAATTGCAGATTGGAAATATCACTATTATGATGTGTTCTGATGTAGTGAATGAATCTTGGTGAACCCTTTCCAGACCTGACGGACCAGACATGCTCGCTGAACCTTGTAAAAAGTGGTCTGATTGTGCTGCCTATATAAAAAAAATCCACAATTACATTGCGTATTGTAAATGACAAATTTCGATCTACAACAAATGAAATCGGAAAATTTGAAGTTTACCCCACCTAGGGAAATATCTTTACACGGAAGAAAATGCGAACACCAATTACAAGAACCGCATTTGTGATTACTGCCAGGTCTGGATCGGGTCAACCAGTTGTCAGACGAACTTGAAAATTTACTTCTAATTAGTTCATTTTTTAGACTCCTACTTCTACGAAAAGTGACGATGGGTCTGTTTAAACGAATTGGGCCCAAACTTGGGTCCTTTTCAATCAAGGGCCAATTTTTTTAAATAACTTTTTTAATGGTATCTGCCATAGGGGTGAATTTAAATGAAAAGCAGAGGCATTCCTTCTCCTCCCTGGAGGCTGTTTTAGAGTGACTTAAATCGCTTTTGCAAGACAAACCCTGGAGAGGGGATGTACAGATCTGAACTGGGTCAAGATCTTGCAATTTTTTCCTTTTCCTCTTTTCTCCAAGGAGGAGATTGGAACAACTCTGATTTCTGGCTCGTGACATAGCCTCAAGAAGGGGTTCTTCTGGATAAACGTTCCAATAACTGGAATGTCTGCACCATGAAAGTATTGTTACACTGCGCGCTCCGGGTCCCTGCTCCTCTCCGGAGCGCTCACAGCGTTCTCCTGTTCGCAGCGCCCCGGTCAGACCCGCTGACTGGGTGCGCTGCGATAATGTTCCTAGCCAGGATGCGATTCGCGATGCGGGAAACGCCTGCTCGCTGCTCGCGGTGCGCATCCCGACCCACTTATCAGACTCGCTCCCCGTCTGTGCTGTCCCGGCGCGCGCGGCCCTGCTCCCTAGGGCGCGCATGCCGGTTCTAAAGGGCCGGTGCGACACTGATTGGCGCATGGTTTTTAATTAGTGTGTTCACCTGTGCACTTCCCTATATTACCTCACTTCCCCTGCACTTCCTTGCCGGATCTTGTTGCCATTGTGCCAGTGAAAGCGTTCCTTGTGTATCCCTAGCCAGTGTTCCAGACCTCTTGCTGTTGCCCCTGACTACGATCCTTGCTGCCTGCCCTGACCTTCTGCTACGTCCGACCTTGCTCTTGTCTAATCCCTTGTACCGCGCCTATCTCAGCAGTCAGAGAGGTTAAGCCGTTGCCGGTGGATACGACCTGGTTGCTACCGCCGCTGCAAGACCATCCCGCTTTGCGGCAGGCTCTGGTGAAAACCAGTAGCAACTTAGAACCGGTCCACCGACACGGTCCACGCCAATCCCTCTCTGACACAGAGGATCCACCTCCAGCCTGCCGAATCCTGACAAGTATCATCACTGCTATTGATACGTCTCAACCTAAGAAATTGGCTGTAAGGCAGAGCCTTTTTTGTGTGAGCAGGGTGATAACTCTGAGCTCTCTTAAGTCTTACGCAGATTGTAAATGTGTACCCAGAGGCTTGAGAGGTTTTAAAGAAGCCTCTCAATTTACAGAGGATGCCATTTTTATGGAAAAATGGAACCAGGTACATCTGGACTATTCTAACAATATGAGGATGTTGGTGTTGGAGAGAAATAAACAAGAATATGAACTGACCGCTAGCGAACTCTGCAAAGGAAAGATTGAGCTCAGTACCCGATTGTCAGATAAACAATTTGAGGACTTTACCAAAAAAATGGATGAAAAGATCTCAGTACTACAAATTTCAATAAAGGATACAAAATGCGACAAATTCATACGCCATAAAAATGATTATGAGACCGGTAACATCTTTTTAAAGAAGAAATCAACCAAACCACGAAAACACCAACTATAAAAATAAATATCGGAACAACAAAAAAGTCTCAGATTACTGGACAACGGACTCTGATTCCAGTTTGTCAGATGGTCCGACCCCTACTGCCCAAAAGGAAAAAACCACGATGGGAAACCAAAATAATTCAGATAACATAGTGAAATCAAAAGAACGTACCTGCATCCCTTTAGGGGGAAGAAAAGAACTAGACGAGGGAGGAGGAGAAGAAAAACCCTCCGACAAGAGGAAGAGAGTCACCTGGCAGCGTCCTACCTAAATGTCATAAGTGAGACTGTCCCTCCACCAGATGCTCATCCAGTTATCAATCTGACACATTTAGAGCTTAGTGATGCCGTAGTGTCCTTGCTCACAAAAGGTCTTAATTTTTGCCTGCCTGAGCAGTTCGATTTCACCACTTTTGAGATTGACCTGTTCAAGGCAATTTGAAAAATTAATTTAAAAAAAGTTTTTTCTCAATAAAGAATATGCAAAAGAGTTCAGGACGGGTGAAATTCCTGCCACCATAGGCCCTTTGGGCTTTAGTGTGATTGAAAATATGACTAGTGAAGAAGTTAACTGTCTTTCCACTTTAGGTGAATTGCTAGATGAACATTTAGATTTTTCTTGTTCAGATACCACACAAATTGTAGATATTAGAGGTGGTATTAAGTCAAAATTTAACCCCACTATAATAGCAGGCAGTAGCCTTGATCTCTTCCAATACACCATTATGAAAGAGGTACGGGCATTAATCTACCCAGTGGACGCCCCCAACTTGCCCAGAGCTGAACAAGATGCCCTTCGGTGGCTTAAGTCACAAAAGGGCATCATAATTAAAAAGGCCGATAAGGGCGGCAATGCCGTCCTCATGACCGAAGAATACTACAAAAAAGAAGCTCTGCGCCAGCTGGGAGACCAATCCACCTACTCAAAATTACGTGAAAATCCTACTCCTAAATAGAAGTCAGGTCTACAGTCTTTACTTAGAAGATATGTCAAAAGGGGCACCCTTTCTAAACAAACTGCAGAGAAACTGTGACCGACCCACCCCAAATTTCCAGAGTGGTATTTTTTTTACCAAAAATCCACGAAACGCTCGAGTCTACTCCAGGAAGACCAATCGTGTCCGGGGTGGGATCGGTGACAGAATCTCTGTCACGTTATGTAGACTGGCTTCTTTGTCCTATGCTAAAACATGTCCCATCTTTAATTAAAAACACCAATGAATTTTTGGTAGCCTTAGAAGGATTAAACTGGCAGGAAGGCTTTCTGCTCGCATCTGTTGATGTAGAAAGTCTTTATACCAGAATACCTCAGGCAAAGGGCACAGATTGCATTAAAGAGCTATTATCGAAAACAGATAAGGATGAGGACTTCATTACTTTTATCAGCGATGCCCTACACTTCATTCTCAGTCATAATGCTTTCCTTTTCGATGACACCTGGTATGCCCAGATAAATGGGACGGCGATGGGCATGCCCGTCTCGTGCACTTTCGCCAACCTTTATCTGGCAGCCTTCGAACAGAAATTAGTTTTTTCCCCTTCCAATATATACATAAAATACTTGCAGTGTTTTTCCAGATATGGGGACGATATCTTCATTCTCTGGACCGGAACGGTCCAGCAGTTTGAGGATTTTGTCGCATATCTGAACACTCCAAATGACTTTAACATGCGGTTTACACACAAGATAGATAGCTCTTCATTAGAGTTTCTGGATGTGCAAGTCTGTGTAGAAGAGGGACAAATAATCACAAAAGGCTTCAGGAAACCTACCACGTCCAATACTCTGCTACACCATGGGAGTTATCACCCTGCTCACACGAAAAGGCTCTGCCTTACAGCCAATTTCTTAGGTTGAGACGTATCAATAGCTGTGATGATACTTTCATGGTGCAGGCATTTGAGTTATTGGAACGTTTAAAATGTAGAGGCTATCCAGAAGAGCTCCTTCTTTAGGCTCTGTCACGAGCCAGAAATCAGAGTCGTTCCGATCTCCTCCTTGGAGAAAAAGGAAAAAAATCGCAAGATCTTGACCCTGTTCAGACCTGTACATCCCCTTCCCAAGGTTTGTCTTGCAAAAGCGATTTAAGTCCCCAGGGTGGAGAAGGAACGCCTCGGTTTTTCATTTAAATTCACCCCTATGGCAGATACCATTAAAAAAGTTATTTTAAAAGATTGGCCCTTGATCGAAAAGGACCCAAGTTTGGGCCCAATTCGTTTAAACAGACCCATCGTCACTTCGTAGAAGTAGGAGTCTAAAAAATTAACTAATTAGAAGTACATTTTCAAGTTCTAAGTCTGACAACTGGTTGACCCGATACAGACCTGGCGGTAATCACAAATGCAGTTCTTGTAATTGGTGTTCGCATTTTCTTCCGTGTAAAGACATTTCACTAGGTGGGGTAAACTTCTAAATTTCCGATTCCATTTGTTGTAGATCGAAATTTGTCGTTTACAGTATGCAATGTAATTGTGGATTTTTTTTTATGTAGGCAGCACAATCAGACCACTTTTTACAAGGTTCAGAGAGCATGTCTGGTCCGGAAAGGGTTCACCAAGATTCATTCACCACATCAGAACACATCATAATAGTGATATTTCCAATCTGTAGGCTTAGAGAGCGTTACCAGTAGCTACAGCAAAGATACGCACAAGAAGTTGCTACAAAGAGAAGCATATATTATACTTAAAACAAGAGCCCAAGACATGTTAGGACTTAATAATAAAATTGATTTTAGCATCTTTTTGTAAAACTTTTTCATATGTTGTTTTTAGTATCTCTTCTATAGTTAGAGGTCTATGTAACTCACCTGTCCTGCTGACGTCACTGGAATGAGCTCATGTGAGTGTTCCCTGTACATTCACATTGGGGGGGGGGGCAAACATCCAGCTGTTGCAAAACTACAACTCCGAGCATGCCCTTTGGCTGTCCATGCATGCTGGGAGTTGTAGTTTTGCAACAGCTGGAGGCACACTGATTGCGAAACACGGAGTTAGATAGCAAACTGGTGTTTCGCAACCAATGTGCCTTCAGCTGTTGCAAAAACTACAAATCTCAGCATGCAGTGACAGCAGAAGGGCATGCTTGGACTTGTAGTTATGCAACAACTAGAGGCATACTGCTACAACTCCCAGAATGCCCTTTGGCTGTCCGTGCATGCTGGGGGTTGTAGTTATGCAACAGCTGAAGGCACACTGGTTGCAAAACACTTGAAAGTTTATTACTTAACTTAGTGTTTCCAAACCAGTGTGCCTCCAGCTGTTGCAAAACTACAACTACCAGCATGCATGGTCTGTCAATGCATGCTGGGAGTTATAGTTTTGAAACAGCAGGAGGCACATGGGTTGGGAAACACTAAGTTAGGAAACGGACAATGTTTCCCAACTAGTGTGGCTCCAGTTGTTGCAAAACTACAACTCCCAGCATGCCCAGACTGCCCAGGCATGCTGGAAGTTGTAGTTCGGCAATATCTGAAGGATCAGATGTTGCCGAACTACAACTTCCAGCATGCTTGGACAGTCTGGTATGCTGGGAGTTGTAGTTTTGCAACATCTGGAGGTCCACAGTTTGGAGACCACTGTATAATGGTCTCCAATCTGTGCTCTTCCAGATGTTACAGAACTACAACTCCCAGCATGCCTGGACAGACTGAGCATGCTGAGATTTGTAGTTCTGTAACATCTGGAAGAGCACAGATTGGAGACTATTATACAGTGGTCTCCAAACTGTGGACCTCCAGATGTTGCAAAACTAGAACTCCCAGCATGCACAGAAAGCCAAAGGCTGTCTGGGCATGCTGGGAGTTGCAGTTTTGAAACTCCCAGAGGCAGCGGTGAGATCGCTTTACGGCGATCTCACTGATGCCAATGAAGAGGCCGCCCTGCTGCCGGAAACTCACCGCGGGGACGCAGCGCAGCCGGGACCGCATGGAGGATGCCGCTCGCGCCGGGACCGCTCGGGACACCGCATGGCCGGGTAAGTGACGCCGGGGGACGGGTAAGGGACACGTGATCGGGACTCACACACCGCGCTGCTAAGTATTCTCATAGCGAAACGCTGTTATCAGCTAGTCAGATTTGACTAGCTGATAGCAGCGATCGCTGGGGGTGGGGGGGTTTTGAAACCCCCGTGATCGCATGGTAAGATGGCTGGCTATCACCATCTCACCGGGTGCTGCGGGATGCCACGAGTAGCGGCAAAAATGTTCATGACGTACCTGTACGTCATGGATCGGGAACACCTTCCCACTCATGACGTACAGGTATGTCATAGGTCAGGAAGGGGTTAAATTTTACACATAAAATTCCATATGATGGCTTATTTTTTGCGCCAACAGTTCTACTTTGCAGTGACATTAATCATTTTATCAAAAAATCCACGACGAAACAGAAAGAAAATTCATTGTGCGACAAAATGTAAGAAAAAACGCCATTTTGTAAATTTTGGGGGCTTCCGTTTCTACGCAGTGCATTTTTCGGTAAAAGGGACACCTTATCTTTATTCTGTAGGTCCATACAGTTAAAATAATACCCTGTTAAAAGATCAGTCCTCAGTGTCTCACTCACAATAGTCTGGTAAATTAATTCTTGAAATGCCAGTTACTAATTAAATGTGTGTTATTTATTACACAATAGCCAAAAATACATATAATAAAAGTATCTCTAGAAGTCGGCCTCCGCAGGGCCCTTGCGGTGTGTAGGCTCGCGTCAGAGAATGATTAAAATTAAAATTAACAATTAAAACTATATAGTATAGCGGTTCACCCCTATAATCATATTAATTACAATGTAACTGAGTAGACATTCATATAGTCCTATAATAATCCTGCAGCAAAAAATAATCCTGTGACATAAGATGATCCTGTAACAAAAATCATATGGCAAGAATAATGTCCTGCAATGCAAATCCTAAAACCGATAAAATGTAATATGCAATAAGGAAAGAAAACTGATCCGAAGTATATCCTGTAAATGATGAATAATATATTACGTCCAATTTATAACAGAAGGAGAAATTTGTGGATCCTATAAAAACATAAATTCCTTCAAACACTCCCGTTGTATCTGTCAATCAAGTTGTATGTACTTTCAAGTCTCTAGTCAGATGTTACAATGTCAGATGTTGCAATGATGTTACAAGGTGATTGCAGGTCAGCTGACCTTGGCTGTGTTAAGTCCCAATATGCCTCAGAGTTGTCAGATTCACTTAGCGGGAGATTTGGAAATGATGGAGGGTCCGGTCATGGTTCTACAACTCACGCTCCGGACAAAATGGACCACAAAGGTCTGCTGGCAGTTGTAGTCCTTGTTTAGAAATTATCCAAGGCAATTTTGCATATAGATGATCCTTTTGATCTGGATATAGCATATGTATAGTCCTTTTTGCAATGCTGAGACAGGAAAAATGTTCAAATAATATATATATAAAAAAAAAAGTTCAAATAATATATAAAAAACGCAGGTGAACCGCAGGTTAAATGTGAACTTGTAGGAATCACAAACGCGTTTCGAGGTACCCGTAGTTGGTATCCTGACTCCTTCCTCAGTGGTGCATACAAGAAACTGAATACCTATGAGGTTACAATACTGGGTATTTATGTGTTTGTGATTAAAACACCTGTGGGCTTTCAATAGTCATCAGAAAATGTGGTCTGGATCGATGTGATCCGGTATTTATAGTGGGAAAAACAGAAGTCTATTAGGTTAGGGCCAGTATACACAATGTGAACACTGACATTAAATTATAATTAGTGGTTTATATATATTTGCTACCTAGTATGTAATAGTTTAAGAGTGATAAGTGTCTATACAATTAACGAAAAATTTGTAAAAGTGTAAAAAAGTATGCGTATATTAAATAAATAATAATAGTGGAGACAGAAAATAACTATATAATAAAAAGACAATAACATTTTTTTTTAAAAATGAAAAAAAAATACAAATAAAATAAATAGAATAAATAATAATAAATAAAAATAGAAATAAAAGTAGAAATAAAAATGAAATAAAGAATAGAAATAAAAATAAAAATGAATAGAAGAATGAAAAATGAATAGAAATAAAAATAAAATATAAAAATAAAAAGAAATTAAAATTTAAATTTAAAATAAATAAAAGTAAAAGTGATACAAAAATAAAAATAATAATAAAAATATAATTAGAGTGCAGATATCATTAGAGTGCAGATGATATCATTCTGTTCTATCATCTGCACTCTAATTATATTTTTATTATTATTATTTTTATTTTTGTATCACTTTTACTTTTATTTATTTTTAATTTATTTTTATTTTCATTTTTATTTATTTTTATATTTTATTTTTATTTCTATTCATTTTTCATTCTTCTATTCATTTTTATTTCTATTCTTTATTTCATTTTTATTTCTATTTTTATTTCTATTTTTATTTATTATTATTATTTATTCTATTTATTTTATTTTTATTTTATTTCATTTTTTTATTTTTTATTGTCTTTTCATTATATAGATATTTTCTGTCTCCACTATTATTATTTATTTAATATACACATACTTTTTTACACTTTTACTATTTTTTCGTTAATTGTATAGATTGACACTTATCACTCTTAAACTATTACATACTAGGTAGCAAATATATATATAAACCACTAATTATAATTTAATGTCAGTGTTCACATTGTGTATACTGGCCCTAACCTAATAGACTTCTGTTTTTCCCACTATAAATACCGGATCACATCGATCCAGACCACATTTTCTGATGACTATTGAAAGCCCACAGGTGTTTTAATCACAAACACATAAATACCCAGTATTGTAACCTCATAGGTATTCAGTTTCTTGTATGCACCACTGAGGAAGGGGTCAGGATATCACCTACGGGTACCCCGAAACGCGTTTGGGATTGCTGCAAGTTCACATTTAAACTGCGGTTCACCTGTGTTTTTTATAGATTATTTGGACTTTTTTTTTTTATATATATTATTTGAACATTTTTCCTGTCTCAGCATTGCAAAAAGGACTATACATATGCTATATCCAGATCAAAAGGATCATCTATATGCAAAATTGCCTTGGATAATTTCTAAACAAGGACTACAACTGCCAGCAGACCTTTGTGGTCCATTTTGTCCGGAGCGTGAGTTGTAGGATCATGACCGGACCCTCCATCATTTCCAAATCTCCCGCTAAGTGAATCTGACAACTCCGAGGCATATTGGGACTTAACACAGCCAAGGTCAGCTGACCTGCAATCACCTGACCGATTACATCACACGCCGCCAGCATCACACGCCGTTTGTGCCGAGCGCCACTCATCTCTATATCGGAGCGAGCATTCACGGCAATTACCGGCGGGCAGCAATTCCAGGCTGTAAGAAGGGGCTAGACCCCGATACCCCGATACCAAAACCTCTTTCTCAATAGGACTTCTACTGAAAATATGATACAAATATAAACACGTTACATATACAACATAGGTTCTGCTTGGTATGAACTATATTGCATGAACTATCTTGTATCACTTGATCAACTACATTGTAACATCTGACTAGAGACTTGAAAGTACATACAACTTGATTGACAGATACAACGGGAGTGTTTGAAGGAATTTATATTTTTACAGGATCCACAAATTTCTCCTTCTGTTATAAATTGGACGTAATATATTATTCATCATTTACAGGATATACTTCAGATCAGTTTTCTTTCCTTATTGCATATTACATTTTATCGGTTTTAGGATTTGCATTGCAGGACATTATTCTTGCCATATGATTTTTGTTACATGATCATCTTATGTCACAGGATTATTTTTTGTTGCAGGATTATTATCAGACTATATGAATGTCTACTCAGTTACATTGTAATTAATATGATTATAGGGGTCAACCGCTATACTATATAGTTTTAATTGTTAATTTTAATAATTCTCTGACGCGAGCCTACACACCGCAAGGGACCTGCGGAGGCAGACTTCTAGAGATACTTTTATTATATGTATTTTTGGCTATTGTGTAATAAATAACACACATTTAATAAGTAACTGGCATTTCAAGAATTAATTTACCAGACTATTGTGAGTGAGACACTGAAGACTGATCTTTTTACATTGTTTCTATTTTCTCTATCCTTTGAGTGAAGGAAATCAGTTAACCTTTTGTCTTTTAGTGTGAGCTCCACGTCTCTTTTGTTTTGTAAAAGAATACCCTACTTATACAGGGTGGGCCATTTATATGGATACACCTTAATAAAATGGGAATGGTTGGTGATATTAACTTCCTGTTTGTGGCACATTAGTATATGTGAGGGGGGAAACTTTTCAAGATGGGTGGTGACCTTGGCAGCCATTTTGAAGTTGGCCATTTTGAATCCAACTTTTGTTTTTTCAATAGGAAGAGGGTCATGTGACACATCAAACTTATTGGGAATTTCACAAGAAAAACAATGATGTGCTTGGTTTTAACATAACTTTATTCTTTTCATGAGTTATTTACAAGTTTCTGACCAGGGGTTCCTGGAGACGGCGCCAGTAGCAGTCAATTAGTGGGGACTGCGGGTGGGAAAATCAGCTACTCGGTGGTGTGGCAGTTTTTCATCA
This sequence comes from Hyla sarda, assembly GCF_029499605.1. NCBI lineage: Eukaryota > Metazoa > Chordata > Amphibia > Anura > Hylidae > Hyla > Hyla sarda. The sequence goes on along the minus strand of NC_079189.1, from coordinate 234,021,455 downwards.
GGCATCCGGAGGAGGTTCACGTAGCCACATGCAAGATATGTCGGTAGAAGGTGAAGCGTGGCCAGGGTCCCAATGTCGGCACCACGGCCCTGCGTCAACACATGCTTCGCCACCATAAAGCGGCCTGGGAGAACCGTGGCTCCGATGTAGTGGCCATCCGCTCCCTCCTTTATCCAACCAAGGCTCCACCACCTCAGCCGAAGGTAGCTGTGTGTCAAACCCTCCTTCTGTCGCTCCAGATGTTCCTGCTTCTCCCGCTTTTAGTCAGCATTTGCGCCAACAATCCATCGGCGAAGCCATGTCCAAGAGACAACAGTATGCGCCCACTCATCCAACGGCGCAGAATGTAATGTGCTCCTGTCTAAGTTGCTGGTGCTGCAGTCCCTCCCTTTTCAAGTGGTGGACTCTGCACCTTTCAGAGAATTGATGGCTTGTGCTGAGCAGAGGTGGAGAGCCCCAAGCCGTCCTTTCTTTGCGAATAAGGCAGTAGCAGCCCTTCATAAGTTTGTACAAGAGAAGGTGGGCCAGTCCTTGAGCCTGTTGGTGTGTTCAAAAGTGCACGGCAGCGCCGACGTGTGGAGCTGTAACTACGTACAGGGACAATACATGTCTTTTACTGCCCACTGGGTAAATGTGGTTCCTGCAAAGCCACAACAGCAACTTGGACAGGTCACACCGCTTCCTTCTCCACACTCTTGCTCTCAGGCAGTTGGTCCTGTGACATTGTGCGACTCCGCCTCCTCATCCTCCACCGTGTCCTCGGCCTCCACTGCACGTACAAATCTCGGTGTCACGCTGTTCTTTACATGGTTTGCCTTGGTGAACGGAGTCACACAGGGGTGGAACTGCTATAATTCATTAGTCAAGAAATCCGAGTATGGCTTACTCCATGAAATCTGGAAATGGGAACCATGGTGACCGACAACAGGAAGAACATTGTGTCTGCGCTGCAACAAGGAAGTGTGAAACATGCACCCTGCATGGCACGCGTGTTTAATCTGGTTGTCAAGCACTTCCTGAAGTCTTCACCCCATTTACAAAACATCCTGACAATGGCAAGGAAACTCTACATGCACTTCAGCCACTCGTACACTGCAAAGCACACCCTCCTTGAGCTGCAGCGTCAGAACGGTATCCCACAACATAGTCTTATTTGTGACATTGCCACAAGTTGGAATTCCACCCTCCATATGTTGGACAGACTATAAGAACAAAGAAAAGCAGATCACCGATTTCTTGATGATCCAAGCAGAAAGGAGTACTCCCCTGTGTAACTTCAATGTGAACCAGTGGCAGCTCATACGTGACACCTGCCGTTTGCTGAGGCCCTTTGATGAAGCCACATTATTTGTGAGTCGCCTGGATTACAGCATGAACAAAGTTATTCCACTCCTACATTTCCTACAACAAATTATTGAAACCATGGCTGGTCACGGAAATGAAGACGTTGCGCCTACATCTCAAGGCTACATGAGCCCTGTGGGTGCTGAACTGGAGGAGGAGGATGAGGGGCAGAGTGGAGCACAGTTTAGGTTGGATGAGATGGGCGGTGTTTCTAGTCATCGGACAGGAGAGGAGGATCAGGAGCAGTCAGAGGAGCTAGAGGGTTATGAGGAAGGCAAGACAGAGGACCCAGACACACTGTGGCAGTATGCAGTGGAGATGGAGGCAGGTAGTCCCTCCTAGTCACCGAATTGTCAAAATTTGTCATTGGAATAACTTCTGGCTCTCCACCTTATTGGACCCTTGCTACCGTCCCAGAATGGGGGCCTTTTTTACACCCACTGAGAGGGAGGACAAACTGACCTACTAAAAAGAGATCCTATGTAGTCAGTTGGCCAATGCCTATCGGCGACATGGTCCTTCCACTCGCAGGTCTGACTCGGGGGGCCCTCTGCGCTCACCTTCCACTGCCATGGCTGCTTGGGAGGGGAGGGGTGGCAGGAGCAGTACTAGCTCCATCAGCAGCAGCCTGAGTCTACAGTCGCTGATGAGTAGCTTTCTTCACCTGCATAGTGAAGAAACTCATCAGCAGCAAGTAGACATGGAGCAGGACCTGAACCAGCAGGTGGTGGCATACCTTGTCATGGCCATGCCAACAAACATTGAAGATCCGCTGGACTTCTGGGCAGCCAAACTTGATTTATGGCCGCAACTAGCAGAGTTTGCCCTGGGAAAGCTTTCCTGCCCGGCCAGTAGTGTGCCGTCAGAGCGGGTGTTTAGTGCGGCCGGAGCCATAGTCACCTCAAGGCGAACTCGTCTGTCCACGAAAAATGTGGAGACTGACCTTTGTGAAGATGAATCAGGAATGGATCAGCCAGGATTTCCAGCCACCAATGCCAGATGCCTCAGAGTAGATTGACCATGCTGCTACACCAACACTTCACAATTATGGTTATGAAACCCTCTTGGGTTATCAATTAGGGTTATGAAACCCTCTTGGGTACTGCGAAAGCCTGCTCCTGACTCATCCTGTGTCTTTCAGGAACTACTTGCCTCACTGATGCTTCTGGCCTTGTGCCTTTAATTTTTGGAAGTTTAGCAGTAGCTAAATACATGCTTAATGCGAATTTCAACATTGATCTTTAAATGTAAGGGGTTATGAAACTCTCTTGGGTACTGCGAATGCCTGCTCCTGACTCATCCTGTGTCTCTTTCAGGAACTACTTGCCTCACTGATGCTTCGGGCCTTGGGCCTTTAATTTTTGGATGTTTAGCAGTAGCTAAATACATGCTTAATGCAAATTTCAACATTGATCTTGCAATGTAAAGGGGTTATGAAACCCTCAGGTGTACTGCTGATGACTGCGCCTGTGTCTTTCAGGAATTACTTGGCTTACTGATGCTTCTGGGCTTGGGCCTTAAATTTTTGGATGGTAGCACTGCCTAACATGCATCTTCAATAGAGATTTCAAAGTTCACCTTTTAACTTTTAGGGGTTGTGAACCTATCTTGTGTACTCATGCTGCTTCCTGCTCCACTCTGTCATTCCGCTGGTCCTGTGACTGTGCGACTCCGCCTCCACATCCTCCACTGTGTCCTAAGCCTCCACTGCCCGGACAAGTCAGTGGCCCTTCAGCATACCATGTGTGTAGGACACGGTGGTGTCACGCTGTTCTTCACATGGTTTGCCTTGGCGAAGAGTCTTGGAAACAATGGCCGGTCAGGGCAATGGAGACGTTTGGGGGCTTGGTAAATTTGGTCCTTTGTACCCACACGCTGGTTTCTGGGACACTCAAACTTTGATTTAAATTTCAAATAAAATAATCAGACATTTCAATGGTCTCCTCATGCTTCAGCCAACTCCAGGCTGTGTCATTCAGGCAATATATGGTTTACTGATGGTGCTGCTGGGTCTGGGAAATTCAAATTTTATCATAGGTAGCACCCGCTATCCAAAATCTTCTTCTAAAATTTCAAAAATTGTTGTGTTTTTTTGGGGGGGATTGTGAAGCCTTAGTGTGTACTCATGCATCAGCCAACTCCAGGCTGTGTCATTCAGGCAGTATATGATTAACTGATGCCGCTGCTGGGCCTGGGAAATTCAAATTTTATCATAGGTAGCACCCGCTATCCAAAATCTTATTAAAAAATTTCAAAAATTGTTGTGTTTTTTTTTTAGGGATTGTGAAGCCCTGGTGTGTACTCATGCTTCAGCCAACTCCAGGCTGTGTCATTCAGGCAATATATGGTTTACTCAAGCCGCTGCTGGCCCTGGGTCTGGGAAATTCAAATTTTATCATAGTAGCACCCGCTATCAAAAATCTTCCTCAAAAAATTCAAAAATTATTGTGTTTTTCTGGGGGATTGTGAAGTCCTGCTGTGTACTCATACATCAGTCAACTGCAGGCTGTGTCATTCAGGCAGTATATGATTAACTGATGCCGCTGCTGGGTCTGGGAAATTCAAATTTTATCATAGGTAGCACCCGCTATCCAAAATCTTATTAAAAAATTTCAAAAATTGTTGTGTTTTTTTTTTAGGGATTGTGAAGCCCTGGTGTGTACTCATGCATCAGCCAACTCCAGGCTGTGTCATTCAGGCAATATATGGCTTACTGATGCCGCTGCTGGGCCTGGGAATTAAAATGTTGTTGTCATGACGAGCGCTCCGGTCTCTGCCTCTGGACCGGAGCGCTCGCCTCCTGCTTCAGCCATGCGCGCCCCAGTTCTTCACCCTGAACATGGGCACAGTGTCCCTGTGGTCTCCGGCGGGGATGCGGGTCTCGTCGCGGCTCGTCCCCGCACGCGATCCGCATCCCAGTCTCATTTACCTCTCCCCGCTCCTGTGTACACCGGCCACATGTCCCTGCTCTCTGGGGCACGCGCGAGCTATGTTAAGTTTAAAGGGCCAGCGCACCAATGATTGGTGCCTGGCCCAAATGGTTAATTAAGGGCCAAATTATAAAAGTACCCTGCCCCTTCCTGCCCTTGCTGGATCTTTGTACCCTTGTACCTCTGAGAAAGCGTTCCCTGTAGCCTAGTATTGCCTTGCCTGTTGCCGAACCCGTTACTACCGTCTACTCGCCTTTGAACCCTTGCCGCCAGCCCTGACCTCTGCTACGTCCGACTACGCTCTTGCCTGCTCCCTGTGTACCACGCCATATCAGCTGCCAGAGAGGTCGAGTTGTTACTGGGGGACATGACCTGGTAGTTACCGCCGCAGCAAGTCCATCCCGCTTTGCGGCGGGGCTCTGGTGAAGACCAGTAACTGCTTAGAACCGATCCCTCAGCACGACCTGCGCCATCGCCTCTCTGGTCTAGAGGATCCACTACCTATCCTGCCGGTTCGTGACAGTTATCATAGGTAGCACTCGCTATCCAAAATCTTCTTCAAAAATTGTTGTGTTTTTTCTTAGGGATTGTGAAGCCCTTGTGTATACTCACGCATCAGCCAACTACAGGATGTGTCATTCAGGCAATATATGGTTTACTTATGCTGCTGCTGGGCCTGGGCATAAAATTTTTATCATAGGTAGCACCCACTATCCAAAATCTACTTCAAAAATGTCAAAAAATGTTGTGTTTTATTTTAGGGATTGTGAAGCCCTCGTGTGTGCATTAGCCAACTCCAGGCTGTGTCATTCAGCCACTATTTGGTCTCCTCATGCTGCCAACACCTCCACGCTGTGCCATTCAGACACTCACTATATGGTCTCCTCATGCTGCCAAAATGTCCACACTGTGTCATTCAGCCACTATATGGTGTCCTCATGCTGCCAACACCTCCACACTGTGCCATTTAGCCACTATATGGTCTCCTCATGCTGCCAACACCTCCACGCTGTGTCATTCAGCCACTATATGGTGTCCTCATGCTTCAGCCTCATCCAAGCTGTGTCATTCAGCCACTATATGGTGTCCTCATGCTGCCAACACCTCCACGCTGTGCCATTCAGCCACTATATGGTCTCCTCATGCTGCCAACACTTCCACGCTATGTCATTCAGTCACTATATGGTCTCCTGACACTGATGCCACCACCAGGCTCTGTCATTGTGCTGCTGTGCGGCAGTGATTCTGAAAGCGATGCCGGTAATCTGCATGTTATTCTGAATAACAGTATTATTTCACTACCCCAGCACACTCCATATGCATTTTAGAACACACCAAAGTGTTCTATACTCCTATAGAGGCTTTATATAGGCTAGAAATAGCCTTTTTTAATATAGATTTGCCGCGAAAAAATTCGGGTCAAAACAAGCTTTTTCGGCCGAATCAAATTTTGAAAAGTTTGCTCATCTCTAGTAAAGGCCATTGACCACGTGGTTTAATTAAGATTATATTTTTATAGTTTAGACATTTATGCACATTTACCACACATGTTTATGTTTTTTTGTGTGTATATATATATATATATATATATATATATATATTATGTGAAAACAGGGGTGATTCAAACTTTGATTAGGGAAAGGGTTAGTCCACTTTTATTAACTTAAAAAAAAAACTTTTTTACACTATTTTTTTTATCCCTTTAGAGGGATTAAAAAGACTATAACTTGCAATCTTCTGATTGCACACACTGTTCAATGCTATGCCATTTTATAGCACTGATCAGTCTTATTAGTCCTTTGCTGCTCCAGCCTGCCATGGCTGATTGGAGCTTCAGATCATCGATCAGACAGCGAGGAGTCAAGGAAAGGTCCCTCCTGCCATCCTCTCAGCTGATCGGGACACTGTGGTTTTACTGGAGTGGTCCCGATCAGCTCCGCTAAGCTGCCGGGACATTTTTTTCTTTTACTTCATTTTAGACACCGCAATTAACTTTGCGGCATCTAAGGGTCAGTGATGTCCAGTATTAGCCATGGGTCCCTGTGGCTGATAGACGTCAGGACCACCCAGTTATGATGGTCAGCTCCTGAGCCCGCGTAATAGAAGGGGAGCAGGTTGAGGATATACAGGTACGCCCTCTATCCTTAAGGTGTAAAAAATACTAGCACAAAAAATCTTTAAAAATACCTATATCACCAGAGTATAAATATTAATGTGTGCCACAGGGATTGATAGTGTATACCTCAATGGTACTTGTATTGCACAACCCTATGAGCCTCTTCTATTGTCTTAGCCATTAACCCAGACATTTGAAGATGCTCGGCTCAACGAAACACGTCAGGGGGACTAGTTGTGTTAATATTTTAAAGTCTAGTGTCTACAGAGTACTTTAAGCAAGCTGGTGGACTGCAGCTACCAATTTGCTAAGACAATGCGAGAGGCCCATAGGGTTGTGCAATACAGTGTACAGTTATAAGCACCGTTAAGGTATACACTATCCATTCCTGTGGCACACATAAATATTACTACTCTATTGATATAGGTATTTTTAAACAGTTTTTGTGCTAGTATTTCTTAATCAATATTTATTAAAAGTTATGTTTTTGGTGGGTAACCAGACTATTGTTTTTAGTCTGTAACCTTGAAGACGTATAGGTCTGAATAAGAGATGTATTAAGGAAACAATTAGATATGCAGTGGTGTAACTTTCGTAAACTTGTGAGAATTTTTTTTTAAATGTGTATTAACCCCTTGCCACATCTGGACGTTTGTGAACAGCTCCTGAGGTATGAGGCGTGCTCAGCAGGTGAGAGCTCATCATACCCAGTGGGTCCCGGATGCTATAAGCAACCAGGACCCACGGCTAATGCTGGACATTGCCGATGGGGCTGATGTCCGGAATTAACTCTTCAGACGTGGTGATCAAAGTTGATCGCCACGTCTAAAGTGAAAGTAAAAGCTTCCTGGCGGCTCAGTCGGGCTGATTGGGACCATCGCGGTAAAATCGCGATGTCCCGATCAGCTAGAACGCCATCGGAGGGTGCCTTACCTGCCTCCTGTGCGTCCGATTGGCAATTGATTGCTCTAAGCCTGAGAAATCAACCGCCGATAACACCGATCAATGCATTGCAATGCAATGGCAGGGATCAGTGTATTGAATCAATGTACTGCATGTTATAGTCCCCTATGGGGGCTATAACATTGCAAAAAAAAGTTTAAAAAAAAGTTAATAAAGATGATTTAACCCCTTCCCTAATAAAACTTTGAATGACCCCCCCCCTTTTCCCATAAAAAAAACTGTGTAAATAAAAATAAATATAAAAATGTGGTATCACCGCATGCGTAAATGTCCGAACTATAAAAATATATATAAATTAACTGTAAAAATATATTAATTTATTAATTATATTAATTAAACCGCACGGTCAATGGCATATGAGCAAAAAAATTCCAAAGTCCAAAATAGCGTATTTTTGGTAACTTTTTATACCATAAAAAATGAATAAAAAGCAATCAAAAAGTCCGATCAAAACAAAAATGGTACCGATAAAACCTTCAGATCACGGTGCAAAAAATTAGCCCTCATACTGCCCCGTAGATGGAAAAATAAAAAAGTTATAGGGGTTAGAAAAGGACAATTTTAAATGTATACATTTTCCTGCATGTGGTTATGATTTTTTTCTTCCATTTTGTCGCACAATTATTTTTTTTCCGTTTTGCCGTAGATTTTTGGGTAAAATGACTGATGTAATTACAAAGTAGAATTTGTGGCGCAAACAATAAGCCATCATATGAATTTTTTGGTGCAAAATTGAAAGGGTTATGAGGGAAGGGGTTAAAGGAAGGTCAATATCTATTTATATAAAACTCAACGCGTGTGTATGTATGTGTGTGTGTGTATGTTCCAGCATCATGTCCAAATGGCTAAAGATATTAACATGAAACTTGGCACACATATTAAATGTCAACAACAAATATAGGATAAGTAATTTAACCCTTACCCACCTTCATTTGCCAGGGTCGGGGTTTTATTTAAAGTCCCATACAAGTCTATGGGAAATGTATGTTACTGCATAACTTCCGTACAGCTGGAGATATTTTGATAATACTTGGTCACATGTTACTTATATTTCAAATAAAAATATATAATAGTTAAATTAACCCCTAACCTGCCCCCATATGTGAATAATGGGGTTTTTAGTTTCAAGTCCCATGCAAGTGTATAGGACTTCTGATGCCTTACTCCACAAGCTCTGCTCTGCTTCTCCTGGTGAATGAGTCAGTCCGTCTGGCAAGCTACACCCTCCCTGCATTTACCACAACACAACCCCACCTGAGGACGGGAAATGAGGATTAGAAATTAGGATTATCTATGGGGACGGGATATGAGGACGGGATATGAGGTTGGCATATGAGGTCGGCATATGAGGTCGGAATATGAGGTTGGGATATGGGGACGGGAAATGGGGATGGGATATGAGGTCGGGATATGAGGACAGGATATGAGGACGGGATATGAGGACAGGATATGAGGACGGGATATGAGGTCGGCATATGAGGTTGGGATATGAGGTCCGGATATGGGGACGGGATATGAGGTCGGGATATAGGGACGGGATATGAGGTGGGGATATGAGAACAGGATAAAGGGACGGGGTATGAGGATGGGATATGGGGTCGAGATATGAGATAATATGAGGACAGGATATGAGGTCGGAATATGAGGATGGTATTTGGGGTCGGGATATGAGGAGGGGATATGGGGTTAGGATTTAGGGACTGGATATGAGGACAAAAGCTTCCTCCCTTGTTGCTTTTTTTTTCTTGCAGCGCCGTGTACTCAACTCAGTGTGTGTGTGTATGTACCGTGTTTCCCTGAATATAAGTCCTACCCCAAAAATAAGACCTAGGCCAGGGGTAATCAACTGGCGGACCGTGGTCCAGATCCGGACCGGGGCCGCCAGTAATGCCCACGGACCAGACCCTGCCCCCCCCTCACCTCCCCTCACCTCCTTTAGCTGGTTGCGGCAAGTTACCGTAATTGAGCCGGGGCTGGCAAGCTGTCGCTTTAAAACGTCCGCGCGTATGCACGGCCGATGTTACAGATGTGTCCCTGCCCCTGGCTGCTAGGCAACAGGCGACAGAAGGAGATCCCTTACAGTACAAGTACAGTACAAGTTGCGGACGCTACGGTAGGAAGTGCTGGTCTCCGCTGGGGATTAAATGTGTAAGGTACCGTAGTTTATTATGGCAGAGGGGTGGGGGGCACTGTAGGAGTGTGGAGAATGATGGGGGAAGGGGAGGATGGGGGGCTGTAGCAGTGTGGAGAATGGTGGGGCTGCAGGAGTGTGGAGGATGGGGGGCTGCAGGAGTGTGGAGGATGGGGGGCTGTAGCAGTGTGGAAGATGGGGGTGCGGCATCCTCCACACTGCTACAGCCCCCCATCCTCCACACTCCTGCAGCCCCCCATAAATAAATAAGCCCTACCCTGAAAATAATCCCTAGTGTGTTTTTTGGGACTAAAATTAATATAAGACCTGGTCTTATTTTCGGAGAAACATGGTATGTTCCAGCATCACGTCCAAACGTCTAATATTAACGTCTCATATTAACATGAAACTTGGCACACATGTTACTAATATGTCAACAACAAACATAGGATAGGTGATTTAACCCTTTCTCACCCCCATTTGCCAGGGTCAGGGTTTTTGTTTAAAGTCCTATACAAGTCTATGGGAAATATATGTTATTGAATAACTTCCAAACAGCTGGAGATATTTCGATAATACTTGGTCACATGTTACTTATATGTCCACTTAAAATATATGATAGTTAATTTAACCCTTAACTACCCCCATTTGTGAGGGTCGTTTTTTTTTTTTCAAAGTTCCATGCAAATCAGTGGGAAATATATGTTCCCACATAACTTCCCTACGGCTGGAGATATTTCAATAATACCTGGTACACATTACTTATATGTCAAATAAAAAATATGATAGTTAAATTAACCCTTACATACACCCTTATATAAAAGATGGGTTTTTGTGTCAAGTCCCATGCAAGTATATGGGACTTCAGTACCCTACTCAACACTGCTCTCCTGGTGAATGTGTCAGTCTGGCTTGCAATCCACACCCCATCTCACAAAGACATGCCCACATTTTAAGCCCCACCCCTTTTATTATCTACCCTTTTTGTGCATCGGTCTGGCTTGCAAATCACGCCCAGTCCAACAAAGCCACGTCCCCTCCTATTTTCAGTTTACAATATCTTCATCACAAATCAGTACCACCTGAGGACAGGATATGAGGATGGGAAATAATGACGGGATATGAGGACGGGATAAGAGGATGGGATATAAGGATGGTAAATGACATCGGGATATGAAGACGGATGTGAGGACGGGATATGAGGTCAAGATTGGAAGATGGGAAATGAGGTTGAAATAGGAGGTCGGGATATGAGGATGGGATATGAGGTTGAGATATGAGGACGGAATATGAGGATGGAATATGATGGCGGGATAGGAGGTCGGGATAGGAGGTCGAGATATGAGGACGGGATATGAGGTCGAGATAGGAGGATGAGATAGGAGGATGGGATATGAGATTGGGATAGGAGGTCGAGATAGGAGGTTGGGATATGAGGATGGGATATGATTTCGGGATATAAGGACGGGATAGGAGGACAGGATATGAGGTCGAGATATGAGGACGGGATAGAAAGTCAGGATATGAGGTCGAGATATGATGACGGGATAGGAGGATGGGATATGAGGTCGGGATATGAGGTTGGGATATGACAACAATATATGAGGACGGGATATAAAGTCAAAAGTTTCCTCCTTTGTTGATTTCCTCCCCAACAAGGATTAGGAAGGAAAAACCAGGAAACGCCGGGTACTCAGTATATATATATATATATATATATATATATATATGTGTTCATCATGAATTGTTTGGCTTATGGGACAGTTATCATTAGAATTAAAACTCTTATTGGCCAGCTGTAAACAATAATTGCTTGTAAAATGGAAAGCACAGTTTTCAGTTGTTTTGTTTAGCTCTGTTATATTTTAGTGCCTTCAAATTAAATACTGTATGCAATTTACAAACATCCTAAGCTTGTGTGTCTGTCAGTGCAGGGAATGGACTTTCTTACCTGCTTAGTCCTTTCAAATGGCAACCACATGACCACAGCTTTGGTATATTTTATGCCTGTTTATGTGGTGTGAAATATGGACAAAATATATATAACAAACCAATAAAATGTGGACACCTTATATAATTATGCTTTGCAATAGTGTTTAGATTCTCATAGCCTAAACAGTTTCTGTCCTCTAGGTGGCAGTATTTAACTACATTTGTGAATCACTTTATTTGAACATATTCTAAAATTCGGTTTTGTATTAGAAATTAACACTATGTATATTATTTTATTTATGCTAATTGACTTAGTAGCTGCTGCTATTGAAGTTCTGTTTTGTAAGAGCAGAGTTTTTTCAACAGTGTGTCTCTAGCTGTTTCAAAAACTACTACTCCTAGCATACCTTCACAGCCAAAGGCTGTCCGGGCTTGCTGGTAGTTGTAGTTTTGCAACAGCTGGGGGGACACTATTTGGAAAACACTGTGTTAGAGATATATTTCTAGGATATGTTCCTTGAACTTGTTCTGTGGCAAACTTATGCACTAAATTATAACTGACATAATAAAGTGAGTAAGGGATTTCATGCAGCATTTAATACAATAAAAAGTCAATATATAAGGTCCTATTCACATGCCACCCAGCACTACAATATGATCCTTTTGGAACAAGTATAATTATTTCACATAATATAATGACTGTTTGCCTCCATATAAAAATCCTACAGAGTGGGTGCTGGCATGTTTGGCCTTTGCCTCAATAACCACATTCAATGGAGTGACACTGTGTAGGTTTATCCACCACTACATGGTGGAATGTCCGCAATAAATAAATGTGCATAGGAGTATTCTGCTGCACTGTCCACACGGCAGAATTTCTGTGACAGATTCTTCTGCCGCAGAAATCCTGATTCCAGCAAACGCAGAAAGAATAGATATGTCTATTCTTTCTGCGTATTCCACTCGGAAATGCATTACCGTCTATGGAGGCGGCTCATTTTTGTCCCACTGATTCAGTTGGCGCTGCCTGCACTCGGAATCTTTCCAGAAATTCCAAAGTGAACATATTTTTTCAAACTAACTGGTGCCAGAAAGTTAAACCGATTTGTAAATGACTATTTTAAAACCCTTCCAGTACTTATCAACTGCTGCATACTACAGAGAAAGTTGTGAAGTTCTTTTCAGTCTGATAACAGTGGTCTCTACTAATATCTCTGTCCATGTCAGGAAGTGTTCTTAAAGAGTACTTAAAAGCATATCCCCATAGAAAACCTCTCCTGCTTAGCACAGTTCCCGACAAGAACAGAGGTGTCAGCAGAGAGCACTATGATCAAACTGGAAAGAACTTCACAACTTCCTCTGGAGCATTTAACAGCTGATAAGTACTGGAAGGGTTATGATTTTTTAATAGATGTAATTTACTAATTTGTTTAACTTTCTGGCACCAGTTGAAGTACTGCTTTAAACTTCTACTTTACCAATTTAGCTAGGGAAGGGTCTGACCCCTTCAATCTTACAGCTTTCACCTATCCAACATTTATCATCTATCAAGGATTCATCACGTAGGAAGGGTTAAGATTTTTTAATAGATGTAATTTACCAATTTGTTTAACTTTCTGCCACCAGTTGAAGTACTGCTTTAAACTTCTACTTTACCAATTTAGCTAGGGAAGGGTCTGACCCCTTCAATCTTACAGCTTTCACCTATCCAACATTTATCATCTATCAAGGATTTATCACGTACAGTAGCAGACAAACTGCTAGTGAATATTAACCCTTGTGCTTGTTGTGTTCACAATTATAATTGTAGGACTCCAGTGATCAAATATTAAGATCTATGTGTGAGAGCCATACAAATATACTGCATATATATATACACTGCTCATAAAAATAAAGTGAACACTAAGATAACACATTCTAGATCTGAATGAATGAACTAATCATATGAAAAACTTTTGTCTTTACATAGTTGAATGAATAACACAAAAATTATCAATGGAAATCAAATTTATCAACCCATGGAGGTCTGGATATGGAGTCAAACTCAAAATCATAGTGGAAAACCACACTACAGGCTGATCCAACTTTGATGTAATGTCCTTAAAACAAATTAAAATGAGGCTCAGTAGGGTATGACCTCCCTACAATGCCTGGGCATGCTCATGATGGTCTCCTGAGGGATGTCCTCCCAGACCTGGACTAAAGCATCTGCCAACTCCTGGACAGTCTGTGGTGCAACGTGGCGTTGGTGGATGGAGGGAGACATGATGTCCCAGATGTGCTAAATCGGATTCAGGTCTGGGAAACGGGCGGGCCAGTCCATAGTATCAATGCCTTCCTCTTGCAGGAACTGCTGACACACTCCAGCCACATGAGGTCTAGCATTGTCTTGCATTAGGAGGAACCTAGGGCCAACCGCACCAGCATATGGTCTGAGGATCTCATCTCGGTACCTAATGGCAGTCAGGCTACCTCTGGCAAGCACATGGAGGGCTGTGCGGCCCCCCAAAGAAATGCCACCCCACACCTTTACTGACCTACCGCCCAACCGGTCATGCTGGAGGATGTTGCAGGCAGCAGAACGTTCTCCACGGTGTCTCCAGACTCTGTCATGTCTGTCACATGTGCTCAGTGTGACCCTGCTTTCATCTGTGAAGAGCACAGGGCACTAGTGGCGAATCTTGGTAATCTCTGGCAAATGCCAAATGTCCTGCACGGTGTTGAGCTGTAAGCACGACTCCCACCTGTGGATGTTGAGCCCTCATACCACCCTCATGGAGTCTGTTTCTGACTGTTTGAGTGGACACATGCACATTTGTGGCCTGCTGGAGGTAATTTTGCAGGGCTCTGGCAGTGCTCCTCCTTCTCCTCCTTGCACAAAGGCGGAGGTAGCGTTCCTGCTGCTGGGTTGTTGCCCTCCTATGGCCTCCTCCACATCTCCTGATGTACTGGCCTGTCTCCTGGTAGCACCTCCATGCTCTAGACACTACGCTGACAGACATAGCAAACCTTCTTGCCACAGCTCGCATGGATGTACCACCCTGGATGAGCTGCACTACCTGAGCCCCTTGTGTGTGTTGTAGACTACATTTCATGAGAGCACCGCCAGCATTCAAAAGTGACCAAAACATCAGCCAGGAAGCACTACTTTATTGGGGTCGCCTTGCTAATTGCCTATAATTTCCACCTGTTGTCTGTTCCATTTGCACAACAGCATGTGAAATTGATTGTCAATCAGTGTGGCTTCCTGAGTGGGCAGTGTGATTTCACAGAAGTGTGATTGACTTGGAGTTACATTGTGTTGTTTAACTCCTTCAGGATGAAGGGCGTACCTGTACGCCCTATGCCAGGTCCCGGCGTTTAAAACGGGGTCACACCGGGTTGGTCCCGGCTGCTAACAATAGCTGAAACCCTGGGCTAATGGCGTGCAGCCCCCGATCGCTGTGCCGCGCGCTATTAACCCTTTAGACGCGGCAATCAAAGTTGATCGCCGCATCTAAAAATGAAAGTAAACGCTTCCTGGCAGCTCAGTCAGGCTGATTGGGACATTGCGATAAAATCGCGATGTCCCGATCAGCTAGGATGCGAGCGGAGGCCCCCTTACCTTGCTCCGTCGCGTCCGATCGGCGTTTGATTGCTTCAAGCCTGAGCTACAGGCTTGAGCAATTGAACCCCTATCTCGCTGATCCATGCAAAGCTATGGCTTTGCAGGGATCAGGGTAAAAGATCAGTGTTTGCAGTGTTATAGCCCCCTATGGGAGCTATAACACTGCAAAATAAAGTGAAAAAAAAAAAGTTAATAAAGGTCATTTAACCTCTTCCCTAATAAGTTTGAATCACCCCCCCTTTCCCATAAAAAAAACTGTGTAAATAAAAATAAACAAATGTCCGGAAATGTCCGAACTATAAAAATATATCGTTAATTAAACCGCACGGTCAATTGCGTACATGCAAAAAAATTCCAAAGTTCAACATAGCGTATTTTTGGTCACTTTTTATATCATGAAAAAATGAATTAAAAGCGATCAAAAAGTCCGATCAATACAAAAATGGTACCGATAAAAACTTCAGAACACGGCGCAAAAAAATTGTCGTCATACCGGCCTCTACGCGGAAAAATAAAAAAGTTATAGGGGTTAGAAGATGAGAATTTTTAACGTATAAATTTTCCTGGATGTACGGTAGTTATGATTTTTTTCTGAAGTACAACAATATCCAACCTATATAAAGTAGGGTATCATTTTTACCGTATGGACCTACAGAATAAAGATAAGGTGTTATTTTTACCCAAAAATGCACTGCATAGAAATGGATGCCCCCAAAACTTACAAAATGAAATTTTTTCTTCAATTTTGTCGTACAATTAATTTTTTTTCCGTTTCGCCGTGGATTTTTTGTTAAAATTACTAATTTCACTGCAAAGTCGAATTGGTGGCACAAAAATTAAGCCATCATTTGGAATTTTATGTGCAAAATTGAAAGCGTTATGATTTTTA
Source organism: Hyla sarda (assembly GCF_029499605.1). NCBI lineage: Eukaryota > Metazoa > Chordata > Amphibia > Anura > Hylidae > Hyla > Hyla sarda. The sequence goes on along the minus strand of NC_079189.1, from coordinate 234,005,543 downwards.
GAAGGTGATGAGGAAAAAATGAAAATGCATAAACGGAAAAACCCTGCGTCCTTAAGGGGTTAAGTGTTCCCTTAATTTTTTTTGAGCAGTGTAGTTCCAAAGGCAAGTTTGGATCAGGTAACAGGAAAGAAAGCTTTCCTTAAACAACTTTTTGAAAGGTTTTTCTGATTTCTCCAAGTGAAATCTGATCCTGTTTTGGGCATTTTTCTTGTCTTCAGATTTTACCCTTTACAACTGTAGTCAACGGGTTAAAATCTGCCTTCTTGCCAAGTCCCATTGTCCTCTAGACATGATTGACAGCCTGGACACCACCTACATCAATACTCTGCTCCCTTTGCTCAGGAGGACTATTTGAAAAGTGATTATCTTCCCCAGCGAATTTGACATGGAGGACTACGGGACATGGTAAGAAAGCAGATTTGTACCCTATGTAACGTGTTACCACCAATTATTTAAGGTAAATTCTAATTATTGGTTCCTCTTAACCTTCATTTTCTTTATTTTGGAGACTTTGGAACCAATTACTAGTTTTACATAGAGTTATCGTCTCCATATAAAATGATTTCAACTTACAATATTCATCCTGAAACCAATCGATTTTATAACTTAAGGGACCACTGTATTGGCATAAACTTTGAAAGGTGAATATTTTTTTTCTCATATCATATCAAGTGGAGGTTAGCTGAAACAGTTAACCTAATTTGTGGGAGGAGTCTGGTCTTTATATACCAACCTGATCCACACAGGTACTGTCGGCAGCATGCGAGATGTCCCCACCCTCCCTTCCCTTTTTTTCTACAGTCACTCTCAGGATATCCCCCTTTCTTTGGGATACCCTTCACGGCTGCGCAGGCACAGCCCAGGCCTAATTATTCATGCAAGTGGTACTCTACTCACAGTACATGTAACCCGACCACAAATAGTTTTTTGGCCCGTTTCAATGGCACCAAGAATAGAGTAATACAGATTAAAAATAACAAACAAAAAGCAACTACAATGTTCTTTTAGTATTTAGATTCATTCTGTAAGTATACTCAGCATAAACAATAAAATATTTTTTATTGGTAGAATCTATGTTAGTGAATGTGACTTAAAACAAAATTAAGTTTGGCTAATAATCTCTTGTCGTGTTTCAAGGCTCTGTAAGAGGTAAGGCATTAACTTACAGGAAAGCTACCTCCAATAGGTGGCACTAAAGATCAATCTAAAGTAGTCCCTGTACAAATCACCAGTAGTCTGGATTTATACACAGAAATTCTTAGTATTTTCCATGGTGTTTCCATTGACATCTTTAAATGCGTTTCTTAGGTCAAAAACACTTGAGCCAGATATTACTAAGGCTATTACTGTGTATAGGACTTTGTTGAAAGGCTACTTTTTGTTTGTCATATTTTGGTTGTGTTTGGGGATTTTTTTCCTCAAATGTAGCATATTTCTGATTAATTTTTTTAAACCAATAACTGCTCTTTAGGACTTGAAAAATGTCAAGAAAGATTTCAGTGTCATGAAAAGCCAGAAAAAAGGCTTGTAAGAAACCTTATAAAGGAGGTCATAACTGGCTTCGACATAGGTTTGTTCTTTTTCTTTCTTTTTCAAAGAGAATCTGTCATCAGTTTTATGTTGCCAAAACTGCGATCAGCATAAAAAGGGTTCACAGTCCTGGCTTATTATGAATTACTCTGAGATGCTTGGGCATTTCATAGTTAAAAAAAAAACACCAGGACCCGGGTTACTAGTTTTTTGGGCAGGTCTCAGTGGCTGTTCCCAGAAAGTGGCTGTTCCCAGATGTGTTTCTCTCTAGCAGTGTTTAAGCAGCATAATACTGATGACAGGTCCTTTTTAACACTGTTGATAACTGGGACATGACTTGCAACTTAAAAAAATGGCAAGTCCAGGTATAACCCATAAATTATCGTTAAATTGCAAGCACCACTCACGACTATAGCCACACTTGTACTAGCATACTTTTAGGGAAGGTCTATTGGTTGTTTTTTCCATTAAATACAGTGGGGCAAAAAAGTATTTAGGCAGACACCAATTGTGCAAGTTTTCCCAACTATGAGAGACATAATGAGAAAAAAAAAATCCATAAAATCACATTGTCTGATTTTTTAAAGAATTTATTTGCAAATTATGGTGGAAAATAAGTATTTGGTCAATAACAAAAGTTCATCTCAATCCTTTGTTATATACCCTTTGTTGGCAATAACAGAGGTCAAACGTTTTCTATAAGCCTCCACAAGGTTTTCACACACTGTTGCTGTTATCTTGGCCCATTCCTCCATGCAGATCTCCTCTAGAGCAGTGATGTTTTGGGGCTGTCCGTGTCAGGAACTGTCCAGAGCAGCATAGGTTTGCTATGGGGATTTTCTCCTGCTCTGGACAGTTCCTGATAACTGCATCAGATGTCAGCAGAGAGTACTGTGGACAAGACAAAAAGAAAATTCAAAAAGAAAAGAATTTCCTCTGTAGCATACAGCTGCTAAAAAGTACTGGAAGGGTAAAGATTTTTTAATAGAAGTCATTTACAAATCTGTTTAACTTTCTGGCACTAGTTGATAAAAAAAACATGTTTAAGGGTAGGATGAGAAGTGTCGTATTTTGCTGCAAAATCAGCTGCCTATTTTGCTACCCATTTACTTCAATGGGTAGGAAAATACACAGCAGGAAATATGTAGCAGAATATGGCATGTGTGACCCTACCTATAAGGTTCTCTGCGCAACTCACAATGCTTAGTTTTCTTGATTTGACAAAGGTTATAAGAGGGACGTGCTTCTGACAGCACTATGGTAAACTGTGACCAAAACAGGTTTTGCAGAACATAGAAGGACTTGGCAAACCCTCACTTTTTATAAATGTGCCCAAATCTCTGGTTCAAACTTCAAGTCCCCTAAAACAAGGCACATTTGTAAATGTAAAACTATACACAGTAAATGGTTTACAATGTAATTACACATGTCATTTATTTTATATCTGGCATATGATCTTGTTTTTGTAGACTTATAAACACTTCATGGTACAATTATCAACACTTACGAAAGTGGTAAATGAACGCTCTTCTGTTTGATCCAAAGTATACTACAACTTTTTGATTTATCGTGAAACTGAGCAGTAGAGTTGACAGTCATAATTGCTCTGTTTTAGGCACCGTCTCATGCTAGATGCCTGAAAGGTGTTGGTACTGGATCACAAAGAATGGCCAATGATAAGTCATATATTTTTAATAGCTGCAACATTTTAATAAACATTCACCTCCCAAAGCACAGGATTTTTTTTTTCAAATTGGCTTTTGCCTTAAGCCATGTAGCAACCCAGCTGTGAGTTTTTCTTTTCTCTGTCTCTCTTTTTTTTTTTTTTTTTTTACAAGAAAACAATCTCTAAATCATTAGATGACTTGGTGTGTAGAGAATATAACTGCATGTATTAATATTAAACTTCAAAAAAAGAGGAAAAACTCTTGATACAAGTTATCAAATCTAGAAACATATTTGGCATATGATGATCTGTTTTGCAGTTGAGTCTGGCATAAAATTAACTACAAAGTTTAAATATGCAATTGAAACGTGATTGAATTATAATGGTTGCCTAGTTAATAACTATCACCTGTCTTATCCAAGTAACTGACAGGTTAATCCTTGAAAGCATCTATAGATTATAGCCTTTGATACAAGGGCAATTTCTTGTAAGAAGAGCTACTTATATTTGTCGACAAGCACTGTTACTAAGTGGGAGGCACTAAATGCTATTATTACTCAGCATGGACACTATGGGGGCATCATTACTAGTAGGGGCTCTATAGGTAATTATTACTGTATAGGAATACTCATGAGGCACCATGAGTGGGGACACAAAGGGGAACAGTTATCAAGTGGAGAGAATTAAAGGGCAATATTGTTGAGTAGGGACACAGTGTGTGAGTGTGTGTGGGGGGGTGTCATTATTTCTGAATGGGGGCACTAAAGGGGAACCATTGCTGAATGAAGGTCACTAAAGGGGCACTAGGAGCAGCACACAAATTATACCGTGCAGGGCACCTGTTTACTACTGGAATAAGACCACTGTTTTTGCACTGTATGGTGATGTTATTTTCGTGGTAGTTATGTAGTCATGGTGGGAAGGTAGTTCTGTTAAGCAATCGTCAGAGATATGCTATTACACTCATGACAAAAAAAATGACAAATTTTTTTTTTAACACCCCACGAAAAAGTTATTAGGAGTTAAATGGAACCTTTATATGTGTGAATGAGATTAGGATATACTGTATGTAAATGATTACAATATTAGAGTGAAAGGATAGTTTATTGGGAAATCTAAAAAAAAGGCTCTAGTACCCTGTTGGGCCACTTCTAGTGTGGATATACCGTGAGATATGATTGGGCATGAATGCATAATGCATGGCATCCTGTGGCACATTTGCCCACAGATGTTGAAGCTGGGCTTGTGGATACACCGTGAGATATGATTGGGCATGAATGCATACTGGATGGCATCCTGTGGCACATTTGCCCACAGATGTTGAAGCTGGGCTTGTGGATACACCGTGAAATATGATTGGGCATGAATGCATACTGTATGGCATCCTGTGGCACATTTGCCCACAGATGTTGAAGCTGGGCTTGTGGATGCATACTCATAGGTTGGCGAAGCTGGCTCACCATAAATTCTAAATTGGATGATAAATCTGGTTACTGGGCAGGCCAAAGAAGTCTTGCAATCTGGCATAGATATTCCTGTAAAACCTGTCTTGCACATATCACTGAGCTGTTAGTGTCCCTCCTATTACTCCTAGGGATGACCAACTATCATATTGAATGGTTCCCCAGGTCATAGGGCAGTGTGTCACTCACCACAAGGCTTCCATTCCTAAACCCGACCGTCATCAGATGCCAAACAGAACCTGGATTTGTTTTTAAAGACAATACAGTCTGTAGCAGTCAAGGATTTTTGTTCATGACACCACTGCAAAGGAAAGTAATGGTGGCTAGTTTTAAAAAGCAGGATACCTTTCTGTAAGTGCTTGGCTGATTTATGTACACTCATTTATGTGCTATGTTATTTTCATTTGTGTGCTTTTTATTGCCAATGTTTTTTTTTTTACTTTTCAATAAACAAATAAAAATAAATAAATAGCAGGATACCTCAAGGGCATTGTGACACCAAATTCCCTTCTGTTAAGTGCCTGGAAATGGTCAAGGCAGAGATAAAAGGCCTGCATGATAGACAAGCAAACTGTAGGAGCTGCTTATGCTTGTCTACTGGTGGTCTGTCTGGGCCATCCAAAGCCTATTCACCAAATGTGCGTGTCTTCATATAACCAGTCCCTCGATGAACGAGAAGAATAAAACTTAATTAAATAGAGCTAGGAAGGTTAAAAAACCAGCAACGCCTGCACTGCTATGATCATTTTAAGTTGTTGTTGCTGTTTCAGCATACAGTATAAATCTCAGTTATTACCTCAGTAAACCTGTAATGTGTACCCAGGACTAAGGCAAGGAAGGATGCTCTATTTGAAAACATTACAGAGCCCCTTCACTAATGTGAAGTATTCAGAGGCTATTGGGCAATGATTATTAATGTTGTCTTCCGACAGAACTGTTTGTAAAAGTAACGGTTGGAAAATAAACCCTCACTAGGGTCTTGGTTCTGCGCCTCATATAACCATTGCTCACAACACTCTCGTACAACTTGATTAGAATGGTCTAAATGGAAATTGCCATTGTGCTACTCTCAGTCCAATTATGCACCCCCCTCTCAAAGTCTGTCAACTGGGCAAACTGGGTCATTGTAGAGGCATATCTAGTAGTCAATGAAGCCTCTGAGAGCCATTTTATAGTAGGACAGCAGGGAAGCACTTTTATGCTCTCTTATAACAAGACAAGACCACAACTGTATAATTTATATTTAGGCACAGGGCTGATGGATCTTTGGGTGTAAGTATCATTGTAACGTGATGCTGCTCTGTATAGAAAAATATGTAGAGCAGAGCTCCTCATAGGGTGAATACATCTGGTGTACTGGCGCTGGTGAGTGTTTTTGCATGAAACGACTCACCTTAGGGTGTAGTAGTAGAGAGATGTTTCCGTGTATTTCGGATAAGTCTCTTGTGATGGTGGCACTGCCTCCTGGTTGTTGGTGTGGCAGGGATTCCCTGGCCGATATGAATGCAGGATACTTGGTCTCCACTGGGGAGATGGTATGAAAATGACCAGTTTTACAGACGCTTCCACTCAGGATAACAAACAGGCAGGTGTAGTAGGTTAACTAAAGTTCTTCTTTTTATTGACATAAAACAAACATGTTTCGGGACCTGAGAGTCCCTTTTTCAATGTCGCCTGTACTTACATTGAAAAAGAGATTCTCAGGTCCCGAAACATGTTTGTTTTACGGCAATAAAAGGAAGAACTTTATTTAACCCCTTAAGGACCACAGGCGTATGGGTACGCCCTTGGTCGCTGGTACTTAAAGACCAAGGGCATACCTGTCGCTCGTGGGAATTCCGGTCCACGCCGCGCATCGGGCGGGGACCGGACCAGGTTGCCTGCTGAAATCATTCAGCAGGCATCCCGTGCAAATGCCCAGGGGGGTCCTGAGACCCCCCATGTCGGCAATCTATGGCGATTACGGTCATACAGGTCATGTGTGACCTGATGACCTGGAGATGCATGGTGATCGGGGGTGTAGAATACACCCCAATCACCTCCTGTATCTATGGCGAGGTGGCAATCTCTTCACCCCCCCAAGAGTGCTGCTATTGGTCGGATGATCGTCCAACCAATAGCAGCCGGCAGGGGAGGGGTTAATGTCCCCTTCTCGCAGCTCTGCTCGCTCACCGCGTTCAGTCAGCGGGCAGAGCTGTGAGAGAGAGCCAGGGACCCCCCCTCTGCTGAGATCTAAGCGCCTCAGGGCTGAAGACATGTCCATTAGTCAGGGTGAGTTTACAATGAAGGGACAGGTAGGAGGTTAAAAAAAAAGTTTAAAAAAAAGATTCCCCCCCCCCCTCTGACCCCCTAATAGGTCCTCAGGGGTCTGCTGCAGATTTTTCAGGCTTTCAGGGCACTGCATTTGACCCCCTTAATTTTTTGGCCACAAATTTTTTTCCCCCACATATAACGGTGTGTGATTTATAATCACATTATTATTATAAATTATAAAGTTAACACCAAGCACACACACTACATACTTCCCCGTCCGGATTGACATGGCCGGATACACTGAAATAAACTATTTTAGTTATTTTTTCAGTGATGAACTTGTGCACCCAGCAGTTCATTGCCCAGCAACCTGATTCACTTTTGGCTATGCCCAATGAATGGTACGCCATTAATGCAACCGAAATGAGGACAAATTGGGGCCTCGTGCTGCATATGGGCCACATAGGCAGTAGTGTCAGGCAGTACTGGAGCGGGGACGTCCTCTACCAGACCCCGCTATACAGTATGGCCATGGTGGCATGGAGGCGGTTCGAGGCCATTCAGAAATGCCTGCATTACGCTGATAATGCGGCATGTTCCCCCCCCCCCCCCCCCCCCCCGAGGTGATCCCGCCTATGACCGGCTTTACAAAGTGAGGCCGATCATAGATCACTTTGGCGCCAAATTTTGGGAGGCCTACGTACCCCTAAGGGAGCTCTCGGTAGATGAGTCTCATCAATGTTAAACGGAGACTCATGTTCCGCCAGTATATTCCCTCGAAGCGGGTACACTTGCAAGTTTAGAGTATATGAGGGACAAGATTCCAGTATTGAACCCCCAGAATGTCCCCCCACTCTGGGTGTTAGCGGGAAACTGGTTTGGGACCTTGTGCACCCATTGCTGGATAAGGGTTACCACGTGTACGTGGACATCTTTTATACCCACATGCCTCTGTTCACATTCCTTGCCGCCAGATCCAGGTCCGCTTGTGGGACCATGCAAAAGAACCAGAGAGGCCTCCCTCTAAATTTTATTCAGACACCTATGCCCAAGGGTGAGTCCTGTGCCCTTACCCATGAAAACCTGTTGCTGGTAAGGTATAAGGATAAGAAGGATGTCCTTATGCTGACCACAATTCATGATAATGGCAGCTCACCTGTCCCTGTGTGAGGTACCACAACAATGTTCCTCAAGCCTGATTGTATTCTGGACTACAATCAGAATATGGGGGATGATGATCTCTCTGATCAAGTCCTCAAGCCTTACATGGCCATGTGGAAAACACGGGTATGGTACAAAAAAATTGCGGTCTACTTGGTGCAGATTGCCATGTACAACTCTTTTGTACTGTCCCAGTACGCTGGCAACACAGGGACATTCCTCCAGTTCCAAGAAGAAGTCCTAAGGGCCCTGATCTTTGGCGACCGGGAAAGAGCAGGCCGGACTTCCCAAGAAACTGGAAATATAGGTGTCAGGATCGTCCCAGGCCAGCACTTTCCAGGTGAAGTCCCCCACATTGGAAAGAAGGGATGATCCCAGAAAAAATGAAGTGTGTTACAAGAGGGGGATACGGAAGGACACCACCACTCAGTGTGATACTTGCCCTGATCATCCAGGCCTCTGCATTAAAAACTGCTTCAGGGTGTATCACATTTCCATGCAGTACAAAATTTTCCCTTTTCATTTTAATTTCCCATAATTTGACCCCAATGTACCAAGTCCAGAGTACATTCCAAGTTTTAACCCCACAAACCACTAAATTGCCATAAAACTCTTTTATAAAGATCTCTGGGGGTATTTTTTTTCCAAAAATGGGTCATGAGTCACTGAGTCACTATCATCGGGGACTTTTTAATGTTGCCTCAAATGTGCACTGCTCTCTCTCCACCTGAGCGGGGTGCGCATTTGAGGCAACAGGTTAGGGACGGCCACACACATCACATTCCCAGAATGATGATTCAGAACATAGGGTTTGGGGTTGGCATATTTTTTTAGTTTTGGCTATGCTCTGGGTCATCATTCTGAGAACATAACCTGCTTTATGTTTTTACGTCCCACTGAACCCCATTTTAGTAATTTACCCCATGTAACGCCCCTTGAGGGGGGGGGGGGGGGCGGTCCCACTGTTCTAGTTCCATAACCAGCTATGTAAAAGCTCAAGGCCCCTGACTGCGCTCCTGTTCTTTCAAGACGAGTGTGCACCCATGGAGCTGTTTACGCCCAGATATGAGGTATGTCCTTACTCCAAAGAATGTATTTACAAATTTACGGTGACATTTTCTCCGGTTGCCACTTGTGAAAATGAAAAATTTCGGGTAACCCCAGCATTTTTTTTTGTCTTTTCAGATCCCACTTTAATGAACATTTATCAAACACCTGTGGGTTGTTAAGTCTCACTGTACCCATTGTTACATTCCTTGAGGGGTGTAGTTTCCAAAATAGTATGCCATGTGTTTTTTTTGCTGTTCTGGCACTATAGGGGCTTCCTAAATGCGACATGCCCCCCCCCCCCCGCCCCCATTTCAGCAAAATTTGCAACTGTAACTCCTTCTCTTCTGAGCATTATAGTGCGCCCGCAGTGCACTTCATGTCCACATATGGGGTATTTCCATACTCAGAAGAGATGGAGTTACAAATTTTGGGGGGCTTTTTCTACTATTACCCCTTGTAAACATGTAAAATTTGGGGGAAACCAGCATTTTTGTGAAAAATAAATTATTTACACATCCAACTTTAACAAAAAGTCGTCAAACACCTGTGGGGTGTTAAGGCTCACTGTACCCCTTGTTACGTTCCTTGAGGGATGTAGTTTCCAAAATAGTATACCATGTGGGGCTTTTTTTTTGCTGTCCTGGCACCATAGGGGCTTCCTAAATGCGACATGCCCCCAAAACCATTTCAGTAAAATTTGCTTTCCAAAAGACAAATGGGACTCCTTCTCTTCTCAGCATTGTAGTGTGCCCGCAAGGGAACTTGACATCCACACTTGAGGTATTTCAATACTCAGAAGAGATGGGGTTACAAATTTTGGGGGGCATTTTCTCCTCTTACCCCTTGCTAAAAATGTAAAATTTTGGGGAAAACCTGCATTTTAGTAAATAAATTTAATCATTTACACATCCAACTTTTACAAAAAGTTGTCAAACACCTGTGGGGTGTTAAGGCTCACTGTACCCCTTATTACATTTCTTGAGGGATGTAGTTTACAAAATATTATACCATGTGGGGCTTTTTTGCTGTTATCGCACCATAGGGGCTTCCTAAATGGGACAGCCCCCCCCAAAACCATTTCAGCAAAATTTGCTTTCCAAAAGCCAGATGTGACTCTTTCTCTTCTGAGCATTGTAGTGTGCCCGCAGTGCACTTGACGTCCACACATGGGGTATTTTCATACTCAGAAGAGATGGGGTTACACATTTTGAGGGGAATTTTCTCCTATTACCCCTTGTAAAAATATAAAATCCTTCAGTCTGCAGCCATTACACTGTGCAGGGGCTGGGAAGAGATAGGCTCCTCCCCCTCTCACTCCTCTGTATTTCCTGCAGGCCGGGCTCAGCTTGCTGCCCTCCACCACAGGCCCGGACGCCCACCCAATGCCTCCAGACCCCCCCTGCCCACCCTGATGCTGCCCTTCATGGTAAGTAACTTTGGGGGAGGAGGAGGAGGGGGGGGGGGGGGTCAGGCTCGGGAGACAGGTAAAGGGGGACTCTTATCAGTGTTTCCCAGCAGAGGCCTCTAACTATAGTAAAACTACAACTCCCAGCATGTATTTGGCTTTGTGGGCATACTGGGAGTTGTAGTTTTACAACAGCTGGAGGCACCCTGGTTGGGGAACACTGATCTATCTGTCTATCTATCTCCTATCTATCTCTCATATGTATGTATCTATCTATATCATATCTATCTATCTCATATTTATCTATCTATCATCTATCTATCTATCTCATATCAATCTATCTATCTCCTATCTATCTATCTCAAATCAATCTATCTATCTATCTCCTATCTATCTATCTATCTATCTATCTCATATCAATCTATCTCATATCTATCTATCTCATATCTATCTATCTATCTATCTATCTATCTATCTAACTCTATCTATCTCAGACAAAGAATAAGTCAGCCAGCACTTTAGTTGATACCAAACTATTATATGGACCTGGCCTGCAGGTGCACACTACTAGGCTAGATATACAGCAACAGAAGAATGCAGCAGCACACTGCCAGCACAAGGATATAGGTGAAACATGAATATGTAGTTAAAACATGGAGAGCTATACAGCTATGGTGTAATAGATGCAAATGTGAAACTATAAAATAGTGAGGCACTTAGCTCGCAAATTTGTCTCCGCCGGCGGTCAAATAGCTTGGACCGTCCAACCGCGATAAGGTGGCCTCATTGGGACGGACCCTACACTGTGAATAGGCCTCTGTGTGAACAGTTCAGTAAGCATGGCAGGGTCTGGAACATCTAAGACACCTTATATACACACCTGATAGAGGTGGGTGGGGTGCAAGGCCAACATGGAGGTAGCCACTCACCCGTATGTACAATACAGACAAAGAATAAGTCAGCCCGCACTTTAGTTGATACCAAACTATTATATGGACCTGGCCTGCAGGTGTACGCTACTGAACTGTTCACACAGAGGCATATTCACAGTGTAGGATCCGTCCCAATGAGGCCACCTTATCGCGGTGGGACGGTCCAAGCTATTTGACCGCCGGCGGAGACAAATTTGCGAGCTAAGTGCCTCACTATTTCATAGTTTCACATTTGCATCTATTACACCATAGCTGTGTAGCTCTCCATGTTTTAACTGCATATTCATGTTTCACCTATATCCTCGTGCTGGCAGTGTGCTGCTGCATTCTTCTGTTGCTGTATATCTATCTATCTCATATATATCTATCTCCTATCTATCTATCTCCTATCTATCTATCTATCTATCTATCTCCTTTCTATCTATCTCATATCTATCTATCTCATATCTATCTATCTCATATCTATCTATCTCCTATCTATCTATCTATCTCATATCTATCTATCTATCTATCTCATATCTATCTATCTATCTCATATCTATCTATCTATCTATCTCATATCTATCTATATATCTATATCATATCTATCCCACTGCTGCCAGCATCTATTTTTCATTTACTTACAGCCTATTTAGACGCCGAGACAGGGGATAAGTTATAGATTGTGGGGGATCCGAGCGCTAGGACCCCCTACAATCTCCCGAACAGGGCCCCTGCAGTCTGCTGGAAAGGGGTGCTGAACCCTGCACGGAGCTTCCTGCGGGGGACATTGGAATGGCCACTTCCGGCAGACTGACAGGGCCCCGTTATGTGCCCCTCACTTATAATGCCCCCTGTCATGTGCCCCTCACTTATAATGCCCCCCTGTCATGTGCCCCTCACTTATAATGCCCCGCTGTCATGTGCCCCTCACTTAAAATGCCCCCCTCTCATGTGTACCTCGCTTATAATGCCCCCCTGTCATGTGCCGCTAACAAATAATGTGCTCTGATTTATAATGCCCTCCTTTTATGTGCCCCTTATTTAAAATGCCCCCTGAGGGTGCAGGACAGGGGGCATTATATGTGAGAGGAACATAACGGGGCATTATAAGTCGAAGCACATTATATATTAGCGGCCCAAGACAGGGGGGCATTATAAGTGAGGGGCACATGACAGGGGGGCATTATAAGTGAGGGGCACATGACAGGGGGGCATTATAAGTGAGGGGCACATGACAGGGGGGCTCCTCACGTATAATGCCCCCCGTCATGTGCCCTTCACATTTAATGCCCCCTGTCATGTGCCCCTCACATTTAATGCCCCCTGTCATGTGCCCCTTACTTAAAATGCCCCCTGAGGGTGCAGGACAGGGGGCATTATATGTGAGGGGAACATAACGGGGCATTTAATGTGAGGGGCACATGAAGGGGGCATTATAAGTTGGGGGCACATAACAGGGGGCATTAAATGTGAGGGGCACATGACAGGGGGCATTAAATGTGAGGGGCACATGAAGGGGGCATTATAAGTTAGGGGCACATAACAGGGGGCATTAAATGTGAGGGGCACATGACAGGCCCTCACTTATAATGCCCCCCTGTCTTGGGCCCCTAACTTATAATGCCCCCCTGTCTTGGGCCCTCACTTATAATGCCCCCCTGTCTTGGGCCCCTCACTTATAATGCCCCCCTGTCTTGGGCCGCTAACATATAATGTACTTCAACTTATAATGCCCCCTGTTATGTGTCCCTTACTTATAATGTACCCTGAAGGAGCAGGACAGGGGGCATTATATGTGAGGGGAACATTACAGGGGCATTATATGTGAGGGGCACATGATAGGGGCATTATAAGTGAGGAACCCCCTGTCATGTGCCCCTCACATATAATGCCCCCCTGTCATGTTCCCCTAACATATAATGCGCCCTGTCTTATAATGCCCCCCTGTTATGTTCCCCTCACTTATAATGCCCCCTGAGGGAGCAGGATTGGGGGGCATTATATGTGAGGGGAACATTCCAGGGGCATTATATGTTAGGGGCACAGCACAGGGGGCATTATATGGTAGGGGCACAGGACAGAGGGCATTATGGAACAGGACAGGTCCTAGTTATATGTGGGGACACGGGGCACAGAGTATAAGGAATTTCTGGGGTAGTACGATTTTCATTAGCCACAATACATCACGTTATTGTATTCAGAGGGATATTTCGAGCGTACAGTGTGTGGTAGTATTATATTCAGAGGGTACAGTGTGTGGCAGTATTATATTCTGAGGGTACAGTGTGTGGGCAGTATTATATTCAGGGGTACAGTGTGTGGCAGTATTATATTCTGGGGCACAGTGTGTGGCAGTATTATATTCTGAGGGTACAGTGTGTGGCATTATTGTATTCTGAGGGTACAGTGTGTGGCAGTATTATATTCATTGGGTACAGTGTGTGGCAGTATTATTCAGTGGGTACAGTGTGTGGCAGTAATATAGTCATTGGGTACAGTGTGTGGGCAGTATTATATTCAGTGGGTACAGTGTGTGGCAGTATTATATTCATTTGGCACAGTGTGTGGCAGTATTATATTCAGTGGGTACAGTGTGTGGCAGTATTATATTCAGAGGGTACAGTGTGTGTCAGTATTATATTCAGTGGGTACAATGTGTGGCAGTATTATATTCAGTTGGTACAGTGTGTGGCAGTATTATATTCAGAGGGTACAGTGTGTGGCAAGATTATATTCAGTGGGTACAGTGTGTGGCAGTATTATATTCAGAGGGTACAGTGTGTGGCAGTATTATTCAGTGGGTGCAATGTGTGGCAGTATTATATTCAGTTGGTACAGTGTGTGGCAGTATTATATTCAGAGGGTACAGTGTGTGGCAGTATTGTATTCAATGGGTAAAGTGAGCTGTAGTATATTGGGAGGGTACAGTGTGTCAGAATTATATTCAAAGGATATGGTGTTTGGCAGTATTATAATAATACATTTTTCATATAGAGGACCAAAATCCGCTGACACAGTGAAGAGCCGTCTGGGCATCAAGTTCTTCAGCGAGAACATTTAGCTGGACCTGGCGGTATGTAGCATCTGAATTAGATAAGGAAAGACTATAGAGAAGACGTCACCTGTAGTCACTGATATCATTGTGTATTGTAATTTGTAATTTTTGCAGTAATGATGGGTGTAGCAACAACTCCCTGCATCTCCTCACCACTGGGAGCTGTAGTTTTAAAGCTAAAAACTTTTCTAGCGCTTTCCCATTCTGTGGCAATTGGTGTATTTGATTATTATACTGGATACATTAATAATATTGTAAGTTCTTTAAGCAACACCTTATTTTCTGTCCACCAACGCAAAATTCTCTAATAGTGCCCCTCCCGAGACTAGACTCTGGATCTGCCCCTGCGTCAAACACCTGTGGGGTGTTAAGGCTCACTGTACCCCTTGTTACGTTCCTTGAGGGGTGTAGTTTCCAAAATAGTATGCCATGTGTTTTTTTTTTTTGTTTTTTTTTGCTGTTCTGGCACCATATGGGCTTCCTAAATAGGACATGCCCCCCCAAAAACCATTTCAGGAAAATTTGCTTTCCAAAAGCCAAATGTGACTCCTTCTCTTCTGAGCATTGTAGTGCGCCCGCAGTGCACTTGACGTCCACACATGAGAGATTTCCATACTTAGAAGAGATGGGGTTACAAATTTTGGGGGGCATTTTTGCCTATTACCCCTTGTTAAAAATGTAGAATTTTGGGGAAAAACAGCATTTTTGTGAAAAAAAATTCATTTACACATCCAACTTTAACAAAAGTTGTCAAACACCTGTGGGGTGTTAAGGCTCACTGTACCCCTTGTTACATTCCTTGAGGGGTGTAGTTTCGAAAATAGTATGCCATGTGGGTTTATTTATTTATTTTTTTTGCGGTTCTGGGTGCGTCCTAAATAGGACCTGCCTCCCAAAAACCATTTCAGAAAAACTCACTCTCCAAAATCCCATTGTCGCTCTTTCCCTTCTGAGCCTTGTGGTGCACCCACAGAGCACTTGACATACACATTATTACACATACACAGTATTTCCTTACTCGAGAGAAATTGGGTTACAAATTTTAGGAACATTTCTCTCCTTTTACCTCTTGTAATAATTCAAAAACGGGGTCTATAAAAGAACATGCGAGTGTAAAAAATTAAGATTTTGAATTTGCTCCTTCACTTTGCTGCTATTCCTGTAAAACACCTAAAGGGTTAACACACTTACTGAATGTCATTTTGAATACTTTGAGGGGTGCAGTTTTTATAATGGGGTCATTTGTGGGGCATTTCTAATATGAAGGCCCTTCAAATCCACTTCAAACCTGAACTGGTCACTGAAAAATTCAGATATTGGAAAATTGCTGCTGAACTTTGAGGCCCTCTGATGTCTTCCAAAAATAAAAACATGTCAACTTTATGATACAATCATAAAGTAGACATATGGTATATGTGAATCAATATATAATTTATTTGGAATATCTATTTTCCTTACAAGCAGAGAGTTTAAAAGTTAGAAAAAGGCAAAATTTTCAATTTTTTCATAACATTTTGGAATTTTTCACCAAGAAATGATTCAACTATTGACGAAAATTTACCACTAACATAAAGTCATGAAAAAACAGGAATCAGGAATCAGAGGAATCAGAATGAAAAGTAAAAGCATCCCAGAGTTACTAATGCTTAAAGTGACAGATGTGTCAGATGTGCAAAAAACGCTCTGGTCCTTAAGGTGAAAATAGGCTTGGTCCTTAAAGGGGTACTCCGGTGCTTAGACATCTTATCCCCTATCCAAAGGATAGGGGATAAGATGCTTGATCGCGGCAGTCCCGCCGCTATCACGCCCCCTCCCTTAGGCTTGCATTGAGGGGCGGAGCGTGACATCACACGGGGCGGAGGCGTGACGTCACACGCCATCGGCCCTGTGGTTGCCGGTAATCAGACCCGGAGCGAACATGCTCCGGGGACTGATTACAAACGTGGTGTCGCGTGGAAGATCACGGGGGTCCCCAGTGGCGGGACTCCCGTGATCAGGCATCTTATCCCCTATCCTTTGGATAGGGGATAAGATGTCTAAGCACCGGAGTACCCCTTTAAGGGGTTAACCTGCTGCACCTCCTGTATGTTATCCTGAGTGGAAGTGCCTGTTATTTTCATACCATCTCCCCAGTGGACACCAAGTATCCTGCATTGTAACGTGACATTGTCTGGCAGTAAATTATGCAATGTGATATGGTGTCTGATGCAGTGTATTTACAAAATAAAGACCTCTAGTTTTTAGAATGACATTGTAAACTTTCAGGTAAGTGTCATAGACATAAGACATGCAGGCAGCTATTCTGACAGGTCAGTGCCTTCTTCAAAGGTTAGATGGTACCCCATAGAAGGTACCTCTCGATGACATCTATAAACGCTAGTTAGGTGTACCAAAAGGGGTTTTCTACAGCTGTATTTCCTTCATATAACACAAGAAAAGGCTGACATATTTCAATACAAATTCATAGTTCATCCTCTGTTATCTTGAGGGGCGAATAGCCTATTGATATAGCAATACAAATTTTCAGATGTTTGCTGATTTCAGCCCAAACCTAGCAGTTCCTCTACATCAGATCTCATACTGCATTGGATGATAAAAAGGGATTTCTTTGACTCTGCTCTTATCTTGCCTACAGCAGTTAATCTGTTCAAAAGATGCACTGTAGAGGTACATATGGAAACATGTATATGGCAAAGCTATCATAAGAGACCTCACTTGGAGGCACTCTATGGTTCATAGCAGTCTATAAGCAACACAGTACAGTGATCCCCCGACCTCAGAGGCCATCGCATGTTGTAGGCAGCATCAACATACGATGCTTTTGTATGTTGGGGCCATTGCATAAACGGCTATCCGTCAGCGCCAACTGCTTCAGCTGCCGCCGGATAGCCGTTTAATGTGCCCCGTGCGCTTCGGTGAGTGTCACTCACCTGTCCCCGCCGTCCCGGACCGTCTTCTTCAGGCTACGTTGCATAGCTGTCATCCTCCTTCGTCCTCATCACGTCGCCAGGCACGCCGTCCCGTCATCCAATAGGAGCAGTGTGCGCAGCAACATGATGATGGCGATAAAGAGCGACGATCCAGAATGGCGGGTACACGAGAGTATAACTTTCTATATTATTATTGCACGGATCCCTCAACATACGATGGATTCAAGTAACGATGGTTCATTTGGAACAAATTACCATTGTATGTTAAGGGATCACTGTACAGATCAGTAATACAATCATGGGCCCTAAAAGGAAGTTACTTTTTACAAGAAATTAAAGCTTCTCTCATCGCTAAGATACTGTGTTGTATTTGTAAATCATTTAGAAAAACTGTGCTACATTCACCAGTGCATGGCATAGGGAAACATTTAGGAACTGAAACTAGTCTTGCTGTATATTAAATTTAAGTCTGTATATCAACATCCTGAACATTTTTCTGGGTCATTTGTACTCATCCACTGGTAAACTGACACACAGTCTCATAAAGGGAAACAGTTTGGAGGCTCTCGGTGAGGTACTTTTATGTTTTCACATTACTGTATGATCAGTGTGGCATGTTTTATGGTATATTTACAGTTTTATTTTACATTCATCACCTTCTTCTAAAATAAAAACGGAATCAATTAACAAGAATATTACCTTCAGCAAAGCAGATTGTTTTTTCGGGCAGACCTATTCACACAGCTAAGTCTTCAAAGTCTTTGTGGGTTATGACATTCACCTAAATGTGCTGAGCTTTCTTTAACCTTTCATAAAACATTGTGATCTTTATGGACTGTATCATATTGTGCAATAATGTGCTTTATTGTCCACAGAATAAGCTTTTCTTAAAGATAATTGGAAATCTGGAAATGGCTGCTATCTGCTGATTTTTTAATACATTATTTCTGAAATGGGGCTACTGCAATAATGACCATATCTGCTCAAGATTTAAGATTTGTCTTGGCAGTGAAAATTGATCCATTTCACCTCTGTCTAATGGAAATTTTTTATCTGGGATTGTCTGTTTATGTAAATGAATGTTCCAAGGAAAAGGGATCTTAAACATTCTCTAAATCAAGGAGACAGTTTACTTTAAATTGAAAAAAATATATGTATAGATTATTGTATTCTTCAAATTATATTTTCAGGCAAACAAGAATATCAATACATTTTTGTCACATGCAAACAAAATTAAATGGGTACACGATCAATTATATAAATTATAATGGAACATTTTTATAACAACTATTTTATGTAAAAAAAAAAATTAAAAAAAAAGCCATGTGCATGTTTTATGAATATTTTTCTTAAAAGGATATTGAGTAATCATGATGGGTTTCATTAAGTTATAATAGGTTCTGCCAGGTTTTTTGATATCTTGTTAAAAAAATTACCAGAAATAGTGTAAGCAGAACCTTAACCCATGAAAAAGAAAATAATTATAACAAGGTGACAACTTAAAGGAATAAAAAAAACAGACCTATTTTCTTTCAAAGACCGCTCCCTTTCTGTCTCCACTTTGGTTGTGGTATTTCATCTTGGCTCCATTCACTTCAATGCAAATGAGCTGCAGAACCACACCCAACCTGGAGACAGACAGGGAGCGGTCTATGAAAGAAATTATCTCTGTTTTTCGATTCCTGGATAACCCCTTTAACCCAAAATACATACTGGCCTCTTACACTTATACACTTATTTATTTTATCCTAGGATTAAGGGTGTTATTCTATGAAGAAACACATGGGGGTCCCCTCTACGAGTCAGAATGAGAGGAAGCCGTTAACAAACATCTGAATAGAAGCCATCATCTGATGACCATGTCAGTTCCCATGCCGTAGCTTTGGAACAGGTTATCCACTATTTCCACTATGTTTGAGTAACAAGTGGTGACCCAGTACAGAATATAGAATACTGCCCATCCTGTGTGGCAGATGTTGCCTTCGGTGTCTGTCTTGGGCCCACACTACTCAGGAATCTATAAATATACATTAATATTATGCTATGGTTAATGTACAGTGGGGATCAAAAGTTTGGGCACCCCAGGTAAAAATGTGTATTAATGTGCATAAAGAAGCCAAGGAAAGATGGAAAAATCTCCAAAAGGCATCAAATTACAGATTAGACATTCTTATAATATGTCAACAAAAGTTAGATTTTATTTCCATCATTTACACTTTCAAAATAACAGAAAACTAAAAAATGGCGTCTGCAAAAGTTTGGGCATCCTACAGAATTTATAGCATGCACTGCCCTCTTTGCAAAGCTGAGACCTGCCAGTGTCATGGATTGTTCTCAATCATCATCTGGGAAGACCAGGTGATGTCAATCTCAAAGGTTTTAAATGCCCAGACTCATCTGACCTTGCCCCAACAATCAGCACCATGGGTTCTTCTAAGCAGTTGTCTAGAAAACTGAAACTGAAAATAGTTGACGCTCACAAAGCTGGAGAAGGCTATAAGAAGATAGCAAAACGTTTTCAGATGTCAATATTCTCTGTTCGGAATGTAATTAAGAAATGTCAGTCATCAACAGTGGAAGTTAAAGCAAGATCTAGAAGACCAAGAAAAATTTCAGACAGAACAGCTCGCAGGATTGTGAGAAAAACAATTCAAAACCCACGTTTGACTGCACAATCCCTCCAGAAGATCTGGCAGACACTGGAGTTGTGGTACACTATTCCACTATAAAGAGATACTTGTACAAATATGGTCTTCTTGGAAGAGTCATCAGAAGAAAACCTCTTCTACGTCCTCACCACAAAAATCTGCATTTGAACTTTGCAAATGAACATATAGACAAGTTTGATGCATTTTGGAAACAAGTTCTGTGGACCGATGAGGTAAAAATTGAACTTTTTGGCCGGAATGAGCAAAGGTACATTTGGAAAAGGAGTGTAACAGAATTTAATGAAAAGAACCTCTGTCCAACTGTTAAGCATGGGGGTGGATCAATCATGCTTTGGGGTTGTATTGCAGCCAGTGGCACAGGGAACATCTCACGAGTAGAAGGAAAAATGGATTCAATCAAATTTCAGCAAATATTGGATGCTAACTTGATGCCATCTGTGAAAAAGCTGAAGTTAAAGAGAGGATGACTTCAGAAAAGGATAATGATCCTAAACACACCTCAAAATCCAAGGGGGATTACATCAAGAGGCGTAAACTGAAGGTTTTGCCATGGCCTTCACAATCTCCTGACCTCAAGATAATTGAAAATCTATGGATAGACCTTAAAAGATCAGTGCTTGACAGACAGCCCAGAAATCTCAAAGAACTGGAAGACTTTTGTAAGGAAGAATGGGCAAAGATACCTCAAACAAGAATTGAAAGACTCTTGGCTGGCTACAAAAAGCGTTTACAAGCTGTCATACTTGCCAAAGGGGGCAGTACAAGATATTAACTCTGCAGGGTGCCCAAACGTTTGCAGACACCATTTTTTTGTTTTCTGTTATTTTGAAAGTGTAAATGATGGAAATAAAATCTAACTTTTGTTGACATATTATAAGAAAGTATAATCTGTAATTTGATGCCTTTTGGAGATTTTTCCATCTTTCCTGCTTCTTTATGCACATTAATACAAATTTTTACCTGGGGTGCCCAAACTTTTGATCCCCACTGTATTGTCATATATTGTATACCTGTTGCTTTAATCCTAACAACCCTGTTGTTAGGGGAGTGTGCATGAGGTGAACCATGCGACTTATCTGCCCAATGGGAATGTTCTAAATCTTCTCCTTATATAGTGTGGTAGTAGTTCAGAGGTCCGAGCAGTTCAGTGCTAGCTGAGGCACAGTTTGGAGAAAGTCTGAAGTGAGTCTGTGAGGTGTTCTGAGGAGGCCTCAAGTCTAATACTGCAACCACTCATCTGCTAAAGAATAACCCCTGCACCCAGGGGAATGTCAAGCCTAGCGGTAAGTACTAAATTACCGGGGATTCAAGTCAGTCAAGTCAGTCATACAAGTCACATACAGAAAATCAGTCATACACAGCACAATCAACTATAAGTACCAGCAAGCCGATAAGCTTCCAAGGTTCACTCTGCATCTCTCTTTATACCAAGCTGAGCTGTAACAGATTTTATCATCTATCCTACCTCAGTAAAGTCCGTTTTTCCGTAACCTTGCGTCGGAGTACTTATTGCCCCGTGCCTGGCCCAGGAGAGCTGGCTCTACCTTGGGTAGTGTATAGGTTAACCACGCCCTGGTGTCACAAAAATGTTAATTGCACATTACCCTCACCCGACACCACAACTTTTGGCGTACATAAACAGGATACGGGTGTGTGCCTAATGCAAGAACCCCCCCAGTCCGAACTGTGTCCATATGTGCAACAAATTGTGCTACAATTACTGGGCCAGTTTTGTACGGGAATTTGTCTGTTAGAGCATTTATGCGAAGAGGCGCTTGTGAAATATAGGGGGAAGAGAAAAGTTTATTGTCTGCCATTGTGAAAGAACAAGGTCTGTCATGTGCAAAGTCCGTGCAGAAGCCATGCTGCGCCACACAGTCTGTACTGCCCCTGCAAGGGTTAATGGAGTCGGCGAAAAGAGTGCGAAGAATGCCCACGAAAGACTGCGTCCCGCCTCTGGGTGTGGAAATCAAGATGTGGTGCCGAACCCAAGGTGGAACCTAAAGTGCCGTCCCCCTGTTGCCGGGGGCGGCCGAAGAGGGTGCACTGCTGATGTGTTTCCGTCCGGTGGCCATCTTGCCGGAGACCACTATAAAGGGTGCGCAGACCGACCTCTTCAATCTACCGGAATCAAGTGAGAGCAGCAAGGTGACTGGGCATGGTGCATCCGAGAGCTCCAGCATGTTGCGCAGCACCAGTGATGTTGCGGCAGCCGCTGCTAAAGTCTTCCAAGCGTTGGCGGATCATGTGCAGAAGTTGCCGGTGGAGGAGCGTTGCCTGCACGTTCTGCTCCCTGAAAGCGATGACAGCCCAGAGGGACTCTGCCAGCTTCCAGAAGGGAATCACCGATGCAGTTATCTCCACATCACAGGACCTGGGATCTTGGGGCGAGATTGCAATGGAGGAATCAAGCGTGAGTACCCCGGCGGAAGACAGCTTCTCTAACCCGTCCATGCCCTTCAGCCCTGAGTCAGCACCCCAGGTCGCGAAACCAGCACCACATCCAGAGTCACACCAGTTGTCCCGGTGGGTGTTTGGTGATGACCCCCGAGTTATCCAGTAAATGCATGAACACCTCCTGCCCCTGCCCGGAAGGGAGCACCCCCCAATCCCTGCAACCTTGTCTGAGAATGCTGAGCGTGAAGCCTCTAGAGGAAATCTTCATAGTAGAGGAAAAAAGGGAGCAAAGGAGGCAGGAGTACCAGCCCAAAGAACTACCTTATGAGGTGCAACAGACAAGCACAACAGAGAGACACCAAACACATGGAGAACGTATATATATATATATATATATATATATATGTATATATATATATATGAATGTTGGAGCATCCCAGACCAGGAGAGCCACCCCTAGTTAGGCGAAGAGCAACGGTAGAAATCTATCTAAGATTTTGTAGAGGTGTGCCAACATACACTTAAATGGGCCAAATGAAAAAAAAAATTGTTTAAGATGATGTTAATGCTTGTGGTACTAAAGGGCTAGAACTGTAAAAATGTATGTAAAAATGTTTCTGTAGACTTATATTGTGTCTAATGTCTTTCTTTCAAATGATTCAGGTGGGTGGGTGGTATCCTGAAAAGAGAAGAGGAGTACCTTGTAGACACAAGATGTACATAAAGTAAACTTATATATTATTAGTCAGTAATAAAATGTATATTACTATAGTAGGATTGCATAATCTTAAGACAAAATATATCCTAGTCAGATTTATGTATAGTCAGAAAAATAATAAGTAAATTGTATAATAGTCAGAAATGTATATAATGAATATCGTGTACAGATAGTGAGTTAGTATACAGCTTTAAAAATGTCTCAAGTCAGGACTGTTATCTCCTAGTCAGTATATGTATAATTCAGTGCATACCTAACAAGAAATATGTCTTATCAGTGTTAATTAGTTGTCCTGTCCACTGTGCACAGGATTCTTTTGTGGCCAGAGAGAGCACCCGGTAAACTTAAATAGTACCTTAAGTGCAAGTCACTGTTATCAGTACCACTATTCTCTAAAGTTTTATGTTGTAGGGAGAAGTATCAAAAAGCCTATAGGCCTTGTAGCACAGGCATCTGGGTAGAAAGCCTCTGGCAGCCCAATCCAAAATATGTCTAGTCATAACACAGAAAAAAATATATTCTGTCTATGGTTTCATGTATACTTGTATTATTGTCAATAATTAAAAATGTACATAAGCTTGAAATGTCAGTATGAGTAACACTACAGGACATTATGCAGAGGATGGCTTATCCTTAGAGGGGGAGTTTGTGGTGAACCAGTACAGAATATAGCATACTGCCCATCTTGTGTGGCAGATGTTGCCTTCGGTGTCCGTCTTGGGCCCACACTACTCAGGACTGTATACAGTCATAGCCGTAAATGTTGGCACCCCTGAAGTTTTAAAAGAAAACAAAGTATTTCTCACAGAAAAGGATTGCAGTAACACATGTTTTGCTATATACATGTTTATTCCCTTTGTGTGTATTGGAACTAAACCAAAAAAGGGGGTAGAAAAAGCAAATTGGACAAAATGTCACACAAAACTCCAAAAATGGTCTGGACAAAATTATTGGCACCCTCCTTAACTTAATATTTGGTTGCACACCCTTTGGAAAAAAAATAACTGAAATTAGTTACTTCCTTTAACCATCAATAAGCTTCTTACACCTCTCAGCCGGAATGTTGGACCACTCTTACTTTGTAAACTGTTCCAGGTCTCTCTTATTGGATGGGCGCCTTTTCCCAACAGCAATTTTAAGATCTTTCCACAGGTGTTCAATGGGATATAGATATGACATTTTTGGCCACTGCAGAACTCTCCAGCGCTTTGTTGCCATCCATTTCTGGGTGCTTTTTGACATATGTTTGGGGTCATTGTCCTGCTAGAAGACCAAAGATCTCGGATCCAAACCCATCTTTCTGACACTGGGCTGTACAGTGTGACCCAAAATCTGTTGGTAATCCTTAGATTTCATGATGCCTGGCAAACATTAAAGGCACCCAGTGCCAGTGGCAGCAAAATAACCCCAAAAATCATTGAACCTCCACTATATTTGTTGTGCGGTAATAACTCAATTATGAATTATGGTAATAAAAATTATTAAATTATATAATTAAAATTAAATTAAATTATTATGAAAAATTAAAAATTATTAAAATGATTAAAAATATCAAAATTATGACCTGGTGAATTGTAGACAAAGCTAATCAATACAATTCACATCTGAGTCCGACTATTTCCTCAGATATCAACAAGTTATTTTTATGACGGGTTGACATTAACGCTTAAGGATGTGGTTTTGCGATAAACAAATAATACACAGGTATTATAAAAGTATGCAGATTTATTGGTTATAAGATTATAAACATAAATGAGTGAAAACACAATGATATATGCAAATGAATATCAATTAGATATATCAGTAAACATAAGCTTGTTAATTGTAGAACAATACTTGTGAGTAGTTAGTAACTTGTTGCAATAAACAAAAGCTACTAAGTAAGAATATCATTTAAGAAAAAGGTTACATATCACTGTGTTCAGAGGAACCTCATGATATTACGATGGGCAATATCTAACCATAGACATCAATATGGAATGCTAAATACACTCCCCGCCCCTTCTAACCAACTACAAATCACATGACTCCAGGAATGAGCAAAAACATAAGGATGTAAACATGGAAGAATGATTATGATCTAATTCCACCCCATTCTGGACTATTTTCTATACATGACTTTGGTAAGACTATTAAGACAATTAGCAGAGATATATGATCTTGCTCTAAATTTTAGGAAGAAGAACTTGAAACAAGTTCCCTATGTGGGAAATATACTTATAACACTTAGCTTGGTGAGTAGGAATTCTATCCATATGTATAAGCAATTATTTAAAGGGGATTACTCCGCCCCTAGACATCTTATCCCCTATCCAAAGGATAGGGGATAAGATGTCAGATCGCCGGGGTCCCGCTGCTGGGGACCCCGGGGATCGCTGCTGCAGCACCCCGCTATCATTACTGCGCAGAGCGTCACGGCCCCGCCCCTCATGACGTACTGCCCGCCCCCGTCAATACAAGTCTATGGGAGGGTGCATGGCGGTCGTCACGCCCCCTGCCATAGACTTGCATTAAGGGGACGGGCCGTGATGTCATGAGGGGCGGAGCCATGACGTCACGCTGCTCCGGCCCCTGTATCGCCCGTCAAAACGCACAGAGCGAACTCGCTCTGTACTGTAATGATGACGGGGTGCTGCAGCAGCGATCCCCGGGGTCCCCAGCAGCGGGACCCTGGCGATCTGACATCTTATCCCCTATCCTTTGGATAGGGGATAAGATGTCTAGGGGCGGAGTACCCCTTTAATGCTTTGATAGATTATGAGTCTTGATTCTTCCGCAGGTAGAATAAAGTCTCACAATATCCTAAAACTATAATCTCAATATGGAGACAATTAATTGTTTTATTTAATTAATTTATTCGCCAATCTAAATGGTATAATTCCATCCACATTATCCCAATTAGTCTTAATTAAATGGAATGCCATTTTTGCATCTCTTACCAAGTCTATGTAAGAACCTCGCTTCGGCTCTTAGGAACACTGAACGGTCCATCTCATCGTCATGGATAGCCATTGGTCTGGTACCGTGTGATCAGTCCGGCTTGCATGGATCTCACATGGCATTCATGGCTTCCATCCTGTGGACCTCTTTCCTGTGTCTTTGTGTGTTCTTTTCAGCCTACCGTCTTCAGTCCCGTCTAGTTCAGTCAACAGCCTCTGGTTTACCAGACTTTTTAATTAGTTAGACACACCCTCCTAAATTGCAATTCCCCAATGAATGTATGGGTGTGTACATATGGTAATGACTATGACATCACTATACTGCCCAGAATGCATTGAGCATATCACTCATAATGCCTTTCCTGTCAGTTTAATGTCAACTACTCATCCGCTAGGGGGTGCTATTGCATAAACAATTAGCATCATTACCATTAAGGGTTAACTGTCAATAACTGGTCTTAAACCCACATCCCACACTTGACGGATGGAGCCATAATTTAATAGGTGTGACACATATAAGTAATCAAACCATGGTTTCTTCAGACATAGAGTCACCACCTAGACATTCTCAACACAATCAAATTTATGGGAAAGATAATAAATACAATGGATGATTCTCCAACACAGATGTGTGAATGTCTATGTGTCCAGTCAAATGGGTAATTAACTGTTAGTCAGAATAACATTCACACAACCTCTTATCTAAACAACCATAAATACCTAAAAGATAAGAAGTATTCTACTCCCAGACTGGCACTTGAATAGGAGAACTTAGAATACATTGTGGTCTATTTAGAACATACACAAAATGGCCGACATCATGCTATTATGCTAAGAAACATATTAAACATAGTGATTCATTTTTGGGGCATAATTAGCACGACATATTTCACTGTAGTAATGAAGAAAAAAAGAGAGAGTGAAAGGCCCAAGAGGAGGCGCCTTGCGCATTACCCTAATAACGTAGAAAATTAGCCCCACCATGGGGGATAGACAATAGAGTCTATAAAATTGCCGCTCACCTAGAGCGTATGGATATACGCATATAACCTCAATCGTGGTGCTGTAGAACTTGGATCCCGTGGAGTCCCACAGGTCTCAGGAAAACTGGATAGTTATCCTGTGTTGAGATCGGTGTAGGGAGAAGAAAAAAATTACCTTGAAAGTAGGCGCTCAGGTGTCCATGGAAGAAGTCACAACCAAGTAATGGAGGTGAGATGAAGTTGCAATTTCTATCAAGATAAATCATAAAACATAAAATGACGCATTTCAGGGTGTACAAACCCCTTCTTCAGATTCAGCAAATTCATACAATAGCATGTGCAGCATGGCTTTTTATATACACACTAATGAAAAACAAAATGGTGGTCAGTTCAAAAGGTCAGTGGGGCATACACAGTAAGGGAATCAAATACTTTAAATATTTCATGAAAAACATCAAAGTGTGAATAATAGCATTAGGAAACGTCTTTGAGAGATTTGAATGAACTTCGTATATTCATTGGTAACATAGTATGAACAAGGGTGCACATAGCTTGGTCCGCAATTAAAGATTTCATGCGTTCCTCTGCTGGTAAACCAAAGGCACATGTTAGTGATAGTAAGGAATGGTACATTCATTTACACCTATATAGCCATATAGCTACTTCATGTCATAATCTATGTATCTCATTCACAAATCATATCCCCCTTTCTTGTTCCATTTATATGTATTTATATTGGGATATATTTCCTAGGGGAAGCGCCTCACCTTCTATTAGCACACCGCACACTCTGCTCCCTGAATCAGAGATGCACTGCTCGCTCTGCTCCTGTTTCTGTATGCAGAGGCATGGCCCCTAGAGACGCCTCCCTAGTAACCAACACACGGCCCCGTTCCGCTATATTTCACTGTAGGTACTGTGTTCTTTTCTTTGTAGGCCTCATTCTGTTTTCGGTAAACAGTAGAATGATGTGCTTTACCAAAAAGCTCCATCTTGGTCTCATCTGTCCACAAGATGTTTTTTGGCTTACTCAAGTTCATTTTGGCAAAATGTAGTCTTGCTTTTTTATGTCTGTGTGTCAGCAGTGGGGTCCTCCTGAGTCTCCTGCAATAGCGTTGCATTTCATTTAAATGTTGACGGATAGTTCGCGCTGACACTGATGCTCCCTGAGCCTGCAGGACAGCTTGAATATTTTTGGAACTTGTTTGGGGCTGCTTATCCACCATCCAGACTATCCTGCATAGACACCTTTCATCAATTTTTCTCTTCTGTCCACGCCCAGGGAGATTAGCTACAGTGCCATGGGTTGCAAACTTCTTGATAATGTTGTGCACTGTGGACAAAGGCAAATCTAGATCTCTGAAGATGGACTTGTAACCTTGAGATTGTTGATATTTTTCCACAATTTTGGTTCTCAAGTCCTCAGACAGTTTTGTTCTCCTCTTTATCTTGTCAATGCTTAGTGTGGCACACACAGACACACAATGCAAAAACTAAGTGACATTCTCTCCTTTTAATCTGCTTTCAGGTGGGATTTTTATATTGCCCACACCTGTTACTTGCCCCAGGTGAGTTTAAAGGAGCATCATATGCTTGAAACAATCTTATTTATCCACAGTTTTGAAAGGGTGCCAATAATTTTGTCGAGACCATTTTTGGAATATATGTATAGCAAAACATGTGTTACTGCAATCCTTTTCTGTAAGAAATACAGTGACCCCCCGACCTATGAGGGCCCCGACATATGATGAAATCGACATACGATGGCCTCTCAGAGGCCATCGCATGTCGATATCAGCATCGACATATGATGCTTTTTTATGTCGGGGCCATCGCATTAAGTGCTATCCGGCAGCGCCAAATGCTTAAGCTGCTGCCGGATAGCAGCTTAATGTTCCCCGTGTGGTGCGGTAAGTATTACTTACCCCTCCATGATGCTCAGGGGTGCCCTCCGGGTCCAGCGCTGGTCTTCCGGTGTCTTCTCAGCCCTCTCCGATGACGTCAATACGCTGCTGCGCACGCCATCCAATAAGAATGGCATACGCAGCGGCGTAATGACGTCGCTACGCAGGCCCAGTAAGGCCTTGCGGAAGACAGAAGAGGACCGGAGAAGACAGTGGAGGACCGGAGAAGACCAGGAGAGCCCAGCGGAGGCCCGGGATCACCATCGGGAGCGGCGGGGACACCATCTCGAGCGGCGGGGACAGGTGAGTACAGCTTCCTATACTTTACATTGCACGAATCCCTCAACATACGATGAATTCGACAAACGATGGCTCGTTTGGAACGAATTACCATCGTATGTTGAGGGACCACTGTACTTATTTTTCTTGAAAAATTTCAGGGGTGCCAACATTTACGGCCATGACTGTATATAGCTCAATATTATGCTATGGTTAACGTATTGTCATTAACCCCTTAACGACGAAGGACGTAAATGTACGTCCTGGTGATGCGGTACTTAACACACCAGGACGTACATTTATGTCCTAAACATAACCGCGGGCATCGGAGCGATGCCCGGATCATGCGCGCCAGGTCCCAGCTGTTGATCGCAGCCAGGGACCCGCCGGTAATGGCGGACACCCGCGATCCCGCGGATGTCCGCCATTAACCCCTCAGATGCTGTGATCAGTACCGATCACGGCATCTGCAGCATCGCAGTCACATAATTGGATGATCGGATCGCCCACAGCGCTGCCGCGGCGATCCGATCATCCAGCACGGCAGCCGGAGGTCCCCTCACCTGCCTCCGCTGTCTTCTTGGAGTCTTCTGCTCTGATCTGCCTTCCCGCAGACCAGAGTAGAAGATCACCGATAACCCTGATCAGTGCTATGTCCTATACATGGCACTGAACAGGATTAGCAATCAAGTGATTTCTTTAAATAGTCCCCTATGGGGACTATTAAAGTGTAATAATAAAAGTTAAAAAAAGTAAAAAAATAAAGTAAAAAAAATTTGAAAAACCCCCTCCCCCAATAAAAACGTAAATTGCCCCATTTTCCCTATTTCACCCCCAAAAAGTGTTAAAAAAATATTTTATATACATATTTGGTATCGCCGCGTGTGTAAATATATGAACTATTAAAATAAAATGTTAATAATACCGTACGGTAAACGGCGTGAACGTAAAAAAAAAAGTCCAAAATAACAGCTTTTTTATAACATTTTATTAAAAAAAAATTCATAAAAAATGTTTTAAAAGTTTTATATAAGCAAATATGGTATCAATAAAAATTACAGATCATGGTGCAAAAAATGAGCCCTCATGCCGCCACTTATACGGAAAAATGAAAAAGTTATAGGTCTTCAAAATAAGGGGATCTTACGTACTAATTTGGTTAAAAAGTTTGTGATTTTTTTTAAGCGCAACAGTAATAGAAAAGTATGTTATCATGGGTATCATTTTATTCGTATTGACCCAAAGAATAAAGAACACATGTCACTTTTACCATAAATTGTACGGCATTAAAACGAAACCTTCCAAAATTAACTAAATTTTCTTTTCTTTTTAATTTCCCCACAAAAATAGAATTTTTTT
Organism: Hyla sarda; assembly: GCF_029499605.1. Classification (NCBI taxonomy): domain Eukaryota; kingdom Metazoa; phylum Chordata; class Amphibia; order Anura; family Hylidae; genus Hyla; species Hyla sarda. The sequence continues at coordinate 233,974,868 of NC_079189.1, read as the reverse complement.
GGTTGCGCCATACATTTTATGGTAAAGTGAGTGATCGCATTATAACGGACAACTGGTCACGCAAAAAACAAGCCCTCATACTAGTCTGTGGATGAAAATATAAAAGAGTTATGATTTTTTGAAGGCGAGGAGGAAAAAATGAAAACCCAAATGGGCTGCGTCCTTAAGGGGTTAATAGTATTCCTGTTGCTTTAGTCCCTGTCCTTATAAACCCTGTTGTTAGGGGAGTGTGTATGAGGTGAAACATGCTCTAAATCTTCTCCTTATATAGTGTGGTAGTAGTTCAGAGGTCTGAGCAGTTCAGTGCTAGCTCAGGTACAGTTTGGAGAAAGTCTGAAGTGAGTCTGTGAGGTGTTCTGAGGAGGCCTCAAGTCTAATCCTGCAACCTCGCATCTGCTAAAGAATAACCCCTGCACCCAGGGGAATGTCAAGCTTAGAGGTAAGTACTAAAGTCCCGGGGATTCAATTCAAATCAGACAAGTCAGTCATACAAGTCACTAAAATCAAGCATGGGTTGCCATACAGCAAGTCAGACATACACAGCACAATCAACTAGCACAATCAAAGTCCCAGCAAGCTGATAAGCTTCCAAGGTTCGCCCTGCACCTCTCTTTATACCAATCTGATCTGTAACAGATTTCATCATCCTTTCTGCCTCAGTAAAGTCAGTTTTTCTGTAACCTTGCGTCGGAGTACTTATTGCCCCGTGGGTGGGTGGTGAGTCTCCTTAAATGGGCACTCCAGTGGAAAACAATAATTTTTAAATCAACTTGGATTTGCACACACCTGAAGTTTTCACACGAATGAGCACCTCTACACTCTGTGCATAAAAGGTTTTTCCAGTCAGGAAGCTAGTTTATCCGCACAAAGAAGACATATCTGCAGTGCCTGCACCTTTGTCTTTTCAGTATTTTTCTCAATTAATGCTCACAAAAAGTAACACTGCATGCATTTCTAAATGTTTTTAAATGGTAATGATTTCAAGATGACCTATAATAGGAGACTTATCTATGAGCCAGAACAGAGAGCTGCTCAGTACATATTACCTATAGTAGCTGCTACAGGGGAATTTCCTGCCAGCCAGCCTATGTCTATTCTCAGTGAAATATGCTGTTTACTAGAAGGTACTGGCAACTGATTGCCCTAATGGGCACTTTTAGAAAAGTGTTGCTTCTGATGAGACAACCCCTTTAAAGCATTACTTTTATGTAATACAGACAAGTTAAATGTTTTGCTCGGTCTTATTCTGGGTGTTCAAACACCATTAATTGTTCTTGTCATCTGTGGGGGTAAAACATCCAGACCCCAACTGATCAAAACGTTTTACTTCTCTATATAACTTGTCAAAAGTTTTTCCTATAATAGTAACTAGAGATGAGCAAACCGAACCCGTAGAACTAGAGTTTGGTCAGAACTTTGCTAAATGTTTGGTATAGCTATAACTCGGACTTCGGAGGTTTGGTTTGGCAGAACCTGCTAAAATAACATTAGCCACATGACAAAAAGGAAAAGGAAGAAGGATCACATGACCTCAGGGAATACCATAATGTATTTTAAACAGCTCAATCAGGAAGCAGTATAGGGGTGGCGTAAAAGCCACTATAAAAGCCCTTGCACATAGTGGTAGCAGCCATTTTAGGTGTTAGGTGAAGATCTTTGTAAGAGACTCTAAGCAGTGAACAACACAGAAGTAGGATCACATATACATAATAATTGTAGTAAAGCAGCAAAAAGTCAGTTTTAAAATCAGTTTTAATTGGAAGTTAAGTGTGGCAGTTTTGTTTTACACTAATTTTGAAAAAGCTGTGCATAGAGGGTTGTGTGTCACTTTTGGGAATTTTCAAGGATGCCAATCCTGTTGCAGTGCCACAAAATAGGAATATTTTTTATAGCTTGTAATAAATCACTGCTTCTACACTTTCTAGGCACAAAACCCGTTGCTATTCTCAAAAAGGAATAATTTTGGGACCACTTGAAAAATCTTCCTCTCCTTCTGACACCTCTCTGTGCCTACAAACATCGGCAGGCATCTGCCTCTAAAAAGGGACCATTTTAAGACATTGATATTAAAAAGGATGAAAATAAATCTGCTAATACAGTGTGTTTTCACTCAGTTTGTTATTTACCACTGGCCACCATCCCTTTACCAATACCCAAACATGTTGCTGTAACTTTCAAAATAAAGGGGTTATCCGGTGGAAGGGGGGGGGGGGGGGGTTCCTATCTAAGCCCATTGTGTGAGATCTTAAAAAATAAACTCCTGCTTGCCTCCAGTGCTCCCGCGGTGCCTCTCATGTCCTGCTCCAGTGCCCAATGCAATCATCTTCCTGAGCTGCAGCATGATGTTTCAGTCCTGAAAAGCACCCGGGCCCAATTTGTCATACTGCTGATTAGTGAATCATTGGCCAAGGCTGAACATTGCTGTGGCCAATATCTCGCTGAGCTCTAGTATGACATATTAGACCTTGATGGTTCCTGATACGTCACGCTGAGAAACACGATCGCATTGAGGACCAAAGTAGGCCACCAGAGGCATTTTGGGAGCGCTAGAGGTAAGAAGAGGTTTATATTTTCTATATCCCACACAATAGGTATAGTTAGGAAACACCTACCTTCCGCTGGATTGCCCCTTTAACTGTGCCTTAAAACTGTTCAGAATTAATAAATACATATAGGTGACCTATCAGTGCTATACAGGGCTTTGTGTCCTCAGACAGTGTTATACACATGTTTTTGGGCTATTGGTAAAGTACTGGTTCAGGCATAACTTATTCGATCAGAATCAGAACTTTTTTGCCAATGTTTGGCAAACCAGCAGAACCAAACCTTAGAAAAGTTTGCATATGTCTGATAGTAACACTTAAAGTGTGTTCTCCAACTTAACATGTAATAAAGCAATCGGTACACACATTTTTGCATAATTACAGTATCTTCTGGATTCTGTTGAGGTGGTGCCTCATTGACAACTGAACTGTGGTGAGTCTCCTTAAAGGGGCACTCCAGTGGAAAACAATATTTTTTAAATCAACTTGTGCCAGAAAGTTAAACAGATTTGTAAATTACTTCTATTTAAAAATCTTAATCCTTCCAGTACTTATCAGCTCCTGTATACTCCACAGGAAGTTTGTTTCTTGTTTAATTTCTTTTCTGTCTGACCACAGTGTTGCTTTTTGCTGATACCTCTGTCCATTTAAGGAAGTGTCCAGAGCAGGAGAAAATCCCCATAGGAAACCTATCCTGCTCTGGACAGTTCCTAACAAGGACAGGGCATGGGCATTGCCACTAATTTGCTTTTTCTGAGATGTGTGCTCTACATCCTTCCCAGAAACAATTCATTGAGTAGTAAAGGCGTACAGTTTGTCACTGAATGTGTTGGGCTGCCCAGAGATAAGCAGTGCAGAAATACTTCACTGAACAGCGAGACATACTGTGTACTTGGCAGGAGTCCCTGCTCTTGTACATTGGTACAGAACTAGTAGTGATGCTCTATGCAGTGCCGTTTTAAGTCACTAGTGCTTTGCATCTGGCCCAGCAAGTGTATGGGTAAATACAAACGCTGGTGAATCAGTATCGAATCAATGGCTGATTGGTATTAAATCCTCCTTTAAAACTAATTTTGAGAGGAAAGCTCAATTAAATTTTTTACTATGTACCCCTATAAACTACCAAGCACTTCACACAGCTACAGCATACGATCGCAGCTAACATAAGTACTAACATAGGAGTAATTTGTAAATCCACAATATTTTTGGAATGTGGTCAATTTAATGGCCATAACTAGAGATGAGTGAATCGAAGCTGACAAATCCTAATTCGTTACAAATTACATGAAAAATTAGCTTCATTAAACTCCATTTAGTGTGGTCCAGGGCTTCTAAAATGGCGATTCACATGTGAGGACATGGGGCAAGGAATGCTGGGAAGGTGGGAACAAAGGTAGGCGAGATGACCCTGAATAACATGCAGGATGCAGCCTATCAGCAGCCAGTCACCCCTGTGATGTCACAGCCCTCCCTATATAATCGGCAGCCATATTCCAGCTAGTCACTTCATTCATTACACTGCAGAGAGGTAGGATGGACAGCCTGTGTGTGTGTTACACTGAAAAGCTTTTTCCAGCAGCGTTTCACCTCCTAGTCACATCAGTGGTCTGGTGGACAGAACAGTGCGTTTTTCACTGAAAGGAATTTTTTACTGCAGCCATTAACCTCCCAGTCACTTTCTGCAGCATTGTATTACAGAGAGGGGCAGAGAGCTGTATGTTGCCTTATACATTTCAACAAGCTGACTCAGCTTGATTAACCTTAGCAGAGGATGGAGGAATAATTGTTCAGCAATATTCTCTGTCTTTGTTCCACAACAGATGGTCTGCTGGTTATACTAGTCTGTAGATGGTATAATACCCAGCAGTCCATTCCTAATAGTCTGTGAGAAAGTGCAATTTTGGGTTTAGTAGACAGCGACTGTGTGCTGCAGCACTTTTGTGTACTGCTGGTGTTGTGCAAAAATAAGTTTTTTAAGCATACTGTAGCACATTTTTCTGCCCTCAAAAGTGCTTACCACATACCTACATCAAAGTAGTGTACTATTTGGTACCTGTAAATCTGTCAAGGGCCTAGAAACTGTGAAAGTCCAGGCAAAAGTAATCACTGGCTGGTGTTTAACTCCAATACATTTTTCTGCCCTCTTTGTTACACAACAAATGGTCTGCTGGTTATAATAGTCTGTAGACGGTATAATACATACCCAGTAGTCCATTCCTGATTGGTAGGACATACTGGGGTAGACAGGGAGAGTGAGCCCTAAACTGACCCTAAAAACATTCTCCCTGTCTACTTGCCCATCCATCCTAAATGATGGATCGACAACTGGGCGCCGGTCCATTCCTGCACTAAAGTGCAGTGGCGTAAAAACATAATAAATCACAGTCGGTTGCGAGCCAGAACATTACAGGAACATAAAACACTATAAGTACTGGACTCAGATAACTAACGTAAACATATAAAGTTCAAAGGATACAGATCACAGAGTTAGCACAGATGAACACTAAAGACCAATGATAAAGCACATAGGAAACACAATTCAGTGATCATGAACTCTATGATAAGTGAATGAACTAACAAACTCTAAAGATCAGGTCAACCAAACAGGATATAAATATAGGACACTGTTCACACTGGACACAAGACTAGGAAACGGATGAGTCAGGTTAGACTCCATGAACAAACAAGAATTATAAAGTCTATCCCCCAGATAACCTCCAGTAGACAAAAGAATCTTCAATTCCCCAGAGTCCCATATACAAAGTTAACAGAGATCTATTGAAAAACAGTAATAAGCTCAATCCCCCAGATAACCTCCAGTAGACACAGGAATCTTCAATTCCCCAGAATCCACTATATAAAGGTAACAGGGATCTATTGCTACACAAACAGAGAAAATGGATTCAAGAAAACACACAGTGTGAACACTGCTACTTAGCAGAAAGGACATACTAATCCAAAAAAACAAACTAATCAAACACAGATTAAAATCTACTATGAGCATGCTACATAACCATGGCTAAAACCCAGAACATACAAAGTGCATGCCAAAGCAAAATAGTAGATTTAAAACACAAACAAACAAAGAGTTAGCTTAGTCTAGCTTCTGGGCTGGTGACTGACATGGAGTTAGTTGTTGGTGAAATATCTAACTGTTACGCCGAGCGCTCCGGGTCCCCGCTCCTCCCCGGAGCGCTCGCAACATCCTCGCAATCGCAGCGCCCCGGTCAGACCTGCTGACCGGGTGCGCTGCGATACCTCTTCCAGCCGGGATGCGATTCGCGATGCGGGTGGCGCCCGCTCGCGATGCGCACCCCGGCTCCCGTACCTGACTCGCTCTCCGTCGGTCCTGTCCCGGCGCGCGCGGCCCCGCTCCTTAGGGCGCGCGCGCGCCGGGTCTCTACGATTTAAAGGGCCACTGCGCCGCTGATTGGCGCAGTTGGTTTAATTAGTGTATTCACCTGTGCACTTCCCTATATAACCTCACTTTCCCTTCCCTTCCTTGCCGGATCTTGTTGCCATCGTGCCAGTGAAAGCGTTTCCCAGTGTGTTCCTAGCCTGTGTTCCAGACCTCCTGCCGTTGCCCCTGACTACGATCCTTGCTGCCTGCCCCGACCTTCTGCTACGTCCGACCTTGCTCTTGTCTACTCCCTTGTACCGCGCCTATCTTCAGCAGTCAGAGAGGTTGAGCCGTTGCTAGTGGATACGACCTGGTTGCTACCGCCGCTGCAAGACCATCCCGCTTTGCGGCGGGCTCTGGTGAAAACCAGTAGCAGCTTAGAACCGGTCCACTAGCACGGTCCACGCCAATCCCTCTCTGGCACAGAGGATCCACCTCCTGCCAGCCGAATCGTGACAGTAGATCCGGCCATGGATCCCGCTGAAGTTCCACTGCCAGTTGTCGCCGACCTCACCACGGTGGTCGCCCAGCAGTCGCAACAGATAGCGCAACAAGGCCACCAGCTGTCTCAACTGACCGTGATGCTACAGCAGCTACTACCACAGCTTCAGCAATCATCTCCTCCGCCAGCTCCTGCACCTCCTCCGCAGCGAGTGGCCGCTTCCGGCCTACGACTATCCTTGCCGGATAAATTTGATGGGGACTCTAAGTTTTGCCGTGGCTTTCTTTCGCAATGTTCCCTGCACTTGGAGATGATGTCGGACCAGTTTCCTAATGAAAGGTCTAAGGTGGCTTTCGTAGTCAGCCTTCTGTCCGGAAAAGCTCTGTCATGGGCCACACCGCTCTGGGACCGCAATGACCCCATCACTGCCTCTGTACACTCCTTCTTCACGGAGATTCGAAGTGTCTTTGAGGAACCTGCCCGAGCCTCTTCTGCTGAGACTGCCCTGCTGAACCTGGTCCAGGGTAATTCTTCCGTTGGCGAGTACGCCATCCAATTCCGTACTCTTGCTTCCGAATTATCTTGGAATAATGAGGCCCTCTGCGCGACCTTTAAAAAAGGCCTATCCAGCAACATTAAAGATGTTCTGGCCGCACGAGAAATTCCTGCTAACCTGCATTAACTTATTCATCTAGCCACTCGCATTGACATGCGTTTTTCCGAAAGGCGTCAGGAGCTCCGCCAGGATATGGACTTTGTTCGTACGAGGCATTTTTTCTCCCCGGCTCCTCTCTCCTCTGGTCCTCTGCAATCCGTTCCTGTGCCTCCCGCCGTGGAGGCTATGCAAGTTGACCGGTCTCGCTTGACACCTCAAGAGAGGACACGACGCCGCATGGAGAATCTGTGCCTGTACTGTGCCAGTACCGAACACTTCCTGAAGGATTGTCCTATCCGTCCTCCCCGCCTGGAAAGACGTACGCTGACTCCGCACAAAGGGGAGACAGTTCTTGATGTCTACTCTGCTTCTCCACGCCTTACTGTGCCTGTGCGGATATCTTCCTCCATCTTCTCCTTCTCTACTATGGCCTTCTTGGACTCCGGATCTGCAGGAAATTTTATTTTGGCCTCTCTCATCAACAGGTTCAACATCCCGGTGACCAGTCTCGCCAGACCCCTCTACATCAATTGTGTTAACAATCAAAGATTGGACTGTACCGTGCGTTACCGCACGGAACCCCTCCTAATGTGCATCGGACCTCATCGCGAAAAAATTTAGTTTTTGGTCCTCTCCAATTGCACTTCTGAAATTCTCCTTGGATTACCGTGGCTTCATCGCCATTCCCCAACCCTTGATTGGTCCACAGGAGAAATCAAGAGCTGGGGTACTTCTTGTTTCAAGGACTGTCTTAAACCGGTTCCCAGTACTCCCTGCCGTGACCCTGTGGTTCCCCCTGTAACCGGTCTCCCTAAGGCTTATATGGACTATGCTGACGTATTTTGCAAAAAGCAAGCTGAGACTTTACCTCCTCACAGGCCTTATGACTGTCCTATTGACCTCCTCCCGGGCACTACTCCACCCCGGGGCAGAATTTATCCTCTGTCCGCTCCAGAGACTCTTGCTATGTCTGAATACATCCAGGAAAATTTAAAAAAGGGGTTTATCCGCAAATCCTCCTCTCCTGCCGGAGCTGGATTTTTTTTTGTGTCCAAAAAAGATGGCTCCCTGCGTCCTTGCATTGATTACCGCGGACTTAATAAAATCACGGTAAAGAACCGCTACCCTCTACCTCTTATCTCAGAACTCTTTGATCGCCTTCAAGGTGCCCACATCTTTACCAAACTGGACTTAAGAGGTGCTTATAATCTCATCCGCATCAGGGAGGGGGACGAATGGAAGACTGCATTTAACACCAGAGATGGACACTTTGAGTATCTGGTCATGCCCTTTGGCCTGTGCAACGCCCCTGCCGTCTTCCAAGACTTTGTTAATGAAATTTTTCGTGATCTCTTATATTCCTGTGTTGTTGTGTATCTGGACGATATTCTGATTTTTTCTGTCAACTTAGAAGAACACCGCCAGCATGTCCGCATGGTTCTTCAGAGACTTCGAGACAATCAACTTTATGCCAAAATGGAGAAATGTCTGTTTGAATGCCAATCTCTTCCTTTCCTAGGATACTTGGTCTCTGGCCAGGGATTACAAATGGACCCGGATAAACTCTCTGCCGTCTTGGATTGGCCACGCCCCTCCGGACTCCGTGCTATCCAACGTTTTTGGGGTTCGCCAATTATTACAGACAATTTATTCCACACTTTTCCACCATTGTAGCTCCTATCGTGGCTTTAACCAAGAAAAATGCCAATCCCAAGTCCTGGTCTCCCCAAGCGGAAGACGCATTTAAACGGCTCAAGTCTGCCTTTTCTTCTGCTCCCGTGCTCTCCAGACCTGACCCATCTAAACCCTTCCTATTGGAGGTAGATGCCTCCTCAGTGGGAGCTGGAGCGGTCCTTCTACAAAAAAATTCTTCCGGGCATGCTGTTACTTGTGGTTTTTTTTCTAGGACCTTCTCTCCGTCGGAGAGAAACTACTCCATCGGGGATCGAGAACTACTGGCCATTAAATTGGCACTTGAGGAATGGAGACATCTGCTGGAGGGATCAAAATTTCCAGTTATCATTTACACCGATCACAAGAATCTCTCCTATCTCCAGTCTGCCCAACGGCTGAACCCTCGCCAGGCCAGGTGGTCGTTGTTCTTTGCCCGTTTTAACTTTGAAATTCATTTTCGCCCTGCCGACAAGAACATTAGGGCCGATGCCCTCTCTCGTTCCTCGGATGCCTCGGAAGCAGAGGTCTCTCCGCAACACATCATTCCTCCTGACTGTCCGATCTCCACTTCCCCAGCCTCCATCAGGCAAACTCCTCCAGGGAAGACCTTCGTTTCTTCACGCCAACGTCTCGGGATTCTCAGATGGGGTCACTCCTCCCACCTCGCAGGCCATGGGGGCATCAAAAAGTCCCTGCAACTCATCTCTCGTTTCTATTGGTGGCCGACTCTGGAGACGGATGTTGTTGATTTTGTGCGGGCCTGTACTGTCTGTGCCCGGGATAAGACTCCTCGCCAGAAGCCTGCTGGTCTCCTTCATCCTCTGCCTGTCCCCGAACAGCCTTGGTCACTGATTGGTATGGACTTTATTACTGACCTACCCCCATCCCGTGGCAACACTGTTGTTTGGGTGGTCGTTGATCGATTTTCCAAGATGGCACATTTTATTCCTCTCCCTGGTCTTCCTTCAGCGCCTCAGTTGGCGAAACAATTTTTTGTACACATTTTTCGTCTTCACGGTTTGCCCACGCAGATCGTCTCGGATAGAGGCGTCCAATTCGTGTCTAAATTCTGGAGGGCCCTCTGTAAACAGCTCAAGATTAAATTAAACTTCTCTTCTTCTTATCATCCCCAATCCAATGGGCAAGTAGAAAGAATTAACCAGGTCCTGGGTGACTATTTACGGCATTTTGTTTCCTCCCGCCAGGATGACTGGGCAGATCTTCTACCATGGGCCGAATTCTCATACAACTTCAGAGTCTCTGAATCTTCTGCTAAGTCCCCATTTTTCGTGGTGTACGGCCGTCACCCTCTTCCCCCCCCCCTCCCTACTCCCTTGCCCTCTGGTTTGCCCGCTGTGGATGAAGTAACTCGTGATCTTTCCACCATATGGAAAGAGACCCAAAATTCTCTTTTACAGGCTTCATCCCGCATGAAAAGGTTTGCCGATAAGAAAATAAGAACCCCCCCCATTTTTGCTTCCGGAGACAAGGTATGGCTCTCCGCTAAATATGTCCGCTTTCGTGTCCCCAGTTACAAACTGGGACCATGCTATCTTGGTCCTTTCAAAGTCTTGTGCCAGATTAATCCTGTCTCTTACAAACTCCTTCTTCCTCCTTCTCTTCGTATTCCCAATGCCTTCCATGTCTCTCTCCTTAAACCACTCATCATCAACCGTTTCTCTCCCAAACATGTTTCTCCCACTCCTGTTTCCGGTTCTCCTGACATCTTCTCCGTAAAGGAGATACTGGCCTCCAAGTCGGTCAGAGGAAAAAGATTTTTTTTGGTAGATTGGGAGGGCTGTGGTCCTGAAGAGAGATCCTGGGAACCTGAGGACAAAATCCTAGACAAAAGTCTGGTCCTCAGGTTCTCAGGCTCCAAGAAGAGGGGGAGACCCAAGGGGGGGGGGGTACTGTTACGCCGAGCGCTCCGGGTCCCCGCTCCTCCCCGGAGCGCTCGCAACATCCTCGCAATCGCAGCGCCCCGGTCAGACCTGCTGACCGGGTGCGCTGCGATACCTCTTCCAGCCGGGATGCGATTCGCGATGCGGGTGGCGCCCGCTCGCGATGCGCACCCCGGCTCCCGTACCTGACTCGCTCTCCGTCGGTCCTGTCCCGGCGCGCGCGGCCCCGCTCCTTAGGGCGCGCGCGCGCCGGGTCTCTACGATGTAAAGGGCCACTGCGCCGCTGATTGGCGCAGTTGGTTTAATTAGTGTATTCACCTGTGCACTTCCCTATATAACCTCACTTCCCCTTCCCTTCCTTGCCGGATCTTGTTGCCATCGTGCCAGTGAAAGCGTTTCCCAGTGTGTTCCTAGCCTGTGTTCCAGACCTCCTGCCGTTGCCCCTGACTACGATCCTTGCTGCCTGCCCCGACCTTCTGCTACGTCCGACCTTGCTCTTGTCTACTCCCTTGTACCGCGCCTATCTTCAGCAGTCAGAGAGGTTGAGCCGTTGCTAGTGGATACGACCTGGTTGCTACCGCCGCTGCAAGACCATCCCGCTTTGCGGCGGGCTCTGGTGAAAACCAGTAGCAGCTTAGAACCGGTCCACTAGCACGGTCCACGCCAATCCCTCTCTGGCACAGAGGATCCACCTCCTGCCAGCCGAATCGTGACACTAACTCCATGTCAGTCACCAGCCCAGAAGCTAGACTAAGCTGGAGATTTCTAGACACACCTGCACAGCCATTGGGTGAAAGGATAAAAGCATTAACTATTTCCTAGCCAGGAAACATCAACCTGTTCAGACACAACCAAAATCCATTGGCCGTGTCTGAACAGAAACCAAGACAGACATTACACTAGTAGTCTGTGAGAGAGTGCAATTTTGGGTTTAGCACACAGCGATTGTGGGCTGCAGAATTTTTGTGTACTGTTGGTGTTGTGCAAAAATGTTTTTTAAGCGTACTGTAGCGCGTTTTTCTGCCCTAATAAGTGCATACCACATACCTACATCTAAGTAGTGTACTATTTAGTACTTGTTAATCTGTCAAAGGCCTAGATACTGTAAAAGACCAGGCAAAAGTAATCACCGGCTGGTGTTTTACTCCAATACCTTTCTTTAGCGTACTGTAGTGTTCTGCCCTCTTTGTTCCACAACAAATGGTCTGCTGGTTATACTAGTCTGTAGACTGTATAATACATACCCAGCAGTCCATTCCTAATAGTCTGTGAGAGAGGGCAATTTTGGGTTTAGTACACAGCGACTGTGTCCTGCAGCACTTTTGTGTACTGCTGGTGTTGTGCAAAAATATGTTTTTTAGCTCAATTTTCTGCCTTCATAAGTTCATACCACATACCTACATCTAAGTAGTGTAGTGTACTATATTGTACCTGTTAATCTGTCAAGGGCCTAGGTACTGTGAAAGGTCAGGAAAAAGTAATCACCGGCTGGTGTTTTACTCCAATACGTTTTTTTAAGTGTACTGTAGTGCATTTTTCTGCCCTCATAAGTGCATTCCAAATAACTACATCTACGTGGTGTACTTTTTTGTACCTGTGAAACTCTGAAGGGCCTGGATACTGTAAAAGGCCAGGAAAAAGTATTCACTGGCTGGTGTTGTACTCAAATACTTTTTTAAGCGTACTATAGCACGTTTTTCTACCCTCATAAGTGCATACCACATATCTACATCTAAGTAGTTTACTATTTTGTACCTGTTAATCTGTCAAGGGCCTAGATACTGTGAAAGTTCAGGCAAAAGTAATCACCGGCTGGTGTTTTACTCCAATACTTTTTAAGCGTTCTGTAGCGCATTTTTCTGCCCTCATAAGTACATACCACATGCCTACATTTAAGTAGTGTACTATTTTGTACCTGTTAATCTGTCAAGCGCCTAGATACTGTGAAAGGACAGCCAATAGTACACTCCTGCTGCTGTTCTAGACAAATACTGTTTTAAGCATAGTGAATCGTATTTTACTCCCCTCATATACGCACTAAGTATGTCAGGCAGAGAAGTGCGAAGGCAGAGGTGAGACTAAGGGCGAGTGGCAGCAGGAGTCGCAGCAAGAGGCCTGAGCTCCCGGTATCAGCTAGTGGTCGTGTCTCGACAAGCAACCAATCTGCCATCATCGATTGGTTAACACTTGGTCATCCACTTCATCACAAGTGACATCTGATACCCCAAGTCAACAGTCGGGGGGTTCCTCAGACACAACCCTCAGTTGGCATGGCCCAGGAGCAGTCCCTGTCCTCCTATTACCTCTGTCCTATGCTGTTCCCTCCCCTAAAGAAGTATCTTATGCTGTGGGTTCAGCTCCACTATTCAGTGAGGACGAACTAATAGAGGACAGTCAGCAGCTACTGCCCAGCCAAAAATGGAGGAGACATCCGCCACTTTCTCTGCTAGGCGGGCAAGTAGTGATGAGGAGAGTGACATGGGAGGCGGTGTTGCCAGGATTCAGGGTCCTGAATCAGACACTGTTGGGGAACCTGAGGAGGACATCGTAGACACTTGTTGATGATGATGAAGCCGATCACAATTGGGAGCCAGGTGCAGAAGGGCTTCATCATCATCATCATCAGGGGAAGAGGGTTGCAGGTTACCCGTGAGGCAGCAGCTGAGCCAACAAGGTGGTAGCATAGTTGGCAGTCAGCATGGTGGCAAAAGTGAAAATTATGGAGCCAAACCTGCCCAGGGGTGACCACCTGCTTCGCGGCAGCCTACCTTGGGAGGTAGTGGAACAGGGGTTCCTGGAGACGGTGGCAGTAACAGTCAAATAGTGGGAACTGTTGGTGGGAAAATCAGCTACTCGGCAGTGTGGCAGTTTTTCATCAAGCATCCGGAGGAGGTTAACATAGCCACATGCAAGATGTGTCGACAGAAGGTGAAGCGTGGCTAGGGTCCCAGTTTTGGCACCACAGCCCTGCGTCAACATATGCTGCCCCACCATAAACTGGCCTGGGAGAACTGTGGCTCTGATGTAGTTGTCCAGCCTGCTGCATCACTTAATGGCACGCCGCTCCCTCTTTCAGCCAGCCAAGGCTCCACCACCTCAGCCGAAGGGAGAAGGGAGGTGTGTGTCATACCCTCCTTCTGTCGCTCCAGATGCTCCTGCTCCTCCTACTTTTAGTCAGTCATTCCACCAACAATCCATCTGCAAAGCCATGTCCAAGATACAACAATATGCGCCACTCATCCAACGGCGCAGAAGCTGAATGTGCTCCTGTCCAAGTTGCTGGTGCTGCAGTCCCTCCCTTTTCAATAGGTGAACTCTGCACCTTTCAGAGAACTGATGGCTTGTGCCAAGCCAAGGTGAAGAGTGCCAAGCTGTCATTTCTTTGCAAAGAAGGCAGTACCAGCCCTGCACAATTTTGTGGAAACAATCTCACGGCCACATGAGCCCTGTGGGGGCTGAACTAGTAAAGGAGGAGGGGGAGGGGCACAGTGAAGCACAGTTTATGTTTCACCAAATGGGTGGTTTTTCTAGTCACCTGACAGAGAGGAGGAGCAGGAGCAGTCAGGGGAGCTAGAGGGTTATGAAGAAGGCAAGACAGAGGACCCAGACACACTGTGGCAGTATGCAGTGGAGATGGAGGCAGGTAGTCCTTCCGAGTCACTTGCACAAAAGTCACAATGCATGCTCACTTGCTTGCATAGTGACCACCGAATTGTCACCATTCGGCAACGGGATGACTTCTGGCTCTCCACCTTATTGGACCCTTGCTACCGCCTCATAATGGGGGTCTTTTTTTACACCCACTGAGAGGGAGGACAAACTGACCTACTACAGAGTGTTACGCCGAGCGCTCCGGGTCCCCGCTCCTCCCCGGAGCGCTCGCAGCGTTCTCTCATTCGCAGCGCCCCGGTCAGACCTGCTGACCGGGTGCGCTGCGATATTACTCCCAGCCGGGATGCGATTCGCAATGCGGGACGCGCCCGCTCGCGATGCGCATCTCGGCTCCCGTACCTGACCCGTTCCCCGTCTGTGTTGTCCCGGCGCGCGCGGCCCCGCTCCTTAGGGCGCGCGTGCGCCGGGTCTCTGCCATTTAAAGGGCCGCTGCGCCACTGATTGGCGCAGCAGGCCTAATCAGTATTCTCACCTGTGCACTCCCTACTTATACCTCACTTCCCCTGCACTCCCTCGCCGGATCTTGTTGCCATTGTGCCAGTGAAAGCGTTCCCTTGTGTGTTCCTAGCCTGTGTTCCAGACCTCCTGCCGTTGCCCCTGACTACGATCCTTGCTGCCTGCCCTGACCTTCTGCTACGTCCGACCTTGCTCTTGTCTTCTCCCTTGTACCGCGCCTATCTTCAGCAGTCAGAGAGGTTGAGCCGTTGCTGGTGGATACGACCTGGTTGCTACCGCCGCTGCAAGACCATCCCGCTTTGCGGCGGGCTCTGGTGAATACCAGTAGCAACTTAGAACCGGTCCACCAGCACGGTCCACGCCAATCCCTCTCTGGCACAGAGGATCCAACTCCAGCCAGCCGAGTCGTGACAGTAGATCCGGCCACGGATCCCGCTGAAGTCCCACTGCCAGTTGTCGCCGACCTCACCACGGTGGTCGCCCAGCAGTCGCAACAGATAGCGCAACAAGGTCACCAGCTGTCTCAACTGACCGTGATGCTACAGCAGCTATTACCACAGCTCCAGCAACAATCTCCTCCGCCAGCTCCTGCACCTCCTCCGCAGCGAGTGGCCGCTTCCGGCTTACGATTATCCTTGCCGGATAAATTTGATGGGGACTCTAAGTTTTGCCGTGGCTTTCTTTCGCAATGTTCCCTGCACTTGGAGATGATGTCGGACCAGTTTCCAACTGAAAGGTCTAAGGTGGCTTTCGTAGTCAGCCTTCTGTCTGGGAAAGCTCTGTCATGGGCCACACCGCTCTGGGACCGCAATGACCCCGTCACTGCCTCTGTACACTCCTTCTTCACGGAGATCCGAAGTGTCTTTGAGGAACCTGCCCGAGCCTCTTCTGCTGAGACTGCCCTGCTGAACCTGGTCCAGGGTAATTCTTCTGTTGGCGAGTACGCCATCCAATTCCGTACTCTTGCCTCCGAATTATCCTGGAATAATGAGGCCCTCTGCGCGACCTTTAAAAAAGGCCTATCCAGCAACATTAAAGATGTGCTGGCCGCACGAGAAATTCCTGCTAACCTGCATGAACTTATTCATCTTGCCACCCGCATTGACATGCGTTTTTCCGAAAGGCGTCAGGAGCTCCGCCAGGATATGGACTTTGTTCGCACGAGGCGGTTTCTCTCCCCGGCTCCTCTCTCCTCTGGTCCTCTGCAATCCGTTCCTGTGCCTCCCGCCGTGGAGGCTATGCAAGTTGACCGGTCTCGCTTGACACCTCAAGAGAGGACACGACGCTGCATGGAGAACCTATGCCTGTACTGTGCCGGTACCGAACACTTCTTGAAAGATTGTCCTATCCGTCCTCCCCGCCTGGAAAGACGTATGCTGACTCCGCACAAAGATGAGACAGTTCTTGATGTCTACTCTGCTTCTCCACGCCTTACTGTGCCTGTGCGGATATCTTCCTCTACCTTCTCCTTCTCTGCTACGGCCTTCTTGGATTCCGGATCTGCAGGAAATTTTATTTTGGCCTCTCTCATCAACAGGTTCAACATCCCGGTGACCAGTCTCGCCAGACCCCTCTACATCAATTCTGTTAACAATGAAAGATTGGACTGTACCGTGCGTTACCGCACGGAACCTATCCTAATGTGCATCGGACCTCATCACGAAAAAATTGAATTTTTGGTCCTCTCCAACTGCACTTCTGAAATTCTTCTTGGATTACCGTGGCTTCAACGCCATTCCCCAACCCTTGATTGGTCCACAGGAGAAATCAAGAACTGGGGTACTTCTTGTCACAAGGACTGTCTTAAATCGGTGCCCAGTACTCCTTGCCGTGACCCTGTGGTTCCCCCTGTATCCGGTCTTCCTAAGGCTTATATGGACTATTCTGACGTTTTTTGCAAAAAGCAAGCTGAGACTTTGCCTCCTCACAGGCCTTATGACTGTCCTATTGACCTCCTCCCGGGTACTACCCCACCCCGGGGCAGAATCTATCCTCTGTCTGCTCCAGAGACTCTTGCCATGTCGGAGTACATCCAGGAGAATTTAAAAAAGGGGTTTATCCGCAAGTCCTCCTCTCCTGCCGGAGCTGGATTTTTTTTTGTGTCCAAAAAAGATGGCTCCCTACATCCTTGTATTGATTACCGCGGACTTAATAAAATCACGGTAAAAAACCGCTACCCCTTACCTCTTATCTCGGAACTCTTTGATCGCTTACAAGGTGCCCACATCTTTACCAAACTGGACTTAAGAGGTGCTTATAATCTCATCCGCATCAGGGAGGGGGACGAATGGAAGACCGCATTTAACACCAGAGATGGACACTTTGAGTATCTGGTCATGCCCTTTGGCCTATGCAACGCCCCTGCCGTCTTCCAAGACTTTGTTAATGAAATTTTTCGTGATCTCCTATATTTCTGTGTTGTGGTTTATCTGGACGATATTCTGATTTTTTCTGCCAACTTAGAAGAACACCGCCAGCATGTCCGCATGGTTCTTCAGAGACTTCGTGACAATCAACTTTATGCCAAAATGGAGAAATGTCTCTTTGAATGTCAATCTCTTCCTTTCCTAGGATACTTGGTCTCTGGCCAGGGACTACAAATGGACCCAGATAAACTCTCTGCCGTCTTAGATTGGCCACGCCCCTCCGGTTCGCCAATTATTACAGACAGTTTATTCCACACTTTTCCACTATTGTGGCTCCTATCGTGGCTTTAACCAAGAAAAATGCCAATCCCAAGTCCTGGTCCCCCCAAGCGGAAGACGCATTTAAACATCTCAAGTCTGCCTTTTCTTCCGCTCCCGTGCTCTCCAGACCTGACCCATCTAAACCCTTCCTATTGGAGGTAGATGCCTCCTCAGTGGGAGCTGGAGCGGTCCTTCTACAAAAAAATTCTTCCGGGCATGCTGTGACTTGTGGTTTTTTTTCTAGGACCTTCTCCCCGGCGGAGAGAAACTATTCCATCGGGGATCGAGAACTACTGGCCATTAAATTGGCGCTTGAGGAATGGAGGCACCTGCTGGAGGGATCAAAATTTCCAGTTATCATATACACTGATCACAAGAATCTCTCCTACCTCCAGTCTGCCCAACGACTGAACCCTCGCCAGGCTAGGTGGTCGTTGTTCTTTGCCCGTTTTAACTTTGAAATCCATTTTCGCCCTGCTGACAAGAACATTAGGGCCGATGCCCTCTCTCGTTCTTCTGATGCCTCTGAAGTAGAGGTCTCTCCGCAACACATCATTCCTCCGGACTGTCTGATCTCCACTTCTCCAGCTTCCATCAGGCAAACTCCTCCAGGGAAGACCTTCGTTTCTCCACGCCAGCGTCTCGGGATTCTCAAATGGGGACACTCCTCCCACCTCGCAGGCCATGTGGGCATCAAAAAATCCTTGCAACTCATCTCTCGATTTTATTGGTGGCCGACTCTGGAGACTGATGTTATTGATTTCGTGCGGGCCTGTACTGTCTGTGCCCGGGATAAGACTCCTCGCCAGAAGCCTGCTGGTCTCCTTCATCCTCTGCCTGTTCCTGAACAGCCTTGGTCACAGATTGGTATGGACTTTATTACGGACTTGCCCTCATCCCGTGGCAACACAGTTGTTTGGGTGGTCGTTGATCGATTTTCCAAGATGGCACATTTTATTCCTCTTCCTGGTCTTCCTTCAGCGCCTCAGTTGGCAAAGCAATTTTTTGTACACATTTTTCGCCTTCACGGTTTGCCCACGCATATCGTCTCAGATAGAGGCGTCCAATTCGTGTCTAAATTCTGGAGGGCCCTCTGTAAACAGCTCAAGATCAAATTAAACTTCTCTTCTTCTTATCATCCCCAATCCAATGGGCAAGTAGAAAGAGTTAATCAGGTCCTGGGTGACTATTTACGGCATTTTGTTTCCTCCCGCCAGGATGACTGGGCAGATCTTCTACCATGGGCCGAATTCTCATACAACTTCAGAGTCTCCGAATCTTCTGCCAAGTCCCCATTTTTGGTGGTGTACGGCCGTCTCTGGTGAATACCAGTAGCAACTTAGAACCGGTCCACCAGCACGGTCCACGCCAATCCCTCTCTGGCACAGAGGATCCACCTCCAGCCAGCCGAGTCGTGACACAGAGACATCCTCCGTAATCAGTTGGCCGATGCCTTTTGGCGCCATCGTCCATCCTCTTGAAGGTCTGACTTGGGGGGCCCTGTGAGTCTACAGTCGCTGATGAGTAGCTTTCTTCACCCGCATAGTGAAGCAACTCATCAGCAGCAGGTAGACCTGGAGCAGGACCTGAACCAGCAGTTGGTGGCATACCTTGGCATAACCATGCCAACACACCTTGAAGATCCGCTGGACTTCTGGGCAGCCAAATTTGATTTGTGGCTGCAACTAGCAGAGTTTGCCCTGGAAAAGCTATCCTGCCTGGCCAGTAGTGTTCCATCAGAGCGGGTGTTTAGTGTGGCGGGGGCCATAGTCACCCCACGGAGAGCTCGTCTGTCCATGAAAAATGTGGAGAGACTGACCATTGTGAAGCTGAATCAGGCATGGATCAGCCTAGATTTCCATCCACCAATGCCTAATGCATCATAGTAGATTGACCATGGTGCCACACCAACACTTCACAAATATGGATAGTGCCAAACAGATTTAAGGCGCTGCTCCCTAGTTACAAACATTCCTTCCCATCAGACCTTTTTTCACCCACATTCGTCACCAGGTACTGGTATTGCCACCCATTGCACCACTCTGTCACCGGGTCACTTTCAGGACTCCTGATGCTGCTGCTGCCACCTCCAGGCTGTCTCATTCTGCCACTATATGTTCTCTTCATGCTGTCGCCAACTCCAGGCTGTGCCATTCAGCCATTATATGGTCTCCTCATGCTTTCAATGTGCAAGGAATATGGCACTCCCTTCTTATCGGTGCTCAAGTAGGAATCCCAATCCACTTAAATGTAAGTAAATACTTGGCACTCAGATGCAAGATGCAAAAGGGTATTTTTATTAACAGTCCTTACAAAATTGATGTTTCGGTCCTTCCAGGACCTTCCTCAGAATTTAACAGGAGGAGAGAATAGAGACTGCTTCTGTGACTTCGGTCATACTACTCCACATTCAACTTGCACGGCACTTGGCCGTTTTTTCTCTTGTCTCCTCTGCACCAGTCTTGTTAAATTCTGAGGAAGGTCCTGGAAGGACCAAAACGTCAATTTTGTATGGACTGTTAATAAAACTACCCTTTTGCATCTTGCATCTGAGTGCCAAGTATTTACTTACACTCCTCATGCTTCCACCGCCTCAGAAATCCAATGAAACAGCTTGGAGCGATAACAATGAACCATAGCTGATTAAATGAAACATTTGCACTTTCACAGTCATGGAATGCAGGGGCTGGAGCAGGTGGTATCTCGCCTGGCAAAGGACCGCCAGCTCAATGCTCACCAGAATGGTTTATCAAAAAATTTAAATAAATTACAAATTAAATAAAATAAAAATTACATAAAAAAATCTGCCACATCCAGACACTCTGCGGCAGTGATTCTAATAGCGATGCCTGTAATCTGCATGTCATACTGAATATCAGTATTATTTCACTAACACTCCCTATGCATGTTAGGACAAGGCAAAGTGTTCTACACCTATTGAGCCTCTCTGTAGGCCAGAAATAGCTGTTTTTGAAAGCGATTTATCGCAAATAAATTCGGACTGAACCACATTTTCTCAGACAATTCGGCGAATCGGCCGAATTAAATTTTTCAGAAATTCACTCATCTCTAGCCATAACTTTATTTTTTTTCATGGGAAACCAAAATAGTTTTGTATTCTGTTTTTTTTTTTTTTTTTCGTGACATATACAGAATTTGATACATTGCCGATTTTGCAGGTTTTCCTTCTTACAAAGCATGTTCAGGTCTGTAATTTTTATCATAGATGGTCTTCAACTGTGAGAGACGGAATCTAAAACAAAAATCCAGAAAATCACAAATATCACATTGTATGATTAAAAAAAAAAATGTATTTGCATTTTACTGCATGACATAAGTAGTTGATCACCTACCAACCAGTAAGATTTCCGGCTCTCACAGACCTTATATTTTTTCTTTAATAAGAATTCCTCCTGTTCCCCACTCATTACCTGTATAAATGACACCTGTCCACACACTCAATCAAACAGTCTCCAACCTCTCCACAATGGCCAAGACCAGAGAGCTGTGTAAGGACATCAGGGATAAAATTGTAGACCTGCACAAGGCTGGGATGGACTACAGGACAATAGGCAAAGAGCTTGGTGAGAAGGCAACAACTGTTTGTGCAATTATTAAGTTCAAGATGACAGTCAATCTCTCTTGGTCTGGTGCTCAATGCAAGATCTCACCTCGTGGGGATGCGTGAACATAGTAGCTAGGGAGATGCTTTTTATATTTTTGGGTGGTGTTAAATTAGCATTTTGATATGTATTTATTATTAATGTATGTTTATTATTTTTGAACATATTATGTCTCCCATGAGGTCATAAAAGACCTCTGAGGGACATTCACATTTTATTTTTATCTTTTTAGTTTGCAGCTTTCTTTTGGAACTGTAGCATGATGCATCCATAGGATCCAATGAAAACTTTTTACTTGTGTCTCTATGACATGTTGAAAGCTTTTTAAATAACATTAGCACTTTAATGTCCAGAACAATGCAGAGCACATGTACTATGTGTGGCCATTACCAGATTAGGAAACTAAATGAATTTCAAGGCACATCAAAGCCCTTTGTCAGGAAAAAAATACAAAAATGTGATAATTTGGCACATTAGGGGAGATAAATAGGACTACAACAGGATTACATGACCATATTTTTTGTGTGTTTTAGGGACTTTTTAGAAACTTTCGCACCTCGCTTGGCAAGGAGTCATGGCTTACTGGAAAATGTAACATGGCTTAAATGCACCAAAATTTTAGTGCACAACTGTGGAGTAAAGTAAGCCAACTAATAGATAGTGAAAACTTAGAATTGACAATTTAACCCTTTCCCGCCCTAGGATGTATGCAAACGTCCCAGTTGCTAGCTAATTAGCGCAACTGGACATATGTCCTGGCGATATCCTGTTCAGCGCAAGATGCTGCAAGAGATCACTGGTGTGACCCGGTTGTCAATCACAGACAGGGTCCCGCTGCAGCATTAACCCCATACATGCTGTTATCAGTCCTGATCACGGAATCTATGGGGTTGACAGGGGAAGGGGTCTCCCCCTGTTCACCAACAGCAATCCTGCGATGCGATTGTGGGATCCTGTTCATTGCCATGGCAGCAGGAGGCCAGCTGATGGCCTCCTGTCTGCCTAATACAGCAGCATGTGAGGTCCAGCCATAGGCTGGATTGCACAGGCTGCATGTCACTGTATACTGACAGTTATACTGTGCTGCAGTACAGATGTACTGCAGCAAAGTATAACTTGAAAAAAGTCAAAAATTTAAGGTTTTTAAATAAATCAATAAAGTGTAAAAAAATAAAAATAAATGCCCCTTTACCAATAAAACCGTATACTATCAGCCCCCCACCCAAAAAAAAAAAGAAACAAAAAAACGCCCAAACCTATACATAATAGGTATTGCCATGTCCCTAATGACTTGTAAAATAAAAGGATAATGTTATTTATCCTGCACGATGAACGCTGTAAATAAAAAAAGACACAAAAAAAGCAAATTTTGGTCTAAAACATGGAATAAACAAGATCAAAAGGTAGCCTGAATAAAAGGTAGCCCTCACACAATGCGGTTGGACAAAAAATAAAAAAGTTATGGCCAGAAAAAAAAAGGATTTTGTTGAGAAAAGGGAAAAGAACAGAAACAAGCTATATAAATTGGGTATCGCTATAATCGTACTGACCCATAAAATAAAAATAATGTAATTTTTACCATACAGTGAATGCCATAAAAAATTATTTTAAAAAACACCAGAAATTTTCCAAATGTTCTCAATATTTTGGGGTTTTTCACAAAAATGCTGCATGAATCAACAAAGATTTACCACTAATATAAACTACAATATATCACGAAATAACTGTCTCAGAACCGCATTACTAAGTAAAAGCATGTCAAAGGTATTACCACTTAAAAAGGCACATGCCAGATTAGGAAAATTGGGCTTGGTCATTAACCTGTTAATGACCAAGGATGTGAATACACTTGCTTGTGCTGTTAACAGTGTATGGTGTGGGATCCCGACTTAAGTCTGCGCCATACCGGCCGGTCGCCAGCTTATTCTTGTAGCTGGGGGCTGCCGTAAATAGCCAACATGCGCAGCTGGCTATTAACCCTATAGATCGTCGCTGTCAAACCTGACAGTGGCATCTAAAGGGGCCTTTGAACACTCCATGGTGGTCCAGTGGGGTGGTTCGCGCAACGCGATCGCGTGGGGGGGCGTTTGGGTTTGGATGGGGGTCGGCGATCCACTTCTGAGGCAGCTGGACCACATTGATTTATATGAGGAATCTAATGATTCCTCCTAAAAGTCCCCTAAGGGGCTAATAGAGTGTAATTTTTTTTTTATAAAAGTAAAAAAAAAACACCCATTAACCCCTTCCATATTAAAAGTTTAAATCACCCCTTTTCCCAAATTCCATATACAAAATATATAAACATAATAAAAATAAACATATGTGGGTGAGCCCCATACATCCCTGTATATGGAAAAAAAATTAGCACCATACATCCCCGTAAATGGAAAAATAAAAAAGTTACAGGGGTCAGAAAATGAAAATTTTAAACATGTAGTTATAATTTTTTTTAAAGTAGTAAAGTAAAATAAATCCTATATATATTAGGTATCCTTGTAACCGTATGGACCTACAGAATAAAGATATGGTGTCATTTTTACGAAAAGTGGATTGTGTAGAATCGGAAGCCCCCAAAAGTTACAAAATGGCTTTTTTTTAAAATTTTGCTCCACAAATATTTTTTTTATGATTTCGCTGTGAATTCTATGGTGAAATGATTAATGCCATTACAAAGTATAATTAGTTGGGCAAAAGATAAGCCCTCATATGGGTCTGTAGGTTCAAAATTGAAATCGTTCTGATTTTTAGAAGGTGAGGTGGAAAATACGAAAGTGCAAAAATGAGAAAACCTGGGGTCCTTAAGGGGTTAAAGGGGTATTCCAGGGAAAAAAACTTTATATATATATATATATATATATATATATATATATATATATATATATATATCAACTGGCTCCAGAAAGTTAAGCAGATTTGTAAATTACTATTAAAAAACCTTAATCCTTCCAATAATTATCAGCTACTGAAGTTGAGTTGTTCTTTTCTGTCTGACAACAGGGCTCTCTGCTGAAATCTCTGCTTGTCTCGGGAAATGCAGAGTAGAATAGGTTTGCTATGAGGATTTGCTTCTACTCTGGACAGTTCCCAAGACACGTGTCATCAGAGAGCACTTAGACAGAAAAGAACAACTCAGCTTCAGTAGCTCATAAATACTGAAAGGATTGAGATTTTTTAATAGAAGTAATTTACAAATCTGTTTAACTTTCTGGAGCCAGTTGATATATTTAAAAAAGTTTTTCCTGGATAATCCCTTTAAGGTAAAAAATAGGCAGCCTCCCTAAGGGTGCGTTCACACTGAGTAATTCAAGAGGAATTTATTCAAGTAATTCCTCTTGAATTCTCTGCTCCAAATGAATGAACATTTTTCTCTGCCCATTGACTTTAATGTTTCTTCTGCTGTCCACTGCAGAAATTCCGCTTGCAGAATTCTGATGCTGAATTCCTTTCTACTTAAAGAAAGAACATGTTATTCTTTAAACGGAATCCGTGAGCAGAATCTAATAGTAGTCAATGGTAAAAAAAAATCACATCGACATTGCATCAAGCAGAATTCAAGAGGAATCCAGAAAATTAGAATTGAATAGCCTCCTCCTTCATTCCTCTTTATTTCTGTGTGGAAATTCCACTCGAATTCCACTCCAATTTCACTTGAATTCCGCTTGAAGGATAAAATGACAGAAGGCAACAATTTCATGACCGAAATTATTCCTTGTAAATTCCTCTTGTATTCCCCAGTGTGATTACACCCCAATGGGTTAAAAGTGCCCACATTTAAAACAGTCTGATCAATTTTATAAATCTGGATAACTGTTTGTTAACATTGTATTGCCATTGAGATATTCATTTTAGAATTAACATGAATATTCAATTAGATAAATGTCAAAAAATGGATAGGCAGTTCAAAAATGCATAGTTATATTTCTATAGATATGTCAAAAGTTTTGATTGGTTGGGGCCTGGGTGTTCAGACCCTAACCTCTTTTTTCCAACCTTACCTTGCAGATGTGTACAGACTACATAGGGAATATGTTGCTTTTGTCAAATACAATAAATTGTAATAGTAAATCTATAGGGTCTGAGGTAGATCTTCAACAGCAGAAAGTCCATTGCCGAATATCTGCTGCCGACAGCCCGTCCCTTAGTGTGTAAGCACTAGACTGGTTTATAGACTGGTTTATATAACCCCACTTATTATATCAACAACCACAGACAAACTTTTTGTACTAGAATAAAGTTTTGTGTATTTATGCAAGAAAGTTTTTGTTTCGGACAGGTATTTTTCCATGGTATTTACTATTATTTCTTGTATTTGGTGATTTTCCTTATGTTTTTCTACATATGTTCTCAGCTGTCAGGTTTTCCAGAGCTGAAATACACATCCTTTTTATGTGTAAGCATTAATAAATTTGTAGGTTTCTTTTGAAAATGTAGCTTTTTTAGATACGCCCATTTTTCCTGATGGTCACGCCCCTTTGTAGGGTTTTCTAAGTAAAGTGGAGAGTTAGTAGGGTTTTTTGGCTTTTTGACGGAAATTTTGGCACACAAAAAAAACACGTGACACAAAAACCCCTAAAAATCGACTTGAAAAAGCCTTAGTAAATAAGGTCCATGAAGTACATGCATTAAACTCTAAAATACCGTCATTCACTCTAAAAATGGCAATGTGACATATTCAAAATGTATTGTTTATATTGTTCAGTTGACAGTCCCATTGTTAGTGCTTTGGTTTCATACACCTTCTTGGAGCGTTCCACCATCCCGCAATAGCATCTTAGCTTCACCATGCTTGTAATTTGTCGCTAATCAGCTGTCAGTGCTGCAGCAATGATGAGAGGTTCATCTCTTGCTGAGGGTAATAGCCTTAAAAGTCACAGAGTCAATGTCAATGGGATCGCTCCAATTCAATCAGAGAGCTGAATGAGGGATGGCACCTGCTGACATTAGCACTCATTTTGAGCTCAAGCATCTGGGCCCTAGTAAATAACCATCAATGGGTGGGTCCGGGGGACAGGTCATTAGCTCCACGAAAAATAAATATCGCATCCCTTGATGGCTGCAAGTAATTTAGCTCAGACGAGGAAATTTCACCCTAGATTAAGTATGATGAGCCAATATCAGTCAGAGGAGGCCAAACAGTGAGAGCTTGATGAGATAGAGGAATATTTATATGCAGCTGGCTGAATGCAAGATGAGCTTAAAAGAAGGGGTAGTTATGGTTTGCATTTTTCCATGTGTGGACAGCATGCAACTATTATTTTGTATTGTGCACTTCAAAATATTTATGAGCATGTTACTTGTTTGGCCAGCGTCTAATACAGAGAAATGTCGGCTGATAAAGCAATGGGTTTGCATAAATCAGCCTGCCAATGTCTGCCTGCAGGGTTGCTTCAGCCAGGCCCCCTGCCTAGGAAAACAAAATGTTGCTTAATTGTTTTGGAGGACTCTAAGGCCTTCCTCCCATTTGTTAGTAAAATGCACTCCTGTGTATGGAAGTGCTGCGTGACACTTACATGTGTCTGTTATTTGTTTTCTTACGCAGTCCATCAAATCCCTGGTGTCAGTATCATTGCTTTATGTGATTATAATGGAACCGTTACCTTATCCATAAAAAGCCTTGCAGCTCATCTTTATTTCATCATCTAAATCGGCAGGGGGGTTGTCCTCTGTTGTATGTATAAAGGCAAGAAAGGGACTGTCCAACTCTGGACTTCACATTTTAATCTAAGCATATGCTACTGTATAGCTCCCAGTCTCTTACAAAAGGAAGAAAAAAAAATACACAGGGAATGTACACGATTGTGGCATTCAAGAGTTTTTCTTAATCTGAAATAAGTTGAAGAGAAATAATACATTATCAAAGAAAACAGAATTTAAACACCAGAAACATTCTTAAAATAGTATGCAAATAAAACACTAATTATAAAACATTTAAATAACATAATAAAATGGTAATTATAACATAATATGTAGTCATAAATAGTACTGTAGCATGTGACATTTGCTTGTATACATTAGTGGATTATAGCCTCTTGTTATAGTAAAGGAGTATTCCAGATTTTTTTATTTTATTTGACTATGCTACAGGGGCTGTAAAGTTAGTGTAGTTTATAATATAGTGCCTGTACCTGTGTGTGATGGTGGTCTCGCAATTCTTATGTGATCTTTGCTACAAGGTTTATTTTTAACAGAATACAAAATGAGTCTCGTCTCAGGTATGTTAGGTGTATACTAATAGTAAAAAAAATGAAAACAACATTTTCAATCTCTGAGGGCAATGGCTGGAGGCAATGTATGTGAGGGGGCAATGGCTGGGGCAATATTGGGAGTGGGCAATGGCTGGGCAATGATTGTAAGTGGACAATGGCTGAGGGCAATGTATGTGAGAAGGCAATGGCTTGAGACAATTAATGTAAGGAGGCAATGGCTGGGGACCATGAATGTGAGGGGAAAATGGCTGGGGGCAATGTGAGGAGGAAATGGCCGGGAGCAATATGTGAGGGTACATGGCTGGGGACAATGTGAGGGGGATGTGGCTGGGGTTAATGTGAAGGGACATGACTGGGGGTAATATGAAGGAATATTAAGGTAATGTGAGGGGGTATGCTATATGTGGCAAAAAGTGGGCACTATTAGGGTATGTTCACATGGTGAGAATTCGGCACGGAGATCCCGCAGCAGCAGAATCCCATTGATAATGGGATTCTGCTCCGCTGTTCACACTGCGGAATTTCCACAGCAGATGTTCCTGCTACAGAAATCCCAATTCCAGAGTCCGCAGAAAGAATAGACATGTCTATTATTTTTGTGGAGTCAGCAAGAAAATGCATTGTTGTCTATGAAACATTGCATTTCCGAGTGGTCCTAGTGCCGGCATATTCTGCCGGCGATCCACTGTTGGGGGGTCGTCCACAATCCCTTACTGTGTGGAGCAATATGCATGGGTAGTTTGTATAGAGATGAAAACAGAGCTGCATCGAGGGGTCTAAAATGTTTGTGTGAAACATTCTGCATAGGCGAGTCATGGCTTAAGAATTAATGATGGTCTGCACCAGATGAAGAAGAAAAAATAAAGTAACTGATTCCTATCAGAGAAGATCAGGGCCAGATTAAGGCTGCCTGGAAGACGGAGCACTTCATTATGATGCATTCCCCCCCGACAGTCCCCCTTCCCTTCCACTGAGTGGAACAGGAATCAGGCCCCCGTTAAAATAAAATGGCTGCATGGTCTAAAATCACTTCAGTTCAAGTCACTCTTTCCAGCTGTTGCAAAGCTACAACGCCCATTATGTCTGGAGAGCTTCAGGCGTTATAGGAGTTGTAGTTTTGTAACAGCTGGAGCCTCAAATTGGGGAACAGTGTCATCCATTATTACTGCAAAACTTAGAAGTGACGAGAGATCTAATGGGACAGTCAGGAGATACACAAACATAAAATGACTCACAAGAGACGTCTTCTCTGTTGTCTTTCCTTTTCTTCTTCATCTGATCCAGACGCCATGTCTTCTTCCAGCTCCATCTTCCCCTGTAAAGTTCGACGCCTGGACATCTCTGGTTCCTCACTTTGCCAGCCGATCCTCATCCTCTGTATAAAGACAACAATCATTCTAACCCTTCAAGAGACTGTGCTTCCTAAATATAATACTGCCAAACCCTGTGTACCCTGTATATTATACTGCCAAACATCATGCCCTCTAAAAATAATACTGCCACACACTGTGTCTTCCGTAGTGTGCACAGAGCAGCAGCATCCCATTGAAAACAAGCAAAATTCTGCTGGCGGAAGTTCGTAGTGGGGACGAGCCCTAATTCCCCCAGAACTCTCTGCCCCCCAGACCCCTAAGGCTAGGTTTCCCCTTTTTCGTACCTGCAAAAACACATAAAAACTGCTACTGCTTTTTCCTGTGTTATGGTAATTTTTTGGCATTTTTTTCTTGTGCTTTTGCCTTCTCTGGAAACTAAGCCTTAGTCCTCCCCTTGTCCTTAAAGGGGTACTCCACCCCTAGACATCTTATCCCCTATCCAAAGGATAGGGGATAAGATGTCTGATTACGGGGGTCCCGCCGCTGGGGACCCCCACAATACAGCACCCACCTGTATCTGCTTCCGGTAGCGCTGGAGGTTCTGGCTCCAGACCACAGGAATGGAAAACCATGATGTCACGACTCTGCCCCCGTGTGACGTCATGCCCCGCCCCCTCAATGCAAGTCTATGGGATGGGGCATGACAGTTCCCCCACAGTAGGTTGCAGTTTACTCGCTTTAGGTTGTAGTCCCCCCACATTACGTTGGCAGTGTCCCCCACAGACATACAGCCTCCGGCCATATACAGTGTTTGGCTGGAGACTGTATGTCTGTTTACTGCCCCACTTCAGTGCTCCGACCACCGCCCCTCTGCTCCGGGGTCATGATCTACTGCTATGGCCTAGGGGCCATGGCAGTAGGTCCCGGGACCGGAGGAGTGTTGATTGGAGCACTGAAGATGACGTGTATGTAACTTACCATGCATGCATCCTCGTTGCTCCGCTCCTAAGCACGCACGGGACGTTAGTGATGTCCCTGCGTGCGCCACCTCCTGGCGGCCCCTGCGTTTTTAAAGTTAACGCGGGGCCACAGAAAGGGTCCTTGTGTCCTTGTGTCCCTAAAAAAGATCTTTCAGGAAACAGGGATGTCCTGCTGAATGTGAGGGGGGAGGGGAAATGACAGTATTTATCTGCGTATAACACGCACTGGGATATAACACGTACCCTCATTTTCACAGGAAAATTTGAGGGGAAATAAATAAATGTAAAATAAATGACTTGGAAACTCTGAACTATATGCCTCATCATTCCCCCAACTTTGATTCCCTTGATCCTCAGTTTGCCCCCCCCTCCTTCCTCCCCCTTTTATCAGCCCATGTGCCATATTTACCCCCCGCCTCCTTTCCCATGTTTTCCCCTGCTCATCATTCCCCCCTGCTCATCATTCCACCCCCCTGCTCATCATTCCACCCCCCTGCTCATCATTCCACCCCCTGCTCATCATTCCACCCCCCTGCTCATCATTCCACCCCCCTGCTCATCATTACCCCCCTGCTCATCATTACCCCCCCTTCTCATCATTACTCCCCCTGCTCATCATTACCCCCCTGCTCATCATATCCCCCCCTGCTCGTCATTACCCCCCCCTCTGCCTCATCATCCTCCCCCACTCGGCTCCTCTGCTCGGCGTCAGGGACGTCACTTCTCATTTCCTGCATCGCTGGGGTGTAATGAAGAAAACTGTGCCCTGTAGCGGCCGTGGCTGCAGGAAATCATGAATGACGTCCCTGACGCCATGCAGAGGAGCCGCAGGAGACGTCACTCGTCACAGCCCACAAGACCGGCGCATTACCTGAGCCTGCCGAGTGAGGCCAGGTAAGGAAATATGAAAAATAGGAAAAGCAGGAGGAGTCCGGGCCCACAGGAGCCGCCACTGGTCACTGTTTTAAAGTGGCCGCAGCCGGGCTACGTACTGATCTTTAACAAGCAGCTGCGCCCCCCCCCCGATCTGCTACTGAATGAGCAGCCCGCAGGGATGTCCCGAATGTGACGGGGCCCCCTGCGGGCATGGGGCCCGGAGCAGGTACTCCATGAGCGCCAATGATGATCCGGCCCTGGAGAATATGTCACCTGTGGGTCAGTATATGTAACTGTAATCACTTATATGGTCTGCAGAGCCTTTTCTAGAATTGGTATCTACTTCTGTATAGTCACTTTATGTGGGAATATTGATCTCTGCTTAGTACATTTTATTCAGTTACACTATAGTACAAAAAAAAAAGTAGTGACCTGGGGGCGGGTGGCAAAAATCGTTGCACCAGCCCTGCAGCCTACACCCATAGCGATCCGCTGGAGTGATAAACTAGGGTCTCCTAAGTGGCGTTAACTGACACATTAATGAAGGGGAGGCATTGCACAATCATGCTGCACTGACTTGATCCGATTTTAAGGTTTCATGTGGCTAAAAAAAATATGCTTTCTAGCTAGCTTTTATAACATTGACACCCCTCCCACATTTCACAGCTAAGTGCTTTAAAAAGGTGATCTTTTGCAGATCTGAAAGGAGTACTGTGGTGCCATACAACTTATCCCATATCCAAAGGATGTCTTATTGCGGGAGGTCCCACTGTTGGGACCACCTGTGATTTCCTGCAGTGCACCCTGGCTCTCCCCAGGAACAAAGCATGTCGAAAGGCCCCTTCATGTATCTGTATGGGAGAATCGGTGATACAGCATTTGGATATCTCCAGCTCTCCCATAGAGATACATGGATGAAGCATGTTAGACACCTGCTGCTTTGATTTGCATAACCTATCAGCTTGTTCTTCTTAGTGTTGCAATTTAGTTATTGAAGAATATATACACACTCATTGACAAAAAATGTTACTAAGAAGAAATTAAATAAAACTCTACATGTGTAAATGTAATAATGATTTAAGTAAGTGATTTCAAAGGATATGTTTATTGAGGATAAGTGTCAAGTTGAAAGGAGGCCACCTCTAACCAGGATACAAGATGAGATACGGTTGTGCATGGAGGTATAGAGGTTCTATATGGCAATCTGCAGCACATTTACCCACAGTCAGGGCCGCCGACAGTCATTCCCTACACTGGGGCTGCTGCTCGGGCCGGTGGCTGTCACATAAAGGGGAAAGAGAGGCTGAATTTACCTCTCTGCTCGTGGCCACTGTCCCTTTTAAGGGAGAAGTGCCTGTCAGGACATAGAGAAGGCAAAGTGCCTCACGCAGGCAGGTCCAGTACACGTGACATCATCATACAATGTGACGTGCAGCACGGGTCCGGAGCACAGCACAGAAAGTGGAGCAGCGAGGAAAATATACTGCCCGGCTCTGAAACAGTAAGTAGGCTACGTCAATGAGCCTCTGTGCTCCACTGCCCCTACAGCCCATAGCAGATGTTCTCACCCGACCCATACTAGGGGAGTAGTGGAGCACAGAAGCTGGGGAATACAACTATGGAGGCACAGAGAGGGGGCTAAAACTTGGGGCACATAGAGGGGGGCTAAAACTATGGGGTCAAAGAGAGGATACCTATAACTATAGGGGCACAGAGATGGGGGCTACAACTATGGGGGCACATAGAGGGGGCTAAAACTGGGGGCACACAGAGGGTGACTACAACTATGGGGTCAAAGAGAGGTCACCTAAAACTTTGGGGGCACAGACAGATGGCCTACAACTATGGGAGCACAGAGAAGGGGGGGCTACAACTATGGGATAGAGAGAGGAGGCCTACAACTATGTGGGCAGAGAGGGTGGAAACTACTACTATGAGGGCACAGAGAGGGGGCCTACAACTATGGGGTACAGAGAGGAGGCCTACAACTATGTGGACAGCGAGAGTGGAATCTACTACTATGATGGCACAAGAGAGGCCCTAAAACTATGAGGTACAGAGAGGAGGCCTCAACTATGTGGACAGAAAGAGTGGAATCTACAACTATGGGGGCACAGAGAGTGGGGCCTACAACTATGGGGGCACAGAGAGTGAGGCCTAAAACTATAACTATGGGGGCACAGTGAAAGGGGGGGGGCTACAACAATGAGGGCACAGAGAAGGGGGCCTACAACTATGGGGGGACATAGAGTGGGGCTTACAAATGTGGGAGAACAGAGTAGAGCCTACAACTATGGGTGCACAGTGAAAGGGGGGCCCACAACTATGGGGGCACCAAGAAGTTGGCCTACAACTATGGGGGCACAGAGAGTGGGGCCTACAACTATGGGGGCACAGAAAGTGGAGCCGACAAATTATGGGGGCACAGTGAAAGGGGGGCCTACAACTATGGGGGCACAGAAGGGGGCCTAAAACTATGGAGGCACAAAACGGGCACTATTACTGTGTGAGGCAATACAAACGAGGGGGTTTGTAAAGAGGTGTGCATTTTGCTTGAAGAAGGAGCCTAAAATGCTTGTCTTTCTGCTCTGACAGGTTTTGTGGAAACAGTTCTTAGCCGGGAGATATATTCATGATGGCCAGATAATTTGAAAAGAAAGGAAAATGAACGACTCAAATCAGAGAAGACCCCCCCCCCCTTTTATTCACTTAGTGAAGATGTTAACTGTAAGTCCCTTTATGTAATTGTAATCACCTTTACAGTCTGCAGAGAACTTGAGTACAGCTGGAATCTACCTCTTTTGCTACCATGTGGGAATATTTGCAAATTTTAAACACTTGCACAGTAACCATCTGTGGTATATTAGATTATAGCAGAGTGAAGTGCAGTAAAACACTGTGTTACATTGTTTTACTGCACTTCACTCTGCTATAATCTAATTAGAAAATAATATTGGGGGCAGGCTGTGGTGGAGACTCGGGGAGAGACATTCGGGGCCCAGGCCTTAAGCTGTGTAAGGGGCCCCAAAATTCCTGATAACATCTCTGCCCACAGATGTTACAGCTGGACTGGTAAATCCTGCACAAAGCTGCCGTCCCAGTTGGTTTCATAAAAGCTGATTTACCAAACGGGCAAGCCAAGGAAGTGATGCAACTGATGGATGACATTCCTGGGGAACCCTTGCTGGGTGTGGCAAGCATTATCGTGCTGAAAAGTGTTAGTTGGAAGTCCTGACATCAGGAAGGCACAGAGAACTTGGTGGGCGATATAGTTGTTGAGAACCCTAGGACACCAGGTCCTATTCTGATAAATAGAAGTCATGAATAAGACGTGTTCAATAATGTACGACTGTCTCACCAGTTGTACCACCCAGTGTGCTCTCTGTGTGTCCCTAGGTGGGCTGTCACATTGGAACATATGGTCATAATGGTCTTTGACAGTTGCACATAAACTCAAATATGGCTCCTTAAGAAATCTATGGGACCATATTGTCTGATCTGTTAAAAAATTAAATAAAAAAAACACAATGTGACCATTGTGTCACTGTTAATGTAGTATATTTATTTTAGCATCAAACATTAACTTTTGGAGGAAAAAAAAAGCCGTCACGCCCCCTCCCATAGACTTAAATTGAGGAGGCGGGGTGTGACGTCACACAGGGACGGAGTCGTGATGTCACGATCTTCCGTCCCCGTGGTCGGGAGGAATTAGCCTGAGATCCTCCAGCGCTTCCGGAAGCAGTTACAGGTGGGTGCTGCTTGCTATATTGCGGGGGTCCCCAGCGGCGGGACACCGGCGATCGGACATGTTATCACCTATCCTTTGGATAGGGGATACGATGTCTAGGGGCGGAGAACCCCTTTAACAAAAACAAGTCCCCTCACAAAGTCAAATAGTACGAGACATCAACAGTGTGTGGGGAATTTAGCCAGGGTGGCCAGGATTATAATTATTTTAACATTAAATAAGCTTAGACAATAGACTAGATAGGTAAGAGTATGGCTTACAAATATGTGATATCATTTTCTTTTTAACGTGGTCCATGTAGGTTCGCTCACTTGTATAGTAAATTGGACAAATGCTTTTTTTTCCTACAAAACACATTGCAGGGGAAAAAAATTCTTGTTAGATAAAGAATCATTATACTGGGATCAGGAAATGCACCAGAGCTCATCATTTTAATCAGTTGGGATCTGAACAAAAGTGCTTTTACTGGATAAAATATCAATAAAACCAATGTTCTGCAGCACATAAAATTGTGTCTTGGAGAATTAAAATCAGTAATGCTGTGGGTTATTTTTTTTTTTGCTTTTTAGATCGTAATAGAGTCCTTTAGAGTTTTTATTCCCCAAAGAATAAATGTCCCTAGGTTCACTTACTGGCTATCCTGTAAAATCTAACAAAGAAAACAATGAACAACTGCTTAATATTAGATCTGCTTTTATTTGTAGGATGATAGTATTAAGAATGCCTCAGTCATTGCATATCAGAGCAAAAAGCAATTTATTTTCAATCGGACCACAGTGCTCTCTGCTGACACCTCTGTCCATGTCAGGAACTGTCCAGAGCAGGATAGGTTTGCTATGGGAATTTGCTCCTGCTCTGGACAGTTCCTGAGTGACGTGGACAGAGGTGTCATTAGAGAGTACTGTGTTCAGACAGGAAATAAATTCAAAAGAAAAGAACTTCCTCTGTAGCATACAGCAGCTGATAAGTACTGGAAGGATTAAGAATTTTTAATAGAAGTAATTTACAAATCTTTTTAACTTTCTGGCACCAATTGATAAAAAAAAAAAAAGAGTACCCCTTTAACCCCTTAACGACCCGGGGTTTTTTCCGTTTTTGCATTTTCGTTTTTTCCTCCTTACCTTTAAAAAATCATAACTCTTGCAGTTTTGCACCTAAAAATCCATATGATGGCTTATTTTTGCGCCACCAATTCTACTTTGTAATGACGTCTACACAGTAAATTTTTCGGTAAAAATGACACCTTCTCTTTATTCTGTAGGTCCATACGATTAAAATGATACCCTACTTATATAGGTTTGATTTTGTCGTACTTCTGGGAAAAATCATAACTACATGCAGGAAAATACGTTTTAAATTGTCATCTTCTTACCCATATAACGTTTTTATTTTTCCGCTTATGGGGCGGTATGGGAGCTAATTTTTTGCACCGTGATCTGAAGTTTTTAGCGATACCATTTTTGTATTGATAGGACTTATTGACCAAAAATACACTATTTTGGACTTTGGAATTTTTTGCGCGTACGCAATTGACCATGCGGTTTAATTAACAATATATTTTTTATAATTCGGACATTTCTGCACTCAGCGATACCACATATGTTTATTTTTATTTACACTGTTTTTTTTTTTTAATGGGAAAAGGGGGGTGATTCAAACTTTTATTAGGGAAGGGGTTAAATGATCTTTATTCACTTTTTTTGCAATGTTATAGCCTCCCATAGGGAGATAAAACACTGCACACACACACTGATCTTTTACATTGATCTCATAGGAAACCATTGATCAATGATTCTGCCGCTTGACTGCTCATGCCTGGATCTCAGGCACTGATCTGTCATTCGGCGATTGGACACCAGGAGGCAAGGTAAGGGACCCTCTTGCTGATCCACAGCTGTTCGGGATGCCGCGATTTCGCCACAGACATCCCGAACAGCCCCCTGAGCTAACTGGCAATGATGAGCTAACCTGCGTTATAGAACGGGAGCGGACTCATGACGTACCGGTATGTCATGGGTCCTTAAGGGGTTAAGGACTCAGTCCTTTTTTACCTTAAGGACTCAGCCCTTTTTTGCACATCTGACTACTGTCACTTTAAGCATTAATAACTCTTAGTTGCTTTTACTTTTCATTCTGATTCCGAGAAAGTTTTTTCGTGACTTTGTACTACTTGTTGGTGGTAAACTTTTGTCGATACTTGCATAATTTCTTGGTGAAAAATTCAAAAATTTGATCAAAGATGTGAAAATTTTGCATTTTTTTTACTTTGAAACTCTCTGCTTAACCTGCTAAGGACCAAGGGCGTAAACTTACGCCCCTAGTCCCGCTCCCGTGATATAACGCGGGGTTACACAGTAACCCCCCATCATATCACAGCGGGCCCAGCGTCATAGTGAAGCCGGGACCTGCCGCTAATAGCGCGTGGCACTGATCGTGGTGCCGCGCCCTAATAACCCTTTAGCCGCGTGCTCAAAGCTGAGCCGCGCAGCTAAAAGTGAAAGTGAAAGTTGCCGGTTAGCTCAGGGAGCTGTTCGGGATCGCTGCGGTATAATTGCGGTATCCTGAACAGCTGTACTTCAGGAGGAGGGTCTCTTACCTTCCTTCCTGCAGTCTGATCGCCGAATGAATGCTTCAAGCCTAAGATCCAGGCTTGAGCATTCAATCGCCGAAAACACTGATTGATGCATTCCTATGGAGATGCATCAATCAATGGTAAAGATCAGTACATGCAATGTTATAGCCCCCCCTGGGGGCTATAATATGGCATAAGAAAAGTGTAAAAAAATCATTAAGCCTTTCAATGATCCCTTACCCTAATAAAAGTTTGAATCACCTGGCATTTCCAAGAATAAAAAAAAAACTGTATAAATAAAAATAAAAATAAACATATGTGGTATCGCTGCGTGCGGAAATGTCCGAATTATAAAAATATACTGCTTTTTCAACCGCACGTTCAATGGCGTACGCGCCAAAAAAATTCCAAAGTCCAAAATAGCATATTTTTGGTCACTTTTTATATCATGAAAAGATGATTAACAAGCGATCAAAAAGTCCGATCAATGCAAAAATGATACCAACAAAAACTTCAGATTATGCCGCAAACAATGAGCCCTCATAGCCCCCTGAGCATGGAAAAATAAAAAAGTTATAGGGCTCAGAAAATGACAATTTTAAACATATACATTTTCCTGCATGTATTTATGATTTTTTTTCAGTAGTAATACAAAATCAAACCTATATAAGTAGGGTATCATTTTAACAGTATGGACCTAGAGAATAAAGAAAAGGTGTAATTTTTAACAAAAAATTTACTACGTAGAAACGGAAGCCCCCAAAATTTACAAAATGGCATTTTTTTGCAATTTTGTCGCACAATGATTTTTTTTTTCGTTTCGCCGTAGATTTTTGGGTACAATGACTGATGTCATTACAACGTAGAATTGGTGATGCAAAAAATACACCATAATACAGATTTTTAGGTGCAAAATTGAAAGAGTTATGATTTTTTTAAAGGTAAGGAGGAAAAAACTAAAGTGCAAAAAACGAAAAATGCCTGGTCCTTAAGGGGTTATAAGGAAAATGGACATTCCAAATAAATTATATATCGATTCACATATACAATGGGGGATATTTATCAAAGTTGTCTATGTCCCACATTAATATAGACCAAACTACATTTATCCAAAGGCGCACGGCTCTTGATAAATTCTGCACACGAACTTCGGTATCTATGCTTTAAACTGTATTTAAACCTGCTCCAGCATGGTCTGACATTTCGGCGTACTTTCAGCCGATGCGACTTGTCGCTTAAAAGTCGCTTTTGATAAATTCTGCACCAATGCATTTTCAAATGCATTTCCGTCTAAAATAGACTAGCATGCCTCACGTTCTAAAAATCCTCTAGAGCAAAAGTCGCAGAAAAATCTCACATATTTAGACTGCGACTTTCTGTGCGACAAATTTAGACAGGAAAAAACAGTCTAAATCATTTGGTAAATATCCCCCAATATGTCTACTTTATGATTGCACCATAAAGTTGACATGTTTTTACATCAGAGGGCTTCAAAGTTCAGCAGCAATTTTTTAATTTTCAAAACCAGAATTTTTCAGGGACCAGTTCAGGTGTGAAGTGGATTTGAGGGGGATTCATATTAGAAATACCCCATAAATGACCCCATTATAAAACTGCACCCCCCAAAGTATACAAAATGACATTCAGTAAGTGTGTTAACCCTTTAAGTGTTTCACAGGAATAGCAGCAAAGTGAAGCCGAAAATTCTAAATCTTCATTTTTTACACCGGCATGTTCTTGTAGACCCAGCTTTTACAAGGGGTAATAGGAGAAATCACCCTAAAATTTGTAACCCAATTTCTCTCGAGTAAGGAAATGTGTATGTCAAGTGCTCTGTGGGTGCACTAGAGGGCTCAGAAGGGAAGGAGTGACAATGGGATTTTGGAGAGTGAGTTTTTCTGAAATGGTTTTTGGGGGTCATGTCACATTTAGGAAGCCCCCATGGTGCCAGAACAGCAAAAAAAAAAAAAAATAATAATACATGGCACACTATTTTGGAAACTACACCCCTCAAGGAACGTAACAAGGGGTCCAGTGAGCCTTAACACCCCACAGGTGTTTGACAACTTTTTGTTAAAGTGTGATGTTAAAATGCAGTTTTCCCCCAAATTTTAAATTTTTTCAAGGGGTAATAGGAGAAAATGCCCCCCAAAATGTGTAACCCCGTTTCTTCTGAGTATGGAAATACACCATGTGTGGAAATCAAGTGCTCTGCTGGTGCACTAAAATGCTCAGAAGGGATGGAGCGCCATTGGGCTTTTGGGGAGAGAATTTGGTTGGAATAGAAGTCAGGGGCCTTGTGCGTTTACAAAGGTGCCAAAACAGTGGACCCCCCACATGTGACCCCTCACAGAATTTAATAAGAAACTAAACCCCTCACAGAATTTAATAA
Source organism: Hyla sarda (assembly GCF_029499605.1). Taxonomy (NCBI): domain Eukaryota; kingdom Metazoa; phylum Chordata; class Amphibia; order Anura; family Hylidae; genus Hyla; species Hyla sarda. The sequence goes on along the minus strand of NC_079189.1, from coordinate 233,935,728 downwards.
GGGGTGCAGTGAGCATTTACACTCCACTGACGTTTGACAGGTCTATGGAACAGTGGGCTGAGCAAATGAAAAATTAAATTTTTCATTTTCACGGACCACTGTTCCAAAAATCTGTCAAATGCCAGTGGGGTGTAAACTCTCACTGTCCCCCTTATAATATTCCGTTATGGGGTCACATGTGGGGGAGGGGGGGTCCATTGTTCTAGTACTATGGGGGCTTTGTAAACACACGTGGCCTTCAATTCTGGACAAATTTTCTTAGCAAAGCCCAATGGCTGTCCCTCTCTTCTGAGTATTGTAGTTCACCCGCAGAGCACTTTACATCCACATATGGGGTGTGTTCTTACTCAGAAGAAATGGGGTTACAAATTTTGGGGGGGCTTTTTTTTCCTATTTTCCCTTGTGAAAATGAAAAATTTAGGGTAACACCAGCATTTTAGTGGAAATTTTTTTTCCCGTTTTTCCATCCAACTTTAACAAAAATTCGTCAACCACCTGTGGGAGGCGGCACCAGGGAGCCAGCCGCATGTCATTGCCATCGGCCGGTCACCGCCACCGATCGTCGCCTGCGCCACCGCCGATGGTAAGTGACCTCCGGCGCCGGTCACAGGACGGTTCCCCCATTCTGCCCGCACTACTGTGGGTGGGCAGAACGGGGGAACGGAACTTTAACCCCCCGCCCCCGATCTGCTATTGGTCAGTCGCTTCTGACAACCAAAAGCAGGGAATGGCGGGGTGGCACCCCTGCTACCTCACTCCTATCCCTTCAGGTGTCTTGGATACTTGCAATCCCCCTTATTTTCCGAGTCAGACCTGTATGACCCAGAATCACCGCAGATCGCTGGTCTGAATTGCGGCAGATATGGGGGGAACTCAGGACCCCCCTAGGCAATATGCTGGGATGCCTGGTGAACGATATCAGCAGGCATCCCGGTCTGGTCCCCGCCCAGTGAGTGTCGGGGACCGGAAGAAGGTAGGGCATACCCATATGTCCTGAGTCCTTAAGGACTCGGAAACGAGGGGGTATGGATACGCACTGCGTCCTTAAGGGGTTAAATTTAGGAGGCACCTTAATAGTCTTATACTTGATCACTTAAAATTACAATGCAGGAAAGTTCAGTGTTTTTTCCAATATGCATTTGATTTCTTTCAAGTTGTCAGGAACTGTCGGTATATGTCACATCCTTAGGCTAAGTTTCTACTTGTTTTTTTGTCCTGCGTTTTTTTGTGTGAAAAAAAAAACACTCATCGGGAAAAATGAATGGTGAGTGGCCATCAAGAGTACAGAGAAGAGATGCGAGCACAGGAGAAAGCCGCTCTGCATCTCAGGGATGAAGACATGAAGGACGATTGCAACGGGTGTCAGAAATACAGGTACTACTACCCCCATCATGGAACAGTATGTTCCATGCTGGGAGTAATAGTACTACCTAAAAAAATTTATAAAAAATAAATAAAAAGTGAAAAACACACACACACACACTAAATTTTTATTATTGTTGACTACATTTTTTGTGCCCTGCCTGCCCACATAAATTGATCCCTGTTTTAAAAATCAATAAAAATTTCTTTATAAAAAGATACATTTCGTTAGATACAATTTTTTCCATCACTACTGTATCTTTTTTTATTTTCATTTTTTAATGGTACCCTATGAAATTTTATTAAAAATGGTATCTCCATCACTTTTTTGGAAAAGTTAAAACCCACATGTTGTTTTTCTTGGTGTTTTTTTACTCCCATAGACTTCTATGGGAGCAAAATGCCACAATTTCAGGGGAAAAAATCACCATAGGCTCAACATGCTGCGACTTTGCAAAATCGACAAGGAGCTTAAAAACGCCAAAAAAGAGTGAAAAAACGCCAAACTGAAAAACACAAAGTGGAAAAAGAATTTTGTGCTTTCTCATTGATTTACAGCTAACATCTGGCCACAGCATTTTTTCAATGAAAAAAACGCCATGGGGCCATTTTGGGGTTTTTGTGGGAAAACCGCACGATAAAAGCCAAGTAGAAACTTAGCCTGAGCAGGATAACTTCTCTCTTCAAAGTACAGGTGCCCTAGAGGATGTGGGAAAATCTAGGCCCAAATGTAACAGCTGTAGCAATATATATATATATATATATATATATATATATATATATATATATATATATCTCAAAGTACACAAAGAAATTTTAAATAAAAACATAATTTTTTTAAATCTTTTATATATATATATATTTTTTTTCAATAGCAGTAATTAACAAATACTGTATATACAACTGTATATGCTTGCATATACAGACGTCTAGGGCATATGTTCTGCTACATACTTCAGACATGATAAAGAGTCTGTATTTCTGCTGCAAGAAACAATTCTAATATGCTGTCCTGTTTAAAGCTAAATCATTTTATTTCAATTGATATTGTTTAGCTATTTAACATTACCAGTACATGCAAACGTGTTAATTATCTACTTTTAGTACAGTTGTGTCTTTTGACACCAATTATTTTCCGTCCCCATATCCCCATTTTCATCTTGCCTTGAAGCAATGATAAATTATATTTACTGTGCCATGTTGTCTGTCTTCCCTGTTTGTGAATGAGCAGGAAGGTAAATGAACAAACAGTTGACAAAGTCCTGATGGGAAAGATGATGAATTGGTTGCCATTACTGCAGAGATTACCAGCTGACATTCTGAATTTCCCTATTAATACCATTTTTAGTCTATCATCCATTAAGACGATTAGAGACTAGGCCTTCTAATTAAGCCTGTCGGGGTCAGACAACTTCTATAATTACAGGTCTATGCATTGTGTCTCACTTTGTCATAGATAGGGTTGGGCTACTGGGGACATGTATCTGTAATCATCCCACGGCAGATATTTCAACTAACACAGCCATTTTACGTGTGAAATGAGATATTTTACATTATTGCTAGGTATTCTGTAAACTTGGAAGGAAGGCAATGTATAAATTAAATTAATCTGTACATAACAGGGCAGATTTACTAATACTGTCTAAGAGTACGTTCACACGGGCGGATTACCTGAGGAATTTCCGCAGAATATTTGCTGAGGAAAATCCACATCGGATTTTTCTACTATTGACTTCAACGGGTCAGCAGAAAATCAGCAATAGAGCCAGGTTTGTAGATTTCCTTCGCATCCATTGAAGTCAATGGTAGCATAAATGTAAATCATGATTGCTGATTTCAGCTATTACTGGGGGATCCTGAGCGCGTGTCATCCTGAGCACGTGTCATAGAAGGGGAGTGGGATGCTGTCGTCCACAAGAGGTTAAAGGTTGAATTGTGGAAGGTAGAAGTGATTCTCTCGCCTATTGGTAGGTGGTGTAGCTTTGCGCCTAAAAAAGTACCTTTGCGCACAAAATAGCAACTTTTGACAAAAGTCGCAAATGATAAATATGTGACCACTGCATGGTCAAAAAGAAAAAGTTCTACGGTTAGGCAAAAAGAGTGAAACTGTCTATATCAAAAGACCCATAAAAGTTGCTAAATATGCTGCTTGCGTCTGAACAGCGCCAAAACATAGACAAAAAAATGCTCTAAAAGCAATGACAAATTTCCCCCTATGTGTACTTGGAAGGGCAACACATATGCCAAGATAAAATACCTCCCTGCCAATTAACCCCTTAAGAACCCAGCCATTTTATACCTTAGGACCCGGCCATTTTTTGAATATCTGACCACTGTTACTTTAAACATTAATAACTCTGGAATGCTTTTAGTTATCATTCTGATTCCGCGATTGTTTTTTTGTGACATATTCTACTTTAACATAGTGATAAAATTTTGTGGTAACTTGCATCCTTTCTTTGTGAAAAATCCCCAAATTTGATGAAAAATTTGAAAATTTTGCATTTTTCTCACTTTGAAGCACTCTGCTTGTAAGGAATATGAATATTCCAGATACATTTTTTTTTTATTCACACATAAAATATGTCTAATTTATGTTTGCATCATAAAATTGACGTGTTTTCACTTTTGGAAGAGACCAGAGGGCTTCAAAGTTCAGCAACAATTTTCCAATTTTTCATAACATTTTCAAACTCACTATTTTTCAGGGACCAGTTCAGGTTTGAAGTGGATTTGAAGGGTCTTCATATTCAAAATCCCCGACAAATGACCCCATTATAAAAACTGCACCCCCCAAAGTATTCAAAATGGCATTCAGTCAGAATTTTAACCCTTTAGGTGTTTCACAGGAATAGCAGCAAAGTGAAGGAGAAAATTCACAATCTTCATTTTTTACACTCGCATGTTCTTGTAGACCCAATTTTTGAATTTTTACAAGGGGTAAAATGAGAAAATATATGCTCATATTTGTAGCCCAATTTCTCTCGAGTAAGCACATACCTCATATGTCTATGTAAATTGTTTGGCAGGCACAGTAGAGGGCTCAGAAGGGAAGGAGTGACAAGGGGATTTCGGAGGGTACGTTTTTCTGAAATGGTTTTTGGGGGGCATGTTGCATTTAGGAAGCCCCTATGGTGCCAGAACAGCAAAAAAAAAAAAAAAAAAAAAAACACATGGCATACCATTTTGGAAACTAGACCCCTTGAGGAACGTAACAAGGAATTTAATGAGCCTTAATACACCACAGGTGTTTCACAACTTTTGCATATGTTTAAAAAAATGTTTTATATTTTTCCACTAAAATGTGTGTTCCCCCCAAATTTCACATTTTTGCAAGGGTTAAAAGCAGAAAATACCCCCCAAAATTTGTAACCCCATCTCTTCTGAGTATAGAAGTACCCCATAAGTTGACCTGAAGTGCACTACGGGCGAACTACAATGCTCAGAAGGGAAGGAGTCAAATTTGGCTTTTTGAGAGCAAATTTTGCTCCGGGGGCATGTCGCATTTAGGAAGCCCATATGGTGCCAGGACAGCAAAACCCCCCACACATGGCATACCATTTTGGAAACTAGACCCCTTGAGGAATGTAACAAGGAATAAAGTGAGCCTTAATACCCCACAGGAGTTTCACGACTTTTGCATATGTAAAAAAAAAAAAAAATTTCACTAAAATGTGTGTTTCCCCCCAAATTTTACATTTTTGCCAGGGTTAATAGCAGAAAATACCCCCCAAAATTTGTAACCCCATCTCTTCTGAGTATGAAGGTACTCCATAAGTGGACATCAAATGCACTGCAGGAGCGCTACAATGCTCAGAAGGAGTCACATTTGCCAACTTTGCAGAAATGGGGGGGACATGTCGCATTATGGAAGCACCTATGGTGCCAGGACAGCAAAAAAAAAAAAACCACATGGCATACCATTTTGGAAACCAGACCCCTTGGGGAACGTAACAAGGAATAAAGTAAGCCTTAATACCCCACAGGGGTTTTATGACTTTTGCATATGTAAAAAAAAAAAAATGTTTTCACTAAAATGTTGGTTTTCCCCTAAATTTTACATTTTTTACAAGGGTTAATAGCAGAAAAAGCCCCCCACAATTTGTAAATACATTTCTTTGGAGTAAGGACATACCTTTTTTTTTTATAACAGCAGCTCGTCGGGTGCACACCAGGTCTTCTTATAGCGTGAGGTCAGTCAGGGGCCTTGAGCTTCATATGGAGCCAGGATGTGGGACCCCCCTCAAGGACTGTTAATGGGGGAGCATTGAGCCCTAAAATAGGGGAACACTTGGGGGACAATGGGCCGTAACTGAAGTAGACAGTTGGGGTACAGAGGCCCGTAATATGGGGTACAGTGGGCTAGAAAATTATAAATAATAATGAAACAGGATATGTTCCCAGAATGATGACCCAGAGCATAGCCAAAACTAAATAAAAAAAATGCCTGCCCCAAACCCTATGTTCTGAATCATCATTCTGGCAATGTGATGTGTGTGGCCGTCCCTAACCTGTTGCCTCAAATGCGCACCCGCTCAGGTGGAGAGAGCGCTGCGCATTTAAGGCAACATAAAAAGTCCCCGATGATAGTGACTCAGTGACCTATGACCCATTTCTGAAAAAACACCCCCAGCGGTCTTATCAGGTTTTTTTTTAGTGGTTAATGGGGGTTAAAATTTTGAATGTACTCTGGACTTGGTACATTGGTCAAATTATGGAAAATTCAAATGAAAAGGGAAAATTTAGCACTCCATGGAAGTGTGATACTCCCTGAAGCAGTTTTTATGCAGAGGTCGGATTATCTGGGCAAGTGTCACACAGAGTGGTGGTGTCCTTCCGTATCCCCTTCTGGGATCATCCCATCCTTCCAGTGCGGGGGATCTCACCAGGAAAGTGCTGGCCAGGGACGATCCTGGCGCCTATAACTCCAGGCCCTTGGGAAGTCCGGTCTGATCTTTCCTGGTCAGCAAAGATCAGGAACATTAGGACTTCTTCTTGGTACTGGAGGAATGTCCCTGTGTTGCCAGCGTACTGGGATAGTACATAAGCGTTGTCCATGGCAACCTGTACCAAGTTGACCGCAACTTTTTTGTACCATGCCCGTGTTTTCCGCATGGCATTATATGGCTTGAGGACTTAATCTGAGAGATCAACTCCCCCCATATGCCGATTGTAGTCCAGAATACAATCGGGCTTGAGGACCGGTCCCACGGTACCTCGCACAGGGACAGGGGTGCTGCCATTCCCTTGAATAACGATGAGTATAAGGACATCCCTCTTATCCTTATACTTCACCAACAACAGGTTATCATGGGTCAGGGCACGGGACTCACCCTTGGGGATAGGCGTCTGGACCAAATTTGGAGGGATGCCTCTCTGGTTCTTCCGCACGGTCCCACAAGCGGACATGGATCTGGCGGAAAGGGATTTGAACAGAGGGATGCTGGTATAAAAGTTATCCATGTACACGTGGAAACCCTTATCCAGAAATGGGTGCAACTCCAAACGAGTTTCCCGCTAACACCCAGAGTGGGGGGACATTCTGGGGGTTCAATAAGAGAATCTCGTCACTCATATACTCTAAACTTGCAAGTGTACCCGGAGGTACTCTCGCAAAGTTTATAGAGCTTCACGCCATACCGCGCCCGCTTCGAGGGAATATACTGGCGGAAGATGAGTCTCCCCTTAAAACTGATGAGAGACTCATCTACCGAGAGGTCCCTGATCGGTACGTAGGCCTCCAAAAATTTGGCCCCAAAGTGATCGATGACCGGCCTCACTTTGTAAAGCTGCTCATAGGTGAGATCACCTCGGTGCGGACATGCCACATTATCTGCATAATGCAGGCATTTCCGAATGGCCTAGAACCGCTTCCGTGTCATTGCCATACTGTAAAGCAGGGTCTGATAGAGGACGTCCCCGCACCATTAATGACGAGCACTTGGTTTTTTGACCAGGCCCATATGCAGCGAGAGGCCCCAAAATGTCCTCATTTCCTCTGCATCAATGGCGCGCCATTCATTGGACCTGGCCAAAAACGAATCGGGGTGGTGGGCAATGAACTGCTGGGCATACACATTCGTTTGCTCCACCATGTGATTGACCAGGCTGTCACTGAAAAAAAACTTTAAAAAGTCTAGATCAGTGAAGCCAGCATGGTCAATCCGGATTCCTGAGTCGCCTACAAACTCAGGAATCCATGGCTGATAATCCTCTGGGGGGCTCCAGACAGGGTCATCAGAAGGGGGCTCCGGTGCACTTGTCTGGGGGGCTGGACTCCTATTACGAGCGTCATTGCCACTTGTACTAGTGTCGGCCACTGGGTCACTTTCATGGGGGGGTGCGTGGCCTTGCCTGTCGGCGTCTCCGCCGCCATACAGGGGACTCATCATCACTACTAGCTGATGAGAGGACGAGGAAGAACACAAAAAAGTAGGATCTTCCCCGTCCTCACTGGCAGATTCGGAGTCGGAGGCTAAAAATGCGTAAGCCTCCGCTGCTGAAAATGCCCGGCGAGCCATCGCCTTTTTTCTATGGTGGTGGGGGAGGGGCGGTGACGGAGGGGAGGGGGGGTGTGCGGGGGGTTGTGGTGAAGTATGTAGTGTGGTGCTTGGTGTACTACTTTATATAACGGTGTGTGATTATCCCTCACTCACCGTTATAATGGGGGGGGGGGGGGGGGGAACGCTGCAGCCAAAAAAATGAGTGGCGCACGCAGCACCCTGAACCCCTAATAGGTCCCTGGTGACACTGATCACAGGACCCTAGGGGCCTATTAGGGGGTCAGGTGGGGGGGGGGATTTTTTTTTATGCTTTCACTTTTATTTTACACCTACCTTTCCCTGAAAGAACACTGTCCCCGCACTCGGGGGGCAATCGCCATGTATGAGGGGGCTCCGGAGCACAGAGGGGGTCTCGGTCCTCTTCTGGCACCCTGCCCGCTGACTGATCTCAGCGAGCGGGGCAGAGCTGTGTGAGGGGACCGTTAACCCCTCCTCTGCCGCACTGCTATTGGCCAGACGATCGCCGGCCAATAGCAGCATTGCTGGGGCGGAGACAGTATTGTCACTGCTCCCAGAAACCGTAGGTGATTGGCGGTGTATCGTACACCGCTGATCATCTTCGTTTTCCGGGTCATCGGGTCGCAAGTGACCCCGAATGACCGGAATCGCAGCAGATCGCGTGAATTTGCGAGCGCTCTGCTGCGATCGCCGACGTGGGGGTCCCGGGACCCCCTTCGGCTTTGCATGGCATGCCTGCTGAACCATTTTAGCAGTCATGCCATTCCGATCTCTGCCGGGCGACACGGCAGGGACCAGAATATACAGTGACGTACATGTACGTCATGAATCCTTAAGTACCGGGGACCCATGAAGTACATGTACGTCTTGGGTCCTGAAGGGGTTAAGGAAAATAGAAAAAAAAATGTTTAATTGATATGCATAAAAAAAACATCAAAACTAAAGAAGAAATGTACTCCCAAAGAATTATAGAAATACGAACTAATTACACATACCAGACCACCAATGGGCCTGTAGAAAATGTTATCATAAATAACAAACTCAGGAAATGGTGAGTATGATTGCTAAATCCCTAAAGAGGGTATAGAAGTAGTCCATAAGCGTAACATTTATAGTGATTTATAAACTGTATGTCACTAGTGTAAATAAGATAGTGAAAAGATATCAAACCATCAGCTTACACCAAAAATTTGCTGAAATGCACATAGAACAAAGTATACAGAAGTACTGAGTAAATGCAGGAAATAATGGGGGAGATTTATCAAAACATGTGGAGAAGAAAAGTTGCCCATAGCAACTAATCAGATCGCTTCTTTCATTCTTAACAAGGCCTCTTAAAAATAAAAGAAGTGATCTGATTGTTTGCTATGGGCAACTGGTCAACTTTTGCTCTCCACAGGTTTTGATAAATCTCCTCCTATGTCCCCAAATATATATATAAAAAAAAACTGTTACCAACACACGTTTCTGCCCACATATGCAAATAAAATATGCATGGGAACATCTGTAGGGGAACTAAAAGACTCTCAAGATTCAAGTAAAAGAGGTACAGACCAAAAGTTTGGACACACCTTCTCATTCAAAGAGTTTTCTTTATTTTCATGACTATGAAAATTGTAGATTCACACTGAAGGCATCAAAACTATGAATTAACACATGGAATTATAGACATAACAAAAAAGTGTGAAACAACTGAAAATATGTCATATTCTAGGTGGAAAGTGTCCCCAAGTGCAGTCACAAAAACCATCAAGAGCTACAAAGAAACTGGCTCACATGCAGACCGCCCCAGGAAAGGAAGACCAAGAGTGACCTCTGCTGCGGAGGATAAGTTAATCCGAGTCACCAGCCTCAGAAATCACAGGTTAACAGCAGCTCAGATTAGAGACCAGGTCAATGCCACACAGAGTTCAAGCAGCAGACACATCTCTAGAACAACTGTTAAGAGGAGACTGTGTGACTCAGGCCTTCATGGTAGAATAACTGCTAGGAAACCACTGCTAAGGAAAGGCAACAAGCAGAAGAGACTTGTTTGGGCTAAAGAACACAAGGAATGGACATTAGACCAGTGGAAATCTGTGCTTTGGTCTGATGAGTCCAAATTTGAGATCTTTGGTTCCAACCACCGTGTCTTTGTGCGACGTGGAAAAGGTGAACGGATTGTCTCTACATGCCTGGTTCCCACCGTGAAGCATGGAGGAGGATGTGTGATGGTGTGGGGGGTGCTTTGCTGGTGACTCTGTTGGGGATTTATTCAAAATTGAAGGCATACTGAACCAGCATGGCTACCACAGCATCTTGCAGCGGTATGCTATTCCATCCGGTTTGCGTTTAGTTGGACCATCATTTATTTTTCCACAGGACAATGACCCCAAACACACCTCCAGGCTGTGTAAGGGCTATTTGTCCAAAAAGGAGAGTGATGGGGTGCTGTGCCAGATGACCTGGCCTCCACAGTCACCGGACCTGAACCCAATGAAGGCAAAAGGGCCAACAAGTGCTAAGCATCTCTGGGAACTCCTTCAAGACTGTTGGAAGACCATTTCAGGTGACTACCTCTTGAAGCTCATCAAGAGAATGCCAAGAGTGTGCAAAGCAGTAATCAAAGCAAAAGGTGGCTACTTTGAAGAACCTAGAATATGACATATTTTCAGTTGTTTCACACTTTTTTGTTATGTATATAATTCCACATGTGTTAATTCATAGTTTTGATGCCTTCAGTGTGAATCTACAATTTTCATAGTCCTGAAAATAAAGAAAACTCTTTGAATGAAAAGGTGTGTACAAACTTTTGGTCTGTACTGTATGTGGTGTGTATGTATAGATGCTACTGGTAGTAATAGCACAAAATGGTTAGCAAATAAGCTGCATGTAGTTAAACCCTGTGAACAGTTTAAAAAAAAAATATGTGGGGCCATTATTCACTGTATTTACTCAATACTCCTGTATAAGTGGCTCTATATACGTTTTGGGGAATTGTTGGTGTATGCTGGTGGTTTGATATGTTTTTACTGCCGGTGTTATTAGTGACTTAAAGTTTATAAGTCACTGTAAATGTTACAGTTATGGTTTGCTTTTTATACTCTCTTTGGAGATTAAGAAATGTATGTTATTATCTATGATAACATTTTCTACAGGCCCATTGGTGGTCTGGTATGTTTAATAAGTTTGTATTTTTCGATCATTCTTTAGGAGTACACTTCTACTTTTGTTTTGGTGGTTTTTAATGCATATGAATTTAAACAGTATTTTTTTTATTGGCAACTCTATTTTATTATAGTCCTGTGAATAAAAAGGAGAAAACTTTGGAATCCAGCACTCTTCCAACAATTCCATATCTTTATTTTCACATTTAAAAAAATTTGTGTACCTGAGGCAGGGATCCTGTCTCTCTTTGGCAATAGATGAGCGGACACATTCCTACTGCTGTGAATAGCGGTAGTAATATTTAATTTAAGCAATTAGAAGCAATTAGATCATTCTGCAAGATTGTAGATGTGCACCATGTCTGTCCTCTACCTGAATTCACATTGTGTTTTCTATCCCCTCTTTTTTTTTTTTTTTTTTTAACATGTGTCTGCACTCTTCCCCACCCCCTCAGCCCAACCCTATATAAGTAGTAGTTAGCTACATATGGGCCATTTCTTTCCTAGCAGCCTCCCAGTCTGACTGGGAGAGCATGGTAAGTGAGCTGTAGCATCCTGTTCACACTGGTGTGGTGCTGTGCGGCGTCTGTTGTTGCCGTGGCGCCGTGTCTGCGGGGAGGTGCGACCCATGGACTGGTTTGAGTGGCATTGGGGCCGCTCTGCCAGTGGGTCATTCCCCCTGTGGGCACTGGTGTCGCGGCGGTGGTGGTCGCCGCCCAGTGCTACGCCATTTTATGCTAGGGACGTTAGGGACCCACTCTAAATAGGTGGCCTTGACGTGGCGAGTGGGCTTTCTACTTTTTGATCAAACGTATATACTAACAACCTGTTAGTTTTTGAAATTATGCTGAGAAGCAATTACCGTATTTATCGGCATATAACACGCACTTTTTAGGCAAAAATTTTTAGCCTAAAGTCTACCTGCGTGTTATACACCGATAAGCCGCTGCAGTTCAATGATTTAAAGTGGGCGCTTTAAATCAATGAACTGCAGCGGCTTTGCAGGTGCAGAGACTGCCAGCGCTGCCGGCTTCTCTGCCCCTGCCTGTCTTGGGGTCTAGAGCCCTGCTGCCAGCTCTTCTCTCCCCCTGGCTATCGGTGCCTCTGCTCGTTCTCTCCCCCTGACTATCGTTGCCTCCCCCATCCCCAGTTGTATAATAACCTGTTACTGGGGTCGGGTCCGCGCTGCTTCAGGCCTCCGGTGTGCGTCCCCTGCGTCGTTGCTATGCACTGCGCAGTGCACTGACGTCACTCGTCATTGCGCCGCGCCGTGCAGTGCATAGCAACGACGCAGGGGACGCACACCGGAGGCCTGAAGCAGCGCGGACCCGACCCCGGCAACAGGTAATTATACAACCGGGGTTGGGGGAGGCAACGGGGCAGCGGCGCCGGCAATGGGTGCCGCTGCCCCTTCTCTCCCCCTGGCTATCGGTGCCGCTGCCCCATTGCCGGCGCCGCTTCTCTCCTCCTGGCTATCAGCACCGGCAATGGGGCGCCTGCACCGATAGTCAGGGGAAGAGAACGGGCAGTGGCGCAGATAGCCAGTGTGAGAGAAGCGGCGGCAGTGGGGCTCTAGACCCCAGGAAAGGCAAGGGGAGAGAAGCGGGCAGCGACGGCCTCTCTCCCCTGCTTTTCCTGGGGGTGTATCGGGGTATACGCATGCACAAACACGCACCCTCATTTTACCAAGGATAATTGGGTAAAAAACTTTCTTTACCCAAATATCCTTGGTAAAATGAGCGTGCGTGTTATAGGCCAGTGCGTGGTATACCCCAATAAATACGGTAGATCATTGTGAAAAATTGTAGATATGCACCATGTCTGTCTTCTATCTGAATTCACATTGTGTTTTCTATCCCCTCTTTTTTTTTTTTTTTTTTTGAACATGTGTCTGCACTCTTCCCCACCCCCTCAGCCCAACCCTATATAAGTAATAGTTAGCTACACATGGGCCATTTCTTTCCTAGCAGCCTCCCAGTCTGACTGGGAGAGCATGGTAAGTGAGCTGTAGCATCCTGTTCACACTGGTGTGGTGCTGTGCGGCGTCTGTTGCTGCCGTGGCGCCGTGTCTGCGGGGAGGTGCGACCCATGGACTGGTTTGAGTGGCATTGGGGCCGCTCTGCCAGTGGGTCGGTCCCCTGTGGGCACTGGTGTCGCGGCGGTGGTGGTGGCCGCCCAGTGCTACGCCATTTTATGCTAGGGACGTTAGGGACCCACTCTAAAAAGGTGGCCTTGACGTGGCGAGTGGGCTTTGTACTTTTTGATCAAAACGTATATTCTAACAACCTGTTAGTTTTTGAAATTATGCTGAGGAGCAATTAGATCATTGTTCAAGATTGTAGATGTGCACCATGTCTGTCTTCTACCTGAATTCACAATATTTATTTTATATTTATATTTTCTTAAATTTATAGATGGCTGTTGCAGGGTTTCAGTAAATGACTGACATTTGTACATGCAAATGCTCTCTGCCCTTGTGTTCTTGGAGTTCACACAGTATTCCAGGTGTTACAGTATTAGTTGTACATTGTATTTTCACTTTATTTTATTTCATTTCATTAGGATGCCATGATTGTTGTTGCTATTCTGAATGTAATTACCCATTTACATGATGCGACAGCAAAGATGCGTTTTCAATCTGCTGCCGCATCAGGTAAAGTTATATCTCTATCACTGTTCTATATAACCTCTATGCAGTTATAGGATATACTTAGAATATTGTGATTATTTGACATCTATATGCTGCTGCTATTCACATTCCGAGTGCAAACACCTATTCACATGATACGACAGCGGTGATACGATTGCAAGCTAAGACGCATGCCAGCGTCTGGTACCATCTTAAAAGTGCGGACCTCACAACATAACTCCAGGTGAGCCCATATCAGGTTTTATTGCAGACTGGTAATCATCATATATCTTATCTACCTATATTACTTTGGAATCCAAAACATTTACAGGACTTGAGTTCATTTTCCGGATTACCGGAGGCCGGACCATCAAAAGTGACATTAATTTGTCAAATTTTTCTATGCAAGTTATCAGTGTTCGTTGATATTGTCATTTTATTCTATTTTTATTCTAATTCCCTCGGCCCTGTGCTTAGAGGATATACTGATAAAAAATTATATTGTCACGCCGAGCGCTCCGGGTGCCGCTGCCTTCCCGGAGCGCTCATGGCGTTCCTCTGGCTGCAGCGCTCCGGTCGGCATTGCTGACCGCGAGCGCTGCTCTCTGGTCCCCGGAGGGGATGCGATCCGAGGCACGGCTCGTGTCCGCCCTCGGATTGCGCCCCATCTCACTCACCTCTCGCCCCCGTCTACCTCCTCCCGGCGCGCACGGTCTTGCTCCCTAGGGCGCGCGCGCGCGCCGACTTGCTTAAATTTAAAGGGCCAGTGCACCACTAATTGGTGCCTGGCCCAATCACTCCCTAACGTATAAAAACCCACTTCCCCTCCCTCTCCTCGCCGGATCTTATTGCCTTGTGCCCTGAGAAAGCGTTATAGTGTGTCCCAAGCCTGTGTACCTAGACCTTCTGCTGTTGCCCCTGACTACGAACCTCGCTGCCTGCCCTGACCTTCTGCTACGTCTGACCTCGCCTCTGTCTAGTCCTTGTGTACCGCGCCAGTCTCAGCTGCCAGAGAGGTCGAGTCGCTACTGGGGAACACGACCTGGTAGTTACTGCCGCAGCAAGTCCATCCTGCTTTGCGGCGGGCTCTGGTGAACACCAGTAACTGCTTAGAACCGATTCCCCAGTACGGCCCGCGTCATCGCCTCTCTGGTACAGGGGATCCACCTCCAGTGTGATCACCAGCCGCTAGCCCGGATCCTGACAGTAGATCCGGCCATGGATCCCGCTGAGGTACCGCTGCCAAGCCTCGCTGATCTCACCTCCGTGGTTGCCCAGTAGTCCCAGCAAATTGCTCAACAAGGACAACAGCTGTCGCAGTTGACCGCCATGATTCAACAGCTCCTGCCTCCACAGCCTCAACCGCCAGCTCCAGCATCTCCTCCAACCTAGAGGAACACCGCCTCCATGTTCGCCAAGTGCTCCAGCACCTCCGAGTTAACCATCTCTACGCCAAAATTGAGAAATGCCTCTTTGAACGTAACTGTCTTCCTTTCCTAGGATATCTGGTCTCAGGACAGGGCCTTCAAATGGACCACGATAAGCTCTCCGCAGTCTTGGATTGGCCACGCCCCTCTGGACTTCGCTCTATTCAGCGCTTCCTCGGATTCGCTAATTACTACCATCAGTTTATCCCCCACTTCTCCACTATCGTGGCCCCCATAGTGGCCCTGACCAAGAAAGATGCGAATCCGAGATCCTGGCCTCCCCAAGCAGAAGAAGCTTTTACTCGCCTTAAGGCCACCTTCGTCTGCGCACCAGTCTTGACTAGGCCTGATCCACTGAAGCCATTCTTCCTCGAGGTGGATGCCTCTTCAGTTGGAGCCGGGGTGGTTCTTCTTCAGAAAAATGCTAAAGGAAAAAATGTCACCTGCGGTTTTTTCTCTAAAACATTTTCCCCTCCTGAAAAAAATTACGCTATTGGTGACTGAGAATTGCTGGCCATTAAAATGGCACTCGAGGAGTGGAGGCATCTCCTGGAAGGGTCTCTCCACCCGATCACCATCTACACTGACCACAAAAACCTGTTATACCTGCAGTCCGCCCAGCGTTTAAATCCTCGCCAGGCCAGGTGGTCATTGTTCTTCGCTCGCTTTAATTTCCAGATACATTTTCGTCCTGCAGACAAGAATGTCAGGGCGGATGCCCTTTCTCGTTCCACTGATGCCACGGAGGAAGAAACCGCTCCTCAACACATCGTTTCCCCTGAGTGTCTGATCTCTGCTGCTCCGGCTTCCCTGGCACCAGTTCCTCCAGTAAAAACCTTTGTCCCTCCACGTCCTCCGGATTCTCAAATGGGGTCACTCCTCCCACCTGGCAGGTCACGCTGGAGTCAAAAAATCCACTCAGTTGATTGCCAGACACTATTGGTGGCCTTCCCTTGAAAAAGATGTAACTGACTTCGTACGCTCCTGTACTGTCTGCGCACGTGATAAAATTCCTCGCCAAAGACCCGCGGGTCTTCTTCTTCCTCTGCCAGTTCCCGAACAGCCTTGGTCACAGATAGCGATGGACTTCGTCACTGACCTTCCTGTATCCCATGGCAACACTGTCATCTGGGTGGTCGTTGATCGATTCTCCAAAATGGCCCATTTCGTTCCACTCCCTGGCCTCCCTTCTGCGCCACAATTGGCGAAGAATTTTCTTTTGCACATTTTTCGTCTCCACGGACTGCCTACGCATATCGTCTCCGATAGAGGCGTTCAATTCGTTTCAAAATTCTGGAGAGCACTCTGCACCCAATTAAAGATTAAATTGAATTTTTCCTACGCCTACCACCCGCAATCTAATGGACAAGTGGAGAGAGTAAACCAAATCCTTGGTGACTACCTGCGACATTTTGTCTCCTCCCGCCAAGATGATTGGGTTTACCTGTTACCCTGGGCCGAATTCTCGTACAATTTCAAAGACTCTGAGTCATCCGCCAAGTCTCCATTCTTTGTGGTGTACGGCCGTCACCCACTTCCCCCCCTCCCTATCCCCACTTCGTCTGGAGTCCCTGCCGTAGATGATTTTACCCGGGACTTTTCCTCTATTTGGAAGGAGACTCAGAGGTCGCTCTCGCTGGCCTCCTCTCGTATGAAGAAACACGCGGACAAGAAGAGAAGAATTCCTCCTGTCTTTGCCCCTGGTGACAAAGTGTGGCTCTCTGCCAAATATATTCGGTTCCGTGTCCCTAGCTACAAGCTACCTCGGGCCATTCAGGGTCAAAAGTCAAATCAACCCTGTCTCTTACAAGCTTCATCTTCCTCCTTCTCTTCGTATTCCTAACTCCTTTCATGTTTCCCTCCTCAAGTCTCTCATTCTTAACCGCTTTTCTCCCAAGGTCACTGTTCCTGCTCCTGTCTCGGGCTGACGTCTTCTTGGTTAAAGAGATTCTCGCTTCAAAGTTTGTCAGAGGTATAAAAAAAAAATTCTTGTGGATTGGGAGAATTGTGGTCCCGAGGAGAGGTCTTGGGAGCCAGAGGAAAATATTCTAGACAAAGAACTCATCTACAGATTCCTCGGCTCCAAGAAGAGGGGGAGACCCAAGGGGGGGGGGGGTACTGTCACGCCGAGCGCTCCGGGTGCCGCTGCCTTCCCGCAGCGCTCACGGCGTTCCTCTGGCTGCAGTGCTCCGGTCGGCATTGCTGACCGCGAGCGCTGCTCTCTGGTCCCCGGAGGGGACGCGATCCGAGGCACGGCTCGTGTCCGCCCTCGGATAGCGCCCCGTCTCACTCACCTCTCGCCCCCGTCTGCTTCCTCCCGGCGCGCGCGGTCCCGCTCCCTAGGGCGCGCGCGCGCCGACTTGCTTAAATTTAAAGGGCCAGTGCACCACTAATTGGTGCCTGGCCCAATCACTCCCTAACGTATAAAAACCCACTTCCCCTTCCTCTCCTTGCCGGATCTTGTTGCCTTGTGCCCTGAGAAAGCGTTATAGTGTGTCCCAAGCCTGTGTACCTAGACCTTCTGCTGTTGCCCCTGACTATGAACCTCGCTGCCTGCCCTGACCTGTTGCTACGTCTGACCTCGCCTCTGTCTAGTCCTTGTGTACCGTGCCAGTCTCAGCTGCCAGAGAGGTCGAGTCGCTACTGGGGAACACGACCTGGTAGTTACTGCCGCAGCAAGTCCATCCTGCTTTGCGACGGGCTCTGGTGAACACCAGTAACTGCTTAGAACCGATTCCCCAGTACGGCCCGCGTCATCACCTCTCTGGTACAGGGGATCCACCTCCAGTGTGATCACCAGCCGCTAGCCCGGATCCTGACATATATATTTTAAAATTGTGTAATAAATATACATTTTCATATTTTAATTGAAGCACGATCCAGTTTTCATTATTAATATTTTTCATCTTTGTATCAGGTAACTGATGCTAACTTTGAGGGGTTGGCTACTGTTTAAACAATGTATTCTCAATGTGTTTTCTCCATAATTTCACTTTTTGACCTCCTAGAGCTCTAGGTTCCAGTCTAGTTAAGTAACAATGGAGCATACAGTAGGTCTGCTTTTGCCAACATTTCATATGATTTCAATGACTACATTTTGCCTTAAGTTAAAAAATGTATCATATTCCAGAAGGGGGTGGGGTTAGTATTGAGAATAATCTTGTAAAATGATTCTCTTTTATTGATGTTGTTTGATTAAACAATAAGCTATTAATAGCAATATGTGTTTCTGTAAAATGTTACACCATCTTTAAAGGGGTACTCCGGTGCTTAAACATCCTATCCCCTATCCAAAGTATAGGGGATAAGATGCCTGATTGCGGGAGTCCCGCCGCTGGGGACCCCCGGGATCTTGCACACAGCACCCCGTTTATAATCAGTGCCCGGAGCGTGTTCGCTCCGGGACTGATTACCGGCGACCGCAGGGCCGGCGGCGTGTGACGTCACGGCGGCGTGTGACGATTACAAACGGGGTGCCGCGTGCATGATCCTGGGGGTCCCCAGCGGCAGGACTCCCGCAATCAGGCATCTTATCTCCTATCCTTTGGATAGGGGATAAGATGTTTAAGCACCGGAGTATCCCTTTAAGTACGGCTGATTAAGCTACCGCCAATAAACTATGCATATAGAGAATGGGGAAAAAACACACACATAAATATAAACATAAAATACACATGTATTGGTTTCTGTTCTGTTCAACTTATTTAACTCCTTTTTTTCCCCAAAAATTCGAATCACACATCAGAAATTCTACTAAAATTCCACTCCATAGGGGTGTGAACCCCATACTATTATATATAATATGCTCTTCAGCTTATTCCACACTTTACTGAATTTTAACATCAATTTTTTTTTTTTTAGTGCAATACCTATCCTCTTGTGCATTTAATTCCAGGACGTCAGATATATTGTCTAAGCTATTCTCTCTAACCACTGTGCACAAAAATTGGGAGTCCCTCCATTTTACAATCTGGACCAACCGTGTCACTATATAATAGATTAGTAAATTGGGTAGTCCTATTCCTTCTTTCTCCCATGGTGCATTATACTGTCTATATTTCAATCTGACTTGTTTTCTACCCATAGTAACCTAATAGTTCCTAATAAAACCTCCATCCTCTGGTACCATACTTTGCGATCCACATCAGTGGATGCGCCAAAAACAAACAAGATTTAAGGCAAAGCTACCATTTTTACAATTGCAACCCATTCTGACGTTATTTATGAAAAGCATTTTTGCCATATTTTAATTCTATTCTTCAGTTTGAGGATTAATGGCCTTATATTATTGATGACGAACTTCTCATTATTAGCTGCTATTTTTACCAATAAGTGAAGCATTCCAACCTACATAAAATTTTTAGCTTCCCTCCCATATTTTCTAACTCCTCATCCAAAGGGAGCACAGTGGATTTGCTCCAGTTTATTTCCATTCCAGATACACAGGCGTATTCTTTAAACATCTTCATTATGTATCCTATTCCCCCCTTAGTATCCTATACCCCCCCCCCTTTCACTCCGAAGCCCTCAAACATATTGCACTCTCTAATCCAAGCCGCTAGGGGTTCTACAGGGTGGGCCATTTTTATGGATACACCTTAATAAAATGGGAATGGTTGGTGATATTAACTTCCTGTTTGTGGCACATTAGTATATGTGAGGGGGGAAACTTTTCAAGATGGGTGGTGACCATGGCACCAATTTTGAAGTCAGCCATTTTGAATCCAACTTTTGTTTTTTCAATAGGAAGAGGGTCATGTGACACATCAAACTTATTGGGAATTTCACAAGAAAAACAATGATGTGCTTGGTTTTAACGTAACTTTATTCTTTCATGAGTTATTTACAAGTTTCTGACCACTTATAAAATGTGTTCAATGTGCTGCCCATTGTTTTGGATTGTCAATGCAACCCTCTTCTCCCACTCTTCACACACTGATAGCAACACCACAGGAGAAATGCTAGCACAGGCTTCCAGTATCCATAGTTTAAGGTGCTGCACATCTCGTATCTTCACAGCATAGACAATTGCCTTCAGATGACCCCAAAGATAAAAGTCTAAGGGGGTCAGATCAGAAATTGCTACATGGTGGTGTGTTTCCCTCTTTATGTACTGAAGCTGGCACATTCCCTGAGTATTTCCAGCAAGATGGTGCACCACCACATTATGGATGTCAGGTCCAAGCATTCCTAAATGAACAGTTTCCTGGAAAGTGGATTGGTCGTTGTGGGCCAGTTGAATGGCCCCCAAGGTCTCCTGATCTGACCCCCTTAGACTTTTATCTTTGGGGTCATCTGAAGGTAATTGTCTATGCTGTGAA
This sequence comes from Hyla sarda, assembly GCF_029499605.1. NCBI lineage: Eukaryota > Metazoa > Chordata > Amphibia > Anura > Hylidae > Hyla > Hyla sarda. Next base: position 233,915,322 of record NC_079189.1, on the reverse strand, counting down.
GATACAAGATGTGTAGCACCTGAAACTACGGATACTGGAAGCCTGTGCTAGAATTTCTCCTGCGGTGTTGCTATCAGTGTGTGAAGAGTGGGAGAAGAGGTTTGCATTGAGAATCCAACACAATGGGCAGCACATTGAACACATTTTATAAGTGGTCAGAAACTTGTAAATAACTCATGAAAGAATAAAGTTACGTTAAAACCAAGCACATCATTGTTTTTCTTGTGAAATTCCCAATATATTTGATGTGTCACATGACCCTCTTCCTATTGAAAAAACAAAAGTTGGATTCAAATGGCCGACTTCAAAATGGCCGCTATGGTCACCACCCATCTTGAAAAGTTTCCCCCCTCACATATACTAATGTGCCACAAACAGGAAGTTAATATCACCAACCATTCCCATTTTATTAAGGTGTATCCATATAAATGGCCCACCCTGTATATATATCGTAAATAATAAAGGTGAAACTGGACACCCCTGTCTAGTGCCTCTCCCTAATTTTATGGTTTAGTTGGAACTCCCTCTAATACCACATTGGCCTCTGGGTTCTTATACAGTAATTGAATGAGACTAAAAAAAAATGGGACTCACCCCCATCTTCTTAAGGACTTCCCATAGATACCCCCACTCTACCCGGTCGAAGGCTTTGGTAGCATCCCTGACAGGATAGAGTGGGGGCCAGAGGCGGGATAGGGATATGGGACGATATGACTCTAATTCCAATGGATCGTTATCATGTTTCTTAATCAGTATGATATTGGCTTCACACATAAATTTTGGCAATGTGCCCACCTTCCAGGATTCATTTATAATCCTTAACAACTTGGGTAACAGAAAAGCTGAAAACCTTCTATATATCTGGAAAGGGAGACCATCTGACCCAGGTGAGGTTTTTCTTGTAGTGGCCAACAGAGCTTCCGCCAATTCTCTAAGAGAGATTGGTTCCTCCAAAGCACTACTCATTTCCTCTGTCAAACCGGGGATATTAATATTTTCCAAAAAACTTTTACCTCTTTTATGTCAATACCCTCCTCTGTATACAGGTCTGAGTAAAACGAAATTATCATTTGTTCTATTTCATGTTTATCTGTATTTATTGTCCCATTTCCCCATTTTAAAGCAGTAATACTGTTATTCTCCCTTTGGTTCTTAAGCAAGTTGGCTAACATCTTATTTGATTTTCCTTTATCAAAGTAGTTGATTTGTCCCTGAAACTGAACCATTTTTCGTGCTTTTTTAAGGAGATATTCCCCATATTCTTCCTGAGCTTTTTTTAAGTTCCTCAAAGTGTCCCTCACGCTCTAGCCCTCCCTTTTCTAATTCTAGCATGGTAACTTTGTTAAGGACTCAGGACGTATGAGTACGTCCTAAGTCCGGTCCCTGTCTATAACGCGGGGTCCCGGCGGGACCCCACGTCATAGCGGGATGGTCCCGGCGCCTATTCACAGCCGGGACCCGCGGCTAATAGCACGCAGCCACGATCGTTCGGCCACGCGCTATTAACCCTTCCGATGCGGCGCTCAAAGCTGAGTGCCGCATGGAAAGTGAAACTAAATGCTTCCCGGCTGCTCTGTCGGGCTGATCGGGGTCATCGCAATAAAATCTCGAGGCCCCGATCAGCTAGCCGGAGTGAAGAAGGTCTCTTATCTTCTCTGGCGGCGTCTGGGCTCCGATTGATTACTCCCAGCCTGAGTTACAGGCTGGAGCAATCAATCACCGATTTCACTGATTGTTGCCATGCAATGGCAAGGCATCAGTCTGTGAATGAAATCAGCCATTGCAAGCTGATAGGTCTCTATGGCACCTATCAGCTTGCAAAAAAAAAGTGTAAAAAAAAAAAGTTAACCCTTTCAGGTATTCCCTTCTGAATTGAAAGTTTTAATCACCCGGCATTTCCTAGTAACAAAATAAAACAGTGTAAATAAAAATACACATATGTGGTATCACCGCGTGCGAAAATGTCCGAGTTATAACAATATACCGCTTTTCACACCACACGTTCAATGGCGTACGCGCAAAAAAATTCCAAAGTCCAAAATTGCGCATTTTTGATTACTTTTCATACCACAAAAAGTGAATAAAAAGTGATCAAAAAGTCTGATCAGAACAAAAATGGTACCGCTAAAACCTTCAGATCACGGCGCAAAAAATGAGCCCTCATAGTCCCCTGAACGCAGAAAAATAAAAAAGTTATAGGGCTCATAAAATGACAATTTTAAACGTATAAATTTTCCTGCATGTATTTATGATTTTTTTCTGAAGTAATACAATATCAAACCTATACAACTAGGGTATCATTTTAACCGTATGGACCTACAGAATAAAGATAAGGTGTCACTTTTACCGAAAAATGTACTGCGTAGAAACGGAAGCCCCCAAAATTTACACAATGGCATTTTTTCTTCAAGTTTGTCGCACAATTAATTTTTTCAGTAAAATGACTAATGTCACTGTAAATTAGAATTGGTGGCGCAAAAAATAAGCTGTAATACAGAGGTGTAAAATTTAAAGAGTTATGATTTTTTAAAGACAAGGAGGAAAAAACGAAAATGCAAAAACGTGAAATTGCTCAGTCCTTAAGGGGTTAAATTAATTTCTTCCTCTTCGTATTCCCTTTTTTTTCCTACTGATTTTATTTTTGTATAATCCTCTCAAGTACTGTCATTAAAACTAATTTTTGCTATTAAACTCCTTATGGTAAACAAAAATTATTTCTAATGTACTTTGTTTAAAAAAATATATATACTTTTCTATATTTTATGTGTGTTTAAAAAAGCTGCCATTTGTCCAGAGCACATTTCCTCCCATCTCTTGCACAGACTTTGGACTCCATCATAGCTCATCCCACACTTAACTGCTCTGTGCTGTGTGTAGCAAAGTGAGGGACGAAGTTCTCCCCTGTATGGCTTCAGATGATGTCACGCCTGCTGGGGAATGCCCCTTCTCAGTCTGTGAATCTGACTGACCAAGGTATATTCGGTCAGCACTGTAGTGTGTAGGTGCCCGTGGATAGAGTACTTCCAATAGAGGTCAAAAGAATCCCAACACTCACAAATGCTGATAAGGAGCTTCTTTATTCAAGCATATACTGCATACAATAGTGTGAGAGTGAGGAAGTTCTCCCCTGTAGGGTCTATTCACACGGCAGAATTTCCGCTCATCTGCCCCAATTCCAATTCCGCTTGTGTGGATTTTGTGCTGAATTGGTGCAGAATTGGTGTGGAATCCAAGCGAAAATTCTGCAGAAGTGTGAATGGGAGTGTGGACTCCTATTAAAGTGTATTGGGCTTTCATTTGAGGAGGAATTTGTCAAGCGGAATTCCGCTTGAGGAAATTCTGATGTGTGAATAGACCCTAAGGCTTCAGGTGGTGTCACAGCCTGCTGGGTAACGCCCCTTCCCAGTCTGTGAATCTGACTGAGACTGAGCAGAAAATACAGAGCAAAATCAAGGTAGAAAAGTAAAAAATAATCTGCGTTTTTTACTATTTGTGGAACCAACTTTGTATGCATGAATAAATGTGATGTTTTACAATACACTAGTAGGGAGGTTAAAAGATAAGGGGTTTTATACCTCATGATCCCAGAGAGAGTCAGTTTCTCTGTGAGAATCTGGGTTTGGTTTAGGAGATATAATACCAGACAATCCATGTACAAAACTAATAATACATACCTTTCCCTTAGATAAACACTCTCAAAATGAGTATGAACAGAAATGAAAATCCTTAACTAGGAAACACAATTGTATAAATCCTAAGATGTGATAGATCATAATAATGAATGATGGCTCCAGATAGGCTATGGAGATAGACTTACTGGGACCGTGAAGAGTCTAATGTCCACAAAGCTGTCAAATGTAAATATTCCTTGTTAGTCGTCATTCAGAGAACAGCAATTACACTAATAGTTGTGGAGGCACATTGCCGGTGACACAAGGGTAATGACTGAAATAAACTGACTTCCTTGTGCATTTACTACAGAAAATAACTGCATGTGGCAGAAAGCCAATAAATGAACATGGCCCTCATGGCTCTGATCAATGAACTACTGTTTTTTTTCTTTACAGCTATACACGGAGTTTAATGAAAAATCAATAGTTCTCTGTAATTCAGACCTACAGTCAGTAAGTTGGCCGAGCTACTATTTCTTTCCCCATTAGAAAGTAGGAAGGTATAATTCAGCTGTAAAAGAAACACAGAAGGGAAATGCTACAAATTTGTGCAGAAATGATTTATTATTACCTGTCACCCAAGCGCAATTTTAGTAATGAATAACCTTTAAATCTCTGTGTTATACACTGTATTTTATATACTACTTAAATGCGTTAAAGTCTTCCTCTCCCCAATTTCTTCCCCTATATAATTTCCTTAAATAAATGCAAGTTTCTTAAATAAAACTTTTCAAATATCCTACATTATAATCACTTATAATTTTGTATCTACCGCTTCTACTGTATACTTATTAGGCCTCCTTTTTGTGAAGTTTTTGCTCAGTTTAAGATTAAAGGACACAAAAACCATTAGACCAGAAATGCATTGTGTGCAGGGAAATTCCCATTCTTCTGTTCGTTGCCAGCAAAAAAAATAAAAAATGGGCACTGCATATTTGTCAACCAAAACATCTGGGGGGAAAACTAAACAGTCCTGCAGATGATTCACAGGTTGTCCTCTAAGAAGGCTGCTTTTTGGCATTTCTAATCCTAAGTAAATGCCACCTAGTCTTTCTCCAGGTGTTAAGGAGGTTTTCCTATTATGAAAACCCGGAAAATGTAACTACAATCATAAAAAAGTACATCAATTTGTAATTGACTTCAATTTCATGGGATCTGGAAATATCAGAGGGGTCTAGCGGAGGAGGACAGATGGGGTCTTGAAGAGGACATAAGGCTCTGGGGAACACAGAGGGGTCAAGAAGGGCATAGGGGTCTTAAGGACTTTTGGGTAAGGGGAGAGCTGAGATTTATGGAGAAGGCTAGTAAAAGGGTAGCATTCAACTGAACTAAGAAGTAATAGTGTGTGCCAATATTCTTTTCAGGGTACAGTGTGTAGCAAGGTTGTATTCGGGGGGCATAGTATGTAGCAGTATTTTTTCAGGGGTGCAGTGTCTGGCAGGGTAATATTCAGGGGGTACCGTGTCTGGCACAGTTATATACGGGGGTATGGTATGTAGCAGGGTTATATTCAGGATGCACAGTGTCTGGCAAGTTTAAATTTAGGGGACGGTGCATGGCAGGGTTGTATTAAGGGGGCACAGTGTGGCAGGGTTATATTCAGAGGGTATAGTGTCTGGCAGTTTTATATTCAGGGAGTCTAGTGTCAGGCAGGGTTATATTCAGAGTGTACAGGGTCTGGCAGGGTTATAATGGACTTCTGGCCATTTGAAAGTTGTAGTTTTGCAACAGCTGGAGGCACCCTGGTTGGGAAACAAAAGTGAGAAACAAATGATGTCTGGGCATCAAACTCTGCAGAGAAGATGTAGCTGGAAGTATCCTGACGTGTCCCAGACAAAGGTGAAGAAAATAAGGACTACAGAGAAGATGTCACTTGTGAGTAACACATTGTGTATTCTGCCTTTGTCCCATCAGTGCTGTAGTCACATGTTTTGCAGTAATGATGGGTTAAACTGTACCACCACACTGAGCACTTAAACTATTCATAGGCTCATGCTTAGTATGAAACTAGGGGACCCAAAAAAAAAAAACGCCAAACATCTCTTTGATTAACCTAAATGGACCTCAACAGTACTATGTATCCAGTGGTGTAGCGACCAGGGTGCGGGCTCAGCACAACCCCCCCGGTCTTCAGCTCTACCCGGCTGCGTACGCGCAACAACCCCCCAGATCTCCTCCTACCTCCCCCCCATGTGCTATCAGTGCTGTAGTCACTTGTAAGTTCTACAGTTGTGATGAGTGAAACTACAACTCCCAGCATAACCTTAACAGAAAGTTGAACAGATTTGTAAATTACTTAAAAATCTTCATTATTCTTTTACTTATCAGCTGCTGTAAGTTCCACAGGAAGTTTTTTTTTTTTACTTTTTTTTATTTATTTTCTGTCTGACCACAGTGTTTTCTGCTGACACCTCTGTCCATTTTAGGAACTGTCTACTGTCTATAGTAGGAGCAAATCCCCATAGCAAAAAAATAATGCCATGTGGATATTTTTTTATTTCCCAGTTGACTCACATCTAACTTCTGGTGCAGCATTTTTAGACCTTAAAAATGCTGTGCAGCGAGAATGGCATTTTTGGGGGGTTGTTTTTTAAGGCTGCCATCACACACATTTATTTATTTATTTTTTTGTAACCACTAGTGATGAGCGAACTTACAGTAAATTTGATTCGTCACGAACTTCTCGGCTCGGCAGTTGCTGACTTTTCCTGCGTAAATTAGTTCAGCTTTCAGGTGCTCCGGTGGGCTGGAAAAGGTGGATACATTCCTAGGAAAGAGTCTCCTAGGACTGTATCCACCTTTTCCAGCCCACGGGAGCACCTGAAAGCTGAACTAATTTATGCAGGAAAAGTCATCAACTGCCGAGCCGAGAAGTTCATGACGAATCAAATTTACTGTAAGTTCGCTCATCTCTAGTAACCACGGTCGTTTTTGGGCCAATACCAGAAGAATATCCAGCAGGAAGGAGAAGTATGTATTAGTCCTTCTTTCATATTTCCCATTCCTTTTGCATAAAATTCTTGTTTTGGCTCAAAAATTGCAGTAGTAGTTTTACAAAAAAAAAAAATACCATATGTGACGGCAGCCTTAGGGTACACTCACACATATATTTAGCTGCAGATTTTCAGCAGCTGTTTTTGCCAATTATTTACCTCAATGGTTGCAAAATCACTGTGGAAAGTCTGCAGCAAAATATGCACGTGTGAACATACCCTTGGTATTCATTCCCCAATTGTATAAATTCATTTTAATGTAGGTTAACTCTTTCTGCAGAATCCGCTTGGGAATGCATTGCTGTCTAGAGAGACATTTCCAAGCGTTCCTAAAACCTGTTGTCTGCAGAATGTCTGCCCAGATATTTCTGGGTGTACATTGGGCTATTTTAACGTAGCCTTATCATGGATAACCCCTTCAAATTCCACATTAAGTACAAAAAAAATAAATAAATATAATAATAATAATAATAATATTGAGTAAAAAAGGAGCAGTTGCCCATAGCAACCAATCAGATTGCTTCTTTCATTTTTGAAAAGGTCTTTGAAAAATGTATGAAGCGATCTGACTGGTTGCTATTGGCAACTGGTCAACTTTTCCTTTGCACAACTTTTGTTAAATCACCCCCATTTATTTTTTCCCATAGTTTTCCTATAAACACTGCTCAATAAATAAAAATAAACAACACAATGTAACTCCAAGTCAATGACACTTCTGTGAAATCACACTGTCCACTCAGGAAGCAACACTGATTGACAATCAATTTCACATGTTGTGCAAATGGAACAGACAACAGGTGGAAATTATAGGCAATTAGCAAGACACCCCAAATAAAGGAGTGATTCTGAATGTGGTTACCACAGACCACTTCTCAGTTCCTATGCTTCCTGGTTGATGTTTTGGTCACTTTGAATGCTATCGGTGCTTTCACTCTAGTGGTAGCATGAGACGGTGTCTACAACCCCCACAAAAGTGGCTCAAGTAGTGCAGCTCATCTAGGATGGCACATCAATGCGAGCTGTGGCAAGAAGGTTTGCTGTGTCTGTCAACGTAGTGTTCAGAGCATGGAGGCGCTACCAGGAGACAGGCCAGTACATCAGGAGACGTGGAGGAGGTCATAGGAGGGCAACAACCCAGCAGCAGGACAGCTACCTCTGCCTTTGTGCAAGGAGGAGCAGGAGGAGCACTGCCAGAGCCCTGCAAAATGACCTCCAGCAGGCCACAAATGTGCATGTGTCCACTCAAAAGGTCAGAAACATAGTTCATGAGGGTGGTATGAGGGTCTGACATCCACAGGAGGGGGTTGTGCTTACAGCCCAACACCGTGCAGGATGTTTGGCATTTGCCAGAGAACACCAAGATTGGCAAATTCGCCACTGGCGCCCTGTGCTCTTCACAGATGAAAGAAGGTTCACACTGAGCACATGTGACAGATGTGACAGAGTCTGGAGATGCCATGGAGAACGTTCTGCTGCCTGCAACATCCTCCAGCATGACCGATTTGGCGGTGGGTCAGCAATGGTGTGGGGTGGCATTTCTTTGGGGGGGGGGGCGGGTTGCACAGCCCTCCATGTGCTTGCCAAAGGTAGCCTGACTGCCATTAGGTACCGAGATGAGATCCTCAGACCTCTTGTGAGACCATATGCTGGTGCGGTTGGCCTGGGTTCCTCCTATTGCAAGACAATGCTAGACCTCATGGGGCTGGAGTATGCCAGCAGTTTCTGCAAGAGGAAGGCATTGATGCTACGGAATGGCCCGCCTGTTCCCCAGACCTGAATCCGATTGAGCACATCTGGGACATCATGTCTCGCTCCATCCAACACCACGTTGCACCACGGACTGTCCAGGAGTTGGCGAATGCTTTAGTCCAGGTCTGGGAGGACATCCCTCAGGAGACCATCCGCCACCTCATTAGGAGCATGCCCAAGCATTGTAGGGAGGTCATACAGGCATGTGGAGGCCACACACACACTATTGAGCCTCATTTTGACTTGTTTTAAGGACATCAAAGTTGGATCAGCCTGTAATGTGGTTTTCCACTTTGATTTTGAGTGTGACTCAATCAGCTGTGTAAAGACGAAAGTATTTCATACAATTAGTTAATTCATTCAGATCTAGGATGTGTTATATTAGTGTTCCCTTTATTTTTTTGAGCAGTGTATTAACACACGCTATTCATAGTAATGCCTTACCTTAAAAAAAAAATAAAAAATCAGTGGCTGTATGTTTATGTATAGAAAACTGTTAACCATATGTGAAAGAGGGAGGCAAAATCTCCATGTTGTTTACACTATCATTTCTGTAAAATCTTTTAGGCAGCACCCTCTATGTTCAGATTCAGTTATTACATCTTCATTCCATACAGTGTGAACAAGCTAATTGTTTTACATGCAGGTAATCCCATGTCCTTTGCAGCATTCAATGACAAGATGTATACCCTTTTAGTGCGAGAACATTTATGGTCATGCATGAATAAATCATAGTTTCCCTTGGATGCATGAGACTTGTAATAGTGAGACTTAGCATTGACTTTCCAATCAAATGGGATGTTTTTCAGCTCCTTGTGATTTGTGACAATTCTGTTTTGTTTTATTCTTCTCCCTTTCTTTAAAAACGAAACTGACACAGATCAATACCTTTGATGGAAGGTAATAATCAGGCCTATTAAGTGACAAAGGTTTACTCTGTAACAGCTGTGCTGGCGGGAGAGGAGAGCTTGTCTGACTAATGAATCGTGAAACAATCAGGCAGTAGCCATTTGTGTTTAGATCTGTAAATATGGTGTGGTTCAAGTGCCAGACCATTGCCGGCACTCCAGCTGGGGGCACAGATGGTCCACATTCAAAGCAGCACAAGTGTAAGGAGATTTTTTTATTATGATTTTATTTCTTTTTTCCCACATTGCACCTCTAAAACTAGCTTACATTGAAAACTTTCTCCAGAATTCCTAAAAAGGAAATCCTCACACATCCATAAACAGAAATCACTACTTATAGTCTTATGCACACAAAAATTGTGTGTAGACTGCAAAAGATCTTTTGGACCCTTCAGTAATAGGATATATTCACAAAATAAGTGTGCACTGTTATGCTGGAATTATATATACCAGGGAAGATTTATTGAACATATTGATCCAGATCTGTGAAAATTGTAAGCACCAAATGTTTTCTGTGTTTTGGGCACTTTTTTAAACATAAATTGGTTCCTACGTATGTCAGTCATAAGGTGGCATGAGGAAGAGAAAAGTATCTAAGGTGCCCAGTCATACCACATATGTCATTTCACATGTCTCATGGTAATAAATTTAGCGCAATTTGCAACATTGTACGTTATCGTTTATTGTACTGTGAAGTATATCAAGGTGAGACTTTTATACCATAACTACTGTATTATATACAAGCTTCAAGTAAATAATGTAGTTTAATTGGGTATCTCAATTATACAGACCCATACTGTATTCTAGGCTGAACTGAGACACATAAGCAGCTCAGCCACTGGAACCATATAATATTGCCCCTTCCACAAGTGTGTTGTAGAAATTGTTTTCTTTCTATGCTCACACCCTCACAACTCCCTTAAAAAGGTAGTCCATGGAACTTAACTTATCAGACACTAATCCCTATCCACAGGTACGATTTTCTGTGAAGGACCCTGTCTACTTATCCAGGATATGCAGGATATCGCTCCAGCCGGTTATTGGCTAAGTGGCCCATCACTTGTACTCATCTAGGGGGCCAAAGTGCACTGAAGACAGGTAAGTAAATGGTACTCCATACACGAGACCGTGGGGGGTCCCAGCAGTCGTGGATAAGTGTCTAATAAGTTCAGTTCCCTGGACTACCCATTTAAGAATGTAAATGACACCATCAACATAATAAAGAAAATAAAAGTAGAAGATTGAAACACTTTGTCAAGGATAAGTGGTATGCCTCCACTGTGCAAGCCCCAATAAATCCAATAAGGCCTGACCATATAGTGGTCAGAAACCTGATCTACACAGGCATACTGCAGAGTAGAGATGAGCGAATGCGAATATCGCCGCGATTCTATCACGCAAATCGCTTCATTAAACTCCATTTACTTTGTTCCAGGCTCCAGGGCATCTAAAATGGCGGATCCACATGTCAGTACATGGGGCATGGAACGCTGGGAAGGCAGGAAGGCAAGGCAGGAAGGGAAGTAGCCGGGATGACCCTGAATTACATGCAGGATGCAGCCTATCAGCAGCAAGTCACCCCTGTGATGTCAAAGCCCTATATATTTGGCAGCCATTTTGCAGCTCGTCATATCTTTCATTACACTGCATAGAGATAGGACGGACATCACTGTGTGTGTTACACAGAAAAGCTCATTCCAGCAGTGTTTCACATCCTAGTCACATCAGCGTTCTGTTGGACCGAGAACAGTGTTTTTTTCACTGAAAAGGATTTTTTACTGCAGACATTAACCTCCCAGTCACTTTCTTCGCCATCGTATAGAGAGGGGCCCATAGCTGTGTGTTGCCTCATACATTTCAACAAGCTGCCTCAACTTCATATACCTTAGTAAAGGAGGCAGGAATAATTTTTCTGCGGAATTCTGTGTCTTTGTTCCACAACAAATCATCTGCTGGTTATACTAGTCTGTAGACGGTATAATACACAGCAGTCCATTCCGAATAGTCTTTGACAGAGTGCAGTTTTGTGTTTAGTACACACCTTTTTGTGCTGCAGCACTGTTGTGTACTGCTGGTGTTGTGCAAAAATATGTTTGCGTACTGTACCGCATTTTTCTGCCCTCATAAGTGCATACCACATACCTACATCTAAGTAGTCTACTATTTTGTACCTGTTAATCTGTCAAGGGCCTACATACTGTGAAAGGACAGCCAAAAGTAATCACCGGCTGGTGTTTTACTCCAATACGTTTATTAAGCATACTGTAGCACATTTTTCTGTCCTCAGAAGGGCATAACTGCATACCACATACGTACATCTAAGTAGTGTACTATTTTGTACCTGTTAATCTGTCAAGGGCCTAGATACTGTGAAAGTCCAGGCAAAAGTAATCACTGGCTGGTGTTTTACAAAAATACAGAGTTTTTAAGCGTACTGTAGCGCATTTTTCTGCCATCATAAGTGAATACCACATACGTACATCTAAGTAATGTACTATTTTGTACCTGTTAATCTGTCAAGGGCCTAGATACTGTGAAAGTCCAGGCAAAAGTAATCACCGGCTGGTGTTTTACTAAAATACGTATTCTTAAGCGTACAGTAGCGCATTATTCTACCCTCATAAGTGCATACCACATACCTACATCTAAGTGGTGTACTATTTTGTGCCTGATAATCTGTCAAGGGCCTACATAGTGTGAAAGGTCAGCCAAAAGTAATCACCGGCTGGTGTTTTACTCAAATAATTTTTTAAGCGTACAGTAGCGCATTATTCTGCGCTCATAAATGCATACCACATACCTACATCTAAGTAGTGTACTATTTTGTACCTGTTAATCTGTCAATGGTCTATATACTGTGAAAGGACAGCCAATAGTACACACCTGCTGCTGTTCTGGACAAATACTGTTTAAAGCATAGTGAAGCTTATTGTACTCCTTTCATATACGCAATAAGTATGTCAGGCAGAGTAGTGGCAGGACATGCACAGTGGAGTGGCAGAGGCCTAAATTCATCAGGCGCAGGCAGAGGTCGCAGCAGAGTAGGAACGTGTGGCAGCTGGAGTCGAAGGGAGAGGTCTGAGCTCCTGGTGTCAGCTAGCAGTCGTTTCTCGAACATGCAACCCAGCATCCATGATTGATCGGTTCACTCGGTCATCCACTTCATACCAAGTGACATCCAACACCCCCAGTCAACAGTCGGTAGGTTCCTCAGACTCAACCCTCAGTTGGCATGGCCCTCATGCTGCTGCTTACACCTCAAGGCTATCTCATTGTGCTGCCATGTGACATGTGATGCCTTGTTAACTTTGGACCTGTGTACCCACACGCCGGGGTATGGGACACTAAAACTTAGGAGTTAACATTTTAATTTAAAAGTCCTCAATTTCAATGTAAACTTTTTAAATTTAAATTTAAAAATCTTGAATTTCAATGGTCTCCTCATGCTTCAGCCACCTCCAGGCTTTGCAATTCAGCCACTATATGGTCTCCTCATGCTTCAGCCAACTCCAGGCTGTGTCATTCAGCCACTATATGGTCACCTCATGCTGCCAAAAACTCCAGGCAGTCATTCAGCCACTATATGGTCTCTTCATACTGATGCCATCTCCAGGTTCTGTCATTGTGCCGCCATGGGACATGTGACTTGTTAAATTTGGTCTTTTGTACCCACACATCGAGGCACTAAAACCTGGAAGTTAAAATTTAAATTTCAAAAGCTTCAGTTTCTAAATCTTAAATTTCTATTTAAAAATCTTGCATTTCAATGGTCTTCTCATGCTTCTGCCAACTCCAGGCTGTGTCATTCAGACACTATATGGTCTGCTCATGCTTCAGCCAACTCCAGGCTGTGTCATTCAGCCAATATATGGTATACGGATGCTGCTGGGCCTAAAAAATGTTCTGGTAGCACTAGCTACCATAAATCTTCAATTTAAATTACAAAATTCATCTTTTAATCTTAGGGATTGTGAAGCTTTAGTGTCTACTCATGCTGCTGCCAACTCCAGACTGTGCCATTCAGACACTATATGGTATCCTGATGCTTCAGCCAGGTCCAGGCTGTGACATTCATCCAATATATGTTTTACTGATGCTTCAGCCACCTCCAGGCTGTGCCATTCATCCAATATAGGGTTTACTGATGCTTCAGCTAGCTCCAGTCTGTGTCATTCAGCAACTACATGGTTTAGTAATGCTGATGGGCCTAGGACAATACCTATATATGTTTATGGTAGCACTAGGTACCATACATCTTCAATTTAATTTTCAAAATTCAGAATTTAATCTTAGGGATTGTGAAGCCCTAGTGTCTACTCATGCTGCTGCCAGCTCCAGGCTGTGCCATTCAGACACTATATGGACTCCTCATGCTGCCACAAACTCCAGGCAGCCATTCAGCCACTATATGGTCTCATCATACTGATGCCATGTAACATGTGACTCCATATTAAATTTGGTATTTTGTACCCACACGCCGTGGCCCGGGGCACTAAAACTTGGGAGTTGAAATTTCAATTTCACAATCCTCAATTTCAATTTCAAAATCTTACATTTCTATTTAAAAAAAATCTTAAATTTCAATGTTCTCCTCATGCTTCTGCCAACTCTAGGCTGTGCCATTCAGAAACTTTATGGTATCCTCATGCTTCAGCCACCTCCAGGCTGTGACATTCATCCAATATATGGTTTACTGATGCTTCAGCTAGCTCCAGTCTGTGTCATTCAGCAACTACATGGTTTAGTGATGCTGCTGGGCCTAGGACATTACCTATATATGTTTATGGTAGCACTAGGTACCATATATCTTCAATGGAAATTACCAAAATTCATTATTTAATCTTAGGGGTTGTGAAGCCCTCTTGTGTACTCATGCTGATGCCACCTGCAGGCTCTGACATTGTGCTGCCATGTGACTCCTTGTTAGATTTTGTCCTTTGTACCCACACGCTGGGGCCGGGCCACTAAAAATTGGGAGTTAAAATTTCTATTTCAAAATCTTAAAAATCTTACATTTCTATTTCAAAATCTTAAATTTCAATGGTCTCCTCACGCTTCTGCCAACTCCAGGCTGTGCCATTCAGACACTATATGGTCTCCTCATGCTTCAGCCAACTCTAGGCTGTGTCATTCAGACACTATATGGTCTTCTCATGCTTCAGCTAACTCCAGGCTGTGTCATTCAACCACTATATGGTCTTCTCATGCTTCAGCCACCTCAGAGGCTGTCTCATTCAGCCAATATATGGTTTACTGATGCTGCTGGGCCTGGGCCTAAAAATATGGTAGCACTAGGTACCATAAATCTTCAATTTAAATTTCAAAATTCATCTTTTCATCTTAGGGATTGTTAAGCCCTAGTGTCTACTCATGCTGCTGCCAGCTCCAGGCTGTGTCAATCAGCAACTATATGGTCTCCTCATACAGATGCCACCTCCAGGCTCTGTCATTGTGCGGCCATGTAACATGTGACTCCTTGTTAGATTTGGTCCTCTGTACCCACACGCCGGAGTGCGGGACACTAAAACTTGGGAGTTAAAATTTATATTTCAAAATATTAAATTAACTTAAATGGTCTCCTCATGCTTCTGCCAACTCCAGGCTGTGCCATTCAGACACTATATGGTTTCCTCATGCTTCAGTCAACTCCAGGCTGTGTCATTCAGTCACTATATGGTCTCCTCATGCTTTAACCACCTCCAGGCTGTGCCATTCAGCAAATATAGGGTCTCCTCATGCTTCAGCCTCATCCAAGCTGTGTCATTCAGCCACTATGTGGTCTCCTCATGCTGCCAACACCTCCACGCTGTGTCATTTAGCCAT
Organism: Hyla sarda; assembly: GCF_029499605.1. NCBI lineage: Eukaryota > Metazoa > Chordata > Amphibia > Anura > Hylidae > Hyla > Hyla sarda. Next base: position 233,900,178 of record NC_079189.1, on the reverse strand, counting down.
TATATGGTCTTGTCATACTGATACCACCTCCAGGCTCTGTCATTGTGCCACTCTGTGGCAGTGATTCTAAAAGCGATGCCTGTAATCTGCATGTCATTCTGAATAACAGTATTATTTCACTACCCCAGCACACTCCATATGCGTGTTAGAACAAAGCAAAGTGTTATACACCCCTATTGAGGCTCTCTGTAGTCCAGAAATTTTTAATATAGATTCGCTGCGAATAAATTCAAATCAAACCAATTTTTTTTTGAAAAATTCGGCGAATCAGACAAATCGAATTTTTCAAAAGTTCGCTCATCTCTACTGCAGAATATTATCACTCTGCAGACTACAAAGAACACTGATAAGATACATTTTCATGTATTTTCATTAAGAATAACAGAGAAGTGTCTCAATGTATAGTTATAAAGAAGACCTGTTTTTCATACCGTTTTGTAGCCTATGGAGTCCTAATTTAAATGCTGTTTTAATTTTGTAGCTACCCTAGACCCGGGTTTCTGAGATATAGGCCCAGAGAGAAAAAATAGAGTGATTTTCCCACAGCAACCAATCACAGCTTAGCTAACAAGCTCTGGTAAAGTGAAAGCTGAGCTGTGATTGGTTGCTGGAGAAAAATCTCTCCATTCTCTCACACAGATTAATAAATCTAGATTTTAATTTAAGGTGACTGACTACCTCTACTTTTCCTTGAATTGTCAGATGAGCTAAAACGTTATTTCAAAAGTGGTGTGGGAATAAGGCTGAGGGCATGTGAGGCTCAGGGGGTGTAAATATAAAGCTTGAGGGGTATGAATCAGGCTCCCACCCTTTTAAGCCTAGCATTCACACCCCCCCCTTTTTTTTTTTTTTTTTTATAAATGTACCACCCATGTGACTATTTATGAAAAGGTCAGTCAAGTGGTAAAATCCCTATAAGGATAAGTTTACAAGTATTTCCTTACAAACTCACAGCGTGTTTCCTGCATTTTGAAAGGGGACGGGTTCTCCGCGGGCTGTCCACAGCAGATTTTCAGCTGCGGATTTACATTGTTGAAAATTTCCTGCAGACAGCCGGTGGAGACCTTACCCCCTTTTGAATTTGCAGTGGGACACTGCAAGTTTGTAAGGAAATACCCCCATGTAAATGTATCCTTAGGGTACGTTCACATGTGCATATTTTCTGCTGCAGATTTGCTGTAGCAGATTTTGCTACCAATTGAAGTCAATGGGCTGTAAGGTTTAGTAAGGGTGCATTCCCACTATGATCATGTCATATGGCTGCCGGAAATGGCGGGGAAATTTTAAGCTGCTGCATCCCATTCATTCAAATGAGCTGACAGATTGTGACTCCGGTAGCCTCATTTTTGAACCATATCATTTTCATTGCCGGTCTAAAAATCATGGCAGACCATGGCAATGTTAATTTTGATTAAAAATAAAATTGTTTTCTTTTTAAATATTAGTAAACCCTCCCACCCATAAAAAAATGACCTAACCTGTAGCAGTTCTGGGGTGCCTCTGGTGTCCTGCTCTGGTCCCCAGTTTTGATCCTCTTCCTAATCGGCAGCGTGATACTTGGGCCCTCAGTGACATTGGACCCAATGGCTGTGGCTCAACCGATCACTGGCCGCAGCAATGTCCTGCCTCAGCTAGTCATTGGTTATGCACAGCGGCATTGCTGGAGGTAAGTAGAGGTTGCATTTTTCATATAAAGTAAAATTGGCATTGTTCTACCCCCAACCCCTTCCCCCTCTATTCCCTTTAACTAGGTAAAGGGAAATTACAGTCTATTTATATTTTGAAGGTATTCTCGAACCATCAAAAGCTATGATGAAACTCATGAGGACTCCCCTAGAAAAGAAAGACCAAGAAATGCCACTGCTGCAGGGGATAAGTTCATTAGATTTACAAGCCTAAGAAACTGCTAATGAACAACACCTCAGATTAGAGCCCACCTAAACGCTTCACAGGAATCAGGTACCAGGCAGCAAGAATCATGCCTTATGGTCAATTTGCTGCAAAAAAGACACTATTGAGGGAATTGCTTGGGCCAAGAAACACAAGATGGGAGATTTATTATTGAATTTACACCAGTTTTTGGCATAATCAAGTTAAACATTTTTGTGCAAAGGTTATTTGTGCAAATATTTGCAACTTTTTGGCTGGTTAATTGCACTTACTATGATTTACAACATTAAATGTTTAGTATCTGGCATAGTGCAGTGCATAGACAGCTGTTGAAGTGATAGATTTATCAAGTGTACCTCTTTAAAAATCTAACAAATGTAATGACTGCAGGATTTTACTTAACACCAGCGAATGAAAGGCTGACATTAGTAAATTCACTCCAAGGAGTTAACATTAGACCAGTTAAAAATCAGAAATTTAGGCTGATGTGCCAACATTTTGTAAGATGCAGAAAAGGTGAGTTTTTACAGGTGTGGTTCCAACTGTGAGGTAAGAGGAGGAGGTGTGAGGGTAGGTTTTTTCTGGCATTTTTTTGTAAAACTGCCACTGAAGTTTTTGAGGCAAAGCCAAAAGTATATTCACTTATATTTCTCCTTTCTATTGGATCTATTTCTGACTTTGACTGAAAAACTGCAGTGGCAGGTTTCCAAAAAAAACGCCAGTAAAAGCCTGCAAGAAAACCTAGCCTAAAGGTGTGTTCAAACACTATTTGTTCTAGCGGGTTTCCCGCTGCGTATTTGAAAGTGGGTGGTCTCTTTTCGGCTGTCCATAGCAGATTTTCCGCGGCAGAATTTACGCTGCGGAAAATATGCCGCAGTCCCTACTGACTTCAATGGGGCTTACGGCAGATTTTCCGCAGTGTAAATTCCTCCATGGAAAATCTGCTGCGGACAGCCGAGAAGAGCCCGCCCACTTTCAAATACGCAGCGGAAAACCCGCAAGAACAAATAGCGTGTGAACGCACCGTCAAGGTGTCTTGATGCTTCACCGGTAACACTGTTGGTGATTTAGTCAAAATTAAAGGTACATTAAACCAACAGGACTACCCAAAACTTTTGCAGCATCATGCCTTCCTGCTTATGCCTAATGGGACCATGATTTTTTTTCAACAGGAAAATGACCCAAAACACATCTTCCGACTATGTAAGGGTTATTTTTACCAAGTAGAAGAGTGATGAAGTGCTGTGTCAGATAACTGCTTCTACAGTCACCTGATCTAAACCTTATTGAGATGGTTTGGGAAGATTTGGACTACAGAGTGAAGGAAAAACAGCTAAAAAGTGCCCCGTAAGGGGTACTTATTACTAGACATCTTATCCCCTATCCAAATATTTTTTTTAACTGTTTTATATTTCTTTGTGTTATCAATAAACAATATATTTTGGGAATTTTTCCAATTGTGCATTATATATTATACTATGGTTGACAGTAAGGCTCCTTTCACATTAACGTTTTCATCCAGTAGGTGACGTCCTTTAGGAATATAGCAGGAGAAAAATTTGTGCATGTCACGTCTTTTTCTCCCGCTATCATAACGGGACTTATAAAGGACGTTAGAGGAATCCCATTCAAGTTATTGCCCGTTATTTTTCGTTACAATAGCAGACATTAATGGCAGCCAAAAATAGAAAAAAACTATTTTAAAAAGCCATTAACGTCCGTTTGTAATGGCGCAACAGTCATAGTGTGAAAGGGGCATGTGGATTGCTGGGGGGCCAAGCAGGAGATTGCGGAGATTCAGCGTTTTCCCCAGTCCCCCCCCCCCCCTCCTCCTCCTCCTCCTCCTTCTTGGTGATCTGACACAAGACAAGATGCCTAGTAGCGGAGTACTCCTTTAAGACTATTGAAAAACAATCCAGGTGACTACCTCATGAAGCTGATTGAGAGAATACAAAAACAAAAGGGGTTTATATTGAAGAATCTAAAATGTAAACTATATTCTGGTGTGTTAAACACTTTCGCTCACTATTTACCTCCATATGTGTTCAACCAAGACAAATTTCCAGTAGCATTTGTGCTCCTTCATAGTATTCATGTCTTCAATGACAAAAGGAAAGAAATTGAATGAAAAGGTGCGTCCAACCATTGGACTGATTTTGTATCGTTTTTGGATATTAAGTCTGCACCTGCTACCATTCTTAGGGTGCATTCACATCATGGTTGCAGCCCACGGTTGCCGGATCCAACTGGGAGATAGGAACACAGGGCGCCAAAACCCATTCACTTTATACTACGGTTTTAGGTCCGGTAAAAAAAAACGGATACTAGGCAAAAATGAGCGGATCAGAGTCACTGTTTGACTCCGGTCGGCTGATTAAAGTGAATGGATTTCAGTGCCGGTATGGGAGTGCCTGTTTTCTCCTCCCCCAGCTGGATCCGGCAGCCGTAGGTTGCAATCGTGATGTGAATGCAGCCTTAGTGGTCAATTCAGTTTCCATAGCTTGTGATTGAATTCATTGGTGTTCGGTTGTAATGAAAAATCTAACGGAAGTGGCTTGCATGTAGAAAAGACACGGATTGGATGTGGAATAGTCATGGATTTCGTGTTCAATTCAGTGCTGTAATTTGCTGTCTGAATGGGGCCCTTAGGATATATTCATACACAGCAGATTTGTTGTGTTGTTATTGAAAAACAGTTTTGTTCATTTGAATGTGATTGTTCTGGCAGCAAATACATAGATTTCTTCATGCCCCGTTCAGAAGAATGGAACAGTTGTAGAAATTTCAGCCACAAATACTGCTCATGTGAATATACTCTAAGTAGAGATTTTTTTTTAACATTTTTATTTTATTTTTGCAATTAGATTAAAGCCTATAAGTGAATTGGTAATTGTTATTATACTTTTCAAGTGAGTGCAGTAGTGATCCTTGTCCTGTATCATGAAGTTCTTCTATATTTACTGTATATGGCTACTTGTGAGACATTTTACACATGTAGATATGGCTACAGTGTAGCTATTGAATGAGTATTTAATTTGTAGTCGTGATAACTGGGTTTTTCATTAAATAAAATAAAACATGATAAAACAATTCATTGTGGTTTCATAGACGGCATACTCGCTTGGTTAGAAGGAGTGTTAACCTCTCTTTATAAAATTGAAAATGCTTTGGGCAAATATGCTTTGGAACAAGACACGTCTTGCTGAATATTTATCTCTGGAGGTTTTACTGTGTATGACTCTCTCACCTTTTTTTTTTCATTAAGCTATAACATTTTTTTTTTTTTTTTCATCATTTGAAGTAGTCTTCGTGGATACAGTCTGGGGAATGCAGCTGGTCTTTGAATGCAGAGCTACCCAGTGATATGTCTTGCTATCATCCTGACAATTTACTTTTTATCAAAGCGTAGAGTCTGACACTCAGTGCACACAGCGGGGGACAGCAGAGCTGCCCAACAATGGAAGAAGGACATTGGCAGAGTCTCACTGCCCTCTTGTTGAAATAACGCAGTAATTTAATATTCGCACACTGGGACATGCAATGCTATATGGGTTTTATGCTCAAGCTATTTTTGCATTATACATAGATGTTGAGACCACTGTTCCTGTGGATAGACCAGTGTGATATATTCTTTTGACGAAACCACAAGGGCGACAGTACAAACACTCTTTATGACAATGAACGAAGAAGCATGCTGCTAGTGGCTGCAGGGTAATTTTGATATTTGGGTTTTGCCTATAAGCAAGTCATTTTGCTTCTAAACAAAAATTAATATCAAATGGTGAAAAAAATAGTAACTAAATAATTAGCTACCCTCTGTAAAGTAAATGCATATTTCTTCATACAAGGTAAACATTAACCCCTTAAGGACCAAGCCAATTTTAACCTCAAGGACCAGGCGGTTTTACGGTAAAAATGACAATTCGACTAAAATGATACCCATGGCTACATACTTTAATATTTTTTTTAAAAAAATCTAAAACTTTTTGTACAAAATCAGGAACCTAAAATCACCCTATTTTGACCACCTATAACTTTTTTATTTCTCCGTATATAGGGCGGTATGAGGGCTAATTTTTTGTGCCGTCATCTGTACTTTTCATCGATACCAAATTTACATATATAAAACTTTTAGATCATTTTTAAAAATTTTTGGGGGAATAAAATGTGACTAAAAAGCAGCATTTTTGGACTTTTTAAAATTTCTTACGTTTACGCCGTTCACCATACACGATCATTAACATTATATTTTAATAGTTCGGACATTTACACATGCGGCGATACCAAATATGTTTATAAAAAATTTTTTTTACACTTTTTGGGGATAAAATGGGAAAAACTGACAATTTTCATTTTTATTGGGGGAGGGGACTTTTTTTATTTTTACATTTTTCAACTTTTTTTTAAACACTTTTTATGTCCCCATAGGGGACTATCTATAGCAATCATTTGATTGCTAATACTGTTTAGTGCTATGCATAGAGCATAGCACTGATCAGTGTTATCGGTGATCTTCTGCTCTGGTCTGCTCGATCTCAGACCAGATCAGGATAAACCGAGAGACGGACAGAGGCAGGTGAGGGGACCTCCGTCCGCCATTACAGATGATTGGATCCTTGCGACAGCGCTGCAGGCGATCCGATCATCTATTTTAACATGTGCACTGCTGCAGATGCTGTGATCTGTACTGCTCACGGCATCTGCGGGGTTAATGGCGGACATCCGCGTGATCGCAGATGTCGGCCATTAACGGTGGGTCCCGGGAACCGGCCGTGTATGACGCGAGCACCGCTCCGATGCTCGCGGTCATACACAGGATGTAAATGTACGTCCTGGTGCGCTAAGTACTGCTGCACCAGGACTTACATTTATGTCTGTGGTCGTTAAGGGGTTAATATTTGCCACATGTTCTATTTGGATGGCAGGTTAGAACTCAAAATGATAGGTTTTTGTTCAAGAAACGTCATAATAAGCCTGTTCTACATGGTGTCAGTCATTGTCTTCAAGCAGCAGTTTTACTACATCTGAAAGAATATGGTATATTTAATAAATACCTATAGAAGGACATTTACCATTGTTGCTTTGGTAAGCGAGTTCTGTAGTAATTTTTTTCTTGCATTGGTTTTGCTTATGTGTGACATATTTATCATACTGTCACAGGGGGTTGATAAATTTGGCTTACATAAGCAAAAACAATAAATAACTTTTGAATACCATTTTTTAGCACACATAAGCAAAAACCAATTAATGACTCCAGAACACCAATTTGTAACCCCCCACCTCAAGTCGCAGCTGTGAAAAAAAATGTGCAATATATATACAGTGGAGCAAAAAAGTATATGGTCAGCCGCCAATTGCGCAAGTTCTCCCACTTTAAAAGCTGAGAGAGGCCTTTAATGTTTATCATAGGTATACCTCAACTATGAGAGACAGAATGGGGGGGGGGGGGGGAAGAATACAGGAAATTGCATTGTAGGATTTCTAATGAATTAATTGGTAAAATAAGTATTTGGTCACCTACAAACAAGCAAGATTTCTGGCTCTCACAGACCTGTAACTTCTCCTTTAAGAGTCTCCTCTGTCCTCCACTCGTTACCTGTATCAATGGCACCTGTTTGAACTTGTTATCAGTATAAAAGAGACCTGTCCACAACCTCAAACAGTCACACTCCAAACTCCACTATGGCCATGACCAAAGAGCTGTCGAAGGACACCAGAAACAAAATAGTAGACCTGCACAAGGCTGGGAAGACTGAATCTGCAATAGGCACGCAGCTTGGTGTGAAGAAATCAACTGTGGGAGCAATTGTTAGAAAATGGAAGGCATACAAGACCACTGATAGTCTCCCTTGATCTGGGGCTCCACACAAGATCTCACCCCGTGGTGTCAAAATGATCACAAGAGCAGTGAGCAAAAATCCCAGAACCACATGGGGGGACTTAGTGAATGACCTGCAGAGAGCTGGGACCAAAGTAACAAAGGCTACCATCAGTAACACTCTACACCGCCAGAGACTCAAATCGTGCAGTGACAGACGTGTCCCCCTGCTTAAGCCAGTACATGTCTGGGCCCATCTGAAGTTTGCTAGAGAGCATTTGGATGATCCAGAAGTGGATTGGGAGAATGTCATATGGTCAGATGAAACCAAAGTAGAACTTTTTGGTAAAAACTCAACTCGTCGTGTTTGGAGGAGAAAGAATGCTGAGTTGCATCCAAAGAAAAAAAAAACATACCTTCTGTGAAACATGGGGTGGAAACCTCATTCTTTGGGGCTTTTTTCTGCAAAGGGACCAGGACAACTGATCTGTGTAAAGGAAATAATGAATGGAGCCATGTATTGTGAGATTTTGAGTGAAAACTTCCTTCCATTAGCAAGGGCATTGAAGATGAAACATGGCTGGGTCTTTCAGCATGACAATGATCCCAGGAGGAGTGGCTTCTTAAGAAGCATTTCAAGGTTCTGGAGTGACCTAGCCAGTCTCCAGATCTCAACTCCATAGAAAACCTTTGGAGAAAGTTGAAAGTCCTTGTTGCCCAGCGTCAGCCCCAAAACATCACTGCTCTAGAGGAGATCAGCATGGAGGAATGGGCCAAAATACCAGCAACAGTGTGTGGAAACCTTGTGAAGACTTACAGAAAACGTTTGACCTCTGTCTTTGCCAACAAAGGGTATATATTAAAGTATTGAGATTAACTTTTGTTATTGGCCAAATACTTATTTTCCATCATTTGCAAATAAATTATTTAAAAGTCAGACAATGGAATTTTTTTCTCATTCTGTGTCTCATAGTTAAGGTATACCTATGATGAAAATTACAGCCCTCTCTCATATTTTTAAGCGCTAGCCTCATAAACAGCTAGCGTTAACCTCCAATTATTACCCTGGTACCCACCAGCACAGGGGTGCCGGAAAGAGCCGATACCAACAGGCACATGCTAAAATGGCACTCCTAGGCCTAGGTGGTAACAGGCTGGCATTATTTAGGCTGGTGGTCCTCGCCCACCCTGGTTATGTCAGACTGTTGCTTCTTGGTTGGTTTCTGGTGAGAATGAAAATATGGGGAACAACACATTTGCGCTAGCTGTTTTTGGGGCTAACGCTAAGCCCCAGCTTAGTAATGGATTCCGTCTATAAGACAGCTTCCACTACTAAGCCTGTAAAGTAAATAAATAGAAAAAGCACAACACATTTAAAACAACTTTTATAAAAAAAAAAACACTCCCCAACAAGCCCTTGTTAACAATTTTATTAACATAAAAAAACATGTCATTGTGGTTATTGTCACCCGCAGAAGATGTGTAGATGGGGGACTCCCAGCATGTCAATACAGTAAGGACATTCTGGCAGTTGTAGTCGTGAAGGGCGGGCGGAAGATGTGCAGGCGGGTGACAAGCTTGTCACCCGCCCGCATATCTCCCGCCAGCCCGCGCTGCACCACTAAAACTCCAAGCATGTCCGCGCTGCACCACTAAAACTCCAAGCTTGTCACCCGTCCGCACATGTTCCACCTGCCCGCACTGCGCCACTTAAACTCCCAGCATGTCCTTACTGTAAGAGCATGCTGGGAGTTGTAGTAGTTAGTAGTGTGGCGTGGGCAGGTGACAAGAAAGCCAGGGAAGGGGGTGGCTTGTGCTCTCCTCCCTGGCTTTCCAGTAGGGAAAATGAAGTTACGGCACACTAACATCATATTTCCCTGTAGCAGCTGTGATTGGCCAGGAGGTCTGGACCAATCACAGGTCTGCCCGGGAAATATGAAATTACAGTGCTGTAATTTCATATTCCTGTCGGCTGGCTCCGCTCCCCGTTCACCCGCCCGCAAGCTGTTGGGACTACAACTCCCAGCATGTCCTCACTGTAAGGGCATGCTGGGAGTTGTAGTCCTGCAGTAGCTAGCGGGTGGGTGGTAGATGCGGACGGGTGGCCGGGGAGCTGAGCTTTACAAAAAGTCGCACAAAAGTCGCACTTGCGACTTTTTGTAAAGCTCTGCTCCCTGGCCACGCTCCCGCATCTACCACCCACCTGCTAGCTACTGCAGGGCTGCAGCTCCCAGCATGCCCTTACAGTGAGGACATACTGGAAGATGTAGTCCTAACAGCTTGCGGGCGTGTGGTAGATGTAAGCAGGTGTCGGGGACTTTTAAAAAATGCTGTCAAAAGCAAGTTTGTAAGCCATGTCTGACCTGGCTTACACTTGCAATGATTTGAAGGGGGTTTGCAACTTTTTTTTTTGCTTACGTGCGACTTTCGCATTTGATAAATTCCCGGCCACTGCAAAGTGAAAACTGAAAATTGCTTAGGTACGGATGACTGGTATTTTTTCCTTACCCACAAAAGTTGCACAAAAATTTGCTTACGTGCACGTGCAACTTTTGTAAGCAAAAAAAAACTCTAAATCCCTTGATAAATCTCCTTCATAGTGTTCATAACATAAAAATGACATATACTGATACCAAACTGCAATATCTGCAAAACTCATATTATGTAATAAGCATACTGTATCTACCAATATGTCATATATGTTGTTTAAACTCAATCAGTTTATTGCTAAATATATAAAACTCATCACTTGACAACTTTGAGCTTATTGTGAAAGGCATAAGCATTGATCTAATATGTGTGTGTGATTGCTATTGTCAAAAACACCATACAGTAGATGTCATACAGTAGAAGTCATTATGTAGGTCCACATCCAAGTTTGAAGTTTACAGTCAAGCTTTAACTTGTCTTTTTGACCTATTACTCAAAGGTCAGCTTTTTGTAAGAAATCTAAAAAAGGTTTAAACTGAGAATTGTTCTCTGGAGACAAATTTCTTTTATAGTCCTCTGTAATAAAACTGTTGGTGACCATGTCCCTTTTGATTGCTAGTTAAACTCCTGAAGACCCAGCATAGAGCTATAAACTCTATTTATAGTGGACAATGAGTCTGTTGTTGAGTACAAATTATAGGATTGACCCCACTGTAGACACAAGGTACAAGACTAGAAGGTCACCTAAGTTAGCAGCCTGCTTTTTGTATAATAATTCAACAAATCAGTTACCAAAGGAACACCATGGAGGGAAATTTATTAAAACCTGTCAAGAGGAAAAGTTGCTGAATTGCCTGTAGCAACCAATTAGTTTCCTTCTTTCATTTTTGAAAAGGTCTCTGGAAAATGAAAGAAGCAATGTGATTGGTTGCTATTAGAGATAAGCACATTTTTGAAAAATTAGATTCGGCCGATTTTAAAATCTTAAACAGGAACAAAATGGTTTAGATGTACATACGTGGTATGCACTTATGAGGGGAGGACAATGCCCTCCAGTATGCTTAAAACAGTATTTCTCTACAACACCAGCAGGTGTGTACTTTTAGCAAGCCTTTCACAGTATCTAGGCCCTTAAGACTTTAACAGGAACAAAATGGTACACCACTTAGATGTACGCACAGGTTACACTTAATAGAGGACAATGCGCTTTTAGTGCTCTGCTCACCCTAACTGGCTGGCAACTATTAGCTTTTCAGTTGTTGTACACACCAGTGCTGCAGCACACAGTCGCTGTGTACTACACCCAAAATTGCACTTTCTTCCTCAATCTTCCCTATCAGTGCTTTTAGACTGGATTTGGGCTTGAGGGGAATCGCTGCTGTGAAAAAGCTTTTCTTTGCAATACACTGCTCTCTGTGCCTCTCTCTCTCTCTGCAATAAAACGTTGATGTGACTGGGAGGTGAATCTCTGCAGTAAAAATGCTTTTCTGTGCAACACACACTGCGGTCTGTCCCTCTCTCTCTATAATAGAATGCTGATATGACTGGGAGTTGAATCGCTGCTGTAAAAATGCTTTTCTGGTCAAAACACATTGCTGTCTGTCCCTCTCTCTCTGCAATAGAACGCTGATGTGACTGGTAGGTGAATCGCTGCTGTAAAAATGCTTTTCTGTGCAACACACACTGCTGTCTGTCCCTCTCTCTCTATAATAGAACGCTGATGTGACTGGGAGGTGAATTGCTGCTGTAAAAATGCTTTTCTGTGTAACACACTCTGCTGTCTGTCCCTCTCTCTCTATAATAGAACGCTGATGTGACTGGGAGGTGAATCGCTGCTGTAAAAATGCTTTTCTGTGTAACACACTCTGCTGTCTGTCCCTCTCTCTCTCAGTCACTGATGTGACTGGCCGCAAGATGGCTGCCGATTATATAGGGCTAGGACATCACAGGGGTGGCTGGCTGCTGATAGGCTGCATGCTGCATGTGATTCAGGGTCATCCCACTGATCCTTGTTCCCACCTTCTCCGGATTTTTTGCCCCATGTCCTCACATGTGGATCAGCCATTTTGGATGCCCGGCCCCTGGACTGCATTAAATGGAGTTTAATGAAGCGATTTGTGCGATTGAATCGCGGCATTATTCGCATTCATTACGAATCGAATTTTTCCTGAAATTTGTAACTAATTTGTATTCGTCAGATTCGATTTGCTCATCCCTAGTTGCTATGGGCAACTCAGCAACTTTTCCTCTGGACAGGTTTTGATAAATCTCCCCCCCCCCCCCCATGTATAAATACATAGTTACCTTTCTAATTATTAGTAGATGTATAATATTTTATGATAAAGATATTAAAGCCCAAATAATAACACTGATTTAAAATACAAATTGTCTGTCTGTTACATGGGTGAACTATGATAGTGTGCTTCCACATCACTAAATAGCTACATTTCAAAATATTCTTGGCTTAGACATTTTTTTGCAAAAATATATGAAATTAAAATGAGAGAAAGTATTTCTATATGAAACATATAATGAGAAGATTTACTTAGTGAGGGTTTTTATATGGCGACTTCGGTTGGCTCCTTTCTGCCCTGGGTCCAGTTTTGTGACCGGACCTAAAACCATAGTATATTACGGTTTTAGGTCCGATGAGAAAACCGGATAGGGTCAAAAATGAGCCGACCGGAGTCAAACTGGTGACTCCGGTCGGCTCATTAAAGTCAATGGATTTCAGCGCCGGGATCACTTCCCCACAAATGTGCTTAAAAGAAGACTGTTGTAATATGGGTGAACCTAGGAAACTAGCAAAGGAAAAACATTTTTGGTTCTTTGCCCAGATGGTCACTACACTACGCTACACAGTATACATATAAAAAGGGAAATCTCCCTCTCTCTCTCTTGGGTAGGGCTACAAAATGAACTCAGAATATCGAGGAACAATAAATTAATACCAGCATTTGGCAAGTAGCAAGTAGGTGGAGAGCAAAACCAAAATGGAAGCAGTCACCAGACAACATGTACAAATTAGAGTTTGGCTCTTTTCCTTTAGTGGAATACGTTATACATAGACTTCCATTTTGAAAAAAGTGTTTCCTGGCTTACCTTAGACTCAATGATGTATCTATGGTGGAGCTGTTAATAGGATATCTGCACTGTGAATATGTTTCCTATGTATCTAGTATAAAATTCATATCTGGTCAGGGAGGGGCTAAGTAAACTAGAACACTTTCTTTCCTTAGCCGCTCCTGCGCCACCATCAGTATAATAAAACTCCTGCGTCTCAGGGTTTGATGACATGACACCACATGGCTGCTCATCCAGTTAGTGGCAGAAGCGATGTCCTTCTTCAGCAGGTGACTGGCTGAGCGGGCTTATTGCATCATTTCCCTTAACCCGGAGGTGCAGCAGAGCTCCATTATACCAGCGGCGGCACAAGAGCGGGGAAGGTAAGATACTGTTTTTATTTTTTTACTTACCTCCTTCCTGACTAGATTTTAAAAAGAAGTTTATCGCCTGGCTACTCCTTTGAGTTACACATAAGTAGTAAATACACTTTTTAAAGGGGCTACCCAGCAGGAAGGACCTTTGTCTATTGCACAGTATATTAAAAAATTAACTTTTACTTACCTCCAACGTTCCAGCAGTGCCTCCATGATCTCTATTCTCTTTATGTCCTGCATGGAGTCACAATTTCTGGCATGAAGAAGATCACAGGGAGATACCGGAGGGGGGTACTTGAGGTCCCACAGAAACCCTGGGAGGTAAGTAAAGGTTTGTTATTTTATATACTGTGCAATGGCCAAAGTTCCCTCCCGCTGGATAACCCCTTCAATATCAATATATAAAGATAAACATAAAAGGTTGTAGAAACAGTAAAAGGTATAAAGTAGTTGTATTTAGCAGTTGTCTGTACAGATAATTTCTCCAGTCATGTGAGGTTATCTGGAAGTTTCCATTCATTCTCCTAGGCCTCTGGGTCTCATATAATGTTTTTATGCGTTTCATGGTGGTCCAACTACTGTACGTCAGGCTGTGTATCAGACTGCACAGGGTTTCTTGTAAGAACAGATATGTGTAGTTCTGCATTGGAGACAAAATGGTAGACAACTGTGAATGAAATCTATTTGGAAAGTTGCTTCATTTTTCAGTGTAGATGTGTTGGTACAAAATAAAAAGATATTTCCATTATGAACATACTATTTAAGTGACGCCTATTATTAGTGTTCTATAAAAGACCTTTTCGCAGACATGAAATGCACAAATAAGTAGAATTCCATGAGACAATAATTAGGCTGAATGATTCTATGAGATCTGAGTTGGTAATATACAGTCATAAAGCCGCACTGTAACTGCTTCTTTTAGTAACACAGCTGAGAGGTTAATTCTAGCTAGTGCTTACCTGTACAAAATAGTGCGGTACCAGATACAGTGATCAAAAACAGTGATGAGATTTTTTTTTTTTAAGCGGCATTAACCATCATGACCTAGCAAAATGAAGGGAAATGGTTTAACAGAACTGTCAGATTCAATATAGCTAATAAAAGCATGGATAAATGTTTATTACGTAGAGGAGACAGATCATTTCTGTACAGAAATTGAGGATGACCTTTACTGATAGCTCTTATCTGCCCAATATCCCGGAGAAGAAAGGAATGCAAAATAAAACCATATCTTCTAATATTTATTCAAGAATAGCAATCCAATGTAGCAAAGGATACCAGTTGCTGATTTAGATTTAATATACAAGGTTGTCACCCTTTGTAGCTTTGATTTGGAATCATCTCAAACATGTTGTCCTCCACATTCTCTAAGCTATTTCTGTGACTGAAGACAGTATAAATATGCATTATAATATAAACTGCTGTTCATTCATATTCCTATGGAAATGTCCAAATATCAGCTGAAACTTTTATCCTCATGAGTGCGTATGAAGGGTTCGCAATGTAATTGCTCATGCCTGTATTATGGCTTCTTGCATACTCTGCATATAGTGACAAGGACTGGACTGGTACCTGTCTTGTGTTCTGGAAAGACTCTTTTTAAAGCTTTTGTGATCACCCAATGGGGCTCCTGTTCATCCTAATATATATGTGTAGAAAGCAAAAGATACAAGGTTTGTCTCACTTCCCACTATTCACTCTAAATTTGTAGACAAAATTGTGACATTTGACCTCCATTAGGGTAGGATTACACATAACGAATACACCCCTAAGGCTGTATTTACCTCCGGCAGCCCTGTGCGTACAGTGAGGTTTGGAGGCGAGGCAAGAAGGCCAATGTAACTGTGAGTGCTGGCCCCGCCTCCAAACCTTCCGGCACACACAGAGCTGCCTCTGGGTAGCCCTGTGTGTCTGCTCCTAGGAGAATACACAGCATATTTTCCGTAGCACAGTGGATTTTGCACAGTGTGAAATACGCTGCGTATACGCTACTTGTTACCCTACTCTAATGTTGTATTCACACGTACAGTATCCTGAACATATTTGACTAATTGACTGAACACAGCAAATAATGTGCAGTTTCAAAACTGCAGCATCAAATATGCACAGAATACAGCCTATCTCTACTGGACTTATACAAGTTACTTCAGACCTCCAGTCAAGTTCAGGCGATCATTAGAAGAAAAAGTGTGGTCATTTGTAAAGAGATCTTAGTATTAGAGATGAGCGAATTTACAGTAAATTCGATTCGCCACAAACTTCTCAGCTCGGCGGTTGCTGACTTTTCCTGCATAAATTAGTTCAGCTTTCCGGTGCTCCGGTGGCCTGGAAAAGGGGGATACAGTCCTAGGAAAGAGTCTCCTAGGACTGTATCCACCTTTTCCAGCCCACGGGAGCACCGGAAAGCTGAACTAATTTATGCAGGAAAAGTCAGCAACCGCCGAGCCGAGAAGTTTGTGACGAATCAAATTTACTGTAAGTTCGCTCATCTCTACTTAGTATAGTCTTCATTTACATGTTATAATTCATGAACGTTATTTGACCAAAAGACATTAGTTTTATGAGCTTTATTCAATATACAATTCATTTACCGTATAGAAAAAAAAGATTCTGCACCCAACAGTGATCTTCAACCTGCGGACCTCCAGATGTTGCAAAAGTACAACATCTGGAGGTCCGCAGGTTGAAGACCACTGGATAGGGGTAATACTCACGTGTCCCCGCTGCTCCGGACCTGTCACCGCTGACCTGGATGTCGCTCCATCGCTGTCGTCGCGTCCCCAGGTGTCCCCGATGCTCCGGACGTCTTCTTCCCCGGGATCCACGCTCTCCGTCCCCATCATCACGTCACTGTCATCACGTCGCTATGCACGCCGCTCCTATTGGATGACGGGACGGCGTGCGCGACGACGTGATGACGTCGAAGGAGAGCGCCGCCATGCAGGGGATCCCGGCACGGAGCAGACACCGAGAAGGCAGGTAAGGGCCCTCCCGCTATCCTGTAAGCTGTTCGGGACGCCGCGATTTCACCGCTGCGGTCCCGAACAGCCCAACTGAGCAGCCGGGTTACTGTCACTTTCGCTTCAGACGGGGCGTTCAGCTTTGATTGCCGTGTCTGAAGGGTTAATACAGGGCATCACTGCGATCGGTAATGTCCTGTATTAGCCGCGGGTCCCGGCCGTTGATGGCCACAGGGACCGACCCGATAGGTGTGTATTCGCCGTATAAGACGCACCAACTTTCCCCCCCCCCCCAGTTTTGGGGAAGAAAACGTGCGTCTTATACGGCAAAAAATATGGTATATTCTCTTTCTCAAGCTGCTGATTTTTTTGTGTACACCAACTGGTATGCAAGGAGTTAAATGTGGTAAAATCACATAGAACGTAGAGTGTTCTATCTATTGCCCACACAACAAAGGTCAGAAAAATCTTTGTGTACCTTGAGCAGAGTTATTAAAATCTGTACGGGTTTCTCCTCACATCGAGAGCTACGAATCTAATCTTCTCCAAATGATCTGCTTTACAAACAAATCTTTTTAAGCAAAAATCCTATCTGTTTCAGTGAAGGAGAATAATGCTAATGGCAGTATAGAAATTCAGAGATTAAATGAGGTATGAATATTTGGAGGATAAGACAATTACCACCTCCGAAATAATATATTTGTAAAGCTAATTTCTCCAGAACAGGAACAATTCTGTACACTTGACCCCTTCTTCACTGCCATGTCCATGCTTGAACTCTCCTTGAACTTTGAAGATCTGTCTGGAGGATATGATATGGGCATCTCTTTTGCATCTGGTTATTTTAGCTTCTATTTCCAACCCTAAAAGAGACATTAATGTGATTTACAGACCAAGCCACCTGACATGGGTTAGGATCTGGATCAACCTTTCATGCCCTGAAATTAATAGGAAAATCTTTGTGACTTGGGCTGACACATTGTAAATGCACATTTTGGAATTCATGAGGCTTGGGAGATGTTAAACATTTAATGCCTTTATTTTGTAACATTTTTTGACAATATGAGAATATTTTCAGGTTTTAGGATTAAATTAAACTTTGTCAAAATGAATTGGATCTGGTATTCTAGGAAGGAACTTTTATCTAGAATTGTGCTCCGCTTGTCGAAAAAAAAAAAAAAAAAAACAACAACAAACAAAAAAAAATAAAACATACTCGCCTTCCTTGCTTTTCCCCTCCACTGCAGTATCGCAACTTTTCCTATGTTCAGGGTCGGCTCGGGATATTGCTAGCTCAATCAGCCAATCAGCAGCCACAGCTTGTCACCGTACCAACCAGAAACACAAGAAGTGCTGTTCAATCAGATCAACTCCATGTTAACGGTTCTGGGAGGTGAAAACGAGGAAAGTGAGAATATTATTTTTTTCCTACCAGGTTAAAGGGGTACTGATGCCAGAGAGTTATACAAATGTGTAAATAACGTATATTTAAAAGCTTTAATCCTTCTAGCACTTATCAGCATCTCTATGCTACAGAAGTTGTGTAGTTCTTTCCAGTCTGATCACAGTGCTCTCTACTGCCACCTCTGTCCATGTCACAAACTTTCCAGAGCAGGAGCAAAATCCCATAGGAAACCTCACCTGCTCAGGACAGTTCCTGACATGGACAGAGGTGTCAGCAGAGAACACTGTAGTCAGACTAAAAGAACTACACAACTTCCTCTGGAGCATACAGTAGCTGATAAGTATTGGAAGGATTAGGATTTTTAAATAGAAGTAACTTACAGATCTGTTAAACTTTCTGGTACCAGTTGATTTGAAAAAAAAAAAAAATTTCTCCTCCGGTATCCCCCTTTAAGTTAAGTTATAGATAAACATTGGACAGTATTTTTTTCTTAAAAGAGAAATAACAAAATTATGCAGTAAGTATTCCTTGTGTATTTGAAGACTAAAGGGAAACTGAGAGAAGGTTAGGCATCCTAACCTGCTGATAAATGCTAATAGGGGATGTTATCATGAGTATTATTGTACCTTTATTAAGGCACTCCAGTGCACTATTAATCTGTAATATCAGTTTTGTTGATATGCAAATGATGCAGTTTGGTGCAATGGGGCATTCCTTTACCCCTCAGAGCACTGCTATAGCCACCTGCCTGCTACTCTAACAATGCCGCCATATGAATATTAAGCCACCCTTCAGCAGCGGCCTTGAGTTACATCACTGCAGAGGGCCTGCTCAGTATTTGTGGTGGCCCACTACGGGAAGTGTTACCCTGTGCCCTTGCTGCCCTGTCAGGCAGCCTCCTCCAGTGTCCCCTGGGCGCCATGCATCTGTCCCCCCATGTAAATATGTTTAATATGTATTATGCTGCATAATGTATGAAGAAAGCGTTGTCACTTTATGTCTGTTTAACATGTGATTTGTCATGTGATTGTTACCCAGGAGGTATCAGTGACCAGGTGACTTAAGTGTGACCTATAGGACCCCTGCTAGCCTGCCCTATAAAATCCCTGGGAGGAGCTCTCTCTCTCTCTCTTGTTGCTGAGGTCCAGTGTAGTCAAGTTGAGCCTAAGTGTGTGTGTCCCGAGTCAAAGGAGGCCTCAAGTCTAGTCTGCAGCCACCATCTACAAAATCTGCAAGTAAGCCACAGTCACAGTGTTGTCAGTCACCAGTCAAGTAAGTTAGAGTAATCATTTGTCAAGTCAACGTGACCTGCATTAAATTGACCCCATCTCCTACAAGTCCCAGCAAGCCCTTAAGGTCTCTGAGTCACTGGTCACCTCCGTGGGCCTGGCTGAACTGTATAGACTTTTCCACCTGTCTAACCTCAGTAAAGCTACAGTTGTCTGTAACTTGACGTCGGAGTCATTATTGCCCCCGTGCCTAGCCCAGGATCCAGTGGTATACCTTCAGGTCGTATTAAGGATAAACCACGCCCTGGCATCACAAATGCAAGGGGTTAATCCCATCTGCCCCCAGGGTAATTCCATCTGCCCTACATAACACATCCTCTACCACATATTCATAATGCAACATTGGTAGAGGAGCAGGCAGGTGTTCATATCGGTGCATGGAGGGGTAAAGGAACACCCCTTGTGTACCTAAAGGCCTCAATTGCATAGCAATATAACTAAGATTGCATATAAATAGCACACTGGAGCTCCATATTAGGGGTACTAGGATGCCCTAACCTAATCTGGTACAAGGTTCAGAATGTAGATTTCTCTTCACTCAGCAATGGTTTTTCAACACACACTCTAGGAAAGTCTTCCTGACAGGCAGTACTAGCTTTTCAGAGAATTCAGAGAAACTTTTGTTCAGCTTTCTCTGTCTAACAAAGACAATATTCTCCCTCTTGGAGACTGGAATGTTATAGAACTTTATCCTCACAGCATGGACAGGAACAGTAGCAGGAACAGTGACTTGATTGTACTCAGATTGCACCATGTGGCCTACATGTAGGTATGCCAAGCAATAGCATACCTAGGAGATGATCACATGGCTCTGACCTGGGCCAGACTAACTAACTGGTTCTAACAGGTTTAAGTCATCCCCTTCTCCTGGAATAGAGAGGTTTGACTAGGGACTTTTCCTAGAACCATTGCCTAGGAGGATCATGTGATCAAAGCATCATTCTTCTGTGTACAATAAATGCAAGAAATGTTAACCCTTCACACTTTTAGCACCATAGTGCCTGCACATAAAAACATTTGCATTAACTTTGCAGTACACATTTTATGCAGAAAGCAAACCTATTGCACCCCTGTACCCTTGCTGGCCCAGTACAGGAGTTGCACCCCTGTACTCCATTCCATGACCCCTGCCCCCCCTGTACATATACTCCGTGTCTAGTGTTAAACATCCATGTTATCTATTGTAATGTACATAATTTGCCATGTACCTTTAAGTACTGTTGTCATATGTTGTAACCAAAGAAGGTACCAGTGACCATGTGACCTACAGGGTGACCTATGGGAACCCTCCAGACTCTCCCCATATAAGCCATGGGTGGAGCTTCCTCCTCTTTGAGTCTTTGCTGAGTTGCAGTGAGGTCAAGCCCTCAGAGAGTGTCTGGTGTTCTAAGAAGGCCTAAAGTCTACCATGCAGCCACAAATCCACAAGTCTACTACCCCACAGGTGAAAGTCAAAACCTGGTAAGCTACAAATGGGATGAAGTCTTTTACAGTCAAGTCAGTTCAAGTCCATCTGTCTCAAGTCAGCGTGACCTTTCATCAAATTTTCCAAGTCCACTATAAGTCCCAGCAACCCTGTGATCTCTGAAGTCACTGGTCATCTCCGTGGGCCTAGCCAGGTTGTATAGACTGTTACATCTTTCTGACTCAGTCACCGAGTAGTCGTCCTCATGATCAATACAAAATATTGTTTAAAATATAACTTTTAATGTACTACAGACTAAAATTAGAAGATGACAATTGAACTAAGGTATGTGCTACTTATACTAAATAGTGCTAGGGAGCCCGGGGGTGTGCAGACCCAAATCTTGAGGATAGATAAGTGAACCACGCCTATAGTAGATATAGATGGATAATCTAAGATAGGAGCGACTAAGTTCCTGTATTAGAAAATGTAAATGTATGATTATTCAACAATGAAATAATTCAAGGATTAGAGAGATGGAGGGATATGTGCCCACTATGATAAATAAACCCATCCCTCTTTCCCTGCCTTTTGAGGGACCCACCTCCTTAACAGGGTGGCCTCAACCACGGTGACGTTCCCTGCTCTCACTAAGTGAGGGGAAAAAACAACAAAATGAGACAATAGATAGAAGGGGATAGGGCTGCACAACCCAAGGCTCCAAAAACAAAGTGTGTGTGATAACCACAGTAGTGCAAAAACAATCAAAAAATAATAACCCAACTCCAACGCGTTTCACCTGTCAAATTTAAACAGGATCATCAGGGAGAAACGTGGCACCAAACATAAACATTAGTGATAGTGATAGCACAAATTTAAAAGACAGGGCACTTATGATGACCAAGTATTCCCTAAGAGCGCAGCGAGCCAGACCCAGATAGTAGCTAATTCCTCCAAATTTGCCCTCCTAGTGTGGGATGTACACTAGGTGCATGAGGTATGCCACATATAATAAATTGTGCCCTATGCAAAGTAGAGGCTATTAATAGCCATGATGTTTACTCATTACAGACATGTACACAAACAACAACAAAATGTAGTTTTTCTTTGCATAATTTGCTAGCATAGATATAGATGCAAAAATATACATATACCTAAGTACTCTGGATTATTACAGTAGATACAAGTGGTGACATAATAGACAATATCACCATTAACCATTACCAGAAAATATGCCTAGGTACCATGAAGTAGTTGTGATTGGTCAGAGATAAGTCAGGGGGTGACTTAGTGTTAGTGCATTAGTAGATGAGTGCACTACACACAATGATAGCAACGCGATAGGAGCTACCACTAAATAAACATACATACATGAACAGCCTAGCCTGGCAGGTATATTGAGTATAGCCAATAAATCACAGACTAGGACAAAAATGTTGGATGGCTGGCATAGATATTCAAGATATTCAAAGATATAGAGAAAGGCTAGTGGAGTGTAATGGCACCCCAGCAGCAGGTATACTTAGCACCCCCAGACGATGGTACACTTAGGGCATCCGGTCTTACTGGGCTGGCGACATGCTCAGATGTGTTAAACAGAGTGTACCAGCTGATTTTAAATAGTGCGCATCTTGCCTGGCGACCAGTCAGAGCCGGTGGCGCATAATGTGACGTCAGACGCCAGGCGCAAGCAGCGCGTCACTGATCTGTAAATGTCAGTGAAGCGGTCACGTGCGTTTACGAGGATGCGGCACTATGGCGCATGCGCGGTATAGCCGCGCCTCCAGACAGGAACTGAATGCAATCCAGAGACGCATCATGTGACCTACTTAGGTCACGTGAGCGTTCCAAATGCCGGAAATGGGTTCCGGAAGGTATGTGACATGTAAATAAAGCAAATATTAATTCCATAGCCACACAAATTGTGCAATCCTATATTTGGAGCTAATGTTTTGCATAGAGATGGAAAATTGGTGTTGTTATGTGAATGATCGCTGCTATATATGATGTACTTAAAGTACAACAAAAGTTAAAAAAGATAGACTGACTAGACAATGATGTCAGTCAGTAAGTCCCTATTTTTTAGTATGATAGTAGGATAAAAAAAGGGGGACAATTCTAGATAAGCTGTCAATAATAGTTAATTCTGATGAAATATCAATCTTAAAAATGATAATCCAAGAGGGAGGTCTAGCTATCAGCATATAGTAAATACGTATATATATATTAATTGATGACCAAAAATTACTAAAGGAATGGGGGATTACTCCCCAATATGAGAAAGAAGGGGGGGGCAAATTTGAACCAGATAAAGGGATTGCCATCTGTTCGGGTGTATTATCAAATAAAGGAGGTAAATGACAAATGTTCATTCAGCCCCCCAGGGGATACAGTCCCCAATCTGTAAATCCACTGAGTTTCTTTTTGCAGGAGGCGACGAGCACTCAAAGACAGAACAGGCTATCGGATTCTGGATAGGGATCCTACCATGATTTTTCAGAAAGAACTTAAGGCCATTGTCGACAAAGCTCTACTCTCCAATCTCATTGATCAAAAAGAATATGATTTCATTTACCCTATGTATCCCACTATGGCAACGTTCTACGGATTGCCCAAAATACACAAGGGGCTTTCACCCCTGAAATGTCGCCCAATTGTATCAGGCATTAACAACCTCACGCAAAATGCGGGGGTCTACCTTGATCAAATACTACGTCCTTTTGTACTATCGCTCCCTTCCTATATTAGGGACACCACCGACTTGTTACTAAAACTGGAAGACGTCTCACTGGATAATGATTCCTGGCTCTGCTCCATCGATGTGGAGGCCCTTTATAGCTCCATACCACATGACTGTGGCATTGAGGCTGTTAGATCATTCCTGTCCAGTAGAAGCATTCATCTAAAAGAACATAATGAGTTCGTTCTACAACTCCTCAACTTTGTCCTGACCAGAAATTTCTTTACTTTCAATACCAAGATCTACCACCAACTCAGAGGGACTGCCATGGGCAGTCCAGCAGCGCCCACCTATGCTAACATCTATCTGGGTTGGTGGGAGAGTCGTATTGTGTTTGGTGACACCCTTGAAAAATATCAGCCGTCAATATCCTTCTGGGGAAGGTATATTGACGATATTATTATCATCTGGTCAGGACAGAGAGAGGATTTTATCTCTTTTATACACGAACTTAATGTAAATCAGATAGGCCTCCATTTCACTTATGAAATACACAAAGACAGTCTGTGTTTTCTTGATGTAGTGTTGAGCAGGAACCCCTCGGGAAGAATAGATACATGTGTTTATAGAAAACCAACGGCGGGTAACAACTTTCTAAAATGGGACAGTCATCACCCAGTGCCTCTAAAACGTGGTATCCCTAAGGCGCAATATTTACGCATGAAGAGAAATTGCTCAAATGATACATCCTTTAGAACAGAATCCAATAAGTTGAGACGAAGGTTTAGAGAGAGGGGATATCCCAACAGTATTCTTACTAAAGCATATAATGAAGTAAGGAAATGTAATCGAAGTTCGTTACTTATCCCTCGCCCTAAAAAAGAGAACAACTGTCTCCGAATAATTGGGACGTATGATACAGCAGCCACATCTATACGTAACATTATCACTCAGTTTTGGCCTATCTTGACATCAGACCCGTTGATATCTGGTCTGGTGGGTGAACGCCCACAGATCACCTATCGACGTGGTAGAAACCTAGGTGACAGATTAATACACAGTCACTTTACACCACCATCAGCCAAAGGGACCTGGCTCGATCGGAAAGTGGTAGGAACGTATAGATGTGGTAAATGCAAAGGCTGCGAGTACATTAAGGTGACAAAACATCTACAGAGCCCACATAATGGACAAAGATACATTAGTCGGGATTTTGCTAATTGCAAAACCTCTAATGTGATCTATGCATGCCTATGCCCCTGTCCCCTTGTATACGTGGGAAAAACTAAGAGAGAACTA
The DNA here is from genome assembly GCF_029499605.1 of Hyla sarda. NCBI lineage: Eukaryota > Metazoa > Chordata > Amphibia > Anura > Hylidae > Hyla > Hyla sarda. Next base: position 233,875,562 of record NC_079189.1, on the reverse strand, counting down.
CGCCGTCGCATATTAGAGCATATAGGAGACATTAATCATCAGAGAGACAAACCCATCTCTAATCATATGAGATCTGTACATGCGTCTACACCTTGTGCTATCTCTTTCCAAGTGTTGGAGGTAGTACACGCTAATGTAAGGGGTGGCGACATTGATCGTTGCCTCCTGCAAAAAGAAACTCAGTGGATTTACAGATTGGGGACTGTATCCCCTGGGGGGCTGAATGAACATTTGTCATTTACCTCCTTTATTTGATAATACACCCGAACAGATGGCAATCCCTTTATCTGGTTAAAATTTGCCCCCCCTTCTTTCTCATATTGGGGAGTAATCCCCCATTCCTTTAGTAATTTTTGGTCATCAATTAATATATATATACGTATTTACTATATGCTGATAGCTAGACCTCCCTCTTGGATTATCATTTTTAAGATTGATATTTCATCAGAATTAACTATTATTGACAGCTTATCTAGAATTGTCCCCCTTTTTTTATCCTACTATCATACAAAAAAATAGGGACTTACTGACTGACATCATTGTCTGGTCAGTCTATCTTTTTTAACTTTTGTTGTACTTTAAGTACATCATATATAGCAGCGATCATTCACATAACAACACCAATTTTCCATCTCTATGCAAAACATTAGCTCCAAATATAGGATTGCACAATTTGTGTGGCTATGGAATTAATATTTGCTTTATTTACATGTCACATACCTTCCGGAACCCATTTCCGGCATTTGGAACGCTCACGTGACCTAAGTAGGTCACGTGATGCGTCTCTGGATTGCATTCAGTTCCTGTCTGGAGGCGCGGCTATACCGCGCATGCGCCATAGTGCCGCATCCTCGTAAACGCACGTGACCGCTTCACTGACATTTACAGATCAGTGACGCGCTGCTTGCGCCTGGCGTCTGACGTCACATTATGCGCCACCGGCTCTGACTGGTCGCCAGGCAAGATGCGCACTATTTAAAATCAGCTGGTACACTCTGTTTAACACATCTGAGCATGTCGCCAGCCCAGTAAGACCGGATGCCCTAAGTGTACCATCGTCTGGGGGTGCTAAGTATACCTGCTGCTGGGGTGCCATTACACTCCACTAGCCTTTCTCTATATCTTTGAATATCTTGAATATCTATGCCAGCCATCCAACATTTTTGTCCTAGTCTGTGATTTATTGGCTATACTCAATATACCTGCCAGGCTAGGCTGTTCATGTATGTATGTTTATTTAGTGGTAGCTCCTATCGCGTTGCTATCATTGTGTGTAGTGCACTCATCTACTAATGCACTAACACTAAGTCACCCCCTGACTTATCTCTGACCAATCACAACTACTTCATGGTACCTAGGCATATTTTCTGGTAATGGTTAATGGTGATATTGTCTATTATGTCACCACTTGTATCTACTGTAATAATCCAGAGTACTTAGGTATATGTATATTTTTGCATCTATATCTATGCTAGCAAATTATGCAAAGAAAAACTATATTTTTTTGTTGTTTGTGTACATGTCTGTAATGAGTAAACATCATGGCTATTAATAGCCTCTACTTTGCATAGGGCACAATTTATTATATGTGGCATACCTCATGCACCTAGTGTACATCCCACACTAGGAGGGCAAATTTGGAGGAATTAGCTACTATCTGGGTCTGGCTCGCTGCGCTCTTAGGGAATACTTGGTCATCATAAGTGCCCTGTCTTTTAAATTTGTGCTATCACTATCACTAATGTTTATGTTTGGTGCCACGTTTCTCCCTGATGATCCTGTTTAAATTTGACAGGTGAAACGCGTTGGAGTTGGGTTATTATTTTTTGATTGTTTTTGCACTACTGTGGTTATCACACACACTTTGTTTTTGGAGCCTTGGGTTGTGCAGCCCTATCCCCTTCTATCTATTGTCTCATTTTGTTGTTTTTTCCCCTCACTTAGTGAGAGCAGGGAACGTCACCGTGGTTGAGGCCACCCTGTTAAGGAGGTGGGTCCCTCAAAAGGCAGGGAAAGAGGGATGGGTTTATTTATCATAGTGGGCACATATCCCTCCATCTCTCTAATCCTTGAATTATTTCATTGTTGAATAATCATACATTTACATTTTCTAATACAGGAACTTAGTCGCTCCTATCTTAGATTATCCATCTATATCTACTATAGGCGTGGTTCACTTATCTATCCTCAAGATTTGGGTCTGCACACCCCCGGGCTCCCTAGCACTATTTAGTATAAGTAGCACATACCTTAGTTCAATTGTCATCTTCTAATTTTAGTCTGTAGTACATTAAAAGTTATATTTTAAACAATATTTTGTATTGATCATGAGGACGACTACTCGGTGACTTTTCTTGCTTAGATCCTCTTGACATCTATCATTACGATAACATAGGATCACATAACTATGTAAGTGATTTCCTAGTCGGTGATAACCCATCTTTCTGACTCAGTAAAGCTGCCGTTGTTCCGCAACTTGGGGTTGGAGTCATTATTTTCCCCTGTGCCTAGCCCAGGATCCAGCGGTGTACCTTCGGGTGGTGTAGAGGATAAACCACTCCCTGGCGTCACAAACACAATGGGTTAATGCCATCTGCCCCTGGGGTAATTCCATCTGCCCTCATCATACCCTCACCACCCACATATGTTCAGCTCTAGAGGGAATGTGCACCTGGGGTGGAGCCTTGGGTTTTTCAATATGAAGCCACAGTTATGCCTTTTAGAGCTTTGGTGGAAAAAACTTGGACTCTCTGCTTAACAAAAGAAAACAGACTCCCTGGAAAATTACATGCTCACATGTAACATCAGGCTGTTGGGACTGTCTGTGGGTGCTAAGCAGAATGACTCTTGCACATCCCTTAGAACAATATGCAAGGTACCTATGGTTCTGAATCCCTCTCAGCCCTCCTTTTTGTTGAATCAGCACACAGAACCCCTTCCAGGGCATGGCTTTACTTTTATTGCTAAACAGGTGAACTATTAAACAAGGAAGATATTTTTTCTTTTTTGCTCAACAGACACTAACACCTTTTGAGGGTTAAAAGGTAAGAAGTGCAAATCTTCCCTGATTTCTCACTAGATATAAGACAGGATTAGAAATTTGCTGAGGCCAAACAGAGAATGTTCCACTCTAAACTACCTATCTGCGATATGCTCTGCTTCGCCAACTTAAAATGATCAAATACAACTATCCAAAGTCCTAGGAGTCTCCTAGAACTAGGGCAACCCTTACCATTAAACCCCTGAAGAGGTAAAGGCAAAAACATGTTGGGATGGTTATCTGTGTTATCTGGTTATCTGATGCTGGGAGGCTGCAGCTAATAGGTATTGCCAGTCCGGACATATGGCAGTAAATGCAAAAACATAATTTGTTTTGTTTAGTTACTGCTGCTAATTAATAGTTGGCAGAGTTACCAACATAGAGATACAAGAAACAAATAGTCTATTACATGAAAAAGTAAAAGATGGTCAAATGCAAGTATTATTGCAGTACTGAATTTTTAATGTATGCATAGTTCATTGCGTCACTGGTTACTAAATCAGTAAAATTAAACAAAAAGTAATCTTTAAAGTGTGATATGACACTGGTGTATGTTACACATCAGGGTTGTCCCTTATCTCTTGTAAATCTAGATACTGGCATTAAATGTTTTATGTGCATTTTTTCTCTTTGTATTTTGCTAAAAAAAACGACATTGTTATAAAGTAAATGAAGGCAGTTCTGTATATATGTATCTATAAATACATCACTTGTTTATGGCACAGAATAGAACTGCACTATAATCTGAAATCTCAAAACACTAGAAGCAGGTGACTGGACAGAAATAACTATTTAGGAGACTAATCTTTAGGAAGATGTCTTAAAGGGGTACTCCACCCCTAGACATCTTATCCCTTATCCAAAGGATAGGGGATAAGATGTCAGATTGCCGGGGTCCCACTGCTGGGGACCACCGGGATCCGGCTGCGGCACCACGCTATCATTACTGCTCAGAGAGCACACTCACTCTGTGCGTAATGACCGGCGATACAGGGGCAGGAGCATCGTGATGTCCCGGCTCCGCCCCCTCATGCCGTCACAGCCCGCCCCCTTAGTGCAAGTCTATGGGAGGGGGCGTGATGGCGGAAAACAAATGTTTTCAAATCAACTGTTGCCAGAAAGTTAAACAGATTTGTAAAAATCTTAATCCTTCCTGTATTTATCAGCTGCTGTTTACTACAGAGTAAGTTGAGTTGTTGTTTCCAGTCTGACCACAGTGCTCTCTGATGACACCTCTGTCCATGTCAGGAGATGTTTTCTACAAGGATTTGCTTCTACTCTGGACAGTTCCTGACATGGACAGAGGTGTCAGCAGAGAGCACTGTGATTAGACTGGAAAGACCTACACAACATCCTCTCTATTATACAGCAGCTGATAAGTACTGGAAGGATTAAGATTATTAAATAGAAGTAATTTACAAATCTTTTTAACTTTCTGGAACCAGTTGATTTGAAAACATTTGTTTTCCACCAGAGTACCCCTTTAATACTTGTATAAGTTTTTTTTTATTATTAGTAGTATTTATACATAATTCAAATAATATATATATATATTTTTTTTTTTAAAGACAGTGTAACCCGAACATGCAATTTTCAAAACTCCCTACTGCTTCTTTTCTCTTATTTCTTCTTTAAAATGGTTGAATGAGTGAAGAAATCACAGAGAATTGTATCAACTTCACAGGGTATAAAATCCTTAAAATGAGGACTGCTGGGATGTTTAACATGCAGTTCACAGTACGATGCAGATTGTGTATATATAAGATGATGAGCAACAAAAAGAAATATAATCTACATTGCAATGCTTCCCTTAACAAGCACAAGGGAAAATGAATTGAAACATTTTCTTGATTGCGTTCACCGTCCTTTCTAGAAATGAATGAGCACGTTTCTCTGCTCCTACCAAGACAATTTCTCTCTCTTTCTCATTCCGCTTCCTAACCAAGTGTCACAAGATGGTAAAAGTGACAAGCTTAAGAAAATGAAGATCTCATTCTGTTTGAATATTATGTTAACCCCCGAGCCTCACTGCTTCATTTGTCAGCTTTTCCATATCTCTCTCCCCCCGCCATGCCTGACCCTTTTGGTCTGATTATGTGTGATCAATGTGCACATTTACAGTGGGGATCTTCCCATATATCCAGACCCTCGGCCTCTAGTCACTCATGCAGATAATAACAGTGGTTCTACTCACTTGCCCATAACTACAAGCTTCATTAAATGGAAAGGATGTCACCAAATGTCCCTTTAGCCATCTTTTTTTTCTCCATGAGGCTTGTAAAATAATGATCATGTTGTAAAATAAGTTCATTTATCAGTATCGGTTTAATAGTGTTTCTCGTAATAAACAACTAATTGGAAGGAGAAGGTTAGACCAGCATTGTTTACAATTATTACAATAATATAGTCTAAAAAAGGGCTGAATGTTATATTTAATTTAATAGGTTTCTTATATAACATATTCATATTTAGGACTGTAAGATGAATAAAACTCTGCTTTATATAAAAAATCACTAGGCGCTCTGTTTTTAATGTTAGTTTATTGTTAAAGAAACATGGTAAACCTAGAAACGACTGTTAAAATAAATAGGTGATAGTCTTGTCCTTGCACTGTCGGTGTTATGGGAGGCAACTTGAGCCCCACCTTTGTCTCCATAGGGACCCAATTCAAGACTGGAGGATGCACAACATCCGGTGAAACCACAAGGTAGGGATAAATGTCTGATTGCAACAACCTAACCCCTCCCCCCCTCCCTATGTCCAGAATGTTCCCCCAACTCCAGCACACCCATACATGAACTGAGCACTTGCTGTCTGCAGCATGCGCTCTCCCCATTCTGGATATGAGGGGCCCTATCTACTTCGGGGAACTACCTACATAATGCAAGGACTTATATATTAAGGGCCTTATCCACCCAATGGGGAGACCAGCCTACCTACTTTATTGAAAAAGTTGTCCAGGCATAAACAATGTATATATTACTCAGGGTAACATAAAGTAGCAATACTCACCGACATCAATCCCCCTCAGTTTTCTGTTCACACCAGCCACACATATGTGTTTTTCCTGCCTTCACTGTATGCCATCTCAGATACTACTGTTTTATGAATTATTCATCTATTAGCCAAATGAACAATTTGGTCAACAGTTATTAGAATTTAAGTAACAGAGCTCTCCCTGCCTCCTGTTTTATCTATCCTATATTATCTGTTATTAAGATGTAACAATAAATCATGCTATAGAGTTGAGATAGTTGGCCTGCTTCAGAAAACAGGGGGTTGTATCATAAAGCTGCCGGTAGCGCTTATGTTATTCACTCAAAAAATCCCCATAGAGAGAGGAGATAACACCAGAGGAGTCCAAGGACATCACTACCATCTCCAATGGGGAGTAAGAATGGATCACAAAAGACCTTGATCTGCCCGCACTTCAATAGCATGGTGAAGTTGCAAACAGTGATTCCTTCTTAGATAAGTACACCTTTTCAAAGTGCTTGTTTGCAGTTTGTTGATGGGAGTTTGCCATGGTGTGTTGCATCTCCGCAGGTGCGTGACTTGTTATGCTGCTACAGTGACATCACTACAGAGCTGTGTCCAGGACAAACTTACTATGTTTTGAAGTGAACAAACTTCTTCATCAGGGATCTCTGAGTGTGGAAAACTGTCCTGCTTATTAAATTTATGCAAATGCTGCACAAACAAGCCCACTCAGATACAGTATATGAATGATTTAAATCTGCTATGTGTGAATAAATCCCTTAAAATTTCAAGAAGAAACACATTTAACCCCTTAAGGACGCAGGACTTACATGTACGTCCTGGTGCGGTTGTACTTAACGCACCAGGACGTACATTTACGTCTTAAGCATAACCGCGGGCATCGGAGCGATGCCCATGTCATGCGCGGCTGATCCCGGCTGCTGATCGCAGCCAGGGACCCGCCGGCAATGGCCGACGCCCGCGATCTCGCGGGCGTCCGCCATTAACCCCTCAGGTGCCGGGATCAATACAGATCCCAGCATCTGCGCTGCTGCGGGGATCCGATCATTCATAACGCCGCACGGAGGTCCCCTCTCCTTCCTCCGTGCGGCTCCCGGCGTCTCCTGCTCTGGTCTGTGATCGAGCAGACCAGAGCAGAAGATAGCCGATAACACTGATCTGTTCTATGTCCTATACATAGAACAGATCAGTATTAGCAATGATGGTATTGCTATGAATAGTCCCCTATGGGGACTATTCAAGTGTAAAAAAAAATGTAAAAAAATGTAAAAGTAAAAGTAAAAAAAAAGTGAAAAATCCCCTCCCTCAATAAAAAGTAAAACGTCCGTTTTTTTCCTATTTTACCCCCAAAAAGCGTAATTTTTTTTTTACACACATATTTGGTATCACCGCGTGTGTAAATGTCCGAACTATTAAAATAAAATGTTAATGATCCCGTACGGTTAACGGCGTGAACGAAAAAAAAAAATAAAGTCCAAAATTCCTACTTTTTTAATACATTTTATTTAAAAAAAATTATAAAAAATGTATTAAATTTTTTTTATATGCAAATGTGGTATCAAAAAAAAGTACAGGTCATGGCGCAAAAAATGAGCCCCCATACCGCCGCTTATATGGAAAAATAAAAAAGTTATAGGTCATCAAAATAAAGGGATTATAAACGTACTAATTTGGTTAAAAAGTTTGTGATTTATTTTAAGCGCAACAATAATATAAAAGTACGTAATAATGGGTATCATTTTAATCGTATTGACCCTCAGAATAAAGAACACACGTCATTTTTACCATAAATTGTACGGCGTGAAAACGAAACCTTCCAAAATAAGCAAAATTGCGTTTTTCGTTTTAATTTCCCTACAAAAATAGTGTTTTTTGGTTGCACCATACATTTTATGATATAATGAGTTATGTCATTACAAAGGACAACTGGTCGCGCAAAAAACAAGCCCTCATACTAGTCTGTGGATGAAAATATAAAAGAGTTATGATTTTTAGAAGGCGAGGAGGAAAAAATGAAAACGTAAAAATTAAATTGTCTGAGTCCTTAAGGCCAAAATGGGCTGAGTCCTTAAGGGGTTAAAAAGTAAAAAAAAAAAAAACACTAAAACTCTATGGCACATAAAACCCCTTTCGTATGCATATTGAAATCTAATAAAGAATTGTGTGTGAAAGAGGAGTTCTTCCAAATTTTTAAAGTGTGTCCCTGCAACATTGCTGCTAAATCTGCCCCGTTATAAATAGACTTTTCTTTTACATATACAAATGTTGATTTCAATTCTGCCTATTTAATCTTTAACTTCCAGAATGTATTTATATTCAGCCCTATTCTTGTGCGACTGCTTTCTTGCCATCGTATCATCCAAGGTGGTATTGTAGGAAATCTATCTAGTGACAGGCCTACAAAAATAACAAAACACCTCTCAATAAAAATATCTGCCTTTATTACCAATCTCGACTTCCTGGCAATCCCCTCAATTCCCTTTTAACATTGCAATTCTTTAGATGAACATTTTTCCTCTTCAGTCAATTTTAGAAATCTTCCCAGGAGAAGCATTTGTAGGAGGCAGTAAATAACTGTCCTTTGCAGTACATAGCACAATATACTGCCTGCTGACCTGCTGAGGCATTTTCAAAAACACCTAAATTCTTACGAGCTAAAATTAACAGAAACACTCTGTTGCTGATAGTGTTGTGGTAAACACCATTATTTATAATGGCATTGTTTTCTGATGCCTCTTTTATGTCCGTTTATTAGTTCCTTGCATGGGGCCAAGATGAACAGTACGATTCATAATGTCATTGTTTTAAAAATGCATTTTCTTGATGACATATGGATGAATTCCGTTGGTGAAGCTGTTTGCCAGTTGGCTTGGCGGACAGTAGTAATGCAAATTCAGTTTGTGTAGTGCTGTGAGAGCATTTGCTAATAGATGCTTTGTGCAAAGCTTGAAAGATGCTTCTTCATGGATAGGTTTCTGCCAGAAGCACACTGAGATATTCACAATGTCATTCTGCTACATTTGAAATGTTTCTCTTTATATATGGGAGACAGAAGTTACATTGCACATTACTGTGAGTGTTACAATAATTCTTAAAATGTTCGTTTATAAAAGATATTCTTAATGTACAGATGCTAAGTAAGTAAAATTCCCATTATTATTGGAAACCCACCGAACAATCTGTCAGTTTTGCAACCCCATTGGCAACAAATGCGCCTCCCCCAAGTGCCTTTCAAGCACATTATACTTTTGGGAACAAACAGTATCATACTAAACCGAAAATAATTTAGTCGTTTTTGGTTTAGCATTATAAGTGTGCTTGTAAAAATGTAGCCTTCTGGATTTAATAAAAATTATTAATTCTATTTATTAATATAGCACCAATATTGTACAAAAAAAAAAAAAAAAAAAAAATATATATATATATATATATATATATATATTCACTCTTATCTGTATCTGTTTTATGTGGAATCCGCAATTATCGTAACAATACACTTGGACCAATTTTATTATCTGATAAATATATCTTGGATAGTTGATGTATGAAAAGTGATTGTATGAGCCTGTCTGTATACATTGGAGTTAAATGATTCCTTTTATCTATAGTTTTCTTAAATACCTCTATGTTTCTGAATGTATAACTTTTGGATATACAGGGACATTGTGTTCAGACTATACCCTGTTCCAAATTATTATGCAAATTATATTTTTCCCATTTACCTAAATAATTGGTGTAAATAACAGTCAGCATAATTCTCATGTTATCAACTATTAAGTATACAATTCAAATTTTATTGAACAAACCTCCTGATAGGATAACAGTATTTTTTTGAACATAAAAACTTACAATGCACTGTTCCAAATAATTACACACAGTAAGTTTCAAAACACTTTATAGGTTGTAAAGAACTGAAAATTGTCATTGGTTGTGTTTGCAGCATATTTACTGAAATCAAAAGCTATTTCAATCATACTTTTAACAGCATTTTAACTATTTAAACATTTTTAACAGGTTACGTTACATTTTAACATAGGACCCCTTATATGATAGCAGGTTCGCAAGTCTTGCATCCATTGAACTTGTGAGTTTTTGGACAGTTTCTGCTTGAATTTGTTTGCAAGATGTTGGAAGATGTTTGCAATTTGTTTGCAAGATGTCCCAGAGCTGCTGTTTGGATGAAAACTGCCTCCCACCCTCATAGATCTTTTGCTGGAGGATTCTCCAAAGGTTCTCAATAGGATTGAGGTTGGGGAGGATGGAGGCCACACCATGACTTTCTCTCCTTTTATCCCCATAGCAGCCATTGATGCAGAGGTATTCTTTGCAGCATGAGATGGTGCATTGTCATGCATGAAGATGATTTTATTACGGAAAACAAAGTTCTTCCTTCTGTACCAGGGAAGAAAGTGGTCAGTCAGAAACGCCACATACTCTGCTGAGGTCATCTTTACACCTTCGGGGACCTTAAAGGGGCCGACCAGCTCTCTTAACATGATTCTGGCCCAAAGCATGACTCCACCACTGCCTTGCTGACGTTGCATTCTTGTTGGAACTGTTGGAACAGGGTGGCCATCCACCATACACTACTCCATCCATCTGGACCATCCAGGGTTGCACGGCACTCATCAGTGAACAGAACTGTTTGAAAATTGGTCTTCATGTATTTTTCTGCCCAATGCAGCCATTTCTGCTTGTGAGAATTGGTTAGTGGTGGCCGAATAAAAGGTTTATGTACAGTTGCAAGACTCTGGAGCACTCTACACCTTGATGTCTGTGGGACTCCAGAGGCACCAGCGTCTTCAAATATCTGTTTGCTGCTATGTAATGGTATTTTAGCAGCTGCTCTCATGATCCGATAAATGGATCTGGCTGAAATCTTCCTCAATGTGCCTTTATCTGCCCGAACCCGTCAGTGCTCTGAATCAGCCACAAATCTCTTAATAGTGCGATGATCACGCTAACATTTTCGTGAAATATCTAATGTTTTCATACCTCGTCCAAGGCATTGAACTATTTCACTCTTTTTGGCAGCAGAAAGATCCTTTTTGTTCCCCATTTTACTTGAAAATGGTGCTCGGCTTAATAATGTGGAACACCAACCTTTAGTGGTTTTTCCTTAAATTGAGCTCACCTGGCAATCTAATTATCACAGGTGTCCGAGATTGTTTTCAGTGATCAAAAGAGCCCTGAGATACAATGCCATCCATGAGTTAAACAAAATATATTTAATCTTTGTGACATTTAAATAGAATTTGCATAATAATTTGGAACAGGGTGTACTGTGATTATAGTCTAATGCAAACTCTTGCATAATGTTTTTTGGAACAAAGATGAATATAAAAAGCCAGTGCATCAATTGAGTATTTGGCGATTGACCAGTTAGGGTAGAGTCACACATGCTATGTTTTGCTGCGCATTTTTTGCAGCTGATTTTGCTACCTATTGACTTCAATGGGTAGAAAAATATGCAACTGCATATATGCAGCAAAATACGACACATGTGACCCTACCCTTTACATGTCTTCCACTTTAATTATACTCTGATATCAGGCCCCATGTGTATGAAGGTACTGGGGTTAATGGGTTAATACACATAAAGAAAAACTAGAAACCATATATAGAAACCAATGTTTTTGTCATTAGTTTTTAATCAGATTTGAGAAAACTTCAAAAAAGGAAAATTGTGGTTAATGAAGCATACCGTGTTTTCTTTAGACATATTGGCACAAATTTATCAATCTGCCTAAAAACCAAAAATGTCTGGTTTTGCACATTACAACCAATCACAGCTCAGCCTTCAGATCTTAAGCCCCTCCCGTAGGCTTGCATTGAGGGGCGGAGTGTGACGTCACACAGGGGCGGAGGCGTGACGTCACACGCTGCCGGCCCTGTAGTCTCCCGTAATCAGACCCGGAGCGAACACGCTCCGGGGCTGATTACAAACGGGGTGTTGCGTGCATGATCACGGGCGTCCCCAGCTGCGGGACTCCCGCGATCAGGCATCTTATCCCCTATCCTTTGGATAGGGGATAAGATGTGTAAGCACCGGAGAACCCCTTTAACCCTTGTCACTCGTGACGCCAGGGTGAGGGTTAAATACTGCAATCTTGATAGGCCTATTGCCACCCTTCCCAAGAGCAATAGGTGATGCCGAAATAAAGGATTGTCCACAACCACTGTTAACTGAAAACTTGCAGAAATTTTTACTAAAGAATTTCTGTACATGCAGTCTCTATGCATATAGCTGAGCAGCGATTGACAGTTGGTTGGGATCAGATACGCTCAATTTAGCTTCTTAGGGATTTTGTAGCATAGATCCGCTGGATTTAAGGGTGCGTTTAGGTCCAGTGATCTTGCGGTGAGTAGTGGGGAATTGTTTAGTATATCCGCTATGTTAGAGGCCGAGGCCACAAGGCTTTGGCCTAGTAAATAGTCTTGTAAGCTGCGATCAACCCAAGAGAACGATCAAGATGGCGCAGCTCCCTTTTATGGGCAGGGGCCGGCCGTTTTGGATTGGTCCATAGCAACTGTCACTCACCGTTACATTGTATTGTGGGTGATCACCTGACAACAAGCACCAAAGGTCCTTTAGCAAAACCATAGAGTTCTAACCTAATCACGTGACCCGCAGGTCCTGCTACGCTGAATAGGTAGGCAATTAGATATATACATATATCTATACTTATATTTATAAAAACTTCTATACAGTCATAGACTAACTGAGGGGTGACAAGGGGATAGCTATAGGAGAGGGACCCCAACGTTCCTAGGGACTCTGTTCCTAGGGACTATGGGGACCTCTGCAAAGGTAACATATGAAATACGGTACCGGGACACCACAGATCTATTTTCAAACATTCCCTGTATAATATCAATGTGTGTATATATTTATTCTTGCTTGCATCAATTTATAATATGCAAATATTTATATCCAACCCCCTCAGGCTATGTTCCCACTTGTTTTTTTTGGGCATTTTGCTAAAAAAAACAAATGCCAAAACGGCCGCGGCCAGATGTTAGCAGAGAGTCAATAAGGAAACGCAAAAGGCCAAACACACTTTAATTTTCTGGGTCTACAGTACATAGTGTATACAGAATACGAGGTCCACTTGACTCCCTCGCTCCTGTCCTGGCCATGTCAGTGTTGCTTTGCCCCTAGTGATGAAGTCATTAGGAGGTGGAGCTACATACATGAGTCAGGGTTGTAAGTCTGAGGCTCTGTTCACATTGTGTGTTTTGTATATTGTGAACAGACGCTTCTGGCAATGTCTTTCTTCTAAGACAGGGTGACTCCAGCTGTTGCTAAACTACAACTCCCAGCATGCCCAGACAGCCAAGGGCATGCTGGGAGTTGTAGTTTTGAGTTTTGCAACAGATGGAGGCTCCCTGTTTTGGAAGACATTGCATTATGGGCGCTTACCCCAGCGGAGAGCGCCAAAAATGTAGTAACCCATTTTATTTTCTACTCGTTTCAGATCCATGTACAGTGGTCCCTCAACATACGATGGTAATTCGTTCCAAATGAACGATCGTTAGTTGAAACCATTGTATGTTGAGGGATCTGTGCAATGTTAAGTATAGGAAAGTGGTCTCCAACCTGCGGACCTCCAGATGTTGCAAAACTACAACTCCCAGCATGCCAGGACAATTAGCGGCTGTCCGGGTATGCTGGGAGTTGTAGTTTTGCAACATCTGGAGGTCAGCAGGTTGAAGACCACTGGTATTGGAGGTTATTACTCACCTGTCCCCACCGCTCACAGCTGCCCGCCGCTCACTGCTGCCCTGGATGTCGCCCTCCATCGCTGTTGCCGGGTGCCCTGGACCGTCTCTGCTGCGTCTCTTCATCGCCGTCATCACGTCGCTGCACACGGCGCTCCTATTGGATGATGGGACGGTGTGCGCGATGACGTGATGACGACGATGGAGGGCGCCAGTGATGTAGAGGATCCCGTAGAGGACGGTCCGGAGCGCCGGTATAGGTGAGTGACACCCACCGGACCACACGGGCAGCTTAAACGGCTATTTGGCAGCAGCTGAAGCAGTCTGCGCTGCTGGATAGCCGTTTATGCGATGGCCCCGACATAAAAAAGCATTGTATGTTGATGCTGCCTTCAACATGCAATGGCCTCTGAGAGGCTATCGTATGTTGAAATGATCGTATGTCGGGGCCATCATAGGTCGGGTGGTCACTGTATAAGGGGGTTTCTTTGGTCTACGGCGATGATCTGCATTTTTTTCTTTTAATAAAATGGCTAACGAGGGCTGGGGAGTGTTTAAAAAAAAAATTATTATTTTTCCAAAGTGTCGTGTTTTTTTAAATTTTCATTTTCAAGCTTAGTAGTGGAAGCCAATTTATAGATGTAATTCATTACTAAGCAGGGGCTTAGTGTTGACCCCAAAAACAGCTAGTACTAACCCCCAATTTTTACCCCTGTACTAACTGCCAACAGCTGGTACCAACAGACCCGGAGCGTCGGACGCTCCTGGGCCTAGGCGGTAGCAGGCTGCCATTATTTAGGCTGGGGAGGGCCAGTAACAATGGTCCTCGCCCACCCTGGTAATGTCAGACTGTTGCTGCTTGTTTGGTATCTGGCTGAGAATTAAAATATGGATAACTACACAAGCTTAAATTACTTGAATTGTAAAAATATGGATATACAAATCATACTGTAACAAATGCAATTCTTCTGTTATGTTACTATTTAAAGAACATATTTAATGATTACCTTTAAATTAGCATAGTAGTATACGTATAAGGCTAAGTTTCTACTTTTTGTGGGGAAAACGCCAAGAAATACTCCAATTCTGCCGCATGACGTTTTTTCGGCTAAAAAACGCTGCAGCCGGAAGTTAACTGTAAATCCATGAGAAATCGCAAAAAACGTATTCCACTTGGCGTTTTTCACTTTGGCATTTTTGTTATTTATATTTTTATCCTTTTGGCATTTTTTCACTCTTTTTTGGCGTTTTTCAGCTCCTTGGCGGTTTTCCAAAATTGCAGCATGTTGAGCCACTGGCATTTTTTTCCCTGAAATCATGGCGTTTTTTCTCATGTGGGTTTTAACTTTGGCATTTTTTCAGTTTTTATTCTCTTTTGGACTTCTTCACTTCAAAAAAGTGATGGAGATACCTTTTTTAATAAAATTGTAGGGTACCATTAAAAAATAATAAGAAAAAAGATACAGTAGTGATGGAAAAAATTGTATTCAACGAAATTAATCTTTTTTTTATAAAAAACATGTTTATTCATTTTTAAACAGGGGTCAATTTATGTGGGCGGGCAGGGCACTAAAAATATAGCCGATAATAATAAAAATATAGTGTGCGTCTGTTTTTCACTTTTTATTCTTTATTTTCTATGTGGTACTACTACTCCCAGCATGGAACACACACTGTTCCATGATGGGAGTAGTAGTACTTGTACTAATAGATGCGGTCGGCCGCTTTTCTATGGTCCCCTGCACTGCCGTATATATAAACACCTATTCATATTTCCCTCAGAGAGCTGTGATTGGCCAGATGGTTCCAGCCAATCACAACTCTCTGTGGGAAATATGAATAGGTGTATATATACGGCAGCGCAGGGGAACGTAGAAGAGCGGCCGACCGCATCTATACATTATACAGGAGGATCACAGCGGATGTCAGGAGAGACATTCGCTGTGATTTTTCCTTAACTGCAGGGGTACTACAGCTCCCAACATGGAACAGAGTGTGCTCCATGATGGGAGTAGTAGTACTTGCAGTTAAGGAAAGATCACAGCGGGTATCACTCCTGACATCCACTGTGATCGTCCTATCTGTTGCAGAGATGTGGAGCGTCTCTATAGAGCGCTTGCATCTCTGCACTATACTCTGGCTATGTGAATAGAACATCACTCATTCATATTTCCCTCTGAGAGCTGTGATTGGCTGCAACCATCCGGCCAATCCCCACTCTGGGCGGAAAATATGAATGAGTGATGTTCTATTCACATCACTGGCCGTGGTATAGGGCAGAGATGTGAGAGCTGTATAGAGCCGCTCCGCATCTCTGCTATATTATGGACCATTGCATCGGGCGATATGTCTATTAGTACAGGTACTACTACTCCCATCACGGAACAGTCTGTTCCATGCTGGGAGAAGTAGTGCTACCTAAAAAATGTCAAAGAATAGAGAAAAAAAGTGAAACACACACACACACTTTATTAAAAATGTATTACAATTTTGTTATAAAAAATATAAATTTCTTTAAAAAAATAAAAATAAAATTCCATCATTACTGCATCCTTTTTTTTTTGGTACCCAACAAATTTTGGGTGCCAAATATACAATTTCCACAGAAATGAAAAAAACGTCAGAAAAAACACCAGGAAAAACGCCAGAAGCAGGAAATTGCACTGGCGTTTTTTCAGGCGTCTTTTCTTGCGTTTTTTTCTAAACAAAAAACACAGGACAAAAAAACAAGTAGAAACTTAGCCTAATGCTGTAGAACATAAGGGTCAGGCAATTGTAAGTGGCATTTTTGGAGCAATAGATGCATGACAGGGGATTGGGAGGTGCACAACAGCCAGTAGTATATTACTGATCCGTGAGCTGAGTTCTCAGAAGCCATACACTTGCCAGATTTCGAGGGTTGCACTTGCTCAATCAATTTTCCAGGTGGTGTCTACAGGTATGCTAATTAAGGCTCAATTAAAGCAATCTGGAAAGCCGCTTGTTCTGTAGCCTCAGAGAATCGAAATCTTAACAATAGTAACATGGTGTATTACGCACACTCTGTATTCCTTATATGTGTGATAACTGACCAAGGCTATATGTAAGATTTTTATAGACTCTTAATAAAGGTGTTAAAAAAACATGCAACATATTATAGTTACAGTTTTGAAGCTGCATGAAGGACTTACCTTTCTTCATTTCAGATATAGCATATGAATCATTAGAAAATAAATATTCTAGTAAAATAGTGGTTTTATTTATATTGAGCTTTAGCGCACAATGGAGCCTCATCAATATTCACTGCCCGGCCTGCCCCCTTCCGTAATGTAAGAGCCTCGCTTTTTCTATGCATAAAAGAAAAAAAGCACAGAACTCTTCAGAGTAGCCATGAAAAAGAGTAAGTGACCCTTTGTTTTAAAGCTCTTCACCTGCACTATAACCTAATCTATTAGCTGTCAGATTCTCTTTAAAGTATTTTATTGACCATTATACAATGCAGAAATCATTCTAGCAAATTTATTGTGAAAATTATTTCAATGGTTTCAATGTTATTGCTATCCATCCAGTGTACATAAAAAAGGGAACAAGGCAAATATTTATTAAAACTCAAAGTAAATCTGTCATCCGTTTCACCTGCACTAACCTGTCGGTACAGACAGGTAGGGCAGGTGACACTGATGACAACCATACTTACCTCATCCCATTCTGTGCTCCTGCTCTCACGCCATCTTCTTTAGTATCTTCAGTTTGGGGCCCAACTTGGAACAACCACACTTCCTGTATTTGGTCTCCTCACAGAGACACACAGACAATAGCTACAGGGACAAAAATATACACGTTAAAACCAATGTATATTACAAATATACATATAATGTTATTTTCTACATTATATAAAAAGTTTTTGCTAATGACAGGTACACTTTAATCTAATGACACCCATACCCCAACCCAGAGTTCAGTTTTTTAGCCTCCTTGAAGCTGTATGGCCCAACACACTTATCCTCTTACAACACTTCTTTGCTCATAAAGCTATTACCTTCATGTGGATGGGAGGTATAAACCCTTCAGTAAATCAGTGGAGAATTTATGTAGAATTTTTTAGATCTTGTTTATCTTTTAGGCTTGATGGAATGCTCTGATGTGAATTTTTTATATACTGTATGCCCCTGTATAATATAAGAGGCAATGTGCATGAGCTGAAAAGTTATGTATTTGTGCC
The DNA here is from genome assembly GCF_029499605.1 of Hyla sarda. Taxonomy (NCBI): domain Eukaryota; kingdom Metazoa; phylum Chordata; class Amphibia; order Anura; family Hylidae; genus Hyla; species Hyla sarda. The sequence goes on along the minus strand of NC_079189.1, from coordinate 233,857,599 downwards.
TTTGTTATAGTCTCTTTTCACTTTATCTTCATTTTATCATTTTTCACAGATTAGCAGTGTTGTGGTATTAGCTAGTGGCTTGCTCTATTAATTGCAAGAACATATATGTATAGTGGAAGCTACTGATGTGCACTGATATACATAGAGTTTATGAAGAATGGTTTTAGCATAGTTCTATTGTTCTTCTCAGGAAATAATTTTATTTCTGATTGATAATATATAATTATATATATAGCATTAATGGAGAGATTTATCAAAACCTGTGTAGAGGAAGAGTGGTGTAGTTGCCCATAGCAACCAATCAGATCGTGTCTTTCATTTTTTTCCCAGGCCTCTCTAAAAATGAAAGAAGCAATCTGATTGGTTGCTATGGGCAACTGCACCACTCTTCCTCTACACAGGTTTTGATAAATCTCCCCCTATATCACTAGAACTAGGGCACTGCTCTCTCAATGAAAATACACCAAGGCTCTCAGCAATTTATATATGGTCTCACCTAGACCAGCATCTAACCAATACTTTAGCACTGTGATCTACAGTATTATGGCATTATAAGGTGTTAAATATTCTTCCATGGTATTTACACATTTTTCCTATGTTTTGAACTTGACATGATGTCCCAGATGTGCTCAATCGGATTCAGGTCTGGGGAATGGGTGGGCCAGTCCATAGAATCAATGCCTTCCTCTTGCAGGAACTGCTGACACAGTCTAGCCACATGAGGTCTATCATTGTCTTGCATTAGTAGGAACCCAGGGCAAAGCGCACCAGCATAGGGTCTCACAAGGGGTCTGAGAATCTCATCTTGGTACCTAATGGCAGTGAGGCTACCTCTGGCAAGCACATGGTGGGCTGTGTGCCCCCCAAAGAAATGCCACCCCAAACCATTACTGACCCACTGCCAAACCTGTCATGCTGGAGGATGTTGCAGGTAGCAGAGCATTCTCCACAGCGTCTCCGGACTCTGTCACGTCTGTCACATATGCTCAGTGTGAACCTGCTTTCATCTGTGAAGAGCACAGGGTGCCAGTGGCAAATTTGCCAATCTTGGTGTTCTATGGCAAATGCCAAATGTCCTGCACAGTGTTGGGCTGTAAGCACAAACTCCACCCTCATGGAGTATGTTTCTGACCGTTTGAGTGGACACATGCACATAAGCGCTGCGGAATCTGTAGGCGCTATATAAATAAATAAATAAATAAAATTTGTGGCCTGCTGGAGGTCATTTTGCAGGACTCTGGCAGTGCTCCTCCTTGCCCAAAGGTGGAGGTAGCTGTTCTTCTGCTAAGTTATTGCCCTCCTACGGCCTCCTCCACATCTCCTGATGTACTGGCCTGTCTCCTGGTAGCGCCTCCATGCTCTGGACACTACGCTGACAGACACAGCAAACCTTCTTGCCACAGCTTGCATTGATATGCCATCCTGGATGAGCTGCACTACCTGAGCCACTTGTGTGGGTTGCAGACTCTGTCTCATGCTACCACATGAGCCAGCATTCAAAAGTGGTCTGTGGTCACCACCTGCAGAGCCACTCTATTATTGGGGTGTCGTGCTAATTGCCTATAATTTCCACCTGTTGTCTGTTCCATTTGCACACCAGCATGTGAAATTGATTGTGAATCAGTGTTGCTTCCTGAGTGGACAGTGTGATTTCACAGAAATGTGATTGACTTGGAGTTACATTGTGTTGTTTAAGTGATCCCTTTATTTTTTTGAGCTGTGCAGTAACCCATTTTTTGTGTTTTTCTTTTCTTCACATTTTAGAACCACATATGCAGAGAACTACAGTGGGGATCAAAAGTTTGGGCACCCCAGGTAAAAAAATGAAATGTATTAATGTGCATAAAGAAGCCAAGCAAAGATGGAAAAATCTCCAAAAGGCATCAAATTACAGATTAGACATTCTTATAATATGTCAACAAAAGTTTGATTTTATTTCCATCATTTACACTTTCAAGTTAATATCTTGTACTGCCCCCTTTGGCAAGTATCACAGCTTGTAAATGCTTTTTGTAGCCAGCCAAGAGTCTTTCAATTCTTGTTTGAGGTATCTTTGCCCATTCTTCCTTACAAAAGTCTTCCAGTTCTTTGAGATTTCTGGGCTGTCTGTCAAGCACTGATCTGTTAAGGTCTATCCATAGATTTTCAATTATCTTGAGGTCAGGAGATTTGGAAGGCCATGGCAAAACCTTCAGTTTACGCCTCTTGATGTAATCCCCCGTGGATTTTGAGGTGTGTTTAGGATCATTTTCCTTTTGTCAAAGTCATCCTCTCTTTAACTTCAGCTTTTTCCCAATGGCATCAAGTTAGCATCCAAAATTTGCTGAAATTTTATTGAATCCATTTTTCCTTCTACTCGTGAGATGTTCCCTGTGCCACTGGCTGCAATACAACCCCAAAGCATGATTGATCCACCCCCATGCCTAACAGTTGGACAGATGTTCTTTTCATTAAATTCTGTTCCCCTTCTTCTCCAAATGTACCTTTGCTCATTCCGGCCAAAAAGTTCAATTTTAACCTCATCGGTCCACAGAACTTGTTTCCAAAATGCATCAGGCTTGTCTATATGTTCATTTGCAAAGTTCAAACGCTGATTTTTGTGGTGAGGACATAGAAGAGGTTTTCTTCTGATGACTCTTCCAAGAAGACCATATTTGTACAAGTATCTCTTTATAGTGGAATAGTGTACCACAACTCCAGTTTCTGTCAGATCTTTCTGGAGGGATTGTGCATTCAAACTTGGGTTTTGAATTGTTTTTCTCACAATCCTGCGAGCTGTTCTGTCTGATATTTTTCTTGGTCTTCCAGATCTTGCTTTAACTTCCACTGTTGATGACTGCCATTTCTTAATTACATTCCGAACAGAGGATATTGACATCTGAAAACTTTTAGCTATCTTCTTATAGCCTTCTCCAGCTTTGTGAGCGTCAACTATTTTCAGTTTCTGTTTTCTAGACAACTGCTTAGAAGAACCCATGGTGCTGATTGTTAGGGCAAGGTCAGATGAGTCTGGGCATTTAAAACCTTTGAGATTGACATCACCTGGTCTTCCCAGATGATGATTGAGAACAATCCATGACACTGGCAGGTCTCAGCTTTGCAAAGAGGGCAGTGCATGCTATAAATTCTGCAGGGTGCCCAAACTTTTGCAGACACCATTTTTTTGTTTTCTGTTATTTTGAAAGTGTAAATGATGGAAATAAAATCTAACTTTTGTTGACATATTATAAGAATGTCTAATCTGTAATTTGATGCCTTTTGGAGATTTTTCCATCTTTCCTTGGCTTCTTTATGCACATTAATACAAATTTTTACCTGGGGTGCCCAAACTTTTGATCCCCACTGTATGTCAGATTTGGTGGACTTCGTCAATGACTAGAGTTTTTTTTTATTTTTTATTTTAATAATATGGTTAACGAGGGCCTGTGGGGGAATGTTTGTGTAATATTTTTTTTTTACGTATTGTGTTTTTTTTTTTCAATTCACTTCACAGGCTTAGTAGTGGAAGCCGTCTTATAGAAGGAGTCCATTACTAAGCTGGGGTTTAGCATTAGCCACAAAAACACAAAAAGTTTCTATCATATCCCCTCTGTTTTGTCTTTCTTCCAAGCTATACATTTTAAGGTCCTTTAACCTTTGCTGATAAGTTTTATCCTGCAATCCATGTACTAGTTTAGTAGCTCTTCTCCTTCTGGAGATACGGTCTCCAGTACTGTGCACAATACTCCATGTGAGACCTCACCAGTGCTCTGTACAGTAGCATGAGCACTTTCTACTGCTAATACCTCTCCCTATACACCCAAGCATTCTGCTAGCATTTCCCGCTGCTCTATGGCTCTTTAAAGGGGGACTCTGCCCCTAGATATCTTATCCCCCTATCCAAAGGACCGGATCCGTGACGTCACAATGCTCCGGCCCATGTATCGCCAGTCATTACGCACAGAGCGAGTCTGCTCTGTGCAGTCATGACAGCAGGGTGCTGCAGCCGAGATCCCGGAGGTTCCCAGCGGCAGGACCCCTGCTATCCCCTTTGGATAGGGGATAAGATGTCTAGGGGTGGAGTACCCCTTTAAGTCTTCTGACATAATGATCTCTAAATCCCTTTCCTCAGATACTGAGGTTAGGACTGTATCACATATTCTATATTCTGCACTTGGGTTTTACACCCCAGGTGCATTATCTCATTATCTTGCAGTTATCCACATTAAACTTTAGTTGCCGGAGTTCTGACCATTCCTCTGGTTTAACCAAATCCTTTTCCATTTGGCGTATCCCTCCAGGAACATCAACCCTGTTACATATCTTTGTGTCATCAGCGAAAAGACATACCTTCTGCAAAATCACTGCTAAAGATATTAAACAAAATGGGTCCCAGTAAGATCCCTGAGGTCCCCACTGGTAAGAAGACCTTGCTCTGACTATACTACATTGACTACACATAATCTGTTGTCTGTCCCTAAGCCACATGCACCAAAATCTTCGTGCATATCAAATGAGTTACATTTATTATGCTATGTGCACCAAAAAGAACAGAAAATCCAATGGTGCTTCAACCTAACATGCCAGAATTTTGGTATACTACCTTTGCCTGAAATAAGCCAACTAATGGTTGGTATAAACTTAAACTCAACAGTGCAAACTTAGACAAAACAGTCTACAGATACTCCAGATTTAGTTTGCACTAAGAATTCCCCCTCCCCATAGACTCACACTCAGTATTAGTCACCACTTTTCAAAAGTTAACTCAGGGAGACTGCAGCCTGCATGGAGACTGCATATGACTCCATTGTCACACTCAGGGGTGGATTGGTCACATAACTCACCATGTATTTTCCAGCTGGGCAGGCTGACACTATGCACTATACATAAAAAAAAAAAAGGAAAGGACCAGTGGCCTCCACCACATGTGGACCAAGGACCATTCATCCTCTGCCCCTTGAACTTCCTGCTGGCTGTGCAGCTGCAGCACAGTATAGAGCAGCACAGCCAGCAGGGAGTTGAAGTGATGTCATACCATATTTTCTAGCAACATTGCTGCCAACAAAGACTGTCAAGGATGATAGGGGAATCAGTGCTGGATCTTAATAGGTTAGTATTGTTTTTGTTGTAGCTCCTGCCATGGACAGAGGTGTTAGCAGAGAACATTGTAGTCAGACTGGAAGAAACCACACAATCTACACTTTGGCATACAGCAGCTGATAAGTACTGGAAGGACTGTATAACTTTCTGGCACCAGCTGATTTGAAAATGTTTCCCCCCCCCCCTCCGGAGTACCCCTTTAATTCAGACCTCTTCCTAAACCCCTGGTGCTCAGGACATGTCATGCATTGCTGCAAATTTTAAGAATCAAAATCACGGACAGGGTTTTTATTTTCTGACAAACATTACAGAAGGCAGAAAAACAGCCTTGCTGTGGTCATGTATACATTCAGAATAAGATCCGTTACTGAGAATTGTACTTGACTTGTTGAACAAGAGAATTGGAACTTTGTAGTGTCCATATATGCAGACTTACAGCAGACTTAGGGTATGTTCACACAGCGGAATGTTCATGTAGAATTCTGCCTGAACATTTCATACGGACATTCAGATGGTGATTTCAATAGGAGTCTGGGTGGAAATGCCAATACCGGTATTCCCCCAAAAAAATAGACAATGCTTTTCCGAATTATTTAAACGTGTGGAATATCTGCGTGTTTTTCTGGCAGACATTCCGCACATTTTAATCTATGTGAATATGGCCTTAGAATTACACTTATCATGTACTAGGAAACTTTACTCTGCAGTGTCACACATACAGAATGAGATCTGATACTGAGCTTTCTACCCAGTACACAAGACTTGAGAAGTGATACTGTGCAGTGTTCCCATGTACAGAATAAGTTCATATACTTTGAATTATACATATCATACAGGATAGTGCTATATGTTTGATGTTAACAACCAAATATCACTGCTATATAAAAAAATAGTTATCAGAAAATGCAATGCTGATAAATGCAGAACAAACTGTTAGCAGTTCAGGAACATGATAAATATTGGCATAGTTAGTGGTTAAAAAAAAATTCTTGTACTACCCCTACATCATCACTAGATGGCCAGTTATGTCTTTTCTAAAGCATTTGTTATCTAAATATTGAGTTATTTAGCATAACAACACTTTGCTGGAAAGTTGATTTTTCTTTAGGGATTGCATTTGGTATATAGAGAAATAAAATAGGTATAGATAAGTATAGTCATTGTTGTTAATTTTCCACACATTTGTTGTAATAAAAATTGCAGCAAAATACATGACTGTAATCACAGCAAAAATGACATGGATAAATACAGTCTAAAGTAAATGTTTTTTAATTGGATAAGGGTGCAGCTCTTTCGTAGTGGAACATTCGTGCAAAAATGTGCAGCATTTTCAGTAGCAGTTAAAATACTGTAGTTCACAACAGAATCAGTAACATTAATTTAACCCCTTAAGGACTCAGGGTTTTTCCGTTTTTGCACTTTCGTTTTTTCCTCCTTACCTTTTAAAAATCATAACCCTTTCAATTTTCCACCTAAAAATCCATATTATGGCTTATTTTTTGCGTCCCCAATTCTACTTTGCAGTGAAATTAGTCATTTTACCCAAAAATGCACAGCAAAACGGAAAAAAAAATCATTGTGCGACAAAATCGAAGAAAAAACGCCATTTTGTAACTTTTGGGGGCTTCCGTTTCTACTCAGTGCTTACTTCGGTAAAAATTACACCTTATCATTATTCTGTGGGTCCATACGGTTAAAATGATCCCCTACTTATATAGGTTTGATTTTGTCGCACTTCTGGAAAAAATCATAACTACATGCAGGAAAATGTATACGTTTAAAAATGTCATCTTCTGACCCCTATAACTTTTTTATTTTTCCATGTACAGAGCGGTATGAGGACTCACACAGCAAACCTTCTTGCCACAGCTTGCATTGATATGCCATCCTGGATGAGCTGCACTACCTGAGCCACTTGTGTGGGTTGCAGACTCTGTCTCATGCTACCACATGAGCCAGCATTCAAAAGTGGTCTGTGGTCACCACCTGCAGAGCCACTCTATTATTGGGGTGTCGTGCTAATTGCCTATAATTTCCACCTGTTGTCTGTTCCATTTGCACAACAGCATGTGAAATTGATTGTGAATCAGTGTTGCTTCCTGAGTGGACAGTGTGATTTCACAGAAATGTGATTGACTTGGAGTTACATTGTGTTGTTTAAGTGATCCCTTTATTTTTTTGAGCTGTGCAGTAACCCATTTTTTGTGTTTTTCTTTTCTTCACATTTTAGAACCACATATGCAGAGAACTACAGTGGGGATCAAAAGTTTGGGCACCCCAGGTAAAAAAATGTATTAATGTGCATAAAGAAGCCAAGCAAAGATGGAAAAATCTCCAAAAGGCATCAAATTACAGATTAGACATTCTTATAATATGTCAACAAAAGTTTGATTTTATTTCCATCATTTACACTTTCAAGTTAATATCTTGTACTGCCCCCTTTGGCAAGTATCACAGCTTGTAAATGCTTTTTGTAGCCAGCCAAGAGTCTTTCAATTCTTGTTTGAGGTATCTTTGCCCATTCTTCCTTACAAAAGTCTTCCAGTTCTTTGAGATTTCTGGGCTGTCTGTCAAGCACTGATCTGTTAAGGTCTATCCATAGATTTTCAATTATCTTGAGGTCAGGAGATTTGGAAGGCCATGGCAAAACCTTCAGTTTACGCCTCTTGATGTAATCCCCCGTGGATTTTGAGGTGTGTTTAGGATCATTTTCCTTTTGTCAAAGTCATCCTCTCTTTAACTTCAGCTTTTTCCCAATGGCATCAAGTTAGCATCCAAAATTTGCTGAAATTTTATTGAATCCATTTTTCCTTCTACTCGTGAGATGTTCCCTGTGCCACTGGCTGCAATACAACCCCAAAGCATGATTGATCCACCCCCATGCCTAACAGTTGGACAGATGTTCTTTTCATTAAATTCTGTTCCCCTTCTTCTCCAAATGTACCTTTGCTCATTCCGGCCAAAAAGTTCAATTTTAACCTCATCGGTCCACAGAACTTGTTTCCAAAATGCATCAGGCTTGTCTATATGTTCATTTGCAAAGTTCAAACGCTGATTTTTGTGGTGAGGACATAGAAGAGGTTTTCTTCTGATGACTCTTCCAAGAAGACCATATTTGTACAAGTATCTCTTTATAGTGGAATAGTGTACCACAACTCCAGTTTCTGTCAGATCTTTCTGGAGGGATTGTGCATTCAAACTTGGGTTTTGAATTGTTTTTCTCACAATCCTGCGAGCTGTTCTGTCTGATATTTTTCTTGGTCTTCCAGATCTTGCTTTAACTTCCACTGTTGATGACTGCCATTTCTTAATTACATTCCGAACAGAGGATATTGACATCTGAAAACTTTTAGCTATCTTCTTATAGCCTTCTCCAGCTTTGTGAGCGTCAACTATTTTCAGTTTCTGTTTTCTAGACAACTGCTTAGAAGAACCCATGGTGCTGATTGTTAGGGCAAGGTCAGATGAGTCTGGGCATTTAAAACCTTTGAGATTGACATCACCTGGTCTTCCCAGATGATGATTGAGAACAATCCATGACACTGGCAGGTCTCAGCTTTGCAAAGAGGGCAGTGCATGCTATAAATTCTGCAGGGTGCCCAAACTTTTGCAGACACCATTTTTTTGTTTTCTGTTATTTTGAAAGTGTAAATGATGGAAATAAAATCTAACTTTTGTTGACATATTATAAGAATGTCTAATCTGTAATTTGATGCCTTTTGGAGATTTTTCCATCTTTCCTTGGCTTCTTTATGCACATTAATACAAATTTTTACCTGGGGTGCCCAAACTTTTGATCCCCACTGTATGTCAGATTTGGTGGACTTCGTCAATGACTAGAGTTTTTTTTTATTTTTTATTTTAATAATATGGTTAACGAGGGCCTGTGGGGGAATGTTTGTGTAATATTTTTTTTTTACGTATTGTGTTTTTTTTTTTCAATTCACTTCACAGGCTTAGTAGTGGAAGCCGTCTTATAGAAGGAGTCCATTACTAAGCTGGGGTTTAGCATTAGCCACAAAAACACAAAAAGTTTCTATCATATCCCCTCTGTTTTGTCTTTCTTCCAAGCTATACATTTTAAGGTCCTTTAACCTTTGCTGATAAGTTTTATCCTGCAATCCATGTACTAGTTTAGTAGCTCTTCTCCTTCTGGAGATACGGTCTCCAGTACTGTGCACAATACTCCATGTGAGACCTCACCAGTGCTCTGTACAGTAGCATGAGCACTTTCTACTGCTAATACCTCTCCCTATACACCCAAGCATTCTGCTAGCATTTCCCGCTGCTCTATGGCTCTTTAAAGGGGGACTCTGCCCCTAGATATCTTATCCCCCTATCCAAAGGACCGGATCCGTGACGTCACAATGCTCCGGCCCATGTATCGCCAGTCATTACGCACAGAGCGAGTCTGCTCTGTGCAGTCATGACAGCAGGGTGCTGCAGCCGAGATCCCGGAGGTTCCCAGCGGCAGGACCCCTGCTATCCCCTTTGGATAGGGGATAAGATGTCTAGGGGTGGAGTACCCCTTTAAGTCTTCTGACATAATGATCTCTAAATCCCTTTCCTCAGATACTGAGGTTAGGACTGTATCACATATTCTATATTCTGCACTTGGGTTTTACACCCCAGGTGCATTATCTCATTATCTTGCAGTTATCCACATTAAACTTTAGTTGCCGGAGTTCTGACCATTCCTCTGGTTTAACCAAATCCTTTTCCATTTGGCGTATCCCTCCAGGAACATCAACCCTGTTACATATCTTTGTGTCATCAGCGAAAAGACATATTCAAAAGAAATGTGCGGAATGTCTGCCAAAGTGACCAATATACGCTTTTTTGGACTTTGGAATTTTTTTGCGCGTACGCCATTGACCGTGCGGTTTAATTAATGATATATTTTTATAGTTTCGACATTCATGCACGCGGCGATACCACATATGTTTATTTATTTTTTTTTTTTACACTGTTTTATTTTTTTTATGGGAAAAGGGGGGTGATTCAAACTTTTATTAGGGAAGGGGTTAAATGCCCAGGTAAGGGCTCTCCCGGTGTCCTGTCAGCTGTTCTGGACGCCACGATTTCACCGCAGCGGTCCCGAACAGCCCGACTGAGCAGCCGGGTCACTTTCGCTGTAGAAGCGGCGGTCAGCTTTGACCGCCGCTTCTAAAGGGTTAATATCGCACATCGCCGCGATCGGCGATGTGTGGTATTAGCCGCGGGTCCCGGCCGTTGATGAGCGCCGGGACCGACGCGATATGATGCGGGATCGCGGCGCGATCCCGCTTCATAACGCGGGAGCCGGCGCAGGACGTAAATATACGTCCTGCGTCGTTAAGGGGTTAAACACTTTTTTTTAGTACATTTTTATAATCCTCTCCAAAATCCACTTGCTTTTGTACAGATTTTTAACAACAACAACAACCACATTTAGTTCCTTGAGGACACATCCCATTTTCATTTTTGCTTTTTTCGCTTTCTCTCCTTGCCTTTTAATAGGCAAACTCTTATTTTTCCATCTACAGACCCATAAGATGGCTTGTTTTTTGCGTGACCAATTAAACTTTGTAATGACAACTTTTCATTTTACCATAAAATGTATAGAGCAACAAAAAATTTTCTGTGGCCGAAAATTGCAACTGTTGAGGGTTTCATTTTTATGCAATACAAATTACAGTAAAAGTAACAGGTTTCCTTTATATTATGGGGCAATACGATTAAAACAATACCCATGTATACTTGCTTTTCTATTATTATACTGCTTTTAAGATGTCAAACTTGTTTGTTTAAAAGTGTCCTCTTCTGACCCCCCTATAACTTTTAACTTTTCTATATTCCGGGTGTATGATGACTCATTTTTTGTGCTGTGGTCTGTACTTTTTATTGGCACTACTTTTGTGTATATGTAACTTTTTCATTACTTTTTATTCCATTTTTTTTGTGAAGTCATATGACTATAAATCATTAAATTGGAATTCAGAGAGGAGCAAAGATAGATCCACAGCACTTGATGCAGATACAATTCAAACTTTTATTTCCAGTTAAGGCATTACAAAGGAGGGGGAGGAGCAATGGGACAACGTCCGTTTCGCAGTGTGTGCTGCTTCCACTGGTCCCTACGTCACTTCTCCTTTCTTCACCCATTTAACACAGTATAATCATTGCACCTGTTCAGCCCAGCAGTTAACCCTTAAGTTCGGCTGGACAGTGCCGATCTCTGTTGTACAACAACCAATTCACATTGCGTGTTTTACACATCAGTAATTCTAATTATGAAAAGTGATTAAAAAAATGCAAACAAACATAGGATAAAAACATGTATACAAGTTACAGTGTCCGATGGCTAGATATTACTCCCTAGATTCAATACATTTTATACACTAAGTGTCAAATACATTAATGTCATTGCGATCATTAAGTCCCAATTGTCCTAGGGCTTTTGTTCTCAATATAATAGCAGTTTCTTTTTTCAATAACAGGGTATTTAAATCCCCCCCTCACAGGATGCCATCTATTCGAACAAGCCCCATGAAGGATATGGCTCTTATATCGCCACCATGGACCTCACAAAAATGTTTTATTAATCTCGGAGATCCCTTTCCCGTAGTTATAGATTTAGCATGTTCAGAAAACCTGACATTCAGAGGTCTTACCGTCTTGCCGACATAAAACATGCCGCACAAGTACTTGATGGCATAGACAACTGACTTAGTGCGGCACATTATATCCTGGTCAACCCTGACTGATTCACCACCCAGTTGTACCATCTTACTCGGATGCATATAGCTACACCAATGACACAACTCACATCTGAAATTTCCTTTCAGGGCACATTTCATTAACCAATTTGTTTGCGCTGAGTTCACACATCCCCTAACCAACTTATCCCTTAAATTTGCAGTTCTGCAGAAAGTTATCGGTTAGCAGTTTCTTTCTCTCAATGTCCCGCAGAACTTCATCTTGTGCCAATAGAAACCAATTCTTGTGAATCACATTTTTCAATACACGATCCATAGGACTGAATTCAAATGAAAAAAATGAACCCTTTATCCTTTGAATCCATGTCGCCGTGTTTTCTCTTCTTATTTTCCAGAAGCTTAGTATGATCCAGGGCTCTCGTCTTGTTAGATGCTTGCTGCAGCATGGATTCAGGATAATTTTTCTGCTGTAGCCTTTACAATAATTCTTCTGCCTGAGAATCAAACACAGCAATGTCTGAGTTAATTTGCTTAAACGGACTAGCTGAGCATATGGAAGTGAATTCTTTACATACATAGGGTCATAACTGTTATGGTTTTATAATGAGTTCACCGCTGTACTTTTTTGATACTCCTTGGTAAGCAGTTGACCTGAGGATGCGTCCAACTCGACATCTAAAAATTTTAACACCTTATCACCAAAAACGCTAGTAAACCACATGTTGTAAACATTACTATTGGGGTAAGTTACAAACTGTTCAAACATCTCCTTTGTTCCAACCCATACTATGACCATGTCATCGATGTATCTATAATACAATTTGATATTGCCAATGAAGGGATTCCTACTCATGTACAGGGTGGGCCATTTATAAGGATACACCATAATAAATAATAAAATGGGAATGGTTGGTGATATTAACTTCCTGTTTGTGGCACATTAGTATATGTGAGGGGGGAAACTTTTCAAGATGTGTGGTGACCATGGTGGCCATTTTGTAGTTGGCCATTTTGAATCCAACTTTAGTTTTTTCAACAGGGAGAGGGTAATGTGACACATCAAACTTATTGGGAATTTCACAAGAAAAACAATGATGTGCTTGGTTTTAACATAACTTTATTCTTTCATGAGTTATTTACAAGTTTCTGACCACTTATAAAATGTGTTCAATGTGCTGCCCATTGTGTTGGATTGTCAATGCAACCCCCTTCTCCCACTCTTCACACGCTGATAGCAACACCGCAGGAGAAATGCTAGCACAGGCTTCCGGTATCTGTAGTTTCAGGTGCTGCACATCTCGTATCTTCACAGCATAGACAATTGCCTTCAGATGACCCCAAAGATAAAAGTCTAAGGGGGTCAGATTGGGAGACCTTGGGGGCCATTCAACTGGCCCACTACGACCCATCCACTTTCCAGGAAACTGTTCATCTAGGAATGCTCGGACCTGACACCCATAATGTGGTGGCACACCATCCTGCTGGAAAAACTCAGGGAACATGCTAGCTTCAGTACATAAAGAGGGAAACACATCATCATGTAGCAATTTCGCATATCCAGTGGCCTTGAGGTTTCCATTGATGAATAATGGCCCCACTATCTTTGTACCCCATATACCACACCATACCATCAATTTTTGTGTTACAACAGTCTTTGAGGGATCTATCCAATGTGGGTTAGTGTCAGACCAATAGCGGTGGTTTTGTTTGTTAACTTCACCTTTCACATAAAAGTTTGCCTCATCACTGAACAAAATCTTCTGCGTAAACTGAGGGTCCTGTTCCAATTTTTGTTTTGCCCATTCTGCAGCACCTGAAACTACGGATACTGGAAGCCTGTGCTAGCATTTCTCCTGCGGTGTTGCTATCAGTGTGTGAAGAGTGGGAGAAGAGGGTTGCGTTGACAATTCAACACAATGGGCAGCACATTGAACACATTTTATAAGTGGTCAGAAACTTGTAAATAACTAATGAAAGAATAAAGTTACGTTAAAACCAAGCACATCATTGTTTTTCTTGTGAAATTCCCAATAAGTTTGTCACATGACCCTCTTTCTATTGAAAAAACAAAAATTGGATTCAAAATGGCCGACATGGTCACCACCCATCTTGAAAAGTTCTCCCTCTCACATATACTAATGTGCCACAAACAGGAAGTTAATATTACCAACCATTCCCATTTTATTAAGGTGTATACATATAAATGGCTCACCCTGTAGATCTTATATTCCTCAAAATTGGACAGATAAAGGTTTGCAAAAGTCAGGGCAACCGGTGTCCCCATCGCCATCTCCGACGATTGTTTTTACCACTTATGATCAAATTGCAAGGTGTAACACTTCAGCACCAGGGTAAGAAGTTCACATAAATTCAACCATGTCAGTACCCATCTCGGTACCATACCTCAACTGCCTACGAATCGCCTGTACACATCTATACTGGCGAGATGGAACATATCCTCCTATGAGAACCCTTTGAACTGTAGGAGATGATTGATATTGATATGAGATATTGATCATCCCCTCATCCAAGTGACCTGTTTCCTTTTCACACCTGTTTTTTTGAGTTGTTGGGTGCCCCCGCCTCGTCCACCTCCTAACGGGGCGACCTCACCTTCAGTATCCTGTAAGTGAGAGGGGATGTTTTCTAGAAGGGGCCATAGGTACCAATCAGGTTACTTGGAAACCAACTCCGTCGCCAACCCCTGTCCAGCCACAATTGGTCAAGAGACTTATGGATCTTTGGTAACCAGTACCAATACGGGTGTTTGGGGTATTCCACCATGAGCTTTTCAGCAAACTTCCCTGTAATTAAGCCCTGCTCAACCCCTCATCTAAGTGCGGACCTTATCTTTCCCACATAGTCACTGGTCTAATCAAATGGTAACAGGATACCTTCAATTGTCTCATCACTTCCTTAAAATATCCTCAAAAGCATTACCTACTGGCGCCAAGTGACCTGTTTCCTTTTCACACCTGTTTTTTTGAGTTGTTGGGAGCCCCCGCCTCGTCCGCCTCCTAACGGGGCGACCTCACCTTCAGTCACCCGACTGGATGAGAATGACACTGGCAATCCTCCACGTGAGCCGAAGCCAGAATCGGTGGTCCAGTACTCCTTGCGCCTCTGAGATAATCTTGGGCGTCTTCTGCGGAGTTGCTTTTGTTGCCACTCAAACACTTTACCAGAATCATAGTCCAGTTTGTCCGGAAGGAAAGTATCCTTTTTCCTTTCTTCAAGGTACACCTGTAAACGCTTTTCAATTCGCTTCAGAAGATTGGTATACTGGGTTTCAGACAATCGAGTCTTGAGCTCCATTTTAGTCCTCAATAGTTCCTACGTCACCATGGAGTATTCTTTTACCGTCTGGGATAGAATAAACCATGTAAGTCGTAGTGCATGATCTTTATGGATGTCTTTCCACTCCTGTAAAAATTCTGTGCCATCAAAAAACTGTGAAATCTCCTTTTATGATCTTAGTCCTCTAGGAGCTCTTTCACTTTGACTATATGGCTGGAATGAATTCACTGTCCAAAATAACTTGGTTTCTTTCTCAGACAGATCATTAAATTGGAATTTGGTATTTTTTTAATATTTACGTCATTTAATGTACAGGATCAATAACATTATATTTTAATAGTTCGGACACTTCCACGTCCGAATATACCATATACCATATATACTTTTTTTAAATTTTATTTTATAGACCTAATAGAGGTAATTGTAACTGAAACAACTGAATTCAAAGAGTGTCACCATCCAATGCATTTCTACAGGGGACTTTTTATAGCATATTGATTACTATTACTGTTCAGTGCTGTGCATAGGCATTGCACCAATCAGTGTTATCTGTGATCTATTTGTATAGTCTTCCATAAGGCAAAGCATACATATGGGTCCTGGAAGAGCGGCATGTAGGAGGTAAGGAGACTTCATTCGCCCAAGTCACACAGATACTTTAGCGGCCATGATCCATATTGATCATGGCATCTGCAGGGTTAACAGCGGACATCTGTGTGATCGCTGATGTCAACCAGCAGATAAATTAATGCAACTGCAACATTGTTTTGTGTGATCAAATATTTTTGTTGGCTGCCCAATTTGAGAGAAACATCTATCCTTACTACATTAAGGGAGCGGCCGTCACGAGGGGCGTGTCTGGGACGTCACAACCCCCACAACCCGCACCCAGCGTACAGAACAAAATGTTCCCACTTTTATTTAGACATATAGAAAGGCTGTAAGTGGTGAACTGTCTGAGCAATTCCTGCTCAGTGGGGAATAAGGACTGTCAGAACAGCAGAAGCGGGGGCATTCAGGGTAGGTAAGTATATTAGTTTTTCTTCCTTATTCTTCAGGAAGTTTGTTGCAGTGACAATATTACCATCCTCCTTATTGTAGCTATTGTAAATATTCTTTTATTGTGAATTAATAAAATTAATTTAAAAAACGTAATTTATGGTCAGTAAGTTATCTAATGACACAGCAAAGTTGGACATGTTTACCAGCAAACAAGGCAAATCTGAAAGGCTATAGCAAAATCTCTAACTGTGAAAGATCAACTATAGGACTATAATTCAGCAGATAGAGTTTCATAACTAAGTAATGTATAGGATACTTACATGTGTTTGAGAAATACAAGTACATTTTAAATGTGATCACTGTCAAAATGGGTTACCACAACATCCATTGGCAGTATTCTTTGACCTTCACATTTCTCCAACAGATCCCTACGTGATGAAGGAACATCTGGATTGCTCCATTAACTGATCTCACTGGGCTACATTCATTCTGTTCTAGTTTATGTTGAGGTGATATAATATGACAGCAGAAAAAAAAGCTT
Source organism: Hyla sarda (assembly GCF_029499605.1). NCBI lineage: Eukaryota > Metazoa > Chordata > Amphibia > Anura > Hylidae > Hyla > Hyla sarda. Next base: position 233,840,982 of record NC_079189.1, on the reverse strand, counting down.
TCTGTTTATGAGCTATGTATATACACAGAGGGAAAAAATATAAATTAGGAATAGAATTGTGATTGTGGCTTGTGTATATCCACTTTCAGAAATACATTGGCAAAAAAATGGTGACACTCATTGAATTCAGTTGTTTAAGTTACATTCACCTCTATCAGGTCTATAAAGTTAAGTGTACAGTAACTTCCTTAGATTTGCTTTACTTGTAGAATGGTCCATTTCAATGGACTCAACAACTTTAAATGTGGCATCAAGTCAAATTTTTGCAATGTCCTGGTCAGCAATTTGGGCGTTTTCAAGAAGCAGAAAACTTCTAGGAGCCATAAAGTTGTTGGCTACACAAACACACATAATAGATTTACAGAGCGCTGTAGTACATAGCATATATAAATTGTTTGCAGTCAGGTGAAACACATACTTGCTAGCAGTGGCATAGGTGGTGCAAAGCTAGAAATTACCACTGGGCCCAGGTGCCAGAGGGGCCCCAAAGGCTTTTCTACTACCAAGAGGTGGCTGGATGACTGTTCTACAGACTTAGCATTGGGGCCTAGAAGGTTTCAGGCATGTGCTATTGAGGTCCAAATCACTTGAAGCAACCACAGCACAATGACTATTCTTCAGGGCTTCACAGTACATTCTCATGGCTGATTAACCACAAACAATTGTGAGATCACAATGTACAATGTCAATTATATTCCTATCAGTCATGTTTAAATGTTTTTCTAATTGCAATAATTAATAGCAAATTACAGTGTTAATTATCTGTTATATTGGTCATTAAACATCTATTTAACTATTTACAGTATAAGCTATAATTTTGTTAGTCTATATGTAACGAAGTATGCAAGAAAAACTGGCTACTGCCAAGATCCCTATACAGACTGGAGTGTGAGTAGGAGCTGTGATTAATTCATAAAGTGGTGCTCTGTATAAAGAGCTATGGTGCAATGTATAGATCCCACTAGTCCATAAATGTACAATGCTCGTAGAAATGTAGATAAACAGCACTCACCATTAATTTGGATAAAATATTCAATGCGTTATTGCGTTTCTTTAAAATATGTTCGTGTCGGAAAGCAAGCAGGGTAGGAAGGATGGAGAGACAGTATAGTGGGGATCAAAAGTTTGGGTACCCCAGGTAAAATTTTGTATTAATGTGCATAAAGAAGCCAAGGAAAGATGGAAAATTATCCAAATGGCATCAAATTACAGATTAGACATTCTTATAATATGTCAACAAAAGTTTGATTTTATTTCCATCATTTACACTTTCAAAATAACAGAAAACTAAAAAATGGTGTCTGCAAAAGTTTGGGCACCCTGCAGAGTTAATATCTTGTACTGCCTCCTTTGGCAAGTATCACAGCTTGTAAAAGCTTTTTGTAGCCAGCCAAGAGTCTTTCAATTCTTGTTTGAGGTATCTTTGCCCATTCTTCCTTACAAAAGTCTTCCAGTACTTTGAGATTTCTGGGCTGTCTGTCACGCACTGCTCTTTTAAGCTCTATCCATAGATTTTCAATTATATTGAGGTCAGGAGATTGTGAAGGCCATGGCAAAACCTTCAGTTTATGCCTCTTGATGTAATCCCCCATGGATTTCGAGGTGTGTTTAGGATCATTATCCATTTGTAGAAGCTATCCTCTCTTTAACTTCAGCTTTTTCACAGATGGCATCAAGTTAGCCTTGTAGCCATAGACTTGTATTAAGGGGGTGGGCCGTGATGTCACGAGGGGCGGAGCCATGACGTCACGCTGCTCCATTCCCTGTATCGCCCGTCATTACGCACAGAGCGAACTCGCTCTGTGCAGTAATGACAGCGGCGTGCCGCAGCGGGGATCCCGGGGGTCCCCAGCAACGGGACCGTGGCAATCTGACATCTTATCCCCTATCCAATATGTCCAATGTGTGAATGTATGTATGTCCAGTTTTTTGTCCAAACTGCAGAATACCATACCTAGAGCATGCTGTAATAAATAAAATAATAAATAATATAAAAGTCATGGATTTATGACACACTAGAAATGTTATTCATACTATAGTACACACATATTATTCATAGTAAGTACTGTATGTCTACAGTTTGCTGCTATTTCACAGTGTGAGTAATTGTACTATGATTAATATGTATGTACTATAGTATGAATAACATTTCTAGTGTGTCATAAATCCATGACTTTTATATTATTTTATTTATTACAGCATGCTCTAGGTATGATATTCTGCATTTTGGACAAAAAACTGTAACATTTTGCGACAGCCAGAGAACCAAAAAACATAGTTTAAAAAAAACAAAAAAAAAACAAAAAACATTTAACATGTTTCATGTTTACCAGAGAGCAATTGGGCCTGTATGCTCTGAAATGCCAGGGCTAAATATCAGTACCAGTTTGTCCCTGATCGAGCCATTCTTGAAAGATCTCAAAGGTGTGGTGCATGCAAGCGACTTTGCATTATCTATAGGTATTTTTTCAAGATGCATGGGCGGCTATACCATCTGCAAGAATTCAGGACTTATAGACAACTATTACAACAAACTGCACACTGTCATCAATGCCAAACGGACAATACATAGTATTAAGAGTTTAGGGGAAGAGTTATCAAAACCTGGAAGAATGGTGCAGTTGCCCATAGCAACCAATCAGGTCGCTTCTTTCATTTTTCACAGGCCTTTTTAAAAATGAAAGAAGCGATCTAATTGTTTGTTATGGGCAACTGGTCAAGTTTTCCTCTGGAAATTTTTTCCTTGATAAATTTTATTTAATTTAAGTATTTGTTGCCATGTTCAGTTTTATGGTTGTGCCATTCTGTTATAACCTACAGTTAAGTATTCCATAAGAAAATAAATGTGTTTTGTTTGCTTACTTGTGTTTTAATGACAGTAACAATAAAATCTTTGTATAGTGGTGTTTATTCTGTATCAGTACTGTGGGGTTATTTAGTTACTATGTAGTGGTAATGGAGTGGTTCAGTATGTGGTCATGGTGTGGTAGTATTGTTGGCAATATTATTGGTTTTTATTCCATAACAGTATAGGGGGACATTTTTCATGGTGTTTAGAGCATTTTTTGCTTACTCCAGGTGCACAAAAAGTTGCACGTACGCCTAAGCCCTTTTTTATGCAACTTTTGTGGGTATGCAGAAAGTACCTATCAGCCCTACCTAAGAAATATTCAGTTTTTACTTTGCAGTGGTCATTAATTTATGTAGTGCAACTGTTACACATAGGCAATAAAAAGTTGCAAATCCACTGAAAAAAAGTCACAAACGTAAGCCAGGTCAGACCTGACTTACTAAACTATCTGTTGAGTGCACTTTAAAAAAGTAACACAATAAATTGCAGCTGCGACTTTTTTGGGTGAAAAGCTAAACAACTCCCATAGGCTGTCTGGAAACCCTGATTTATGGGCTTTCTCCCCAGGGGGGAGGCCCATAAATGTACTAACCTGTTTTTTGTGGTTTTTTTTCAAGTTCATATCCATGTATCCTGTGGACTACTCCGGATTCGGCAGACTATGTCGATGACATGCCTTTTTTCTTTGTTTAATATTAATAAAATGGTTAACAAAAGCTTCTGGGGAAGTGATTTTTCAAATAAAAGTTTTTAAAACATGTTGGGGGAGATTTATCAAAACCTGTGCAAAGGAAAAGTTGCCCAGTTGCCCATAGCAACCAATCAGGTTGCTTCTTTCATTTTTAACAAGGCCTCTGCAAACGGAAAGAAGCAATCGGATTGGTTGATATGGGCAACTGAGCAACTTTTCCTCTGCACAGGTTTTGATAAATCTCCCCCGTTGTGTTTATTTTTTTATTTACCTTACAGGCTTAGTAGTGGAAGACATCTTATAGACGAAGTCCATTACTAAGCTAGAGCTTAGCCTCAGCCCAAAAACAGCATGCCCTTACAGCTGAGAATAAAAATAGAAGGAACCACACACTTTTTTTTATACTCGAGAGATAGGACTGCAGAATATCGCATCTACAGCGGCAGAACGTTGCACCATCAACTTACAAGTAAGACACCTACTTCATTGCTAAAAGCTTGATGTTATAACCACTCCATGAGCTATGTCATGGATAAACACTTGCATAAAACATCTATTCTAGTAATTTTTTCATGTCCCAAATAGCGCTGATTATATAAAACATATGTTCATTTATTTCCTTATTATATGGCCTACGGGGACCCATATACTAATTAGCAGCAATTTAGGTTAATTTCCATCCCCCCTTGGAGGCGCAAATATACTGTATATATCTCACACATTTTTTCACAGCTGTAACTTTAGAGCAAAAAAAGAGGAGAGGAGGCGGTGTGAGAAAGTGGTGTTCTGAAGTAGTTTATTGGTTTTTGCTTATGTGTGCTAAAAAAAAAGTGGTATCCTATAGTATTTAATTGTTTTTTTGCTTATGTGAGACAAAGTTATCAACCCCATGAGATAGTATGATAAATATGTCACACATAAGCAAAAATAAAAAATAAAATGAAAAAAATGACTTCAGAACTCGCTTACCAAAGCAACAATAATAGTGATGTTATTCAGTTACTTCAATGTATTTGAAAAGTCTTCAGACTTTTTCACATTTTGTTATTTTGCTGCCTTGTCCTAAAATAAATAAAATGTAATTCTGCACTAAATATCCCATAATGACAAAGTGAAAACAGAATGGCAGAAATCTATGATAATTTTTTTTATTGAAAAGAAGAAATAAGACATTGCATGGACATCAGTGTTTACACCCTTTCCTCAGCCCCCAGTCTTCTTGGATATGATGCCACACGGTTTGCACACCTTCAGGTATATTCTGCTATCCTTTTCTCCAGATCCTCTCAAGCTCTGTTAGGTTGGATGTAGACTGTCATTCCAGGTCCCTGGCTGGGCCACATTTACAGACTAGTCTCTTAGCCACTCCTGTGTTATCTTGGCTGTGTTGGAAGGTGAACCTTTGGCCCATGATGGGGTCCAGAGCAGGTTTACTTGAAGATATATCTGTACTTTGCTCCATTCAGCTTTCTTTTAACACTGACCAGTCTTTTGTCTCAGCTACTGTAAAACAACCACACAATATGATACTGTGGTTAAAGGGGTGGAGCGTCAGCCTATGAGTGCTCAAACTATACACCGCTGAGGCCAAGAATGTATGCAGACGTAAACCCTATTGAGCACATGTATAGAATTCTCAAACAAATGAATGAGGGATAACAAGGTCTCCAGGGTCCACCATCTTTGTGATGTCATCATGGAGGGGTGGAGGAGGACTGCATCACTGCATGCCCAAGAGGCTTAAGGTATTGTTGGGAAATAATGGTGGCCACACAAAATCATTTAAATTTTGGGCCCACTTTGGACATTTCCACTTAGCGTGTACTCATTCTTGTTGCCAAGATTTAGACATCAATGGCTGTGTGTTGAGTTATTTTGAGGGGACACAACATTAAGCACTGCTATACAGGCTGTGCACTCACTACTTTATATTGTAGCAGAGTGTCTTTTTTATAGGTGTTCTCACAATAAAATATAATAAAATATTTACAAAAATGTGAGGGGTGTGCTCACTTATGCGAGATACTGAATATTCCAGTATCCTACTCCATAAAACGTTCCTTTTTTTGTTACAGGCAGATTACTCCCATACTTAACCCCTGAAGGACCACAGTTTATTTTTTAATTTTTGCGCTTTAGTTTTTTCCTCCTCACCTTCTAAAAATCATAATTAAATTCAATTTTCCACCTACAGACTCATATTAGGGCTTGTTTTTTGCGACACCAATTTTACTTTGTAATGAAATCAATAATTTTACTACAAAATCCACGGTAAAACCAGAAAAAAAATATTTGTGAGGCTAAATTGAAAAAAAAAAGCAAAACTGCATTTTGTAACTTTTGGGGGCTTTTGTTTCTACGCAGCACACTTTTAATTAAAATGATACCCAACTTATATAGGTTTTATTTTGTTTTACTTCTGTTAAAAATTATAGCTTTATGCAGGAAAATTAGTAGGTTTAACATGTCCTCTTCTGACCTTTTCCATATACGGGGTGGTATGAGGGCTAATTTTTTGTGCCATGATCTGAAGTTTTCATCGGTACCTTTTTTGTTTTGATGGGACCATTTAATCATTTTTTTAAATGATTTTTAGTATACAATATACAGTATACAAAGTGACCAAAAATATGCAATTTTGGATGCGGTGATACCTCATATGTTTATTTTTATTATGTTTTTATATGGAATTTAGGAAAAGGAAAATGTTTTAACCTTTTAATAAGGAAGGGATTAATGTGTGTGTTTTGTTACTTGTATAAAACTATAAAACTTTTTATTAACACTTTATTAGTCCCCTTAGGGGACTTTTAGGAGGATTCATTAGATTCCTCATACAGATCAATATAGTTCCATAGATTGAGAACGCCTGGTTCAGCTGGAGGAACAGAGGTAAGCCCTCCGGCTACCTAAGAAGTGGATCGACCCCCCCCCACGATCGTGTCACTGGACAACCAGGGAGTGTTTACAGGTTCCTTTAGACGCCACTGTCAGCTTTGACAGCGGCGATCTAAAGGGTTAATAGCCGGCTGCAGATCGCCACACATCAGCTATTAGCGGCAGCCCTCAGCTACAAGAATCAGCCCTGTTAACAGCTCAAGGATATGTATACACGTCCTTGGTCTTTAACCAGTTAAGATGGCCATGATGGTGCTGTACGCTCTGTGGGCATGCACATGGGGTGCGCCTCTGTGCCATGTTGATTCATGTATGTCTTTGTGCCATATTCATGACGTATGTCCGAACTGGCATGCTTCTTGCATGTGGGGCAAGGGCGCCAGATAGTTTAACGCTAACGCATCTTAGAGATAATTGGTCATCTCATATTGTTTGGGGCATCAATAGTTACCCCTGTACCCCCACTTCACTGCTTCTGGAAAAAAGCAGGATAGAAAAGGATGTTAGAAGGTGAGCTGGAAGAACATGTGTGACTCTGCCATCTGTGCAGGTATAGATGAAATCCTTTTATTGTGTAGACAACAGCAAAAGAGAACAAAATGCGACAATCAGGCACTGCACCTACACTGCACAATCAGGCACTGCACATACAACACCTAGCGGAGGCTGGATATAGCACAATCACAGTTCATGTGTGACTCCTAGACAAAGTGAGGGGGTGCCAGCTTGTAGTAAAAGTAAACAGTGCAACAGAATAATTTGCAATGAAGAAAGACAAAAGAAAGCTGCACTCACCCATGGATAGATAGCCAAAAAGATGGAATTGTAGTATCTTGTGGATAGGCAATAGTAGCTGGATATGTGGGGAAAACAGAGACCTGGGTCTTATGGAGCAGGGGTCATACCACTGGATGACAACTAGTTTTACATCATATCAGACGATTCTTCTGGTCTGTAGTACGTCAGTCTATGGTGGTGAAGGTGCGTATATACAGGTAAGTGATTAGCATATACATGCATATATAGAAATGCATTTATGCTTGTAACATTAAAATCATATAAATCAACCACCCATAGTTGCTAGAAAAGACAACTAAAAACAGAAAAACTGTGAAATCAAAGAAAGGCTTGCAGATGCATAATCCAAAATGCCTCTCTTCGAAAAAAGTGGGTGTGACGATCTTCTGCCAATGGGGGTATCTCTATTCGCTCGAGACTGGCAAATTTCAAATCATTTATATTATTATCATGGTGCTCTTTCATATGTATTATAAAGCGAGTGGCACCCTTTCCGGTCTGGAGCGAGTATAGGTGTTCCTGTATGCGTGTAAATTTTCTTTTTGTTTTCCCTACATAATAGAAATTACAGGAGCATATTAAGGAGTACACTACATACGTAGTTTGACAAGAAATAAATTGGTTTATAAAGATGTTTCTATCTCCTAATATAAAGTTGCGCTTTGCTATATTTAATTTGCAATATTTACAATTTTTACATGGATAATTCCCTTTTTGGGTAGACATAGTAAGCCAATTTTCTTTTTTCTTCTGAGCTTGACGTATGACTTACAAAAATTGGTGTTACAGAAAAATCATTGTGAATATGAGTCTACCACAAAAGAGCTATGCAAAGCCAAAGTGGAATTAAGAAAAAAAAACACATTTCCGAAGAAAAATACACCCAGCTACTAAAAAACATGGAACAAAAATTTGCCATTCTGAAAATAGGTATAAAAGAACAGAAAAGAGATAAATATATAAGAGACAAGAGAGATTTCGACAACAACCACATTTTCTCCTGGAAGAACCAGGCAAACCCCAGAAAAATATGGAAAAAAAAGACAACCAATTTCCTCACTACCGAGTCTGACTCCAGTTCCTCCGGAGAAGTGGGAAAGATTGGAGGCAGCAATGTTCTGAATGAACCATCAACATCAAGGCAGAATACCCCACTCCCTTTAGGCACATGAGGCGGGGACGAAGGAGAAAGGCGCAACGTCTGGACAAGGTCCAAAAAGAATAGAAAAGAAGTGTCCTGCAGAAAACAATAGAAGAATTGCCTGATAATGTAATAAATCTCACTAATGCATCTTTGGACATTGACTGTCTACAAGTCCTATCAAAAGGACTTAATTTCGGCATAAATAAACATTTTTGCTCTGAGAATTTTTAAGTGGATTTATATAAGGCACTCCAAAAGATCAATATAAAAAAAATTTTCAAGGGTTAATTATACAAATAAAAGCTGTGAAAATAAAAGAGTGGGAGAAATTCAATGCAGTGCTGACCATTTAAGTTTTAGAATAGTGAAAGATTTTCAGAAAATGAGCAGAGATGTGTAGAATATCTGTGTGATATGATGAGTGCCAGTGACGGTGACGACACTGCATAGAATATAATCACTACCAAAATTATCGAGGCTTTTAGTGGTAGTAATCCATCTACCTTTAATCCCCCTTGATCTATCCCCCTATAAAACCCAATCTTACAAAAAAAAGAAAGAAAAATTATACATTTGCTAGGCACACAGGGGCATCTGCACATCACAAAAGCCGACAAAGGGGGAGCAGTGGTGGTTTGGAGCATCACTGATTACAATTAAGAGGTTTATCACCATCTTGGTGACACTTTGACATACCATGCATTAAAAGAAAACCCCACCAGACGCGCCATTGAGAATTTACGTTCCCTACTCAGGCGACAAGTAGAATGTGGCGTTCTGTCAGATAAAATGGTGAATAAACTCCTCCCACATAATCCAAAACCAGCAAAATGGTACGTGTTGCCCAAGGTACACAAATCCACCACTGCTCCCACTGGTTGGCCAATTGTTGCTGGAACCATTATCTAGTTATATCGAATGGCTACTTTCCCCACTGCTAAAAAGTATTCCCACCTTGCTAAAAGATACTAGCAAGTTATTAACAGCCTTTGATGATTTTGTTTGGCAGGACGATTTCCATAGACGTGGAAAGCCTGTATACCCGCATCCCTCACGATGCGGGTGTACAGGCTACCGTGTCTTTCTTGTCAAATTAAGACAAATCTCCTTTCTTTTATTGGTGAAGCTTTGGATTTTGTTTTGAAGAATAACGTATTTTTGCATGATGGGCAATGGTATAAGCAGGCCCATGGCACTGCCATGGGCACACCTGTATCATGCACATATGCAAATATTTTATAACCATGTTTGAGTAATATTATATCTTTACACACACAAATCCATATGTATGACATTTAAAATATTATTTGAGATATGTCGATGACATACTGATGGTGTGGGATGGCACCAAGCAAGATTTTGAAAATTTCGTGCAATATCTAAATCAAGTAAACACAATGAATATATTGTTCACCAGCAGCTTCGGAGATAAAAATCTAGATTTTCTAGATGCTAAATTATCAATAAATGAAAACACTTTATAAACATCTGACTATCGTAAGAATATAGCAAAAAACTTGTTATTACATTATGAGAGCTCTAATTTAAAATATGTGAAGGATAACATTCCTTACAGTCAAATGCTAAGGCTAAAAAGAGTCAATAGCAACCCTGAAACATTCAAACACCAACTACAAGATCTGTGCAGTAAACTATCTCAACTTGGCTACCCCACTAAAGTTATTGACAATGCATTAGAAAAAATAGAGAAAAAGAAGAGTTATTAAACAAAACGTACAAAAAAAGAGAAACTAAAAGATGTGGTTTTTTTTGCAAACACGTGCATGAAAGACATTATCAGAAAAAGTTTTTTCAATAATTGGTTCATCTTTGAACATGACCCTGAATTGCACGAGTTTGCAAAAGAAAAACCAATCATGACATTTCGGCTCACAAAAACAATAGATGACACAATCAAAAAAGTTAAAAGTCAAGCTCAGAAGAAAAAAGAAAATTGGCTTACCACATCTACCAGAAAAGGGAATTATCCGTGTAAAAATGTGCAAATATTGCAAAATAAATATAGCAAAGCGCAACTTTATATTAGGAGGTAGAAACATCTTTATACACCAATTTATTTCTTGTCAAACTACGTATGTAGTGTACTCCTTAATTTTCTCCTGTAATTTCTATTACGTCGGGAAAACAAAAAGAAAATTATGTACACGCATATGGGAACACCTCTACTCGCTCCAGACCATAAAGGGTGCCACTTGCTTTATAATACATATGAAAGAGCACCATGATAATAATAAAAATTATTTGAAATTTGCCAGTCTTGAGCGAATAGAGATACCCCCGTTGGTAGAAGATCGTCACACCTACTTGCTTCAAAGAGAGGCATTTTGGATTATGCATCTGCAATCATTGGGCCCGCTGGGGTTAAATGAGAGACACGATCTCTCCGCCTTTCTTTGATTTTGCAGTTTTTCTGTTTTTTAGTTGTTTTTTTCCTAGCAACTATGGGTGGTTGATTTATACGTGTTTAATGTCACAAGCATAAATGCATTTCTATGTATATGTATATGCTAATTCACCACCACAGACTGACGTACTACTGAGCAGGAAGAAGCGTCTGATATGACGTGAAACTAGTTGTCATCCAGTGGTATGCCCCTGCTCCATGAGACCCAGGTCTCCAGCTCCCCGCATATCCAGCTACTATTGCCTATCCACAAGATACTACAATAAAGAATTCCATCTTTTTGACTGCCTATCCGTGAGTGCATCTTTCTTTTGCCTTTCTTCATTGCAAACTATTGCTTTTATTGCGTCCATTACTATATTATTGGTTTTGGCTTCCGTGAATCCACAATACATTTTTATGCCCTGAGTTTGCACATGTAGATCCATATACCACCAGATACGTTATATGCAGGAGCAGAGTGCAATAACTTAGTCTATATCATCTTCATGAAACTTGTGTTCCTTGTTTCTTTATGTTTTTCTGAAGAATGAATAAGATTGATATATTTCTATGAATTTTCTTGTTGATGTTCACTAGCAATATCTTTTAGATTAATTCATTTTTAAAAACTGGACCGGAGACCAACTGCCATGTGGAGTTGTTAAAATGTCAACAACTTTTATGGTACTGTAAAATACTCCAAATTTTCTGACTACAAAATCCGGATGGAAAAAACACACAAGTAAATCAGCCCTGTTTGTACCCATAATCTACAGAATTTTACAACTACTGTGCAGATACCAACAAAATGGCACTGCACACTGTGCACATTGGTACTTAAAAAACATGTTCCTCCTTGTCTCATTTTCACTAGAGATAATTGTGAGATTAAAAGCAGGGAAAGGGGCAGTTAAAGATTGCCAAACTCCCTTTTCAAACTTACTGTCAGGATTCGGCAGGCTGGAGGTGGATCCTCTGTGCCAGAGAGGGATTGGCGTGGACCGTGTCGATGGACCGGTTCTAAGTTGCTACTGGTATTCACCAGAGCCCGCCGCAAAGTGGGATGGTCTTGCAGCGGCGGTAGCAACCAGGTCGTATCCACCGGCAACGGCTCAACCTCTCTGACTGCTGAGATAGGTGCGGTACAAGGGATTAGGCAAGAGCACGGTCGGACGTAGCAGAAGGTCAGGGCAGGCAGCAAGGATCGTAGTCAGGGGCAACGGCAAGAGGTCTGGAACACTGGCTTGGAACACACAAGGAACGCTTTCACTGGCACAATGGCAACAAGATCCGGCAAGGAAGGGAAGGGGAAGTGAGGTTATATAGACAGGTGCACAGGTGGAAGCTAATCAGACTGATTGGGCCAGGCACCAATCATTGGTGCACTGGCCCTTTAAATCTTAAAGAGCCGGTGGGCGCGCACCCTAGGGAGCGGGGCCGCTCGCCGGGACAGCACAGACGGGGAACGAGTCTGGTAAGCGGGCCAGGATGCGAATCGCGAGCGGGCGTGTCCCGCATCGCGGATCGCATCACGGCTAGGGACATTATCGCAGCGCTCCCGGTCAGCGGGTCTGACCGGGGCGCTGCAAACAGGAGAACGCTGCGAGCGCTCCGGGGAGGAGCGGGAACCCGGAGCGCTCGGCGTAACACTTACCTTTTCCCTGGACAACTTATTTAAAAACCACCAATGTTTTTTATGGACAAATTGGAAAACTGCAATGAATAATAAATATAATAAGCTATTCATGTCTATATACTGACATGAAAGTATTACCAGCATTCTTTAGAGCCGAAAAATGATGCTAGTTACAATCACAGTGACATTTAATAGTCTTAAAAAAATCAGAGACACATTTTTTTTTAACTGACACTGAAAAAATCCCCCTTTTTTACAGACTTTATATGAATTTCTGGTAGCTTGGCAACCCTGGTCATTTAACAGGTTGCCTTCAACAGATTTCCATGTTATCTCCCTCTGTTGGCCAATAGTGGAAGATATGAAACATTATAATGTATTTAGTTATATATCCTTTTATTTCCTAGTTATAAAAATAGGTGACACAGAGTTGAATAGTATTGTCTTTTCATTGTTAAAGAGCAAAACATTGTTACTCAGTACCTAATCCTGATCATATAAATATAATTTTTATGTGTCTAAAACCTATATTTCTCTCACAAGTGCTTTCTTTTTATTGCTCACTTGGTTTTTAATCCTGTACTCTGAATGGGGCCTTTCCGTCTCTTGCCCTTACTCTGCAAGAGTCATTTTCCTCCCTGAGCCTGCTGTGCTGTGTATCTTCATTCAATCAATGAGCAGGCTGCTCTGTAACCCCCTCCTCACTGTTTTCATTAGAGTCTGATAGACAGTACAGGAGTGAGCACAGAGGAGTGGTCCTACCTTCACTTCACTTGGTTCCAGCCTGTACTTCAGCTAGGACAAAGATGGTGCTGCAGCCAGACAGGATTTTCTCCTGTATTGTATGAGGACCCCTTCTGGTCTTTTTTTTTTATAAGCTATAAAAAGAAGATAATTTTTTTAATGAAATATAATGGAATTAAGTTAGAACGGAATTAAATGGGCACTGTCAGATTCATACAACTAGATATGTTGTATGGATCTGACAGTGCCAATTTAATTTAGTTCTAACTTAATTGAATTTAACTTCTTCCCCTAACACCTAACAGAGATTTTATAACACTACTGTCTTTAAAACAAACTTTTGACATGTCAGTCAGTGGAAAGGCCAATCCGTGTCCTTGGTTGATAAAGCAAACATGAATGGCAAAAAATCGAGCTCCCAAAGTATAATCAAAGCATTAAAAGTCCAACATTTTAATAGGTCATCTAAAAATTCAAAAATTGGAATGAAAAAACCCCACAGGTGAACATAAAAATCACAAAAACGCCAACTGTTTCTTAGTCATGGCGAAATGCAGCGGCTTTTCTGTGATTTTTATGTCCACCTGGGTGTTTTTTCATTAAAATTTTTGGATTTTTCGATGACCTATTAAAATTTTGGAATTTTAATGCTTTGATTCTACCATTTTTATTTTTGCTTTGAAATACACAACACAAGTGTGAGTTCATTGAATGTAAAACAGTAAATGATGAACTGAAATAAAGGGAGAGAGAGCTCTACACAAACATTGCTTATATTATTTTCACTTGATGGAGACTCTCATATTCCCTCCATTAGAAACAGCCTCTTTTTTTTCTTTTTTCTCTTTTGTCCTCCCTTAAACCGCTCTTCTTTTTTCTACTTCACTTATGTCTTTATAATTTTTCTACATGAAACCTGGAAGAGCACTGTGCCTGCCAGAAAGACAAGATGGTCCTGCAGCCCTGCAGCCAATCGGACAGCTTGGTTTGCAAGGGAGAGCCTGGCCAAGATAGTCACATTCTGACCTGCATCATCTGCTCCTTTGAAATCTGCTGGAACCCTACAAACTTCTGATACTATTCTGCTTCAATACTCTGAAGCATAAATACCCTAGGGGGAAATAGCTGATGAGACTTTCAGATAGACTGTATTTACTCAATTGTAGACAGTTACAGTGTTACATTGTGCTTATAAATATACGTGTGGAAAGCTGCCACCATTATTATGTAAATAGTAGATTATATGATGTTGTCTTGATACCACGTCTCTTATACATTAGTGAAGACTAAAAGTGTGATTAACACATAGATCCTTATAGAACAATCAGAGACAATACTCCAAATATTTAACACCTAACTGGTAAAAAAAAATCTCCTGAAATGCTTGTTTTATTCCCACGTACTAATTTTTTGACTCCTTTCAGTCTGGTGTCTGCTTTCTTCACTCCACAGAAACGGCCCTTCTCATAGTCAGCAATAATCTCCTCGTGATGGCCAAATCCAATGGCAAGTTCTCAGTAGTCTCCACTCCCTTGGTCTTACCGCCTCTGCTCTCGTCTTGTATTTTTTCTACCTCTCTGACCATTCCTCATTTTCTGGCTCTACTTCCCCTCTTCCCCTTGCTGTTGGGGGTTCCTCAGGAATTATTCCTGGATCCTCTCCTCTTTTCTCTTTATACATCCCCATTGCAAAAATGAGTACCATCTCTATGCTTATGACACTCCGCTCTCTACCTTTTCCTGTGACCTCACTCCTGCACTCCTACAAAATACCAGTAACTGTCTCATTGCCATCTAAAACATCATGTCCTCCATCTATCTAAAACTAAGGGGGAGATTTTTCAAAACCTGTCCAGAGGAAAAGATGCTGAGTTGCTCATAGCAACCAATCAGATTGCTTCTTTCATTTTTTAGAGGCCTTTTCAAAAATGAAAGAAGCAATCTGATTGGTTGCTATGGTACACTGGTTACCCCTTCAGTCCAGAATAGAGTACAAAATCCTCACACACCCACAAATTTCTCCACAGTGCTGCACCTCCTTACATCTCCGCCCTCATCTCTGTCTACCATCCTACTGCTAATGATCCAAAACTAACATCTTCTATGATTCAAACCTCTCACTCCCAGTCTTTTCATTGTGCTGCACCAGTTCTCTAGAATGGGATACCCTGAATCCTCAGACTTATACCCAAAATTCACAGTTGTAAACATGCCCTAATGACAAATCTCTTTATATAGGCCTAGAACATCCCCTTATTGGTCTCCTCTACTATCACTTTGCCCTCTTTTGAGGCCTCTGGGTCTTGTAAACATCAAAAGTTCCATATTCGTCAGGTTCCCCCAAGCTCTATGCACTTTAGACATTTAGGGGGACATTTATAAAACCTTTCTTTAGTCCTCTTGTTTTTAGTTTTTTTTTTTTTCGACTGCCGTTTTGCTTACGTGCAACAAATTTATTATTATGTTGCCCTGCCTTAATAAATTTGTCGCGCGTAAGCAAAATCTTGAAATCTGCCACAGGTAAGCAAAAGTAGGTGAAGTATTTTAGTAAGCCAGGAATTTCCAGGAGCAAATGTAAGCAAACTTTTACTTTATTGCAACTTTTTTGCGACATTCACATTTTATAAATCTCTAACTACCGTAAGCTAATTTGTGAAAGTTGCTTACAAAAGCTGAAATCATTATTTTTGCTTTTCTCGCTCTGAAGAAGAATTGTCGCAAAGAAAAATGTGTAGCGACAAATATAAGAAAAAAAAAAGGGTAACACTTTTAAGAATGTCACCCTCAGAGATTAGTTGGCGACTGGTTCACCTACCTTGATGTAACCTTTCCTATTTATAAATCATGGCTAGAACATTGTATCAAAACACTTTCTGCCTTTTGTCCCACCACATGCCTCATAGTCTATAAGCTCTTGTGAGCAAGGCCTTTACTTGTGTGATGTATTGTAATGTCTAATACTTGGCTTTATTTGTACCCCCAAATTGTAAAGTACTGTGGAATGTATATGTTTGTGTAAAAAACGTATGAGAAAACTCTGCTTAAATCTCATTTGTTTACACTAGTTTTCACATTGAACAATCTCCTTGTGGTAATGAAAAATAATATGGAAAAAAAAAAGAAAAATCTTAAAGGGTATTCTGGGGACGATTTTTTCAGCTCATGCTTCAATAAAAATAAAATGACATATAAAAATTGTCCATGGAATACCCCTTTACAAACAGTTACAGGACAAGTTGTGCTTTTAATTACAATCTTTATTTTTATCTTCATAAAGAAATGCAAAAAAAAATGCATGTTTCCTAGTTTCTGGGGTAGGATTAAAAACACAAAAAAACAAAACACTATTCGCTAATTTATGGGGTGATTAATTTACAGAACAAACAAACAAACAAATGGATCCAACAGATACAGTGAAAACTCATTGGGTTAGATTTATCAAGACCTGTGCAGAGGAAAAGTTGCTGAGTTGCCCATAGAAACCAATCAGATTGCTTCTTTTGATTTTGAAAAGGCCCCTGAAAAATGAAAGAAGTGGTCTGATTGGTTGCTATGGGCAACTGGTCAACTTTTTCTCTGCACAGGTGGTGATAAATCTCTCCCCTTCTTTTTTTTCAAAGTGTCAAAGCATTAAAAGAGTCACCAATAGACTTTGTACTGCTTTGAAATTTTTAAATAAAGAAGAAATGTTAACTGTCTCTGTCTTGTTTGTTCCATAAGTTTACTGCGTCCTGGATCGAAGACACAGGATCTGAGCAACAGCAGGATAAGACACATTTGAAGGGGGAGACCTAAAACACTTAGTTTTCCTTTGTTTAATTTTTTTTTTACTAATCTGCATTACCATAAGCAGTTCCCCATTCCCTATCACTATATAGTAACATAGTGCATAAGGTTGAAAAAAGATCAGAGTCTATCAAGTTCAACCTATAACCCTAATGAGTCCCTTCTATGTTAAGGAATTTTTGTAACATTTTGGGATAGATTGGACTTGGCAATGTCTTATTTGATGTTATTCGGGATGTGAGTTGTCCAAAGAGTGGCATTTCAGACTTTTATGTATTAACAGTGTTTACGGTATGGGATAAAGAACATATTTTATTACTTTGGACATTTTCACAAACAGGGATTCTAGTTATGTAAATTTTCTGTAGTGTACATTTTTTTTTAAGTGGGAAAAGGGGGAAGGTTTTACATTTTCTAATATGGAAACTTTTTAAAAGATTTTTTTCTTTTAATTTTTTATACATTTTTTAGTCTATATATGGACTTACTTTAATACTGCAATATGTGCAGAATGAAAGTACCTTGAAACTGCAATCTGCCCAGCCATGTTGTCATAGGCAGTTTCTTTCCAGATATTCTCAGTAAAAGTCAGACACCCAAATGGGAATTAGGCTCATTCAGATAGTGTGAAAGGGACCTAAGCTGATGGTCCGTTTCATGGTAGCCCGCTTTCTCTAAGCCTCTCAAATCGGAAGTTTTATTCTGCCACCTGGTGAGTGCTTCCTACTTTTTTCTACAAGCAATTTTTCCAGATCTAACCATAAAGAAAAGCTTTTTAGTCACTACTTGTAGCCAACTTGTGTCCATTAT
Organism: Hyla sarda; assembly: GCF_029499605.1. Lineage (NCBI taxonomy): Eukaryota > Metazoa > Chordata > Amphibia > Anura > Hylidae > Hyla > Hyla sarda. Next base: position 233,823,218 of record NC_079189.1, on the reverse strand, counting down.
GGGATTGATTTTATTCAATATATTCTTTACAATACATTCTGACTGTAGTGGCACACAAGGGCCCTGTGTGCCACCAGTTACATTTTGAACTATTTTATTTGGTACATACAACTGTTGTTTAAATTTTATTACCAAAATAAAATATTTTCCTGAATATCCAAGACCTTGAGCCGAGATTCTTACTTCCTAATCTGCATTTTTCTCAGACACTGTGGGTATAGGTGTCAGCTGGGCATCTCAGGTCTATTTGGAGATTAGTGTGATAAGAGCCTCTCCCATTTTGCACTTAGCAGTATCATTTTAAACTAAAAATATATAAAGGTAATCTTTACACAGTTTTTTTTCTAAATTGTTGATCAAAATGGATAACCTTTATTTGTATGCTGTCATATTTCTGTTTTATGCAGCACTTGACTGTGCTCAGACCAGTTCAGTTTCATAAATCTGTTTACATTGCCAGCGTTGTACTATAACTCCAATTTGGCATATAACAGTTCATAAATCGGATATAAACTCTTCAGGATTTAAAAACCCACATAAAAGCTATTACGGTAAAATTATGGTTGCCCTTTTGTCCTTAACTGTTTCTTTATAGTAAGTCTTTATTCTATTTAGACCATAGTATATACATATATTTATATAGAATTGTTTTCATTCTACCAGATTGTGCATTTAATTCACTCACTATATATTTCAAAGCACATGATGCTAAGCACTTTATGCCAATTTGCACAATGTATCCATATTATCCCACCAAATCGCAAGTAGGTGTAATTAAAAGAAAAAGGAACCAAGCTCCCAGGCTAATAGAATTTAAATACAGAATACAAATACATATAAGGCTGCATGTCAAACTCCATTGTTGTCCTTTATCATTTGGACAGGAAAAAACAAACAAACAATGCGTCAGAGGATCCCTATGCAATACACAAAAGGCTCCCAATAAACCTCATTGATCTCCTAGTGAAGTGGAGTCACAGACAATGAATATGTAAATTGAACCGGCAAAGCCCCGCCCCCTGCCACTCCACTTCATTAGGATGTGGAGTCACAGAAAATGGATATGTAAATTGAGCTACAAGGCCCTGCCCCCTGTGCGCGATTCACTGAATTCAGCAGAGGATCTTCTGGGGGACATATCTCAGGACCTACTGGACATATACTGGACATATTTCAGTAAGTGACCCCTCATTGAACTCCTGTTCACCCACACTATAACCCAGTGCATTAGGTTTAGTGTGGGTGAACAGGCTGACAATTTTCTTAAAAGCTGATTGATCACTGATACAATGATATTTTTATACCACTTATTCAATATTTACAGCCTCATGTTAGGTTCACACATTATTTCTTAACTATTTATGTTTCTTAACAGCTGATGTTGAAAATTATCCAATCCCTGTTTGGTAAGTGGGTGGGCTCTTCCTGGGGTAAATAAATCCCCCCCTCCCCTTCCCCAACGATAATCCCGTCCTCTCCTGCAGCTTGTTCTTCACTGACTGATACAGAATCTACACCTTTACAACTTCACCTTCTTCCTGTCTCATTTTATTAGGCTAGACATATGTTTTGGTGATCCAAGATGTTTCTGAACATTTACAGATAAACGTGTTGGCCCATAAACACCATTTACTATGTATCTGCAGGACAGTCCTGTTGATGATGAATAGATTGGCAGTAAAGCATTTGCTCCATTATTCACTTCGAAGTACAGTACAGTTGTCACGATGCCGGCTGGCAGGTAGTGGATCCTCTGTGCCAGAGAGGGATTGGCGTGGACCGTGCTAGTGGACCGGTTCTAAGCCACTACTGGTTTTCACCAGAGCCCGCCGCAAAGCGGGATGGTCTTGCTGCGGCGGTAGTGACCAGGTCGTATCCACTAGCAACGGCTCACCTCTCTGGCTGCTGAAGATAGGCGCGGTACAAGGGAGTAGGCAGAAGCAAGGTCGGACGTAGCAGAAGGTCGGGGCAGGCAGCAAGGATCGTAGTCAGGGGCAACGGCAGAAGGTCTGGAAACACAGGCAAGGAACACACAAGGAACGCTTTCACTGGCACTAAGGCAACAAGATCCGGCAAGGGAGTGCAAGGGAAGTGAGGTAATATAGGGAAGTGCACAGGTGATACCCTAATTGGAACCACTGCGCCAATCAGCGGCGCAGTGGCCCTTTAAATCGCAGAGACCCGGCGCGCGCGCGCCCTAGGGAGCGGGGCCGCGCGCGCCGGGACAGAACAGACGGGGAGCGAGTCAGGTAGGGGAGCCGGGGTGCGCATCGCGAGCGGGCGCTACCCGCATCGCGAATCGCATCCCGGCTGGCAGCGGGATCGCAGCGCCCCGGGTCAGAGGACGTGACCGGAGCGCTGCAGCGGAGAGAGTGAAGCGAGCGCTCCGGGGAGGAGCGGGGACCCGGAGCGCTCGGCGTAACAGTACCCCCCCCCTTGGGTCTCCCCCTCTTCTTGGAGCCTGAGAACCTGAGGAGCAGACTTTTGTCAAGGATGTTGTCCTCAGGTTCCCAGGATCTCTCTTCAGGACCACAACCCTCCCAGTCTACTAAAAAAAAATTTTTCCCTCTGACCTTTTTGGCAGCCAAAATTTCCTTGACCGAGAAGACGTCCGAGGAGCCGGAAACAGGAGTGGGAGGAACAGATTTGGGAGAAAAACGGTTGAGGATGAGTGGTTTGAGAAGAGAGACGTGAAAGGCATTAGGGATACGAAGAGAGGGAGGAAGAAGAAGTTTATAAGAGACAGGATTAATTTGACACAAAATTTTGAAAGGACCAAGATAGCGTGGTCCCAACTTGTAGCTAGGGACACGGAAGCGGACATATTTAGCGGAGAGCCATACCTTGTCTCCAGGGGAAAAAACGGGGGGAGCTCTTCTTTTCTTATCCGCGAACCTCTTCATGCGTGAAGAAGCCTGTAAGAGAGAATTTTGGGTCTCTCTCCATATAATGGAAAGGTCACGAGAAATTTCATCCACAGCGGGCAGACCAGAGGGCAAGGGGGTAGGGAGGGGGGGAAGAGGGTGACGGCCGTACACCACGAAAAATGGGGATTTGGAGGAAGATTCAGAGACCCTGAAGTTATACGAGAATTCGGCCCATGGAAGGAGATCTGCCCAGTCATCCTGGCGGGAGGAAACAAAATGTCGCAAATAATCACCCAAGATCTGGTTAATTCTTTCTACTTGTCCATTGGACTGGGGATGATATGCAGAGGAAAAATTTAATTTAATCTTGAGTTGTTTACAGAGAGCCCTCCAGAATTTAGACACGAATTGGACACCTCTATCCGAGACAATCTGCGTAGGCAACCCGTGAAGACGAAAAATGTGTACAAAAAATTGTTTAGCCAACTGAGGCGCAGAAGGAAGACCAGGAAGAGGGATGAAATGTGCCATTTTGGAGAATCGATCAACGACCACCCAAATAACAGTGTTGCCACGGGAAGGGGGTAAATCAGTAATAAAATCCATACCAATCAGAGACCAAGGCTTTTCGGGGACAGGCAGAGGATGAAGAAAACCAGCGGGCTTCTGGCGAGGAGTCTTATCCCGGGCACAGATAGTGCAGGCTCGCACAAAGTCCCCAACATCCGTCTCCAGAGTCGGCCACCAATAGAAGCGGGAGATGAGTTGCACAGATTTCTTGATGCCCGCATGACCTGCGAGATGGGAGGAGTGACCCCATTTGAGGATTCCGAGGCGTTGGCGTGGAGAAACAAAGGTCTTCCCTGGAGGAGTCTGCCTGATGGAGGCAGGAGAAGTGGAGATCAGGCAGTCAGGTGGAATGATGTGTTGCGGAGGGAGATCAACTTCTGAGGCATCCGAGGAACGAGAGAGAGCATCGGCCCTAATGTTCTTATCGGCAGGACGAAAGTGAATCTCAAAATTAAATCGGGCAAAGAACAGAGACCACCGGGCCTGGCGAGGATTCAGCCGTTGGGCAGACTGGAGGTAGGAGAGGTTCTTGTGGTCGGTGTAGATAATAACAGGAGAACTTGATCCCTCCAGCAGATGCCTCCATTCCTCAAGTGCTAATTTAATGGCTAGAAGCTCTCGATCCCCGATGGAGTAGTTCCTCTCCGCTGGAGAGAAGGTCCTAGAGAAAAAACCACAAGTGACAGCATGCCCGGAAGAATTTTTTTGTAGAAGAACAGCTCCAGCTCCCACTGAGGAGGCATCAACCTCCAATAGGAAGGGTTTGGAAGGGTCAGGTCTGGAGAGGACGGGAGCCGAAGAAAAGGCAGACTTGAGTCGTTTAAAGGCGTCTTCTGCTTGAGGAGGCCAGGACTTGGGATCAGCACTTTTTTTGGTTAAAGCCACGATAGGAGCCACAATGGTAGAAAAATGTGGAATAAATTGCCTGTAATAATTGGCGAACCCCAAAAAGCGTTGGATAGCACGGAGTCCGGAGGGGCGTGGCCAATCTAAGACGGCAGAGAGTTTGTCTGGATCCATCTGTAGTCCCTGGCCAGAGACCAAATATCCTAGAAAAGGAAGAGATTGGCATTCAAACAGACATTTCTCAATTTTGGCATAGAGTTGGTTGTCACGAAGTCTCTGAAGAACCATACGGACATGCTGGCGGTGTTCTTCTAGATTGGCAGAAAAAATTAGGATATCGTCCAGATATACCACAACACAGGAGTATAACAGATCACGAAAAATTTCATTGACAAAGTCTTGGAAGACGGCAGGGGCGTTGCACAGTCCAAAGGGCATGACCAGATACTCAAAGTGTCCATCTCTGGTGTTAAATGCCGTTTTCCACTCGTCCCCCTCTCTGATGCGGATGAGGTTATAGGCGCCTCTTAAGTCCAATTTAGTGAAGATGTGGGCACCTTGGAGGCGATCAAAGAGTTCAGAGATGAGGGGTAAGGGGTAGCGGTTCTTAACCGTGATTTTATTAAGACCGCGGTAGTCAATGCAAGGACGTAGGGAGCCATCTTTTTTGGACACAAAGAAAAATCCGGCTCCGGCAGGAGAGGAGGATTTACGGATAAAGCCCTTCTTTAGATTCTCCTGGACGTATTCGGACATGGCAAGAGTCTCTGGGGCAGAGAGAGGATAAATTCTGCCCCGGGGTGGAGTAGTGCCCGGGAGGAGGTCGATAGGGCAATCATAAGGCCTGTGAGGAGGTAGTGTCTCAGCTTGTTTTTTGCAGAAAACATCCGCGAAGTCCATATAGGCCTTAGGGAGACCGGTTACTGGAGGAACCACAGAGTTACGGCAAGGGTTACTGGGAACCGGTTTTAGACAGTTCTTGGAACAAGAGGACCCCCAACTCTTGATCTCCCCAGTGGACCAATCCAGGGTAGGGGAATGAAGTTGAAGCCAGGGAAGTCCAAGGAGAATTTCCGAGGTGCAATTGGGGAGGACCAAAAGTTCAATCCTCTCATGATGAGATCCGATGCTCATAAGAAGGGGCTCCGTGCGGAAACGTATGGTACAGTCCAATCTTTCATTATTTACACAATTGATGTAGAGGGGTCTGGCGAGACTGGTCACCGGGATGTTGAACCTGTTGACGAGAGAGGCCAAAATAAAATTTCCTGCAGATCCAGAGTCCAAGAAGGCCACAGCAGGGAAGGAGGAGGCAGAGGCAGACATCCGCACAGGCACAGTAAGACGTGGAGAAGCAGAGTAGACATCAAGGACTGTCTCACCTTTGTGCGGAGTCAGCGTACGTCTTTCCAGGCGGGGAGGACGGATAGGACAATCCCTCAGGAAGTGTTCGGTACTAGCACAGTACAGGCAGAGGTTCTCCATACGGCGTCGTGTCCTCTCTTGAGGTGTCAGGCGAGACCGGTCGACCTGCATAGCCTCCACGGCGGGAGGCACAGGAACAGATTGCAGGGGACCAGAGGAGAGAGGAGCCGAGGAGACGAAACGCCTCGTGCGAACAGAGTCCATATCTTGGCGGAGTTCCTGGCGCCTTTCAGAAAAACGCATGTCAATGCGAGTGGCTAGGTGAATGAGTTCATGTAGATTAGCAGGGATTTCTCGTGCGGCCAGAACATCTTTAATGTTGCTGGATAGGCCTTTTTTGAAGGTCGCGCAGAGGGCCTCATTATTCCAGGACAATTCTGAAGCAAGTGTACGGAATTGTACGGCATACTCGCCAACGGAAGAATTACCCTGGACCAGGTTCAACAGGGCAGTCTCAGCAGAAGAGGCTCGGGCAGGTTCCTCAAAGACACTTCGGATTTCCGAGAAGAAGGAGTGTACAGAGGCAGTGACGGGGTCATTGCGGTCCCAGAGCGGTGTGGCCCATGACAGGGCTTTTCCGGACAGAAGACTGACTACGAAAGCCACCTTAGACCTTTCAGTGGGAAACAGGTCCGACATCATCTCCAGATGCAGGGAACATTGGGAAAGAAAGCCACGGCAAAACTTAGAGTCCCCATCAAATTTATCCGGCAAGGATAAGCGTATCCCAGGAGCGGCCACTCGCTGCGGAGGAGGTGCAGGAGCTGGCGGAGGAGATGACTGCTGAAGCTGTGGTAGTAACTGTTGTAGCATAACGGTCAGTTGACACAGCTGTTGGCCTTGTTGCGCTATCTGTTGTGACTGCTGGGCGACCACCGTGGTGAGGTCAGCGACAACTGGCAGAGGAACTTCAGCGGGATCCATGGCCGGATCTACTGTCACGATGCCGGCTGGCAGGTAGTGGATCCTCTGTGCCAGAGAGGGATTGGCGTGGACCGTGCTAGTGGACCGGTTCTAAGCCACTACTGGTTTTCACCAGAGCCCGCCGCAAAGCGGGATGGTCTTGCTGCGGCGGTAGTGACCAGGTCGTATCCACTAGCAACGGCTCACCTCTCTGGCTGCTGAAGATAGGCGCGGTACAAGGGAGTAGGCAGAAGCAAGGTCGGACGTAGCAGAAGGTCGGGGCAGGCAGCAAGGATCGTAGTCAGGGGCAACGGCAGAAGGTCTGGAAACACAGGCAAGGAACACACAAGGAACGCTTTCACTGGCACTAAGGCAACAAGATCCGGCAAGGGAGTGCAAGGGAAGTGAGGTAATATAGGGAAGTGCACAGGTGATACCCTAATTGGAACCACTGCGCCAATCAGCGGCGCAGTGGCCCTTTAAATCGCAGAGACCCGGCGCGCGCGCGCCCTAGGGAGCGGGGCCGCGCGCGCCGGGACAGAACAGACGGGGAGCGAGTCAGGTAGGGGAGCCGGGGTGCGCATCGCGAGCGGGCGCTACCCGCATCGCGAATCGCATCCCGGCTGGCAGCGGGATCGCAGCGCCCCGGGTCAGAGGACGTGACCGGAGCGCTGCAGCGGAGAGAGTGAAGCGAGCGCTCCGGGGAGGAGCGGGGACCCGGAGCGCTCGGCGTAACAACAGTGATCCTTCAAGTTACAATGGCCTCAACATACAATAGTTTCAACATACAAAGGTCTTTTCTAGTATGAATGTAAGCACAGAATGCTAAGAAAGTATATATATGGAACGTATGTTGAATGAATGCTATGAAATTACGTGCTGTGGGAATCCTGAATATATAGAAAATATGAATACTACAGTGTGCAGAGTAGTGCTGTGAAGATTACAATTGTTTAAAAATGTAAAGCTAAGAACCTATATCCAGTAAAAACTATGAAGTCTGCACCATATGAAAGGCAAAAAAAGCATACAATGATGCAGCATACATATGAACATATGCACGGTATAAATGCTATGAAATCATACCCGGTATGCAGCTATGAACATTTGGACAGCATAAAAGTATGGTATAAATGCACAGTATACCTACTGAACAAATGCATTATAAAAATGATGAAATAAAGGACAGTATAAGTACTAAGATGATGTGCTCTATGAACTAATGCACTGTATGAAAGCTATGAGTAGGTGCAAAGTATAAAAGCACAGTATGAATGCTAAGAATGAATATGCTGTATAGGTGTACAGAATAAAGGTTATGAGTTAATGCACGGTATAGACACAATGTGTAATACTATGAATTATGCACAATAAAATGCTATGAGTAAAGCACGGTATGAGTGCTATGAATTAATGCACAGTATGAATACAATGTAAATGTTATAAAGTATGTATGTTATAGGTGCTACACACAGATTAAGTGCACTGTACGCCATGAGTGAATGTACAGTACACATGCAATGTACTGTATATTGCTATGAATTATGTATGATGTAAATTCTACGAGTGAACACACAAAATAAAAGCTATTAGTGAATGCAATGGTATAAATGTTATGCGTACATGCACAGTAATGCTATGAAAGAATGCACAGTATGAATGCTAGGAGTGAAACCCCAGTATAAATGCAAGATTAACATGCTATGAAAGGATGCACGGTTTTAGCATACCGTATGATGCTTATGAGAGAATGCATAGTGTGGGTGCACGTATAATGTTATGAATTATGCACGATATAAACTATGCGTAAATGCATGGTATGAATGCACGGTATGGATGCAATATAGAATGTTAATAATAATGTATGGTGTGGATGCTATGCCCGGATTAAGTGCGCTTTATAAAACTAAGAGTGAATGCAGGGTAGAATGCAATGTATAACACTGCAAATTTATCGCACAGTGTTGATGCTATGAGTGAATGCATGGTATGCATGCAACATAAGATGTAGATGATTTAACTATTGTATGAAAGCTATGAGTGAAAGCACAGTATAAGTGCTATGAATGAATGCAACGGTATCAATGTTATGAGTGAATGCATGATAGAAACGCTATGGAAGAGTGAACGGTGTAAAAGCTGTAAGTGAACGCCCAGTATAAATACACGGTATACATTCTATAACTGAAAGCGCACCGGAGCTCTGAAATTTAAAGGGCCAGTGCGCCCATAATTAGTTGTTGCACCTGACACTACATTATAAAGTCAGTGCACCTCCCACACTTCCCTGGTCAGATCTTCAGTGCCCCTAGCCTGAGAGTAAGCATTTCTTATTGCCCGTTTGCCTTACCCGTGTATCCAGACCTTCCCGCTACGTTATTTGACTTTGCACCTTTGCCACCTGCCCTGACCTTCTGCTACGTTTGACTACACTACTGCCTTATCCTTCGGTACCTCGCCTTGCCCAGCTACCTGTGTGGTCGAGCTGTGTCGGGGTAGCAACCTGGGTGTCGCCTGCCGCAGCAAGCCCATCCTGCCTTGCGGCGGCTCTGCTGAAGACCAGAGGCACCTTACACTCCGCTCCCCGATACGGTCCGAGTCATCAGCCACACAGGCTAGAGGATCCATATCCAGCTCCGTAACAGTACACAAGTACCGGAGTACTATGCTGCTCAATAATCCCCACCTTGTCCTCTAAACGTCCGGAGCTGCCGGACTGTACAACATGGGCCATGGCAAAACGCAAGTGCCGATACCAGAAAACATTTGATGCGACTGCGGCCAATGCGATTCCAGGAAGAGAAGCACTGGAGCGGGGCTGGGAAGAACCTACAGTCGCTTACCATAGTGAAACACAGTGAACCCGGTTGAGCTGACAGTAAATCACTCCATTGCAGCAGCAACCTTTCCAAACTAGAGAGGTCATATGCAGCCGACCGGAATACTCATTCCTGCAGCCAGCACTACATTACCAGCTGCAGCCACATGCTAGTTTATCCACCAATTTGTAGCTACCACACTGAACCTCGTCTTGCAGTGAAATCCCCACAGGTGCCCCAACGAAACGAGCGAGCATAACCACCGATAGATCTGTGTGGCGGGAAATTCAACTTCTGGAATAGCTTCACTTCCGCGAAACGTCACGTTGCCCTGCCTGTATGGTGAAGGGGGCATTATATACTCATGCCCCTTGTCCGAGTCCATACACCCCACCTAGTGGTGTGGGGGGTGTGAGAAACTCACGCACCTCGCACAAATGTAGCCTTACAGGCTTACAACTTACCTTCCCTTCCCCTCAGCTCCTGTTTCACAAAGCCCAACTCCATGATGCCACTTCCAAGATTATGGTCACAGTAGTGTCCAGCTTAAGCCACTAGTTGTCAAAACTGTCAATGGCTTGTGCTGACTATGATCATCCAGGGAATACAACTTATACCCTATCCACAGGATAGGGAATGTGTCTTATTGCCAGGATCTGAACATTGGGATCTCCCCACAATCTCTTGACCTGCCCCCACCTTCCAATACTAACTGGTTTTGGGAGTGACAGCCACCGTTGCTATTCACTGGTCACAGTGATGTCCTGTCTCAGCTGGTGATTAGTGGAGTGGGCCGTCACTTCCAAGACCTGTTTATCTTGGAAGGTGGGGGCTGGAGTAGTCGGACCCCTGCAATCAGAGATTTATCCCCTTAGGATAAGAGATAAGTGGTATTCCCCAGAAAATCCCTTTAATATTTGAAACAAGTTCTGCAACAGAAATAACCTGTTGTGCAGACCTTGTGTTTTTTTTTGGTAGTAGATTAATGTTTGTTGTGTGGTATGGGGTGTGCTGCAAAGGGCAAGTGGAATTACCCTAGGGGCAGATGGCGTTAACCACTTGTATTCGTGAGGCCAGGGCATGGTTTATCCTCAATACCACTTGAAGGTATACTGCTGTATCCTGGGCTAGGCACGAGGGCAATAATGACTCTGATGCCAAGTTACGGAAAACGGTAGCTTTACTAAGGTTAGACAGGTGGAAAAGTCCATACAGTTTAGGCAGGTTCAGGGAGGGGACCAGTGACTTCACAGACCTTAAGGACTTGCTGAGGCTTGTAGTAGAGGTGGACAATTTAGTGCGGGCTACGTTGACTAGACAGATGACTTTGACTTGACTGACTTGTGACTGACAAGACTGTGACTATGGCTTACTTGCAGGTTTGTAGCTTGTGGCTCCAGACTGGACTTGAGGCCTACTATGACTCTGGACACACACTAAGGCATGACTTGCCTGGACCTCAGCAAAGATTAAGAGAGTGTGCAGAGGCTCCACCCAGGGCTTATATGGGAGAGGCTCTGGTGGGGTCCCATTGGTCACCCCTTGGTCACCTGGTCACTGATACCTCCTGGGTAACAATCACATGACAAATCACATGGTAAACAGTCTTAAAGGTAGAACACTCTTACATATGTAACATAGGGATTATATACAATTACAATAAAGAAATGCAGGGGGGGGGGGGCAAGGGACAATGTAGGAGGCTGCCTGACAGGGCAGCAAGGGTACGGGGTAACACCTCCTGTACTGGGCCGCCCGGGTTGTGGCTCTGCAGTTGGTGGTGTGGGAATCCTAGGAAAATTTTCAAGAAGTGTTTTTTTTTTTTTGGCTAAAGGGAAGCACATGTATTTCTATAGGGAAACCTCTGCAAATGCTAAATATTTTTCCCATGGACACTGTATTTGAGAATTCATTCATGTCTCGATAATCTGACAAACACTTTTACATGTGACAGTACTAATACAGATGCCATCACTGGCTTTGAGTTTCTTTTAAGAAATTGTTGTCCTTTGTCACACAAATGGATAAATATGTGCTCAGCAATTATTACCCTAACATTTTTTTTTACAACTATTACATTAGCATTGAATAAATTCATACCATTTGGTGTTCCATACAAAGCCAAAGCAATAATATTACTTCTGTTAGATACAGTAGACATTATTTATTCAGGAGTCTACCTTGTAATTTCTCTCTAAGAGCAGATCAGATGGCTTCTAATAGTATCATTGTTTGCTAATGCTCCCCTGTTGTTGCTTATTGCTTCAATGACATGCTAATGTTTACTGTCAAACATCACGTGATATTGTTACAGCATTAAATGAACTACTATGACATACAACAGCAAATAAGACTGTTTTTCTCTTCAGTCATGCTTCAGTTATTCATTCAGAGGAGATATCCAAAAAAAGATAATGCAGATGTTAGTATAGAGTCAAAACACTATGATCTGAATAATTTTTGTGTTATAAAATGAATCCAAATTTATACAGACTATAATGTTAATTATAGACTCAGTGCTTTATTTTTTTGTTGACAGAAAATGTTGATGATATTTTCTTTGAGTTGCCAAACAACTTTAAATTCTAAAGGCTGCAGAAATATAATCCATATTTTTTTTGCTTAAAAGTTCATACTATATCTACCAATAAATGTGCACTACACTCTGAACAGCAACTTTATAATCAAGAAAGCCCCCAGATAAGACAGTTTGGGAGAGGAGGGGGCACATGACAGGGGGTATAGGGAAGAGGTAGTGAAAGGGTTAATGCGCAGTGAGGGAACGGGCAGGTCAGGTTCAGGTCAGGGGTGGAGCATAGAAAGCCCGGGGAGTACAGGGGGTGGAGAGGAAGAGGAGGGTCCATTCACTGGGAGATCAGCGTGTCTCGCCCACCCACCCTGTTAGCAGAGGGAGTTTTATGTGGTTAAATGGGGGATTGATTGATACTGTCACGGCGGCGTGAGCTGGAAGGGGATTTGGAGGCATGCTGGAAGATGGTGGAGGTCCTGGTCATAATGGCCGGGTTGGAGCTGGGTCGGGAGCCAGCTAAACATGGGGGTCCCTGGCGGAAGGGACATGTGGTCTCCGAAGGTGGTGCCTTTGGGTCAGGTGTTGGTCGACCAAAGGCAAAGTAGGAGACCAGCCTGGATGAGAAGCTGCCTTCAGGTCCCCTTCCAGAATGGTTGGTTATATTGGTTGGGAGGGTATGTTAACCCTGATTGTTATGTGTTTATCTTGTCATTTATATTTGGAGGACATTTTGTATATAAGATGTTTTAATATATTTTGGGTTTTGTTAAATAAAAGTTGGGTCCGCTGTGGCCTTTGCACCATACTTTGTGTCTGTGGTTAGAAGAAGGTAGAAGGAGAAGGGTTGGATAGATGGGTGGGGTTGATGGGTCGGGTTGTTGGTGTGCAATGGCAGCAGAACTCTACACTCCCCTAGTCATGACATTTTGACTTTCATTGTTTACTTATGTAAAGTGTGCGTGCGTGTGTGTGTGTATATATATATATATATATATATATATATATATAATCAATAGCAAATATGATGCAGCACTCCACAAGTTGCAAAAAAGGTGGTTTTATTCCATCATGTGCATAGACAACGTTTCACCAGCCTCACGCTGGCTTTTTCAAGTGAATCATAGTGATACTGGTGGGTATTTATAGACCGCCCACCAGGTCATGTGACATAGGTAATACATGATTGACATATGTAAACAAAGAGGTCATCAGAGAACATTGTGCAATCAATAATATAAACCAACATATACAGTGTTACATACATATATAAACATCCGATCATCATCTGATATAGAGATACCGGTATTAAGCATAATAAATCAAAGTGCACTGGTAGTGATCTGTAATTACGTGACGAAATGTGAATGCCTTCCGGGGTCCTGCTGCGATGTATCCCGATCACAGGCGCCAAAGCGCCGGAAGTGGTGTGCGCATCGCTGAAGAGTAGAAGCATTTCCGGGTTCGGGTGGGACGTAACACCAGGAGCGCGTCCTCGCATCCATGGCAACCCGACTCCGGACCGAGACGTGGCTGGCGCATGCTCAGAATAGTTCCATATCCTGTCAGTGAGGATTATATCCATGCGCAAATTGAGGCCATATCAATATCGCTGCACAGTTCACAGGGTGTATATAGATTAATTGAATTTGCTTGGCATTCATATATGATAAATCCAGTACTAAATAAAGACATAATGTATCAATTCCTGGGGGACAGCAAAAAAAGTCTAGTGAAAGCTGAAATGTAAAAACAGCAGACACAGAGCAGGTAAGCAAACAAGGGGAAATGCAGTCACTGATGCTAGGACTGGGGTTCCATATCTTGTTGTTGCCCCTAGCAACCGACCGCAGTATGTAAAGGCAGCAGAAAAAAGAGAAGGTAAGTAGACCAGAAGGAATACAGTCCCTGATACTTGGACTTAGGCTCCAAAACTCGAGGTTGTCCTTGGCAACCGACCACAGTAGTAACGAGCTGCAAAGATAGAAAAGAGGGTAATGACTAGCTCCAGTCGGCGTGTTTGGGCCGACTCCACTCTCCATACATACTAAGATGAGTTTACCGGTGTATATGAACCGGGACCGTTCTGGCATCAGTATATGTGGACCAAGATTTCCTCGGTGTGTATGGACCGATATCTGTTTCACAGTAAGATGTAGAGTAAATAGCTAAAAAATAGAGAAATGAAAATTGTTAGAACAACCTAGCAAACTCCACCATGCAAAGACATTTGTTAATGTGCGTAGATAACATGGTCCATAGCGTATCGGGTTCTGTATTCAGGGGGTGTCTTATGAGTATTGTCCATGGACATGGACTATCTCTGCACCTATGAAGTGGTAGCCCCATGCACATCGGGTGTTTAACTCTCCAAACCCTATAACCCACGCTATCTTAGGACCTAAATCTAAATCGCACCCACATGCAAAGAACATTCACACTGGAGTATAGGTAGTCAGTTAGTAGGTCCATTCCTCAAAGGTATATAAAGAAAGGTATGTGGAGGGGGAGTAGAGTCAATTACCCAAAGAACAAGAAGTAAAGACTAGTAGTAGCTGGATATTTAGTTGCTGTTTCCTCAGGAATATGTAATCGGAATATAGTATGTGGGGTGGAGTGACGTCAAGGCAGGTACCCGGAAGGCATGTGAACTAAAATAGAGATTTAGAAAAAAGGGGATTAGTTACAAGAATAAATCACTATTCACCTCTAGCAGGGTTCATACCCCCCAACATTAAGGGCTAGACCCTATTAGCGCCTCAACATCTTAGGTAAGACAGTGAACTCTACATTGAGTCCATTTGGTTTAAGTGTATTAAGGCTGTGGATCCACTTGAGTTCTCTAACCTGGAGGGATGCTATTCTATCACCCCCTCTTTTTGGGGGAGGAATATGGTCAACTATCATGCATTTAAGATCTGCTTCTGTGTGTCCAGCTTCAGTAAAATGTTTAGACACAGGGAGGTCCAAACGTTTTTTTCTGATTGAATACCTGTGTTGGTTCAATCTTGTCCTGAAATCATTTTTAGTTTCACCTACATATAGGTGTTTGCATGGGCACCAAAGGATGTACACAACATGGTCACTATCGCAAGTTAAGTAGAATTTAATGGGAAATTCTTTCTGGGTGTCAGGATGTATGAACGTGGTGCCTTTTTGTAAATACTTGCATGTAACACAGCGTAAACAGGGAAAACACCCCTTCGCTTTGACAGACAAGTACTTCTGTTGTTTACCTGGTCCAGAGATGTCAGCTTTGACCAAGTGGTCCCTGAGGTTACGTGCTCTACGGTACGACATGAGTGGAGGTATTTGAAATTCCCTAATCTGGGGATAACTATCTTTCACCAGGTGCCAGTGTTTCTTAATGGTTGCTGCTATATTACTAGAAACTTCGTTGTAGGTGGAAATGAATGGTATTCTCATGGATTGGTCTTTTTTATATGTCTTGGATTTGCCCATATGCCTTTCTGTTCTAACTTGTTGTACATGTCTTGAGATGATGTGTTTGGGATAGCCCCTGTCACTGAACTGTTTGACCATTCTGTCAACTGCGGCATCAAATTTGTGGTCAGTATCAGTGATGCGGCTGGCTCTTAATAGTTGGCTATAAGGTAATGATGAAATCATAGATCTAGGGTGGGATGATTCAAATCTGAGTAGGGTATTGCAATCAGTAGGTTTATGGTAAAGATCTGTAGTCAGTCTGTTGTTGAGAATGGACACCTGAGTATCCAGAAAATTGACTGTGTTATCTGAGTGTGATAATGTAAACTGGAGATTGGGGTCGACACTGTTCAGGTAGTTATGAAAGTCAGTCAGTTCTTCTGTTTTGCCTGTCCAGATGAAGAAGATGTCGTCGATGTATCTCCACCACCCCAGGATATTCCTGGAGTGGTGGGACACAAAAACGACATCCTCCTCAAACTCCGCCATCACTATGTTGGCATATGTGGGCGCCATGTTGCTCCCCATCGCGGTCCCACGTAGTTGAATGTAATACTCATCATTAAATGTAAAATAATTATTTTCTAGAACGAAAGAGAGAAGTTGCATAATAAAGTCAATTTGTTGTAAGTCAAGGTTAAGTTTATCCAGTCCTTTCCGTACTGCTCTAGTGCCTCTGTCATGTTGAATGGATGTATATAATGACACTATGTCAAAGGAAGGAATACTGGCATGATCAGGAATATTCAAACTTTGAATAATAGATAGAAAATGCATTGTGTCCCTAAGGTAAGATCTAGTATTAGTAGCTAATGGTCTGAGAACTTTGTCCAAGAACATAGAGATGTGATTGGACAAAGAATTTCTCCCCGAGACAATGGGTCTCCCTGGGGGATCAACTAGGCATTTATGTATTTTAGGCAGTAGGTATAAGACTGGGGTCACAGGAAACTCAATCAGTAAAAATTCTTTCAATTTCTCATCAATGATACCATTAGTCAGTGCTTGATCTAATATCGAACCAATTCTCAACTGCATATCGTTTTTTGGGTCATGCTTTAATACTCTATAGACCTCCCTGTCATTTAGCTGTCTATGTGTTTCTCTCAGGTATGTACTCTTGTCCATGACCACAATACCGCCGCCCTTGTCAGCCGGTTTAGTGATTAAATTGTGGTCATGGACAAGTTGTTGCATAGCCAATAACTCATCATGAGTAAGATTCGGATGTTTAAGTCTAGTCTGTTGTGCTTTAATATGAAGAAAATCCCATCTAACACAGTCAACAAAAGTAGCAATTGAGTGTGATTCAACTGGAGGTTGAAAATCACTACAGGATGGTAAATTGTACTGTTTAAATTCAAACCTGTGGGACACCTGGTCTGGGATACCTTGTACACCAGGACTCTGCACAGGATGTGAATCAAACCAAACTTTTAGTTTAAGCCTACGGATAAAACTAACAAAATCCATTTCAAGTTGAAACCAGTCATTATAAGTACTAGGGCAAAAACTAAGGCCCTTGGATAGTAATGTAAGTTGTTCTTCAGTAAGATTATATGAGGAGATATTTACCACAGTCTCTGCGTTGTCTATTGATGTTTCCTTCTTTGTTGAGAAGTTTTGTGGTTCTGGGCTCGACCAGCCCTCTGTGCTCTTGTCTTTCCTGTTTCTGTGGTGCTTGCGTCCTCCTCGTCTCGGCCGCCCCCGACGGACGGCGTACCCCCTAAAAAAGGCTCCTGGTTGATTTGACGATGTCCGTTTTTTTTCTGTTCAGTATCCTCATGGACCTCTCCGGCATTCTTATTGAAGTATCGCTTGCCTGTGGTGGATAAATTTTCCCACGTGTACACATGACCAGTGGTGTAGTCTTGACAGTCACGGAACCATTTATGTCTTTTGGTTTCCTCAATTTGGGTGCGTTGTTTAGATAGAAATGTATGTTGTTTTTCTGATAGCTCACGCCATTCATCCTCGGTGAGAGAGGCTTTCAAGGCTGTTTCCACATCAGTTACCTTGTTCTTAATTGCTGTTAGATCTCTTTGGAGGAATTCTATGTTGAGCAGTATAAGATCTAGAGAATATTTGTTTGAAATTGCTTCATAGCAGGTCCGGTAATCGGAATCGTTTGTGAATGCATTAGCTCTCGGCTGTGCTCTCATACCTCTTGGTATTTTCCTGGATCTGTAATATTCACTCATAGTAGAGAGATGAAGTTGAACCGATAATAGTTTTTTAGTTTCATTTTCATAGGTCCTCCTGAGGTCGATTTTAGATGGATTGTGTAAGAATGAGGCGTCATTGGGTAAACTCCCCATAATGCGGTCTGCATCAACCCTGCTGTAGGAAAACACATCGGTGGAAGGAGTAAAAGATGCAGTCTCTGTATTAGTATCCATGTTAATATCTTTAGGAGAGGGTGCTCGTTTGTTGACCTTCAAATCCAATGTGAATAAAAACGGCACAACCAATGTCCAGAAGAGAAGTGAAATGAGGGGTGCCCGCATAGCTGGAACCTGGGTCCGTCGGTTCCTCAATCCAGACAATAGCAAATATGATGCAGCACTCCACAAGTTGCAAAAAAGGTGGTTTTATTCCATCATGTGCATGTCCATGGACAATACTCATAAGACACCCCCTGAATACAGAACCCGATACGATATGGACCATGTTATCTACGCACATTAACAAATGTCTTTGCATGGTGGAGTTTGCTAGGTTGTTCTAACAATTTTCATTTCTCTATTTTTTAGCTATTTACTCTACATCTTACTGTGAAACAGATATCGGTCCATACACACCGAGGAAATCTTGGTCCACATATACTGATGCCAGAACGGTCCCGGTTCATATACACCGGTAAACTCATCTTAGTATGTATGGAGAGTGGAGTCGGCCCAAACACGCCGACTGGAGCTAGTCATTACCCTCTTTTCTATCTTTGCAGCTCGTTACTACTGTGGTCGGTTGCCAAGGACAACCTCGAGTTTTGGAGCCTAAGTCCAAGTATCAGGGACTGTATTCCTTCTGGTCTACTTACCTTCTCTTTTTTCTGCTGCCTTTACATACTGCGGTCGGTTGCTAGGGGCAACAACAAGATATGGAACCCCAGTCCTAGCATCAGTGACTGCATTTCCCCTTGTTTGCTTACCTGCTCTGTGTCTGCTGTTTTTACATTTCAGCTTTCACTAGACTTTTTTTGCTGTCCCCCAGGAATTGATACATTATGTCTTTATTTAGTACTGGATTTATCATATATGAATGCCAAGCAAATTCAATTAATCTATATACACCCTGTGAACTGTGCAGCGATATTGATATGGCCTCAATTTGCGCATGGATATAATCCTCACTGACAGGATATGGAACTATTCTGAGCATGCGCCAGCCACGTCTCGGTCCGGAGTCGGGTTGCCATGGATGCGAGGACGCGCTCCTGGTGTTACGTCCCACCCGAACCCGGAAATGCTTCTACTCTTCAGCGATGCGCACACCACTTCCGGCGCTTTGGCGCCTGTGATCGGGATACATCGCAGCAGGACCCCGGAAGGCATTCACATTTCGTCACGTAATTACAGATCACTACCAGTGCACTTTGATTTATTATGCTTAATACCGGTATCTCTATATCAGATGATGATCGGATGTTTATATATGTATGTAACACTGTATATGTTGGTTTATATTATTGATTGCACAATGTTCTCTGGTGACCTCTTTGTTTACATATGTCAATCATGTATTACCTATGTCACATGACCTGGTGGGCGGTCTATAAATACCCACCAGTATCACTATGATTCACTTGAAAAAGCCAGCGTGAGGCTGGTGAAACGTTGTCTATGCACATGATGGAATAAAACCACCTTTTTTGCAACTTGTGGAGTGCTGCATCATATTTGCTATTGTCTGGATTGAGGAACCGACGGACCCAGGTTCCAGCTATGCGGGCACCCCTCATTTCACTTCTCTTCTGGACATTGGTTGTGCCGTTTTTATTCACATTGTATATATATATATATATATATATATATATATATATATATATATTTATAGTACCTGAACATTTAAAATTGTAAATGTCCATTATACAAAGCACTAAGGTTTTCAAAATTTCTGCCGAATTTAAATTTTTCGAGATCCAAGCTTTCCAGACAGTTATGGTCTGTTTGTAAGGTTTTAGCCTAAGGAACTGACCTAAGCTGTCTAAAAGGCTTGCATATCAGTTAAGCCAATAAAAGGTATTACACAAATTCAATTTTAGCCTTTGTAGATGGCTTCCATGGTAGAAGAATACGCCAGGAAAAATTGAATGCACTATGTAATCCTTGACACACAGATTCGCGGAATACCAAAAAAGAAAATCATTGGAGGGAATTTACTAAGGCTTCACTAAAATCCTGCAGCTGTTGGATTCAGCAGATTCAGGATGCCTGTGCTTCTTAACCTCTTAAGGACCCAGGGCGTATGGATACGCCCTCACACCCTGGGCCTTAAGGACCCAGGGCGTACTAGTACGCCATGGCGTTTTCCGGTCTCTGCCGCGCGCCGTGCAGAGATCGGAACCGGATGCCTGCTGAAATCCTTCAGCAGGCATCCAGGGCAAACGCCGAGGGGGGCCATGTAGGCCCCCCATGTCGGTGATCGCCGCAAATCGCAAGGGAAATCGCCCTTGCGATCTGCGGCGATACCGGGCTGATCGGGTCTCTGGGACCCGACCGCCCGGTAATTTTGCATGATCCCGGCTGTCACAGACAGCCAGGACCATGCTAAAGAATAGGAGCGAGGTGGCAAACCGGCCACCTCCTCCTATACCCTGCGATCTGTCGGTTAGTTAACCGACCAATCGCAGGGGGGGGGGGGGGCGGTTACTTCCTCCCGTCCTGCCCGGCCCCTGAAAGTCCGGAGAGGACGGGAGGAAGACCGGAGGACGCTGCGGGGGACGGGGGAGTGCTGGGGACCGGCCCCGGTACTTACCTCGTCCCTGAAGACCCGGATCCCTGCGATGAAGGCGACGGCGGCGGCGACAGGTGAGTAGATCTTCAGCCGCGGTCGGGCCCTTTACAGCAATGCATGTCGCCGTAAAGCGACATGCATTGCTGTATTGGGACCCTGTAAACTACAACTCCCATCATGCCCAGACAGCCCTTGGCGTCTGGGCATGCTGGGAGTTGCAGTTTTGCAACATCTGGAGGTCCACAGTTTGGAGACCAATGTGCCCTTCCAGATGTTGCAAAACTACACATCCTCAGCATGCCCTTACTGTCCAGGCATGCTGGGAGTTGTAGTTCTGTAACATCTGGCCCTTCAGATGTTGCAGAACTACAACTCCCAGCATGCCTGGACAGTAAGGGCATACTGGGAGTTGTAGTTTTGCAACATCTGGAAGGGCACAGATTGAGAACCACTGTATTAGTGGTCTGCAAACTGTAGTCCTCCAGATGTTGCAAAACTACAACTCCAAGCATGCTGGGAGTTGTAGTTCGGTAACATCTGGTTCTAAAGATGTTGCCGAACTACTACTCCCAGCATGCTTAAGAATGCTGAGAGTTGTGGTTTTGCAACAACTGGAGGCACACTGGTTGGGAAACATTGTCTGTTTCCTAACTCAGTGTTTCCCAACCCGTGTGCCTCCAGCTGTTGCAAAACTATAACTACCAGCATGCACTGCTAGACTGTGCATGCTGGGAGTTGTAGTTTTGCAATAGCTGGAGGTCCCCCCCTGTGAATGTACAGGGTACATTCACATGGGCAGGGGGCTTACAGTGAGTATCAGGCTGCAAGTTTGCGATGCAGCAAATTTTGCGCGGCAGCTCAAACTCGCTGTAACCCCCCGCCCATGTGACTGTACCCTAAAAACACTACACTACCACAAAATAAAATAAAAAGTAAAAAACACTACATATACACATACCCCTACACAGCCCCCCTCGCTCCCCAATAAAAATGAAAATCGTTTGGTACGCCACTGTTTCCAAAATGGAGCCTCCAGCTGTTGCAAAACAACAACTCCCAGTATTGCTGGACAGCCGTTGACTGTCCAAGCATGCTGGGAGTTTTGCAACAGCTGGAGGCACCCTGTTTGGGAATCACTGGCGTAGAATACCCCTATGTCCACCCCTATGCAAATCCCTAATTTAGGCCTCAAATGCGCATGGCGCTCTCACTTTGGAGCCCTGTCGTATTTCAAGGCAACAGTATAGGGTCACATGTGGGGTATCGCCGTACTCGGGAGAAATTGCCTAACAAATTTTGGGGGGCTTTTTCTCCTTTCACCCCTTATGAAAATGTGAAGTTGGGGTCTACACCAGCATGTTAGTGTAAAAAAATAATTTTTTTACACTAACATGCTGGTGTTGCCCTATACTTTTCATTTTGACAAGAGGTAAAAGGGAAAAAAAGCCCCCAAAATTTGTAATGCAATTTCTCCCGACTACGGAGATACCCCATATGTGGGCGCAAAGTGCTCTGGGGGCGCACAAGAAGGCCCAGAAGGGAGAGTGCGCCATGTACATTTGAGGTGATTTGCACAGGGGTGGCTGATTGTTACAGCGGTTTTGACAAATGCAAAAAAAAACTAAACCCCACATGTGACCCCATTTCGGAAACTACACCCCTCACGGAATTTAATGAGGGGTCCAGTGAGAATTTACCCCCACAGGTGTCTGACGGATCTTTGGAACAGTGGGCTGTGCAAATTAAAAATGTTGTACAGACCACTGTTCCAAAGATCTGACAGACACCAGTGGGGGTAAATGCTCACTGTACCCCTTGTTACGTTCCTCAAGGGGTCTAGTTTCCAAAATGGTATGCCATGTGGGGGTTATTTTGCTGTCCTGGCACCATAGGGGCTTCCTAAATGCGAAGTGCCCCCCGAGCAAAATTTGCTCTCAAAAAGCCAAATATGACTCCTTCTCTTCTGAGCATTGTAGTTCGCTCGTAGTGCACTTCAGGTCAACTTATGGGGTACCTCCATACTCAGAAGAGATCGGGTTTCAAATTTTGGGGGGTATTTTTTGCTATTAACCCTTGCAAAAATGTGAAATTTTGGGGGAAACACCCATTTTAATTACATTTTTTTTTTTTACGTATGCAAAAGTCGTGAAACCCGTGTGGGGTATTAAGGCTCACTTTATTCCTTGTTACGTTCCTCAAGGGGTCTCGTTTCCAAAATGATATGCCATGTGGGTATTTTTTGCTGTCCTGGCACCATAGGGGCTTCCTATATGGGACATGCCCCCGAGCAAAATTTGCTCTCAAAAAGCCAAATATGACTCCTTCTCTTCTGAGCATTGTAGTTCGCTCGTAGTGCACTTCAGGTCAACTTATAGGGTACCTCCATACTCAGAAGAGATGGGGTTACAAATTTCGGGGGGTATTTTCTACTATTAACCCTTGCAAAAATGTGAAATTTGGGGGGAATCACACATTTTAGTGAAATTTTATTTTATTTTTTTACATATGCAAAAGTCGTGAAACACATCCCACAAATATAAGTATACATTTTCTCCTTTTACCCCTCGTAAAAATTCAAAAATTGGGTCTACAAGAACATGCGAGTGTAAAAAATGAAGATTGTGAATTTTCTCCTTCACTTTCCTGCTATTCCTGTGAAACACCTAAAGGGTTAAAAGGCTGACCGAATATCATTTTGTACACTTTGGGGGGTGCAGTTTTTATAATGGGGTCATTTGTGGCGTATTTCTAAGATGAAGACACTTCAAATCCACTTCAAACCTGAACTGGTCCCTGAAAAATAGTGAGTTTGGAAATTTTGTGAAAAATTGGAAAATTGCTGCTGAACTTTGAAGCCCTTTGGTGTCTTCCAAAAGTAAAAACTTGTCAATTTTATGATGCAAACATAAAGTAGACATATTGTATATGTGAAAAAAAAATTAAAATATTTTGAATATCCATTTTCCTTACAAACAGAGAGCTTCAAAGTTAGAAAAATGCAAAATTTTCAAATTTTTCATAAAATTTTCAAATTTTTCACAAAGAAAGGATGCAAGTTACAATTTTTTTTTTACCACTTTGTTAAAGTAGAATATGTCACGAAAAAACAATCTCGGAATCAGATTGATAACTAGAAGCATTCAAGAGTTATTAATGTTTAAAGTGACAGTGGTCAGATGTTCAAAAAATGGCCGGGTCCTAAGGTGTAAAATGGCTGGGTCCTTAAGAGGTTAAAGAGTCTGTCACTGGAACTGCAGACCCGGCATTGTGCTTAGAAACCTATTCTAGCTCCAAGCTAGTGTTGCTTTTTGCTACACACCATGTGCTCACATAAACTATAGGTAATCTTCCCACCCCGTCCACCTGACGCTCCCCACTTTTTGTTACAAAGTGGTGAGGGAAGCATAAACACCTACTAAAGTTTGCAGAATAGACTATTGTGCTAAATGCTGGCAGAAAATGTTTAATACATTTCCTCCTTTGTTAAATCAGTTTGCATGCATGAATAGCATAGGGATGACATGGTAAGTCTCCAGTTCACTGTCATATTGACTTTTTTAAAGCACTTAACCATCAGCGTATCCCTTTAATATACTTTTTGTGCCAATTCCTCATAGTTTCCAAGATCTCTGTTTGCTGTTGTTCAGCTTTTCTGATCTACTTTAGCTGGATAATCTATATATGCTTATGTGACACAATTAATGTATGGTATTTATCTGCGCATCTGTGTGTCCATCATATGACTATAGATAGATTTTTATCCAGCTGTAGTAGATTAGTAGAAAAGTCGAATAACAGCAAGCAGGAATCCAGCAAAAGAAAACAAGCAAGGTGGAATACCAGCAAGCAGATATCTTGGACTATAAGAAAGTGATAATTAAATCTCATAGGACTAGACCCTATTCAGATGATATAATATGTCGGCAGTAAAAATGAGGTAGTGGAGCCAAGCAAACCTGGTCTCGCTCAGAATTTCAGGTAAAAAGAGAGTTGCCGAACACGAGAACTTTGTCAGGCTTGGCTTGCACAAGCCTGACAATAACACTATTATAGGAGAAGGTTTGAGGAACACATGGAATTTTGGTGCCATGTTAGCTTAGGATGAGGAAGTAGGAACCCTGAGATGAAGTCAGGGTAGCCTAGCATACTGTTCAGTTCACAGCTACATCACATGACCAAAAGTTAGCCAATCATTGCTTGCATACAGCTCCCAGGCCAATCAATGGACAGCATAGGGGAGACTGATAAAACCCTATGCAATGCGTTGCAGCGGCCATCTTGCAAAAACAAAAGACTTCACAAATACAGTAAAATACAAAGCAATTTGAGTAAAGCATTGTGCAGTGGGCTGACCTCAGTGACCCACAATACTGTGTCCAGTTGTTGCACTACAAATCCCAGCAGTGTGCCTGCAGAAGGAGCCCATAAAAAACTATGACACTACAATGCAATGCAATGCATTGCGCAGTGGGATGACATTTTAACAAAAAAAATCTGCATTTTTTTTGGGGGGGGGGGGGGGAAGGGGGGGGGGGGGTTATCAAAAACATAGCATTTCCAGTGGGGTTTAACATAAATTCACATTTCCAGCATTGAGAGTGAACGTGAAAAAAGGCCTTGCAGTGTCGCCACCACCTGCTCACCAGCTGATCATACCAACAGGCCTATGTCTGGTTTGTTTGACAGGTGTTCTGACAGATACTAGCAGTCCGCTCGCTACAGCTACCACTAGTCCACAAGTGCCTGCTGTATGTTGGCTAAAGCTGCCACTAGTCCACCACTGCCTGCTGACACTGACAGGCATATTGTGTGATTGAAGGAAAGACATAAGTACTGGATAGCAACACTCTTAGACTCTACATAATTCTAGAATGGGTTCATTTTTTTTCACAAGCTACACAGTCAGCAACAGAAAACCCCTGCCAAGGGGAGTCCATTCTCTGCTACTTGCTGAGCACAACCCCTGCAAGAGGCAGAGGCAGCAACATCTTCAAGTTGTAGTACATAATGATGATGTTTTTACATCGGGGTTTCCAACCTGACATGAATTGTAACCAAAGGGATATTCTGTAACTACCAGCCAGGGATAATTTTTCTTTGTTTACAAAATGTTTCTTTGTTTACAAAAGCCATTTCTTGTTTTCTATTTTAAGACACTGTCACCAATCCTGTTGCAACTCCTAACAAGGGAGACTTTTTAATGATTTTTTTTTTTCAACTTTTAATGTTTACCAAAGCTATTTACTCTTAACTTTTATTTGGGGCATAAATCCTGTTGCAACTCCCAAAAAAGAAGAATTTTTGGAATGTTTGGTAAAAGCCATTGCGTCTTCTGATACCTCTGTGTGCATTTTAACACCGGCATCTTCCAACTACCAGGAATTCTATGTGCAGCTTTTTTAGTGCTAAAAAGCATAAAAAAATCCGCTAGTGCAATGTGTGTTAAATAAGCTGTTAGTTACCATGGATTACCGCATGTCATCGTAACTTTGACATTAACATAGCCTTAAAAAAAACACTTCAAAATTGCTTGAATACATTCCTAGGTGCCTCTAGTCATGTAATACAGGGCTTTAGAGTTCTTTGGCAATGTTATACACATGTGTTAAGGGTTATTGTATTTTTATACACCTTTTTAAAACTTTTTTGAAAAGTTCTACAAGCCTGGTGAACCAAGCTTTAGAAAAGCTCAGTCAACTCTTGTCTATAGTCATGTGATATTCATATAGTCATTAGTGTTGCTCGCGAATATTCGCAATTCGAATATTATTCGCGAATATCGCATATTCGCGAATTCGCGAATTTCGCGAATATAGCACTATATATTCGTAATTACGAATATTCGTTTTTTTTTTTTTTTTTTTTTTTTTTTTTCTTCACAGTACACATCACAGTGATCACCCCTCTCTGCTTCCAGCTTGTGTGGTGTAAAGAAGGCTGTAATACTACTGTGTGAGACTGGCGTGCGAAAATTCGCATATGCGAAAATTAGCATATGCGAAAACTAGCATATGCTAATTTTCGCATATGCGAATTTTCATATTTGTTAATTTTCGCATGCGTGTATTTTCGCATACGCGAAAATAAAACGAGGATATAACGAATATGCGAATATTCGCGAATATATGACGAATATTCGTCCATATATTCACGAATATTCGCGAATTCGAATATGGCCTATGCCGCTCAACACTAATAGTCATGTCAAACCCAGCCAAAAACTATGTTTTCCCAACCTAAAATGTGCAATCAATCTGAGAGAATCATTTACAAGCAGGGTTGAAAAAGCTAATAAATGCTCTTAGATAATAAATGCTCTTAGACTGACTACATGGTCATCTTCCCAACATATTTGATCTGAAGATCTGCCTCTGTGATCTTTTTAAAAGGATTATAATCAACATTTAATGCTTTCATATTATCTCCTATGGAAATAATTTTTCATCCTTTGGGAGGTAAGGAAAACATCTGCTGCTTCTGTTGTTGTGAAGAATATACCAGTTGGAGCAGAAGTTGTTATAACTATGGCTTCCAGTTGTAGAGCAGTCGTATCACAGCTGCACGTTCCCCCGAGTGCACAGTTTACTTGTAATGCCACAAGCAGATGAAAATGCTCTGTTTCCAGTGCAAGCTCTACTAGCAAGTATCAGCTGTGTGGAACTTGCTTTACAAGGAGGGAAACACAGGAAATCTGCTTTGAACCAGGTCAATTCCAAAAGCACAAAACAAAGGATTCCCCCCCCCCCCCCCAAAGTAGTAGGGAGAATTTTAGTCAGTGGTGAGGCAAACGGTTCGACATGTAACATAACTATATTCACAAGCAATAACACAATTTAACCATTTACATAAATTGAGGTCCCACATTCTTTGGTGGCCTTTGCTGCTGCCTGTATTCTGTGCATCAGAGTGTTTGAAAGGCAATACCACACTTCTACTACTCTCAATCCTATATTGAATGCAGATATTAAATAACATTTTTACAGTCCATATCCCTTTGATGGTAACACTTTTACTGATGTTCAATATAGAAGCAGTTTAAGACAAACACGCTTCGATTAATGAAACTCTTATTCATAGCATTTGTCTTAAACATATTGGCAAAGAGTGTTATCATCATGAAATGATGGATGTATTTTTTTTAATTCTTGGCATTTTATAAAGGATTGAGATATTTTAATCTTCTGAAGGGGTTGGTTGGTATTCATCTCTGCATGTCTGCTATGAGATCTACTTACTGTGCACCAGAGGTAAGAAAATGCTTTCAATGCCTATACTCTGCTGAAGGTACAAGGAAGTGGTTAAAGGGGTTATCCAGGAAAACACTTTTTTTTATATATCCACTGGCTCCAGAGAGTTAAACAGATTTGTAAAGTAAGTTCAAACAGAGATTTGTAAATTACTTCTATTAAAAAATCTTGTTCTCTCTGTGCTCTCTGATGACACGTGTCTCGGAAACTGTCCAGAGTAGAAGCAAATCCTCATAGCAAACCTCTTCTACTCTGTGCAGTTCCCAAGACAAGCAGAGATGTCAGCTGAGTGCACTGTTGCCAGACAGAAAAGAACAACTTAACTTCAGCAGCTGATAATTATTGGAAGGAGAAAGATTTTTAAATAGAAGTAATTTACAAATCTGTTTAACTTTCTGGAGCGAGTTGATATATATAAAAAAAAGTTTTTTCCTGGAATACCCCTTTAATATTTTGGGTTTTCATGCTGCTTCATATAAAAGTGTAGTAGAAAAAACAAAAGAGACGGCACAGGCATGTGTAGCAATGGTTAACACTTGTGGTTCAGACCAATTATACAGTCCTGCAACACTATGGCTGGTTGGTGTCTGTATTTAGTAGTGTGCTCAATCCGTAGAAAGCCAAAGCAAAGCACAATCACTGAAAGTAGATAAGGAGGCACTCATGGTTACCGGTGGAACAAACTTCTTTTATTCATGGTGCTGAGACATACAAAGCGGGATACCTCAGCAATCCAAGCATGTGTGACAATTATTTCACGCCCCTTCCAGGCATTTTATCAGACTGCCTACACCTCGTATGCACGGCAGGTAAATACTCCTACTATCGTGACGTATGAGACGAAGGCCATTGCTATTAGTGATTTAAAAACACATTAAAAGCAAAACACTGCTTGAATTATCAAAAACAGACAGGTAATGCAAACAGTTAACATATCAAATAAAGACGCTAAGATCTAAACAGTTATTCCAGCCCAGGTTACCTTTAGCATTGGTTTCAAGAACAATTTTCACTTTGTAACGGTGCTTGACGTCTGTCTACACTGTTACAAAACGTGAAATGCATTGCATTGTTGTTAATAAACCAGACGGTGGATTACTTCTAGTCCCATGGTTCTTTGTCCTGGTCAACGCCATGAATCCTGTACCCATGAAGTCCTGCTCAATTTACCAATGGGATTGTAACCTCTTTTCTTGGGTTACTCTAAGACATTACTGACCTGAAGGCTTCAAGATAAGAGACTTCAGACATTAGTCCATTGCTTTAGGCAGGCCAACCCAGAGGATACCCGAACCTAGTCCATACTTTGCAGGTGGGCCCGTCAACTTTGTTCTAGTTTATAAAGCATACACTTGTGTTGGTACTACCCCTGTAGTGCTGGGTCATGTTCTCTTACCAGAGGTCAGAGCCTAACTCACTAACATGTGGTTTCGGTCCCTCCCCTGCCCCTTTGCAAGAAGGTGAAGGGCAGGTGCCACCTACAGGCAATGTAGGCGCCAGCCTAAAGCACCCACTTGATGAGGGCGCTGCCAGGCCATTGCCGATATTTTTGTAAAGCCGCAAGTCCTAACTGTAGAGGCTAAAAGCTGAAGCTGGCAGCGATGGCAGGCAAGCTTAAAAAAAATAAATAAAAGGCTGATTGCTGCCATAATTCTCCATCCAAATATTTTGGGTGTAGTTAAGGGAGCAAGTGCCCAGGGCACAGGGAGGATTCTGTCACCTGTGCAGAGCAATCTTCCTTTATCGTTATACAACATAGGGGATAGGTACCTTTCTGTGAGTCACATGACCTTGCAGGCCGTTCAACAGTGTGCACTGACAAGTAAGCAGCAGTTGTGTGCATAAGGGATGTCTGTGTGTGGGTAAGTATGTCTTATCCTCCAGTCACCTCTAAAGTTGCACTCACTATTCTAGTTTTCCATAATGTCTTATTCTCCAGTCACCTACAGAGCTGCGTTCACAATTCTGCTCTTACTTTATATCTTATATGCCACATATCACATCCACACCCCAAAAACTACATAATTGCATTTTTCTTTTCCCTCCCTCTTCCAAAAATAAGATTTTTTTTATATACATTATATGTACCCCCAAAGTGACTAAATCCACAAAAAAACATGCCCTTATCTATATTTATAAAAAGAGAAGGCCTGCCTAAACCCTTGGACCTAGAAAGCTGAATTTTTTCACAGGTGTTGTTGTTAAGATGTAGACGAGGAATAAGAAAGGATTTTTTGAAATTCAACCCTTAAGGGGGTGAAAAAGGGGTTGAAAGTTTGTATGGAAGTCTGTAATTTTTGAAGCTAGAAGCATGAAACTTTGTTTTTAGGCTAACAATTAGAGATAAAGAAACACATGTTTTAACGTTTTCTTAAATTCCACCCGTGAAGGGGTTCAAAGTTTGTATGAATTAACCCCTTGCCCCAGAACGCTGGGTATACCCGGCGCTGCGGCACGGGAGGGTTATGAAGCGAGCTCAGGAGCTGAGCTCGCATCATACCCGCACTGTCCCGGCTGCTATCAGCAGCCAGGACCTGTGGCTAATGCTGGACATCGCCGTTCCGGCAGATGTCCGGCATGAACTCTTTAGATGCGCCGATCAAACTTGAAAGAATTCGGGTTGTTTGGATGCCCGTAGACGTTACCCAGAGTGGCCTCACTACTATAGGATTGTAAAAAGTAGATCTATGTTACCCCAAATTTTATGCGAACAAAGCCGCAGGCAAAAACTAGTACAGTTATATTTACAAAAGTTTAAAAACGTTAAAAAGTTTTGGGAATACAGTGGTGCTAAAACATAACAAAATCTTTTGGCAAAAGATAATAGTACATTATATGTACTAAACAGGGACTGGTAAGTGTGTGTAAGTGTGTGTAAGGGGTCCCCAAAGGTACTGATGACTTGCCTGATCACATACATTCTTCCGTGGCCCCACGTCATAGCGGGTCGGGTCCGGCACCTAGCAACGGCCGGGACCTAGCAACAGCTGGGACTCGTGGCGGTGTCGCGTGATATTAACCCTTTGGACGCGGCGTTCAAAGTTGAACACCACGTCTAACATGAAAGTAAACCATTGTTGGCTAGCTCAGGGGGCTGTTTGGGATCGCCGCTGCAGACACAAGGAGGGTCCTCACCTGCCTCCTGCGTCACCGATCACCGATTGACTGCTCAGTGCCTGAGATCCCGCAGATGAGCAGTCAAGCGGCAGAATCATTCATCAATGGTTTCCTATAAGAAACCACTGGTCAATGTAAAAGATCAGTGTGTGCAGTGTTATAGTTCCCTATGGGAGCTATAACATTGCAAAAAAAAAGTAAAAACAAAAGTGAATAAAGATCATTTAACCCCTTCCCTAATAAAAGTTTGAATCACCCCCCTTTTCCATTTAAAAGAAATAACAGTGTAAATAAAAGTAAAAATAAACATATGTAGTATCGCCTCATGCGGAAATGTCCGAATTAAGAACAGTGGCGTTGCTAGGGTTGGTGTCACCCGGTGCGGTAGAAAATGGTGTCTCTAAATATAATACTACTATACACTATACTCTTTGATTATAAACCTTCCATACACCATACCCACTGAATATAATAATACCACACACTGTACATTCTGAATATAATACCATCACATACTGTACCCTCTGAATATAAATCTGCCACATACTGTACCCCTGAATATAATACTATCACATACTGTACCCTCTGAATATAATACCAACACATACTGTACACTCTGAATATATTACTACCACCCACTGCGCCCTCTGAATATAATACTTAGAGATGAGCAAACTACAGTAAATTCAACTCGTCACAAACTTCTCGGCTCGGCAGTTGATGGCTTTTCCTGCATAAATTAGTTCAGCTTTCAGGTGCTCCCATGGGCTGGAAAAAGTGGAAATTGTCCTAGGAGAATCTTTCCTATGAATGTATCCACCTTTTCCAGCCCACCGGAGCACCTGAAGGCTGAACTAATTTACGCAGGATAAGTCATCAACTGCTGAGCCGAGAAGTTCGTGACAAATCGAATTTACTGTAAGTTCGCTCATCTCTAATAATACTACCACAAACTGCGCCCTCTGAATATAATACTACCACCCACTGTGCCCTCTGAATATAGTACTACCACAAACTGCGCCCTCTGAATATAACGTTGCCACACAGTGCACCCTCTGAATATAATACCACAACCGCAGTAACACCCCTCAACATCCATTAGCTGATGCTATTACCACGGGAGGGGGGTATTGGTGGTGTTGCTAGTGGATGATCGGGGTGCTACTACTGGGGGGGGGGGTGTTGCTGAAGGATGATGAGGGTGCTACTGGCCATCCCCCCTGGCAGTATCACCCCCATCATCCATCGGCAGGATCATCCTCCTGGCAGGAGCACCGCCATCATCCACCATCAGGATCTGCTGATGGAGGTGCTGCTGCTGGGGGGGGGTAGTTGCTGGCGGATGATGAGGGTGCTACTGGCGGGGGGGAGCATTAGGTAGGCAGCAGTTCCCTCACATTAGGTAGGTAGCAGTTTCCCCACATTAGGTAGCATCTTTTCCCACATTAGGCAGCATAGATTCCCCACATTTGGTACCAGTTTCCCCACATTAAGTAGGTACCAGTTACCCCACGTTAGGTAGCAATTTCCCCACATTAGGTAGCACAGATTCCCCACATTAGGTAGCAGTTTCCCCACATTCGGTAGCACAGATTCCACACATTAGCTAGCATAGACTCCCCACATTAGGTAGCATAGACTCCGCACATTAGGTAGCATAGACTCCGCACATTAGGTAGCATAGACTCCCTACATTAGGTAGCATAGACTCCCAACATTAGGTAGCATAGACTCCCCACATTAGGCCGCAGGTTCCCCACAATGCGTCAAAGTCTCCCCCCCCCACACACACACACACACATGCACACATGCACACACACAAAAAAAAACATATACAACACAGAGAGACACACACACAAACACACACAGTCAGAGAGACACACACTCACAGACAGACACACAGAGTCACACAGTCACACACACACAGAGTCACACACACAGAGTCACACAAACACACAGTCACACACAGAGTCACACAAATATACAGAGTCAAACACACACAGAGTCACACACACAATCATAGATAGAGACAGACACACACACTCACCCATCCAGCGCAGCGATCCTTCTCACCGGGCGCAATGCGAGTGACGTAACTGACGTCCCCCTGCGCGGCCATGCGGTGTGACGTCAGGTCGGCGCAGACATGGGAGCGGAGGGCGGGCACAGTACTGGTGACAGTGAAGGGGGGGGGGCGTGATGACGGACGGGCGCACTGAAAGGGGGGGGGGGTTTGCTAACGGACGGGCGCACCGCATACACAGCACGGGGGGGGGGTGCTGACGGATGGGAGGCCGGTCGGGCACATAGGGGGGTGTCAGTGTAGCTGGGGAGGGGGTGTAGGTGCTGCGGAGCGTCTTGGTGTCACCCCATTAGGTT
Source organism: Hyla sarda (assembly GCF_029499605.1). Lineage (NCBI taxonomy): Eukaryota > Metazoa > Chordata > Amphibia > Anura > Hylidae > Hyla > Hyla sarda. The sequence continues at coordinate 233,790,115 of NC_079189.1, read as the reverse complement.
GGTGTCACCCGGTGCGGGCCGCACCCCCCGCACCCGGGTCGCAACGCCACTGATTAAGAAAATATATAATTAATTAAACCTCGCGGTCAATGGCGTCCACGCAAAAAAATTCCAAAGTCCAAAATAGCGTATTTTTGGTCACTTTTTCTATCATGAAAAAATTTATAAAAAGTGATCAAAAAATCCGATCAATACATAAAAACTTCAGATCAAGGCGCAAGAAATGAACCCTCATACCACCCCATACGCAGAAACATTTTAAATGTATACATTTTCCTGCATGTGATTTTTTCCAGAAGTACGACAAACTTAAATCTATATAAGTAGGGTATCATTTTATTCATATGGACCTACAGAATAAAGATACGGTGTAATTTTACCGAATCTACTGTCTACAAAATTGCATTTTTTCTTCAATTTTGTCTTACAATGATTTTTTTTTCATTTAGCCGTAGATTTTTGGGTAAAATGACTGATGTCATTACAAAGTACAATTGGTGGCGCAAAAAATAAGCCATCATATGGATTTTTAGGTGCAAAATTGAAAGGGTTATGACTTTTAAAAGGTAAGGAGGAAAAAACGAAAGTGCAAAAAAACGAAAAACCCTCCGTCCCCAAGGGGTTAAACAAAAACACTGACTCTTGCAAATGGGGGTGGGTAAGGGTTAAAATACCTATTCTATGTTTGTTGTTGACATATAAGTAACATGTGTGCCAAGTTTTATGTTAATATCATTAGCCGTTTGGAAATGATGCTGAAACATACACATACACACATACATACACACATTGGTTGGTCAAAATTTGGTGCAATTGCACATAATATACCATACTTGTGCAAGGCACATGATAAATTTTGTGCAAAGTTCTAAATCTCCACACAGTTCTATTTGTACACCTGAGCTGCACCTCACAGGAAAAGTGGACATAGGGATTTTGTTCTATTGCTTTGAGGCTCGGATTTCATTGAGCTTTTTTTTCCACCAGCAAAAACGCCAGAAAACCTTTTTTTTTTTCCCTTCTCATTTCAGATACGTGATTGTGAAGGACTATGTCAGATTCGGTGGATTGTGAAGATGACCAGTGTTTTTTTTTATGTCAATAAAAGGGTTAATGAGGGCAGAGTGTGTTTTTAAATATTTTTTTTACAATGTGTCGTGTTTTTTATAATTGAATTTTCAGGCTTAGTAGTGGGCTTAGCGTTAGCCCAAAAAACAGCTAGTGCTAAACCCCAATTATTACTCCAATACCCACCGCCTTAGGGTGCTGGGAAGAGCCGGTAACCACATGCCCGGAGCCTCAAAAATGGCGCTCCTGGGCCTAGGCGGTAACAGGGTGGCATTAGTTAGGCTGGGGAGGGCCAGTAACAATGGTCCTCGCCCACCCTGGAAACGTCAGGCTGTTGCTGCTTGGTTGGTATTTAGCTGATAGTGAAAATATGGGAAACCACACATGTTTTATTTATTTTTTATTTATAAAAAAAAATGAATAGGGTTCCCCCTATTTTCAGTATCAGCCAAATACCAACCAAGCAGCAACAGCCTGACGTTACCAGGGTGCGCAAAGACCATTGTTACTGGCCTTCCCCAGCCTAAATAACGTTCCCCAGCCTGTTACTGTCTAGGCCCAGGAGGGCCATTTTTGAGGCTCTTGTTGGTACTAGCTCTTCCCAGCACCCCTGGGGCGGTGAATACCAGAGTAATAATTGGGGGTTAGCACAAGGTGTTTTTGGGGCTAACGCTAAGCCCCGGCTTAGTAATGGATTTTGTCTATAAGATGGCTTCCACTACTAAGCCTGAAAACTCAATTAAAAAAACGACACAATGAACAAAAAAAATATATTTAATAAAACACTCCCCCACAGCCCTTGTTAACCCTTTTATTCACATTAAAAAACACTGGTCATCATTGCAGTCCAATGAATCTGACGTAGTCCTCCACATTCACGTATCTGAAATTAGAACAAAAGAAAAACACAAAAAATTAGTTAGTACATTTTTTGCTCCCCCCTGGGGAGAGCACACATAATGCAGTGTGTTCCTAAACAGGGAGCCTCCAATTGTTGCTAAACTACAACTCACTACATGGGGGGCTGTAGTTAGGCAACAGCTGTAGTCTCCCTGTTTAAAGAACACACTGCCAGAAAGGCTCTGTTCCCATTATGCAAAACACATAATGAGAACAGAGTCATACTAACCACCCTGGCTTCAGGCCTGGATATCATCACTAGGGGGCGGAGCAGTTTAGGTCGCAGGGGGTCTCACTCCTGAGACCCTGTGCGATCTGTCCCTCTGCCGACATTCTGTGTCCCATGATGGGAGTAGTTGTAGTACCGCATTGCTGAGGGATGGCACTTGCAAAATCCCCGGCTTCGGGAATTTTTTGGGACAGTTAGGACTACTTCTCCCATCATGGACAGACTCTGTCCATGATGGGAGTTATAGTCCAGGGGCCAGTGCCGGACTGGAACTAAAAAGCAGCCCTGGGAAACAAATTCTACCAGCCCACACACGATATCACCTCCCACCTCAGATTTAATATATAAAAAAATTGACAACTGGGTGTTACCATCATCATCCATACACACGAACGTGGTTTAACCCCTTAAGGACTCGGGGTTTTTCCGTTTTTGCATTTTAGTTTTTTCCTCATAACCTTTAAAAAAATCATAACTCCTTCAATTTTGCACCTAAAAATCCATAGGATGGCTGATTTTTTGCGTCACCAATTCTACTTTGTAATGACATCAGTCATCCCAAAAATCTATGGCAAAATGGAAAAAAAAATCATTGTGAGACAAAATTGGAGAAAAAAACGCCATTTTGTAACTTTTGGGGGCTTCCGTTTCTATACAGTACATTTTTCGGTAAAAATTACACCTTATCTTTATTCTGTAGGTCCATACAATTAAAATGATACGCTACTTATATCGGTTGGATTTTGTCGTACTTCTGGAAAAAATCATAACTACATGCAGGAAAATTTATACGTTTAAAATTGTCATCTTCTGACCCCTATAACTTTTTTATTTTTCCGGGTATGGGGCGGTATGAGTGCTAATTTTTTGCGTCGTGATCCGAAGTTTTTAGCGGTACCATTTTTGCATTGATAGGACTTATTGATCATGATAGAAAAAGTGACCACAAATGCACTATTTTGGACTTTGGAATTTTTTTGCGCGTACGCCATTTACCATGCAGTTTAATTAATGATATATTTTTATAATTCGGACATTTCCGCAAGCGCCGATACTACACATGTTTTGGTACACGTTTTTTTTATGGGAAAAGGGGGGTGATTCAAACTTTTATTAAGGGAGGGGTTAAATGATCTTTATTCCCTTTTTTTCTCACATTTCTTTTGCAGTGTTATAGCTCCATAGGAAACCAGTGATCGATGATTCTGCCGCTTCACTGCTCATGCCTGGATCTCAGGCAATGAGCAGTCATTCGGCGATCGGACACCAGGAGGCAAGGTAGGAGACCCTCCTATTTTCCAGCAGCTGTTCGGGATGCCGCGATTTTGCCGCGGCGATCCCGAACAGCTCCCTGAGCTAACTGGCATGGTTTCACTTTAGACGCAGCGTTCAAAGGGTTAATAGCGCGACACACTGCGATCAGTGCTGCGCGCTATTAGCCACGGGTCCCGGCCGTTGTTAGAGTCCGGGCCCGACCCGCTATGATGTGGGGCCACGCCGTGATAGATCGGGAGCGGACTCATGACGTAGCGGTATGTCATGAGTCCTTAACCCCTTAAGGACCGGGGGTTTTTCCGTTTTTGCATTTTCGTTTTTTGCTCCTTGCCTTTAAAAAATCATAACTCTTTCAATTTTGCACCTAAAAATCCATATTATGGCTTATTTTTTGCGCCACCAATTTTACTTTGTAATGACATCAGTCATTGTGCCCAAAAATCTACGGTGAAACGGAAAAAAAAAATCATTGTGCGACAAAATTGAAAAAAAACGCTGTTTTGTAAATTTTGGGGGCTTCCGTTTCTACGTAGTACATTTTTCGGTAAAAATGACACCTGATATTTATTTTGTAGGTCCATACGGTTAAAATGATTCCCTACTTATATAGGTTTGATTTTGTCGTACTTCTGGAAAAAAATCATAACTTCATGCAGGAAAATTAATATGTTTAAAATTGTCATTTCTGACCCTTATAACTTTTTTATTTTTCCGTGTATGGGGCGATATGAGGGCTAATTTTTTGCGCCATGATCTGAAGTTTTTAACGGTATCATTTTTGCATTGATAGGACTTATTGATCATTTTTTCATGATATAAAAAGTGACCAAAAATGCACTATTTTGGACTTTGGAATTTTTTTGCGCGCAGGCCATTGACCGAACGGTTTAATTAATGATATATTTTTATAATTCGGACATTTCTGCACGTGGCGATACCATATATGTTTATTTTTATTTACACTGTGTTTTTTTTTATGGGAAAAGGGGTGTGATTCAAACTTTTAATAGGGAAGGGGTTAAATGATATTTATTCACTTTTTTTTTCACTTTTTTTTGCAGTGTTATAGCTCCCATATGGACCTATAACACTGCACACACTGATCTTTATCATTGATCACTGGTTTCTCATAAGAAACCAGTGATCGAAGATTCTGCCGCTTGACTGCTCATGCCTGGATCTCAGGCACTGAGCAATCATTCGGTGATCGAACAGCGAGGAGGCAGGTAGGGGCCCTCCTGCTGTCCTGTAAGCTGTTTGGGATGCCGCGATTTCGCCGCGGCTATCCCAAACAGCCCACTGAGCTAACCGGCATGCTTTCAGTTTCAATTTAGACGCGGCGTTCAACTTTGAACACCGCGTCTAAAGGGTTAATAGCACGCGGCACAGCGATCAGTGCCGCGCGCTATTAGCCACGGGTCCCGGCCGTTGTTAGAGCCGGGCCCGACCCGCTATGGCCCCGCGTTATAGATCGGGAGTGGAGACATGACGTTCCAGTACGTCATGTGTCCTTAAGGGGTTAAAGGGGTTATCCAGGAAAAAAACTTTTTTTTATATATCAACTGGCTCCAGAAAGTTAAACAAATTTGTAAATTTCTTCTATTAAAAAATCTTAATCATTTCAGTACTTATGAGCTTCTGAAGTTAAGGTTTTTCTTTTCTGTCTAAGTCCTCTCTGATGACACCTGTCTCGGGAAACGCCCAGTTTAGAAGCAAATCCCCATAGCAAACCTCTTCTAAACTGGGCATTTCCCGAGACAGGTGTCATCAGAGAGCACTTAGACAAAAAAGAACAACCTTAACTTCATAAGCTCATAAGTACTGAAAGGATTAAGATTTTGTAATTGAAGTAATTTACAAATCTACAATGTAAAGAGGTAGCGTGCACTCACCGCGGGTAAACAGCTGCAGGCCCGAGGTCCGGGAAAACCACAACATAGACAGAGACGTTAAGGGGCGCTCAGAGGCTACGCCGGCTGTTTCGGACGTGGGAACGTCCTTCTTCCGGCCTCAACGTTCACGTCATAGCGTTGCCCTTTTATGGAAAACCGTGGATAACGTGAGTAACCATAGTAACGTATAAACTATGGGTCGGTGTATGGATCAAAAAGATGGTCCAAAAGGCAAAGGTGAGTCAGAAATAGAGGAAGTGAACTCTATTACCAAATAATAAAGAATAGAGCTATTGATGGGAACTATACCTTAATAGTGATGACTATAATAAAAGTATAGATCATAATAACAAAGGGAAATTAGACCCGAAAAGTGAACCAAATAATAAATAAATAGTGTTAAGAAAAAATAATAGAAAAAATAGAAAAAACAGTATTATTTATAATTGAATATATTAATACTAGAAAGTGCGAAAAGAGACTAGTACATCTAACTTAAGAAGGGGGACATGTCAAGCCGCTCATTCAGCCCAGCCGGGCCCTGAGCGCTACATCTGAGAATGTAACGTGCTTCACATTGAAGAAGGACATTCTCCCTATCTCCTCCTTGATTAAGGACTGGAATTTTTTCTATTCCTCCAAAACGCAACACATCTACATCGTTGTTATGCGTTTCGTGTAAATGTTTCGCTAAACGTGGGGGACCTGTTCCTCTGGAGAGCGTGTATTTATGTTCACGGAACCTAGCACAGAGTTGTCTCTTGGTTTTGCCTATATAATATCTATGGCAGGGGCAGACTATGTAATAGACGACAAAAGTGGTTTTACATGTAATTAGTTGTTTGACGGTGATAGAATAACCTCCAAGGGTGAGATGTTTAGCTCCTGTGTTAAATCTGCAAAATTTGCAGGACCCGCAGCGATGATTGCCCCCTGGGGAAAGATTCTGTAGCCAAGTTTCGTTAGGGGATGAAGTATGTTGCTTAAGTTTGTCTCCAATGGTATGGTTCTTCCGGTAAGTAATTAGAGGGCATAGAGCTGTAACTTGTCTTAGATCCTCATCTGTAGATAGTATATGCCAATGGCGTCTGATGGTGGAGTTTATGATATTGTTCATTTGAGTGTTCTTAAATGAAAATGTAAACCTTCGTTCTGTATCCTGGTTATTGTTTTTTCTGGTTCTATTATATTGTATTAAATCGTTTCTGTTCATTTGTTCAACTTTATTGAACGCTGTCTGGATGATATTGATGGGGTATCCGCGAGCCAGCAAACGCTTTTGTAATTCTTCTGCTTGCGCTAAATAGGAAACATGTTCACTGTTTAGTCTTTTTAGACGCATGAATTGACTCAGGGGAATGGCACGCTTGGTGTGTGCAGGGTGCGAACTCTTAAAATGAAGTAGGCTATTGCGGGCTATTTCTTTCCTATAGCCCTCCGTGTGTAGACCTTGAGGTGTTTTGATTATCCTAATGTCAAGGAAATCTAAATGACTTTCACAGAAGACGGATGTGAACCGCATGTTCATAGTGTTAGTATTCAGATAGCTGACAAAATCATTAAAATGCTCTTCAGACCCTTCCCATAGGAGTAACACGTCGTCTATGTAACGCTTGTATCCTTTGATGTTACTGACATAGATGTTATTAGTCGAAAATATATAATTGTATTCAAATACTGCAAGAAAAATATTTGCAAAGGTACAGGAGACCGATGTGCCCATTGCAGTTCCTGTCCTTTGTCGGAACCACTGGTTCTCGTACTGAAAGTAATTATTCTCTAGAATAATGGTTATTGCTTCAGATATGAAGTTAATGAAGGTTAAGGATTTTTCTGCTTACTTGAGGAAGAACCTGACAGCCTGTACACCCGCACCAATAGGGATGCGAGTGTACAGGCTCTCAACGTCTATGCTCGTGAGGTAGTAATGATTAGTCCAGGTAACATTCTGTAAATATTGAAGGACGTCGCCGGAACCTTTTAAATATGAAGGAATGGAGGGTAGAAGGGACCGTAATAACCACTCTATATACTTTGACAGATACTCCGTCGCGGAACCGATCCCCGCGATGATAGGTCGCCCGGGGGGATCGGTCCGCGACCTTCGGCAAAATATACCATTTAGGTTTCTTAGGTGCGACGGGTATCAACCGTTCTGCAGTGGAGTGATTTAAGACCCCCATTTCAACGGCTCGACGAAGAAAAGATCGGAGCGTATCCATGACCCTTATTGTGGGATCAGATGACACTTTTTCAGAAAGTGCAGAACGGTTGATACCCGTCGCACCTAAGAAACCTAAATGGTATATTTTGCCGAAGGTCCACAAGTCGCGGACCGATCCCCCCCGGGCGACCTATCGTCGCGGGGATCGGTTCCGCGACGGAGTATCTGTCAAAGTATAAAGAGTGGTTATTACGGCCCCTTCTACCCTCCATTCCTTCATATTTAAAAGATTCTGGCGATGTCCTTCAATATTTACAGAATGTTACCTGGACTAATCATTACTACCTCACCAGCATAGACGTTGAGAGCCTGTACACTCGCATCCCTATTAGTGCGGGTGTACAGGCTGTCAGGTTCTTCCTCAAGCAAGCAGGAAAATCCTTAACCTTCATTAACTTCATATCTGAAGCAATAACCATTATTCTAGAGAATAATTACTTTCAGTACGAGAACCAGTGGTTCCGACAAAGAACAGGAACTGCAATGGGCACATCGGTCTCCTGTACCTTTGCAAATATTTTTCTTGCAGTATTTGAATACAATTATATATTTTCGACTAATAACATCTATGTCAGTAACATCAAAGGATACAAGCGTTACATAGACGACGTGTTACTCCTATGGGAAGGGTCTGAAGAGCATTTTAATGATTTTGTCAGCTATCTGAATACTAACACTATGAACATGCGGTTCACATCCGTCTTCTGTCAGAGTCATTTAGATTTCCACGACATTAGGATAATCAAAACACCTCAAGGTCTACACACGGAAGGCTATAGGAAAGAAAAGCCCGCAATAGCCTACTTCATTTTAAGAGTTCGCACCCTGCACACACCAAGCGTGCCATTCCCCTGAGTCAATTCATGCGTCTAAAAAGACTAAACAGTGAACATGTTTCCTATTTAGCGCAAGCAGAAGAATTACAAAAGTGTTTGCTGGCTCGCGGATACCCCATCAATATCATCCAGACAGCGTTCAATAAAGTTGAACAAATGAACAGAAACGATTTAATACAATATAATAGAACAAAAAAAAAAAATAACCAGGATACAGAACGAAGGTTTACATTTTCATTTAAGAACACTCAAATGAACAATATCATAAACTCCACCATCAGACGCCATTGGCATATACTATCTACAGATGAGGATCTAAGACAAGTTACAGCTCTATGCCCTCTAATTACTTACCGGAAGAACCACACCATTGGAGACAAACTTAAGCAACATACTTCATCCCCTAACGAAACTTGGCTACAGAATCTTTCCCCAGTGGGCACTCATCGCTGCGGGTCCTGCAAATTTTGCAGATTTAACACAGAAGCTAAACATCTCACCCTTGGAGGTTATTCTATCACCGTCAAACAACTAATTACATGTAAAACCACTTTTGTCGCCTATTACATAGTCTGCCCCTGCCATAGATATTATATACGCAAAACCAAGAGACAACTCTGTGCTAGGTTCCGTGAACATAAATACACGCTCTCCAGAGGAACAGGTCCCCCACGTTCAGCGAAACATCTACACGAAACGCATAACAATGATGTAGATGTGTTGCGTTTTGCGAATAGAAAAAATTCCAGTCCTTAATTAAGGAGGAGATAGGGAGAATGTCCTTCTTCAATGTGAAGCACGTTACATTCTCAGATGTAGAGCTCAGGACCCGGCTGGGCTGAATGAGCGGCTTGACATGTCCCCCTTCTTAAGTTAGATGTACTAGTCTCTTTTCGCACTTTCTAGTATTAATATATTCAATTATAAATAATACTATTTTTTCTATTTTTTCTATTATTTTTTCTTAACACTATTTATTTATTATTTGGTTCACTTTTCAGGTCTAATTTCCCTTTGTTATTACGATCTATACTTTTATTATAGTCATCACTATTAAGGTATAGTTCCCATCAATAGCTCTATTCTTTATTATTTGGTAATAGAGTTCACTTCCTCTATTTCTGACTCACCTTTGCCTTTTGGACCATCTTTTTGATCCATACACCGACCCATAGTTTATACGTTACTATGGTTACTCACGTTATCCACGGTTTTCCATAAAAGGGCAACGCTATGACGTGAACGTTGAGGCCGGAAGAAGGACGTTCCTACGTCCGAAACAGCTGGCGTAGCCTCTGAGCGCCCCTTACCGTCTATGTCGTGGTGATCCCGGACCTCGGGCCTGCAGCTGTTTACCCGCGGTGAGTGCACGCTACCTCTTTACATTGTATTGTTTGATGCTTTATCTAGTGTGTGCACCCCGCAGGTGCTGCGTTGTTACTTATCAGGTCCGGAGGTTGCCAGTGTAAACCAGCGGTATCGAATATCTGCATGTTTAGCTGCACGGTGTGCTCTCTCCCTTTCTAGTGGCTTAATTTACAAATCTGTTTAACTTTCTGGAGCCAGTTGATATATATATATAAAAAAGTTTTTTCCTGGAATACCCCTTTAATTATTGCTGACACTAGAGACACACGATGACTAGAGGATTGGTAACATCTAGTTATGATTTAGACCCCTGCATAAATTCATACCCCAGAACCCTAAACACTTATCCTAGACCCCCAGATAAATATATACCCCTAACTATTGGCCTATTGCATAAATTCATACCTTTAAACCTTAATAACTTTAAACCTGGAACCCCTGCATAAATTAACCCCTTAAGGACCGGGGTTTTTTCCGTTTTTGCATTTTAGTTTTTTACTCCTTGCCTTTAAAAAATCCTAACTCTTTCAATTTTGCACCTAAAAATCCATATGATGGCTTATTTTTTGCGCCACCAATTCTAATTTGTAATGACATCAGTCATTTTGCCCAAAAATCTACGGTGAAACAGAAAAAAAAATCATTGTGCGACAAAATTGAAAAAAAAAAACGCCGTTTTGTAACTTTTGGGGGCTTCCGTTTCTACGTAGTACATTTTTCGGTACAAATGACACCTTATCTTTATTCTGTAGGTCCATACAATTAAAATGATACCCTACTTATATAGGTTTGATTTTGTCGGACTTCTGGAAAAAATCATAACTACATGCAGGAAAATTAATACTTTTAAAATTGTCATCTTCTGACTCCTATAACTTTTTTATTTTTCCGTGTATGGGGCGGTATGAGGGCTCAGTTTTTGCGTCGTGATCTGAAGTTTTTAATGGTACCATTTTTGCATTGATAGGACTTATTGATCGCTTTTTATTCATTTTTAAATGATATAAAAAGTGACCAAAAATGCACTATTTTGGACTTTGGAATTTTTTTGAGCGCACGCCATTGACCGAGCGGTTTAATTAATGATATATTTTTATAACTCGGACATTTCCGCATGCGGTGATACCATATATGTTTATTTTTATTTTTATTTACACTGTGTTTTTTTTTTTATTGTAAAAGGGGGGTGATTCAAACTTTTAATAGGGGAGGAGTTAAATGATCTTTATTCACTTTTTTTTTTCACTTTTTTTTTGCAGTGTTATAGGTCCCATAGGGACCTATAACACTGCACACACTGATCTTCATCATTGATCACTGGTTTCTCATAAGAAACCAGTGATCAACGATTCTGCCGCATGACTGCTCATGCCTGGATCTCAGGCACTGAGCAGTCATTCGGCGATCGGACAGCGAGAAGGCAGGTAGGGGCCCTCCCGCTGTCCTGTCAGCTGTTCGGGATGCCGCGATTAGCCGCGGCTATCCCGAACAGCCCGACTGAGCTAGCCGGCAACTTTCACTTTCACTTTTAGCGATCGGCGCTGCACGCTATTAGATTCGGGTCCCGGCTTCACTATGACGCCGGGCCCGCCGTGATATGATGCGGGGTTACTGTGTAACCCCGCGTTATATCAGGAGAGCAGGACCAAGGGCGTACCTGTACACCCTTGATCCTTAAGGGGTTAATATTTCATAACCCTAAATCAAGTCGAACCCTGAACCCTTTCATACCCCAGAACATTAAATAAATCCAAACCTCAGAACTTCAAATAAATGTATACACCAGACCCCTAAATTCAGATCCCAGATCCTAAATAAATTAAGACACCAGACCCCCCCCCACATACACACACACACACACACACACACACACATAAATGTATTCCCCCAGAGCCCTAAATACATTTTTACACAGACCCTAAATTAATTGCAAGCAGGAGTCACAGAAGGTCTCCGCTGATCCCCCTTCCCAATCCAAAGTCACTGCAGGCTTTCTTTTATCCCCCTGCCCTGAGATGGTAGTAACAAAATCAATAGTGCACAGGTATATAATAAGACATTGGGAGGGGCTGTACAGTGGTCCCTCAACATAAAATATCAAGTGGTTGGACCATTGTATGGATGATTATTGTATGTTCAAACCATTGTATGTTGAGACCATACTGGTAATTGGTTCTGGGGCCCCATAAATGTAAACCCAAAATAGATAGAGCTATGTGATAGATGGCTAGATAGCTACATTTTTACCAGGAATCACATAATCCACATAGCAAAATAGCCTATAATCAATTAAATATGTGTGGGCCTCAGAAATGATCCATGGCATCTTGCTGACAACAATGACACCACCTGGAATCTAAGGGTGCGTTCACACGGCCGTCTGTCCCCCGTTTAGGTTCCATTGTTGCTGCTTGTAAATGGATTACAAACGGTTGTAAAATAATCTCATTGATGTCCTTCATTTCCGTTTTTTTTTTTTTATGGGAGAAAAGATGGTATATGCAGTATTTTCTCCCGTCAAAAAAAATGGAAGAAAAAACAGATACAGTAAATTTAACATTGAAGTCTATGGAAAACGGATGAGCCTTTAATGTCATCCATTTTTCCAATTAGTTTTTTGATCCGTTTTTACTTCTGAGCATGCTCCAAACAAAAAAGAAAAATTTCGATTTATTAACTGAACAATAACGGATACAAACGGCTACAAATGGATAACATCCGGTTGCATCTGTTAATGTTGTTTTTTTTTATTTTTTAAGTCCGTTTTTATTTTTACGGGAGAAGAACGGGACTGGTCTAGATGGCCTTGTGAATGCAGCCTAACTTGGCACACAATGTCAACCCTTCTTTTTTTGTGAATCAAAGAGTCCCATAGTTTCTATCTGACAATACCAGCAATGCATGGGATCTAAACCGGCAAAGGCTGTTTCGCCTTTGTTTTACTACTGGCAACAGGCATGCAGGGTCCCCCAGTGTAGAACAGCCCATTTGACAGCTTCCATAAGGAGTGCTGTTTTAGAGATAAATGTGAGTGGAACCAGGCAGCAGACAAATATGAAATCTCCAAAATAAAACAAAAATATCTGTCAGGATCCAGACTGGTATGCAGAGAGGACACTGGAGGTTGATCCTCTGTGTCAGTGAGGTGATGGTGTGGGCCGTACCAGGGGTACGGAATCTAAGTGGTTACTGGTCTTCACCAGAGCCCGCCGCAAAGCGGGATGGACTTGCAGCGGCAAGTAACCCCCAGGTCGTTCCACCCAATAGCGATTCAACCCCACTGACAGCTGAGACAGGCGCGGTACACAGGGACAAGGCAAGAGCAAGGTCGGACGTAGCAGAAGGTCTGGGCAGGCAGCAATGGTTCGTAGTCAGGGGCAACGGCAAGGGTCTGGATACACAGGCTTGGGATACACAAAATGCTTTCTCAGGGCACTAGGGCAACAAGATCCGGCAAGGACAGGAAGGGGAAGTGGGTTTTATATGTTTTGCAGGTGTAGGTACTGATTGGGCCAGGCACCAATTAATGGTGCACTGGCACTTTATATTTCAGAGAGCCGGCGTGCGCGGCCTAGAGAGCGGGGCCGCACGCCCCGGGTCAGAACAGCAGGCGGACGAGGCAGGTGATTTGATTGGGATGCGGGGAGGAGCAGGGACCCGGAGCGCTCGGCATAACAGTACCCCCCCCCCTGGGTCTCCCCCACTTTTTGGAGCCCAGGAATCTGCGGACAAACTTCTTGTCAAAAATATTGACCTCAGGTTCCCAGGACCTCTCTTCAGGGCCACAATTCTCCCAATCAATAAAAAAAAATCTTTTACCTCGGACGATCTTGGAGGCAAGAATCTCTTTGACAGTGAAGACATCGCTTGTGGCAAGAAGATCTTCAGCTCTTAATGTCCCCGGTGACCCAGTCGAGGCTAGGCGAATGACTTTGGAGCCAGGGCAAGCCCAGAAGAATTTCAGAAGTGCAGTTGGGTTGCACGAAAAATTTAATTTGTTCAAGATGGTGAACTCCAACAGTCATGAGTAGCGGTTGAGTGCAGTAACGCACGGTGCAGACCAGTCTCTCTCCATTGATGGATGATATGAAGAGAGGCTTGACGAGACGGGTAACTGGAATGTTGAATCTGTTTACTAGGGAGGCTTCAATGAAACTTCCTGCTGAACCCGAGTCCAAGAAGGCCACAGCGGAGAAGGAAGTAGCATTAGAGAGTATAGCAATCCGCACAGGTAAAGTCAAACATGGAGAGGTAGAATTCACTCCTAGCAAAGACTCTCCTACGTTGACTAGATGAGTAGGTGCGTTTCTCAGACACGGAGGACGAATAGGACAGTCTTTTAGGAAATGTTCGGTGCTAGCACAGTATAGACACAGGTTTTCATTCCTACGGCTAGTCCTCTCTTGTTGGGTCAGGCGAGACCAATCCACTTGCATAGCCTCCTCGGCATGACACACAGGAACAGATTGCAAAGGACGTTGGAGGAGTGGAGCCTGGGAAGAAAACCGCCTGGTGTGAACTAGTTCCTTTTCCTGACGAAGCTCCTGGCGTCTTTACGAGAAACGCATGTCGATGTGGGTGGCCAAATGGATGAGCTCAGACAGGTTAGCAGGAATTTCTCGTGCGGCCAGGACAACTTTGAAGTGACTGGTAAAGCCTTTCTTGAAGGTCGCGCAGAGGGCCTCATTATTCCAGGAAAGCTCTGAGGCGAGGGTGCGGAACAGGATGGCGTATTCGTTCACAGAAGAACTCCCTTGGACAAGATTCAGCAAAGCAGTCTCGGCTGAGGAAGCCCGGGCTGGCTCCTCAAAAACACTACGTACTTCAGAGAAGAAGGACTGGATTGTAGCAGTGGCGGGATCGTTGCGGTCCCAAAGCAGTGTGGCCCATGACAAGGCCTTTCCAGACAGTAGACTGACCATGAATGCCACCTTAGACCGTTCCGTAGGGAATTGGTCCGACATCATCTCCAGGTGTAGGGAACACTGGGACAAGAATCCACGGCACAGTTTAGAGTCCCCATCAAACTTGTCTGGAAGGGACAGGCGGAAACTGGGAGCAGCCACTCGCTGCAGAGGAGATGCAGGAGCTGGAGGAGGAGATGGTTGCTGTTGTTGCGGCAGAAGCTGTTGCAGCATAACGGTCAGCTGAGTCAGCTGCTGTCCTTGTTGCGCGATCTACTGTGATTGCTGGGCGAAGAAGGTGGTTAGGTCAGCGACACTAGGCAGCGGCACCTCAGCGGGATCCATGGCCGGATCTACTGTCAGGATCTGGACTGCTATGCAGAGAGGACACTGGAGGTGGATCCTCTGTGTCAGTGGGGTGATGGCGTGGGCCGTACCAGGGGAACGGAATCAAAGGGGTTACTGGTTTTCACCAGAGCCCGCCGCAAAGTGGGATGGACTTGCAGCGGCAAGTTACCCCCAGGTCGTTCCACCCGATAGCGACTCAACCCCACTGACAGCTGAGACAGGCGTGGTTCACAGGGACAAGGCAGGAGCAAGGTCGGACGTAGCAGAAGGTCTGGGCAGGCAGCAATGGTTCGTAGTCAGGGGCAACAGGCTTGGGATACACAAAACGCTTTCTCAGGGCACTAGGGCAACAAGATCCAGTAAGGACAGGAAGGGGAAGTGGGTTTTTATATGTTTTGCAGGTGTAGGTACTGATTGGGCCAGGCACCAATTAATGGTGCACTGGCCCTTTAAATTTCAGAGAGCCTCTGCGCCCGTGCCCTAGAGAGCGGGGCCACGCGCGCCGGGACAGAACAGCAGGAGGTGAGGCGATTGGAATGCGACCCGCGGGCGGGTGCGTCCCGCTACGTGGATCTCATCCTGGCCGGTGATAACAGTGCAGCGCTCCCGGTCAGACCAGGGCGGATCTGACCAGGGCACTGCACGCAGAAGAATGCCGCGAGCGCTCTGGGGAGGAGCAGGGACCCGGAGCGCTTGGCGTAACAATATCCTTCCTGTAAAATGTTCTATGTGTGGGCATAACAACGTCTAGTAGTTCCCATCCCTCACACACTTACAGTGCCGAGGCCAGAGGCAGATGTTTGCTGTTTTCACACGGCCCCTTCTTTGTGGTGATGGTCTGTTACCTGCCTGATGCAAGAAAATGGCTGTAGGAGAACTGGCCTCTAGAAATCGCTCATCATAGGTAAACAAACAGTTAATGTTAAGGAGTAAAAGGACGCTGGAAGTGAGTTCTACTCAGCCAGCCTAATCTGCTCACCCTGGCAGCACAGAGAAGCAAACTGGTGTGTTTATGGGGGGCAGACATTGCCGATGCCTGAAAGCATCATAAGTTGATGATCAGCAGTGCAGCCACAGTGACACACATGACCTTCATGTGTGTTACTGGGTGCAATGTGCTGCAGTGCTGGCTCACACTCCATAGTCCACATTTGCTGTGCCGTGCTGCAACTGCCGTGCCTTGTGTGCAAGTGCTAGACCTTCTGCTGCCCACACAAGTTATTACTACAGTATTACGGTGTGTGCAGAATATGCTTTGTGTGCGGCCCTGCGGCAGATGCCTGTACTTATTTGACAGTGTCAGGAAGACAAGCCAGTACCAGCAGAGGGTCTTTCCTGTTAAGCACCATTTATAAGTTACTAGCTGAGTACCCGGCGTTGCCCGGTTTTTCCTTCCTAATCCTTGTTGGGGAGGAAAATCAACAAAGGAGGAAGCTTTTGACTTCATATCCCATCCTCATATATGGTTGTCATATCCCAACCCCATATCCCGACCTCCTATCCTGACCTCCTATTCCGACCTCCTATACCGTCCTCCTATCCCATCCTCCTTTCCTGTCCTCCTATCCCGCCCTTCTATACCGTCCTCCCATCCCGACCTCCTATCCCAACCTCCCATCCCGACCTCCTATCCCGTCCTCCTAGCCTGTCCTCCTATCCCGTCCTCCTATCCTGTCCTCTTACCCCATCCTCCTATCTCGACTTCCTATCCCGTCCGCCTATCCCGACCTCCTATCCCATCCTCCTTTCCCGTTCTATCCCGTTCTCCTATCCCGTCCTCCTATCCCGTCCTCCTTTCCCGACCTCCTATCCCTTCCTCCTATCCCGTCCTCCTATCCCATCCCCCTATCTCGACCTCCTATCCCTTCCTCCTATCTTGACCTCCTATCCCGACCTTCTATCCCGTTCTCCTATTTCCACCTCCTATCTCGACCTCCTATCTCAACCTCCTATCCTGACCACCCATCCTGACCTCCTATCCTGTCCTGATATCCGGTCCTCCTATGCCGTTCTCCTATCCCGTCCTTCTATCTCAGCCTCCTATCTCGACCACCTATCCCGACCTCCTATCTTGACCTCCTATCCTGACCCGTAATATGTGTACCAGGTATTGAAATATCTCCAGCCGTACTGAAGTTATGTGGAAAGATACATTTCCCATTGATTTGCATGGGACTTTAAACAAAAACCTCGACCTTGGCAAATAGGGGAGAGTAAGGGTTAAATCACCTATCCTATGTTTGTTGTTAACATGTGTGCCAAGTTTCATGTTAATATCTTTAGCCATTTGGACGTGATGCTGGAACATACACACATACAGCTTCTAGCTTCAAAAATGATGGACTTCCATATAAACTTTCAACCTCTTTTTCACCCCTTAAGGGTTGAATTTCGAAAAATCCTTTCTTATTCCTCGTCTTAAAAACAACACCTGTGAAAAAAATTCAGCTTTCTAGGTCCAAGGGTTAAGGCTGGGTGTTGATGAGTCAGTGAGTCAGGCCTTCTCTAAAAAAAAAAAAAAAAAAAAAAAAAAAAAAAAAATATATATATATAAATAACTAGCTGAGTACCTGGCGTTGCCCAGTTTTTCCTTCCTTTTGACTTCATATCCCGTCCTCATATATTGTTGTCATATCCCAACCCCATATCCTGTCCTCATATCCTGACCTCCTATCCCGTTATCATATCTCGACCTCATATCCCATCCTCACATCCCGTCCTCATATCCCGTCCTCCTATATCGACATCCTATCCCGAACTCCTATCCCGACCTCCTATCCCATCCTCATATCTCGTCCTCCTATCTCGACCTCCTATCTCGAAAAAAACTGGATTGACTAGAAGGGAACCTCTAAAACATAGCTTTTAATGTGCACATCTAAAAATGTACAAAAGTAGTATCAAAAAGTAGAAAAATAGACAATAGAAAAATAGTAATATATATTATAAGGCCGCCATCAGTGTCCTGCCATATAGGTGTATCTAAGCAGAGCGCATCATCTCTCCAGTAGTAAGGCTAAGTTATACTTACGTAACCACTAACACCTCACATAATCACAGGAGAGACAGCCCGCTATGCAGATAACACACACAAAACATAATTCGCAAAACAATAACCAATCCTGAACAATACTATTACATAATATATTGCATAATAGGCCGCTTGAAGTGCTAATATCTAGCTACTGAGGATAATATCCTAAATAGGATTCCAGTACTCTGTTCCAAAGGATAAGTGAACCAAGATGTCTAGTCCACCAATGTATGTGAACTATAGATAACACGTCCGCTGTTCACACTTAGCGCAACCGCACTTCCAATCAGGTAACTATCTTTCGACTAGAATACACAGCAGTACTGCTGAGATAAATTCAAAGTGATGGCAGTCCACTAAATCATGCACTCAAAGATATCCGGTTCAGTGCGATATTAAATTGTCCTCGCAGGGAAAATAGTTATTGTCACGGACGTTTGACCAGCATAAAGTTATTGATGTATATTATCACAGCATAAAAATAGTGTATATGCACAGTATTGTAATATGGAAATTCTTAGGTGTCCCCGTCAGATGAATTAAGTAGCCAGTTCACACTATGCAATTTAAACTTATATTCAGCGTGTCTGCAGATTACTCCAAATAGGACTATTGTTGTCCACATAGGCATAGGCAATTTATAGCACAAAAGCCTGATCTTCTAATAAGCCAGTATTCAGTCCATAGATATCTTAGATGTAAGTTCACACTATGCGGCATATTCATTCACAGACTGCACACTTGGGCATATTTTGCCGTCCATCAGTAGCTCCAAAGATATTGCTGTGAGTATATTTGAGTGTGATAATTTACTAAGTATGAATACAGGTTGCAATTTGATATATGGCTTAATCTCCAGATGGATTCTCAGGAGTGCATTTAAACAGTTCCCACACTGAGTGGTTTCCAATGTCCCCAATTTGTTATGCAGACATACTGATAAAAATATGCTTGCAAATACACTTAGCTGTGTCCATAGATGCTTGGTTCACGTCCGGACATCTGTATGCTGGTACATGACGACTGACGGCTCCTTCATATCATATCGTATCCATAAGGGGTCCAACGTGTTTCAATCGCTCAATATCCTCAGGGACCTTTCATAAGCTTGGTCTCCTTACTGTCTTACAGTACACTTTCTGCACCTCGCATGCGGCTCTGATGGCGGCTCCTATCTCGACCCCCTATCTCGATCTCCTATCAGGACCTCCTATCACAACCTCCTATCACGACCTCCTATCCTGACCTCCTATCCCGTCCTCCTATCTCGACCTCCTATCCCGTCCTCCTATCCCATCCTCCTATCTCGACCTCCTATCTCGACCTCCTATCTCGACCTCCTATCCCGACCTCCTATCCCGACCTCCTATCCAGTCCATCTATCCCAACCTCCTATCTCGACCTCCTATCTTGACCTCCTATCCCGACCTCCTATCCCGTCCTCCTATCCCGTCCTCCTATCCCATCCTCCTATCCCGGTCCTCCTATCCCGATCCTCCTATGCCGTCCTCCTATCCCGACGTCCTATCCCGTCCTCATATCCTGACCTCCTATCCCGACCCGTAATATTTGTACCAGGTATTGAAATATCTCCAGCCGTACGGAAGTTATGTGGGAACATACATTTCCCATTGATTTGCATGGGACTTTAAACAAAAACCCCGACCCTCACAAATGGGGGTAGTTAAGGGTTAAATTAACTATCCTATATTTTAAGTGGACATATAAGTAACATGTGACCAAGTATTATGAAAATATCTCCAGGCGTTTGGAAGTTATGCGGTAACATATATTTCCCATTAGACTTGTATGGGACTTTGAACATAAACCCCACCCCTGGCAAATGGGGGTGAGTAAGGGTTAAATCACCTATCCTATGTTTGTTGTTGACATATAAGTAACATGTGTGCCAAGTTTCATGTTAATATCTTTAGCCGTTTTGACGTGATGCTGGAACATGCACACACACATATACACATTGGGGGAGATTTATCAAAGCCCAAAGCAACCAATCAGATCTCTACTTTAATTTTTAATAAGGCCTCTGAAAAATGAAAGATGTGATCTGATTGGTTGCTATGGGCAACTCAGCAACTTTTCCTCTGGGGGGTGGGGTGGGGAGGAGAGAGAGAGAGAGAGATGGAAGCGATGATTGGTGAATAGCTATTCACCAATCAGAGCTCCCGTCTCCCAGCGGTGGGGATTATGAAATGTGACAGCTGTATACAGGAGCCAGCAGGGAGCGGCTTGTTAAGTTAATAAATACGGATCGCAGCGGGTCTCTGGAGAATGACCCGATGCGATCTGCCCCTCAGCCCCTGGACTATAACTCCCATTATGGGCAGAGTCTATCCATGATGGGAGTAGTTGTCCTAACTGTCCCAAAAGAGTCCCGCAGCTGGGGGATGTGCAAGTGCTGTCCCTCAGTGCTGAGGTACTACAACTACTCCCATCATGGAACAGACTCTGTATGTTGAGGGATCTGTGCAATGTAAAGTATAGGAAGTTATACTCACCTGTCCCCGCGGCTCCGGACCGCATCCTCACCGCTCCCGATGCTGTACCAGGGGCTCCCGATGCTGACCCGCTACTCCGGTGTCTTCCCCGGGATCCTCCGGCTTCTTCCGCATCTTCTCCAGTGTCCGGGCCTCGCTTTCTGGTGACGTTATTACATTGCTGCGCCGGCACGGCGTGCGTAGTGACGTAATAACGACGCCAGAAAGCGAGGCCCGGACCCCGGAAAAGATGCAGAAGACACCGGAGGATCGCAAAGTGGACCTGGAGCTGCGGGGATAGGTAAGCGAACCTGCCCGGGATGCTTAAACTGCTTAACGTAGCTTAAGCATTTTGCGCTGTCTGATAGCAGTTAATGCGATGGCCCCGACATATAAAAGCATCGTATGTCGATGCTGACATCGACATGCGATGGCATTTGAGAGGCCATCGTATGTCGATTTTATCATATGTTGGGGCCATCGCATGTAGGGGGGTTACTGTATACAGATTGCTATATCCACTGGGCGAAGCATTTCTGGCCCATGATGGACCCTTCCTTAAGGGGGTACTCCGCTGCCCCAGCATTCGGGACATTTTGGCAGGTGGCAGGGGTCGTGACGTCATGGCCACGCCCCTCGTGACATCACACCACACCCCACATGCAAGTCAATGGGAGGGGGTGTGGCAGCTGCCACACCCCCTCCTATATACTTGCATTGAGGCGGTGTTGTGTGATGTCATGAGAGGCGTGGCCGTGACGTTACGACCCCAGTCGCCCGCACCCAGCGTTTTAAACGAACGCCGGGTGCTGCACAGAGATCGTGGGGGTCCCTGCGGGGGTCCTTTAGCTAAAGGATAAGAGGTCTAGGAGTGGTATACCCTTTTAAGCATGTTCAAGGCTAGAAATATGTTGCCCAGTGCATAGGAAGTCTGCTTCTTTTTCTATCCTGTGACAATGGCATCTGTCAATAGGTGGGATGTATGATCTCTCTCCCACCCAGCAGTCGCTCCACCCATTGAAGCACTGCCATACTCCCTTTCAACACCTGACTAGTGATGTCAAGTTTTGGGCTGCACTCCAACCTGGGAAAAGCCAGAGACAACACTTATTTTGTATGCAGCTAAAAATGAACATTGGGGCAAAGATAACATAAGACTTGTGAGACCAGCCATCAAACACAGGTACAGACACTACATTATGAACTACACTACCTTTACAGCCCCTGTAGCACAGTCGAATAAAAATAATCCCGGAATACCCTTTTAATGGTGATATATGGAAAATGAGATAAACAGTACACAGATAGAAATACCCTTAGAATAGAAGAAATGGAGTGTGTTCTGGCATGTGTCTAGTGACAGCCTCCTTGGCTCACTAATTATGACTGTAAAATTACAGGTGAATGACAGTCGCTTAAACAGTAATTCTGTTTTTTGCAGCTGCAGCTGCTTGCGGGCTTAATGTTGTAATTGATAGATGCTGCCAGTCGCTTAGGTGGATGGAAATTAATACTTAAATTACCATTGTTTGGGGGCCCCATCACATCATCTCGTTTATATTTCTCATCTTGAAACTGGTTAGAGTATATGTTTATTCTCCAACAGAAAATTAACTAAATTCAGCCGAGGCAAAGCAATCAGGAAGGCATTTATGTGGTGAAACAAGGCTGGAGACAAATAGAGGGTAGACCATTCAAATTACATCTCATCAAAGGCTGCCGAATGTGACAAGAAGCAACTGCTAATTCTGGAATATTGATGGTTATACACTCTCTTTCTAAGGGAAACTTTCATTTTTCAGGTGAAGAGCGTAGGCTTATCTTAACTGGATGATGTCTACTTTCGGGCAGCTATACTGGATATGCATTTTAGAGTCCATATTACAAACAACAACACTTGGACTTCCAATGGCTCGACTAAAACAAAGAGTACTATAGGTTAGTGTGGTTGTTTAATAACTAAGCTTCAATGGCCATTAGCTTCAATGGACATAATGTGCCTAAAGACAGAGTTTCACTGCAGTAAATGTGGCCGTAGTTCACTCATTGCATGACAATCATGTTTTAATGAAAACCTGATTTACTTAATGCCATTTTCTGCAGATACATTTCTGTAAAATCATCATGTTCCTAATGAGAAAACAAAACATCACTATGTTGCGATAATAGCAGCCTATTATATTGCAACATGATTGATTCATGTCACAATATGCTTTACACCTATCAGCCATAACTAGAGATGAGCGAACTTACAGTGATTCGATTTGTCACAAACTTCTCGGCTCGGCGTTTGCGGACTTTAGCCTGCATAAATTAGTTGAGCTTTCAGAGAGTCTCCTAGGACTGTATCCACCTTTTCCAGCCCACCGGAGCACCTGAAAGCTGAACTAAGTTATGCAGGCTAAAGTCATCAACTGCCGAGCTGAGAAGTTCGTGACGTATCGAATTACTGGAAGTTTGCTCATCTCTAGCCATAAGATTAAAATCAAAGTGACTTACCTGTGACAAATACTGCAATAAACATAAATTGTCGGGCACAAAATAGAGAAATGGATAAGTAATGCATTTACCGAAGGATGCTGTGCACAGAGCACAATATCTATGCGTGCATATAGGTTAGCTGCCACGGATCCACCCGAACACCACACAGGGACAGTAGTTGTATAGAGATAGAAAGGTTCTTCTTGGAAAAAAAGGATACTCCTCTGGCACTTCTCCCAAAGGATATTTTATTCACATATAAAAGACACTACAGTGGACCCTCAACATACGATGGTTATTCGTTCCAAACGACCCATCGTTTGTCGAATCCATCGTATGTTGAGGGATCTGTGCAATGTAAAGTATAGGAAGTTATACTCACCTGTCCCCGCCGCTCCGGACCGCATCCTCACCGCTCCCGATGCTGTCCCAGGGGCTCCTGATGCTGACCCGCTACTCCGGTGTCTTCTTCGGGATCCTCCGGCTTCTTCCGCATCTCCTCCAGTGTCCGGGCCTCGCTTTCTGGTGACGTTATTACGTTGCTGCGCCGGCACGGCGTGCGTAGTGACGTAATAAGGACGCCAGAAAGCGAGGCCCGGACCCTGGAGAAGATGCAGAAGACACCGGAGGATCGCAAAGTGGACCTGGATAGGTAAGCGAACCTGCCCGGGATGCTTAAACTGCTTAACGTAGCTTAAGCATTTTGCGCTGTCTGATAGCAGTTAATGCGATGGCCTCGACATATAAAAGCATCGTATGTCGATGCTGACATCGACATGCGATGGCATTTGAGAGGCCATCGTATGTCGATTTTATCATATGTTGGGGCCATCGCAAGTCGGGGGGTTACTGTATACAGATTGCTATATCCACTGGGCGAAGCATTTCTGGCCCATGATGGACCCTTCCTTAAGGGGGTACTCCGCTGCCCCAGCATTCGGGACATTTTGGCAGGCGGCAGGGGTCGTGACGTCATGGCCATGCCCCTCGTGACATCACACCACACACCCCCATGCAAGTCAATGGGAGGGGGCGTGGCAGCTGCCACACCCCCTCCTATATACTTGCATTGAGGCGGTGTTGTGTGATATCATGCGAGGCGTGGCCGTGACGTTACGACCCCAGTCGCCCGCACCCAGCGTTTTAAACGAACGCCGGGTGCTGCACAGAGATCGTGGGGGTCCCTGCGGGGGTCCTTTAGATAAAGGATAAGAGGTCTAGGAGTGGTATACCCTTTTAAGCATGTTCAAGGCTAGAAATATGTTGCCCAGTGCATAGAAAGTCTGCTTCTTTTTCTATCCTGTGACAATGGCATCTGTCAATAGGTGGGAATGATTAGGTAGCAGTTGAACAGATATTTCTTGACTATTACCCTTTTCATTTGCCACCAGGTTTTGCCAGGTTTGCACTAAATTTTAAAAGTTTTTACTTGCCATGTGTTTACCTGAATGTGTATACTATGCCAGTCCAAAGCACCTACATAATGGGTTATAGCACAATTTCTTCATGCTAAAATTTATGTTGCATAAATAACTGCTGTGTTTTTTTTTTTGCAAGATCTACACCCTGCAGTTGGGAATTGCAGTACTAAAGTTGTGCACCCAATAGATTAGACTTTCACTAAATAAATCTGACTGAAGAGGAATTGACACCTATGCATTTGTCTGCCTTTATCTTGTAACCTGCCTAGTAAAGATTAATGGAGGTACAGGAAAATTAGGAATCCTACTCCATCTCAGCAAATGTTATTGGAATTGTTTTGTTAAAGACTGCATGTTAAATTGAAAGTGTTTATATACCTTTTCTGACAATGGTTATTTGAATGGTTAATGAGTTATTTGTTCCCAGTTACCCAAATCTCCTGCCTATTACCAGTAATGGACTCCATGTTACACCAGCCTGGGAACACTACACTGGGAGATCTAATGACTACTTCTACCATCATCCTTAAATAGCTACTGTCATTTGTAGCTGTTTTTAATAGCGATTCGCCGAGAATAAATTTGGATCAAACCACATTTTTTCGTAAAATTTGGCGAATCGGCCAAATCAAAATTTTCAAAAGTTCGCTCATCTTTATTTGGGTCCTGGCAATTATGTGGATGTTACACTTAAACGTACAATACAACCTACCTAAACACACAGTCTAAGTACATCTCTTGTTCTTTATGACAGTGGTATTCCCTAAATTCCAGTAGCCTCTTTCAGCAGTATAATGCATCCTGCCACACTGCAACATTTTTTTCAGGAATGCTTTTAGGGACATGGCTGAGAATTTAGTGTTGACTTGACCTTCAAATGTCCCAAAACAATCCTGATCCATGGCTGCCTCACCTTGTAATGTGCTGGACCAAAAGGATTTGCTGCTAACATATTGGCACCAGATACCATAGGAAACCTTCAGAGTTCTTGTGGAGTCCGTTCCTCAATGCATCAGAGCTATGGTAGTATCATGGGTGGTGGTCTACAATATTAGGCAGTTGGTTTTAATATTTTGGCTAGTTGTTTTGTTTGGCACTTAATACTGATAAACATTTCTACATCTTTTTTTTGTCTTTCTTAAGTTTCTTTTTCACCTTATTTTATGGCACTGGCAATGTCAAACTCAGCTCTGCATCATATGTTATACAAAGGGGTTATCCACGATAAGGTGATTTTAGTATGTACCTGCCAGACAGTAATGGACATGCTTAGGAAGGATCTGCGCTTGTCTTGGGGCTAAATGGCTATGTTGTGAGATTACCATAACACTGTGGCTAGCTTTTTGTGAACTTGTATTTCATGTTTGACTTTTCTTTTTTTGACTACAAATCCCACAATTCCATTTTCCTCCCTCCCACACATCAGCCACCTCACACATTGAAACAAAAGACCAGTGGTTTTCAATCAAGGTGCCTACAGCTGTTGCATTAATTGCAGTTGATCTCTCTCCCACCAAGCGATCGCTCCACCTATTGAAGCAGACAGGCTCCCTGTCATCAGCTGACTAGTGAGTCAGCTCTCGGCCGCATTGCAAGCTGGGAAAAATCCGAGACAACAGTCATTTTGTATGCTGGTAAAAATAAATAGTGGGGTGAAAATCACAGAAGAATTGTGAGAAAACCGTCACACACAGGTACAGACACTATATAATGAACTACACTAACTTTACAGCCCCTGTAGCATAGTCAAATAAAAAAATTCCTGGAATACCCCTTTAATAAACACAACCACGCTACCTTTTCATGTCCTCTGTATGAAATATATAGATGTTTTACAAGCGAACAATTATGATATAAGCATTAGAATGAAGTAAATATTATATTTTCACCATTACTTTATAACAGAGCTGACAGATCATAGGCAGTTGATACTAAGAGAAGAATATCTCTCTAAAACATGCAATTCTACAAATGATCATTTTAGAACCTTTAGTACTTTTCATCAATCAGTTAAGCCTCATTTCTACATTCACTTATCATTAAAGAGACATTAGGAATGGTTATAATTTATTTGTCATTGGCATGCACTTGAATGTTTTAATACATATTTAGATATTTTATTTGCACGATACTCACTTTTTATATGAGGTGTGACTGTGTAAGATATACAATTTTAATGTGAAATGAGGTGTTCATTTTTAGTCATAAAGGTTATCTTATTACCCTTATATAAATGTAAAATCTGTGTATGATTATATGTACATTGCATCACATCATTTCTTCTGCAAAACTGCATTATGCATAGATCAATAAATGAACTATGTGTCCAGATGAACAGAACACATCTCATTGTATTTTCATAGAACACCCCGGGCTCAGGAAGACTATCAAAGGCTAATATATGTGCATGGCAAGTTTATAAAAATGGAAATCAGAGAAAAAAGAAACGTAGCTTTAGAAATAAAGAGGGACATTAAGATGAATGATCTGTTCATGTGTTTTTACATGCAGTTTTTATGGAGGTTTTTTTTTCTTCAAAAGAATGTGCTTTAGTACACCTGTCATTTGTTTTTTCTTATTTTTTATATTTTTTATTGCTGCTTAGCTAGTCACTGACCTAGGTGGGACATTGCTGCAGCCAGTGATTGGCTGATGATACTCTGGGCCCCACTCTGGGCAATATGACTAGTGATGAGCTGCATAGGCCATATTCGAATTCGCTATATTTTTATATGGACGAATATTAGTCATATATTCGCAAAATTTGCATATTCGTTATTTTCGTTTTTTCGCATATGTGAAAATATGTGCGCATATTCGCGAATAGTGATCCCGCCCTTCTTTAACCCCTTAACGACGCAGGACGTATATTTACGTCCTGCGCCGGCTCCCGCCATATGAAGCGGGATTGCGCCGCGATCCTGCATCATATCGCGTCGGTCCCGGCGCTCATCAACGGCCGGGACCCGCGGCTAATACCACACATCGCCGATCGCGGCGATGTGCGGTATTAACCCTTTAGAAGCGGCGGTCAAAGCTGACCGCCGCTTCTAAAGTGAAACTGAAAGTGACCCGGCTGCTCAGTCGGTGAAATCGCGGCATCCCGAACAGCTGATTGGACACCGGGAGGGCCCTTACCTGCCTCCTCGGTGTCCGATCGACGAATGACTGCTCCGTGCCTGAGATCCAGGCAGGAGCATTCAAGCGCCGATGTCACGATGCCGGCTGGCAGGAGGTGGATCCTCTGTGCCAGAGAGGGATTGGCGTGGACCGTGCTAGTGGACCGGTTCTAAGTTACTACTGGTGTTCACCAGAGCCCGCCGCAAAGCGGGATGGTCTTGCTGCGGCGGTAGTAACCAGGTCGTATCCACTAGCAACGGCTCAACCTCTCTGACTGCTGAAGATAGGCGCGGTACAAGGGAGTAGACAAGAGCAAGGTCGGACGTAGCAGAAGGTCGGGGCAGGCAGCAAGGATCGTAGTCAGGGGCAACGGCAGGAGGTCTGGAACACAGGCTAGGAACACACTGGGAAACGCTTTCACTGGCACGATGGCAACAAGATCCGGCAATCAAGGGAAGGGGAAGTGAGGTTAAATAGGGAAGTGCACAGGTGAATGAACTAATTAAGCCAACTGCGCCAATCAGCGGTGCAGTGGCCCTTTAAATCGTAGAGACCCGGCGCGCGTGCGCCCTAAGGAGCGGGGCCGCGCGCGCCGGGACAGGACCGAGGGAGAGCGAGTCAGGTACGGGAGCCGGGGTGCGCATCTCGAGCGGGCGCCACCCGCATCGCGAATCGCATCCCGGCTGGGAGAGGTATCGCAGCGCACCCGGTCAGCAGGTCTGACCGGGGCGCTGCGATTGCGAGGATGTTGCGAGCGCTCCGGGGAGGAGCGGGGACCCGGAGCGCTCAGCGTAACAGTACCCCCCCCCTTGGGTCTCCCCCTCTTCTTGGAGCCTGAGAACCTGAGGACCAGACTTTTGTCTAGGATGTTGTCCTCAGGTTCCCAGGATCTCTCTTCAGGACCACAGCCCTCCCAATCTACCAAAAAAAATTTTTTTCCTCTGACCGTCTTGGAGGCCAGTATCTCCTTTACGGAGAAGATGTCAGAGGAACCGGAAACAGGAGTGGGAGAAACAAGTTTGGGAGAGAAACGGTTGATGATGAGTGGTTTAAGGAGAGAGACATGGAAGGCATTGGGAATACGAAGAGAAGGAGGAAGAAGGAGTTTGTAAGAGACAGGATTAATCTGGCACAAGACTTTGAAAGGACCAAGATAGCGTGGTCCCAGTTTGTAACTGGGGACACGAAAGCGGACATATTTAGTGGAGAGCCATACCTTGTCTCCGGGAGCAAAGATGGGGGGAGCTCTTCTTTTCTTATCGGCAAACTTTTTCATGCGAGATGAAGCCTGTAAAAGAGAATTTTGGGTCTCTTTCCATATGGTGGAAAGATCACGAGTCACTTCATCTACAGCGGGCAAACCAGAGGACAAGGGAATAGGGAGGGGGGGAAGAGGGTGACGGCCGTACACCACGAAAAATGGGGATTTAGCAGAAGATTCAGAGACTCTAAAGTTGTACGAGAATTCGGCCGAAGGTAGAAGATCTGCCCAGTCATCCTGGCGGGAGGAAACAAAATGCCGTAAATAGTCACCCAGGACCTGGTTAATTCTTTCTACTTGCCCATTGGATTGAGGATGATAAGCAGAAGAGAAGTTTAATTTAATCTTGAGTTGTTTACAGAGAGCCCTCCAGAATTTTGACACGAATTGGACACCTCTATCCGAGACAATCTGCGTGGGCAAACCGTGAAGACGAAAAATGTGTACAAAAAATTGTTTTGCCAACTGAGGCGCTGAAGGAAGACCAGGAAGAGGAATAAAATGTGCCATCTTGCAAAATCGATCAACGACCACCCAAACAACAGTGTTGCCACGGGATGGGGGTAAGTCTGTAATAAATTCCATACCAATCAGAGACCAAGGCTGTTCAGGGACAGGCAGAGGATGAAGGAGACCAGCAGGCTTCTGGCGAGGAGTCTTATCCCGGGCACAGACAGTGCAGGCCCGCACAAAATCAACAACATCCGTCTCCAGAGTCGGCCACCAATAGAAACGAGAGATGAGTTGCAAGGATTTTTTGATGCCCGCATGGCCTGCGAGGTGGGAGGAGTGACCCCATTTGAGGATTCCGAGGCGTTGGCGTGGAGAAACGAAGGTCTTCCCTGGAGGAGTTTGCCTGATGGAGGCTGGAGAAGTGGAGATCAGGCAGTCAGGAGGAATGATGTGTTGCGGAGAGAGCTCTACTTCCGAGGCATCCGAGGAACGAGAGAGAGCATCGGCCCTAATGTTCTTGTCGGCAGGGCGACTTTCAAAATTAAAACGGGCAAAGAACAGAGACCACCTGGCCTGGCGAGGATTCAGCCGTTGGGCAGACTGGAGATAGGAGAGATTCTTGTGATCGGTGTAAATGATAACTGGAAATTTTGATCCCTCCAGCAGATGCCTCCATTCCTCAAGTGCTAATTTAATGGCCAGTAGCTCTTGATCCCCGATGGAGTAGTTCCTCTCCGCCGGAGAGAAGGTCCTAGAAAAAAACCACAAGTAACAGCATGCCCGGAAGAGTTTTTTTGTAGAAGGACCGCTCCAGCTCCCACTTAGGAGGCATCAACCTCCAATAGGAAGGGTTTAGATGGGTCAGGTCTGGAGAGCACGGGAGCAGAAGAAAAGGCAGACTTGAGCCGTTTAAAAGCGTCTTCCGCTTGAGGAGGCCAGGACTTAGGATTGGCATTCTTCTTGGTTAAAGCCACGATAGGAGCCACAATGGTGGAAAAATGTGGAATAAATTGTCTGTAATAATTGGCGAACCCCAAAAAACGTTGGATAGCACGGAGTCCGGAGGGGCGTGGCCAATCTAAGACGGCAGAGAGTTTATCTGGATCCATTTGTAGTCCCTGGCCAGAGACCAAGTATCCTAGGAAAGGAAGAGATTGACATTCAAACAGACATTTCTCCATTTTGGCATTAAGTTGATTGTCTCGAAGTCTCTGAAGAACCATGCGGACATGCTGGCGGTGTTCTTCTAAGTTGGCAGAAAAAATCAGAATATCGTCCAGATACACAACAACACAGGAATATAAGAGATCACGAAAAATTTCATTAACAAAGTCTTGGAAGACGGCAGGGGCGTTGCACAGGCCAAAGGGCATGACCAGATACTCAAAGTGTCCATCTCTAGTGTTAAATGCAGTTTTCCATTCGTCCCCCTCCCTGACGCGGATGAGATTATAAGCACCTCTTAAGTCCAGTTTGGTAAAGATGTGGGCACCTTGGAGGCGATCAAAGAGTTCAGAGATAAGAGGTAGGGGGTAGCGGTTCTTTACCGTGATTTTATTAAGTCCGCGGTAGTCAATGCAAGGACGTAGGGAGCCATCTTTCTTGGACACAAAGAAAAATCCAGCTCCGGCAGGAGAGGAGGATTTGCGGATGAACCCCTTTTTTAAATTTTCCTGGATGTATTCAGACATAGCAAGAGTCTCTGGGGCGGACAGAGGATAAATTCTGCCCCGGGGTGGAGTAGTGCCCGGGAGGAGGTCAATAGGACAGTCATAAGGCCTGTGAGGAGGTAAAGTCTCAGCTTGTTTTTTGCAAAATACGTCAGCATAGTCCATATAGGCCTTAGGGAGGCCGGTTATAGGGGGAACCACAGGGTCACGGCAGGGAGTACTGGGAACCGGTTTAAGGCAGTCTTTGAAACAAGAGGTACCCCAGCTCTTGATCTCTCCTGTGGACCAATCAAGGGTTGGGGAATGGCATTGAAGCCAGGGTAGTCCAAGGAGAATTTCGGAAGTGCAATTGGAGAGGACCAAAAACTCAATTTTTTCGTGATGAGGTCCGATGCACATTAGGAGGGGTTCCGTGCGGTAACGCACGGCACAGTCCAATCTTTCATTGTTAACGCAATTGATGTAGAGGGGTCTGGCGAGACTGGTCACAGGGATGTTGAACCTGTTGATGAGAGAGGCCAAAATAAAGTTTCCTGCAGATCCGGAATCCAAGAAGGCCTTAGTGGAGAAGGAGAAGGTAGAGGCAGATATCCGCACAGGCACAGTAAGGCGTGGAGAAGCAGAGTTGACATCAAGAACTGTCTCACCTTCGTGCGGAGTCAGCGTACGTCTTTCCAGGCGGGGAGGACGGATAGGACAATCCTTCAGGAAGTGTTCGGTACCGGCACAGTACAGGCAAAGATTCTCCATGCGGCGTCGTGTCCTCTCTTGTGGTGTCAAGCGAGACCGGTCAACTTGCATAGCCTCCACGGCGGGAGGCACAGGAACGGATTGCAGAGGACCAGAGGAGAGAGGAGCCGGGGAGAAAAAACGCCTCGTGCGAACAAAGTCCATATCCTGGCGGAGCTCCTGACGCCTTTCGGAAAAACGCATGTCAATGCAAGTGGCTAGATGAATGAGTTCATGCAGGTTAGCAGGAATTTCTCGTGCGGCCAGAACATCTTTAATGTTGCTGGATAGGCCTTTTTTAAAGGTCGCGCAGAGGGCCTCATTATTCCAGGATAATTCGGAAGCAAGAGTACGGAATTGTATGGCGTACTCGCCAACGGAAGAATTACCCTGGACCAGGTTCAGCAGGGCAGTCTCAGCAGAAGAGGCTCGGGCAGGTTCCTCAAAGACACTTCGAATTTCCGAGAAGAAGGAGTGTACAGAGGCAGTGACGGGGTCATTGCGGTCCCAGAGCGGTGTGGCCCATGACAGAGCTTTTCCAGACAGAAGGCTGACTACGAAAGCCACCTTAGACCTTTCAGTAGGAAACTGGTCCGGCATCATCTCCAAGTGCAGGGAACATTGTGAAAGAAAGCCGCGGCAAAACTTAGAGTCCCCATCAAATTTATCCGGCAAGGATAGTCGTAGGCTGGAACCGGCCACTCGCTGCGGAGGAGGTGCAGGAGCTAGCAGAGGAGATGATTGCTGAAGCTGTGGTAGTAGCTGCTGTAGCATCACGGTCAGTTGAGACAGCTGGTGGCCTTGTTGCGCTATCTGTTGCGACTGCTGGGCGACCACCGTGGTGAGGTCGGCGACCACTGGCAGAGGTACTTCAGCGGGATCCATGGCCGGATCTACTGTCACGATGCCGGCTGGCAGGAGGTGGATCCTCTGTGCCAGAGAGGGATTGGCGTGGACCGTGCTAGTGGACCGGTTCTAAGTTACTACTGGTGTTCACCAGAGCCCGCCGCAAAGCGGGATGGTCTTGCTGCGGCGGTAGTAACCAGGTTGTATCCACTAGCAACGGCTCAACCTCTCTGACTGCTGAAGATAGGTGCGGTACAAGGGAGTAGACAAGAGCAAGGTCGGACGTAGCAGAAGGTCGGGGCAGGCAGCAAGGATCGTAGTCAGGGGCAACGGCAGGAGGTCTGGAACACAGGCTAGGAACACACTGGGAAACGCTTTCACTGGCACGATGGCAACAAGATCCGGCAAGGAAGGGAAGGGGAAGTGAGGTTAAATAGGGAAGTGCACAGGTGAATGAACTAATTAAGCCAACTGCGCCAATCAGCGGCGCAGTGGCCCTTTAAATCGTAGAGACCCGGCGCGCGCGCGCCCTAAGGAGCGGGGCCGCGCGCGCCGGGACAGTACCGAGGGAGAGCGAGTCAGGTACGGGAGCCGGGGTGCGCATCGCGAGCGGGCGCCACCCGCATCGCGAATCGCATCCCGGCTGGGAGAGGTATCGCAGCGCACCCGGTCAGCAGGTCTGACCGGGGCGCTGCGATTGCGAGGATGTTGCGAGCGCTCCGGGGAGGAGCGGGGACCCGGAGCGCTCGGCGTAACAGCCGATAATGCTGATCACAGGCGTGTTAATACACACCAGTGATCAGCATAGGAGATCAGTGTGTGCAGTGTTATAGGTCCCTATGGGACCTATAACACTGCAAAAAAAGTAAAAAAAAAGTGTTAATAAAGGTCATTTAACCCCTTCCCTAATAAAAGTTTGAATCACCCCCCTTTTCCCATAAAAAAAAAACAGTGTAAAAAAAAAAAAAAAAAAAAACATATGTGGTAATACCGCGTGCGTAAATGTCCGAACTATAAAAATATATAATTAATTAAACCGCACGGTCAATGGCATACGCGCAAAAAAATTCCAAAGTCCAAAAAAGCGTATTTTGGTCACTTTTTATACCATTAAAAAAATGAATAAAAAGTGATCAAAAAGTCAGATCAAAACAAAAATCATATCGATAAAAACTTCAGATCACGGTGCAAAAAATGAGTCCTCATACCGACCTATACGTGGAAAAATAAAAAAGTTATAGGGGTCAGAATATGACATTTTTAAACGTATAAATTTTCCTGCATGTAGTTATGATTTTTTTCCCGAAGTGTGACAAAATCAAACCTATATAAGTAGGGTATCATTTTAACCGTATGGACCTACAGAATAATGATAAGGTGTAATTTTTACCGAAATATGCACTGCATAGAAACGGAAGCCCCCAAATTTACAAAATGGCGGGTTTTTTCGATTTTGTCGCACAATGATTTTTTTTTCCGTTTCGCCGTGCATTTTTGGGTAAAATGACTAATGTCACTGCAAAGTAGAATTGGCGACGCAAAAAATAAGCCATAATATGGATTTTTAGGTGGAAAATTGAAAGGGTTATGATTTTTAAAAGGTAAGGAGGAAAAAACGAAAGTGCAAAAATGGAAAAACCCTGAGTCCTTAAGGGGTTAATGGTATAGGGAACTGTGACTAGTGCATTAACTCTGTGATTTTTTGCCCATTGATACCAATAGGCCCATTGTGGTCCATGGGGATGTCACAGCATTTAAAACACTAAGCTAAGCAGGACCATCTTGGCAGTACAGTGGGTGGGAGACCACCACAGGTTTGAGTCCTGGGGTGGGACAGAGTTTTACAGTGTTGTGGTTTAACTTTACTTTCCTGGAAAAGCTGCTGAGTTGCCCATAGCAACCAATCAGATCGCTTCTTTTCACAAGGCCACTGCAAAATGAAAGAAGCGATCTGATTGGTTGCTATAGGCAACTCAGCAGCTTTTCCTGGAAAAGTTTCTGAGTTGCCCATAGCAACCAGATTGCTTCCCTCATTTTTCAGAGGCCTTTTCAAAAATGAAAGAAGCGATCTGATTGGTTGCTATGGGCAACTGCACAACTCTTCCTCTACACTGGTTTTCTGCATATGCGCATATTCGCGAATATTGAGCCCTCCCTTCTTTAAAGGTATAGGGATCTATGACTGGTGCATTACCTCTGTGATTTTTTGCCATTTAAAACCAATAGGCCCATGGGTTCGAGTCCTGGGGTGGGACAGAGTGTTACAGTATTGTGGTTAAATTTTACTTTCCTGGAAAAGCAGCTGAGTTGCCCATAGCAACCAATCAGATTGCTTCTTTCATTTTTCACAAGGCCTCTGCAAAATGAAGGAAGCGATCTGATTGGTTGCTATGGGCAACTCAGAAACTTTTCCTTTGGACAGGTTTTGGCAAATCTCCCTCTATGGGGGAGATTCATCAAAACCAGTGTAGAGGAAGAGTTGTGCAGTTGCCCATAGCATCCAATCAGATTGCTTCTTTCATTTTTGAAAAGGCCTCTGAAAAATGAAGGAAGCAATCTGGTTGCTATGGGCAACTCAGAAACTTTTCCAGGAAAAGCTGCTGAGTTGCCCATAGCAACCAATCAGATCGCTTTTGCAGAGGCCTTGGGAAAAATGAAAGAAGCGATCTGATTGGTTGCTATGGGCAACTCAGAAACTTTTCGTCTGGACAGGTTTTGATAAATCTCCCTCTATGGTGGAGATTCATCAAAACCAGTGTAGAGGAAGAGTTGTGCAGTTGCCCATAGCAACCAACCAGATTGCTTCCTTCATTTTTAAAAAGGCCTCTTAACCCCTTAACGACGCAGGACGTATATTTACTTTGATCCCGCATCATATCACGTCGGTCTCGGCGCTCATCAACGGCCGGGACCCGCGGCTAATACCACACATTGCCGATCGCGGCGATGTGCGGTATTAACCCTTTAGAAGTGGCGGTCAAAGCTGACCGCGGCTTCTAAAGCGAAAGTGAAAGTGACCCGGCTGCTCAGTCGGGCTGTTCGGGATCGCCGCGGTGAAATCGCGGCGTCCCGAACAGCTGACCGGACACCGGGAGGGCCCTTACCTGACTGCTCGGTGTCCGATCGGCGAATGACTGCTCCGTGCCTGAGATCCAGGCAGGAGCAGTCAAGCGCCGATAACACTGATCACAGGCGTGTTAATACACGCATGTGAACTGTGTAAAAGATCAGTGTGTGCAGTGTTATAGGTCCCTATGGGACCTATAACACTGCAAAAAAAAAATGTAAAAAAAAAAGTGTTAATAAAGGTCATTCAACCCCTTCCCTGATAAAAGTTTGAATCACCCCCCTTTTCCCATAAAAAAAATAAAACAGTGTAAAAAAAAATAAAAATAAACATATGTGGTATCGCCGCGTGCGTAAATTTCCGAACTATAAAAATATATCATTAATTAAACCGCACGGTCAATGGCGTATGCGCAAAAAAATCCAAAGTCCAAAAAAGCGTATTTTGGTCACTTTTTATACCATTAAAAAATGAATAAAAATTGATCAAAAAGTCCGATCAAAACAAAAATCATACCGATAAAAACTTCAGATCACGGCGCAAAAAATGAGTCCTCATACCGCCCTGTACGTGGAAAAATAAAAAATGTATAGGGGTCAGAAGAGGACATTTTTAAACGTATAAATTTTCCTGCATGTAGTTATGATTTTTTTCAGAAGTGCGACAAAATCAAACCTATATAAGTAGGGTATCATTTTAACCGTATGGACCTACAGAATAATGATAAGTCGTAATTTTTACCGAAATATGCACTGCGTAGAAACTGAAGCCCCCAAAATTTACAAAATGGCGTTTTTTGTTCGATTTTGTCGCACAATGATTTTTTTTTTCATTTCGCCATGCATTTTTGGGTAAAATGACTAATGTCACTGCAAAGTAGAATTGGCGACGCAAAAAAGAATCCATAATATGGATTTTTAGGTGGAAAATTGAAAGGGTTAGGATTTTTAAAAGGTAAGGAGGAAAAAACAAAAGTGCAAAAACGGAAAAACCCTGAGTCCTTAAGGGGTTAAAATTGAAGGAAGCAATCTGGTTGCTATGGGCAACTCCATGAAAAGTTTCTGAGTTGCCCATAGCAACCAATCAGATCGCTTCTTTCATTTTGTAGAGGCCTTGTGAAAAATGAAAGAAGCAATCTGATTGGTTGCTATGGGCAACTCAGCAGCTTTTCCAGGAAAGTAAAGTTAAAGCGCAACACTGTAACACTCTGTCCCACCCTGGGACTCAAACCCATGGTAGTTTCCCATCCACTGTGCTGCCAAGACGGTCCTGCTTATCTTACTGTTTTACATACCATGAGATCCCCATAGACCACAATGGGCAAAAAATCACGGAGTTAATGCACTAGTCACAGTTCCCTATACCATTAAATAAGGGAGGAATCAATATTCGTGAATATGCGCAAATGTGCATAAAATTCGCATATGAGAAAAAAAAGATATTCGTAATTACGAATATAAAGTGCAATATTCGCAATTAAAATTCGATTTGCGAATATTCGCGAGCAACACTAAATATGACACTCTGGACCCCAACGTCACTCCATGCCCAAGCATCATGCTTTCTCACCGAGCTGGACACTGGAGCTATTGCATACCGTACCTAGTATGGTGGTCCCCAAAGTCAGAGTTACTACGTTTAGGTAGTGTCCCCCAGGTGGGACAGCCCCTAGTCGCCTCTTTATTTTCTAATGCTAGGATGTTAATATGTAAATATTTAATAATGTGTATATGTAATATAAGGTATATTAGAGTACTTACCTTGTTAGCGTCGCAGGACCTTCGGTCATGTAACTATGTTAATTCCTCTATGGTATGTTGGAGGACCTTTGGAGGTCCTTGGGTCACATGTTACCCATAACTCTCTGTACAGGAGATTGATAGTTGTATGGACCAGTGAGCTTTAGTCCAGCCCCTGGCCATATAAGGGAGCTGTAGCCAATTATCGCTCTCTTGGGTTGCTGCTCTCGTGGATGCCGGACTAACAGGACGGATCTTCACAACTTTCAAAGACAAGCTAGGCCTAAAACCTACTGGCCTCAGCCTATACGAAACCGTGAGTGAACATCTAAATCCCCGCTAAAGCTAGCGTGATTACTGGACCGAATCTAATCCCCTAAATCCAGTGGATCACCACAACAATTACCTACTTAAGCTCAATAGACTCACGAGGTCCCAACCACTTGCAAAGCTCCAATAGACTTTGTTATATGGACTGTTCCTGTTCATTATTGCCTTAAGTTTAATAGTTCTGACAAGTTTCTGCAAATCTCCGATTGTGGACAATCAATTATTTCCTATCTCCCTATCGCTCTTGGGACGGGTGGCAGTAGGACAAGCATCACAGAGAATAGCCCTCACCCTGTCATCACGAATAGAAAGGGTTAAGCAAGCACCCTTAGGAACCGCACAGCTACACCCTCATAATACCCTACTCCCCCCAGGCTATCACATTTATATAAAATAAAATAGGCATTCTTCTAAAACCGCCCACTCCCACCAGGTAACACCTGTAAGCAAAAGAAAAAACAATGGAGGTCATATTGCTTTTGGGACTCTATTATTAAGCCTACTTAACCTGTTGATGGTCTCTACTTTATTCTACTTCATTCAGTTAATGTAATTCTTGCCTGATACTTTTTGAATACTGCTGCTGTCACAAAAAACAAAAAAAAATAAACACATCTGCAGTAAAGAAAATTTTTATAAAAAAGCGTTATAAATATAGCATTTTATATTTCCCAAAAGACTCCAAGCAAAAATTGCAAAAACATGCAAATAAAAATGCTATGTGTGAAACAGGCCTTTTCTTCTACCATCCATCTTGTAATTTCTAGACTTTAAGGGATTATCCAGGAATCGAAAAACAGAGATAATTTCTTTCAAAGACCGCTTCCTCTCTGTCGCTTCCTCTCTGTCTCCAGGTTGGGTGTGGTTCTGCAGCTCAGTTCTACTGATGTGAATGGAGCCAAGTTGTAATACCACACCAAACCAGGGGACAGACAGGGAGCGGTCTCTAAAAGAAAATAGGTCGGTTTTCCATTCCTGGACAACCCCTCTAACAAGAAAAAAACAGTGTGATGGCATGACGATTGGGTGAGAGCATCTCCAAAATAGTCTTGTGGGGTGTTCCGGATATGCAGTGGTTAGGGGTCCAAGGACGAACAACTGGTTAACCAGCAACAGAATCATCGGATCCCATGGCTTACCGATGTAAATGGGGATTTAAAGGTAGTCTGGCCCATTTCCCTAGAAATGCCTCTGTAGTACAAGGTAATACAGTCATTAACCCCTTAAGGACTCAGCGTTTTTCCGTTTTTGCATTTTCATTTTTTCCTCATCACCTTCAAAAATCATAACGCTTTCATTTTTGCACCTAAAAATCCATATTATGGCTTATTGTTTGCGCCACCAATTCTACTTTGCAGTGACATTAGTCATTTTACCAAAAAAAATCCACAGTGAAACGGAAAAAAATTTATTGTGCGACAAAATTGAAGAAAAAATGTCCTTTTGTAACTTTTGGGGGCTTCTGTTTCTACGCAGTGCATTTTTCGGTAAAAATTACACCTTATCTTTATTCTGTAGTTCTCATATTCTGACCCCTATAACTTTTTTTTATTTTTCTGCGTACAGACCGGTATGAGGGCTCATTTTTTGTGCGGTGTTCTGAATTTTTTTTCGGTACCATTTTTGTATTGATCTGTCTTTTTGATCGCTTTTATTCATTTTTTCATGATAAAAAAAGTGACCAAAAATACGCTATTTTGGACTTTGGAATTTTTTTGCGCGTACGCCATTGACTGTGCAGTTTAACTAATGATATATTTTTATAGTTCGGACATTTATGCACACGGTGATACAAAATATGTTTATTTTTATTTACACAGTTTTTTTTTATGGGAAAAGGGGGGTGATTCAAACTTTTATTAGGGAAGGGGTTAAATGGCATTTATTAACTTTTTTTTTCACTTTTTTTTGCAATGTTATAGCTCCCATAGGGACCTATTACACTGCACACACTGATCTTTTACATTGATCACTGGTTTCTCATAGGAAACCACTGATCAATGATTCTGCCGCTTGACTGCCCATACCTTGATCTCAGGCACTGAGCAGTTATTCTGCAATCGGACACCAGGAGGCAAGGTAGGAGACCCTCCTCATGTCCTACAGCTGTTTGGGATGCCGCAATTTCGCCGTGGCAATCACGAACAGCTCCCTGAGCTAACCGGCGTGGTTTCACTTTAGACGCGATCACTGCCTCGCGCTATTAGCCACGGGTCCCGGCCGTTGTTAGAGGCCGGGCCTGACCCGCTATGACGCGATGTGGCCCCGCGTTATAGAAAGGGAAAGGACTCAGGACGTCCCGGTACGTCCTTGGTCCTTAAGGGGTTAAGGACTCGGCCCTTTTTTGCAATTCTGACCACGGTCACTTTATGCATTAATAACTCTGGGATGTTTTTACCATTTATTCTGATTCCGAGAATGTTTTTTCGTGACATATTCTACTTTAAAATAGTGGTAAATTTTTATAGTTACTTGATCCTTTCTTGGTGAAAAATCGCAAAATTTCATGAAAATGTAGCGTTTTTATAACTTTGAAACTCTCTGCTTATAAGGAAAATGGATATTCCAAATAAATGTTATATTGATTCACAAATACAATATGTTTACTTTATGTTGGTATCAGAACATGTTTTTACTTTTTGAAGACATTAGAGGGCCTCAAAGTATAGCAGCAATTTTCAAAATTTTCACCAAAATTTCAAAATCTGAATTTTTCAGGGACCAGTTAAGTTTGAAGGGGCTTTTCTGTGAGAAATACCCCATAAATTACCCCATTATATAAACTACACCCCTCAAAGTATTCAAAATGACATTGATAAAGTTTGTTAACCCTTTAGGTGTTTCACAAGAATAGCAGAAAAGTGGAGGAGAAAAATCTAAATCTGCATTTTTTACACTAACATGTTCTTGTAGCCCTGTTTTTTGAAGT
The DNA here is from genome assembly GCF_029499605.1 of Hyla sarda. Taxonomy (NCBI): domain Eukaryota; kingdom Metazoa; phylum Chordata; class Amphibia; order Anura; family Hylidae; genus Hyla; species Hyla sarda. The sequence continues at coordinate 233,749,496 of NC_079189.1, read as the reverse complement.
GCTATAAGGAGAAAAAGCCCCCCAAAATTTGTAGCCCAATTTGTAGAGAATTTTGCTGAAACGGTTTTTCGGGGGCATGTTGCATTTAGAAAGTCCCCAGGGTGCCAGAACAGTAAAAAAAAAATGTTTCTTTTTCACAAGGGGTAGTAGAAGAAAATGAACACCAAAATTTGAAGCCCAATTTCTCCTGATTAAGAAAAGCCCCATATGTAGACGTTAAGTGCTCTGCTGGCACACTACAGGTCTCAGGACAGAAGGAGCGCCACTGGACTTTTGGAGAGAGAATTTTGCTGAAATTGAAGTTGGGAGTAATGTGCATTTACAAAGATCCCAGGATGCCAGAACAGCAGAAACCCCCCACATGTGACACCATTTTTGAAACTACACCCCTCAAGGAACATAATAGGGGTTACAGTGAGTACTTAAATCTCTCAGGTTTTTTGAACAGTGGGCTGAAATCTTTAAACATTTGATTTTTAACACTAAAATGATGGTGTTATTCCAAATTTTTCATTTTCACATGGTGTAATAGGAGAAAATGAACCCCACAATGTGAAGCCCAATTTCTCTAGATTAGGAAAACACCCCATATGTGGATGTTAAATGCTCTGCTGGCGCACTACAGGTCTCAGGACAGAAGGAGCGCCACTGGACTTTTGGAGAGAGAATTTTGCTGAAATTGAAGTTGGGGGCCATGTACATTTACAAACCTCCCATGATGCCAGAACAGCATAAACCCCCCACATGTGACACCATTTTGGAAACTACACCCCTTACAGAATTTAATAAGGGGTGCAGTGAGCATTTACACTACACTGGCGTTTGACAGAGCTTTGGAACAGTGGGCTGTGCAAATGAAAAATTACATTTTAAATTTTCATGGACCACTGTTCAAAAAATCTGTCAGACACCTGTGGGGTGTAAATGCTTACTGCACCCCTCATTACATTCCTTAAGGGATGCAGTTTCTAAAATAAGGTCACATGTGTGTGTGTGTGTGTGTGGGGGGTCAACGGTTCTGGAACCACCGGGGGCTTTGTAAACACACATGGCCTTCAATTCCAGACACATTCTCTCTCCAAAAGCCCAATGTTCCTTCTCTTCTGAGCATTGTAGTGCACCCGCAGAGCACTTTATATCTATATATGGGGCATTTCCATACGCAGAAGAAATGGGATTACAAATTTTTGGAGGCTTTTTTCCTATTACCCCTGAAAATAGGGATAACACCAGCATTTTAGTGAAAAAAATATAATTTTCACGTCCAACTTTAACCCTTTAAGGACGCAGGACGTAAATGTACGTCCTGGTGCGGTGGTACTTAACGCACCAGGATGTACATTTACGTCCTGTGCATAACCGCGGGCATCGGAGCGATGCCCATGTCATGCGCGGCTGATCCCGGCTGCTGATCGCAGCCAGGGAGCCGCCGGCAATGGCCGACGACCGCGATCTCGCGGGCGTCCGCCATTAACCCCTCAGGTGCCGGGATCAATACAGATCCCGGCATCTGCGGCAGTGCGCGATTTGAATGAATGATCGGAATGCCCGCAGCGCTGCTGCGGGGATCCGATCATTCAGAACGCCGCATGGAGGTCCCCTCTCCTTCCTCCGGCGTCTCCTGCTTTGGTCTGTGATCGAGCAGACCAGAGCAGAAGATCGCCGATAACACTGATCTGTTCTATGTCCTATACATAGAACAGATCAGTATTAGCAATCATGGTATTGCTATGAATAGTCCCCTATGGGGACTATTCAACTGTAAAAAAAAAAAAATGTAAAACTAAAAGTTAAAAAAAGTGAAAAATCCCCTCCCACAATAAAAAAGTAAAACGTCCATTTTTTCCTATTTTACCCCCAAAAAGCGTAATTTTTTTTATAGACATATTTGGTATCGCCGCGTGCGTAAATGTCCGAACTATTAAAATAAAATGTTAATGATCCCGTACGGTGAACGGCGCGAACGAGAAAAAAAAAGTCCAAAATTCCTACTTTTTTAATACATTTTATTAAACAAAAAATTATAAAAAATGTATTAAAAGTTTTTTATATGCAAATGTGGTATCAAAAAAAAGTACAGATCATGGCGCAAAAAATGAGCCCCCATACCGCTGCTTATACGGAAAAATAAAAAAGTTAGAGGTCATCAAAATAAAGGGATTATAAACGTACTAATTTGGTTAAAAAGTTTGTGATTTTTTTTAAGCGCAACAATAATAGAAAAGTATGTAATAATGGGTATCATTTTAATCGTATTGACCCTCATAATAAAGAACACACGTCATTTTTACCATAAATTGTACGGCGTGAAAACGAAACCTTCCAAAATTAGCAAAATTGCGTTTTTCGTTTTAATTTCCCCACAAAAATAGTGTTTTTTGGTTGTGCCATACATTTTATGATATAATGAGTTATGTAATTACAAAGGACAACTGGTCTCGCAAAAAACAAGCCCTCATACTAGTCTGTGGATGAAAATATAAAAGAGTTATGATTTTTAGAAGGCAAGGAGGAAAAAATGAAAACGTAAAAATTTAATTGTCTGAGTCCTTAAGGCCAAAATGGGCTGAGTCCTTAAGGGGTTAACGAAAATTCTTCAAACACCTGTGGGGTGTTAAGGCTCACTTTATTCTTTGTTACTTTCCGTGAGGGGTGTAGTTTCCAAAATGGGGTCACATGTGGGTGATTTTTCTTTTCAGCGTTTATGTCAGAACCACTGTAACAATGAGTCACCCCTGTGCAAATCACCTTAAATGTACATTGCGCTCTCACTCCTGAGCCTTGTTGTGCGCACGCAGAGCATTTTACATCCATATAATGAGTATTTCCATACTCTGGGGGTCTTTTTTTCCTTCTACTTCTTGTGAAAATGAAAAATATGGGGCAATACTAGCATGTTAGTATAGAAATGTTTATTTTTTTTACAATAACATGCTGGAGTAGACCCCAACTTAACTTTTTCATACAGGGTTAAAGGAGAACAAGCCCGCCCACATTTTTTAGGCAATTTCTCCCGAATACGGAACCACATATGTGGCCCTAAACTGTTGCCTTTAAATATGACAGGGCTCTGAAGTGAGAGAGCACCATATGCATTTGAGGCCTAGATTAGGGATCTGCATAGGGACAGACCCGGATGCAAGAATTAAACTTGCCTCTGATACCAAAATTTCCCTATTGCAGTGTTTCCCAAACAGGGTGCCTCCAGCTGTTGCAAAACTCCCAGCATACCTGGACAGTCAATGGCTGTCCGGCAGCACTGGGAGTTGTTTTGCAACAGCTGGAGGCTCCATTTTAGAAACCGTGCCGTACCAGATGTTTCTTATTTTTTAATTTGGGGGGGGGGGGGTAAATGTGTAGGGGTATGTATATATGTAGTGTTTTACTTTTCATTTTGTGTAGGTGTAGTGTAGTGTTTTTAGGGTACATCCACACGAGAGGGGGTTCACAGCGAATTTCCCGCTGGAAGTCTAAGCTGCAGTGGAAAATTTGCTGCATCTCAAACTTGCAGTGAGAAACTCACAGTAAACCCCCGCCTGTGTGGATGTACCCTGTACATTCACATGGGGGGGGATGGGGGGGGAGCAAACCTCCAGCTGTTGCAAAACTACAACTCCCAGCATGCCCTTTGGCTGTTTGTGCATACTGAGGGTTGTAGTTATGCAACAGCTGGAGGCACACTGGTTGACAAAACCCGAGAGTTTGTTACTTATCTGTGCCAGCCATTGCAAAAGTACAACTCCCAGCATGTACAGACAGCCAAAGGGTATGCTCGAAGTTGTAGTTTGAAACAGCTAGAGGCACACTGGTTGCGAAACACTGAGTTAGGTAACAAACTGTGTTTCGCAACCAGTGTGCCTTAAGCTGTTGCAAAAACTACAACTCTCAGCATGCAGTGACAGCTGAAGAGCATGCTGGAACTTGTAGTTATGCAACAGCTGGAGGCATACTACTACCACTTCCAGCATGCCCTTTGGCTGTCCGTGCATGCTGGGGGTTTTAGTTTTGCAACAGCTGGAAGCACACTGGTTGCAAAACACTGAGAGTTTGTTATTTAACTCAGTGTTTCCCAATATGTGTGCCTCCAGCTGTTGCAAAACTACAACTCCAAGCATGCATGGTCTGTCAGTGCATGCTGGGAGTTATAGTTTTGCAACAGTTGGAGGCACACTGGTTTGGAAACATTAAGTTAGGAAACAGACAATGTTTCCCAATCAGTGTGCCTACAGTTGTTTCAAAACTACAGCTCCCAGCATGCCCAGACAGCCGTAGGGCATGTTGGGAGTTGTAGTTATGCAACAACTGGAGGAGAACAGTTTGTAGACCACTGTGTAGTGGTTCTCAAACTGTAGCCCTCCAGATGTTGCAACATCTGAAGGGCCAGATGTTACAGAACTACAACTCCCAGCTTGCCTGGGCATACTTGGAGTTGTAGTTTTTCAACATCTGGAGGGCTACAGCATTGGCACCACCGTATAGTGGTCTCCAAACTGTGGCCCTCCAGATGTTGCAAAACTACAACTCCCAGCATGCCCAGACAGCCTTTGGCACTCCAGTACTCGCCGCCATCTTCTCCCTGCTCTGCCCCGACATCCAGGGGCGGGCAGAGCGGAGATTTCAACTTTATCCTCCCGCCCCCCTCCTGCCATTGATTGGTTAGTCCTAACCGACCAATGGCAGGGTATAAGAGGTGGCACCACTGCCACCTTGCTCTCATCCTTCAGGATGGTTGGAGCTGTCTCTTACAGCTTCGATCATCCCTATTTTCTGGGCTATCAGGTCGGCCAGAGACCCGATCAGCCCAAATCACTGCAAATCGCCAACTGCTGACATGGGGGTCTCAGGACCCCCTCATGCATTGTCACAGGATGCCTGCTGAATGATTTCAGCAGGCATCCCGCTCCAGTCCCCGCCCTGCAAGCGGCAGGGAGCAGAGAAACGCAGTCATTAAGGACTCGGAAATGGGGGCGTATAGGGTACGCCCTTGGTCTTTAAGGGGTAAAGGGGTTAAGGGTGACCAATGGGACCCCACCAGAGTCTCCCCCCATAAAAGCCCTGGGAGGAGTCTCTTCTCTCTCTTAGTTCCTGAGTCTTTGCTAAGGTGCAGTTGAGCCTAAGAGTGTGTCTGGAGTCATAGGAGGCCTCAAGTCAAGTCTACAGCCATAAGTCTACAAGTCTACAAGTACGCTAAACTCAATGCTTAGTCTGTCTCCAGTCAAGTCAAGTCAGTCACTGTCATCTATTGTCAAGTCAACCTGGTCTGCACTAAAGTGTCCAAAACCACTGCAAGTCCCAACAAGCCCTTAAGGTTTCTGAAGTCACTGGTCACCTCCGTGGGCCTGGCTATACTTTATAGACTGTACCATCTGTCACTCAGTAAAGCTACCGTTGTCCGTAACTTGGCGTTGGATTAATTATTGCTCCAGTGCCTAGCCCAGGATCCAGCGGTATACCTTCGGGTGGTATTGAGGATAAACTACGCCCTGGCGTCACAAATACAAGGGGTTAATGCCATCTGTCCCTAGGGTAATTCCATCTGCCCTGCATCACACCCTCTAAAACACATATATTAAAAAAAATAACTACCCCAAAACGTTTCACTATCTATGGATGCAAGTGGAAGTTTCAGCTTTTCAACCTTCCCATTACATATGCTATTATTTTGATACTGAAATCAAGAAGGATTCTTTTACATATATATATATATATATATATATATATATATATATATATTTCTTTAGCATTTCAGTTGGCAGCTGTCTGGCATCCATTCACTTTCCCCAATAATGTCACATTTTGAAAATATATGCCCAGAGCAATGCCAATTACAGGATATTAATGGCAGGATGGCATGCATATGCCTGATCTGGGAAGCAGAAGGTTAATAGACGAACAGCTCCAGAAGATCCCATTTATCAGTTTCTATTTATCTCTCCTTGGGAGGTGGCAGGTTTACAGTAAATACCTTCTGTCCTCCTAATTTTCTAATGATGGGGATAATGATGGAGAATGGGGAAGTCATTAACAGGGACAGCCTCTGTGCATCACTCTGTCAGGCACATCTCTCCCAGACCTGCAATGAGAAGTGATGGGGCCCAGCTGTTCAGCAGATTCCAATCCCTTCTTTCCACTGCCAGCCTCAAAAATATTCATAAACAAAAGGAAATGGCAGCCTGACGGCACATCTATCCACGCAGCGGCCAAAAACATTATGCACTTCTAGACACGCTTTCGGCGGTTTAAACCTTTATACTTTAATAACATTCTATATATTTGCATGAATAAATAGAGGTATCTATTGTATCTATCAGACACTTCTACTCCCCATGCATAAATGAACTAATAGAAGGAGCCAATTAGATTGCACTAAATTGATGGATTGATCCTCAGTGTCTGACAAATTACAAGGACGAAAAGTTGCACTAATGTGAGGCACCTGTTACACTGATGCAGAAAGATTGTCATGTCAAATATTCCTCTAGATGGAATCAAGAAATACATACAACTTGTTTCCCAGGGGCTCTGAAATGTTTTGTACAGTAACCTATTTTTTTATATGTCTATTATTGTTTTATTTTCTAGAAGTCCCAAATACACTATAGCCTTTGCTCACATATCATAGCTTTGAAGCAAAGTAACAAAGTAAACACGAATGTTATGTTTTATTGGTTCACGACGCATAATGTATAGATACGTCATGCATGTGATCAGGGACTATGATGTGAGCTCTGGTGCACTCACCGTTAATGACGGTCTTTTAACTCTTTAAATCATTAGGGATCTCAGCATTTAAAAGTACAGATGTCTGCTGCGAGGGGTGCAGCAATAGCAATACGATTATGGGGTGCGGATCATTTAAAATGGCTTAAGGCCTCCCTGCTGCCCATATTGGATCTGCTAATATAATTTGCCTTAGGCAGACTGTACTAGCAAAGTGCTGATTTAACTGATCATAGTACTGATCAGTATAAGCAAACCAATCATTGCTTCTAAGTGTAAAAAAAGGATAAATCAATGAAAAATTTTAATAAAAACTATAATAACCCCCTTTTTTAACATGTTCAGTCCAATATATATATACATAAAGTTTATGATCCTGGTCATATCTGAATATAATACACTGCTCAAAAAAATAAGAGGAACAATAAGATAACACATCCTAGATCTGAATGAATAAGCTAATTGTATGAAATACTTTCCATGCTCTGGACACTACTAAACCTTCTTGCCACAGCACGCATTGATGTGCCATCCTGGATGAGCTGCACTACCTGAACCATTTGTGTGGGTTGTAGACTCCTTCTCATGCTACCACTAGAGTGAAAGCACTGCCAGAATTCAAAAGTGACCAAAACATCAGCCAGGAAGCATAGGAACTGAGAAGTGGTACAGAACCACTCCATTATTGGGGGTGTCTTGCTAATTACCTATAATTTCCACCTGTTGTCTGCTCCATTTGCACAACAGCATGTGAAATTGATTGTCAATCAGAGTGGACAGTGTATAATATCTGAATAAAATTTTAAAAAAAAAGTGATTAAAAAGTTCCATGGTCCCAAAATCACAGCACCCAAAATGAGCTCGAGAGATGGAAAAAAAAAATTAAAATAAAGTTATAGTGTTGTTTTTCAAATTCACCCTACAAATATTTTACTTGACTTTGTGGTTAAGGTAAAATCAATGATGGTAAGTGAACCTGCATAAAACATGCCTTTATATGGTGATGTAGGTGCAAAGTTAGAAGAGGTAAGGCATTTAGAAAGGGAGGGGGGAAAGAATGAAAATGCACAAATTGGATGGGGTCATGAAGTGGTTAAGATAACAAGTGCGCCACTTTTGTACCTAATGTTAAAAACTGCATACCTAGCAAAAATACCTGTAAAATTACAGGGAGAAGAAAAGCTGTAGTGTGAATTCTGATCCAACAATTCCTAATCCCCAACATTGCACATCCCATAGCTGCAATAACACTTTGTAGGTTTAGAAAATGATACCTCTAACTTTGAGAATCTGACATTCCAGTAAAAGTTATAAACAAAATAATTTTGAATGGTATTTTATTGTTTTATGCCCCTGCATGGCACTGCAAAGCACCAAACATGTTATCATATTACAGATTTTTGGTTCTAGAAGAAAAGCCACAGACAATTAGAATTATTCCATACATAAAAATGCATAATCTCCATGACTAGGACTGCACAGAAAAATCTCATAGACGGCTATGTATTCCGTGCAGAGTCTGCAGAAAGAATGAATAGTTTTTTTTACATGGGAAAAAGGGGGTGATTCAAACTTTTATTAGGGAAGGTGTTAAATGATCTTTATTCACGTTTTTGTTTTTTTTGCAGTGTTATAGCTCCCATAGGGGGCTATAACACTGCACACACTGATTTTTTTACATTGATCAGTGATTTCTCATAAGAAACCACTGATCGATGATTCTACCGCTTGACTGCTCATGCCTGGATCTCAGGCACTGAGCAGTCATTCGGCGATCGGACACAAGGAGGCAAGGTAGGAGACCCTCCTCATGTCTTAAAGCTGTTCGGGATGCCGCGATTTCGCCATAGCGATCCCGAACAGCTCCCTGAGCTAACCGGCATGGTTTTACTTTCACTTTAGACGTGGCGATCAACTTTGAACGTCGGGTCTAAAGGGTTAATAGCGTGCGGCACCGCGATCAGTGCTGCGTGCTATTAGCCACAGGTCCTGGCCGTTGTTAGAGGCCGGACCCGACCCGCTATGACGTGGGGCCACGCCGTGGCCCCGCGTTATAGAACGGGAGCGGACTCATGACGTAACGGTACGTCATGGGTCCTTAAGGGGTTAAATGAGCACTGTCACCAACTTTTTTTTTTTACTTATGTACTACAACATATCTCTAATATACATTCATTATTTTTGTTTTTTTAATTAAAATATTGTATTTTATATTTGAAAACCGGCCACTAGGGCCGGCTGCAGCCTGCTGCGACTTCACGACTGAATTAGGACCGATGCCGGCCGGGCAATCGGTCCTAATTCAGTCAGCCTGCGCTCGCTCCCTGCCTGTCAATCAGACAGGCAGAAGTGAGCACTGTGAACACTGGGGCTGCGCGCTTTGGCTCACTGGATTCGGGTGCAGCCCGTCCCCGCCCCCGGCATGTACAGTGGAGTGGAGACAGCGCACGCACACAATATCAGTGCTGCCCTGATGCTCCATTAGCACTGTACATGCCTTTTATGTGGTAAGTCTGATCTGAGGTCTTATGTTACTTTTGGAAAATATAAAAGAATAAAAAACATTTTAAGGAGTGGAGTTTTTTTTTTTTTTTATATGATTGTTATTGATATTTTAAACTAGCAATACCTGCCCTAAGATATTTTCCTAATATTATGCCTCTAGGTTCACAACTACAAATTCCAACATGCCCTCACAGCCAATACCTGTCACGTAATACTGAGAGTTGTAGTTGTGAAACAGCTGGAGGCACACGCACACTGTTAGGAAAACACTCATGGCATGTATATATAGTATATTAGCATATATATATTTTTTTTGTATATATATATATATATATATATATGTGTGTGTGTATTCTACTATATGTACATGACATGATATTTTTCCTAATATGGCGCATAAAGCTGTTTCACAACTAAAACTCCAAGCATACAGGGATAGCCAATAGCTGTCAGGTCATGCTGGGAGTTGTAGTTTAGCAACAGCTGTAGACACACTGTTTGATAAACAGTCATAATAATCATCAGTGTGCCTCCAGCAGCTGCAAAACTACAACTCCCAGCATGACCAAACAGCTGTTGGCTGTACAAGCATGCTGGGAGTTGTAGTTTAGCAACAGCTATACGCACACTGTGTAAGAAACACTCATGTGTAATCATCAGTGTGCCTCCAGCTGCTGCAAAACTACAACTCCCAGCATGCCCAGACAGCTATTGGTTGTATGGGCATGCTGGGAGCTGTAGTTTAGCAACAGCTGAAGCCACACTGTTTAAGAAACACTCATGAGTAATCATCAGGGTGCCTCCAGCTGCTCCAAAACTACAACTCCCAGCATGCCCAGACAGCTATTGGCTGCATGGGCATTCTGGGAGCTGTAGTTTAGCAAAAGCTGTAGGCACACTGATGATTAGTCATCAATGTTTATAAAACAGTATGCCCACAGTTTTTTTTATAAAGTATACTAAGGCATAATGGGCCATATAGAGAGACGAGCAGAAGATGAGACCTTTATAAGGTAGCAAGACCTTTTTAAAAGGCAGGGAGGGGGTTAGGGATAGATTAGCAATAGGTAGGGACAGAAAAAAAAATACAGATGATGGGAGCTACTCTTTAATATCTGAAATATGTGTCTTTATTCTATATGTAAGAGGTGAAGATCCCCGGGGCTCCGGTTCACGTGTAAAAGAGGTGTGTTCGAGTGCTCACTCCTGTAGAATAGCTTGGCTGGGATCGTGGCAGTAAGAAGTAGCCGGACACGGTTAAAGATATAATAACCAGATTTTATTTGTATAGATCACAGATAACGCGTTTCGAGGGGTGGGACCCCCTCTTCGTCAGATCAATGATCAATGATCAATCCTCATTGATCTGACGAAGAGGGGGTCCCACCCCTCGAAACGCGTTATCTGTGATCTATACAAATAAAATCCGGTTATTATATCTTTAACCGTGTCCGGCTACTTCTTACTGCCACGATCCCAGCCAAGCTATTCTACAGGAGTGAGCGCTCGAACACACCTCTTTTACACGTGAACCGGAGCCCCGGGGATCTTCACCTCTTGCATTCTCCAGACGTCCAGGAATTCCAGGATGCCACGGTGTGAGCTGCACCCCCTGATTTCACTATTCCCTTTGTAACGGGATACAAGCGCGATATGGTGTTGTGCCCACTGCACAACACCAGAAGGTGAGCAAGTTTTTTTTTTTTTTTTTTTCACCTCTTTACCTTCGTTATATCTGAAAACTTTTACGGCACATTGTTGCGCTTCCCTTTTGTGTTTCAAATTTTTTCTGCATATTCAGCATCTTTATTCTATATGTATGATGTTGGATATTGTTCCCAGTTAAGTTGTTACTGCATTGGGAAAACAATAGTTATTTCACCACATTACACACACGTGGCAGAGTTTGTTTGTACCAATTTCATGTACAGTTATACAACAGCTCCATCTATTGGCTAAAATGTATAGCAAAAAATGCACGGCAGGTCGGCAATGCTCCTATACTCCTCCTCCTCATGTAGCATGTGAACTGCTAGACAGGGAGGAGGAGACCCCGGAGCAGCCTGCTTTACGGTTTACCGCTCATCTATGCGTGCTCCCGACAGGAGCGCAGCATAGTTGAAGTAAGGGCTGAAGTAGGCCCCCCCGGCAGGCATCAGTGACGTCGCGCCTGCTGGGGAAGTCGGCTTCCGGCATAAATAGAGAGACAAGCAGAAGATGAGACCTTTATAAGGTAGCAAAACATTTTTAAAAGGCAGGGAGGGGGTTAGGGATAGAATAGCAATAGGTAGGGACAGAAAAAAAATACAGATGATGGGAGCAAAAAATGCATGGCATGTCGGCGATGCTCCTATACTCCTCCTCCCTGGGTAGCACATGAACTGCTAAACAGGGAATAGGAGACCCCGGAGCAGCCTGCTTTGCTATTGGCTGCTCATCCATGCGTGCTCCCGACAGGAGCGCAGCATAGATGAGGTGAGGGCAGAAATAGCCCCCCCGGGAATCATCAGTGACGTTTTTCCACAGGAAGTTCCTTTAAGGAGTACCTGTCACCAAACTAAACTTTTAATATATTATTCCTTAGGTAATTATAATACATTTTGCTTTCTACTTGCTGTAAAAATTCTCAACCTTTATATGTTTTTAATGTGATTGAAAAAAGGGCCACTATGTGGCTCTGTTCAGTTCCCTGCCACAATTCAAACAGTCCGTTGTGTGTCCTCCCAGCTTGGCAGGAGACCAAACTCAGGAAGTGCGTGCAGAGCATGGCTTCAGTGATGTTGCACCTGCTGGGGAACGCCCACTTTCAACTGCCAGGAGCTCACACAATGAGAGGAAGGGGAAAGGTATTATACAGAGTAAAGCCTTGCATTGGGATCCCGTGGGACCCAACCTAAAACATGCTGGCGCAGGTGGTCAGGAAGCTGCTGCAGGCTGTCAGGCGCTATGCCTGCAGGTCCCGCAAATCCAGCAAAACCCAGCACCGCCGCAGCAGCCTCTATAAATTAAGTCCAGACTCTCAGTAGTCCCTCCCACCCTCTGCTGACAGAGCTCACCAGAGATACCACATGATCGATGCTACTCTCAGTCCTGTCTTCTCTCCCCTGCCACCAGTTGATGTGCTACGTCGCGCTGCCATTTTGTGGAGCCTGCCCTGGAGGATCGTCGTCTCACCCGCCAGGCATGCTCCATCCTCACCTGCCGCCAGCAGGTCAGTTAGTTGCCCGCTCCCCGCTGTATAATGCGGCCCTGATCAGGGGGCTCACATGCTTAGGTTCCACTGCCACCAATGTTATTACAAGTTCAGGTGTGGGCCCGGCCGGGTATGTGCAGACAGAGCATGCACCTGTCAGTGACCCAGGTCCCAGGGCCTCTGCACACACACACACACACACACACACACACACTGCTATTCACATGGGGGTAAGTGCACTGCAGAGCATTGCACCCTAGTGTCTTCTACAGGCACTGGGGTGCAATGCTCTGCACAAACCACATCTGTATAGCAGGACTGCCCGTACTTACTGCTGCTGTTTGTCTTTATGTTAGCTTGCTGTCTGATAGAATAACAACACTGACAACAATGATCCTTTGCTGGAAAACTGGAGGTAGCCACAGCGTTTATTTTGGTAAACCATCTCAAATAACCATTTGAGTCCAACCATTTTGAATCTTAAAACTCTTAACACTCTCAGAGGTAAGCGGTCTACTGGCTGCCCTCTTCGACAGGCAAGGCACTCGACCCTCCAGGAAATCTTCATCTCCATTTCTCCGCCACGCTGTGACTTAGCCTAAAAGAGAACAACATCAGTAGGGGCACACAAGTGCAATCCATCACAACAGACCACCGCCATACACCTTCTCACAATGTGAAAGTACACAAAATCATGCAAATAACCTAGTAGTTTGCATAGAATATATATATATTTTTTTATTTTTTTATTTATTTATTCTTTTTATACATTTTTTGTGCGTTTTTTTATTTTTTTATAATTTTTTTGTATTTTTTTTAATAAACATATAAGAACAAATGACAATTAAAGGGGAGGGAGGGCGGAAGCTGTTTGCTATCCCGGCCGGAGATTCTGCAAAGAGGCCGGCCAGATATATGTAGCTCTCTTTTATCTCCTACCAGCCCCACCTCTTCCTCCTAGCCAGACCTATCGCTGTACAGATAATCACACTTCCTCTACCTATTAGCCCACCTCCACATACAGCTAACATGGCCCTATCTTTTCCACTTATTATTAACCCCAGCCAGTCCATGTCGCTGCATCCTAAGCGGTGTGGCGACATCCAGACTGCCCGTACTTACTGCTGTTTGTCTTTATGTTAACTAGCTATCTGATAGAATAACAACACTGACAACAATGAACCTTTGCTGGACAACTGGGGGTCGGCCACAGCGTTTATTTTGGTAAACCATCTCAAATAACCATTTGAGTCTAACCGTTTTAAATCCTAAAACTCTTAACACTCTCAGAGGTAAGCAGTCTTCTGGACGCCCTCTTCGATGGGCAAGGCACTCTACCCTCCAGGAAATCCTCATCTCCATTTCTCCTCTGCCATGGAGGAGTTCGGCTCGGAACTAAGCTGCACTCTGACCCCTACCGAGGAGAACGCCTGCCCCACCCCATCTTGGATCCCAGAGAGAAAAATGTCCGTACCGATATCGTTCAAGTGAATGCCGTCAGGTATCATGAGGCTACGGTTGTCACCTTCCAACTGATGGTGACGAACAACCACCCCGCCCCGGGACCTAACGTACCTGGCCAACCGAGAATTTACCGTGCGGCGAGCCTTCTTGATAGCCACTGCATCCCAAGCCCCCTGTCACGTCACTCTAGGTACCATTTCGGACCAGACTATGACTAACTCCAGAAAAAATTCTTGGGCTCTCTCCACGTTTGCCCTCATTAAAGTGATTAATTGACCATCCGCAGTGAGCAGAGATCATTCCCACCTGCATGAATGACTAAAACCACTGGGGAGGTAGTTAAACGGGAAATACCCACCGTCCCCTTCAGGCCACCAATGCCTCTCCACTGCACTTCTCCTCTGCAGGCGGCTCTCTACCCGGCTCTGAAGACAAATGAATGGCCGTGGAAAACAACAACCGGAGAACATGGACCTAAAAGGAAAAAACTGTTATAACACCAATTCCGGGCGCACGTAAGAAGCATAACACCTCGATTTCCACTGACCAATCCTCTGTATCTCCGCAGCAGGTAACCCTGCCCGTGACACCTCCGTAGCAGCCCCAATCCTAAAGGAGTGTGTACCTTCCGGCAAACCCAAAGTCACCCAACATCTCTTAAACACTGCATTAAACTGAAAACGGGATAAAGGAGAACCCAACTCATGCAGAAGGAAATGAGAACCCACTGGACACAACGGCAAGAAGGAACTCACCAAGCGCACCAGACAAGCAACACCAGTAACGGCCCCCAATGACAATCACTCACCTCTGCCCAAAACATCTGTCTTGGATCTCCGAATTCTCACTTGCACTACCGAACCAGCCAGAACAACATCCTCCTTCAGCAGGCCCACTGAGCCCCCAGCAGACCCAGGAACAAGCTCATCCACTCGCATAGCCCCAAAGAAAGCTAAATAAAAGGCAACCTGAAACAAAAGCAATTCAAAGGCAGAAGAACACACCCCTTCCAATGCCACCATCAAGGACATCAATAATGAGAAAGACAAAGATCTCTTCGTATCCCTAACCTTATGACCATGATCCCACCTCTTGAGTGCTTGAGAAATGTCCAACCATCCCCTGAGTTTAAAATGAAAACTAATACCCGCAAGCCAGCGCTGATCTACCACAGCCGACTTGTCCATATCCGGTAATTGCAACAAATAATCAACAGTAACCGCAAATCTAAGATCCTCATTCCCAGCCACATCTACATACCCCACCAGTGCCAACCACTCCCCCCATGCCTTACCATGTCCAGACCATGTTGCAGAAGTCACTGAAGACGTTACCAATGGCATCAAAGGTTGCTCACCATCTCCCAAAGGAAAGAGGGGCACCGTAGGCCCTTCAAGGCCGCCTCCAGGCATAACTACCGGAATTCCTGGAAAGAGAATCGAGACAAGGCATCAGCAATATTATTGTCAACCCCCGGGACATGCCGGGCCCGGAAAAAAAGATATTAAGATGAAGACAGCGAAGGACCAGGCGACGTAGCAAAGAAAGAACAGGCAAAGAAGGAAAGGATAAATGGTTAACACAATCCACCACACTGAGATTGTTAGTCCAGAGACAAACCTTACAATTCTGGAACCAATCACCCCACAACTCCAGGGTATCTAGTATGGGGAAAACCTCAAGCAACATTAAGTTCCGACAAAAACCATTCTCTCCCCATGAGACCGGCCACCGCTCAGCACACCATTCCCCACAAAAGTAAGGACCAAAACCCACAGAGCCAGCTGCGTCCGTGAACAGGGACAATTCCACACTAGAAACCGTTTGCGCTTGCCACCAAGTGAGACCATTATAGCACCTGAGGAAGTCCAGCCAAAATGGGCAATCCGCTCACATGGACGTCTGGAAAAAACCCACTCCTTGGGCATGATACGGCACGCAAAGACAAGCAAACCCAGCAAGGATTGCATCTGCAAGAAGGTAGCCTTACCAGAAGCACAAAACTCCTCCAGGAGATCTTGAAGCCGGGTCAGTTTATCCGAAGGCAAACGAAAGAACATGCCAACCGTGTCAATTTCAATATCTAGATAAAGGACAAACACGTAACCAAGCCCACTGTTTTGTCCGAGGACAAAGGAACTCCTAATGTGCTCATAAGTGAACTGAAACTGTCCAACGAGTAACAACCCTGGGGGAGCCCCCCGGAGCAACGAACAGGAAATCATCTAGGTAATGTATGATGGATACAGACCCAGTCTCAAAACAGACAGCCCATTCCAAGAAAGAGTTGAACAGCTCAAAGTAATGACATGAAATGGAGCAGCCCATAGGCAGACAAATGTCAAAATAATAGGACCCATCCACCATACAATCCATCTGATGATGACACTCTGGGTGAACAGGCAGCAACCAAAAAGCAGATTCAATATTGGACTTAACCAACAGGGCATTCTGGCCCGCCTTACTAACCAACATGACAGCCCGATCAAAGGACACTTGGAAACTGACGCATCCTCCTTCAAGATGTCATCATTAACCGACGTGCCCCTAGGATGAGACAAATGATGTATCAACCGGAAACTGCCTGCCTCCTTTTTGGGACCACTCTAAGAGGGGACATTCACAGATTCTTAAAAGGAGGGACACAAAAGGGGCCCATAAACCGGCCCAAATTCACCTCCTTCTGCACATTGTCCCTGAGAACCTGAGGGTACTCCCATGCCGACTTCAAGTTGTTAGTAGTTTGGGGGGACCTGGTAGGAACAAAAAGAATGAAAAAACCATAAGAAAAACCATCAAACAACTGAGAAGCTGCCTCCCAATCAGGGAACCGATTTTATCACGGCAGCATCCTGTCCACCGACACTGGAGTCCTTGCCCTCACCCGAACCCGGGGGACTAGTGGCTGACTTATTTTGTTTTGTGCACCGGACTGCTGCATGAGCATCCCCACATGTGGAGCACCCATGCTTAAATTTGCAGAGGCCAAAGAATTTACAGCGGCCCTCATTGAACAATCAACAGGCTCCCGGGCACCGCACGGCCACTGAACCCTGGGAAGCCTGTTGCCCTTCAGTGGTCCCGGACGGAAAGGGAGTAACGCCCTGAGACATCATTAGCCGCAACCAAACATCCGTGGCCTTAACCCCACACCCCAAGTCAGGCTACAGCTCAAGGCAGTGGTGGAACTCCTCATCATAACGCCACCATGCGCTGCCCCCATAAGATTTCTGAGCATTGTAAATTGCATCCTGATGCATGAACAGCTCAGAACAATTCCTCGGATGCCGCTGTCCCATAACGCAACCCAAAACTGCGAACGCCTGCATCCAGTTACCCATGGTGTTAGCCACCCAGGCTTTCCGGTCCACTACCCTCTCTGTATTGGGCCTGCGTTCCCTGTCTACCAAGAGACACTAGAGACCAAATGTTCACATATTGGTTAGACCAAATCTTCTCCCTTATCCCCTCCTCATTATGAGCCCCCAGAGGACTGATGCCACAAAAGACAGCTTCTTTATGCAAGCTGACCTGTACAAGCAAAACCCGCCTCTGTGGAGTTAAAATAGGCAGCACAATACTCGGGGACTCAAATTGAGACAACAAGGCCTCAAGGGCCGGAATAAAACCTTGAACCCCCCAGAACCCCAAGAACCAGCAAAATTACACTCACTAGGCGTTGGGACAGGAACCGGAACCGAAGGATCAGCTGCAGCCGCAGCGGGCACTAACCGTGGGCACTAAGCCTATCCAGGGGGCAGGAGCGGCGAGCAGGCTGCTGCACTCCGGAACCCTCCAGTGCAAGCAGAGACATCTGACTTGGGGAGGCATGAGGGAGGGAATCCCCAGCCCAGCAAGCAGCTGGGCCGGGAAACCCTCCTCACACTGCGCTCGCTCCTGGACCCGATCAAAGAGATCATCGCCCATACCTGGAGGTAAGCAGGGAGCAGACAATCTGTTTGCTATCCCTGCTGGAGATTCTGCAAAGAGGCCAGCCGGATACACGTAGCTCTCTTTTAACTCCTACCAACCCCACCTCTTCCTCCTAGCCAGACCTGTACAGCTAATCACGCCTCCTCTACCTATTAGCCCACCTTCACATACAGCTAACATGGCCCTATCTTTTCCATTTATTATTAACCCCTGCCAGTCCTTGTCACCGCATCCTAAGCGGCGCGGCGACATCCAAACTCGGCAGTGCACACACACTGCTATACACATGGGGGTATGTGCAGAGCATTACACCCTAGTTTCTGTACTACAGACACTAAGGTGCAATGCTCTGCACATGCCCCCATGTGTATAGCAATGGGGGTATGTGCAGTCCCGCGCAGGGCTCTAATACAGAGCATTTTAAAGCACAGAAATTTTTTCAAGGGCAGGAGGGGTGTTAGGAGTAGTTAGGGAATATAATCTGAGCTAGTTTAGAAAAAATTGTTCGATGACAGGTACTCTTTAAAGCTCAGTGTTTGGAACAAATGCTGGAGCCGGCACTATGAGCTTGTGATGTCATAGCCTTGCCCAATCATGATGTCATGCCCCGCCCTCTCAATGTAAGTCTATGGGAGGAGGCGTGACGGCTTTTCCAAACGCTGAGCAGCGGAGTACCCCTTTAAGGCTCAGAGCACATGGCAGAGTCTATGAAACCTGTCCTTAGCAAATTAGGAGTTGAGAAAGAGAGTGGAAAAGAAGAGTCAGAGAGGAAGAAACGAAGTCACGCACCTAGCCATTCCTGGCAGGTGTTCAGTGTTCACTACCTACATAAATGCGGGCTTTTTAGGAGGGAGACTGGAACCAAAGTGCCTGATAACAAACAGAGAAAATCGGGTGCCGCATGCCTTGTGGTCTTTGTCCTTTTAGTAGTACCAATTATAGAGCTGGGGGGTGGCCATATGGATACGCCAGCTGGAACATTTCTCAGTATATTCAAACTGTTGATATGGTATTCTGTGCAGAAGACAACCGACTACCTCAGTCACACCGCTGAGAAGACCCTGTTTTAGTGAGTACATTTGAGTGGTATGCAACTATGATGTCCTCTATGAGGTCCTACTGCACCTCCACATGCCCTCCATTTCAAATGGTGGCATGCTGATATGGTTTATAAGTAACCCAACACAAACAAAATGTGGCATGCCTTAAAATTGAGGCATTTTCCATTAACATCAATGGTATTTGCCATATGGAGGCACCACATAGCAGCACTGGGTATGCCTACAGCTCTACAGTACATGTGGTGCCAAGTAGCCTCTGTGGCCCAGATTTATCAAACTGAGAGAGACAAACTAGAGTTATTTTCCCACAACAACCAATCACAGCTCAGCTTCTTGTGGGAAAATCCCTCTATTTTTTTCTCCTTTGTATCATCAGTATGCATTCAAAAGTTGGTAACATCTATATAGAACAAATACTTTCAAATAATCTGCTCTGTATTTTTTAGTATAAGAATCCAAGGGGCTGTGGTGTTTTTCAAGCTCAGTCTTCCATGGACAGGCCATCTGTGACTTGGAGACTTTGATTCAGCATTTTTGTCAACCTTATATGGCGTACATTTATTTAGTTTTTTTTTTTTTATAAAGTAACTACTTCACAATGTAGTAACAGCCCAGAACGGTTGTAACAGATTTTTATTTTTATTATTTCAGCTACAGTATGCTATAACGTGTTCAAAGTCTTAATATGCCAAAGTGGTTTTACTTATTAACAGAATGCATTTACCTCATCTTTGAGAACAGGTGTTTCTTTTTTTTTTTTCCCACTTTTAAGTCAAGTTGCTGGAAGGAAAAGTTTCTTGCAAAGTTTTTGTGGCATTTTTTAATTCTTTCTTTTGAGCTAAAGCCAGACGGGGTAAAGGGACTCAAACTTTTCCCTCCTACTGGATTCACTTCTGACGTAAGCTCTAAAGATAGGAAAAAAAAACTGTTTTAAAAAGGTTTGTGTGACACCCTCCCTCCCTTCCCACCACCTACCCTATACTCCTTTACTCCTATATAGCGGCTGCATCTGGCATGTAAGTCAGAATGGTACTAAACAGTTAAACTGAAAGTGTATTTGTCACTTTGAAAAAATTTTGACATGTCCTAGAGACATGCCCAAAGTCTTAATCAGTCGAGGTTTGAGTGTTCAGAACTCGACCAATTGTTAGAACAAGATAAGAGTGCAACTGACCGAGACAATTCCATAGACTTACATTGTAAGTTTGTCTTGCTTAGCATGCTCTTCTCCCTTATTAAATGATGATTAGTTTACATGACATACTGACCCCTAGTGGTTTAAAACATATTTCTATACCCGCTTACAACCACATATGGCCACATATGAGTTTCAATTTCTAGTCTGAAGAAAAGAATAAAGGAATATATTTTTACAATCTGGTCCCCAGAAGGGTTGCCCAGGGGTTTAAAGGGTTGCCCAGGATTAAAGGGGGTTTTCCACCATAAGGTGACTTTGGTACTTTACAGCCAGACACTGCTGCTTTATTTTTGTGAAATGGCTATTTCTTGTTGGAGTTCCCTCCCTCTAACTACAAGTCCAAGGATTCCTTGTTTATAAGTGTGAGGCCACACCTTCCTTTGCAGCATGCCTGAGCTACAATTCCCTGCAGAACTGTGGAGAATGATCTCCCATCCCTCTCCCATTCAGTGGTCACTCCTTCTACTGAAGCAGACAGGTTCTTTTCAACATCTGACTAGTGATGTAATGTCTTGGGCCTCATTGCAACCTGGGAAAAACCTCAGACGACACTCAGTTTGTATGCTGAGAAACGTAAACATTGGGTAAAAGATTACATAAGAATTGCGAGACCACCATCAAACACAGGTACAGACACTATATACCCCTTTAACCCCTTAAGGACCAAGCCCATTTTGGCCTTGAGGACCAGGCCAATTTTCGTTTATGCACTTTCGTTCTTTCCTCCTTCCCTTCTAGAAATCATAACACTTTCAATAATGCACCTACAGACCCATATAAGGGCTTGTTTTTTTGCATCATTAATTGTAGTTTGTAATGATATCAATGACATCACAAAAAAAATTTGTGGGGTGAAATAAAAAAAAAAAATACCATTTTGGAAATTTTGGGGGCTTCCATCTCTACGCAGTGCAATTTTCAGTAAAAATGACACCATATGTTTATTCTGTAGGTCCATACGATTACAAAGATACTCAATTTATATAGGTTTTATTAAATTTTACTACTTAAAAAAATATAAACTACATGCACCATAATCAGTGTGCTGAAAATTGTCCGCTTCTGACCCCTATAACTAAAAATAAATAAATAAAATGTTTTGCATACAGTGCTATATGAGGGCTCATATTTTGTTCTGTGGTCTTTAGTTTTTATTGGTACCATTTTTGTTTTGATGGGACTTTTTGATCACTTTTTATAAATTTTTATGGTATATGACATGACCAAAAATGCTACGTTTTGGACTTTGGTATTTTTTTACATTACGTCATCTACCTTGCAATTTAACTAACCTTATATTTCAACAGTTTGAACATTTATGCATGAGGCGGTACCACATATGATTATGCTTATTTTTTATTACATTTTATTTAAAAAATGGGAAAATGGGGATGAATAAAACTTTTATTAGGGAAGGGGTTAATTCACTTTTATTAACTTTTTTTTTTTACACTTTTTCATTTTACTTTCATTTACATGTTTCATTTTACTTCTTTTAAACTTTCCTAAAAATGGGTATGCATAAAATGTTTCCTTTCTGACCACGTAACTCTTTTATTTTTCCATTTACACGGCTGTATAGGGGCTAATTTTTTGCACAGTGATCTTTAGTTTTCATCTGTACCATTCTTGTTTTGATGGGACTATTTGATTACTTTTTATTCATTTTTCTTACTGGGATATAAAGTGACCAAAAATCCATGATTCTTGACTTTTTTATTTTTATGCCATTGACCGTGCAGTTTTATTAACATTATTACATTTTATTTGCTTAGACATTTCCACACGCTGCAAAACCACAGATGTTTTTTTTTTTTTTTTTCAAAGTAAAAGATTTATTGAAGATTTTCCAATAATACAAGAAATAAACAGTATATGAAATGTCGGCACTGGCGGGGCCAGTAAGCCAACAAGACACAGATATGCTAAGCATCCTAGTCAACCAACAATAAGTAGACATTACTGTATACAGTGCCTTACTTCATATGAGAACTCTAAAAGGTAGGTCGGTAATTGGCCAACTGGGCTTGTAGCCATATAACAATTCGACAACAATAAGAAAAAAGCAGGTACAATCTCTAGCAGTAAGGCGGTGAGCCAGGGAAGACAGGAAGGGCACAAAAGGATCGACAACATACTGTATGGTGGAAGGAGAGAGAGAAGGGGTGAAATGAGAGAGAGAGAGAGAGAGAGAGAGAAAGTTTGGGAAAACCCCAGATGTTTATATTATTTTTTGTTTACATAATTTTATTTGAAAAATGAGAAAAGAGGGGTGATTCCAACTTTTATTAGGGAAGGGGGTTATTCACATTTATTACCATGTTTTTTACATTGTAATAATCCCTATTCTTTCAATTGTATACACTTAAGAATGATGTGCCATTGCACAGCATTGATCAATGTTATTGGCGCTTCATTATTACAGGCTGCTGAGGCTGAGTGTTGATTGGACATGGCAGGGTAAGTAGGGACCCTCCAACTGTCTTCTCAGCTAATCGGGAGCCCATTATTTTGCCACAGTGCCTCTGATCAGCTCCACCGAGCTAACGGGCAACTGGTTTTCAGAATTTTAGATGTTGTGATCAAGAAGTTCATGCCAGACATAACCCTTATTGGTGATGTCCGGCACTAGCAATGGGTCCCAGCTGTTCCTAGCAGCTGGGATCAACATAGTATGAAACACGCTCACCTCCTGAGCATTCTCCATAGACCAGAAGCAGGTGATGGGGTACATTTATGCCCCATCACCTGGGGCTAATTAGACTCATTGGGGGAGATTTATCAAAACCTGTGCAAAGGAAAAGTTGTCCAGTTGCCCATAGCAACCAATCAGATTGCTTCTTTCATTTTGCAGAGACCTTGTTAAAAATCAAAAGAAGCGATCTGATTGGTTGCAACTGGGCAACTTTTCCTCTGGACAGGTTTTGATAAATCTCCCCCATTGTTCTTTTACATGCGTTGTTCTGCTTACAATGTAGTCTGCCATGTTTCTGTTGGAGTTCCAGCATAAAGAAGACAAATATAATGCCACAGATTGTCAGTTTAGCCGTCAAAAAGTTTTGAAACCTTACAGTAGTTGAGAACTAGATGACTAAACATCAGATTTGATTTTCTGTAACAATACATTTTCTGTTAACTGCGACATTGTCAGAGAGAAAAGAACACAATTGGTGACTTGTATTGCCCCTATGTTACCTGTTTGATGGCAGCTCTCTTTTATTGTGCTTGATTTAGTTAGGCAGGTACACTTTGTTTCTCTAATAGGCTTCCTAGAACAATTAGTCTGCTAATATTGGCCAAAGGGCACAGCCCGGGTGCTGATGTCTGCTTGTGAATTAACATTGCCAACTATTTAACAAGGCAAAACAAGGGAAAGCAGAACTATTGTTTTACATGTTGAACATTGGTAGAAAAATTAAGTATGGCCAGCAAGCTAATGTAACTGACAATTTGCTGTGACATTTACTGTCAGCCTGTCTCTGTGTTGTATAACATTGAAAAAAATCAGATTCCCAATTAACCAAAGCATCAAAAGAAGAAGTTCACGGAGCGAAGTTTCAGAGGTAGTACATAAAGAAAGGTCAGGCTTCACTGAGCCCGACTCCACAATATTTTAGTATTCATAAGGACTAATGAGCGCCTATGCTTCTTTCTGCATGGTAATGGTATCTACTATCCACTTTGTTCAAATCATCAGATTGGAGACTAGCTAACCAATTTCCACCACTAACTGCACAAAATCTAAATAATATGCAAACTGATGCATACACATGACCTATATCTTCATATGGTTATATTTAATTAGACATATTAAACAGTTTCTAACATAGGATTCATCCAATTACGTTCTATAGAGGGTAACCTGCAGTGCTCTGTGGAACATTTGTCATGCTAGACTTGAAGGAAATATAACAAAATAATTTTACAAGATATGGTAAATACAAACTTTAGGGAGTCTACATGTTGCATGCTGCACGTTGTACTATAAATGAGAATGACCTGTTTCACAAGTTTGCAGTCTATGCAGTTTTTAAGTTCACTGATCACTGGTACTGGGCTATTCTGAGATTTCTTAGTTGTCAAGTATTATAAGGCTGGTTTGGGTGTGACATGGCGTATATTGGTGCACCTGATGCAGTCATATCACGACTGTCTGGCATATATGAAGAGGTGTGCGTCTCTTTATACATAATGGATGTGACACCGACTGTCGCAAACATTTGCATAGTAGGCCAGGAAAAAATAGACCTTAACTGTTGTGCATTATAAATACACCGTGGGGGTTAGGTGCAGCATGCCCAGAACACAGAGTGTTAGTACAATTTTGCATGCCCTGATATCAAATATATATTTTTAAAGTTAATATATTTGTTAGTTGTTTTGTAAAAATAATAAAGGGGAATGGCTTTTATATAATTTTTAAACCATTTTTGCATAACATTGTACACAATGATGCAGCCAGCCTCTGCCAGGCTGCATCATTGGAGCAACCATCTGGCAGAAGGAGGCTGGTAAGGTAACCTCCACCATCATTTTAATTCATTGAACCCTTGCAATCACGATGCAGGGGTCCGGTGAGCAGCAGGAAGAAATCAGCAACTGCCTTTACTTCTTTTAGATGCTGTAATCAATTTTGATCATGGCAATGATGGGGAAGTGGCAGGATTACCACTGCAATTATTAGTGGTGACTGCATGGCTACTGATAGTAGCCTCACTCACCACCTATGAAGCGAGTGCAGATTCTGTACTGACTTCCTAGTCACTTAATACTCCAGGGCTTACATGTACGCGTTAAAGAGTACCTCTCATCAAAGTAACGTTTTATATATTAAAGATAAATCCCTAATAAATAACTTTCTAATTGCTTTTAATTAAAAATGTGGCCTCCTTTCATGTGTAAAACTTCAACGCGAAGGGTCTCCCTAGCAGTCCTGGCCACAAGCATTTCTATTGATTTCGGACTCATGGCATGAGTCCTAAATCACACTGCAGCTAGGACACATACAGCTCAGCGCAGCTCCCCGCCTGTCAATCAGATAGGAGGGAGCAAGCGCTGTGCTGGTATCTCAGCAGTGCGCGCTCCTGACTTGGCTGGCCTGCGCGTGCTGGCCCCGAGTCAGTGGAGCACTGCTCTTATTAGGAAAGATCTAGCTGCTGTTATTAGGAAAGATCTATGTTGGGATCTACCTTGGCAAAGTCTGATCGAGGTCGGAAGCTAGCCCTGACAGGCATCAGGTAACATTGCGCCTGCCGGGCCAGGCCCAATTCCTCCCCTCACACAAAGCAGTGAACTGAACTGCTGAAGAGGACATTAAAAAGGTATGTTTAGGGGGTTTGAAGTAAAAATAAATACAGGGATAGTGGTAGTCAGAGTCAGGGGCAGATGGGCAGGGGGATTAGGGAGAGTGTAGATGATGATAGGTACTCTTTAAAGGGGTACTCCACTGCTCAGCGTTTGGAACAAACTGTTCCGAATGCTTGAGACGGGAGGTCGTGACGTCATAGCCCCGCCCCCTCATGATGTCACTCCCTGCCCCCTCAATGCAAGTCTATGAGAGGGGGCGTTACTTACATTGGGGGTGGGGCATGATATAATGAGGGGGCGGGGCTATGATGTCACAAGCTCCCTGTGCCGGCTCCAGGGTTCAGAACAGCTTGTTCCAAACGCTGAGCAGCGGAGTACCCCTTTAAGTCCCAGTGGACAAGGGTGTACATGTATGCCCAATTTTGTCTAGGGGTGTATTAAGAATATTGTCCACTGTGAGTCTTTAAGAGATTTTCACTAATAAAGAGTAAAATATGGTCAAAAATGATTGGTAAAGAATTGTTTGTACACTGACTCTATGACAGTTGAGGTGGCCTTTTCTGTTAAAATCTTAGGTTGGGCTTAAAGGGTTTTTACCTGACCATTTTTAGCCTATTTGCAGTTGGCAGAGATGGTAGGGTGCTGAAAACATCTGTGTCTGCAGTGTTAAGCAACTTGCGTAACTCTCATTGACATTTATGTAAGATCGGCACATGGCATAGCACCAGGAACTATGCGGTTTTTGTAGCTTTGAATGTTAAGGGGAGTTATACAAAGTGCATAAAATCCAACTCGGCTGTTTTTGGAGCCCCACTATCTTTGCTGGCTGTACAGCCATAACAACCTTAATATTGTGGAGGTACCCCACTGCTGTCAAAAAAGCCCTTACCGAAGGCATAGACTCACACTACTTCCGCCAACTGGATCAAGGCACTTGGCAATCCTCAGGGCTGTTTCTATCCCTGTGACGGACTAGTATCTAGAGGCCCTTTGCAAGATGCCCCCATGCCAGTGACGTCCTGGTACACCTGAGGAAATGTAGGTGAGGGACCTTTCAAGTTTCCATGGACTGCCCCTGTCAAGACCTTAGTGGTATGCACGGCTAATGAAACCCCCGACAGCCAGTCAAGTGTCAAAGTCAAGTCAATAAATCGTCTTTAGTTATCCCGAGTTCAGGCAAGTAATTCAATTGTGTCAGTTCTGTTCTAAGTTTGGACAAAGTCTGGAGTACTACTAGTCCCAAAATCTCCACAAGACTGTGACTGTGGCTGCTCACTAAGTTCACCTGTACCTAAGCAGAATACTGCAACCTTGTCTCTGTCATCTGAACTGTTACCTATGTAATTTGGTCCTGCAATTTGTTCAGTAAACTTTAAAAGTTGTTATCCAAAATCTCTGCTTTTGAGGATTTAATTTCTGGGGCTTGGATACTGATGACCGCTTCATTTGGAGTTCTGGTAAGTGAGATTTTCAGCAGGACTGCTACCACCAACATTACCACTTACACTGGTGAACTGGTGTAACTGGTGAAACTTAAAAAATTAGAATATCGTGCAAAAGATCATTGTATTTCATTAATGCAACTTAAAAAGAAAGGAAGCATGAAGTGCTCCAAAATCTCCAGATGGATGCGTTGACCCTGGACTTATAGGGGTACTCCACTGGAAAACATTTTTTTTAAATCAGCTGGTGCCAGAAAGTTAACCAGATTTGTAAGTTACTTCTATTAAAAATCTTAATCCTTCCAGTACTTATTAGCTGCTGTTATGATCCACAGGAAGTTCTTTTCTTTTTGAATTTCCTTTCTGCCTGACCACAGTGCTCTCTGCTGACACCTCTGTCCATTTTAGGAACTGTCCAGAGCAGGAGCAAATCCCCATGGAAAACCTATCCTGCTCTGGACAGTTCCTAAAATGGCAGGTGAGAGCACTGTGGTCAGACAGAAAGGAAATTAAAAAAGAAAAGACCTTCCTGTGCATGATAACAGCAGCTGATAAGTACTGGAAGGATTAAGATTTTTTAATAGAAGTAAGTTACAAATCTGGTTAACTTTCTGGCACCATTTGATTAAAAAAAAGTTTTCCAGTGGAGCGCCCTTTTAATGCAGCACAGTGGACCGACACCAGCAGATGACATGGCTCCCCAAATCATAGTAATTGGGGGTAGGGGTTGTATGGGTTTTCGTGAGCTTCACCTGTATATAAAAATATATATTTTTTTCATTTCCAAGATAAAGTCTAAATGTAAAAAAAAAACCAATTTTTATTATAAACTATATATGGTTGAAAAATGAAAAAAATGCAGATTTCTATTTAGCAGAAAAAGAAAACATGCAAGAATTAGATTTGAGATGTTCCATCTGTGGGCTTTTAATTTTGTCATAAAAACACAGAAGCCTGGCATGAGCCTCTTTCCAACTGGCTAAATGTATCATCTTGTATGAAGGCTGTTGAAGTATGTATGGCATTTCAAATGGAAGAGAGAGAGAGTGAAAAAAATCTTCATTTATGGAACGGGTTTGCTAGTAATATTTGCCCACTTCTTTGACCATCTGTTTATATTGACAACCACCAACCTATGTTGTGCCAAAGTACCCTTGGAAACTAAAAACAATTGAAATGTGGGCAAGTGTAGAGTATGTACAGAAAGACTGTGTTATTTTCTCCTAATCACATTATCACTGAAAAATGACAAGATGAGAAAAGTTTAAAAGATGTTATGTGCCTAAAAAGGTCTGTAGCACATGTTCTGTCCTAGATTCATTAATATGCAATGGGAAATACATCTTCAGAAACAAAAGCTATCTTAATTCTTGTTTATAAAGGCAAATAGTGATGATAAAAACAAGGGGCACCACTTACATAGTCATGTTTGTCATAAAAATTTACATATTCAACAAGTATATGTTTTAATTGTTTGCCCTTATTCCAGCACAACAAAAATGTAAAAAACAAACAAAACAAAAACAGATTTCTAAAGAGTTTTTTATTTTAAATTAAAGGAAATATGCAGCGAAAACAACTTATCCCCTAGCCACAGGATAGGTGATAAGTGTCTGCGGGGGGTCTGAATGCTGGGACCCTCCGTTATCTCCTGCACGAGGCCCCGGCTCTTGCGTTAATCACCCTGTGTAATAGGCCCATTAGTCAGCTCCAGGGAAGATTGCAGGTATTCATCTAAGAGAGCCCTAATTAGCAAGAGAGCCCTAATTAGCACTGAGCTACCTCAGCATAGCTCTAGACGTGGTCTAAAACTGGATAGTCCACTGAAAGTTTGCCTGTGGGAGGCATAACTGTAGGAGCCTTGAACAAGAGGGACACAGTGAGAAAGTGTTCCCCTTTCTGGTACTATTGGTACTGAGTTTGCTTGACACAGGTAACAACTGCTTGGTAGCAACCATGGCTTATTTTCTTGTGTGAACAGACTATAGGCAGAATTATCAAACTGTGTAAGAGAAAAAGCGGAGTGATTTTCCCACAGCAACCAATCACAGCTCAGTTAATGAGCTCTGGTAAAGTGAAAGTTGGGCTGTGATTGGTTGCGCTTGGAAAATCTCTCCACTTTTTCGCTCACACATTTTGATAAATCTGGGCTTATGTGGTGTACTTTTCTCGAGTCAGGTTTTATTTTGAACTGTATACAGTAAAGAACTATATATTGTAAATTGAGGATGGTTGCCTTTAGGACCCAGGACTGGCCCACAAGGTTTAAACACCTAACCCTGGAGGGCAGTGGGGCCCATGGGGGGTCTGAGAAAACAAGTACAGCCCAAGCCCCTGATCCTAATCCTGTGGAAAACAATAACAAAAGGTTCTGTTAAGATTGTGCCTCCTCTGTGTCTGCAAAGCTCTTGATGCTGAAGACTGAGCCTTTTGGTGACTTTGTTTTAGTGACCAGTAAAGGTCTCAGCACATGAACTCCCAACAGAGATGAGTGAGCCAAATCCGGCAAACTTTAGGATTTTTCCTGCTCGGCGAACACTCAAGCTTTCACTGGTTCGGCTAGTGTGAGCCAGTAAATAGCGCGAAAAACCTGAAAGGTTTATTGGTGGACGGAAGAAGCAAGGTGGGCAGGGGGCAGTGAGATGGTGTAAGGAAAGCAGCAAATCACATGATAACCCAGGTCCATCATGTGATTTGCTGCTTACTGTGTCAATCAAGCACAAAGGCCAATAGGACACAGCCAGGGACACAGATAAAACGGCACTGATCACCCACAGAGAGTATTCAATTGGCATCTATATACCCATAGAGCCTGTCAACACAGTAGTGAATATCAGATTTCCACAATCGCTTTCAGTAGGCATTGTGCTGTCATCCCTGCCACCCAAAAAGTGTGTTTAAGTTACACATATCTATGTAGTGTTATACGGTTCTGGTGCATTTAACATTGTTCCACAAACAACTTTTGTACTTATTGTGCTGTCTCCTCTTCCACCCAAAAAGCGTGTTGAAGTTACACATATCTAGCCTGCAGTGTTATACGGTTCTGGTGCATTTAATATTATTCTGCAAAAAACTTCAGTGCTCATTGTGCTGTCTCCTCTGCCACCCAAAAAGTGTGTTAAAGTTACACGAATGTAGTCTGTAGTGTTAATACAGGTCTGTTGCATTTCATGTTGTTGTGCAAACACCATCAGTACTTATTGTGCTGTCATTTCTGCCAGTCAAAAAGCATGTTGAAGTTACAGGTATGTAGCCTGTAATGTTAATGGAGGTCTGTTGCATTTCATATTGTTCCACAAACACCTTCAGTACTCATTGTGCTGTCATCTCTTGCACTCAAAAGCATGTTCCTCTGACACATATCTGGCCTGTTAACAGTTTTGTTAAATTTCATATTTTTCCACAAACCTTAAATCTTTCTAGTTATTTACAGGCAAACACACATTATACTAAAAATCCTGTGCATTCCAAACACACTAGGCTTCCAAAGCAACTATACTTTTTCAATTTTGGTTTTATTAAACTTGGCTTATATGTAACTCGTTGTAAGATAAACGCAGTTCAAAGCATTGAAACTTAAAGTTGACAAGTAGGTTGGTAAAACCTCCCCCAAAAAAGATAAAACGATCCTGAAAAATATATGTCTGGTACAGGGGTGGACTGACAACTCATGGGGCCCCCACGGGCAAAAGATAATCATGTGGCCCCGTGAGCCCACCCTTATGTAAGCAACCCCCATACAGATGCCCCACCCACATACAATAAATAAAGAAAATATAGAAAAATAAACTTACATTTAACCCCTTAAGGACACAGATAATTTCATTTTTGCAATTTAGTTTTTTCCTTCTCTTGTTGTAAGAGGCATAACTTTTTTTCTCCCTACAGACCCATACAAGGACTTTTTTGTCACGCCCCCTCCCATAGGCTTGCATTGAGGGGGCGTGTTTGCTCCGGGCCTGATTACTGTCGATCACAGGGCCGGAGCATTGTGACGTCACGGCTCCGCCCCCTTGTGATGTCACAATGCTCCGGCCCCCTTGTGACGTCACAATGCTCTGGCCCTGTGGTCGACAGTAATCAGGAGAACACGCTCCGGGGACTGATTTTAACGGGGTGCGGCGTTCAAGATCACGGGGGTCCCCAGTGGCTTTGGATAAGGGATAAGATGTCTAAGCGTCGGAGTATCGCTTTAAAGAGGAGGATGTCAGCAGGCCTCCTGATTCGAGTAGCTCAGGAGCAAGTGGAGGTGAAACTGGTGCTGGATCTGAAGGCCTGAGAAAAAAATGTTCAAGAAGAGGGGCACAGTTGGGTGTTCATGTACCTAGCTATTTACGGTATCTTGCCGTATGGAAATTCTTTACTATGTTACGAGATGCAGGTAAGCAGACATGGTGCCATATCTGCGGAGAGAAAGTGAGGCACAGGCAGGGTCCAAATTTAGGATTAGGCCTCTACCTCCGCACCTCATGTATCACAAAGCCTGGATAGAAGTATACCGAGTTCACCAATGCCTGCTCTCTGCTGGCTACAGATAACTCTACCTCACCACCGTCTGCTGTACTCTGGCTACTACTAGTAACACCAATTCACCATCATCCTACTTCCATCCAGGCCTACACGTACGCAACTCATCATCCACAATAAAAGGGATCCTTTTTAGAATGCTTTGTCACTTGCTAAACTAAGAACCTGTTGCTACTCCCAAAAAAGGGATCATTTTTGGCACACTGGGATAAAGCCACGGTGTCTTCTCATGCCTCTGTGTTCATATTAACTCCAGTAGCCATCTACCGACAACCAGAGATACTTTATTCTACTTTATTTTGGTGAGAATAAGCCTTAAAAATGGGCAAGCTGTAATTGTTACCATGAGTTAAATGAGCGTAGCACAAGCTTATTAGACTTCTCAAGTGATCATTTCACCAGCCCTTTGAGGCTATCAACTATCAGTTGCACATCCTCTATTACACAGGGAGGATGTGTGTTAGATTATAATTTGTTAGGGGATCAAAGCGAGACAGCCAACATCATGAGCAAATTCTTTGGGGGAGATTTATTAAAACCTGTCCAGAGGAAAAGTTGCTGTGTTGCCCATAGCAACCAATCAGATCGCTTCGTTCATTTTTGAAAAGGCCTCTGAAAAATGAAAGAAGCGGTCTGATTGGTTTCTATGGGCAACTCAGCAACTTTTCCTCTGGACAGGTTTTGATAAATCTCCTCCTTTGGCCCTATTATACAAGGCAATGTTGGCCTGTTCGACTGAAAATTGCTCTGTAGTAATGGAGCCCTAAATCATAAAACAGATCATAAATGTCCTTTGCGTGTTTGATTTGCATGTCATGTTATGTTTGTTATGCTGTTATATACAGTAAATATAACTACTCCTTATTTCTGAAAAGAAGAAATTTGAAACAAAGATTTTAGAATCAGATTAGGATTATTCAACCCCTTCCACTTCTTCCGCACTGATCTTTCTTAATTTGGAGAGTGGCCAGAGTGTCTAGGTAGGGTAGTTAGGTTCTCACACACTGCCCCATACGGTAGTTACCCCCCCCCCTCCCCTCCACTGCCTTCATATAGTAGTTAGGATTCCCACACAGTTCCTTCTGACTGCTTCCTGTGCTTACTCTACCCCCTTTGCTCAGCACTAGCAGACAACCTTCATGCCTGCTGTGCCTATGCTTGTTCCATCCCCACACACAAACACTGGCTGCATCCTCTGCATTTGCTGTATATGAAACACAGAGGACGTAAACGATGCAGCCAGTGCTCGGCAGAGGTGGGGGAGCAAACACACGGAGCAGCTATCAGGACCTCGGGCGCATGCGCCTTTATGGCAAATAGAGCGGCACCAGAACAGGGGATCAGTAAAGCAGAGAGCACAGGGAGCAGCTGTTAGATAGATACTTTATTTAACCCCTTAAGGACATGCACCATTAATGTACAGCGCTGCAGCAAGTGACTTCTTACATTGACAGCAGCTTACATTGGCAGCTATAAAGCAAGTACAGGAGCTGTGCGGTGAGTTTTGGCTACTATGAGCAGCCGGGGACTCACCTATAATGGCAGACATCAGTGATCACGCTGATCACGGCATCTATAATGAAGAAAATGGAGGTGTTGATAGGCTTGGGTGGGGTCAACAGACACCTCACAGTGCAAATACGGGCGTCTGATGAGTGCAAATGGCTGCAGATGGTCTTTTACCCTCCTCAGGATGGCTCATTTTCTTGTACAGTCTGCAGTGCCAGGCTGTACAAGGAGATTGCCGATAGAACTGAGCAGTACATAGCAATCTAATATTGCATATAATAGTATAAGTGTAAAATAAATATAAAAAAATGTTTTATATGTATACCCCACAATTAAAATATAAATCACCCCCTTCTCCCATTTAATGTCCAGAAATGTCTGAACTGTTAAAATATAATGTTTATGTAAAAAATACTAAATGCCAAAATTGCCAAAAATCTTTGGTCACATCATATGTCAGGAAAAAATCCTGACAAAATAAGGACAATTTTTAACAATTTATTTTGTCAAAAAAAGAAAAAAGGTTTGACTGTTTTTATAAGCAAAACAATAGACAATATTAGACGAGCATGTAAAACATGGGTATTGCTTTAATTGGATTGACCCACAAAATAAGGAGAACATGTCAGTTTTTCTGTTTAACATAAACACTCATTATGGTATAATGAAAGATGACATTAAGAAGTACAATTGGTCCCGCAAAGAACAAGCCCTCACATGGGTCATTGGATAGAAATATAAATATAATATAAAGAGTTAAAAGAAGAAAAGGAAAAATGAACACTTAAAAACAAAACCTGGCTGTGTCTCAAGGCCTAAATGGGCTGTGTCCTTCTCTGTTACATCACTGTAGAGTAAAAATGCTTGGAAAACGGCAAATCATACTGAGTAATATTATGGAGACTTTATGGTAGAAAATCATCAGTTGCAATGTCTATCACACAGTGAATTGTTATGACAGCATAATAACAGTATAATCATACAAGGAAAAGAGTTCATTTTTTCTAATCATTCAGAATAAATGTACTCATAGACCAGTATGTGTGTTATATACAATATGGTAAATACATGTCTGTTCCTATACAATTCTGCTCTGTAAATGAAAAGTATAAATATATCAAGATTTACTCTTTAACCCCTTAAGGACGCAGGACGTAAATGTACGTCCTGGTGCGGTGGTACTTAACGCACCAGGACGTACATTTACGTCCTGTGCATAACCGCGGGCATCGGAGCGATGCCCGTGTCATGCGCGGCTGATCCCGGCTGCTGATCGCAGCCAGGGACCCGCCGGCAATGGCCGACGCCCGCGATCTCGCGGGCGTCCGCCATTAACCCCTCAGGTGCCGGGATCAATACAGATCCCGGTATCTGCGGCAGAGCGCTGCTGCAGGGATCCAATCATTCAGAACGCCGCACGGAGGTCCCTTCACCTTCCCCGTCCTCTCCTGCTCCCGGCGTCTCCTGCTCTGGTCTGAGATCGAGCAGACCAGAGCAGAAGATGACCGATAACACTGATCTGTTCTATGTCCTATACATAGAACAGATTAGTATTAGCAATCATAGTATTGCTATGAATAGTCCCCTATGGGGACTATTCAAGTGTAAAAAAAAATGTAAAAAAATTTAAAAGTAAAAGTTAAAAAAAAAAGTGAAAAATCCCCTCCCCCAATAAAAAAGTAAAACGTCCGTTTTTTCCTATTTTACCCCCAAAAAGCGTAAAAAATAAATTTTATAGACATATTTGGTATTGCCGCGTGCGTAAATGTCCGAACTATTAAAATAAAATGTTAATGATCCCGTATGGTGAACGGCGTGAACGAAAAAAAAAAAGTCCAAAATTGCTACCTTTTTAATACATTTTATTAAAAAAAAAAAACTATAAAAAATTTATTAAAAGTTTTTTATATGCAAATGTGGTATAAAAAAAAAGTACAGATCATGGCGCAAAAAATGAGCCCCCATACCGCCGCTTATACGGAAAAATAAAAAAGATAGAGGTCATCAAAATAAAGGGATTATAAACGTACTAATTTGGTTAAAAAGTTTGTGATTTTTTTTAAGCGCAACAATAATATAAAAGTATGTAATAATGGGTATCATTTTAATTGTATTGACCCTCAGAATAAAGAACACATGCCATTTTTACCATAAATTGTACGGCGTGAAAACGAAACCTTCCAAAATTAGCAAAATTGCGTTTTTCGTTTTAATTTCCCCACAAAAATAGTGTTTTTGGGTTGCACCATACATTTTATGATATAATGAGTTATGTCATTACAAAGGACAACTGGTCACGCAAAAAACAAGCCCTCATACTAGTCTGTGGATGAAAATATAAAAGAGTTATGATTTTTAGAAGGCGAGGAGGAAAAAATGAAAACGTAAAAATTTAATTGTCTGAGTCCTTAAGGCCAGAATGGGCTGAGTCCTTAAGGGGTTAAAATATCTTTACATTGAAATGCTTTATATACATTACTTTATATGTCAGTAATGAACTGCACTTTTTCTGTGACTGCTTAAACTGAAGTGTGGCGGCGCATGGCCGAGAGAGACATTTGTATAGCATGATTTAACAATGTGTGTACATGAGATGTGATTTGTTGTTCTGGCACCTTGAATAGCATTTACAGAGAAGTCTGAGAGAAAAATGAGAGGAAAGAGTGAGAGAATAAGACCCTTCCCCCTACATATGATCACACATACAGACGAGAGCAGGAGGGCCAGAAGGTGGGGTGGTGCCTCAGGATAATGGCAGCAGAAGGCAAAGGAAGCAGACAGCTGGCACGCTCTGCCCCAATATGCTTCCATGAAAGAGGCGAGGAAATTTCAGGAGATGTGATGCTCGAATGGCCAGCTCTCCAGCAAAGAGAATGATTACAAATAAAATGAGTTAACATCTTGCATATCACATGCACCTAATACTGTCCCTATGTCTCTTTCCTCCTGTGCAGTAGCAATGCTGAGACATAGATGACAAAATGACTGACCCTAGGCATCTCATTGCTTCTGCCCAGTGTGATGCATATCTGTCATAGGTTTTCACAGCACATAGCCACATTGCTCAACGTGCAGGCCAGTCAAAAAGCTGGTCATAGTCTACGTACTGTTTGTTATTTTCAATGCGATTGTCCTTTTTTTCTCTCCCACGTCTAATTATGCCGGCATCTCTCATTTCCCAAAAAGTATGCATGTGTTTTTTTCTCTTGCCTACAAAACATATGCATATCTAAAATTCTAATGGAGGACTGATTTCCTCGCACTCGCCTTCGTACCACTAATGAAAAAATGTACATTAATGGGGGAAAGTTATTTAGTGCTGTACAGAGTTAATTGCTGCAAATCATTGCTTACATCCATCTGGTTTTATGGTAGACAACAAACCTCTTCATCACATTTGCTCATTAGACATATTGTAAATCACAGAACAGCACTGGCATCTCACATATTGTGCTTCCATTAGTTAAACTACATTTCTGCACAGCCACAGTACTGGATTAATGTTACCTAGATTTTATCCTATCCTATGGATAGTTGGATAAATTCTTCTTTCGTATTCTTGGTTATTGCTTTTCAGGTGTTAAAGGGTTTATCCAACATAAGGTGATTTTAGTACGTACCTGCCAGACAGTAATGGACATGTTTAGGAAGGATCTGCACTTGTCATAAGCCAAATGGCTGTGCTGTGAGATTACCATAACACTGTGGCTAGCTTTTTGTGAACTGGTTATTTCATGTTGGAGTTTGCTCTCTTAACCCCTTAAAATAAAACTGTCAGCTTGTTCCTCCTGCACTAACCAGTGGTACTGGCTGGTAGTCCAGGGGATTCTGATCAGTTTGATGCTTACCGTTCCCGGATCCGCCACACCGTTCAGCTGTGATCTTAGATTTTTGGTATATGCTAATGAGGTCCTAACTGGCACCGGACAGGCTAACTGGCACTCTGACGTCAGTGCCGCTGGCCACAGCACCGACCAGCTCATCAATATTCCTTCCCTCCTTCCGCCTCTCACTCTTCTCCCCGCTCTGTAATGAAGAGAGAGGGGAGGAATATTGATGAGCTGGGTGGTGCTGCGGCCAGTGGCGCTGACATCAGAGTGCCAGTTAGCCTGGCCGGTGCCAGTTAGCACCTCAATAGCATATACCGAAAATCGAAGATTCCGGCCGAACGGCACGGCGGATCCGAGAACGGTAAGCATTAAACTGATCAGCGTCCCCCAAACTATCAGCAAGTACTGCTGGTTTGTGTGGGGAGAGCAGCTGACAGTTTTCTTTTAAGAACTCAACGTTTTTAAGTTTTTGCATTTTCGTTTTTTCCTTCTTACCTTTTAAAAATCATAACCCTTTCAATTTTCCACCTAAAAAATCCATATTTTTTGAGCCAACAATTCTACTTTGTAATGACATCAGTCATTTTATCCAAAAATCGACGGAGAAATAACAAATTCATTCTGCAACAAATTTGAAGAAAAAATGTCATTTTGTAACTTTTGGGGGCTTCCGTTTCTACGCAGTACATTTTTCTGTAGAAATGACACATTCTCTTTATTCTGTAGGGCCATACGATTAAAATGATACCCTACTTATATAGGTTTGGTTTTGACTTACTATAACTATATTCACGAAAATTAATACATTCAAAAATGTCCTCTTCCGACCCCTATACCTTTTTTATTTTTCCACAGACAGGGATTCATGAGGGCTCATTTTTTTCGCTTGATCTTAAGCTTTTATCGGTACCAATTTGTTTTGATCTGACTTTTTGATTGCTTCTCATAAATTTTTTTATGGTATAAAAAGTGACCAAAATAACGCTATTTTGGACTTCGGAATTTTTTTACGTGTACGCCATTGACCGTGCAGTTTCATTAATGATATATTTTTATTGTTCGGACATTTACGCATGCGGCAACACCACATATGTTTATATTTATATAAACTACATAGTCTACATAGTTTTTTTTTAAATGGGAAAAGGGGGGGGGGGGGGTGATTCAAACTTTAATTAGTAAAGGGGTTAAAGCACATTTATTAACTTTTTTTTTACACTTTTTTTGCATTGTTATAGCCTCCATAGGGGACTATAACATGTAGTACATTGATTACCGGCACTGATCAATGCCATAACATTGCATTGATCAGTGTTATCGGCGGTCGATTGCTGAAGCCTGGATCTCAGGCTTGGAGCAATCAATCACCAATCCATGCATCCTAGCTGATTGGGACACTGCAGTTTCACCGCGGTGGTCCCGATCAGCCCGACTGAGCAGCCAGGAATGCTTTTTTTTTGCTTTAGAAGGGGCGATCAACTTTGATTGCCACATCTAAAGGGTTAATAGCGCACGTCACCGCAATCGGTGATGTCCGCTATTAGCCACGGGTCCCGGCTACCGTTAGCCATTGGGACCGACCCGATATGACACGGGGTGACCCCAACGTTATATTGCTGGAGTAGGCGCAGGGAGTACAGGTATGCCCTGCGTGCTTAAAGGGGTACTCCGCCCCTAGACATCTTATCCCCTATCCAAAGGATAGGGGATAAGATGTCAGATCGCTGCGGTCCCGCTGCTGGGGAGCCCCGGGATCCCTGCTGCGGCACTGCGCTATCATTACAGCACAGTGCGCATTCGCTCTGCACGTAATGACGGGCAATACAGGGGCCAGAGCATCGTGACATCATGCCACGCCCCCTGCCTTAGACTTGCATTAAGGGGACGGCCGTGATGTCACGAGGGGCAGAGTCATGATGTCACACTGCTCCGTCCCCTGTATCGCCCGTCATTACGCACAGAGCGAACTCCTTAATGCAAGTCTATGGCAGGGGGCGTGACGACCGCCACGCGCCCTCCCATAGACTTGTATTGAAAGGGGCGGGCCGTGACGTCACGAGGGGCGGGGCCGTGACGTAACGATGCTCTGGCCCCTGTATTGCCCGTCATTACGTGCAGAGCGAACTCGCTCTGTGCTGTAATGATAGCGCAGTGCCGCAGCGGGGATCCTGGGGCTCCCCAGAAGTGGGACCGCGGCGATCTGACATCTTGGATAGGGGATAAGATGTCTAGGGGCGGAGTACCCCTTTAAGGAGTTAAACTACAAGTCATATAATTCCTTGTTTGTAAGTATGAGGTGATTTTTTCTCCCTCCCACACATCACCTAACTGACTTATTGAAACACTCTGTGTTGCCTTTAATGCAATAGACCAGTGTTTTCTAACCAGGGTGCCTCTAGCTGTTCTGGGTGCCTCCAGCCATTCAGTGTTTTCTATTCAGGGTGCCTCCAGAAAATTCTTGCAGAATGATCTCCCACCCAGTGGTCGCACCACACATTAAAGCAAAGTCAGGCTTCCTCTGAACATGTAGTGAGGTAAAGTCTCAGGCCGCACTGCAACCTGGGAAATTCTGAGGCCACAGTAATTCTGTATGCTGTTAAAAATAAACGTTGGGGCAAAAATCACAGAATTTATTTTTCTTTGTATAATGTACAGTTTTTGCAGGACTTCACATCTATGGAGATACTCTCTACTAGAAGAAATGATTCTATTGAAGAATACTGCTGTGCATGTGGCATCCAACTTTCCTGTTGGATTTGTACGGCATTCCAAATAAAATAAAAAACTCCATGTTTTCATACAAAATGGAGCTATAATACAGTGCAATAACCTGTGCATATAGTGCAATAACCCTTGTAGAAATGTGAACTTTTTTTCAAAAAGGTCCAACAGATAATATAGGCATTACTCACCTGACCGATCCCCTACTGCTGTCTTTCCAAAATTGACCTGACCACTGCTGATTTCCATGTTCTAGTCCTGTCTCGACACACTGGAAATGCCCACTCCAGTCTTTTGCCCTCCATCTGGTGCTTCCACAATATGGATATGCTCAATGTGTATACCTGGAACTTTCCCGAGGTACATTCTATGTGGGCATCAGAAAATGTGATGTGAACACAGCCATAACTGCACTGGCTGCAGATACCTCTATAGTAGGTATTTTTTTTTTTCTTAATTTTTTGACACTAATGGAAACTCTTTTAATGTGCTGAAAAAAAAAAAGTATTTTCAAAAAAGTTCATTGTACAAAATAGTTTTGTTATAACAATGTGTCAACAATCAAATATACATTTTTTTTGTTTTGCCAGTGTTCCATTAATACTAGCCCCTATCAAAATCCTTTTCACCTATTGTATATGGGATTATTACAGTCACTCGCCATATCAGTATATTAAAAAGTTCTTTATTTTATTAATGTCACAAAATTGCATTTCATGTTTACTAAGATACTGGGGGAGATTTACCAAAACCTGTGTAGAGGAAAAATTGACCAGTTGCCCATAGCAACCAATCAGATCACCTCTTTCATTTTTCAGAGGCCTTGTTAAAAATGAAAGAAGAGATCTGATTGGTTGCTATGGGCAACTCCCCCACTGTGCATTAAAATCAAAGAACACCACTGCAAAGAAAAAAAAACATTGCGGAATCCCATGCTTAAGCTAAAGCCCATATGACACATACATAAATATATTACCATAAGCCACATAATCAGTCACCGGTGTGCATATAAGAATGACAAGGGAGCAAATACAGTCACAAAGAGTAATAGCATGATAGATGATTATGTCATCCCTGTATTCTTAAACCCATAATTGTATGCTATAACCCTATAGACCTTGTTATTCTTACTGCATGGTAAATAGCAGGGGGAAAAAAACAATGGCTTAATTGGAGTGTTTTCTTTATATATTTTTTTCAAACGTATTAAAACCTTTAAGTAGATTGTATGTACCCAAAAATGTAGCCATGCAAAAATAAAAGGGGAAAGTAAATGTTCTGCATATAGCAAAGTTTGGCAGATCTTCTCAGCATAAACTGGACTACAATGAACAAATAACTGTAAAACACAGTGACCACCCGGAATTGTCTGACAGGCATGGTGCCACTCCTGATGTAGCACCCACAGAGGTTGTATGTAAAACTCTGACTCTCAAGAAGCTCATGACAGCACTGTTTGGTTCTCATGTTACCTTGGCCAGCATGGACTTAGGCCCAAAGGAGAATATAATTATGGTGTCCTGGTACCGTATTGCATACCTTACCTTGTATGGTGGTCCCCAAAGTCAGAGTTACTATGTTCAGGTAGGGTCCCCCAGGTGGGACAGCCCCTAGTTGCCTCTCTTCTACTCTAATTCTATAATGTTTATATGTACATATTTAATAATAATGGGGTAGATTTATCAAAACCTGTCCTGAGGAAAAGTTGCTGAGTTGCCCATAGCAACCAATCAGATCACTTCTTTCATTTTTAACAAGGCCTCTGCAAAATGAAAGAAGCGATCTGATTGGTTGCTGATATGGGTAACTCAGCAACTTTTTCTCTGGACAGGTTTTGATAAATCTCCCCCAATGTGTATATTTAATATAATGTATAGTATACTTACCTTGTTAGTGTCGCAGGACCTTCGGTCATGTGACTATGTTAATTCCTCTATGGTATGTTAGAGGACCTTTGGAGGTCTTTGGGTCACATGCTACCCATAATTCTATGTGAAGGTGATTGACAGAAGTATTGGACCAATTAGCTCTAGTCCAGCCCCTGCCCATATAAGGGAGCTGTAGCCAATTATCACTCTCTTGGGTTGCTGCTCTCGTGGATGCCGGACTAGCAGGACGGTTCTGCGCAACTTTCAAAGACACGCTAGGCCAGAAAACCTACTGGCCTCAGCCTAAACTAAACCGTGAGTTCTAAACTAATCCTAGCTAAAGCTAGCGTGACTACTGGACTGCAACTAAATCCCCTAAATCCAGTGGAACAGCACATATTAGTCTACGGACTCTAAAACGCTTAAGGTCCCAACCACTGTCAATCTCTGAGAGACATTGCATGTATAGAGACTGTTCCTGTTATGAAGCTTGCATAAAATCTTCAGTAAAGTTCCAACTGTTTTCACAAACTCTCCGGTTGTGGACATTCAATTATTCTATACCTCTCTGTTAGGTTCGACCCCAAAGGTCGAGTCGTCTTCTGTTGGTGGATTCCCAATTTGTGTCCCGCCACTCAAATGAAGACACAGACAAGTGCTGTAACTAAAACCGAGGGCAGTATAACTCTGACCCTCTTCTTAAATGTATTTTCTTATATACCTGATTTTCAATGACATGCATAGTAAACTTTAAATTGTATACATCCCAGGAAACCATAAATCATTTACATAGTTAGCAGAAACCTGGATATATATAAAAAAAGATACATGATTACGCTGGAATATAACAAGCCGTTATTTCTAAACACATCTGTAGAAGAGAAAGATAAAGTTCTGCATTCCTGCGTCCACTAGCCGTGATATCTCCAGTCCATAAATTTGTAGAAAAACAAGAATGATAGAATGCTGTCGCTTAGACCGAGAATATGAAATGTAAAAGAGACTCCATGTTGTCTCCTCTACCCAATTCCATCATTTCCCCCTTTGACATCATCATCTGGAAGAACTGGATCCTCCAGGTCAGGTATGGTAGCAGGTCTTTCCTCAGGTACTATTCCAGACCGCGAGTTGTCCGAGGGAACCAAGTCTTCTTAAATTGGCTCCGTCCCCTGAGTAATGGACCGGCATCCTCACCAGGAAGAGTGTTTCAGGTGTGATGTCAATCTAGAAACAAACGGAAAAAAAGAGGAGACATGAGAACCTGGAAACAAAGGCTGATCATTATTTCTTCTACATCCTGGGAAAACAGCATAAAATGTTTATGTTAACCCATTCATCTAAAGTAAACAATACCCAGTATTTACTAATTCTATTTTTTGCAGCGACTTATGCATATCATCAAGAGCCTTATAACTAAATAAGATAAAAGAATAACAACTGTGACTTGTAATATAAAGTGTAAGGCACCTCCTATCCATCCTCCAATACCTTTCAACCAGGTGGCTGGGTTCATTATGGAGAAAGTGTCTCCCCACCACTTATCTTTATTTTTGTCATTATCTTCAGCATACTGTTCCCTTACTTTTTGTATGTTTTCAAGTTGGTGGTGCATCTGGATGGTACCTGTGGTGTCTATGTAGTGACAGCAAGTGGGGCCTATAATCTGGAACATTCCCCCTTGAGCAGCTGTGAGGTAATCAAGAACTATTCCGTGCTGGTTAGTCACTATCATCAGCTGATTTTGTACAGACAGAGGTGTTAGTGATTTCCAAAATGTCATATATTTGGTCGTCAAGGTAGTCAGTGGCCTCAACTAATTTGTCCCACATTTGCATCATCATGGGGTATACAAAGAGAGTGCTGAAGAGTTTATTGGCTGTTCCCATCTGAACTACGTGTGGTCTTCCATTTTCTCTTTCCTTGTTGTCTGCTGCTCTCTGGTATAGCATGTGTCTTGGGACTGCTCTCATGTCAACATCTTTGTTGGGTATCACAAAAATCGAGGGAGTGAGTCTGGCTAGGGTGCATGTACCCTTAACCCCTACTGGTAACCACTTGTAGGCCCCCCTCTTCCACATACCCAATACGTGTCTCTTGGGAGTTCCCAATATGATGAATGTTGATTTATCAGTTTATTAACTATGTCAATCAGTCTTGAGGCGTTAGTCATGTAGCACCATCCGGGTTTCTATCCTAATGTACCACAGTAACCTACATATGGGTTATTACATCTCGGGTCATAGGGCTGGTATTATGAGGATTCATTAAATTTTTGATGTCCTGTCATGTTATGACACTCTTCTCCGGTACCTTGAGGAAAAAGTGTATTATTCAACCAATTTTTGTCATGTAAGCACCTTTCTATTTGACTAGGCTTAAATGTATCAGTGCTTACAGATGTTCGGCTGAAACTGACCTTTATTCCCTGTGTGGGTATTCGTCCTAGGTCTAGTATTTGTGTGACTTCACGTGCTACCCAGGAGCCCCCCTTAAAGGTGAGTATCTGCTGTGATCCTTGTCCAAAATTGCTCAGGTTTCCCTGTCACCAGGGTTGCCCAATCCATCCCACTATTTGAATCCCCACTGAAGTGTTCCAATTTTTTGTGTACTGTGTCTTGTTTCTTGCTAGTGTGTCAAAGCAATCCCCCTGGAACATCTCATGTGGTGGTATAGGGATAGCAAAATAAGGCATACTCTGGGCAGATATAGGAGCATGTGTGCATATCCAGCAATCTTTCA
Source organism: Hyla sarda (assembly GCF_029499605.1). Classification (NCBI taxonomy): domain Eukaryota; kingdom Metazoa; phylum Chordata; class Amphibia; order Anura; family Hylidae; genus Hyla; species Hyla sarda. The sequence goes on along the minus strand of NC_079189.1, from coordinate 233,705,476 downwards.
CTGTGAGATTTTGTGCCAACATTAAGTGGTATTTCAAGAATTTGTTATCTGAATGCTTTTCTAGCTCATCGTGTAAGGTTGTGATGTAACATATTAGACAGTTAAACAGAAACCAAAGTATTGTCATGGTCAGATACCACCCTTTTGCAGTGTGATGCATGAATCCAGTTGGCTTTCCCTTGCAGCTTGACTGATGTGGCTGTAGTCAAGTGGACTTGGTATGGTCCTTCAAATCGGGGCTCAAGGGACTTCCTGTTATGTTTCTTTACATACACGTAGTCTCCAGGCTGTAATGTGTGAGTTCCCTCAAGGCTATCTGGATCTGGAAGAGAAGAAAAGACACTTTTGTGCAGTTTAGTAAGATGTTTCTGCAACTGTATGACATAATCAGTTAGGCTCTCAGCTTGCAAGGTCAAAGACTGTGGGAAATAGAGTCCTGTTCTTGGTACACATTCAAACAGAATCTCATAGGGAGACAGTCCTGTCCTCCCCGCAGGAGTGTACCTGATAGAGAACAGAGCTAGAGGCAAGCATTCAGGCCATGGTCTGCTTAACTCTTTCATGGCTTTCTGTAGTTTTAACTTAATTGTGCCATTCATCCTCTCCCCAGAAACTGAGCTCTGCGGGTGATAAGGGGTGTGAAAAGCTTGATGTATTCCCAGCAAGGTAATTACATTCTGCATTATTTCCCCTGTGAAGTTAGTGCCTCTGTCTGACTCGATGACCTCTGGTAGGCCAAATCTGGGTATTAATTCTGTTACCAGCTTCTTTGCAGTATTTTTAGCAGTTGCTGTTACAGGATATGCCTCGGGCCACCCTGAAAACAGATCTACGCACACTAATACATATTCAAAGGTGCCGCTTTTTGGTAGTTGAATGTAATCTATCTGCAGCCTTTGGAAGGGGTAGAGAGGTCTTGGCTGGTGTTTGCGAGGTGTATTGACAACCTGTCCTGGATTATTTGCTAGACATATGGTGCAGGAGGCACAGTACCGCGTTGCAGCAGTGCTGAACCCTGGAACCAACCAGTGCTTTCCCACACATATGATCATTGCATTTGCCCCCAGGTGGGTGGGCAGATGAGTCAGGGCTGCTACTGTAGGAAACAGAGAACCAGGTAAACACAATAGGTTCCCTTTCCTCCACATCCCATCTCCCTCTTCTGCCTCCATGTTGCTCCATTTTGCCTTCTCCTCCTCACCTGTCTGCCTCTGCAGGGTCTTAAGTTGTTCAGGATCTACTATGGTGTTCTTTACTGTGGCCAAGGTCTCTACTTCTACAGGTCTTATGGCTGCCTGTTTGGCTGCTAGATCAGCTTTCTCATTGCCTTTTGCTTCTTTGGTAGCTAGTCTGGTGTGTGCGGCTACCTTTATGATACCTACCACTTGAACTTGTGTCAGATTTTCTAACACCTTTCAAGTCAGCATGTCTTATAGGGGTTCCTGCTGCTGTTAAGAATCCCCTAGTTTTCCAGATGGGTCCAAAATTGTGAGCTAGTCCCCAAGCGTAAGCTGAATCAGTAAATATGTTGCCCGTTGAGTCCCGTATGTATTCCAGGGCCTTGTTCAGAACAACCAATTATGCTTCTTGTGCTGACATGTGTGGTGGTAGTGGGTTTGCCTCTATGATCTCATGTTCTGTAACTACTGCATACCCAGTGTGGTACCTCCCCCTCTCATCCGCATATCTGCTCCCATCCACAAAGAGTTCATGTTGTGGGTTTTCTATAGGGGTGTCATGTATGTGAGGTAAATACATTGTTTCTTGTGACATTAGTTGGAAACAATCATGAGGGTCTTCTTCTGGGCAAAAGTGTAAGAGTACACTGTTGTCTGCATCCTCTGTCCCCCCCTTCTAAATCTCTGTCACTGATTGGTAAAAGAGTGGCAAGATTTAGATTGGTACATCTAGTGAAGGTGATGTTTGGGGGGAGAAGTAGAGTACACTGAAGACGTACTTGTCGTGCCATGGAAAGGTGCTTAGGATTTACTTTAGAGAGAATGCCATAGATGTCATGATTTGTGCACACTGTGAGTAAATTATCCAAAACTATGTCAGATGCCTTGTCCTCTAGGAGAGATACAGCTGCCCCTGCTCTGACGCAGGAGGGAGCACCTTTTGACTCAGGGTCTAACCTGGCCGAATAATAGGTTATAGGGCGTTGCTTCTGACCGTGTTTTTGTGTTAAGGCTCCCGTGGCATGAACTCGTATCTCTGCAACAAACAGTGTGAAAGGATGAAGATAGTTTGGAATTCCTAAGGCTGGAGCTAGAGTTATTGCCTCTTTAAGGTAGTGAAAGTCAGAGACAGCCTCATCAGTCATAGAAAAAGGTGATGTTTTGACACAATCATATAAGGGCTGCATGTGTGCGCTGTCATGGATGAACCATTGTCTGCAGTAAGATATGAGACCCAGGAATGCTCTAAGCTGTTTGTGATTCCTGGGAATTGACATGTTCTGTATGACTTGCATGCTGTCTGCTGTAAGGTGACGTGTACCTTGTGAAATGCAGTGCCCCAAGAAGACTAATTGAGTCTGGCAGTACTGTAGTTTGTCTTGACTTGCCTTGCAGCCATTCTCTGCCAGAAAAATGAGTAAGGACAGTGTAGCTTGTTCACATGTGTGAAAATCTGGACAACAGAGTAATAGGTCATCTACATACTGCAATAGGACGTAGTCATGGGGTATTAGCCAGCCGGCCAACACTGAAGCTAGGGCAAGTGAGTAAAGTGTAGGGGAATGAGCCATCCCCTGTGGTAGTCTCGTCCATGTATACTGAATTTGTTTAAAGGTAAAGGCAAACAAATACTGGCACTGTTCTGAAATTGGTACAGAAAAAAAGGCATTTGTGAGATCAATGACTGTAAAATACAATGCATGGGCAGGTATTTGTGACAACAAGGTGTGGGGGTTTGGGACTACAGGTGTTAAAGGTAGCAAGATGTCATTGATTTCCCTGAGAACTTGGACCATTCTGTAATGCACAGGTTTCCCAGGTTTAACTGCCTTCTTTTTAACAGGATACAAAGGAGTATTAGCTCCTGATTTTACAACTTTTAGGGCCCCTGACTTTAAAAGTTGCTGAACCTGAATATCTATGGCATGTTCTTGAGGTGCACTAAGGGGATATTGCCTGAGCTGAGGCAGTGTGACCCCTGGTTTTATGGCCACTTCAACTGGGGATACAGGTAGAAGCCCTATGTCATATTTGCTGGTAGCCCAGAGACAGGGTGGCACCCTATCCAACTGCGGAAAGTTAGTTACCAGTAATAAGGGAGTGACATTTTCATAGGCCTCTATCTGGGTGCATGCCTCTAGTACATTGTCATTTGAAGGGACAGAGAGAGTGACTGTGCCATCTTCATGATACCGGATGTTGGCTAATAGGTCTTTCAGGGCGTCTTCTCCCAATAGACAGCTTGGGGCAGATTTTGACACCAGGAATCTAGACAAAAAGGTTACTGGGCCTAGTTGAGGCTTTGACAGGTTTAGTAAGGGGCAGAGTTTGAGGCAATCCCTCAAATCCTGCTACTGGGATCGTGTCCCTGGATAATTGAGCAGAAGTTATGACAGACTCTTGAATGACTGATTTAGTGGCTCCAGTATCTACCAAAAAAGGTACTGTCTTGCTATTTATGGTCACGGGAACTGTAAGGGCAGGGGAGTTGCCCTTTAGGTTGACCTGACAAATGGCAGGTCAGTCCTGAGCTTGAGCATCTCTTTTTGTCGTCTGATGCTGACTATCTTTGCCTGTTGTGTCCTGTGTGTCACCCCCCTCGTCAGCAATACGTTTTCTGCAGTTCTTTTTTATGTGTCCTGTCTTGTCACAATAATAACAAATTGGGGGTTTCCGGGGCCTGTCTCCTTTGTTATTCTGACCTCCACCTTAGGATTTTTCAGAGACATATGCTATTGTAGTCTTTTTGGGGGCTTCCTTCAGGTCGAGTTCTATCCCCTGGGCTTTTGCTAACAGGCCTGGGGCTTGAACTGCCGTCCTCCAGTCGGGGGTACTAATTTTAAGTTTTTCTCTTATTTGGGGTCTTAGACCGTCCACAAAAGCACGTGCAAACAGTATCTGTATTACGTCCCTGTCCATGTCTAATCCTTCATCTAAGTAATGTTGCTCTAGACTTAGGTAATAGTCAGATACAGTCTGGGTCGGGGTTTAAGTGCCCACTGCTACCGTCCCCCTCTCTCTCTGTCTTTGCGTTGGAAAGGTTTTAAGAGAGTTAGTAAACGTCTGTCTGGAGGCCTCTCCCCTGGGTTCATCGGGTCTAGCTGCATGAGTGACAGTTATAAATTGAGAGAACATGGTGGGTGGCATTTTTAACCTGCAAAGGTCTGCCATGTGGCATTAAGAGATTCCATGACCTGAGTCAGGTACCTACAAAAACCCAAAGGCTTAGTAAGTGGGTCAGGGGCATTTTGCACAAGAGCTATACATTCCGCAGGGCTCTATGGTTTATACAAGTGCCTATTTAAAGGTACTGTCTGATACTGGTTATCTCCTATCATCTCTCTAACCTCGTCCCTCCGTAGGTGTACAGGGGCTAGGTTGACAACCTGTCCTTGCCGGGGTGCCCCACATGCCAAGCATGTGTTTTTCCACCCTGGATTTTGCTGGCTGCAATTTGTGCAGACCCAGGAATGCTGAGGATCATAGGGACCAGGTTGTGACAGAAGGGCAGTCTGTGGAGTAATTATTCTGATACTCCGAGGCCCCCACAGTGGTAGCATTCTGAGGTTTTCTCCGGGTTAGGGTACCGCCATTTACAATGGCATCCTGAATAAGGGGGATTGCATACTTCTGACCCACTTAATGTAGAGAGGTCGGGGTACATTTTCTATACAGGGGGTTTTAACTCCTGTTGGGAAGAGGGATTATTAGCTGGTGTAACATAGGGTGGAGGTGGGGCGCCTGTTTTTCCCCGGAATTTACTGGGCTCTATTTTCCACCCTTTCTTCTTATCGTCATATGTCCAGCCTTCCTCAACACATTGTGTGGAGGTACTAATCAGACATTTGACTTGATAATCCCAATTATGGTCTTTTACTATGCCTTTCTTTCTTTCTGCAATATTTCCCCAAAACTCTGGATTCAATTGGTCATTTTTTGGAACATGGAATTCTGTCAGTATTCTCCCTAGCTGGATTACTGCATCCTTGCCGTGTAATTCTTCAAGGATTGTTTTAAGAGCTTGTATCTGAGGTTCTCCGTCTGCCTTTGTCGTCTGGTCCTAAGTAGCTTATTGGGGAATCCCTCGTAAGGTGTCTATTCCCTCGTTGCCGTCCTCTCAGGCGACTAATATGTTAAAAGGCTCTCTTGGCCTTTTCTTGTGATGTATGACAATTCTATATCCTATCCACAAAGCGAATAGACAAATGCAACCAATAGCAACATCCACATCACTCTTATAGGGTCAGTGTCCATCTAGATGTGTTTTACCACACCTTATTCCCCCCCAGACTACACGGGATTATCACACAGATCCTATCCTGGACTTATGATTTATTCCAGGCTCATGCTAGCAGCCAGATAATGGTTTATGTGATAGTATGGGATTTAAGCATAATCTATGACCCCGTTAGGCGCTTTCACAGATCAGTTCGGCAATACCCTCATAAAATCACATACCATCCTCTCTTGGCTCATACATTCATTCCATGTCTCCTTGCGGAGTAACAGTGTACTTATCCAACTGACAGAAGGTATATTGGTTCTTTGTCTATTCAAATAGACCCACAATCACAGGAGTTTAGCTATTCTAAAACCCAGTCTAAGTGCAGGACCCACAGCCACAGATCTCAGAAGGGCACAGATTTAAGAAAATAAAGCTCTTCTTACCTGGCCAGGTTTCATGCAGTCTGTGGTCTCCGGAGGCCCGAGCCGTAGTGGTCCCGCACTATAGCTGAGATACTCCTTGTAATATCAGCAGGTCCCTGTGAGTCGGGCGCCAAAATGTTAGGTTCGACCCCAAAGGTCGAGTCATCTTCTGTTGGTGGATTCCCAATTTGTGTCCCGCCACTCAAATGAAGACACAGACAAGTGCTGTAACTAAAACCGAGGGCAGTATAACTCTGACCCTCTTCTTAAATGTATTTTCTTATATACCAGATTTTCAATGACGTGCATAGTAAACTTTTAATTGTATACACACAGGATATCACAGGAAACCATAAATCATTTACATAGTTACCAGAAACTTGGATATATATAAAAAAAAAGATACATGATTAAGCTGGAATATAACAAGCCGTTATTTCTAAACACATCTGTAGAAGAGAAAGATAAAGTTCTGCATTCCTGCATTCCTGCGTCCACTAGCCGTGATATATCCAGTCCATAAATTTGTAGAAAAACAAGAATGATAGAATGCGGTCGCTTAGACCGAGAATATGAAATGTAAAAGAGACTTCATGTTGTCTCATCTACCCAATTCCATCACTCTCTATCGCTCTTGGGAAGGGTGGCGGTCGGGCAAGCATTACAGAGGGACCCTCACCCTGGCGTCACGAATACCAAGGGTTAACCAGACATCCTTAGGTCACCGCACAGCTACACCTCATATACCCTACTCCCCCAGGCTATCACATAATGTCACTGTGTTCTTGTAAGTGGAATTTGTGGGCATGTAGACTTCAACATCTACATCATATTCATTCACCTGCAGCCCCCAGGGTCACCAGAAAAAATCGTATATGATATTCAAATATTTACATGCATATATCAAAATGGGACTTAGGAAGTTATAAAATAGTGTTATTTTTCTTTTATGACAGTTGGCCCCTAACCCTTACCAGACAAGTAATGCTGGCTTAAAAAAGGAACAAGTAGGAGTAAATTTATTCAGAGTGAGCATTGGCACAAATCCAGGTTTCTCTAAGAGAAAATATCAAATGTATCACAAACATATGTTCTCTAATTGTTAAGTACTTGTTCCAAGGGATCTCATATTTAATAGCGGAAACAAACACATGACAGGCATTGTCATAAGTAGATCATGTGTTCACTGGAACGCGACGATGATTTATTTGATAAATATATTCCATGACAACAACCAGATACAGTGTAGCATATGACATAACGGACCAATAGGAAAGTCCTCATGTGTACAGAAGTGTGAAGTATTGTAGTTGTTTTAGTGGTGGAGCCCAGTTACGAATTTTTGATGAACAGAATTAATTCTATTGGATTCTCAATTTAATTATAAATGTAACCCCAGTATGAAAATCCCATTTTCAGTGCCAAAGCAAAAAAAAAATGTTTTATTGACCAAAGCAGAAGTTAAAAATGTAAAGCTCCTGAGCCTCTGTACAAAATCTGTACATTGCCCCTTACAACCATGTGCCAGGACCTGGATGTGACTGCTACCTGTACACCAACTTTACTCATGACCTAGCCCTTGACCCAACAGCCCCAACATCAATATAGCCTCTGTTCAGTATATACCTGTATACTGCAAAAAATAAAGTGTGGAAATTTGTTTTAGAGTACCTCAGGATTCTTTTTAAAAATATATCTGTTATATGGAGATCATATTTGCCTATGGTTGTATGACATTCATGAAAGACATCTGTTTAACAGATACCTTGAGAAACTCCAGTGACATCACTGGACCTTCCTGAGTTTGATATGCAGGGATCATTTTCCATTCCTGCTCCCAAGCTCCAGACAATGGTACTTCTGATGGTACTTGTGCCACCTGGCACAAGTTTTGCATTAAAATGTGACAAGTAGCTGTTAGCAGTACCACTTAGGAGAAGTGGAAGAAGGTCCCTGCCAAGCTTTGTGGCATCTTTAATTTGCAGAGTGTGCCACTATTCGTGTGTGCGGCTCTGGAGGCGGCCATACCATAAAGATGCCATAAAGCTTGGTCCCTGACGACTGATGGCAAAGGAAACGCGTAGGACCCATTCAGAAGATGCGACAGGATACGTAACTATAAAGTCCATCACATTCCATGCTGCATTTAGAAATGTGAATAGCAGACAATGGAGTGGTGCAATGCTGTAGCTGCTAATCAGTTTGTGGATAGTGCAATTTATTACGGCTGGTGCTAAACAGCAAGTTCATCTGCTTGTGGATGTGCCATACAGGACTGGTGCAATATTCACATTTTGTTGCTATATGGCATGCATGTCTATTTGGATTGTACACCTTTACATCTCGGACTGGTGCAATTTTCCCAATCGCTACTATATAGAATGCATGTCTATTTCTAAACCTTGACATCTTGGCGCATATGAGAATGGACTCTAACTAAATGGTGCTAATGTGAACGGCTGGCAAACAGTAATACACACATTCGCTGATATCAGTGTCAAACATTGTCTCTATGAAATACTACAGCCATGAAGCATTGATTGCAAGATATAGCAGCTTCAGCAAAAGACTATGAAATGTTGATGGACTTTCAGTTTGTATCCACCGATTGAATACAGGACTCACATTTGGCGCACTATAAAAGTGCAAGGCTACTATAAAAGTCATTTATGCGCAAAAGGTGTGTGGATATAAATGGTGGCGGTCGGTTAACAAAATAAGTGCTGTTATGTGAACACTATTATGGTTTTAAGAGTCTGAATAAAAGTGAAGTTTTATGTTATTGAAGATTGCTACATGTACAAAGCTTGTGCTGCCATTTTGGAGCCTTTCTTTTTAGAGGATTTATCAGTAGAATATAATGCCATGTGTCTTGGAGTTTTTTCTTGCAGGGATGGTATTGGACATTATTGCTTTTGTGAATCCAAATGTATTGGACACCGGATTTATGGTGCAATGGTGGTGAGTAGCAATTGTGGTGAGGTTTGGTGAATGTCCAGTGCAAGGGGTGTGTTATCAATAATTGGCAGCAGCGGCTGCTGGAGGTCCAACAACCAAGGAATCAAGTGGAGTACCCTTTTATTTGGCTAGAAAAAGTACAGTGGTTAGCAGTTGCTGTTCCTGCTACAAGTGGTGAAAATATTTCTTAGTGCATGTAGTACTTGCAGCAAGCAATGGGAAGCTCCAGTCCCGGCAGAGAAAAGACAGGCTGGGCAGCATGAGCACCAGATGTGTAAAGGTGATAATTGTGAGTGACATTAATAGCTGCAGTAGCAATACAACAGTATTGTTAAGTTCTAAGAAATGTTCAAATGTGTTGCAGCTTGAGCACCAGAAAGTTATTCTTATTTTCTGCCAACTTTGAGAAAGCTATCATTGTTATATTTTCCTGCAACACCAGTGGGGAAAAAAAGTATGTGCTATTGTCGCCTGAAAAACCTGCACCTCACATGAATGAGTCTGTATTTCTGTTGGTAGGTGGACTGTTGCAAGGATCCTTTGTGATGCATGAGGATTGGACTGTGTTATCCAAGTATCCGTTTGTGTGTTTTGGAGATGTTTATGGAGATGTGGCTTGCAAGCAGATGAGTAGATGGCTTATATTACTTTGGGAGGTCTTCTTTCTGGTGCTGGGCTCAATACATCACTCCACCACTCAGCCTATCACCTGCCAAGGCGGGACATTGCTGCAGCCGGCGATTAGCTGATCAGCAATGTGATAAGGCAGCCACAAGAAGCAGGAAGAGGATCACAGCAGAGGACACGGGAGGAGCAGCAGGTGGTAAGTGAAGTTTTTTTTTTTGTTTTCTGCATGTTTTTGCATTCTGGACATTCTGTGTGTGTGGGGGTGGATATTGTTGGGGAGGTGGGGATGGTTTGGAGTGGGAAATAGGGTTTGTGTTTAATTTGTATTGTAAATATAAGTAATAAAATATGTGATAAAGAAAAAGCAATTCTGAGGGGAAAAAAAAATCTGTCACATTGGACAGGGATAGGGTGGAGCCCAAATCTTGCCCACACCCTCTGTCCCTGCCTACTTGCCTACCCTCATCCTAAGCAACGGGTTCACAACCACAAGGACGGTTCCTACCTAACTACGTGCAGGGACTGACAGAGTCAAAATAATAAAATACAATACAGTTGGTGTCGGAACAGCTGGAGGCACACAAAGCTAACAGAAATCAATCTAAACACACGCGCACACACACACACATACTGAAATCATAGTCAGACAGGGCAGTTTAGCAACAGATAGTAAGCCAGGTACCAAAAAGCAGATGAAAGGTCAAAAAGCAGAGTTGAGTTCAATATCCAAAAATTCAGAGAACAACGATACTGGTTATTCAAAACAGCTAAAGACAGAGTGAGCTGGACTGAAATGCTCACCCCACAGGTGCCGGCTTAGCCTGGTTAGCTGCTACAGCCTAGATTGGCTAGGGCGTAGCCATGCAAGCAGGCCAAACCAAACCTCAGGTAGGGCTAACAATTAACCCTATCAATTCTGAGTCTGACTTCCTGTAAACTACAAGACTACATCATCACCTACCAGATCCCTCCCCTTCCAGTGCCAACTGTTATCTCTATGGGATTAGGATATATTGTAGATGTACCCCTCCTTTGAGTCTGCTTTGCATTACATAACCAACATCATTGTGCCTTTGTAACCCTACAAACCAAAATGTAGCCTATCCCATGCATGCCACATGAGCAAAAAGAGGTAAGTGACATGCATACGCAAGAACCTCTAACCTCTACATTATTCTCTTACAATAGCCTGTGCTGTACTTTATACTAACCCCCCCCCCCAGGAATGATTCTTTGAGAAGCTCATGGGTTGTTGTTAATGATTCAGGCTATAATTCATTTATACTGTGAAGCGCTGATCATCTTTTTGGTATTCGACTGAATCTCAGTAGAAAGTACAGCTTTATTCACTTTAGAAATCCTTCTGCTACATCTACAGGCAGGTAGATAGTCATAAAATACCAGTTATACATACACGACCATGCAGTAACACTGCTTATAGGCTAGGTTTCCACACACATTTTTTTTCTGGTATTTTTTGGAATACACCCACTGCAGTTTTTGAGCCAAAACAAGAAGTGGATCCAGTTGGAAGGAGAAGTATAAATTCTGAGCGACCAGCCGATGGCTGTCCGGGCATGCTGGGAGTTGTAGTTTTGCAACATCTGGAGGTCCACAGGTTGAAGACCACTGATGTAGGGATTGACAGGCAGTGATGATGAAGGGGGGGGGATGATGACGGGGGTGTTAATGATAGGGGTCTGGATGATTACATGGGGGGATGATGTATTTCCCACCCTAGGCTTATAGTTGTTACGCCGAGCGCTCCGGGTCCCTGCTCCTCCCCGGAGCGCTCACGGCATCTCTCTCCCTGCAGCGCCCCGGTCAGACCCGCTGACCGGGAGCGCTGCACTGACATTGCCGGCGGGGATGCGATTCGCATAGCGATTCGGTCCCCGGCTGTCATGTGCTGGCCTGCGCAGCTCCGCTCTCTAGGGCGCGCGCGCGCCAGTTCTCTGAGACTTAAAGGGCCAGTGCACCAATGATTGGTGCCTGGCCCAATTAGCCTTATTAGCTTCCACCTGCTCCCTGGCTATATCACCTCACTTCCCCTGCACTCCCTGGCCGGATCTTGTTGCCTTGTGCCAGTGAAAGCGTTTAGTGTTGTCCAAGCCTGTGTTACCTGATCTCCTGCTATCCATATTGACTACGAACCTTGCCGCCTGCCCCGACCTTCTGCTACGTCTGACCTTGCCTCTGCCTAGTCCTTCTGTGCCACGCCTTCTCAGCAGTCAGAGAGGTTGAGCCGTTGCTAGTGGATACGACCTGGTTGCTACAGCCGCAGCAAGATCCTCCCGCTTTGCGGCGGGCTCTGGTGAACACCAGTAGCCACTTAGAACCGGTCCACCGGCACGGTCCACGCCAATCCCTCGCTGACACAGTGGATCCACAACCTGTAAGCCGAATCGTGACAGTAGATCCGGCCATGGATCCCGCTGAGGTGCCGCTGCCAAGTCTCGCTGACCTTACCACGGTGGTCGCTCAGCAATCGCAGCAAATTGCCCAACAAGGACAGCAGCTGTCGCAGTTGACCGCCACGTTACAGCAACTTCTGCCACTGCTACAGCAGCAACCATCTCCTCCGCCAGCTCCTGCACCTCCTCCGCAGCGAGTGGCCGCTCCTAGCCTCCGCTTGTCCCTGCCGGACAAATTTGATGGGGACTCTAGACTCTGCCGTGGATTTTTGTCTCAATGTTCCCTGTATATGGAGAATTTGTCGGACCTATTTCCTACAGAACGGTCTAAGGTGGCGTTCGTAGTGAGCCTTCTTTCTGGAAAGGCCTTGTCTTGGGCCACACCGCTCTGGGACCGCAATGATCCTGCCACAGCCACAGTCCAGTCCTTCTTCGCTGAAGTCCGTAGTGTCTTCGAGGAACCAGCCCGAGCTTCTTCTGCCGAGACTGCCCTGCTGAACCTGGTCCAGGGTAATTCTTCTGTAGGCGAGTACGCCATCCGATTTCGTACTCTCGCTTCCGAATTATCTTGGAATAACGAGGCTCTCTGCGCGACCTTTAAAAAAGGCCTATCCAGTAACATCAAGGATGTGCTGGCCGCACGAGAGATTCCTGCCAACCTGCAAGAACTTATCCATTTGGCCACCCGCATTGACATGCGTTTTTTTGAGAGACACCAGGAGCTCCGCCAGGAAAAAGACCTAGATCTCTCGGCACCTCTCCCACAGTATCCTTTGCAATCTACGCCTGGGCCTCCCGCCGAGGAGGCCATGCAAGTGGATCGGTCTCGCCTGACCCAGGAAGAGAGGAATCACCGTAGGGAAGAAAATCTTTGTCTTTACTGTGCCAGTACCGAACATTTCTTGGTGGATTGCCCTATTCGTCCTCCACGTCTAGGAAACGCACGCACCCAGCTCATGTGGGTGTGGCATCTCTTGGTTCGAAGTCTACTTCTCCACGTCTCACGGTGCCCGTGCGGATTTCTCCTTCTGCCAACTCCTCCCTCTCAGCCGTGGCCTGCTTGGACTCTGGTGCCTCTGGGAATTTTATTCTGGATTCTTTGGTGAATAAATTCTGCATCCCGGTGACCCGTCTCGTCAAGCCGCTCTACATTTCTGCAGTCAACGGAGTTAGATTGGATTGCACCGTGCGTTGCCGCACAAAACCCCTCTTAATGTGCATTGGACCCCATCACGAAATGATTGAATTTTTCGTCCTTCCCAACTGCACCTCTGAGGTCCTCCTCGGTCTGCCATGGCTCCAGCTTCATTCTCCCACCCTTGACTGGACCACCGGGGAGATCAAGAACTGGGACTCTGCTTGCCACAAGAAATGCCTCTCCCCCCCTCCCAGTCCCGTCAGACAAGCCTCAGTGCCTCCTCCTACACCTGGTCCCCCCAAGGCTTATCAGGACTGTGCCTTGCCTCCTCATGGCCCCCGTCCTGGTGACACCCTGCCCCGTGCCAAGCTTCACCCTCTGCCCTCCCTCCCCATTCCCACTCCTGCTGTACGGCCTGCCTTTGAGGAAACCCTACAACCACTCCCGGTGTCCTCATCCCATGGGAAGCAGTTGCCGGACAAAGAAAGGGGGAGACCTAAGGGGGGGGTACTGTTACGCCGAGCGCTCCGGGTCCCTGCTCCTCCCCGGAGCGCTCACGGCGTCTCTCTCCCTGCAGCGCCCCGGTCAGACCCGCTGACCGGGAGCGCTGCACTGACATTGTCGGCGGGGATGCGATTCGCATAGCGGGACGCGCCCGCTCGCGAATCGCATCCCAAGTCACTTACCCGTCCCGGTCCCCGGCTGTCATGTGCTGGCACGCGCGGCTCCGCTCAGTTCTCTGAGACTTAAAGAGCCAGTGCACCAATGATTGGTGCCTGGCCCAATTAGCCTTATTAGCTTCCACCTGCTCCCTGGCTATATCACCTCACTTCCCCTGCACTCCCTGGCCGGATCTTGTTGCCTTGTGCCAGTGAAAGCGTTTAGTGTTGTCCAAGCCTGTGTTACCTGATCTCCTGCTATCCATATTGACTACGAACCTTGCCGCCTGCCCCGACCTTCTGCTACGTCTGACCTTGCCTCTGCATAGTCCTTCTGTCCCACGCCTTCTCAGCAGTCAGCGAGGTTGAGCCGTTGCTAGTGGATACGACCTGGTTGCTACCGCCGCAGCAAGACCATCCCGCTTTGCGGCGGGCTCTGGTGAACACCAGTAGCCACTTAGAACCGGTCCACCGGCACGGTCCACGCCAATCCCTCGCTGACACAGTGGATCCACAACCTGCAAGCTGAATCGTGACAATAGTTGAGTCAATAACTTTTCCTGGGTTTTTGGGGTAAAATTAGGGGCCTCTGCTTATATTCGGGTCGGGTTATACTCGAGTATATACGGTACATACATTCAGAGGAAAGTACAAAAATGAAACACCCACATGTGACACCATTACAGAAAGTACCCACCCTGAGGAATGGGTATACGTCTAAAGAGGACATTTTGAATGCACGGGTGTTTCCTAAATTCATTTTACAGGAATAGATGAAGGGTAGCTTTTGAAAATTGCAATATTCGACCAATGCTCTGCTTCATCTTTCTGGGAACAACTAACGTGTGACTCCGAATTGTCACCTGGAAATACGACAGAGCTCATGAGTGAGAACTCTTCACATTTGAGGCCAATGTTTCTTACAGACTTAACAGTTACATACATTCAGAAGAAAATACAAGAAAGGGACACCCACATGTGAGCCTATTACAAAAAAAGTACACCCCCTAGGGAAGGTGTATAGGGGTGAAGTGGAGATTTGGAACAGACGGGTGTCTTATGAAGTGTACTGCGGGGGGGGGGGGGGGGGGGTTGGCAATGAAAATTGCAATTTTAATACTGATATGCCAATTCCCAGAATGATGAGAGTATAGCCGAAAGCAAAAATGATGCCCTCCCCAAACCATATGCTCTGAATCATCATTCTGGGAATGGGATGTATGTGGCCTTCCCTAACCTGTTACATCAAATGCGTACACGGCTCTGGTGGGGAGAGAGCACTGCACATTTGAGGCAACTGCAAACCCCCAAACCCCCAATTTTGTTGACTCTGTGTCCCATGACCCATTTATTTATTTATTTTTTCTTGGGGGGGGGGGGGGGGTAAATATTGGGGGTATTGGCAAAGAGGTTTTTTTTTTTTTTTTTTTTTGGGGGGGGGGGATGTCTTGGTTTTAAATTTGGAAGACAATGTACTCTGGACTGGTACATTTGAGTCGATATCTGGGGAATGAAAATCACATGAAAGGGTTAAAAATGTAGAACTCCATGGAAGTGTGATACTCCCTGAAGCAGTTTTTAATGCAGAGGCACGGATGATCGGGGCAAGTGTCACACTGAGTGGTGGTGTCATTCCGAATCCCCCTCTTGCGACACACTCTGCATTTTTTCTGGGATCGTCCCTTCTTTCCAGTGTGGGGGACCTCACCTGGAATGTGTTGGCCGGGGATGATCAGGGGGCCCACAGTTCCAGAGGTGCTCTGACCCGCTCTTCACCAAAGATGAGGGCCTTTAGAACTTCTTATTGAAACTACAGGAATGTCCCTGTGTTGCCAGCGCACTGCGACAGTACAAAAGAGTTATAGATGGCAACCTGTACCATGTAGACCGCAACTCTGTGTACCATGTAGACCGCAACCGTGTTTTGCGCATGGCATTATATGGCTTGAGGACTTGATCAGAAAGATCAACCCCCCCCCCCCCATATACTGATTGTAGTCCAGAATACAATCAGGCTTGAGGACCGGTCCCTTGCTACCTCGTACAGGGCCAGGAGTGCTGCCGTTCCCCTGAATTGGGGACAGCATAAGGACATCCCTCTTGTTCTTATACCGGACCAGCAACAGGTTGTTGTGGGAAATGGCACAGGGCTCAACCCGGGGTATAGGAGTCTGCAGGGGATAGGAAGGAAGGCCTCTTTGATTCTTCCAGACTGTCCCACAAGCGAGCGTGGATCTGGCGGCGAGGGATGGGAAGAGAGGGATACTAGCATAAAGGTTATCCATGTAAAGGTAGTAACCTTTATCTAGCAATGGGTGCAAAAGGCCCCAAACCATTTTCCCACTAACACCCAGAGTCAAGGGATATTCTGGGGGTTCAATCTTGTCCCTCATACACCATTAACTTGCAGGTGTACCCTGAGGTAGTTTATACATCTTCACGCCATACCACGCTCGCTTGGTTGGGATGTATTGCCGGAAGCTGAGTCTCTCCTTAAAGCTGATGAGAGACTCATCAATAGCGACCTCCCTTCCAGGGACATAGGCCTCCCAAAATTTGGCCCCAAAGTGGTTGATGACCGGACTGATTTTATACAGGAGGTCATACGCGGGATCACTTCCGGGGGGACATGCTGCATTATCAGCATAATACAAACATTTCCGAATGGCTTTGAACTGGGGATGTGCCATGGCCATATTGTAGAGCGGGGTCTGGTAAAGGACGTCCCAATATTGCCTGACACTGAGTTTTTGACCAGGCCCATATACAGCACAAGGCCCAAAAAGGTCCTTGTTTTGGCTGCATCGACTGGGAACCAGCCATTGGATCTAGCCAAAAGGGAGCTGGGTTTGCGTCGACGAACTGATGGGCATACAGGTTCGTCTGGTCAACCATCAGATTGACAAAGTGGTCACTTAAAAATAAACTGAAATATGCCATTTCAGTGAACCCTACGATGTCAATCTTGATTCCTGAGTCGCCAACAAACTCAGGAATCACGGGCTCATGGTCCGCTGGCTCAGTCCAGGCAAGTTCTCCGGTGCGGGGCACCAGTGAACTTGGCTGGGGGGCTTTACTAGTATGAGCGCCAGAGGGACTCATACTAGCATGGGGCACAGGGTCAGGAGCAGAGGAGGTTTGCAGCCTCACTTGGCGGCATCTCCGCAGCATTGGTTGCTTATCATCAGAACTAGATGATGAGGAGGGCGAGGGAATAAGGAATCTGGGGTCTTCCTTGTCCTCTGTGGCAGTGGCTCTTTCAGTGTCGGAGGCAAGTATGGCATATGCCTCCTCCACTGAAAACGCCCTGCGGGCCATTTCCCTACTCTAATGGGGGGTGAAGTATATATATGTGGAGGGAAAAACTTTATTTGTCTATGTACTTTGAGTGGTGTGGTGCGATAATACCTCCCTAACCTAACTAAGCCCGTCCTAAAATTTACTTCTAGCTCAAAAAAAAAAAGCCCTGTGTCAAAAAAAAGCGTGTACCTAATGAGTGGTGTGCGCACTGATTAGCGCTTGGTGGCAGCAGGGGGCACAGAAGTCAGTGGGGGATCCGACCACTCAGCCTAGAATAGTGGCTGGTGGCACGTGCACAGACCCCCACACAAAATATCCAAAAAATAGAATAATAAAACACGTAACCCCCAAAAAATGCACCCACCTGAACCCCCCCAAAAAAAATCTTGATCAGTGATAAATCACAGACAGCGTTGGGGAAGGCTGCACACAGAAGTACGGTCCATCCACACAGCACAGGTCTGATACTGGTGGCACGGACCGCCTATAAGTGCAAAAAATTAAAATGAAAAAGCCACTATAACTCGAAAAAGCGCCTGCACCACAAAAAATAAACGCTGATCAGTACTACAGGACTGATCAGCGGCAGGTAGGCTTTAGCTAACGGTGGCAGATCGCTCTTTTATAGCTAAGAGGGCCCGGCCACATTTCTAGCAAAAAAAAAAAAAAGGTCTGCGCCCCAAAAAAATGCTGGCGGTAGGCCGCAGTGACCCAGTAGGGCCGGGGTCACGCAGCTAAAGGTGCTACAGACCTGTGGACACCTAAGGATGCTGCGCTGAAAAAAATAATCTTTTTTTTTTAAACTTGTAACTGTCCCTACCCAATCTAATGCTTTCCCTGACTGCTTTCTGTGCCAAGGGGCCACAGAAAGGGAGCAAGGGGGCACTTTTTAGAACTCTTTTTAACACTGCCACCTCCCAGTACTGTATGGATGATGATTGGTGGTGTATGTTACAGCACCTTTATCATCCTTATCTGGGTCATGGGGTCACATGGTATCTCCAAGACTTCAGTCGTACTGCACCGGTTCTCTGGAATGCTATCCCTCAATCCCTCAGACTCAACAACAACATCCATAGCTTCAAACATGGCCTAAAAACACATCTCTTCAGACAGGCCTATAACAGTCTCTAATTGGCCTCAACATATCCCCAACATATCCCCAACATATCCCCAACATATCCCCAACATATCCTCAATATATCCCCATACCTCTTGTTTGAATAGTTATTGTGTAATTTTATGTCTGATACTTGTCTTTGTTTGTACCCCATAATTGTAAGCGCTGCAGAATCTGTAGGCGCTATATAAATAAATAAATAAATAAACATGTGACCCACACGACCCGGAAGCACGGCGATGAGCCGGGATGGCTGCTGAATGATTTCGGGGACCAGATTTCCCACGGACGTACCCATATGCCCTACGTCCTTAAGGTCTCAGGATGCAGGGCATATGCATACGCCCTGCGTCCTGAAGAGGTTACATACATTTCTGACTTTGGCTCAGAAACTGCAATGATAGAGATACAAAAAAACACCAGAAAAAAAAGTGTGTGGAAACCTAGCCTTACCATGTTTGATAGATGATGTGGTACGCTTTGGATAATAAGCCTCTGCTAGAGGTTTCCGCACACACAGTACTAGTGATGCAGTCTTCCCTAGTGCTAAAATGCATTAGAATGTATAATAGAATAGGATAGGCTCTTTACAGCTAATGCCATGTTGGTGGCAGCGCCAGCAATGAGTAACTGTGATACCTTTACTAACAAAATTGTTATCTGTTATATATGGGGAAACCTGGCAGTAAGTTTCCCTGCGGTAACAACATTTTTCTAATTCAATATCATTAGTTTGTCTAAGTAATACTGAACATGATGAGGAATAAACTCTTTGGGAGAGATTTATCAATATGTATCTGCGTGCAGCCACTTCACAGCATATTTTTTTTTTTTGCTGTGTTTTTGGCTTATGTTTGCCAAGTTTATCAAAACAGAACAAGACTTTAATGAATTTTGCATATATAAAAAAAATCACCTGAGAACTTGCTGTAGGGTGTCATTTTTCTAAGGCAAGGCAGAGGTGGTATAAATTCGAATTTTTTTTACGTTTGTGCAATATTTTTGCACCTTTTTAAAAAGATGCAGTTAATAAATCTCGTCCACTGCATAGCCAAGAATGAGGCACTGCATTTCACAGTCACTTTTGCCAAAGTTGTCTATTTTTAAATTGCGCAAATATTTTGTGCCAAATTTCAGCCAATAAAATGTCAGGAAGACAATGATGACTGCAGACAGCCGAGAAGATTCCTCCCCCTTTCAAATACGCAGCCGGAAACCCCCAAATAAATCCCCCCATGTGAACGAACCCTTAAGGTCTATTATCATGGCAGAATTTCCGCCTCAAATTAACCCCTTAAGGACGCAGGGCGTACCTGTATGCCCTGAGTCCACTCCCTTTCTGCAACGCGGGGCCACGGCCGGGACCCGTGGCTAATAGCACGTGGCACTGATCGCAGTGCCGTGCGCTATTAACCCATTTATACGCGGCGTTCAAAATTAATCGCTGCATCTAAAGTGAAAGTAAACTGCTCCCGACTATCCTAGTGGACTGTCCGGGAAATTGCGGCATCCAGAACAGCTGGCAGACACAAGGGGGGGTCTTTACCTTCCTCCTGCGTCGCCGATCACAGTGCCTGAGATCCAGGCAGGAGCAGTCAAGCAGCAGAATCATCGATCAATGTTATCCTATGTGATAACAAAGATCGATGTAAAAGATCAGTTAATGCAGTATTATAGCCACTAGAGGGGGCTATAAGACTGCAAAAAAAGTGAAGAAAGTTAATAAAGATCATTTAACTCCTTCCCTAATAAAAGTTTGACTCAGCCCCCTATTCCCATAAAAAAAGTGTAAATAAAAATATATTATATTATATATTATTATTATATTATAAAAATATATAATTAAATAAACCCCACGGTCAATGGCGTACATGCAAAAAAATTCCAAAGTCCAAAATAGCATATTTTGATCACTTTTTATATAATGAAAAAATGAATAAAAAGCAATCAAAAAGTCCAATCAATACAAAAATGGTACCGCTAAAAACTTCATATCACGGCACAAAAAATGAGCCCTCATACTGCTCCATACGCATAAAAATAAAAAAAGTTATAGGGGTCAGAAGATGACAATTTTAAACATATAAATTTTCATGCATGTAGTTATGATTTTTTCCAGAAGTACGACAAAATCAAACCTACAGTATATAAGTAGGGTATCATTTTAACCGTATGGACATACAGAATAAAGAGAAGGTGTCATTTTTACCCAAAAATTTACTGCGTAGAAACGGAAGCCCCCAAAATTTACAAGATGGCGTTTTTTCTTAAATATTGCCTCACAATGATTTTTTTTCCTGTTTCACCATAGATTTGGGGGGTAAAATGACTGATGTCATTACAAAATAGAATTGGTGGTGTAAAAACTTATTGTTGTCATATCAACAGATACTCCAGTCTCTGCTGTGGAACTCTGCAGCTCCTCCAGGGTTACCTTAGGTCTCTGTGCTGCCTCTATGATTAATGTCCTCCTTGCCCGATCCGTGAGTTTTGGTGGGCGGCTGTCTCTTGGCAAGTTTTCTGTTGTGCCATGTCCTTTCCATTTGGTTATGATAGATTTGATGGTGCTCCTGGGGATGATCAAAGATTTGGATATTTTTTTTATAACCTAACCCTGACTTGCACTTCTCAACAACATTGTCCCTTACTTGTTTGGAGAGTTTCTTGGTCTTCATGGCAGTGTTTGGTTACTGATTAGAGATGAGCGAAGTTACAGTAATTCGATTCATCACGAACCTCGTGGCTCGGCGGTTGCTGACTTTAGCTTACATAAATTATTTCAGCTTTCAGGTGCTCTGGTGGGCTGGAAAAGGTGTATACAGAACTGTATCCACCTTTTCCAGCCCACCAGAGCACCAGAAAGCTGAACTAATTTATGCATGCTAAAGTCAGCAACCGCCGAGCTGCGAGGCTCGTGACGAATGGAATATCTTTAACTCTGCTCATCTCTATTACTGATGCCTCTTGCTTAGGTGTTGCAGCCTCTGGGGCCTTTCAAAAATGGAGTGTATATGTAATGACAGATCATGTGACACTTAGATTGCACACAGGTGGACATCATTTCACTAATAATGTGACTTCTGAAGGTAATTGGTTGTGCCAGAGATTTTTATGGGCTTCCTAACAAAGGGGGTGAATACATATGCACATGCCAATTTTCTGTTTTCTATTTGTAAACAATAGTTTTATTTATATATTTTTCTCATTTCACTTCACCAACTTAGACTATTGTGTTCTGATCCATCACATAAAATTCAGATTAACAAAATATTGAACTGTAATGTAATGTACCAAAATAAAAAAATATGAAAAAAGTCAAGGGGGTGAATACTTCTGCACGACACTATATATACATCTGGACATATCTTCTTCTGACACCTAAAACAAAAGCATATGTGCTATAAAATATATCTAAAACAACAAGATAAAAAAAAAAAATTCTTTTAACTGCTAAAGGTTTTTAGGAAATTGTATTTTCTCTGTTTTATGCATGTGACTATTATGAACACTATTTTTGTGTATTTGTCGCTACATCTACTACCTAAGTATGAAGAATTTACTGGAAAGCCATGAAAATTCCATATATCCATTTGATGTGTTAGGCCACCAATAAGCCAGAGCTTGTGGGGTAACATAAGGATATCTGAAGGTGACACATGCTGTCATTTGATGAACAGAAACGCAGAAGGGTATTCTGGCACTCGGTGCCTTGGCCTTAGCAACTTGTGATGGTGACCAGGTGGGGTGTGTTATCTTAACAGTCTGGAGCTCTTGTGAATTATTTGCTGATAGATGTAAACAGCTGTTATTCTTGGTAATGGAAAGCAATTAGAAACATCTGTACTCTTGGCTATGAGTAATGCCTCCTATCCTCACAGCTCCCAAGTGCCAATTGGATATAACTAGATCATCAGGATAGGGCTGGCAATAGTACACCGTATTATGGACCGATAATTAGTACTGAGCTGTGAAGAGCAAGAGGTGAAGTGCAGTGTAGTATTCTACCTGCATACAGTACATATAAATAATCCGGGTAAAACAAATGAATATATCACTTTAATACACATTATAATTAATACAGTATTAGAATGGACTGAGAAAATCCTTACATTTGATATCTGTCTATTGGAAATTTATATAAAAGTGACAGATAAAAAAAAAGTATTGTGTTCTCTCAGTAATTGATAAGATCTGGTTCTACTGCATCCAATATACTGTACTTGTAGAGATGAGAACATGGAGGATGACGCTGGATGGTTGGACATGCCGGACAGCACCGGACAGGGGAACGCAGCAATGGATGCCCGATACCATACAACTGATGACAACTGATGCACGTTGTCATCAGTTATGGCATCAGTTGAGTCAAGATCTAGTTCACCTATTCCTAATGCCGGACATATATGAACCCAGCCTTACTCTCCTTCCCCTTTTTTGCTTTTTCTGTTTCCTCTGATCTATACCTTCCTCACATATATGCTATTGGTGAATTTATTTACTACTTACTAATTTACGTTATATATCAGACAGGAGGCTCATATCTTATGCATTATTCTTTCTTTAATAATGCCCATAGCAGAACACTTTGGTATCAATTCAATAAAAGAAAAACTTCAAACTACAACTCCCAGCAGTCCTAGGGCCACAGTAGTCACTCCTCCTTCGTAGCCCCTATATAAGGACTGCCCCCATATAGATCTTCCTCTTTCTTTCTGCTCATAGCAGACCCAAGATAAGTATACCCTATATCCATTGATTTATTTTCTATATTTCTGTCTTTATTGTATACTGTGATATTACTATATAGTATGACCTTGTGTGGTGCTTATCTCAGTGGCTAGCACCCACAGGTTCCGTTTTTCTTTTCTTTCTTTTCATCTCTCTACTCTATTGCTTCAGCCCAGCGCCGGAAATTCCCGGTTCCGGGCCTTTTTTCATCACTGTCGCCGCTTCGGCGTCTTCCTCTTACCTCCGGCGCTATTATCGCCACCTTCCCCTCCCCCTTCCTTCGCCATTTTTCTTGCGCCTTGTTCTCCTCCGAGTTCGCGCGCGCGGGCTGGGGGCGGAGCTTCTTCTCCCTGGCTGGCCGCTTCTCACTTGCGGCCTGCGCTCGGAGAAGGGGCGGCGTCTCTACGCTCGTGGAGAGGCGCTCCTGCGACATCCAATCAGCACTCAGAGGGACGTAGTCTCGCGAGACTTCGTCCCCTGGGTACAAGGACTCCGGGCTCCCCTCCCACCTCAACGCCAGTGCAACGCCAGCGGTGTGGAGGATCGGAACCCTGTACTGTGTCGAGTAGGTAGTGTAGTGCCCCACATTTGTTTTTTCCAGTGGAACGGAATTTATTCCGTCTAGTTAGGTTTCTGTGCAACATTGGTCTCATTACTTAACCCCTCAGCAACTACCCTAGCTTCCTTGTATCCTAAACTTTACTATGGCCGAGGAACCTTCACCTGCCCCTCTCAGAGGTGAGGCTCTCTCCCTGGATTCGGCACAATTTATGTCCGCCACCCAGATACAGGACTTAATTAACAGGTCGGTCCAAGCAGCCCTGGCCTCGTCCATGTTATCCTCTGGCCCGCATCAGCCGGCTTCCCATGCCCCAGTCCCTCCACTTCACGGTGGAGAACCGCAGGTAAAAAAGGGCAAAGCTTCCCATAAAAGGAAGCACACCTCCGACTCCCCGGCAGGGGAAGATAATAATATGCTCCAGACAGTTCCTACCCCGGTCTGTCAACCCCAGCATTCTTCAGACTCCGCTCGACCCCTGGGCCTCGGGGAGTTACATGGCAAGAGGCATAAGTCCGCTAGGCGGGCAAAACCCGACTCCTATGTAGACTCCTCTACTGAGGGTTCTTCGGGTTCTTCTAATGAGTCTGAGGACTACGAGTCCAATTCCAACATTGAAGAGGATGCTGGGGATACGGCGCTCGACACCGACGCCAACCCTGCCACGCAGGGCAATGTTATCCTAGATGCCCTAGGAGAACCCCTGTTCCATCCAGACGCGGTCTCCCACCCGAGATCGGGCGACTGGTCACCACTCCCCCATGTGGCCCAATATGTAGAGCTTTGGGCCCGTAAGGCTCTGGATAGGTCCAGCCGTAATAAGCTGAGGGCTGAATGCCCTAGACCTTTTATCCCCAATAAAGTGGTGGTCACCCCTGAGGTGGATCCTATCCTGATGAAATACCTTTTAAAATCAGGAAAATTCACTAAGAAAGGAATAGAACGATCCTTTAAGACTATTCAGGAGCGTATCCTTGATTTAATGGGTCCCCTCACAAAAATCCTTAATTTAGCGGAACATGCCGCAACGACGGATGAGCCTGTGGACGTCCGTCAGCTGCGTGGGTGGGCTCAGAGAGCCATTTGCCTAGCAGGTACGGCTAATACCACCTGCTCTGTTGAGAGGCGCCGGTCGATCCTTATGCGACTCGACCCGCAACTATCCCACCTGGCCGAGACCGAACCTGGTCCTTCGGCAGCAGGCATGCTTTTTGGGGACAGTCTAATGAAAGATGTCAATAGATTTGTTGGCCTTTTTACGGGCTTAGATAAGGCCCAAAATTCCTTAAAGAAATCGGGGTCCAGTAAAATTTTTCCCCGGGCCGGCAGAAGTAGAGGCCGATCTGCCGGCCGTTCTGCTCCCTATAGGCCACAGGGCAGACCCTTCGCCCAATACCAGTATCCACAGGCTCCCCCCTCCTACACCGTACCCGTGGTTCAACCATCACCATTCTTCCCTCCTCGAGGCCGACCCTGGAGAGGTCGTGGCAGACGTGGATACCCCCGTTCCCGCCCTTCTACCGGTGAGTGTACCTTCCATTCCACAGTCTCACATACCTGTGGGGGGTCGACTGATCTATTTTACCCACGCCTGGTCTGCGATTACGGCAGACATATGGATTCTTCAGACAGTGGGGGGGTTTCACATAGAATTCCAATCCTTGCCGATTCTGGGTGTGATTCCGCCTCCTATTTACTTTTCCGATCAAAACGTTGCCCTCATAGACAACGAGGTACAGGATCTCCTGTAAAAACATGCGATCGTGGAATCCGACCCATCTTCCCTAGGGTTCGTAAGCAACCTCTTCCTAGTGAAGAAAAAAGGGGGCGGCTACCGTCCGGTCATAAATCTACGAGACTTAAACCAACATGTCACGTATCGCCATTTCAAGATGGAGGGAATTCATTCCCTCTGGGACCTCCTACTGCCAGGAGACTGGCTGGTGAAGGTGGACTTAAAGGACGCCTACCTCACCATCCCTATACACCCAGAGTCACAACAGTTCCTCCGATTCCTTTGGAAGGGCCGCATGTGGCAATTTACCTGCCTTCCGTTCGGCCTATCGTCCGCCCCGTGGTGTTTCACCAAACTGATGAAACCGGTGGTGGCGGCTCTGAGGAGCAGGGGGGTTCGTCTGATCATTTACCTAGACGACCTTCTCATCATGGCCCGCTCCAAAGCTCAGGCCTCCCTTCACATGTCGTGGGCGATATCACTGCTACATACTCTGGGCTTCATAATCAACCGAGAAAAGTCGGTCCTGATTCCAGGTCAGGAGATGGAATTCCTGGGTTTCTTGGTGGACACCAATCGCGCACTACTGCGACTCCCCAAGTCCAAGCTAGCCCTGATCCGCAAGGAAATCAGGGCGGTTCTGCGCAAAGGATGCTTATCATTACGGATTCTGGCGCGCCTGGTGGGACTCCTGGCGGCTTCCATCCAGGCTATCTTTCCGGCCCCCTTGCATTATCGAGCCCTTCAGAGGCTCAAGATCTTGCATCTGCGCCAAGGCCTCAGATACGCGGACAAGGTACCTCTTTGTCCGGCGGCTATCGAGGAGTTACATTGGTGGCTTCGTCATGCCGTCGAGTGGAACGGCAAAGCCATTTTCAACCCATGCCCAGACGTCATCATAGAGTCGGACGCGAGCAGGCTTGGCTGGGGCGCTCGATGCGGGGAGATTTCCACAGAAGGGACTTGGTCCGTCAAGGAGGTCGACCTGCATATCAATGCATTGGAGCTTCTGGCAGCATATTTTGCCGTCAAGAGTTTCATGCCTCGTTCGTCCAATTGTTGTGTGTTACTACGCATGGACAACGTGGCGGCGGTTCAGTACGTCAACCGCTTGGGGGGTACCAGATCCAAGATCCTGGCGGACCTTGCCAAAGACTTCTGGCACTTTTGCCTGGCCCGCAACATTATCCCGGTAGCGGAGTACATTCCAGGGGTCTCCAACACGGTGGCCGATTGGAACTCTCGCTATCTCCTCGATTCCAGCGATTGGCGGCTGGACCGCTCCATCTTTCTGCAGTTGCGGTGCCTGTGGGGTCCGTTATACATGGACCTTTTTGCGTCCCGCCTCAACCACCAGCTGCCCCATTTCTTCAGCTGGAGGCCGGACCCAGAGGCAGCGGCGGTAGACGCTCTCCGCCTCGTCTGGCCGAGGGGAACGCATTATGCTTTTCCTCCCTTCCAGTTGATCCCCCGGGTTCTTCTGCATACGACGAACCAGAGAGCGACGGTTGTGCTGATCACGCCTTGGTGGCCGACGCAACCATGGTTTCCTCTCCTTCTGGGGATGGCCGTGGATTATCCCAGAGTGATACCCCACATTCCACACCTTCTCACCAACCCGACCGGGGGTCTCCATCCTCTGGTGTTGGAGGGCAAACTGCCTCTCCTGGCGTGGTTGGTTTCGGGGTCTCAGACGCGGATCATGACCTTTCAAAATCAGCTAGGGACCTCCTCGCCCTGGCCTGGGCCCCCGGGACTAGATCGGCATATCGATCAGCCTGGAGGCTCTGGGTTCGTTGGTGTGATCAACGGCAAGTTGATCCCGTACATGCACCTGTGTCTGTAGTGGTGAACTACCTGGCGGATTCTTTTGAATCTGGCAAGTCTTATAGCTCCATTAACGTATACCGGTCGGCTATTGCGGCTTATCACTGCCCAGTGGACTCTCTACCGATTGGCAAACACCCGCTGGTTTGTAGACTTTTGCGTGGCATAAAATTTCAGCGTCCCCCTCGGCCTAGGTATCAGTCGACCTGGGATGTCTCCAGGTTGCTTGATATGTTTGCTTCATGGATGGACAATGACTATCTTTCCCTGAAACTATTGTCATATAAACTGACGGTCCTTCTATGTTTGGTGTCCATAAAACGTGTCTCAGACGTGAAGGCTCTGGACATCTCTAGGCGACAATTTTCGCCTCAGGGAGTGAAATTCTCGGTGGTCCGTAGGACCAAGACGGGTATTCACTCGGTTTTTTATCCATTTTTTCCTGCGCATCCGAAGCTCTGCGTTGTTCGTTGCCTACAGGCGTACGAATCGCAGACAGCAGATCTGCGCTCTCCGGATTTCTCTCAGCTCCTCGTCTCTTATGTCAGACCTCATCGTCCAGTTGCCTCCGCTACTCTAGCGCATTGGGTACGCTCTGCCATGGACATGGCGGGTATAGATGTATCTCTGTTTGGAGCTCACTCGTCCAGGGGTGCTATGGCTACGAAAATAGTCACAGCAGGGGGCTCCCTCTATGACTTATTGATGGCGGCTGATTGGTCTTCGGAGACCACCTTCCGTCATTTCTACTTCAGACCGGAGGACCATGTTTCTCTGTCGGTCTTATAAGGCTCTGACTGGTTACTGTTTATTTCTGTCATAGCTAGTTGTTAGCTTTGAACTTGCATAAGATATGAGCCTCCTGTCTGATATATAAATCTAGATTTTCCTAGCTTGTGACGGAAAATATTAGTTATATGAAGACAGGAGGCGAGTATCTTCCCTCCCTACCCACCCTATTACGACTCTTTGTTCTCTTTTCAGGATATTGAACGCAGAGGCGGTGTTCCTGAGTTTGGTTGACCTGTCTGTTTCCAGCTGTTTGGGTTCTCTACAGTCCCCGTTGGGACGAAGTTAGGCCTCATTGACCTCTGGACTTCTGCTGCTCGGGGTCGAGGCACCGAGTGTTTGCGGACCGCTGAGGATGTCCGGATAGAGTCGATTTTGTGCGGTTCCGATTCGCATGAAGAAAGAGGAAGATCTATATGGGGCAGTCCTTATATAGGGGCTACGAAGGAGGAGTGACTACTGTGGCCCTAGGACTGCTGGGAGTTGTAGATTGAAGTTTTTCTTTTATTGAATTGATACCAAAGTGATACTCGCCTCCTGTCTTCATATAACTAATATTTTCCGTCACAAGCTAGGAAAATCTAGATTTATATAGCAATTATACAATAGCTGTTGGAGATTTGTTTATTTCACCTTATTTGTTATCATCTTAGCATTCTAGACCATCTTAGCTTTGTATAACGCATACACCCATGTATCTTATAAGGAATACGTATGGTATTGAACAACCAGGACTCTTCATAGAACTGGCTGCCCCATCAAACTAAATAATTTGGGGAGAAGGGCCTGGGTAAAAGAGGTGACCAATAACCTAATGGTTACAAGGCTGCAACAAAATGTGAAAAAGTGAAAGGGTCTAAAGACTTTCTGAATCCTTTGTAAATTCAAAATAACAGACTGGTATATGAAGGGGATGTTGTTTAGAAATAAGATTAGCAAATGTATGGTGTATATAAATTGTCAAACGTACACCCTGTTACAAATTATTATGCAAATTATATTTAAGTGTCACAAAGATTAAATATTTTGTTCTTCAGATTAACTCATGGATGGCATTGTGTCTCAGGGCTCTTTTGATCACTAAAAACAATCTCGGACACCTGTGATAATTAGATTGCCAGGTGAGCCCAATTTAAGGAAAATCTACTAAAGGTACACATTATTAAGCAGAGCACCATTTTCAAGCAATATGGGGAAGAAAACGGATCTCTCTGATGCCAAAAAGAGTGAAAAAGTTCAATCCCTTGGACGAGGTATGAAAATTTTAGATATTTCATGAAAACGTAAGCGTGATAATTGCACTATTAAGAGAATTGTGGCTGATTCAGAGCACAGATGGGTTCGTGCAGGTTAAGGCACATTGAGGAAGATGCCTGCCAGATCCATGCATTGAATCAAGAGAGCAGCTGCTAAAATACCATCACATAGCAGCAAACAGATATTTGAAGCTGCTGGTGCCTCTGGAGTCCCATGGACATCAAGTTGTAGAGTCCTCCAGAGTCTTGCAACTGTACATAAACCTTCTATTCAGACACCACTAACCAATGCTCACAAGCAGAAATGGCTGCATTGGGCAGAAAAATACATGAAGACCAATTTTCAAACAGGCCTGTTCATTGATGAGTGCCGTGCAACCTTCGATGGTCAAGATGGATGGAGTAGTGTATGATTGGTGGACGGCCACCCTGTTCCAACAAGAGTGCAAAGTCAGCAAGGCAGTGGTGGAGTCATGTTTTGGGCCAGAATCATGGGAAGGGAGCTGGTCGGCCCCTTTAGTGTCCCCAAAGGTGTAAAGATGACCTCTGCAAAGTATGTGGAGTTTCTGACTGACCACTTTCTTCCCTGGTACAGAAGGAAGAAATATGCTTTCCATAATAAAATCATCTTCATGCATGACAATGCCCCATCTTATGCTGCAAAGAATACCTCTGCATTAATGGCTGCTATGGGGATAAAAGGAGAGACGTCATCATGTGACCTCCATCCTCCCCTGACCTCACTCCTATTGAGAACCTTTGGAGCATTCTCAAGCAAAGGATCAATGAGGGTGGGAGGCAGTTTAAATTCCAAACAGCAGCCCTAGGAGGCTATTTTGACATCTTGCAAACAAATTCAAGCAGAAACTGTCCAAAAACTCACAAGTTCAATGGATGCAAGACTTGTGAAGCTGCTATCAAATAAGGGGTCCTATGTTAAATATAACGTGACCTGTTAAAATGTTTAAAAGTTAAAATGTTGTTAGAAGTTTGATTGAAATAGCTTTTGATTTCAGTAAATATGCTGCAAACACAACAAATGACAATTTTCAGTTCTTTACAACCTATAAAGTGTTTTGAAACTTACTGGCCCGGATTTATCAAACTGTGTGAGAGAAAAAGCAGAGTGATTTTCTGACAGCAACCAATCACAGCTCAGTTAACGACCTCTGGTAAAGTAAAAGCTGAACTGTGATTGGTCACAGTGGGAAAATCACTCCACTTTTTCTCTCACACAGTTTGATAAATCTGGGCCACTATGTGTAATAATTTGGAACAGTGCATTGTAAGTGTATGTTTAAAAAAAATACTGTTATCATTAGGAGGTACTCTTATTAGTTGATAACATGAGAATTATGCTGACTCTTATTTATATCAATTATTTAGGTAAATGAGAAAAATATAATTTGCCTAATTATTTGGAACAGGGTGTATATGTATAACATAACATCACATCAATGTGAGACATTTTTATTGAACTTTTTTTATTTAAGGGTGGAGGGATCAAAAGCCACTAGATCCAAAAATATGTAGTGCCGTCCTCAAAGAAAATCTTTTAGAACAAGTGTTCACAGGTTTATCAGTTGGTGCTAATAAACCTGTGAACACTTGTTCTAAAAGCTTTTCTTTGAGGACGGTGCTACACATCCACGGTTGTTTGGGATCTAGTGGCTTTTGATTCCTCCACCCTTTAGAAGATTTCTTACTGTTGCCTCTGCAAGCATCGGGTTCACATGGAAGATGCCACCTCTTCTGCCTCAAGTACCCCCGAGGACCTAGCGAGTCTACGCGCAAGTACAGGTGTTGCTCTCAGCACAACACCATTCGGTAAGCTGGGTTGCTTATAAGGGGATCCTTGATTAATCGACCATATTGCACTAAGAGCACCCGTTTTTCCTAATTTTCTATTCATTTTTATTGAACTGGCCCTGTTTTGATGACATTTGTGGCATGCATGAAGGAATTTCCTCTAATGAATCCAAAAGAGCCTTTGTAAGGTCATGCACAAATGTTGGATGGGAAGGTCTAGTCCATGATTGACACAGGGGCACAGTCGGACCAGAACAGGAAAGGACCTTCCCCAAACTTTGCCACAAAGTTGTAAGTTAACAATTGACTAATCTGAGGGACTTTGACAATGGGTAAATTGTGATTAGAGATTAGCGAATCGAAGTTGATGAACCCGAATTCGTTACGAATTTCATGAAATATTTGATTTGCAACAAATACGAATATCGCCGCGATTCTATTGTGTGAATCGCTTCATTAAACTCCATTTTACAGCATTCCAGGCTATTGGAGACCTAAGATGGTGGATGCACATGTGAGTACAGGGGGCAGGGGATTATGGGAAGGCGGGAGACAGCGGCGGGAATGAAGGTAGGTGGGCTGACCCTGAATCACATGTGAGATGCAGCCTATCAGTGTTCACTGACCCCTGTGATGTCACAGCCCCTATATAATCGGCGGCCATCTTGCCTCTCTTCATTTCATCTATGCACTCAGATGGAGAGGACGGGACTGTGTGTGTGTGAATAGCTCATACCACAGCGTTATACTGCAACTGCTAGTCACATCAGCATTAGGGAAAGACAGGAGTGCAGAGTGCTTTGCTGTTAACACTGAGAAGGATCATTGATAGCTAAACCTCCTATTCACGTTATTGAGCATTGCAGCAGAGAGGGGCAGATAGGTGTCAGCTGCCTCATACAGATCTCCAAGCTGCCTGAACTTTCTGAAGCATCTTATCTCCTCATTTTTCAGCCCAATTGAGTTTATTTTTTTTGCTCCACAAATCTTCTGCTGCTCAGAATTGTGTGACAGAATGCAATTTAGGGTTTAATCCCTGGATTTATTTATATTTTTTTGTGGTGCTGCACTGTTGGGTCCTGCTGCTGTTCAGAAATATGTGATTGTTCAGTAGACTGTAGTGCATTTGTACCATTTTGTACCTGTTAATCTGTCAAGGGGCTACATACTGTGCAAGTCCAAACAATAGTATTCACCGGCTGTTTTTTTTTTTTAAATAGTTTTTTCTGCATATAGTTACGCATATTACTGCCCTCTTCAGTGCATACTGCACAGGTACATCCAAGTATTGTACCATTTAGTACCTGTTAAGCTGTCAAGGTGCTCCATACCGTCAAAGTCCAAACAATAGTATCCACCGGCTGGTGTTTTACAAAAATACAGATTTTTTTCTGCGTATAGTTAGGCATATTACTGCCCTCATCAGTGTATACCGCATAGGTACATCCAAGTATTGTACCATTTAGTACCTGTTAATCGGCCTATATACTATGAAAGGACAGCCGTAAGTAATCACCTGCTGCTGTTCTATACAAATACTGTTTAAAGAGTAGTGTAGCGTATTGTAATGCCCTCATAAAT
This sequence comes from Hyla sarda, assembly GCF_029499605.1. Lineage (NCBI taxonomy): Eukaryota > Metazoa > Chordata > Amphibia > Anura > Hylidae > Hyla > Hyla sarda. The sequence continues at coordinate 233,673,151 of NC_079189.1, read as the reverse complement.
GCACTAAGTATGTCAGGCAGAGAAGTGCCAGGACGTGCACAGAGGAGTGGCAGAGGCCTAAATACTTCAGGCAGAGTTGGCAGCAGACTTGGGGGGAGTGGCAGCAGGAGTTGCAGCGAGAGGCCTGCGCTCCCGTTATCAGCCAGCGGTCGTGTCTCCACCAGCAACCCAACTGCCGTCGTCGATTGGTTAACACGCTCATCCACATCATCACAAGTGACATCTGACACCCTCAGTCAACAGTCAGTAGGTTCCTCAGACACAACCCTCAATTGGCATGGCCCGGGAGCAGTCCCTGTCCTCCCATTGCCTTTGTCATATGCTGTTCCCTCTCCTAAAGAAGTATCTTATGCTGTGGGTTCAGGTTCACTATTTACTGAGGACGATCTAATAGAGGACAGTCAGCAGCTACTGGACAGCCAAGAACGGGAGGAGACATGCGCTGCTTGCTCCGCTAGGCGGCCAAGTAGTGATGCGAAGAGTGACGTGGGTGACGTTGTTGCAAGGGTTCAGGGTCCTGAAACAGACATCGTTGGGGAACCTGAGGAGAACATCAGTGACGTGCACACACCTGTGGATGATGATGAAGCCGATTGCAATTGGGAGCCGGGTGCAGAAGGGGCTTCATCATCATCAGGAGAAGAGAGTTGCAGGTGGCCCTTGAGGTAGCAAGGCGGTAGCACGGTTGGCAGTCAGCGTGGTGGCAGGAGTGGAAATTCCGGAGCCAAACGTGCCCGGGGGAGACCACCTGCTTCGCGGCAGCCTACCTTTCCGGTAGGTAGGGGAACAGGGGTTCCTGGAGACGGCGCCAGTAGCAGTCAATTAGTGTGGACTGCGGGTTGGAAAATCAGCTACTCGGCGGTGTGGAAGTTTTTCATAAGGCATCCGGAGGAGGTTCACGTAGCCACATGCAAGATCTGTCGGCAGAAGGTGAAGCGTGGCCAGGGTCCCAATGTCGGCACCACGGCCCTGCGTCAACACATGCTTCGCCACCATAAAGCGGCCTGGGAGAACCGTGGCTCCGATGTAGCGGTCCAGCCTGCTGCATCACCCAGTGGCCATCCGCTCCCTCCTTCATCCAGCCAAGGCTCCACCACCTCAGCCAAAGGGAGCTGTGTGTCAAACCCTCCTTCTTTCGCTCCTGCTTCTCCCGCTTTTAGTCAGCCATTCCGCCAACAATCCATCGGCGAAGCCATGTCCAAGAGACAACAGTATGCTCCCACTCATCCAACGGCGCAGAAGTTGAATGTGCTCCTGTCCTGGGAATTTTTCACAAAGAAATGATGCAAGTATCGATGAAAATTTACCACTGTCTTAAAGTAGAATATGTCACGAAAAAGCAGTCTTAGAATCAGAATAAGTAAAAGCATCCCAGAGTTATTTATGCATAAAGTGACACAGGTCAGATCTGCAAAAATGGCCTGGTCCTTAACCCCTACAGGACCCATGACGTAACGTTACGTCACGACACCCTGGGTACGTCATGGGCAGTTCCAGTCCCCACTGTGTGCCGGGCGGGGATCGGACCGGGATGCCTGCTGAAATCATTCAGCAGGCATCCCGTGCAAATGCCCAGGGGGGTCATCAGACCCCCCCATGTCGGCGATCGCAGCAAATCGCAAGTGAATTCACACTTGCGATTTGCGCGATTCCGGGTCATTATGGGTCTACGGTGACCCGGTGACCCTGAATATAAGGGGGATCTCGGTTGTCTAAGACACCTACGGTCCCCCTGAAGGGATAGGAGTGAGGTGGCAGAGGTGCCACCCCTCCTATCCCAGCTATTGGTGGTCTAGACGCGACCACCAATAGCAGATCGGGGCGGGGGGGTTAACTTTAGTTTTCCCCGTCCTGCCCACCTACAATAGGCGGGGCAGGACGGGGAAACCGGCGGGGAACGGCGCCGAAGATCCACTTACCCATCCGGGCGGGCAACGTCGGCTGCGAGCGACGGAGATCGTCGTGCGGCAATGTCGTGCGGCTGGATCGTATGGAAGCCGTTGAGTTGCCTAGCAACATCTGGAGGGTACAGTTTGAGACCACTATACGGTGGTCGCTAACTGTAGCCCTCCATATTTTGCAAAACTACAACTCCCAGCATGCCCAGACAGCTGTTTGGGCATGCTGGAATATGTAGTTTTGCAACAGCTGGAGGGCTGCACTTTGAGACCACTATATAGTGGTCTCTAAACTATAGCCCTCCAGATCTTGCAAAACTACAACTCCTAGCATGCCCAAACAGCTGTTTGCTGTCTGGGCATGCTTAGATTTGCAGTTTTGCAACAGCTGGAGGACCACAGTTTGGAGATCACTTTGCAGTGTTCTCTAAAACTGTAGCCCTCCAGATGTTGCAAAACTGCAAATCCCAGCATGCCCAAACAGCTACCTCGGCATGCTGGGAGTTGTAGTTGTGATCCCTCCAGCTATTGCATAACTACATCTCCTAGCATGCCCTTCGGCGATCAGTATATCTTGGGAGTTGTAGTTTTGCAACAGCTTGAGGCACACTGGTTGGAAAATACTGAGTTAGGTAACAGAACCTAACTGAAGGTTTTCCAACCAGTGTGCCTCTAGCTGTTGCAAAAGTATAACTCCCAGCATGCATGGTCTGTCAGTACATGCTGGGAGTTGTAGTTTTGAAACAGCTGGAGGTTTGCCCCCCCCCCCCCCCCCCCCCCCATGTGAACGCACAGGGTACATTCACCCAGGCAGGTTACAGTAAGTTTCCTGCTTCAAGTTTGGGCTGCGGCAAATTTTTCGCCACAGCGCAAACTCCTTGCGGGAAACTCACCGTAACACGCCAGTGCGAATGTAGCCTAAAAACACTACACTAACACATAATAAAGAGTAAAACACAACATATACACCCCCCTTACACTGTCCCCCCCAATAAAAATGAAAAACGTATTGTATGGCAGTGTTTCCAAAACGGAGCCTCCAGCTGTTGCAAAACAACAACTCCTAGCATTTCCAGGCAGCCACTGACTGTCCAGGCATGCTGGGAATTTAGCAACAGCTGGAGGCACCCTGTTTGGGAATCACTGGCGTAGAATACCCCTATGTCCACGCCTATGCAATCCCTAATTTAGTCCTCAAATGCGCATGGCGCTTTCTCACTTCGGAGCCCTGTAGTTTTTCAAGGAAACAGTTTAGGGTCACATATGGGGTATTTCCGTACTCGGGAGAAATTGCACTACAAATTTTAGGGGGCTTTTTCTCCTTTTACCCCTTATGAAAAGGAAAAGTTAGGGGCTACACCAGCTTGTTAGTGTAAAAAAATTAAAATGTTTACACTAACATGCTGGTGTTTCCCCATACTTTTTATTTTCACAAGCGTTAAAAGGAAAAAAAGACCCCCAAAATTTGTAACGCAATTTCTTATGAGTACGGAAATAGCCCATATGTGGGCTTAAAATGCTCTGCGGGCGCACAACAAAGCTCAGGAGTGAGAGTGCACCAAGTACATTTGAGGCCTCAATTGGTGATTTGCACTGGGGTGGCTGATTTTACAGCGGTTCTGACATAAACGCAAAAAAAGAAATACCCACATGTGACCCCATTTTGGAAACTACACCCCTCACGGAGCGTAACAAGGGGTATAGTGAGCCTTAAAACAAAATTCTTGTTCGATGGAAAGATGAAAAAAAAAAAAAAAGAAATTTTTCACTAAAATGCAAGTTTTACCCTAAATTTTTCATTTTCACAAGGCAAAATAGGAAAAAAGCCCCCCAAAATTTGTAACCCCATTTCTTCTGAGTAAGAACATACCCCATATGTGGATGTAAAGTGCTCTGAGGGCGAACTACAATGTTCAGAAGAGAAGGAGCGCCATTGGACTGTTGAAGAGAAAATTTGTCCGGAATTAAAGGCCACGTGTGTTTACAATGCCCCCATAGTGTCAAAACAATGGACCCCCCCACATGTGACCCCATTTTGGAAACTACACCCCTCACGTAATGTAATAAGGGGTACAGTGAGCATTTACACCCCACTGGCGTTTGACAGATCTTTGGAACAGTGGTCCATGAAAATGACATAGCCTTTGATATGGCTATGTGACATGTCAAAGTTTTTTACGCAGTGCCTATTTAGAACCAATAAATTTTATTTCTTGAAGTTTTATTTAGTTCAAAATAGATGAAATAGGGAAACTTCTTATTTTCTAACTTTTGTACCCTTTCTTGTCAAAGCAGTTTTCATCTTTTCACTTCTGTTTTTACTTATTGCTTTCTAAAATTCATAACATTTTGTGAAATAAATTTTTGTGGCAAATTTTGTACTTTTTGGGCACCCATTATTTGCCCATATAAGGTATTGCAAAACCCCAAAAAATATTTTTTGGGACGCAATTATCAACTTTATTTAGTTTTATCACCAAATTTCTGTACGGTATTTATCGGCGTATAACACGCACTTTTAAAACTTAAATGTAAGGCAAAAAGCCTGCCTGCGTTTTATACGCTAATAAATGTGCTGGTCACTGATTTAAATCACTGACCAGTGGCGGCTCCTGCATGCTCAGACTTCTCCCCTGATCTGCTTTTTATTTTCCTTATCTCCCCCCTGCCTCATCATTCCCCCTTTTCCCCAGATATTTATTGTTTTTTTTTATTTTCCTTACCTGCCTGTGCTTCGGCAGGCCAGGTCAGTCAGCGTGTCTTGCGGGCTGCGTGGTCAGGGAAGCAGATGAGGGACGTCCTCTGCCGGCTCCTTTGCAGAGAATCAGGGATGTCACTTTTCATTTCCTGCAGCAGTCGCTTGTCAGAGTAGCTGAACGCCAGCTGCTTAAGTTCAGCAGCTCGGCTGCAGCCACTTTTGAATAGGTATGGCCAGAAGAAGCACTTGTTAGTGCAAAACGGAGCATGTTGCCTTATCTGTACACCCCGTCCCATATCCCTCTCCCCTACATCTCATGTGAGTATTGTTTGGTAAATAAAGAAGCTTGAATATGTGACATGGTGAGTGGCCAGCTATCTTCTTACACTTAGAATAGTGACCAGAGGTGACGGCAGGAAATGAAAAGTGATGTCCCTGATGCCGCGCAGAGGAGCCGGCAGAAGACGTCACTCATCTGCTTCCCTGACCATGCAGCCCGCAAGACCTGCCGCCTGACCTGGCCTGCCAAAGCGCAGTCAGGTAAGGAAAATAAAATATAAAAATAATAAAAAGCAGGGGAAAAGGGGGAATGATGAGGCAAGCGCTGGGAAGGATGAGGCATGGGAAGAATGGCATAGGAGGAATGATGAGGGAGGGAATGATGGGGGAGATGATGAGACAGGATGGGGGGATGATGAGACAGGGGGAAATGATGAGGAGGGGTGATGAGGAACTAAAGGTGTAATGTCTGTATGGCTAGTGGTCTATGGTAGCGATAGTGTACATGTCTGCCTGCCTGCCTGGTGGTCTATGACAGGGGGAAATGATGAGGGGGTGATGAAAAGACATGGGGGGGGGGGCGGGCGATGAGAGGGATAAATGTGACACAAGGGCTGATAAAAGGGGAAGAATGATGTGGCACTGGGGGGATGGGACCAAACTGAGGTGCAGGGGAAATGAAAGTTGAGAGGATGATGTGACATTTAGTCCATGTCATTTATTTTACATTTATTAATTTTTTTACTTAAATTTCCCTGTTAAAATTGGGGTGCATGTTACACGCCAGTGCTTGTTATACACTGATAAATAGAGTAGTTTTGTCATTTTACTACTACTAAATATAAAATAAAAAATATATATTTCATCTACAATGCTGTATGGGACTCAAGTTAAAAAAATTTTTTTTATTTATTTTAAATATTTATTTATTTAAACAAATCTAAAGGAGGGCAGGAGTTTTTATTTGAAATTTTGAGTATTGTATTAAAATTTTTAAAAACTGTTTACTTTAGTTTTTTTTACATGGAACCTGTCACCAAACTAAACTAAACTAAAATATATTGTTCCTTTTGTAATTATAAGGCACTTTGCTATTTACTTGCTGTTAACATTTTTAACCTTTATATGTTTTTAATGTGATTGAAAAAAACGGCCATTAGGTGGCTCTGTTCTTTTTCCTGCTATAAGTCAAACAGTTAATTTGGTCTCCACTCGCCTGGCAGGTGATCAAACTCAGGAAGTGCATAAGGGGCATGGCGAGGCACATCTCTCACAGGCTTCAGTGACATCAGGCCTGCTGGGGAACGCCCACTTTCTCCTGCCGGGAGCTCACACAAAGTGAGCAAGGGGAAAGGTATGATACAGAGCTTTCTAAAGCTCAGAAAGATTTTTTAAGGGCAGGAGGGGTGTTAGGAGTAGTTAGGGAATATGATCTAAGTTTAGAAAATATGGTTTGATGACAGGTACTCTTTAAGAGATCTTTTAATCACTGTTACAGTAAACTATAACTATTGTACATTGTACAGTAACTTAGATTGCCCGGCCATTGTAATATTATTGCACTTTCTGGCTTGTGGCTTTTGTCTCAACTCTATCATAGATGGTAAGCTCTTGTGAGCAAGACCCTTAGTCCTCTTGTTTGAATTGATAATTAGTGTGTATATCTGAAATATCTGATCTTTTTCTATACATGTACCCTCGAAACTGTAAAGTGATATGTAATATGTTGGCACAATACCTCAACATATCCTCTCATTAGAGAGGCTAGCCCTCAAATACCTCAAATATCAAGCTGGAAGGTCCCTAGCTATGTGTATCAGTATGTTAAACCCTCATTTCGCACTACTGTACAGTTTTAACATATGCAAACTCCGGTCCTGGCCGCGCACCGGGCGGGGATCGGACCGGGATGCCTGCTGAAATCATTCAGCAGGCATCCCGTGCAAACGCCCAGGGGGGTCATTAGACCCCCCCATGTCGGCGATTGCGGCAAATCGCAAGTGAATTCACACTTGCGATTTGCGCGATTCCGGGTCATTACGGGTCTATAGGGACCTGGTGACCCGGAATATAAGGGGGATCGCGGGTGTCTAAGACACCCACGATCCCCCTGAAGGCATAGGAGACACGACCACCAATAGCAGATCGGAGGCAGGGGGGTTAACTTTTGTTTTCCCCGTCCTGCCCACAATAGGCGGGGCAGGATGGGGAAACAATGGGGACCGGCGCCGAAGATCCACTTACCCATCCGGGCGGGGGACGGAGATCGGCGGGCGGCGATGACGTGCGGCTGGATCCGACGGAGGCCGGTGAGTTGCCTAGCAACATCCGGAGGGTACAGTTTGAGACCATTATACAGTGGTCTCTAACTGTAGCCCTTCAGATGTTGCAAAACTACAACTCCCAGCATGCTCAGACAGCTGTTTGGGCATGCAGGGAGTTGTAGTTTTGCAACAGCTGGAGGGCTACAGTTTGAGACCACTATAGAGTGGTCCCTAAACTGTAGCCCTCCAGATCTTGCAAAACAACAACTCCTAGTATGCCCAAACAACTGTTTGCTGTCAGGGCATGCTGGAATTTGTAGTTTTGCAACAGCTGGAGGACCACAGTTTGGAGATCACCTTGCAGTGTTCTCTAAAACTGTAGCCCTCCAGATGTTGCAAAACTGCAAATCCCAGCATGTCCAAACAGCAAACAGCTGTCTCGGCATGCTGGGAGTTGTAGTTGCGTACCTCCAGCTATTGCATAACTACATCTCCCAGCATGCCCTTCAGCGATCTGTACATGCTGGGAGTTGTAGTTTTGCAACAGCTGGAGGCACACTGGTTGGAAAATACTGAGTTAGGTAACAGAACCTAACTGAAGGTTTTCCAACCAGTGTGTCTCCAGCTGTTGCAAAAGTACAACTCCCAGCATGTACTGATCGCTGAAGGGCATGCTGGGAGTTGTAGTTTTGAAACAGCTGGAGGTTTTCTCCCCCATGTGAACGTACAGGGTACATTCACACGGGCAGGCTTACAGTAAGTTTCCTGCTTCAAGTTTGGGCTGAGGCAAATTTTTCACCCTAGCGCAAACTCCTAGCGGGAAACTCACCGTAACACCCCAGTGCGAATGTACCCTAAATACACTACACTAACACATATTAAAGAGTAAAACACAACATATACACTCCCTTACACTGTCCCCCCCCCCCAATAAAAATGAAAAACATATTGTGTGGCAGTGTTTCCAAAACGGAGCCTCCAGCTGTTGCAAAACAACAACTCCCAGCATTTCCGGAAAGCCACTGACTGTCCAGGCATGCTGGGAATTTAGCAACAGCTGGAGGCACCCTGTTTGGGAATCACTGGCGTAGAATACCCCTATGTCCACCCCTATGCAATCCCTAATTTAGTCCTCAAATGCGCATGGAGCTCTCTCACTTCGGAGCCCTGTCGTATTTCAAGGAAACAGTTTAGGGCCACATATGGGATATCTCCCTACTCGGGAGAAATTGCACTACAAATTTTGGGGGGCTTTTTCTCCTTTTACCCCTTATGAAAAGGAAAGGTTGGGGTCTACACCAGCTTGTTAGTGAAAAAAAATAAAAAAATTTACACTATCATGCTGGTGTTTCCTCATACTTTTTATTTTCACAAGCGTTAAAAGGAAAAAAAGACCCCCAAAATTTGTAACACAATTTCTCCTGAGTATGGAAATACCCCATATGTGTGCGTAAAATGCTCTGTGGGCGCACAACAAGGCTCAGGAGTGAGAGCGCACTATGTACATTTGAGGCCTAAATTGGTGATTTGCACAGGGGTGGACGATTTTACAGCGGTTCTGACATAAACGCAAAAAAATAAATACCCACATGTGACCCCATTTTGGAAACTACACCCCTCACATAATGTAAGGGGTACAGTAAGCATTTACGCCCCACAGGGGTCTGGCAGATTTTTGGAACAGTGGTCCGTGAAAATGAAAAATTTTATTTTTCATTTGCACAGCCCACTGTTCCAAAAATCTGTCAAACACTAGTGGGGTGTAAATACTCACTGCACCCCTTATTAAATTCTGTGAGGGGTGTAGTTTCCAAAATGGGGTCACATGTGGGGGGGTCCACTGTTCTGGCATCACGGGGGGGGGGGGGGGGCTTTGTAAATGCACATGGCCCCTGACTTCCATTCCAAACTATTTTTTTCCCAAAAGCTCAATGGCGCTCCTTCTCTTCTGAGCATTGTAGTTTGCCCGCAAAGCATTTGACGTCCTAACATGGGGTATTTCCGTACTCAGAAGAGATGGTGTTACAAATTTTGGAGGTCATTTTGTCCTATTATGCCTTGTAAAAATTTTAAATTTGAGGGAAAACTAGCATTTTAGTGAAAAAATAAATAAATCATTTTCACATCCAACTTTAACGAAAAGTCGTCAAACATCTGTGGGGTGTTAAGGCTCACTGGACCCCTTGTTACGTGCCTTGAGGGGTGTAGTTTCCAAAATAGTATGCCATGTGTTTTTTTTTCTGTTCTGGCACCATAGGGGCTTCCGAAATGTGACATGCCCCCCAAAACCATTTCAGAAAAACTCACTCTCCAAAATCCCACTGTCGCTCCTTCCTTCCTGAGCCCCCTACTGCGCCCGCCGAACACTTGACATACACATATGAGGTATTTTCTTACTCGAGAGAAATTGGGTTACACATTTTAGGAAGATTTCTCTCCTTTTACCCCTTGTAAAAATTCAATAACTGGGTCTACAAGAACATGCGAGTGTAAAAAAATTAAGATTTTGAATTTTCTCCTTCAATTTGCTGCTATTCCTGTGAAACACCTAAAGGGTTAACAAACCTTTTGAATGTCATTTTGAATACTTTAAGGGGTGAAGTTTTTATAATGGGGTAATTTGTGGGGTATTTCTAATAGGAAGGCCCTCAAATCCACTTTAAAACAGAACTGGTCCATGAAAAATTTTGATTTTGAAAATTTTGTGAAAAATTGGAAAATTTCTGCTATACTTTGAAGCCCTCTGATGTCTTCCAAAAGAAAAAACATGTCAACTTTATGATGGAAACATAAAGTAGACATATTGTATATGTGAATCAATATATAATTTAATTTCATTTTCCTTACAAGCAGAGAGCTTCAAAGTAAAAAAAAAATGCAAACTTTTCAATTTTTTCATCAAATTTTTGAATTTTTCACCAAGAAATTATGCAAGTATCGACAAAATTTTACCACTAACATAAAGTAGAATATGTCACGAAAAAACATTCTCGGAATCAGAATGAAAGGTAAAAGCATCCCAGAGTTATTAATGTTTAAAGTGACAGTGGTCAGATGTGCGAAAAATGACCGTGTCCTACACTGAAAATTGGCTGGGTCCTTAAGGGGTTAAGGATTTCTGCAGACTCATATAATACTTTCTTTTTTTCTGTGTGCAGTCAGGCTTTATTATTTACCATCCACATTTTTAGGATGTATATTTCTGTACTATATGCTGACAAGTAGGAGATATAATACCTGGAGAGGGATGTGAAGTGGCCCTATTATGACTAGCTCCATATTTTTAGGCAGAAGAGCGTGGCCCCTTCTAAAGCAGTATTGGTTGTATTTCTGTAATGGAAGTACTGGCAGTCATATGAGCAGGGCTCAAGTCCTGCAGGAACGTGTGGAAACTGAGTTCCTGCACTTTTCACAGCAGGAACGCCGTTCCCATTAGCAGGAATTCTGCAGGACCAGCTCTTGAGTGGAAATCTTGGGTGAGTTCCTGCACTTTTTTCCCAGGACTTGACACCTGCATATGAGAGCATGAGTAGCCTGAAGCATAAACAGCCTAGTATACAAAAAAAAAAAAAAAAGCTTTACCCTGTTATTGCACATAAGGATAGAGATGCTATTACATATAAGAATTGAGTTTTCCTCTTTGGTTGGTGATACGATTTCATTTTAGTATGAAACAATGGAAACAAAACAACTAACAACTGCATAAAGAGAAAAAAGAGCCTTCCTAATTTCAACTATAAAAATCACTAATAATAATCCTCACTACCAAGATGAATATCTGGTGTTGCGTTATCATAGGTATCATCTTTAAGTTGGCATAATAAAAACTGCACTGGTAAAATAAAGGAAACTATTTTGCTATTATAAATTGAGGCTGACAATATGTGAGATGTCATAACACAAAGATACTAGTTTAGAAAATTCCCTATTACAGAAAATTGTTATTGCTTTCAATAACCTGCTATTGACTTACCCATTTCTGACTGGAAGCAGTTATTTACAAATGAACCACAATGACTGCCATTATGAGCTAAATATGTCCACATCCTAATAGCCTGGAATAGAGCCGAAACCGGTAGTAAAAATCCATTTCACCTCAAATACAGGTGACTTTATGTAAGTGAACGTTTCATATGAAATCAAGCTTTAAAATGGAAAGCTTTATATTGACACTGCCTTCAAACCTACTGCTCATAAATGAATTAAATGTCAATTTATAGTAATGTAGCCTGGATGTAGTTAGTATTGAAAGAGACGTAGCGGAATAAAATGTTGACAATATCATAATGCTTATGGTGCATAAAAGAAATGGTAAGGTGGTTGTGTTACATATTTACCAATGTCTAATATCTTTAAAAACAGTATCATTCTGCTATTTACTGGTAACCCCTTAAAGGGGTATTCCAGGCAAAACCTTTATATATATATAACCAGATTTGTAAATTACTTCTGTAAAAAAATCTTAATCCTTCCAATAGTTATTAGCTTCTGAAGTTTTCTGTCTAACTGCTCAATAATGATGTCACATCCCGGGAGCTGTGCATGATGGGAGAATATCCCCATAGGAACTGCACAGCTCCCGGGACGTGAGTCATCAGAGAGAAGTTAGACAGAAAACAACAACTCAACTTCAGAAGCTAATAACTATTGGAAGGATTAAGATTTTTTAATAGAAGTAATTTACAAATCTGTTTAACTTTCTGGAGGCAGTTGATATATAAAAAAAAGTTTTGGCCTGGAATACCCCTTTAACGACCTAGAACATTTTAATTTTGGCATTTAAATTTTTCCTCCTTTGATTCTAGGAGCCACAACTCTTTTATTTTTATATTAACAGACCCATTTAAAGGCTTTTTTTGTGGGACTGGTTGTACTTTGTAAGGACACCTTTCATGTGACCAAAAACTATACTGCAATACAGAAAAAAATATATATATGTGAAGTGAAACAAAAAATAAATAAATCTGACCCCTATCACTCTTTTAGCTTTCATCTATAGAGTTATGCTAGGGCTCATTTTTTGCGCAGTGACCTGTGGTTTTTGTCATTTTGCGCTGGATGAAACTTTTTTATCATTTTCTTACTGGGATGGGATGTGTCCTGGCAATTTTGCCATTCTTTTTTTTTTTTTTTTTTTTGGTTACGGCATTCACCATACAAGATCACTAATAGTATAGTTTAATAGTTCAGACAATTCCACACGCAGTGATACAAAATATATATTTTTTTGTGTACATTTTTTATTTGTGAAATGTACTCCCTCTAGGGGACTTGTATGAGGAAACATTCTATTGCTCACACAGATAAATGCAGTATATATGTACTGCAGTGGTCCATTAGATCTGTACTCTGTTGATAGTTCTGGCAGCCATGGAGGCCTATCAATGGCCTTGGACTGCCTTGACAATGAACTGTCTCTCCACGATTGTGCTGTGGGGAGAAAATCTAAACCACTGCATCACAGTGATGCTTAGGGTGGCCATTTAATCCCTTAATGACCAAGTAAGTAAATCTATGTCCTGGCTTGGCGGTACCTCGCGCACCAGGACGTCTTGTGTATGAATGCGAGCATCCGAGCGGTGCTCGCGTCATAAGCGGCAGGTTCCAGCTGCTATCAGCAGCCGGGGACCCCCGGTAATGGCTGACATCCGCGATCGTGCAGATGTCCGCCATTAACCCCTCAGATGCCGTGATCAGTACAGATCACGGCATCTGCGGCAACGTGCATGTTAAAATAAATGATTGGATCGCCCGCAGCGCTACCGCCGCGATCAGATCATCTGTAATGGTGGACAGAAGTCCCCTCACCTGCCTCCGTCTGTCTCCCGGCGTCTCCTGCTTTGGTCTGAGATCGAGCAGACCAGAGCAGAAGATGACCAATAATACTGATTAGTGCTATGCTCTATGCATAGCACTGAACAGTATTAGCAATCAAATGATTGCTATAGATAGTCCCCTATGAGGACATAAAAAGTGTTAAAAAAAAGTGGAAAAATGAAAAATAAAAAGTTAAAAAAATAAAAAAATCCCCTCCCCCAATAAAAATTTAATTGACCGTTTTTCCCATTTCACCCCCAAAAAGCGTAAAATGTTTTTTTATGAACACATTTGGTATTGCTGCATGCGTAAATGTCCGATTTATCAAAATATAATGTTAATGATCCCGTACGGTGAATGGCGTAAACGTAAAAAAAAAAAGTCCAAAAAGGCAGGTTTTTTTGTCACATTTTATTTTAAAAAAAATTATAAAAAATTATCTAAAAGTTTTATATATGCAAATGTGGTATCAATAAAAAGTACAGATGACGGCGCAAAAAATTAGCCCTCATACTGTCCTATATATGGAAAAATAAAAAAGTTATAGGTGGTCAAAATAGGGCAATTTTAGAATACTGATTTTGTACAAAAAGTTTTAGATTTTTTTTAAGTGGAACAAAAATATAAAAGTATCTAGCCATGGGTATCATTTTAATTATATTGACCCACAGACCCACATGTAATTTTTATCGTAAATTGTACAGTGTGAAAACAAATCCCTCCAAAATGTGCGAAATTGTGGCTTTCATTTAAATTTCCTCCCTAAGAAAATATTTTTTTGAGTTCGCCGTACATTTTATGGTAAAATGAGAGATTTCATTACAAAGTACAATTGGTCACGCAAAAAACAAGCCCTTGTATGGGTCTGTGGATGGAAATATAAAAGAGTTATGGATTTTAGAAGGCGAGGAGGAAAAAACGAAAACGCAAAAATAAAATTGGCCTTAAGGTTAATATGGGCTTGGGTTAAATGCCACTGTCAACTTTGACAGGGGCCTCTAAGTGGTTTATAGCTGACATCAGAAATTGCCCAGTGCTGACTATTAGTAGTGACCCCCTACAGAGAGGGTGAGCTTTAACCACCACCTACTGTGAATGGCCTGATCCTATCTGCTTCAAAACTACCGTATTTATCGGGGTATACCACGCACCGGCCTATAACACGCACCCTCATTTTACCAAGGATATTTGGGTAAAAAAAGTTTTTTACCCAAATATCCATGGTAAAATGAGGGTGCGTGTGTGCGCGTGTATACCCCGATACATCTCCAGGAAAGGCAGGGGGAGAGAGGCCGTCGCTGCCCTCTTCTCTCCCCCTGCCTTTCCTGGGGTCTAGAGCCCTGCTGCTGGCCCTTCTCTCCCCCTGGCTATCGGCGCCGCTGCCCGTTCTGTCCCCCTGACTATCGGTACCGGCGCCCCACTGCCGGTGCCGATAGCCAGGGGCAGCGGCACCCATTGCCGGCGCCGCTGCCCCGTTGCCTCCTCCCATCCCCGGTGGCATAATTACCTGAGTCGGGTACGCGCTGCTGCAGGCCTCCGGCGTGCGTCCCCTGCGTCGTTGCTATGCACGGCGAGGCGCACTGACGTCATGCGCCGCGCCATGCAGCGCACAGCAACGACGAAGGGGACGCACGCCGGAGGCCTGCAGCAGCGCGGACCCGACTCAGGTAATTATGCCACCGGGGATGGGGGGAGGCAATGGGGCAGCGGCGCCGGCAATGGGTGCCGCTGCCCCTTCTCTCCCCCTGGCTATCGGCGCCGGTACCGATAGTCAGGGGGACAGAACAGGCAGCGGCGCCGATAGCCAGGGGGTGAGAAGGGCCGGCAGCAGGGCTCTAGACCCCAGGGAAGGCAGGGGGAGAGAAGCGGGCAGCGACGGCCTCTCTCCCCCTGCCTTTCCTGGGGCGGTATCGGCGTATAATACGCACATAGACTTTAGGCTAAAATTTTTAGCCTAAAAAGTGCGTGTTATACGCCGATAAATACGGTACTTGAGATTTTCATACCTACTTTTTTAATTAAATGTTTGTAAATCAAACGAATGAAAAAAATTAGACTTGGTCATTTATTTATGAAGTAGAGTTGAGCAAATCTTGTGAACCTGAGTTTGAGTCAAACCTTAGGAAAAGTTCAGTTTGGTGCGAAGATGAACTTTCCTTGGTTCACTTTGGCCAAACCTGGTAAAATTGCATCGCAGCCTATTTATCACTGTGCAAAAATCTGCAGCAGCGGGAAATATGCTGTGTATTCCTTGCTCGCCATACACACAGAGCTTTCCAGCGGCAGCCCTTTGTGTGTAGGCCCTGCCTCCAAAACTCACTACACACATAGGGCTGCCGCTGGAATGCCCTGGTGTATGGTGCTTTTTCCAGAGGAAGAACGCCGTCCCTGTTACACTAGTCCTGCAGGACCGACCTCTGTTCTCATCCTCCCTCCGTCTCCTCCCCTGCCCGGACAGCTAGATGCTGGAAATGTAGGATCTGTGATGATGTCACCATCACATGTTGGGGGCGGAGCTAAGCTGTGGAGGAAAGGAGAGATCATGGTTGAAGGACCTGTGTGATGCTGTGGAGGAGGCGGGGCTGAGCTGGAGGAGACATGTCACATGTCCCCCCAATAAGGTAATTACATGGAAGGAGATTTGTTACAGTGTGTCACCACAGTAGTAGGGAAATTACATGACGAGGAGGTTTGTCACAGTGTGTCACACCAGTAGTAAGGAGATTATATGAGGAGGAGGTTTGTTACAGTGTATAAGTAAGGAGATTACATGAGGAGGAGGTTTGTTACAGTGTGCCACCCCAGTAGTAAGGAGATTTCATGAGGAGGAGGTTTGTCACAGTGTGTCACACCAGTAGTAAGGAGATTACAAGAGGAGGAGGTTTGTTACAGTGTGCCACCCCAGTAGTAAGGAGATTACATGAGGAGGAGGTTTGTCACAGTGTGTCACACCAGTGGTAAGAAGATTACACGAGGAGGAGGTTTGTTACAGTGTTCCACCCCAGTAGTAAGATGATTACATGAGGAGGATGTTTGTTACAGTGTGTCACCCCAGTAGTAAAGAGATTACATGAGGAGGAGGTTTGTTACAGTGTGTCACTCTTATACTCCATAGGCAGCTGTATGCCTGTGGCCTTTAAGAATCCTGGAACCGTGCAGGATGTCAAGTTTTAGCTTGGACATTTTCTTTTTTTTTTTTTGGGGGGGGGGGGGGTTTGCGCAAACTAGGGGGGTGTATTAGAAATCTTGGGTGAGTTCCCACACTTTTTTTTCCAGGACTTGACCCCTGCACGGGGGGGGGGGCAGGAAGAGCCGGTACCAAAAGCCCTGGAGCATCCAAAATGGCACTCCTGGGCCTAAGCGGTAACAGGCTGGCATTATTTAGGCTGGGGAGGCCAAGTAACAATGGTCCTTTCCATCCTAGTAACGTCAGGCTGTTGATGCTTGGTTGGCATTTGGCTGAGAATAAAAATAGGGGGAACCATATGCTTTATTTTTGCGTAAATAATTAATTATTTTAAAAAAGCATTGGGTTCCCCCTATTTTTATTCTCAGCCAAATACCAACCAAGTAGCAACAGTCTGACGTTACCAGGGTGGGCGAAGACCATTGTTACTGGCCTTCCCCAGCCTAAATAACGCCAGTCTGTTACCGCCCAGGCCCAGGAGCACCATCTTTGATGCTCCGGGCCTGTTGATACCGGCTCTTCTCAGCACCCCTGTGGCGGTGGGTACCGGGGTAATAAATTGGGGGTTAGTGCTAGCTGTTTTTGGGGATAACGCTAAGCCCGGCTTAGTAATGGACTCCGTCTATAAGACAGCTTCCACTACTAAGCCTGTAAAGTAGATTAAAAAAAAACACAACACGTTTAAAAAGAAATTATTCCAAAAAACACTCCCCCACAAGCCCTCGTTAACCATTTTATTAACATTAAACAGATAAAATAAAAAACGCTGGTCATCGACGTAGTCCACCGAATCCGAAGTAGTCCATGGGATACACGGATTTGAAATGAGGAAAAAAAAAACAAGAAAAATAGGTTAATACATTTATTGTCACCCGCCCATCTCCCGTGCGCACAATTGCAACTCCCAGCATGCCCTTACAGTAAGGACATGCTGGGAGTTTTAGTCATGTGGAGATGTCCGGGCAAGTGACAAGCTTGTCACCTACCCCCGCTTTACCACTACAACTCCCAGCATGTCCTTACCGTAAGGACATGCTGGGAGTTGTAGTTTTGCAGCAGCAGGCAGGTGATAAGCTTGTCATCCCCTCCCATACAACTCCCAGCACCCCCTTACAGTAAGGACATGCTGGGATTTGTAGTTGTGCGGCAGGGGGCATGTGGCAAGCTTGTCACCCACCCCACAACTACAACTCCCAACATGCCTTTACTATGAGGGCATGCTGGGAGTTGTAGTCATGCAAGCCAGGGAAGCGAGTGGTAATGAGCTCCGCTTCCTTGCCTGTCATTTCATATTTCATAAATTTGAAATTACAGTAAAGTCCTCGGCGCCGTGGTAAGGAGCACGGGCTGACATAATACTGCAGCCACCCGGAACTCCCGCAGCCGGGCCGGGAGATTTGCAGGAGCCATCCTTGCCATCTCTCAGCATGTAGCGCAGTGCTGAGGAATGGCTCCTACAAATGTCCCCGCCCCGGTGGTGGGAGTCTGCAGAGTTATTTCAGCCTGGGCTGCTTATCACGGTACTGCGGGGATAATATATGATGGAGTCCCGGGCAGCTGCAGTGAGGCCAGCCTGGGCTCTTTTTAACATATAACGGTGTCGCTGAGCTTTTAGTCCCTGCGGTAAGAGCAAATTTCCCGCTGGGTCCTATGATTGGCTGCTCGGTCCCGGCCAATCACGGGACCCAGCGGGAAATATGACATGACAGTAGGAGATATAGAAACTTTATGGCGCCGAGGTATGTTTAAAGGAGCCCGAGCTGGCCTCACTCTGCAGCCGCCGGGATCCATCTGATTCTAACCCCGCTACCCTAACTAAATGACGGGGACAGGGACACTGCTTTACATCCACCCTTGTCTCCCACCCGCCTGCGCCGCACATCTCCCTCCAGCTATCTGTTATAAGACTACAACTCCCAGCATGCCCTCACTGTAAGGGCATCCTGGGAGTTGTAGTCTTGCAACAGGCAGCAGACAGATGGGAGATGTGCAGTGTGAGCAGGTGGGAGACAAGCGGGGGGATGTAAAGTAGTGTCCCCGTCATTAAGTTAGGGTAGTGGGGTTAGAATCAGATGGAGCCCGGGCGGCTGTAGAGTGAGGCCAGCTCGGGCTCCTTTCTACAGTTATTATATAAAATTTCCCGCTGGAGCGGTGATCACGGCTGCCAGCGGGAAATATAAACATTTCCTCTCCAAAGCCGTTTTGTAGGCCAGCTCCGGGCTGGCTTACATTTACGCTGTTTTGGAGGGCTTCTTGCTTTTTGTGCGACTTTCACACTTGATAAATTCCTGACCACTGCAAAGTGAAAAATAAAATTTACTTTTGTAGGATCTTTTGCTTTTGCTAACAGCCAAAAGTCGCACAAAAATTTGCTTAGATGCTAATGCGACTTTTGTAAGCAAAAAGAGAGCTCTAAATCTCTTGATAAATCTCCCCATTTCTTCTTTAAGGGAAATTTATCAAAACTTATATAGAGGAAGTGTGATGCAGTTGCCCATAGCAACCGAACAGAGGCCTTTTCGGGTAGGGTCACACTGCAGATCTGACGGTGACCTGACCCATTTTGTGCCTCCAGCTGTTGCCACCCACGGTCCCCCGCCTCGCTCCGCCCCTAGCATGCTCGCTGCACATTACTTTGTAATGACATGTAGTTTGCACATGGCCTCAACTCAGACATCGTGGAGCAGCCGCGATGTCTGAGTACCTTGCACCGCGTGTCTGAGTGCACTCGCCGACTCGCAGGTCCCCTGTGTGGCAGCTCGTAGTTGCGGATTGCCGCTGCGAGCAGGCTAGGGGCGGAGAGAGGTGGGGGAATGGGGGTGGGAACCGCTGGAGGCACAAAATGGGTCAGGTCACCGATGAATCTGCAGCGTAAAATATGCTGCGGATCCGTTACGTGTGACCCTACCCTTAAGAAATTAAAGAAGCTATTTGGTTTCTATGGGCAACTGCACCACTCTTCCTCTACACAGGTTTTTATATATTTCCCCCCGTGTTTGATAGAATATTTAAAGATAATAAGGTATACAACCAGCGCGTCTATGAAAGGGAATCAGGGATTAGCAGCCAGATATATTATATGGGTCCCTATATCCCATACATAGAAATAGTCACAAAATTATACTTATAAATTATATTGGCACTAAAAAAGTAATACAATGTACTATACGTAATTGTTTAATAGAAATATTTGTAGAGGAATAAGGTATACATAAGAGAATATAATAAATAATTAAAGTGCGTTGTTGTATATATAAGGTGCAACATTCTGCAGGACAAAATAGTTGATAAGACTCAGCAAAGGAATCATTGTGTAGTAACCTGTGTAATTAAATAAATGAGAGTAAGCTCTCGAAAAACAAGAATGCATCACCAATAATTATCAAATGAACCTAACCTAGGTAGATCTTATGCAAAATTGGACTGTTGAGATGTCTGTGATGTATAGTTTACAGAGGTTTCCTTTTTTCCAGAGCAATGCTCTACTCTGAGGTACGTAGTTTACCTGTCTTGTATGTTCACTGTATGCGCTGGTAACAAACAAATAATCAGTAAATGTTTTGCCTCTGCTATTAATCCTTATATGTAGTTTGTATTCCTGATACCTGTTAATGTCCTGATAGTTGTATTCAAGTAACAGTTCCCAAAGTCTTGTATAAAACAGCTCATATGATTAGCGTGAGGTCAGGAGACTGCCCCGGCCGGCGGCGTCTCTACCGCTCCTCTTCCCGCTGATCTTTCCTGGCTCCTTGTGTGCAGTCCTGGGGAAGTGCAATGCTTCGGAATATTAGGGGGATACAATATTAGGCAGGAAGGTGCAGTCCAGCTATGGTCCTAAGGATACAGATAAAGTACATAATTTGCACCCATGGTTTAAAACAGTCCTGCTACCACTACAGCATTTCACAGATGGTATGAGGGAATTAAACCACATATCTGAATGAAGACTTGGCATGCTACTTCTCATCTGTTTGATCGATTTCTGGGAATTTGTGAGTCCCAAGGAGCTTAGCATCCTATCCTGCATTTATATGCACAGTGTTGTTCCATGTTAGATTTTGAGTGTTTCCTAAATGAGGATATTTTATTACAGGACTAGACCAAACTATGTCCAGGCTTGGCAAAGGCAGCATGAATATGACTTCACAGTGCTTGCATCACACAGAAGGTTATGGCTACAATGCTGTCCTTCTGACGAATTTAGGAGATTCACATTCCCCATCCCACACTACTTATTCACAGCTATCTTTCTATGTACAGCTATCTTTCTAATACAGAAAGCTGTCTACTGCCTTGCAGCTATGACATCATTTCACATATTAGCACGAAGTGACAACCTGCTAGGAAGTACATTATGGAGGCTTTAGGGATGTATGGAGCTCGCTAGGCAGCCAATCCAGCTTCCTACCCAATGGCTGCTAAACTCTTTCAGCATCAGCCACTAATCAATTGGCAGCAAGGAGTAATGTCCAATGTTGACAATTTTATTATTAAAATGCATTCTAAACAGTTGTGCAGGTCATTGGTCATTTAGGGGGTCCTATTGGTCCCCTGCAACTTTGCATGCAGGGATTGGGTGCTGCATAGCCAACCTCTGCGCTGCAAAATTGCATTTATTTTGCCCCAAACTGCCCTGGTCTAGTGGTCTTTCTATGCTTATTGGGCACATGATTTTTACAGGTGCAACAAGTAAAAAAAAATCCCCTTTAAAATCATGTTGCAAAACTGTAGCACAAAACACATGGTTTGGCAGGTTTTAATGGGCCACATGCCACTCTAACCATGTGTAAACCAAGCCTTAAAGGGGAATTTTTTTTTTCAAATCAACTAGTATTAGAAAGTTTACAAATGTGTAAATTACTTCTATTTAAACATCTTAACCCTTCCAGTACTTAGCTGTTGTATACTACAGATATACTTCAGAGAAATGTGTGTAGTTCTTTCCAGTCTGACCACAGTGCTCTCTGCTGACACCTCTGTCCATGTCAGGAACTGCCCAGAGCAGGAGAGGTTTTCTATGGGGATTTGCTTCTACTCTGGACAGTTCCTGACATGGACAGAGGTGTCAGCAGAGAGCACCGTGGTCAGACTACACAATTTTATCTGTAGTATACAGCAGATGATAAGTAATGGAAAGCTTCAGGTTGTTAGAAGTAAGGCTATGTTTCCACACAGGTTTTCTGGCGTTTCTTTTTGGAAAAGCCACAAGTGGATCCAGTAGGAAGGAGAAGTACAAGTTCTTCCTTTATATTTTCCATTCCTTTTGAATACACTTCTGGCTTTGGCTCCAAAAGTGCAGTGACAGTTTTCCAAAAAACGCCAGAAAAAAAACCTGTGTGGAAACCTAGCCTAAAGAAAGCTTCTTAAAACCATGTTAACATATTGTAAAACTGGAATATTTTTAATGCCATAAAACTGCATTATTAGTTTAAAAAAATCTGTTAAAAATCTGCAGACTTTGTTATAATAAGGGGTTTCCTTGTTGGCAATGGGAAATCAGCCTTTAGGGCAAACATGAGCAAAAGAACGGTTGTTGTTTTTGTAACAGCAGTTAAATTGGATGTTCTTTATTTTCAGACAATTTGGGGTGAAAAAAAACTGGTTAAATATAAAAGAAAATCAGGCACAAAATGTTAAAAAAAATTGCTTATTTTTGAACCAATTTGTATAAATATAGTTTTTTTTTTGAAAATGGATGTTTATTTTTTATATCCAAGACAAAAAGATTCCAACAGCACTCCAGATATCAAATTAAATGCAGTGTTTATTGACCCATGGTCAGCAGTGAATGCGACGTTCCACTGGCCTCACAACGTCTTTCTCAAGCATCATGCTTGAGAAAGACGGCGTGAGGCCGTTGAAACGTCACATTCACTGCTGACCATGGGTCAATAAACACTGCATTTAATTTGATATCTGGAGTGCTGTTGGAATCTTTTTGTCTTGGATATCTATACGTGGTCTGCGACTGGGACCAGGTTACCTTCCACGGGCACCTGCTACTTGCATTTGATTGAAAAGGTGTGCTGCTTCTACCAACGGTGCCTGTTTTTCTTAATAGCTACCAAAAAATTGGTTAAAAAAACAGTGTGTAATAAGGGCCTTAAAGGGGTACTCCGGTGGAAAACATTATTTTTTCAAATCAATTGGTGCCTGAAAGTTAAGCAGGAATGTAAATGACTTCAATTTAAAAATCTTAATCCTTACAGTACTGTATGCTGCAGTGGAAGTTATATAGTTCCTTATAGGTTTGACCATGTCAGCAGAGAGCATTGTGGTCAGAAAGAAAAGAAATTCAAAACAAAAAGGACCTTCCTGTGGAGAATACAGCAACTGATAAGTACTGAAAGGATTAAGATTTTTAAATAAAAGTCATTTACAAATCTGTTTAATTTTCTGGCACAAGTTAATGCTAAAAAAAATAGTTTTCCACTGGAGTACCCCTTAAGAATTATTTTCAGGTGAAATGGATAACAGAGGACACCGTGTTGGAGATATGTTTGGGTCCCAGATCTTGTTAATATGCCATAAATATATAATATGGAAATATTCCAATAATCATTCCAGGTTTTTCTATTATTACAAGAACACACACATACGTGTAAGGTTCAGACTGCAGCAGGTATAGCCGGAAGTGTGATCGTGAATGAGGTTACCCTTGCAGACACTGTAATTGAATTATCCTGGCAAACAATCTGATAAAGATCAATCTAATCATTTACAAGCCAATACCATCAGGAGATGTATGCTGCATATATATTGTAATGTAATAAAAACGTATCGCTAATTCCATTGACATATACATGTACATAATGATTTGGGTGAATATATCATTTCGGAAGCATACATCCTTGCATTTTCAGAAATCTGTAGAACTTCTTTGCTTTCTTCCACCTTGTTTGCAATTGTTTTTGCTTTGCCAACCTTAATTAATTCAAGCTGTTTTTCTTAATTTTCTGGATAGCGTAACATATCCAGAAGGAAATTGTCTGAAAGACTTACGCCAGATAAAAAGTTCCTCTTGCTGCCAACTCATTACATGCTGGGAAGGGGCAGGAGAATTGATTGACAAGTCTGTCATTTTCCAGGCTGCCTACAATGAGTCTCTGGTGTTGGTTTATGGTTTTCACCTATTAAATAGCAGTAACATCCACCCGGGGAGATGATTAACCGGCCTGGATTAGAATGCTTTGGTTGATGTCCTATTTCTTGTCAGATGGACTGATCCATCTGCCACTGGACAGGTGGGTTTTGTGAAAATCACATCACTTCTATTTACAAATAATTTTTTCTGCTGCATATCTTCAGATCTGTTGATTCTTTTCATATTTGTAACTACAGTCTGACTTTGAGTTGGAAATATGCTTTAAGCAAACAATTTCTATGTTGAATAAAAAAAATCTTGTTTTGTAAATGAGACATTAATAAGAACGTAAACAAAATATAAACACAAACACATATAAAGTTCCATATAGTTCTACTGCATTTTTTAGGTTCTGTAATATGTTCTCTTCTTATCTTACCTAGAATTGTTAATGACCTCCTAATCTAAACTGTTTGGGACAAGAATTCAGCAATGATGTACAGTGCCTTGCAGAAGTATTCACCCCCTTGGACTTTTCTACATTTTGTTAGGGTATAACTACAAATTAAAATGTATTTAATTGTGGTTTTATTTTATTCAATCCCAGGAATCTGTAGAGCACAGCTCCACTTCAGCCAACTCCACATACCTGTGCCACGGACCCACCGGCACCGCCATGACTCACGGATCGCATCCCATATCACTTCTCACCTGCCCCGTCCTTCCTCTGTCCCATCCCGGCGCGCACAGGCCTGCTCTCTTGGGCGCGCACGCGTGCCGGCTCTCTGAATTTTAATGGGCCAGTGCACCACTAATTGGTGCCTGCCCCAATCAAGTTTAATCACTGCCATTTCCATATAAACCCACTTCCCCTTCCTCTCCTTGCCGGATCTTGTTTCCTAGTGCCTAGAGAAAGCGTTTCCAGTGTGTCCTTTGCCTGTGCTTTCAGAACCTTTGCTGTTGCCCCTAACTACGAACCTTGCCGCCTGCCCTGACCTTCTGCTACGTTTGACCTTGCCTTGTCCTTTTGTATAGCGTCATCTCAGTCGCCAGAGGGGTTGAGTCGCAGCCGGGTGGAATAACCTGGGGGTTTCCTGCTGCAGCAAGTCCATCCCGCTTTGCGGCGGGCTCTGGTGAATACCAGTTACCCCTTAGACTCCGTTCCCCTGGTATGGCCCAAAAAAATGGCGCAAAAAATGAGCCCTCATATCGCCCCATATACTGAAACATGAGAAAGTTATAGGTGGTCAAAATAGGGCAATTTCAAACATACACATTTTGTTAAAATGGTTTGAGATTTTTTTTTTAAAGCGATACAATTATAGAAAAGCATATAACATGGGTATCATTTTAATTGTATTGACCCACAGATTAAAGAAAACGCGTAATTTTTACTGGAAAGTGTACGGAGTAAAAACAAAACCTTCCAAAATTTGCTAAATTGCGGTTTTCTTTTAAATTTTCCCACATAAATAATATTTGTATGGTTGCACCATACATTTTATGGTAACATAAGTGATTTAATTACAAAGTACAATTGGTGACGCAAAAAACAAGCCCTCATATGGGTCTGTGGATGGAAATATAAGAGTGTTATGATTTTTAGAAGGCGAGGAGGAAGAAACAAAAATGCAAAAATAAAATTGGTCTGGTCCTTAAGGCCAAAATGGGCATGGTCCTTAAGGGGTTAATAAAGCAAGAAGATGTTAGTTCATTCCTGAGTGCTGGACATTTTCCTTGTTTGGATTTTATGTAATGGACTTACACAAAATAGTCTGGAAGTGATGTGGGCTCAGGAGCTGACTCCGCGTCATAGCAGGGTGATCCCGGCAGCTGATAGCCACGGCTGATAGTCCCGGCAGCTAAACGGAAGTGATCGGGACCACCTCGGCAAAACTGCAGTGTCCCAATCAGCTGAGAGGACAGCAGGAGGGCCCTTACCATTCCAGAAACATCTGACACAGAAATTCCGCACATGTGCACAGTGCAACAGAATCCCGTTTAAATCAACGGGACTCTGCTGCTCCGGAATCTCTGGTGGAATTCCAATGCAGAATTCTGCATAGAGATTCCAGATGTGTGAACATGGCCTAAGAAGGTGCTGTAGCCCAGAAGACATAGTGCAGGTCTATTGGAGTTGATCAGGTGGGTCACCTGTGCAGTGAGGGTGATTGTTCACAAGAAAAGTAACAAGGGTGATTTTTCAAGAATGCCTGGATGTTGCAGAGTAGATGGAAACCAAATGTGAGTGAACACAGAATCTGAACTCTAAGCACCAGGCTAACCAGGTGGTCCCGGTTACTTCTGAGTCCTTTGGCCTATTAAATTATTGTAGTCTACATCAGTGTTTTTCAAGCTCAGTCCTCAAGTATAATAATGGCGATATAATTATGGTCAATGAATCAGGCATCACCACAGTTATATCACCTGTGAAAGATGAAGGAAATCCTGATAACAGGACCTGTTGGGGGGGTCTTGAGGAAGGCACTTGAGAAACACTGGTCCATTTTCGGGACTATCCAGAGCAGGAGAAAACCCCCATAGCAAACATATGCTGCTCTGGACAGTTCCCAAAATGGACAGCAGAGGTCAGCAGAGAGCACTGTGGTCGTGACAGAGAAATCCAAAAAGAAAAGCATTTCCTCTGTAGTATACCACCCCTAAAAAGTACTGGAAGGATTAAGATTTTTAATAGAAGTCATTTACAAATATGTTTAACTTTCTGGCGCCAGTTAATTTAAACAAAAAAAAAAAAAGTTTTCCACCGGTGTACCCCTTTAAGGCATAGAATTCAAAAACTAGAATAGATTTTGCGAAGAGCAACTACTGTACACACAGCTAAAGTCGCAAGTAATATGTATTTGCAATATAAGCTTGATTTGAATGCTTTACATTTGTATTCCCTTCTTATAATAAGGGCTTTATATGACACATTCTGCTAATGAATTAAAAGTTAATAGATTATGGAATAAATGCTTTTATCAAAATTTTTTATATTTTTCACATTTATATTATCACTTTACAATTTATATTAGTATATGGGCTACTAATACCAGTAATGTGATGTTTTATATGTGTATTTTTATTATCGTGCTATTTTATGCATTATAATTTCTGACTTCTGTGCAATAGGTATTATTTGTTCATTTATACTTCATTTCTATACAGACTGACATGGGTTAAATAATAAAATGATAGCTAACTAAGCTTTAATTTTTGATTCTGATAAAAGCAGGAACAGCTTTTTGGTACACAAGGGACACATGCGGAGGATGAGATCTCTGTGGGCAGAAATTCCATCTGATGGCTTGGATGGACAACCATATAGTGTAGGAAGAATGCTTTGATGAATACAAATCTGGAACTATTACCATCCAAAATCAATAATAAAAATTGTTAACTGTTTCTGGAAAACCACCGAAACATGTTATTTTGAAATGAAAAATGAGTGAACGAATGGTTGATTTATTGACTGGTTGATTAAAAAAATGTATGAATATTTTGATGAATATGACTTCTCTTAAACATTATTTTAGAGTCCATGACAAATAAAATTAAATCTCATATATGTAGATTATACTCTCCACACGATTTCATAAGAATTGAGGAAAGTTACTTGAAAAATGCCTTAAGATGGACTTCTCATCAGGAAAACAGTGGTGTAAATAAGTAAAAACTACATAGGGCTAGTCATCATGATTTCAGGCATATCTTTATTATTTTCTAAATTTCTCTATCAGCGAGATATAAGCCATTTTGTTATAATGTCATATAAGCTCCAGTGCTCAGTCCACATTGCACAGCACAGCAAGAACGAAGTCTAGCCCACTTTTTCTTTATAACCGATCTGTGACCCCCTTACAACCACCTACCCTTTTTTGGATTCACCAAAGTTTTTTTGCTGTGTTGGGAAACACCCCTTGGGCACTTGATCCTCATTTGCACATTAACAAAAAAGGCTTATATCTCAACACTCGAAAGGACTATAGAGATAAAAAAAATGTATGGTCAGAATCATAATGACTAGCCCTATTTAGTTTATTTACACCCGTTTTTCTGCTGACAGGTTAACTTTAAAATGAAATATTAGGTCATTTACTTATATAAATTATTGTGCTTGTAAATTGCGATTGAAGTCTTAATAGACAGATCACTATTTATATAGAAATACTTGGTACATGCAGTTTATAATTGTGATGGCCTTACCGTAACGGCTGAGTAGTGGATCCGCTGTCCTGTGTGAACAAAGACTGAACCGTATCAGGGAGCTGAGTCTAAGGTGCCGTTGGTTTTCAGATGAAACTTGGCACAGAAGAAGAGGCGTAGTCAGATGAAGCACGGGTCAGGGGGCAGGCAGCAAAGAAGCGTCGACAGGTCACAAGCACAAGGTCAGTAGGCAGGTGGCAAAGGAGCGTAGTCAGGTCACAGGTACAAGGCCAGGAGGCAGGCGGCTAAGGAGCAAGTTCAGGTCACAAGCAGGAGGTCAGGAACACTAATAAGGCACAAGCTACATAACGCTTTTTCTAAGGCACTAGAACAAACAGCCAGCACAATAATAGGAAGGTGCCGGACTAATATAAGGTCCACCCTGCAGCAAACTAATTATGGGCATACTGGCCCTTTAAACCAAGAAGTGCCTGCATGCACGCGCCCTAAGGGGAGGGGATGCATGCTCCGGCGATGAGCAGGACGAGATGGGCCAGGGTGAGAGAGAGATAAGGGGATGCCCAGGACTCGTATGTGGGCGCATCCCGCAAAGCGAGTCCCGAAGCCACCATAAGTAGGGAAGGGGGTGGGCTCACGGCCGGACTGAATGGCCGGAGCATTACCAATAGCAATGCTCAGGACATGCGTACAGGAGCGTCCAACACCGCGAGTTCCGGGGTTGCATCCACCAGGGAGGAGGGAGAGCTCACAGCCAGAATGAATGGCTGGAGCGCTGCCCTTAACAATAATAATTGATAATAATAATAATTATAATAATTATTATTATTATACTTCTTGTAGGATTAATTTCTCTCAAACACTATTCCTCTAAGGTACGATCTTTTAAGAGCCAGTCCCTTGCTTCCAGAGTCTGTTTCTTATTGCATCATCACAAACAATCTGTTACACAAACAATCCCTGTGTGAGCAATGAGGAAAACAAAGTTTAAGATAAGGAAAAGCACATATTCTTTATATAATTGTAGAAAAAAACATGTAAACCAGCTCACCACCATTTAGTATTGTAGCTTCTCTGATGCATCTGCATTTGTAGATGGAAGCATGGATCAAAGCCAAGCCGTTTTCTTGGTGAATGTCAGAAGACTTGAAAAGAAAAAACTATCCAATCCAACACCCCCCAAATCATTTTAGAATAAAATCTTAAAAATGTATTAGGTCATTTTAAAAAATTGTAGAAAAATAGAAATGCTAAAACAATGCAAAACCCGTTTCGAACCTATAGGTCCTTTATGATGGCAGTTAGTAAAGTGGCAAAATTACAACTTATATACTCTGTGGTACAAAAGATCATTTAGACAATTTGAACACCCCTAAAGCAGCATCATATCCTACAATCTCACTCAGCTGAGCCTCTCCAGGGAAAGGGAGGTATTAACCCCAAATGTTCCAGTTGGTATCAACAAATCCACTTAGGCCATGTTTACATGCCTTAACATGAGAGTTCTCTGAATGTAATACAATTTAAGGGTCATACATAGCATACTATTATAGCCCATAACAAAGGAGAGCTACTGTAATGACTGGCTATGACCGCACCCGTAGGGTTAAATCTGCTTATCTCTGTTGTGTATGTTGGTTGCTGGGACAATACCCTAAGCTGCTAGGTATGGTTTCTTCCCAGCCTATCTGTACTCTGGTTTCTTCAATCAATCAGGAGTCTCCTTTCACCCACACTATCATATATAAGGAAGTCCCTTTCACTTGTGCTTTGTTTGTGAAAGTTTTCTGTAGACTTCAGCTAGCTCTCCCTGCATTTCTATTGTTTATTCTGGTTCTCTGATCTTTGGCTTTCATTTTTCACTCCACTCTTGGTATTTGCATTTGTACTGCATGATCTCCTGGTTTTGAATTAGACTTGTTGACACTGACTGACTGTGTGTTTGTCTTTAGTGTTTTCTGTTAGTGTTGTCTTTTCCCTACTGTTTCCCGACCTTGTACTGCTGTACTGCATTGTAGTTTATTTATTTTGACTTACTCTGGCCCAGCACGTAGCAAGCAAGGGAATGTCTTCATGGTTGTGGACCCGTTACCTAGGACTGGTATGCAATAGGAAGGGACAGAGGCTGTGGGTTCACTTCTCTCTTGACCAAAACGTGACAGCTATTATTGTATGATATGTATGATCCTTAAATTGTATCACATTCAGAGAACTCCCCCATTAAGGCTATGTTCATGTGAACATGAATACCACCAAACATCAAAGACCAAGGTGCAGAAATTATATAAACATATGAAAATCTTTATTGAACATATTCAAGATATAAAATCACATACCTCAGGAATAGTGTTGATCGCGAATATTCGCAATTCGAATATTATTCGCGAATATCGCATATTCGCGAATTCGCGAATTTCGCGAATATAGCGCTATATATTCGTAATTACGAATATTCGTTTTTTTTTTTTTTTTTTTTTTCACAATACACATCACAGTGATCATCCCTCTCTGCTTCCAGCTTGTGTGGTGTAAAGAAGGCTCTAATACTACTGTATAAGACTGTCGGACGAAAATTCGCATATACGAAAATTAGCATATGCGAATTTTCGCATATGCGAATTTTCGCGTACACTGATTTTGTGTATGTTAATTTTCGCATATGTTAATTTTCGCATACGCGAATGTTCACATATGCGAAAATAAAACGAGAATATTACGAATATGCGAATATTCGCGAATATATGACGAATATTCGTCCATATATTCGCGAATATTCGCGAATTCGAATATGGCCTATGCCGCTCAACACTACTCAGGAAGCAGGTGTGTGAAAGCGCGTTTGGGGCCTTACAGAGGTGAGGTGTCAAGGCAGGGTGCATCCTTTTACTTTTCTTATTTATATTTGTATGGTCAAAGTACTATTATTATTTATGCCACTATGGCTATATTTACATCATTACTCATGTGTTTATCAGAATAGCACCATGCCATCTATTACATGGACAATATGACCCAATACTGATACCATCTCATAACCTCTGCTGTCTTCTGTCTGTGCCATCGGTTTACCTCTCCTTATGTTTTTTATGTGATTTTATATCTTGTATATGTTCAATAAAGATTTTCATATGTTTATATCATTTCTGTACCTTGGTCTTTGATGTTTGGTGATATTGATGTTTAAAGAGACCACTGTATAAGTATTCTCAGATTGCGACAATTGTTGGGTGACCCCTCGTGTGAACATAGCCTAAGTGGACTTATTGATAACAACTGGAACATATAGGGTTAATGCCTCCCTTTCCCTCTGTAGAGATTCTCAGCTAAGTGTGATTGCAGGAAATGACGTTGCCTTAGGGGTGTTCACATTGTCTAAATGATCTTGTATCACAGAGTAAATTAGTTGTAATGCCTCTGTACTAACTGCCATGATAAAAGACCTATAGGTTTGAAATGCGTTGGCATTTTACATAGTTTTCACATTTCTATTTTTCTACACTTTCTTAATATGACCTAATACACTTTTGGGATTTTAATGTAAATTTTTTCGGAGGAGCTGGATTGCACAGTTTTTTTTTTCTTTTCAAGATTGCTGACATATTCTTTATGTTGGAGTATAGCATAGCTGCAGAAAAGCAATTGGTAGTGTGTTCATTGTTTGTGGTTATTAATATGGTGTCCCAGAGTATCCCAGAACACCCTTGTCTATCTGCTCTGTTGGGTAGATGTTATGCTATGGTGCCCGCTTCCGCCACCTATACATGGGTATTAATGTGCTGTGTGATAAAAATGCTTTTCCTAACCTTCTGGTACTATTGTACTTTTAAAGGTATGTGAAGCGTTAACTGTATTTCTGTGTTTCTCTCTGAAGGATGAGTGAGGAAGCCACTGCAGCAGTTGAGCCAACCAGGGCCCTCCAGCCCTGTCTCCACCCTAGTCTGGCCTAGACAGGGTGTAGACATAGTGTCATATTCTAGCCTTGAAAAGAATGAGGAAAAAGAAAAAAAGAGGGGAGAGAGAACTCAGCGCCTTGCGTAATTCTGGGTTGTACGGTCCCCAGGTTCCCTTGTTAAGATGTGCTCACCTGGGATAACACTTGGGTTCATGCATATAACCCTTCCATATGGGGTACAGATGTGAGATCTAGAGCTGCAACCTGCAAATTACTGGACCGGTCTCCTTGCAAAAAGGAGGAGAATTCGGTAATGTGAAGACAACTTGTAAAGCAGTAGAAAAAATTTTTGCACTGGCGCTGCTCTCTAGCGATCACTTTCAGGCAAAAGTCAATTGCAGAAAGAGGCTGTCTGATGTTTCTCATGAAAAGGCTCTTTTAAATACAGTCATTTCTGGCACCAAATAAAAAGGTCAGGGGTCAAGGTGCAATATGTGCTGGTAACAAGACAAAGGTTTAACAGCGCTTTTGCAAAATATTTGTACAAAAATTATACAATAAAACACATATAAATAATTTGTAGAGTAAAACGTAAAAAAATATAAACTTTCTGAATAAAGATGAGCTTGTCTAGGATTGTTCTGTATAGCCGAACGAGGCTGAGATATTTAGGAGTGGAGCTGAGGCTTGGATGTGTAGTATTCCAAATTTTCATTAATGAAAAGCGAGTGACCAATCACGATGTTTGTTCTCCGATGACGTCACCAGGGGTAATGCGAGTCTAGCCTTGGCCAGCAGTGGGAGAGGGTGACCTCTCATCCTGCTCTGTTACCTCATAAAAGTGGGCTTTCAGTTTGTCTTTTACCTTTTTCTGGCTGTTCACCCTCACATTGATTCTCCCTGCCCAGGACTGAGTTTCAGGATAAACCTCTGGCCCCATCTGTCAGCTCTGTTCACCCTTGGCTATAAGCACTGAGTAGGAACCCAGTTGAGAAGGACAACTTATCTGACTATTTAGTGAAATGTGCACACAGTCATCCAAATACTGTAACCCAGTGTTTCCCAAGCACAGACCTCAAGACCCCCCAATAGGTCATGTTTTCTGGATTTCCTTAGTCTTTCACAGGTGATATAATTATGGTCAGTGAATCAGGCATTACCACAGTTATATCACCTGTGAAAGACTAAAGAAATCCAGAAAACATAACCTGTTGGGGGTTCTTGAGGACCACGTTTGGGAAACACTGCTGTAACCCTATATCTCAGGAACTAGGTGAGTAGAATTAGTAGTATGAGTTGTAGACATCGGTTGGAGTCTTAAAGGGGTTGTCGAAGGAGCAGAAAAGGTTCACTTCTTTCATACATCAAAGCAGAAAAATAAATATCTGCCAGCCTGGGCTCCAACCTAAACTTAAGAAGGTTTCCTCAATAATATGCCCACAAAAGGCTCATGTGGCATTCTTGCCTCTCTGACTCCACGTAGTGCAAGCTCTTTCCTGCCCGGTAAGGGGCCCAGTACTTTCACCTGAGCTTAGTGAGAACTAATCTGTACTGAAGCAGAGTTAGTGACTTTTTCTTTTTTCTGGACAGGTTTTTAGACCACCCAACATTTTTTAGACAAAATGGAAAACCATGCTGCATTAAATATATCATAAATCATATGTCTTATATGATATACATATCATATAAGACATATATATGTCTACCACTATATACTGATATTAAAGTTTACATTTAATGCACAATATTGGTAATTACAATTACAGTCACAATACCTTGCTAAAGGACTTTAAAAAAAAAACAAAACCTGCAGACACATTTTTGTTCGAGGGCATTCTCCTGTCTAGGAATTTAGATGGAGTAGACAATCCAATTCTATACTGGAGGGAAAAGGAAGAGTGGGCTCACCCCCAACCTTTCCACTGTTCCTTAAAGGGGTACTCCGGTGGAATTTTTTTTTTTTTTTTAATCAACTGGTGCCAGAAAGTTGAACAGATTTGTAAATTACTTCTATTAAAGAATTTTAATCCTTCCAGTATTTATTAGCTGCTGAAGACTACAGAGGAAATTCTTTTCTTTTTGGAACACAGAGATCTCTGCTGACATCAGGTCCACAGTGCTCTCTGCTGACACCTCTGTCCATTTTAAGAACTATCCAGAGTAGGAGAAAATCCCCATAGAAAACATATGCTGCTCTGGACGGTTCCTGAAATAGACAGAGATGTCAGCAGAGAGCTCTGTGGTCATGATGTCAGCAGAGAGCACTGTGTTCCAAAAAGAAAATAATTTCCTATGTAGTATTCAGCAGCTAATAAGTACTGGAAGGATTAAGATTTTTTAATAGAAGTAATTTACAAATCTGTTTAACTTTCTGGCACCAGTTGATAAAAAAAAAAAAGTTTTCCACTGGAGTACCCCTTTAACCAAATTCAGGCCTGAGATAACACTTAACACCCATCAAACTAAGTTTGCAGAGGAAACCCCGCGTTCCTGGGTTCAATCTTACATAGCTTTCCTCCACAATATAGTCACTGATTTCCTTTGTAATTGCACATACAGAGTTAATGAGAACTCCGGAACATGTAACTCAGGGAAATAATAACAAACAGTATAAACTTGCGTTTCTCCAGCCAGAAGAGCAACCTACTGAATAATAGTATGATCACTAAAACTATGACTAATTGTCAAAGATTAATGCCAAGGCAAATAAAATGTTTGTGTTTAGTTCAGTGCATCCCACCATGTGTATAGTAAATGTAATGATGCTATTGCCCACGTTGTATCAATAGAAATAATACATATTAATTGTAGACACAGAATAAAAATATGTATAAAAAACAAAAGGTTCACAACGATAGATGGGCAGAAATTGAAGGCACATGGAATTTATTCACAGTGGTAGATGGGCAGAAGTTTAAGCCAGATAGTAAACACATGTGCTCAAGTAACAATCCAGGATGTACCAAAGAAGACTAAACAGTAAAATACCTTAGCACAAAGGGTATGCTGCCACCTCTGGAGAAAATACTCTGGAAGCTTTAGATTCTAGAACTTTCCAGTAGAAATGATGAGTTATTGTAATAAAGGAACCTATCAGCTGTACTTGCTGCTGAGAGTTGCAGGGTATTGGATAGCTGTTAGAATATGAAACTGTAAAAACTGTACCTTTCCTGGAGCTGATGGTAGTTGCCAAACTTTTCAAATCTTATTTTTATTCCTTGGCTAAGTGCCAAGGAGGTGGGACCGAGTTGCTGAAATGTTACAGCCTGGCATGCCTCCTCTCTTGACCTCACCTTCCACCCCATCTTTGACTGATGTACTGGGTTCTCTATGTCAATCAGGAGGGTCTGGAAATTGAGAGCAAGCAAGAAAGTGTACCAGGCTGGGGTACGGGGGTTTCTGAATACATACAACTGCACATAAAACTACATTTCCCCAATACAGAGACCATATTGTGGTAGATACCAGCTCTACACAGGCTCTGCAGACTGTATAAGATTAAAGTATACTTACTTACTTACTTTCAGTGACTACAGGGGGCCCCTTCTTTCATGAAGCTGTACACGTTGATAAAGCTGTTTCATATTTTTTTTTATCTAACTCACACTGCTAACCATGACATAATAGTGCCCCTTGTGTGCCCTCGCCCAGTAGTTAGCCTCCTCTGTGCCCCTCTACATTTTGTGCTCCAGACAGTATCAACCCTTTCTTTGTCCCCTGCACAATATTAGCCCCCCCTTTGTGTCTCTACACAGAAGTAAACTCACCATTGGGCCCTACATAGTATTAACCCATCTCTGTGCCTCATGCAGTATTTAGCCTACATCTGTGCCCCTACACAGTATTAACTACCTCTTTTTCCCGGCATAGTATTATCCCCCTGTGTCCCCATATAGTAATAGCCCTACCCTGTGTTCCCATATTGTATAAGTTCTCTTATGTACCCCCCACACAGTATAAACCCATCATGTACAACCATATAGTATAAGCTCATTCTGTGTTCCCACGTAGTTTTATCCTCCTGTTTTCCACACAGTATTTAGCCCTCTCTGTACTTCCACACAGTATTGGCTTCCTTATGTGCCCTCACATAGTATTTCCTTCTCCCCTCTCATGTCCCCACACAGTTTTGATCCTAATGTGTGCTCATGTACAGTAGTTACCCCTAATAGTAGCCTCTTTGTCCCAAGGAAAGGGAGGAAACAAAGGTATCTATCCCTGTTGCCCCACCAAGCGACTACTTCTTTTCCTGCTGGCTTCCACCTGGTGCCGGTGGCGCGATGTCATTGTGTACAGGCCTAAAACAGGCTGTGAACTACAAGAAAAAGAGTGATGGGGCAGGGACCCTGGGGATCCAGTGCATGTGCCATAGATTTCTGGGCTAGCATCTTTTTTCTGAGAAGTTCTTTTTACAATGTTCTAGTTATTAGACATTCATTTCTATGTACTAGATTATACTGAGGTTCATTTATTTTTTCAGCTACTTTCTGTAATACCTTTTACTGTATGCCTGAGGACAGTATGTAGCTGAGCTTAGCAGAGGATTGCAGAAGCTAAATGCAAAAAAAATAAAAAATAAATAAAATAAAAAGCTTATTCAACTTTTACATCCTTACTACGTGGTTTTCATCAGCAGAATTATGATTGTGTCTGAACCACCTGCTGTTCTAGGAGGGATTAAGTACCCTGCAATTGTTTCCTGTTACTTTACAGATGTTCTAAAAAAGACATTCCTTTGAACCTGTTCTTCCAAGTAATAATCATTGTTCCAGATGGGAATTACACGGACGAAGATTTCTGGTAAAATCTGCTTTTATGTTACCCAAATCAAAGATTACAGAAATGCAATTCTTTACATATCCAATCATTTCAGGATTGCTTCACCTGTCATATTTTAATCAGACATCTCTGATTATTTTCCATTTAAGCCCTTTAATCAATTGCATACATGCAAAGAAGCTTCGTCATTACACGGTAGACACAGCGCTAACCTTTTTTCGGTGGGATTGAAGCAAAGATGTTCCAAATGTAAATTACTTCACTGCTTACAACAGATTTTAATACCCATAGTTGAGCATTTGTAGCACAAAAGCCACTGCAGATCTACTTTCGTTTATATAGTGAATGAGGGTAAATATTTTTTTTTTTCAAGAACAAGCTCTTATTTTTTTTTTGACATGTCAGAAAGACAAGAACGCACTTTGCAGTATTATCACAAAACTGTAAATACTTAAAGGAAAACTGTCAGCCTGTTCACCCACACTAAACCCAATAAACTGGGTTATACTGTGGGTGAACAGGATTCCATAGAGGGGTCACTTACTTAAATAGCTCCAGTAGGTTCTGAGATACAGGCTTATGAAATCCCCTTGCTTCATTCAGGGAACTGCGCGCTGGAGGTGGGGCCCCCCCGGCAGGCCGCTTCTGCCTCCCTCAGTCACCTCCTAATACTGCCCCCCGCTGTTTGAATATTTATATTCTTCAACTCCAGGTCCTAGTGATGTCACATGACTGGTGACTCCACTCACGCAGTTCCCTGAATGAAGCAAGAGAACTTCGGAAGCCTGTATCTCAGGACCTACTGAGCAGTTTGTGACCCCTCTATGGAACCCTGTTCACCCACTATAACCCAGTGTGTTGGGTTTAGTGTGGGTGAACAGGCTGACAGTTTTCCTTAAAAATGAATCTATTTATTTATCTATCTACAAAATACAGGAGGAGAGCAGCACATCCAGGCAGTGAGTAGGTGGTGCAGGCAGCGTAAAGCTCAGGTCTGGAGCAAGTGTTGATCCATACAAACAATGTATGCTGCAGCATTCAGGGAGTAGTGAAAAAAAAAGAAGTAGCTTTATTCCATTCCAAAAATTATCTATCTATCTATCTATCTGTCTATCATCTATGTCAATATCTATCTATCTGTCAATCATCTATGACAATATCTATGTCAATATCTATCTATCATCTATGACAATATCTATGTAAATATCTATCTATGTCAATATCTATCTATTTATCATCTATGATAATATCTATCTCAATATCTATCTATCTATCTATCTATCTCAATATCTATCTATCATCCATGTCAATATCTATCTATCTATCAATCTTCTATGATAATATCTATCTCAATATCTATCTATCTCAATATCTATCTATCTATCTATCATCTATGTCAATATCTATCTATCTATCTATCTATCTATCATCTATGATAATATCTATCTCAATATCTATCTATCTATCATCTATGTCAATATCTATCTATCATCTATGATAATATCTATCTATCTATCTATCTATCATCCATGTCAATATCTATCTATCTATCTATCTATCTATCTATCTATCTATCATCTATGATAATATCTATCTCAATATCTATCTATCTATCTATCTTCTATGTCAATATCTATCTATCATCCATGTCAATATCTATCTATCTATCATCTATGATAATATCTATCTCAATATCTATCTATCTCAATATCTATCTATCTATCTATCTATCATCTATGTCAATATCTATCTATCATCTATGATAATATCTATCTCAATATTCTCCTGTTGCTCAATATCTATCTATCTAATGAAGAAACAGCAGCACTCAAATTCCGTAAGAAAAAAAAATAAAAATGTGTGACTTTTATTCAACCAAACATACAGGGGGCGACGTTTTGGCTGTGTCTCACAGCCTTTGTCAAGCAAATGACCGGTACATAGTGCAGGGTTTTTATAATCCACAGGTGACAACCAATTAGTGTCATAATTGTTTACAAAACATGGTGAAACAGTACAGTGATTGTTATGATCATAAACAGTGGGGCAAATCAAAAACACGTCATATGCATCAGGCCCCTACCACTTATGAAATAAACTTAAGTGCAAAAATTACAAACAAAACTGTTCACTACTTATATTAAAGTTCATAGTTAATGTGCATATATTCACCGTGATCAATGTGTCTTCCTGGAGGGAGGAGTTTCGCCGCACATCTTCCGTTCACCTGCATGCACGAGGACGCCATCCAGCTCAGCCTTTGTCCGTCTTCTACGTCTTTCCGGTCTGCGCCGGAAGTGACTTCATGGTAAACAATAGCACATGTATAGCTCGCGCATGTGCCCTGGAGTGGAGATGAGCTATACGCCATCTTGGGTCCTGGCGATCCCTTTCTGTCAGCCAATACATCTTGTGCTTATGTATGCCGGTTATACCGGCGCATCATGGGGGTGGGGTTGTCTCCTGTTGTGGGGCGATGCCACAGAACGGGGAACCCGTTCCGATTGGCATACCGGTTCTGTGTCTCCCTGTATGGTGACACAACCCAGTTAATCCACCCCCTAGTGTGACAACCTGGCATCCACTCACCCATCTTTGCCTTCAAAAGTGCTTTTCGTGGTTCCCATTTTCGGGATGCTCAGGTTCCCGGCGTTAAGTGCTTAAATATGTCTGTAGAATTAGGAAAAGGGTGCCATGATGGTGTCCTCGGTGTCCGGTCGTGGCTGGATGCGCGGCGTCCTTCACTCACTCCTGTGGAAAACAGTAAAAATAAAATATTTATATATTTTTTTAATAAAATAAAGCAAGTACCAAACATACACCATGTTCCGCGTAAATGTCCTATGGCGTATCCCCAAATCAGAGAAGGAATTAAGGATTACATATTTTGTGACTGATTATGTATTCAGTGTTCAGACCATGGGGTTTGAGGGTATTCAACTCATAGATCCACCTTAGAGTCGCATTTGTGTCAACTTTCTCTGACATCTCTGAGACAGTGGCAGGCGTCTTACGTAGAAACTGGCACATTCTACGAGAAGGCTATGCGGAGATACAAGACTTTGCCTCCCCCCTACTAATGTCATACCGGAAATCTGGTAACTTGAGGGATCGTCTGGTGAGGGCCAATGTGGGAAGAGAGGGCCCTAAACAGAGATTTATAACCAGTGCCAACCTGGGATCATATCCGTGTAGATCGTGCATTAATTGCCCCCTGATGCTTAAAGGCAATAAGTTTATACATCCAAACACTGGACAGGAATTTGGTATTCAACACTATCTTACATGTAACTCCACCTATGTAATATACGTGTTATGGTGCCTGTGTAAATTGCTATACGTTGGGCCACACAGAACGTGACTTAAGTTTCATGTTGGTAGATCACATTCCCCCCCTCAAAAAAGGTGGAGAACGGGAATGTAAGTTAAAGAGAAGATAGCTAAGGTGGATCTATGAGTTGAATACCCTCAAACTCCATGGTCTGAATACTAAATACAAAATCAGTCACAAAATATGTAATCCTTAATTCCTTCTCTGATATGGGGACACACAATAGGACATCTATGCGGAACATGGTGTATGTTTGGTACTTGCTTTATTTTATTAAAAAAATATATAAATATTTTATTTTTACTGTTTTCCACAGGAGTGAGTGAAGGACGCCGCGCATCCAGCCACGACCGGACACTGAGGACACCATCACGGCACCCTTTTCCCAATTCTACAGACATATTTAAGCACTTAACGCCGGGAACCTGAGCATCCCGAAAATGGGAACCACAAAGTGCACTTTTGAAGGCAAAGATGGGTGAGTGAATGCCAGGTTGTCACACTAGGGGGTCGATTAACCGGGTTGTGTCACCCGATTGGGTTACCATACAGGGAGACACAGAACCGGTATGCCAATCGGAACGGGTTCCCCGTTCTGTGGCATCGCCCCGCAACAGGAGACAACCCCACCCCTCCCCCCCGATGCGCCGGTATAACCGGCATACATAAGCACAAGATGTATCGGCTGACAGAAAGGGATCGCCAGGACCCAAGATGGCGTATAGCTCGTCTCCACTCCAGGGCACATGCGCGAGCTATACATGTGCTATTGTTTACCATGAAGTCACTTCCGGCGCAGACCAGAAAGACGTAGAAGACGGACAAAGGCTGAGCTGG
Source organism: Hyla sarda (assembly GCF_029499605.1). Classification (NCBI taxonomy): domain Eukaryota; kingdom Metazoa; phylum Chordata; class Amphibia; order Anura; family Hylidae; genus Hyla; species Hyla sarda. The sequence goes on along the minus strand of NC_079189.1, from coordinate 233,632,921 downwards.
ATGGCATCCTCGTGCATGCCGGTGAACGGAAGATGTGCGGCAAAACTCCTCCCTCCAGGAAGATACATTTATCACGGTGAATATATGCACATTAACTATGAACTTTAATATAAGTAGTGAACAGTTTTGTTTGTAATTTTTGCACTTAAGTTTATTTCATAAGTGGTAGGGGCCTGATGCATATGACGTGTTTTTGATTTGCCCCACTGTTTATGATCATAACAATCACTGTACTGTTTCACTATGTTTTGTAAATAATTATGACACTAATTGGTTGTCACTAGAGATGAGCACATTTACAGTAAATTCGATTTGTCACGGCTCGGCAGTTGATGACTTATCCTGCATAAATTAGTTCAGCTTTCAGGTGCTACGGTGGGCTGGAAAAGGTGGATACAGTCCTAGGAAAGAGTCTCCTAGGACTGTATCCACCTTTTCCAGCCCACGGGAGCACCTGAAAGCTGAACTCATTTATGCAGGATAAGTCATCAACTGCCGAGCCGAGAAGTTCGTGACAAATCGAATTTACTGTAAATTCGCTCATCTCTAGTTGTCACCTGTGGATTATAAAAACCCTACACTATGTACCGGTCATTTGCTTGACAAAGGCTGTGAGAGACAGCCGAAGCGTCGCCCCCTGTATGTTTGGTTGAATAAAAGCCACACATTTTTTTTCTCACGGAATTTGAGTGCTGCTGTTTCTTCATTGGATTTACTGGACCTGAGACCGGGTTTACCAGCGGCACCAGCATACATCTAACAGTGCTGCCCACCTTTCTACATTATCTATCTATCTATCTATCTATCATCTATGATAATATATATCTAAATATCTTTCTATCGCAATATCTATCGATCTTCTTTTAGAAAAAATGTATCTTTGATCCAGGATCCTAAAGCTATATACAAAATAATATCGCAGCAGGTATAGTTATGGTATATTCATCCATGTCAATGCAAAGTTTTAGTTCTTTCCCTTGTTTCTTTCTGTCTATCTATCTGCGTTATATATTTGGTCTTGGGATATGAAACATATTTTTCACTACTTTATCCTCAAATTCATTTAATTTATTGGATTAAATGTTGATGTTTTGATTCAAATTATGGTACACAAAATAGCTAACTCTTGAAACAATATCTATGTTGCACTTTATTTTATAAGAAGTCAAAGGGAACCTGTCACCAGGCTTTACCCTATGTGAATGGTACCACCAAAAGAAAGGGGCATTTGAATATAAACCAATTATACCTATTTGTAAGAACATGATTTTAAACCACCAAAAATATACACAATATGTATGTCAATGTCAAAAAGTAAAAATACTTTTAATTAAAGGGGAACTCCTGTATAGAACATCTTATCCCCTATCCACTGGATATGGGATAAGTGTCTGCTCGTGGGGGTTCAACGGCTGGGATCCCCTGCAATGTCTTGCCTGGCACCCAGGCTCTCTCCATGCACGGAGTGACCTCCTCTCCGTGCACAGATTACTGTCGACCACAGCACAAAGTGGTGGCCGTCACACACCTCCATGTATCTCTATGGGAGAGCCCGGGCTGTACTCACACCTATTCATGTTCTAACCACATCTTCTTAGGCTCTATTTAAACCTTGTGAGAAGGCATGATTGTCATGCCCAGGGATATTGTTGCTTCAGGGCCTGTGTAAGATTTCAGTGATGAGAGCGATGACGTTGGGCCATACCTAGGTGTGATTAGTGCCTGAATACAGCCTGAGCTGTGGTGACTACTTTGGGATTCTGCATGACCATATGGCTCCTTGAACCTGATAAGCATATTAAAACATGTTATAAAATATGTTTTACTAAAGAAATCCATACTATATTTTATACATTCAGTGAGCATTTAGTTTAAATGTTAAACAGATTTCTGAGGTAAAAAAAAAAAATCTTCATTTATTTAAATTACAGGAAACAAACAAATAAATAAATAAATACATACATAAATATTTTGTGTGTTAAACTTCATTTGTAGCTCTGAGTATACAACGTATAGTTAAAACATTTCTTTCTCCGTTTAATGCATCAACACAACTTCTTAGAGCTGGTATGGGAATACCAGGATGGATGAAAATGTTTATAGTTGTTGATCGGTAGTTGTTTTTTAATGTTGAGTATCTGCTGTGATGAAGACGAACTGTCACTCTGCGAGAAACAGTATGAAATATGCGTGCAAGTTTTACAGAGAAAAAAAACTGCCCAATGAAAACTGACACAACATCAGTTAGATTTTTTAGGTTGTCCATCTGAAATCTGTTGAGCATTTCTTAGCATATGTTTTACTTTTTATAGAACATCTCACTCCTGCTTGCCTTAATTATTTGCTAAACAGCTATGTTCTTGTGAGCTACAACCATCATTTATTACAGAAACATCCATATGAAAAATGCTCCCTGACATCCATTACTCACTGGCTCTCCTCACCTTACCTTTTTAGATTTTTTGAAGCTCTTTGTATATTAATAAATATATCAAATTTCTTTTTTAATGTATTTGTTATTTTTCCTTGTTAAAATTACTGCATCAACTATACAGTGATATCATCTGAAATAACTAAAGTCTATAGCTACAGAATATGAAAATTATATAATTTGTTAGGGCTGCATATTTCCTTTAAATCCACTTGGCATTTTTTATTTTAATGGTTTTTCACTCATCTTTGAAATTTTTTCTGTGGTTTTTGGCTAGTGGCAGTTTTCCAAAATTGCAGCACGTTGAGACTATGGCCCACATTTATCATTGTCTTTAGACAGTTTTCTGTGGCTAAAAATTGGTCAAAAAAGGAACAAGCAACGTTTTTAGCGCCTTTTGGTTTACACATTTCTGCTGATTTTGAGTTGCAATCCACTGATTTTGGTAATACACATGATATGGAAGGGTTTTATCAACTGCGCCTTTTTGTGAAAAGGAGCAAAAAAGGTGCAAAGCCACTGAAAAGTCTCTAAAACTACACCAGCCCGCAGACTTAGCTTAGATTTATAAATTTCAGAAAATGTGACCTGCTAAAAATTTATCAAATGATCTTTGACCATTTAATAAATTTGGTGTATCTCTTTCATAGAAGTCTATGGAAGAAAAAAGTGCAAATTTAGTAATTTCTCAATAGAAATCCTTAAGTCACCAAATGAAAAAAGCAGTTGACTTATCATGAAAAAACTGAAAAATGTCAAAGAAAAAAAATGGTTTTAAAAATAAAATGAAAAAAAAAAACAAAAAAAAAAAACTACATCTTGTGATGTCAGGTCAAAAAAATGCCAGAAAAGCTTTGTTATGGGAAAGCTTTGTTATGGGTCCTCCAACAGGATAAAAACCCAAAACACACAGCTATAAATATCCATGAATGGCTATGAGCAAAACAGTGGACTTTGGAAAAGGCACCCTACAGGATACCATTATTTCTAACCAAACAAGTTTTATTATTTTATTTTTGAAAATGATTCATCTGAACCAAATTCGAAAACAATGCCCAATTTTTGTCAGTGAATTTTCAGTAATTTTTGTATTCATTTTTTTTCAGGGAGCATTGTGGGTTTTCTTGTCTTTAACAGAAGGGTACTAACACATTTTTTTTTTGTGTCTGTATATGGTTTTATATGTTTTTCTCCAGACTGAGCCCATTAGCGCATTTATTCTAATTTTTAAGTATTTAACAACTCCACTTCCACTATTCACCTTCAAATAAACACTTTTGGCATCACTTACTAAGCTGCGCCAATGCCACATTTTTGAGCAATAATGGCTATTTTGATAAACACTCAAGATTTTGAGTATGTGTTCCATTTACGCCAAGGAGGAAGGAGGCAGAGATGGCTGGGGGCATACCCTCCTCATGTGCGACTTCAGGGCCAACTTGCAATACCCAAAGTCATAGAAATCTACACCGGCAATGTATATTTCTACATTGAGTGCGAGGGCAGCCATGGATTTGTTTCATTTAATAAGAATACGCTATTGTATGATGACTGTTTACAAACTATGACATATAAATGATATGCTTAATTGTATATGTTATACACATCATAATTTCCCTCCCAGATGGGGGGAAATTAAACTGATAACCCTCTTTTAAAATGTTAGTTGCTAAAATATAAGCAAAAATATAAAAATATGAGCAATCTTACAATAAGAATACAAAGAGTAATCAAAAGATTATTGTTTAATCCTAAACTGTTTATTTAGCATAGACATCAATCTAGCAAACAGTTTACTAAAAACTTTTTTTAAAAGACACCACATTGAAACAGAGTATTAGAGTTGATAAATAATAACCCTTAAAGTGTTGAGGGCATTTTGATGTGCATGCATAATCAAGTGTAAAAACACAGTCCTATTTGCATCTAATGAACTACATATTTTAGGGAATCCAGAACAGTCTAATACTTTGTTCTTCTCTACCACTGACTGTATCAATTTATATGAAAATTAAGGCTAGAAATTGAAGCAGTACTATCCTAGGTTTTTTTTTCAGTTCATCAGCTATCCAATAAAAATGATGTGGAGTCCTTGTATATAATTCCCAGAAGATTACTTTGTCCTTACAGCTAAGCCATGTCCCTGATATAAAAGATCTCTATCCACTTTTATTGAAATAAAGAACTAAAATCATAATCCTAATATTGAAGCGTAATCTTCATTATCTCCTGACCCTCTTGAATTTTATTCTGATCTGTATTTGTATTTTTACTAGATTTATTTTTGTTTAATCGCTGTTTGTTTACCTATATCTTGGTAGGATTATTTCATACGAAAACAAATTATAATGAAGGAGTAAAACAGCAGGGTGGGTTTTGTGCGTTACAGATAGATAGATATTAGATAAATAGATAGACAGAAAATATAATATATTGTTAATAAATATAATGCATAGATAAGTATAGGGATGTCTCCTTGGAAGGTCAGCTTATTTACCTATTCATATTCACACTGCTGGAGATGATTCACAAAATATTGTAAATAATCTTCTTAATATGATTGGGAGTGGAGGCTTCTGCCCCAGAGTTATCCCTTGGCATCCTCATCCTAAAAGTGCAAGTGGTGACTTGGATTTCTTTTCACTCTAATTTGTCAACCTAAATAAAAGGAAGGACCATGGGTCAAATCTCCACCTATGTCACTGTTTCTCTATCCTTCTGCTGTTTCTTTGTCTTGCCAAAGTTGTATTGCCAGTCTATGTGAGAAAACGATGTCTCTACACCATACAGTAAAATATATTTTTATTTGATGGTACTTTTATATTATTATTAGTGCACTTTTTTTTATTTTTATTATTATTATTATTGTTGTTGTTGTTGTTGTTGTTGTTGCTATTGTCATCATTATTAATGCTATTATTATTAGCCCATAAGTGTTTCCAATTAAAAAAGGTTATTATTACACTGTTTCATGGCATTACAATCTTAACTACTTAAATTTAACTGTGTCTCTCAGATATTTGATAGCTCAAAATTAAATTTGTGATCAAACACCAAATTATTTATTAGTAAAGATCATGGAAATTGTTAGGGGTGCCTAAACTTTTGCATACGACTGTATGTTATATACCTTAAAGCGTCTGACTTCATTCTGACAACACCCCTGAGGAAGTTGCCAGGTCTGCGTCAAAATGGGGGGGGGGCCTCTGTGGCCCCGTCCTCAACTTGTATTAATTTTAAATCTTCATACATAAAGAGAAAAGAAAACCAGGGCGACTCACCACGTACGTATACTTCAAACCCACACATGTGGGCCAGTTGAAGCATATCTTGCGAAACGGTACCGTAGCCCCGAACGAACGCCCCCCTGTGTTCCGTCCACCCATGTCCTGCACTGTTTGTACCCTTCATGGATTAATAAAGAAGTTTGAAGTATACGTATGTGGTGAGTCGCCCTGGTTTTCTTTTCTCTTTATGCATGAAGATTTGCATTGGACTTTGCTTTTACCAGTGAGCACCACCAGACGTGGTTCAGCCAGCAGAGGCAGTGATTGACAGGTGCTAGTGATTAGGCGAGCTGTGCCGAGTTTCTTTCCACTATTGAATTGTGTTCTATTAATTGTACATACCTCTTTTTCTCCAGCCTGAGACGCTTTCCTTTGTTTTGGGCCCTGGCATCTGCAAGAATTATTGTGGTCGAGTTATGTTTATTTTATATATAGTACACATTGGGGTATATCATATGTAATCTTTCTGTAGACATTTATTCATATATAAGGATTTGTGCAATTGATAGTACTTTCCACTTTGCCCCAATGGTGATCTGAACTGTATACTAATACCTCACATTGATTTTATACCTTTATTTGTCAATCCTTACCTGGCTGGAGTTTGAAACATATGTACTAATATATATATTTATTGTTCTGAGGACGGGTGCCAATCTTCAGGGGAGAGGGTTCATGGCCCCTCTCCTGGGTTGGACTTTAGGCTCTTGTGAGCCATATTTGTAATGGTTTGTAGCCTTTGTCACATGTTTACTGTTTGTATAGACTATTTACTGGTGTGCTACTATTCTTCAGTGTTACTTTATCTTTGAGTAAAATTGTCACTTAATTCTGGTGATTCATGTAAACTTCCTGGGCAGTCTCAGATCAGACAGACTCTCGGAACTCCTATGCCAGTGGTCTCATAGATTTGAATGGGACCTCCGGTATCAATGTTTCGGCAATCTGTCTGATCTCATGAATCTCAGGGCAATTTTTGGGTTATAAGACTAGCTATAAAGTTTAAATGAACCCTGCCACCGGAATGGCGTGAGAATAATGCTTGTAAGGTAATGTGTCACTTAGATTTCTTTTATTTACTGGTTAAAAGAGATCAAAACAAGAGGCAGAAGCACCGGCACATACACTATTAGTAGTACGCAAGGTGATCCCAAATGATAATCCACTTCATGCACCTGCCCTGATTGCGGTGGTGCGTGTAGCCTATTCACATGTATCAAGTAGTAAAACTGAAGAAAATACAGCGGCCCGCACTCACCATTCAGGGGTCCTTATTGAAGATAACGGTGCGCAAACATGGCTTCAGCGGGCAGGGTCAGGAGGCAGGGGTCTCGGGACAGCACTGTTTCGCACACAGCGGGTGCTTCCACTTGCAAATGTATCGGCAAGTGGAAGCGCCCACTGTGCACGAAACAGTGCTGTTCCGAGACCCCTGCCTCCTGATCCTGCCCACTGAAGCCATGTATGCTCACCGTTTTCTTCAATAAAGACCCCTGAATGGTGAGTGCAGGCCGCTGTCTTTTCTTCAGTTTTACTACTTGATTAAAAACAGACATTGAAACATTACTGGGCCTTCTCAGTGACCTTTTCAGTGGTCATTTTTCAGGGAGGGGAGGTTGATCTTTGGGCAGCAGCTATTGTGTGTACCTCTGTTCTCTGTACACTGGTGACTCCTTTCACTGTACTCCTGTCTGTAGTGATAAGAAAGGCACTGCTGGGAAGTAATCTGTACAGAACAGAAAGTCTCAGCTTAACCCCTTAACCTATTCAGGACGCCGGGTGTATGCATACACCCTGCATCCCGAGTCCTTAAGGACGTGGGGTGTATGCATACACCCGTGGGAATTCCGGTCCCCGCCGCTAGCCGGTTGGGGACCGGACCGGAATGCCTGCTGAAATCCTTCAGCAGGCATCCCGGCACATTACCGAGGGGGGTCCTGAGACCCCCCCATGTCGGCGATTGCAGAAAAACGCATGTCAATTCAGACATGCGATTTTCTGCTATTCCAGGCTGATCGGGTTTCTGGTGACCAGATCACCGGGAATATAGGGATGATCGGAGCTGTCAGTGACAGCCCCGATCATCCTGAGGGAGAGGAGCGAGGTCGCAGTGCTGCGATTTCCTCCTATCCCCTGCCATTGGTCAGACCGATACCTTACATGAAGATGGCGTGGGGACCGCAGATTGTCGCTGGAGACTGCAGAGATCCTGGCTCAGGTAGGGAAATGCCTGGGGGGGGGGTGTAGGGAATGAAAGTGAAAGTAAAGTGATCTTTACTGTGGCAACCACTAGGAAGGCGGAACTGCAACTCCCAGCATGCTCAGACAGCCAAAGGCTGTCTGGGCATGCTGGGAGTTGTAGTTTGGCAACATCTCGAGGGTCACAGTTTGGAGACCACTGTTACAGTGGTGCCCAAACGGTAGCCCTCCAGATGTTGCCAAACTACAACTCTCAGCATGCCTAGACTGCCCAGGCATGCTGGGAGTTGTAGGTCTGTAAAATCTGTCCCTTCAGATTTTGCAATTTTCATGAATTTTTTTTTAAATTACTGCTCTACTTTGAAGCCCTTTAATTTTTTCAAAAAGCAAAAATATGTCCATTTTATTTTTTAATATGGACATATTGTATTTGTGAATAAAAATAAAATTTACAGTGACCCCCCGACTTATGATGGCCCCGACATATGATCATTTCAACATATGATGGCCTCTCAGAGCCCATCGTATGTTGAAGGCAGCATCGACATATGATGCTGCTGTGTGTCGGGGCCATCATACAAACAGCTATCTGACAGCGCTGACAACTTCAGCAACTGAAAGATAGTTGTTTAATGTGCCCCGTTCTGCCTCCTGTTCCTCACATGCTGTCCTGCTAACTCACGCAGGCTTCCACTGTGAGCTCCGTGTAAGCCCCGCCCCCCCCAGTGCAGCCATAGCCAATAGTCTGCAGCATCTTGCTGCAGGCATCCAATGAGCTGCTGGCTGCCCTCCCCTTCCTTTCCTATAGAGCTGTAGTCGGCAGGATCGTAATGGAGGACATTCTGTCCGCCTGAAGGTATTTAAAGAACTGTACAGTACTGTATGCGATGTCACACATCACATACAATACATATACACACAATACACCCCATACATCAATGTTTCCCTATCAGTGCGTCTCCAGCTGTTGCAAAACTATAACTCCCAGCATGCCCAGACAATCAATGGCTGTACATGCATGCTGGGAGTTGTAGTTGTGCAACAGCTGGAGGCACCCTGGTTTGTTAAACACTCCCCATAGACTCCACATACAATGGTCATCCCAGAACCAATTAGCAGTTTCCCATAGAGATATGTATTCAACATACAATGGTTCCAAGGCCCCAGAACCAATTACCATTTTTACATAGACATATGTACTCGACGTATGATGGTTTCAACATATGATGGTTCTCCTGGAACCAATTAATATCATATGTTGAGGGACCACTGTATTTGGAATATCCATTTTCCTTACAAGCAGAGAGCTTCAAAGTTAGAAAAAAATTTCAGCAAAATTTTCACAAATTTCATGAAATTTTGGGATTCTTCACCAAAAAAGGATGCAAGTAACAACGGAAATTTACCACCAAAATAAAGTAGAATATGTCACGAAAAATCTCAGAATCAGAATATTCGGTAAAAGCGTTTTAGAGTTATTAATGCACACAGCATGGCATTAGCAGCTACAGTACATCAAAATAATTTATATTTTTTTTAATATTCACTGGTGTTAACTTCTTCATTACTGTTGCTCTAAAATCAGATCCATGGGTACCTAGTGGCAAATACAGCCCTGGGGAGGGGGATGTCCTATTGTTGGGATTCCTGCTCATTGCAAGAATGGTTTACAGCAGTTTATGTAAGACCGTGGCTTAGAAGAGTTTAAAGGGTAAGAGTAGCAGACACTATTGGATAGTTTCTAGGGTATTAGAGCAAACATACTTTTCTTGGAGCTGATGGTGGTTGAGAAACGTATAAGATGTATTTCTCAGTGACAAGGAGGTGGGGCCGGGCTGCTCATGTGCCATAGTCTGGCATGCCTTCACACTCACCCCTACTTCCCAGCTGAGAGCAACCAAAGAGGTGCCATGCTTGCCCAGCTTTTTTGACATGTGGCTGAGAATAAATAGGCAATTTTATACGTTTGAAAAGTGCCATCAGCCTCAGGAAAAGTACAGTTTGTTTTTATACCCTAACAGCTATTCAATGGTGCCTGCAACTCTTAGCAGCAAATAGAGCTGATATATTCCATTTTAAAGAGGGAGAGGTCGAGATTGTACCCTGATGCTCCATTCACAATCTGTGTCACTGATGGAAACAGGGTCCAAGCAGTTAGACCCTCAGTGATCTAGCATTTATCACATTTCTAGTCCATAGGTGCTGCAGGCAATATTTAAAGTATTTACAAGTATTAGCAGTAAAGGACATGCTGGGGTATTCTGAATGCAGCTCTTTTCACCCAATCTGTTCAAACTGACCTTTAAAGGGGTATTCCGGGCAAAACATTTTATCCCCTATACAAAGGATAGGGGATAAGATGTCTGATCGGGGGGGGGGGCGCTGCTGAGACCCCCCGCGATCTCCCTGTAGCACCCGCATTCTATGCGGGGACTGCGTTTCTAGTTTCGGAAACCTCCGGGTTTCCGGCACTGGGGACGTGAAGTCACATCACGCCCCCTCCATCCATGTCTATGGGAGGGGGAGTGATGGCTGTTACTCCCCCTCCCATAGACATGGATGGAGGGGGCGTGATGTGAGGTCACGTCCCCAGTCCCGGAAACCAGGAGGTTTCCCAAACTGGAGATTCAGCACCCGCATAGAATGCGGGTGCTACAGGGAGATCGCGGGGGGTCTCAGCAGCGGGCCCCGCGTGATCAGACATCTTATCCCCTATCCTTTGGATAGGGTATAAAATATTTTTCCCCGGAATACCCCTTTAAATATGATGGTCAATTACAATTGAAAGCTATTGGAAGCTAAACTATGGTTTTCCGAAGCAGTATTAAACTACTTCTCTATTCCAATAACATACATATCATATATTCTGCATCATTTTAGAAGCCTACTCAAAAGTGGAACTTTACTTTGCATACAATCCCTTCAAAGCCTCTTTTCTTAGAGTTATTCCATTTCTATGCAAAGTTGTCAAACATCATTATATTTACCATAATATTTGGCATATGAAAAGACATAATTTAGAATCTACATCTGTGTAGCGCTGGATTATTTGGGCATCAATTTATTTGCCAAAACCATGAATGAACCATTGTCATCTCTACCACGACTGGATTAATTCTACTTGACAAATAGTACTTATCGCTGCATCAATGTGGCACAATATATTAATATTATTATAACAATAATATAAAATATCGCAAAATCTTTTGCATCATATTTCCTGTTTAATGAAGCCAACCAGGTAAGCTGAGACTACTCCTTCTGTGCTGCCATCTGCTTAACTAATAACAGGGAGGCATATTGACAGGAGCTCAAGGAAAACATGAAATATTTCATCAGTCAGATTATGTGCTATAGAGACAGATGTTAAGGAGCTGTAATATTTAAAAATAAAGAGATAAGCAGATGCTTGAAGGAATGGGAGGATTTCTCAGTTTTATGGGGATGTGAAGAAGCGGGTCACAATGTGCTGGATGTAAGATATTAATGCTAACCTATAAGATTAAACATGAAAAAGTCAAGATTTACTTTGCCAAGCATGATTTGAAATTTTCATCAAAAATACCATTACTGGTTCACAGAAGCCTTAACCCTTTATTTACTAAGCTATGATAAGGTTAGGGTTGAATCTCACTGACTTTATTATTATTTTTTTTTAAAGTCAATGATGTTTATAAAATAATAAAACCATCTAACAAAAAAAGGTTGCATGGCCATCTAGTCTAAATACATACTAGAAAAAACAAATGTTTATTTTGAAGAGGACTATGGCCATGGGGTTTGGAGATTTAAGGTCTGAATTCTTATGTCAAACCACATTTTCAGTTTTACCTTTTTTAACAAATTAGAAAAAATGTAAAACATTCTGTTTTTGCTTTGCGGTTATGTGCAGAATGTTGGGGAGAAACCAAGTAAAAAAAATAAAAAATTTTAAAAGGACACCAAACTAAGACTTATCATCAATAACATTTTCATCAGGGTATCAACATTCCCCTTTGTCCCCTTAGGATTGACAAGATAGCAATCTAATAGACAATTTGACTTTTGACACTTACATAAATCCTGCTCCATAATTTTTAGTGGCACCCTAGTTGGCCGCTTATTTCACTTACTTTGTCTCAGCCTTGTGTTTTACTTCGCTAGATCCCATGAATCTGTAGATATTTTATCCTCACAACCATAGTTTTGGAATGACTTTTGATTTTTGCTGCTAACTACCTAATTATTTAATCTAACATAGAAAATTTGGTATTGGTATAATATCTCTTTATAAAGCCTAATGGATAGCAAGGAATCTTTAAAGGGGTATTCCAGTGACCCCCCCCCCCCCCCAAAAAATAAAAATAAAAAAAACGATATTATGCTGGGGCTGTCAAAAGCTATACTTACCTACCTCAGTTCTCCCACACCTTCTTCTGCAGGACTTGTTTGGCTCCTTTCTGTCCCTGATGCCTGTCCCTTCTGCCTTCTTCTGAGATGAGAGATCAGAGCAGGACCTGCCTGCTCAGTCAATTACTGGCTGAGATGAAAAACCACTGTGACCAGTGATTGGATGAGCTGGAAGGTCATGCTTCAACCTCCCATGTAGGAAGCAAGAAACAAGCTGTGGGGGATGAGATAGAGCCTATGGACTGGGGAAAGTTAGGTATAGTTTTTGATTTATTTTCTCTGCAGCCCCAGCACTATCTCAAGTTTTAGGGACGAAAAAATAGAACCCTTTAACCCTTATAGTCTAGGGGGGAGATTTATCAAAACCTGTGCAGAGGAAAAGTTGCCCATTTGCCCATGGCAACCAATCAGAACTCTTCTTTCATTTTTTTCTGAGGCTTTTTCAAGAATGAAAGAAGCGATCTGATTGCTAGGCTTCCCCTAGGTGTCCCATAGTTAACTTTGCAAATTAACTTAACAAATATAATAAGATTGGCTTCATATACAGGGTGGGCCGTTTATATGGATACACCTTAATAAAATGGGAATGGTTGGTGATATTAACTTCCTGTTTGTGGCACATTAGTATATGTGAGGGGGGAAACTTTTGAAGATAGGTGGTGACCATGGCGGCCATTTTGAAGTCGGCCATTTTGAATCCAACTTTAGTTTTTTCAATAGGAAGAGGGTCATGTGACACATCAAACTTATTGGGAATTTCACAAGAAAAACAATGATGTGCTTGGTTTTAACGTAACTTGATTCTTTCATTAGTTATTTACAAGTTTCTGACCACTTATAAAATGTGTTCAATGTGCTGCCCATTGTGTTGGATTGTCAATGCAACCCTCTTCTCCCACTCTTCACACACTAATAACAACACCGCAGGAAAAATGCTAGCACAGGCTTCCTGTATCCGTAGTTTCAGGTGCTACAGAATGGGCAAAACAAAAACTGGAACAGGAACCTCAGTTTACGCAGAAGATTTTGTTCAGTGATGAGGCAAACTTTTATGTGAATGGTGAAGTTAACAAACAAAGCCACCGCTATTGGTCTGACACTAACCCACATTGGATAGATCCCTCCAAGACTGTTGGAACACAAAAATTTATGGTATAGTGTGGTATATGGGCACAAAGATAATGGGGCCATTCTTCTTCAATGGAAACCTCAAGGCCACTGGATATGTGAAATTGCTACATGATGATGTGTTTCCCTCTTTATGCACTGAAGCTGGCACGTTCCCTGAGTTTTTCCAACAAGATGGTGCACCACCACATTATGGTTGTCAGGTCCGAGCATTCCTAGATGAACAGTTTCCTGGAAAGGTCGTTGTGGGCCAGTTGAATGGCCCCCAAGGTCTCCTGATCTGACCCCCTTAGACTTTTATCCTTGGGGTCATCTGAAGGCAATTGTTTATGCTGTGAAGATACGAGATGTGCAGCACCTGAAACTACGGATACTGGAAGCCTAGCATTTCTCCTGCGGTGTTGCTATCAGTGTGTGAAGAGTGGGAGAAGAGGGTTGCATTGACAATCCAACACAATGGGCAGCACATTGAACACATTTTATAAGTGGTCAGAAACTTGTAAATAACTCATGAAAGAATAAAGTTACATTAAAACCAAGCACATCATTGTTTTTCTTGTGAAATTCCCATGTGTCACATGACCCTCTTCCTATTGAAAAAACAAAAGTTGGATTCAAAATGGCCAACTTCAAAATGGCCGCCATGGTCACCACCCATCTTGAAGAGTTTTCCCCCTCACATATACTAATGTGCCACAAACAGGAAGTTAGTATCACCAACCATTCTCATTTTATTAAGGTGTATACATATAAATGGCCCACCCTGTATCTTGTTTCTCCAGAGGACAGTGTAAAAACTCAGATAATAACATATTACATTTTATTGAAAAAATGCTGTGGCCAGATTTAGCTGAAAGTCAACAGGCTTGTATAAAACTCTATAGCTACAATGCTTTTTAGTTTGTGACATTTTTTTCTTCACATTGTGGATTTTTTTATATCCCATTTATAAAAAATTAATGAATCACATGATGAAAGAATCACATTACTTGCAATCAGAAAAACACAAATTAAAACAATCCCATAATGCACAAACTGCTATATAACATCTGAACATACAGAATAGTGGGCAGCACTCACCAGATCTTCTGTACATAACTGCATCGGGTGACACCCTGACTGGCCTGCCTGGCACTAAATAGCTGCACTCCAACTATCCCGCAACAACCCATCCACCCTCCTCAGAAATGTAAAAATATTAAAAACCTACCATGCCCACCAAAAATATTCGTACTCTGGAGGCTTATTTTGAGCACGCATTTTGTGGCGTTGGTGGCCGGAGTTTATGTCAGGAAGGAAGACAGTGCAGCACCAACAGGCAACAATAGTGAAGCCACAAAAAAATAATGACCCACCCCAAATTGTGCATGAAGCTGTATTACTAAGGATATTTCTTTTTTTTTTTTAAGGAAAAATTTTAGTGCCACATATGGGTTATTTACATAGTCTGTAAAATTCTTACACAATTATTTTGTGCCTTATTCTATTTTAACACAACATTAATTTTAAAATGTTGTGGTTACGCCAACATGTACGTGTCCTAAAATTATCAAGGTGTGCAGTGTGTATTTTCAACCTTAAAATTAGTTATATAGTACATTTTTTCTCTAATTAACATTAACATTAATGTAGTAGCTTTGTTTCATGATGCAGAACAAGTGGGTGCTAATGTCCTTTTCTGCAGATCTATGCACTTTCTGTAAGCCAGGTTGGATCTGGAATACATATGGGACTTTTAAATGGAGATCACATTTGATAAATACATGACCACTGCAAAGTAAAAAAAAAAAAAAAAGTACTACATAAGCAGATTTCAGAAATGTGCTTAGGAATAAGCAGAAATCAAGAAGTCGCAGCATGTATAGAAAAGTCACACGTGCGCAAGTGCGTGCAACTTTTTTATGCAAAAAAAAAATCTATTACGGAGCTTGATAAATCTCCTTCTATATGTTACCCTGGAAATCACAAAAAGATGCCAAAATCTATTTTGCCATTTAGTCCCAATTACCCATGTGCCTCCTTGCGTAATATCCACTTGCCTACCACCCATAGTAAAGCTTTTTTCCTGTCCTTACCTTCTCTAGCCATAATTCTCTTGATATCAAAGAATCCAAGGGCCAGGGGTCTCCTCCATGTATATCTTGTATGGGCTGGACCTTATGGAGTATACATGTTTCCGAAACCGTGTATGGAATAGGCAAGTGGTTCTACCCACACTCAATTGTCCACAATCGCAACTTAATCCAGTTTTTTAAAATGATTTAATAGTTAAAAAAGTACATTTTTCTATGCTTAAAATTTGCCTGTTCTGACACTTATAACTTTTTAATCTTTCCTCTATGGAGCCGTGTTATGGCTAATTTTTTGTCAACAGGAGAGAGAAAGAGGGAGGATCAATGAAGTCAATAATAATAAATCTATGGATGCTGATCAGTGTACAATTAAACACACAAGAACAAGGAAGAAAAAGTGCAACACTGAAAAAACATCAGCACACCAGTATATATAAACACAGAGATGTGGGGAGTCGGCACTACCAGTTCCAAAATGGACAAAAATAGCAGGAGGTGCATTGTGGATCAGCCAGGACAAAGAATATTCCCCCATACAGCGGTGCTCTATCCAGAAGACCAGGAACTTAGCTTGACAGCACAGAAGGAAGAAAGAGATGGCACTTCGCACGGCAGGTGCAATTATCGTTTATTATCCAACTTCGGCAGGTGTACAGTACAGAGAGGGAGCAGACAATGGAACAACATACGTTTCGCGGTTAAACGCTGGTTCTACTGGTTTCTATCGTAGGAACCAGTAGAAGCGGAGTTTAACCGCGAAACGTACGTTATTCCATTGTCTGCTCCATCTCTGTACTGTACACCTGCTGAAGTTGGATAATAAACGATAATTGCACCTGCCGTGCGAAGTGCCATCTATTTCTTCCTTCTGTGCTGTCAACACCAGTATATATAATGCAATTCAGACAATTCTTTATTAAGTACACACAATCCCCTACAAGAAAAAACTACAAGAAAAAACTACAACTGTAGTGCTAGGAAGGGAAAACAGTAAAATCTGTTAAAAATAGGCTCTTAAAGAGCCCAAGCACAACCCTAGGAAGGGGCCATGAACCCCTCACCTAGAACCTGACACCCGTCCAATGTAAACTAGCTGATATTGCACTCCATTCAGAAAATATGCATGACATAGATATAATGTACAATCAAGACAGCACAGGGAATAAATAGTAATGATGTGTCCAAATAATAAACAATGATATTAGCAATGTAAACAATACCACTATTACTTCCCAACTAATATTGCCACAATCCTGTTGTACTTGCAGTCATGTGAATTGCATAGGAATCAAGCGTCCCAGGCTGGATAGAGAGGCCAGATAGGTGATAGTATATGCATGGGGACAGGGCCACAAGAGGCAACTTCCTCAGGACCCCTTTGCTCTTGACTTGACTACATACCTTATATCTACTTTTTTGAAAAATAAAAATAAATAAATAAATAATAATTCTACAATTATTACAATGAGGCTGGGCATCATTTCTTATAAGTCAGGTAAGTGCTTCCATATCCCTATTCTTGCAGTTCTTTAAGATAAAATCCAAAATGTGATTGAAGTCTTTGAGTTAACAATAACATTAAATGGGCACTGTCACCCAAACTTTTTTTTTTTGTATGTTGTACTACTTATGTACTACAACATATCTCTAATATACTTTCATTATTTATTTTTTTATCAATAAAATAGTGTAATTTACATTTAAAAAACGGCCACTAGGGGTCTCCCTCCTAGTGGCTTGCTGCAGCCTGAAATGACATCACTAGTGAATTAGGACCGATGCCGACTGGGCAATCGGTCCTAATTCAGTAAGCCTGTGCTTGCTCCCTGCCTGTCAATCAGGTAGGCGGGAGCGAGTGCTGAGAATGGCTCCCTGGCCTCACACGCCGGCCCCACCTCCCGGCATAAATGCGGCGCTGCCTCAGGACTGTCCTGCACTTTGGTATGGTAGTGGGGTTCAGGGTTCGGGGGGGGGGGGGTAGAGCAGGGTTCGAGGGGGGGCGAGAGCGGGGTTTGGGGTAGTGCCGCGGCCATGGCTATAAAGTTCTTGTTTTCAACACAGGGTGCCTCCAGTTGTTTCACCGCTACAACTCCCAGCATGTCCTGACAGCCAATAGATGTCAGGACAAGCTGGGAGTTGTAGTGGTAAAACAGCTGGAGGCACCATGTATAGGTGAGCTAAGGGCAGAAGTTGGCCCCTCCAGCAGGCATCAATGATGTTGCGCCTACTGGGGAAGTCTGCCTGGTAAGTGAGCACACTACCAGGTAGACAAAAAGGCATTTCTCAGATGGTAAAAAAAAATTTAAAGGCAGGGAGGGGGTTAGGGATAGATGGGCAATAGGCAGGGACAGAAAAAAAGGATGGTGGGAGCTACCCTTTAACAATTGTCTGTTGTACAAATATAGAGGAACAGAGAATGATTGGTCAATATCTGTGCTGACAAAGACATTTTTTCTGTCTCATTACACAATTATCTTTAAATAAAAATGACTCTATAACCAAAGAACTATGCAGATGCACCAAGGGAATATTAGTATAAACAACAGCTCTGGGGCTGATAAATTGCTACCACAATTAGTTACTTTTGCTTGAGGCATAATAATCTTTCTACTAACTTAAAGACTGATCAGACTCCTTACAACTAAAAAGACACTAGTCTCATTACTCTAAGGTGGTTAATAATTCATTGGCACATTTTGCACAATTTATTTCGTGCCAATAAAAGACAGATTAATTCCTTTAAGTAATTCCATTAAATTTCTCACTTTTTATAAAAAGAAAAACAGATTATTACGTTGTGTAGTGAAAAGTAATCTTCTGAAATAATTTTTTTTTTCAATATTTTTGACATCTATGAGAAATAGAGTTGGATAAATACCTGGCTAGAGTGTTCACAAAAACAGGAAGTCTTGAGTATATTGTCTTGTGTTTAGGCAATAAAATGCTTGCCAGCACATAAAAGGAATGGTTTCCTAGGAATGCCTTAGCCAGAAATTAACATTTGTGGGCAAATCTGCCGTAGGAGGCCATGCAGAACCTTTATGCTTCCATGCCCAACTGTATATCACCTTGTATCCGGACTAGAGACAACCCATCTCCATTGTACAGTTTTCCCAATAAACTAATGATTTTGTTTTAATACAGTAATAACTTATATATACCATCATTACATTCACACATATAATGTTTCATTCCATTCCAACAACTCTTTCTTGGCGCAATATTTTTTTGGTCAATTGTTATATTTGCATATGTGATGGAGCCTTTTTCTCTGGTAAAATGTTGAATAACACCTCTATTCTATTATTATAATTTTTTTTTTAATAAAGCAATAAATGTTCGAGGAGGGGAACCAGGAGTTGAAAGCATTCTGTATGCCTTTTCTAGAGATGAGCACATTTTTTGAAAAATTAGATTGGGCCGATTCGCGGAATTTTGGGAAAAAATGTGGTTTGGTCTGAATTTATTTGCAGGGAATCGCTATTAAAAACGGCTATTTCTGGGCTTCAGAGAGCCTCAATAGGGGTGTCGAACACTTTGCCTTGTCATAACATGCATAGGGAGTGTGCTGTGTTAGTGAAATAATACTGTTATTCAGTATGACATGCAGATTAGAGGTGTCACTATTAGAATCACTGTCGCAGAGTGGCACAATGACAGTTTGATTCTACAAAATTGTGCAGGGCTGGTACTGCCTTTTTCACAAAGAAATGACAGCTGGGACTCTCCACCTCGGCTCGGCAAAAGCCATCAGTTCTCTGAAAGGTGCAGAGTCCACCACTTGAAAAGGGAGGGACTGCAGCACCAGTAACTTGGATAGGATCACATTCAGCTTCTGCGCCCTTGGATTGGGCGCATACTGTTGTCTCTTGGACATGGCTTCGTCTCTGGATTGCTGGAGGAATGACTGACTCGAAGTAGGAGGAGCAGGAGAATCTGGAGTTACAGAAGATGGGTATGACAGACAGCTCCCTGAGGTGGTGGAGCCTTGGCTGGACCACCACATCAGAGCCACGGTTATCCCAGGCTGCTTTATGGAGACGTCGCATATGTTGACGTAGGGCCGTGGTGCCAACAATGGGACCCTGGCCACGTTTTACCTTCTGATGACAAATCATGTGGCCAGGTTAACATTCTCTAGATGCTTGATGAAAAACTGCCACTCCGCCGAGTAGTTGATTTCCTCCCCAACAGTCCACCCTGATTGACTGCTACTGGTGCTGAATCCAGAAACCCATGAAACCCACGAAACAGGTGGTCTACCCAGGACACATTTTGGCTCCAAATTTCCCACTTCTGCCACCATGCTGACTGCCAACCATACTACCACGCTGCTGGCTCAGCTGCTGCCTCATGGGCAACCTGCAACCTTCTTCTCCTGATGATGATGAAGCCACTTCTGCACCCAGCTGCCAAGTCCGATTGGCTATATCATCATCAAGTGTCTGCACGTCACTGATGTCCTCCTCAGGTTCCTCAACAGTGTCTGCGTCAGGACCCTAAATGCTGGCAACACCACCTCCCATGTCACTCTCCCCATCACTACTTTCCCGCCTAGCGTAGGAATCGGTGGATGTCTCCTCCCCTTCTTGGCTGGGCAGTAGCTGCTGACTATCCTCTAGTAGAACGCCCTCACTAAATAGTGGAGCTGAACCCACAGCATAAGATACTTCTGTGGAGGAGGGAACAACATAGGACAGAGGCAATGGGAGGACAGGGACTGCTCCTGGGCCATGCTAACTGATGGTAGTGTCTGAGGAACCAACCAACTGTTGACTGGGGGTGTCAGATGTCACTTGTGATGAAGTGGATGACCAAGTTAAAGGGGAATTCCAGGCAAAACTTTTTTTTTTTATATATCAACTGGCTCCGGAAAGTTAAACAGATTTGTAAATTACTTCTATTAAAAAACCTTAATCCTTCCAATAGTTATTAGCTTCCGAAGTTTTCTGTCTAACTGCTCAATGATGATGTCACGTCCCGGGAGCTGTGCATGATGGGAGAATATCCCCATAGGAGCTGCATAGCTCCTAGGACGTGAGTCATCAGAAAGCAGTTAGACAGAAAACAGCAACTCAACTTCAGAAGCTAATAACTATTGGAAGGATTAAGATTTTTTAATAGAAGTAATTTACAAATCTGTTTAACTTTCCGGAGCCAGTTTATATATATATATAAAAAAAGTTTTGGCCTGGAATACCCCTTTAACCAATCGATGACGGCAGATGGGTTGCTGGTCGAGACTGCTAGCTGATACCTGGAGCTCAGGCCTCTCGCTCGCCCCTAGTCTGCTGATACCTCTGCCTGCGCCTGACGAATTTAGGCCTCTGACACTCCTATGTGCAGTCCTGGCACTTCTCTGCCTGACATACTTAGTGCGTATATGAGGGGAGGACAATACGCTCCGCTACCTTTAAAACAGTATTTGTCTACTACACCAGCAGGTGTGTACTTTTGTCTGGCCTTTCACAGTAACTAGGCCTTTAACCCCTTAAGGACACATGACGTACTGGAACGTCATGTGTCCACTCCCGATCTATAACGCGGGGCCACGGCGTGGCCCCGCGTCATAGCGGTTCGGGCCCGGCCTCTAACAACGGCCGGGACCCGTGGCTAATAGCGCGCAGCATTGATCGCTGTGCCGCGCGCTATTAACCCTTTAGACGCGGCGTTCAAAGTTGAACGCCGCGTCTAAAGTGAAACCGAAAGCATGCCGGCTAGCTCAGTGGGCTGTTCGGGATAGCCGCGGTGAA
This sequence comes from Hyla sarda, assembly GCF_029499605.1. Taxonomy (NCBI): domain Eukaryota; kingdom Metazoa; phylum Chordata; class Amphibia; order Anura; family Hylidae; genus Hyla; species Hyla sarda. Next base: position 233,611,662 of record NC_079189.1, on the reverse strand, counting down.
ATCGCGGCATCCCGAACAGCTGACAGGACAGCGGGAGGGCCCCTACCTGCCTCCTCGCTGTCCGATCGCCGAATGACAGCTCAGTGCCTGAGATCCAGGCATGAGCAGTCATGCGGCAGAATCATCGATCACTGGTTTCTTATGAGAAACCAGTGATCAATGTAAAAGATCAGTGTGTGCAGTGTTATAGGTCCCTATGGGACCTATAACACTGCAAAAAAAAAGTGCAAAAAAAAAGTGAATAAACGTCATTTAACCCCTTCCCTATTAAAAGTTTGAATCACCCCCCTTTTCCCATAAAAGAAAAAACACAGTGTAATTAAAAATAAAAATAAACATAAATGGTATCGCCGCGTGCGGAAATGTCCGAATTATAAAAATATATCGTTAATTAAACCGCACGGTCAATGGCGTGCGCGCAAAAAAATTCCAAAGTCCAAAATAGTGCATTTTTGGTCACTTTTTATATCATGAAAAAATGAATAAAAAGCGATCAATAAGTCCTATCAATGCAAAAATGGTACCGTTAAAAACTTCAGATCACGGCGCAAAAAATGAGCCCTCATACCGCCCCATACACGGAAAAATAAAAAAGTTATAGGGGTCAGAAGATGACAATTTTAAACGTATAAATTTTTCTGCATGAAGTTATGATTTTTTCCAGAAGTGCGACAAATTCAAACCTGTATAAGTAGGGTATCATTTTAATCATATGGACCTACAGAATAAGGTAAGGTGTCATTTTTACCGAAAAATGTACTACGTAGAAACGGAAGCCCCCAAAAGTTACAAAATGGCGTTTTTTTTTTCAATTTTGTCTCACAATGATTTTTTTTCCCGTTTCACCGTAGATTTTTGGGCACAATGACTGACGTCATTACAAAGTAGAATTGGTGGTGCAAAAAATTAGCCATCATATGGATTTTTAGGTGCAAAATTGAAAGAGTTATGATTTTTTAAAGGCAAGGAGCAAAAAACGAAAATGCAAAAACGGAAAAAACCCCGGTCCTTAAGGGGTTAATGCTTTAACAGGAACAAAATGGTACACCGCATAGATTTACTTAAGTGGTTTGCACTTATGAGGGGTGGACAATACGCTCCACTATGCTTAAAACAGTATTTGTCTACAACACTAGCAGGTGTGTACTTTTGGCTGGCCTTTCACAGCAACTAGGCCCTTAGGACTATAACAGGAACAAATTGTACACCACATAGATGTACATACGTGGTATGCACTTATGAGGCAAATATAATACTCTTCACTTCACATAAAACAGTATTTGTTTATAACAGCAGCAGGTGTGTACTTTTGGCTGGCCTTTCACAGTAACTAGGCCCTTAAGACTTTAACAGGAACAAAATCCTACACCACCTATGTACGCACACTTAATAGAGGACAATACGCTCCGCAACCTGTATTAGGCACTAATAGCAGGTCATTATGGCTTTTAGTGCTCTGTTCACCCTAACTGACTGGCTACTATTAGCTTTTCAGTTGTTGTACACACCAGTGCTGCAGCACACAGTCGCTGTGTAGTATACCCAAAATTGCACTTTCTCTCTCAATCCCTCTCCCTTCCCTATCAGTGCTTCTAGGCTGGATTTGGGCTTGATGTGAATCGCTGCTGTAAAATTGCTTTTCTGTGCAACACACACTGCTCTCTGTCCCTCTTTCTCTCTCTGCAATAAAACACTGAAGTGACTGGCTGCAAGATGGCTGCCAATTATATAGGGCTGTGACATCACAGGGGTGGCTGGCTGCTAATAGGCTGCATTCAGCATGTGATTTAGGGTTAGCCCGCTTACCTGTTTTCCTGCCTTCCCAGAGTTCCTTTCCCCATGTCCTGACATGTGGAGCCGCCATCTTAGATGCCCTGGAGCCTGAACCGCACTAAATCAAATTTAAACTGAAGGAGAAAGTCGGACGGCAACTCACTGTGTTCCACAAAGCTTTATTCAGAGAATCAGGGTGCAAATAACAAACAGGATAACAGAGTAGAGCGACATTTCGCGGTATACGCTTCTTCCGGCTCAATACTGTGACGTGGCGGCGTCGCTGCTGATATACGTCAGCACTGCGGCGTCGCCGCGGCAACCAGTAAAACATATGCCGGCGCATGCGCACAACAGCGCTACTGACAGATCATTATAAAACAGGTATGTGCAATATAAAAACATTAGAAAAATACAAAGAGAACTACAGCAAAGATCATAAGAAAAGAAAAAAAGCTCATATCGTTCTTATCATTCAGCCCTGAGGCTCCCAATGCATTGGTCTTCAGGATCCAGGAGGATTCTTTCTGTAATAACATCTTATGGCGGTCACCGCCGTCTTTAGCTATATGTACCACCTCCAGTCCTGAGAAAAACAATACATTGGCATTACCTGCATGGACATTTCTTACATGTTCAATTAAGCGTGGACATCCGTGGCCTGTTCTTATTGATCTAATATGTTCCTGTATCCGCATGTATAGGCAACAAATGGTCTTGCCTATATAAAATAGGCCACACGGACACAGGATAACATAAACCACATATTTTGTTTTACATGTAATGAGTTGAGACACTTTCCAGTGTCCAGTTGGTACCTCCCAAATTACAATGTTTAAATTCGCCATTAAACCTACACATCGAACAATGCCTGCACTTAAAATTGTCTCTAGGGGGCACACTCTCTAGCCAATTTTCCCTGTTCTCAACTAGTCGCGTGCAACTAAGCTGGTTGCCCAGCGTGCACGTGCGCCTATAGGAGAACAGGGGTTGCCTGAGTGCTACATCCTTCAAGTCAGCATCATTTTCCAACAGATGCCAATGACGGCGTATTGCGGACTGTATGATAGTATTCATAGGTGAGTGTTGGAACGAAAAGACAAATCTTTTATCTTCAGTGGCTGTTTTTTTATGTGTGAGGAGTTGATGTTGTTGTTTGGGTCTCACCTTATCTAATGCTATCCCCCAAATTTGGGGGATAGCCTCTCTCAACCAAACAAATTGACAATTCTTCTGCCTGTTTTTCAAAATTCAATACACACTGCTTTCTGTCCCTCTTTCTCTCTCTGCAATAAAACACTGATGTGACTGGCTGCAAGATGGCGGCCAATTATATAGGGCTGTGACATCATAGGGGTGGCTGGCTGCTGATAGGCTGCATTCAGCATGTGATTCAGGGTCATCCCGCCTAACCGTCTTCCCAGAGTTCCTTTCCCCATGTCCTGACATGTGGAGCCGCCATCTTAGATGCCCTGGAGCCTAAACCGCACTAAATGAAGTTTAATGAAGGGATTCATGCGATCGAAACGCGGCGATATTCGGTTTAGTTGCAAAGCTAATTTTTTTGTGAAATTCATGACGAATTTGGATTCGTTAATTGCAAACATAAGAGAACGCGTCTCTGCTGAATGTGCCAATAAGCAGGGTTTCCAGAAAGGATTCAGGAGCTGAGCCTTCAGCACCATCTGAAAGGCCCACACATTGTAAATTACAAGTTATCTTGGTCACCCATATGCTGATGGAGTTGGGTACCCTTCAACATCTATACATTCCAAGTTAAAAACTGTATTTTGAGATGGACATGACAAGATAGTGCTTGGCTCAATAATGAATAAGATAGCTGTTCCAGGGCATTTGGTTTCATTCATTTACCAGTGAGTGTTCTGGGCTATCCTTTACAGAGTAGGTTGGTGTAAACATAAGTGTAGATTATATGGGGGAGTGTTTGTAACTTTGTGGGTCTATTAGCAGTGAAATTGTGATGGATTGATGAAAGATTTCATTGGCAAGATGGAGAAATGAGGCTTGCTATGTTTGTTATGCTTGTGGGGCAGCGGTACTTCAAAGTGGTAGCATGAGTGCAGGCTGCACAGTAGATATCCACACATGTAAATACTATGAGCCAGAGCAGTGGGAGGCTTGACATACAGAGCATGGGTATTGGTTGTTCCCAGCTGCTTGACCTTGCAACAGTTTCAAAATGCCTACAGGTAATACTGCTGAGTTTGGATGAGACTTAAGGCTTAGGTTAGGTAGCTGGTAAACTGGTAAAATTAAAAACCTGTGCTGTTAAGCACTGTTAGTGGAAATCGATGGCATAGTGGAGAGCAATGATCAACTGATCAGATACCAGACGGGCATTTGGATTTGGCAATGCATAGGGTGTCTCCATTTTAGAGTTTTTAGTAGAATGGGGTTGTTTATGTGTGATGATAAGTTAAACTTTTTAATTTAAAAAACAAACACTATAGTATGGGTCATTATAGATGTGCAGTACTAATAACAGAAGAATTTTAGTTTTTTTTTAACCACTTAGGGACCCAGGGCGTACATGTACTCCCTAACACCCTGGTACTTAAGGACCCAGGGTGTACCAGTTCGCCTGTGGGAATTTTGGTCCCCGCCATGCGCTAGGCGGGGACTGGAATTGGAGGCCTGCTGAATGCATTCAGCAGGCATCCTGTGACAGCGGCCAGGGGGGTCTAGAGACCCCCCATGTTGGCGATCACTGCAGATTTGTGGCTATACTGGTCATACGGGTCACGTGTGACCCGATGACCCGGAGTTAGATGGTGATCAGCAGTGTAGTATACACCACCAATCACCTCCTGTAGTTGGGGCAAGGAGCACTGCTATTAGTTGGACCAATAGCAGCCGGCAGAGGAGGGGTTAATGTCCCCTTCTCTCAGCTTTGCTGCATTTGCCCCCCCCCTTATTTTTTTGGCCACAGCATTTAAAAAAAAAAGTTCACGCCAAACACATACACTATACACTTACCTGCCCCCCCCCAACCACACACGGCAGGAGTTTATCTCTCTGATCAAATCCTCAAGCCATATAATGCCATGTGGAAAACACAGGTATGGTAAAAAGTTGCAGTCTACTTGGTACAGGTTGCCATGTATAACTCTTTTGTACTGTCCCAGCATGCTGACAACACAGGGATATACCTCCAGTTCCAAGGCCCTGATCTTTGGCGACCGGAAAAGAGCAGGCCAGAGAACTGAAGTTATAGGTGCCAGTATTGTCCCCAGGCCAATACTTTCCAGGTGAAGTCCCCCACACTGCAATACCAGAAAAAATGCAGAGTGTGTAACAGGTGGGGGATTCGGAAGGATACCACCACTTGCCCCGATCATCTGGGCCTCTGCATTAAAAACTGCTTCAGGGAGTATCACACAGTACTACATTTTCCCTTTTCATTTTAATTTCCCACAATTTCACCCCAGTGTACCAAGTCCAGAATACATTCCAAGTTTTAACCCCATAAACCACTAAATTTCCCCAAAAAATGGGTCATGGGTCACTGAGTCACTATCATCGGAGACTTTTTAATGTTGCCTCAAAAGTGCAGCACTCTCTCTCCACCTTAGTGGGGTGCGCATTTGAGGCAACAGGTTAGGGACGGCCACACACATCACATTCCCAGAATGATGATTCAGAGCATTTTTTAGTTTTGGCTATGCTCTGGGTCATCATTCTGGGAACATAACCTATTTTATCATTTTACGGCCCACTGTACCCCACTTTAGTAATTTAGTGTACCCCATGTAACGCTCCATAGGCTATGTAAATGCTCAAGGCCCCTGACTGCGCTCCTGCTCTTCCTGGTGTGCACCCACAGAGCTGTTTTCATCCAAATATGAGGTATGTCGATACTCCAAAGAATGTATTTACAAATTGTGGGGGGCATTTTCTCCTGTTACCACTTTTTGAATAACCCTAGCATTTTAGTGTAAAAATTAAAATTTTTCCTTTTCACATTCCACTTTAATAAACATTTAAGGCTGTGGGGTGTTAAGGCTCACTGTGAAACTTGTTAGGTTCCTTTAGGGGTGTAGTTTCCAAAATAGTGTGCCATGTGTTTTATTTTATTTTTTGCTGTTCTGCCACATAGGGGCTTCCTAAAGGTGACATGCCAATCCCCCCCCCCCCCCCCGCCCATTTCAGCAAAATTAGCAAATGTGACTCCTTCTCTTCTGAGCATTGTAGTGCGCCCGCAGTGCACTTGACGTCCACACATGGGGTATTTCCATACTCATAAGGGATGGGACTACACATTTAGGGGCCATTTTCTCCTATTTCCTCTTGTAAAAATGTAAAATTTGGGGGAAAACCAGCATTTTAGTGAAAAAAATGTAACAAAAATGTACACATCCAATTTTAACGAAAAGTCGTCAAACACCTGTGGGGTGTTAAGGCTCACTGTACCCTGTGTTTAGTTCCTCGAGGTGTGTAGTTTCCAAAATGGTATGCCTTGTGTTTTTTTTTTCTTCTGCTGATCTGGCACCATTGGGGCTTCCTAAATGTGACATGCCCCCAAAAACCATTTCCGAAAAATTTGCTTTCCAAAAGCCAAATGTGACTCATTCTCTTCTGAGCATTGTAGTGCGCCCGCAGTGCATTGATGTCCACACATGGGTTATTTCCATACTCAGAAGAGATGGGCTACACATTTTTAGGGCTATTCTCTCCTATTACCCCTTGTAAAAATGTAAAATTTGGGGGAAAACCAGCATATTAGTGAAAAAAAAAATACACATCCAATTTTAACGAAAAGTCGTCAAACACCTGTAGGGTGTTAAGGCTCACTGTACCCCTTGTTATGTTGCTTGAGGGGTGTACTTTCCAAAATAGTATGCCATGTGTTTTTTTTATCTGCTGTTCTGGCACCACAGGGGCTTCCTAAATGTGACATGCCCCCAAAAACCATTTCAGCAAAATTTGCTTTCCAAAAGCCAAATGTGACTCCTTCTCTTCTGAGCATTGTAGTGCGCCTGCAGTGCACTTGACGTCTACACATGGAGTTTTTCCATCTCCATAAGAGATGGGGTTACAAATTTTGGGGGGCATTTTCTCCTATTACCCCTTGTAAAAATGTAACATTTTGGGGAAAACCATAATTTTAGTGAAAAAAAAATAATTATTTACACATCCAACTTTAATGAAAAGTTGTCAAACACCTGTGGGGTGTTAATGTTCAGTGTACCCCTTGTTACATTCTTTGAGGGGTGTAGTTTCCAAAATAGCATGCCATGTGTTTGTTTGTTTTTTTGCTGTTCTGGCACCATAGATGCTTCCTAAATGGGACGCCCCCCAAAAACCATTTCAGAAAAACTCACTCTCCAAAATCCCATTGTCGCTCCTTCCCTTCTGAGACCTCTAGTGCACCCACAGAGCACTTGACAAACACATATGAGGTATTTCCTTACTTGAGAGAAATTAGGTTACAAATTTTAGGAAGATTCCTCTCCAAGTTGCTGCTATACTTTGAAGCCCTCTAATGTCTTCAAAAAGTTAAAACATGTCAACTTTATGATGCAAACATAAAGTATACATATTGTAAATGTGAATCAATATACAGTATAATTTATTTGGGATGACCATTTTCCTTACAAGCAGAAAGCTTCAAAGTTAAAGTATTGACGAAAATTTACCACTAACATAAAGTAGAATATGTCATGAAAAAACAATATCGGAATCAGAATGAAAAGTAAAAGCATCCCAGAGTTACTAATGCTTAAAGGGGTATTCCGCCCCTAGACATCTTATCCCCTATCCAAAGGACGAGGGGCGGCGCCATGACGTCACACTGCTCCGTCCGCCGTATCGCCCGTCATACGGCCCGTCCCCTTAATGCAAGTCTATGGGAGGGGGCGTGACGGTCGTATAGACTTGTATTGAAAGGGGCGGGCCCATAGACTTGTATTGAAAGGGGCGGGCCGTGACATCACGAGGGGCGGAGCCGTGACGTGACGTAACGATGCTCCGGCCCCTGTATTGCCCGTCATTACGTGCAGAGCAAACTCGCTCTGTGCTGTAATGATGGCGCGGTGCCGCAGCGGGGATCCCAGGGGTCCTCAGCAGCGGGACCGCGGCGATCTGACATCTTATCCCCTATCCTTTGGATAGGGGATAAGGTGTTTTGGGGCAGAATACCCCTTTAAAGTGACAGTGGTCAGATGTGCAAAAAATGCTCTGGTCGTTAAGGTGAAAATGGGCTTGGTCCTTAAGGGGTTAACATTCTAAAACTTATTATCACATTTTACTTTTTATTTTACTAAAATGGGGTCTTGTAATTCTGCCAGCTTGATTACTCAAAAAAATTCTATAAAATAATTCTTAACGTCGATGTATGATCACTGTAAGTATAATGCTACACATTGGAGTACTAGGAGTAGCCTTCTGAGGGAGAGTAGCCAGTTTATGAAGACTGTCACTGGGGGATGGCAATGGACTGAGGGAGGGGCACACAGTAGCAGTGTAGTATCATTCTGTCCTAAGTCCTCCCCCTCTTTATTATTTGATCAATCCAAGTTGCATACTGTTAGTTGGTGTTGCTGCCTATACATATAGCAATTCCAACAAATCACCGCACAAGTAGGTCTTGGATCAAAAAAAGCTGGTGGTTTTATTCCCAAGTAGGGAATAAAACCACCTGCCTATACATATCTATACAGTCATATGATTGACATGCAAGCTGGCTAGGCAGTATATGCAGACTTTCAGGGGACCAAACAAACAAAGAAAAACAGGCCATGCTGGTAAAAAAAAAAATTACCAGGACATTGTCTGGCCATACTCTGGCTCTAATACATCACTGGTACAGAATTATTTCATTACCTGGGACACAAGCATACAAATGGGTTGCAGTGATTTTCATTTGGTGAGGACCACATACATGAGACTTTGGGTGTTGGCTTTGTCATCAAAATTTTTCATTCTTAAACATTTAAAGTGGTCATAAAATATGATGATATTCAAATGTCTATGGTCTATGATATTCAAATGTTGAAGGTGAAGATGTTGAAGGCCAAGTTCTAATTGCTTTATTTGTTACAAAACACCAAAACTACTGTATGTTTATAGGAAAGGAAGAAGATCCAGCTTAAAGGATCCAAGTAAATTATAAGTATTTATTGGAATACTTTAAAAACATAAACATGCAAAAACGTAATGCTTTTCAAGCTTTTAGTCATAGCTGGTCTATACTACAAATAAGGGTTTATTTTAAAGCTTTAAATTCATCAGATTGTTAAATGTTCCTTTGTTTTTAAAGTGTTTCAATAAATACTTCTATTTTAATATCATCATTCCTACTTTCTTCTATGCTCCTGCGAGTGCATGTGTCCTCTGTGAGTCCTAGCACCAAGTGGCTATGGTGAGCTGCATTGGCCTTTCTACTTTTGAAAATCTATGTTTAGATGTGAAATATATTTCACTAAGCCATGTGTTTCTTTTAACTTCAGCTAATGTAGGAGTCATAATATCCTATTTGCCGAGTAATGGTTTTAATAAACCTGGCACCATTCTTGGCATAAGTAGCATAATTCAAAACTGAATACATTGTGAGCTGTATTGACCTTTCTGCTTGTACTGCATGTACTGTTAAGAATCTTTTTTTTTTTTTTAAATAATTACAATGATTATATAAGAAATAGTGATTGAGGTTCTGGACTGGTTCAAATTAACTAGGACTAAATTTATATTTGGTTTACATTTTCTAAAATTACAAAGGCCAGACTCTTTGTGCATATGGTAGGACTATAAGCATATGGAGCATATGGATCAGCTAACACTTCTGCATGGTCTTCCTAATTGAAAAAGCCTCAAGTTATCTGGCGCTAATTTTCAGTCGTTTATTTGGCTTGAAAAAAATCATTGTTGCAGGAAATTGTCCATATCACTATAAAATATAAACTACTGTTTAGACACTTAAATTTGCATTTTTGGAAAAGGTGTGCATTGAGGAAGAGTTCTTGTGCAATGTCCCACTGGGATCTCTGCAGGGCCTGTGTTTGGTTGTCACCTGTAAAATGTCATATTTTATAGGTTCTATTAATATGTGTGATCTTTCTAAAAGGGGACAGGATCTTTTTAAAAGTGGGCGGAGCTTAGCTAGCCCTGTCCTTTCCGCAGCAAGTTCTGTCTGAGCTGTTGGCTCAGACAGACCGCAGCTTCTCTCCAGTGAGGGAGAGAGATGAAGGAAGGGAGGAGATTACCCTAGTTCAGCCTCTCTCCGTGAGATGAAGTCAGAGGGGGATAGCTAAGAACAACTTGGGACTCAGCTCCTGCTAAGAATCCTGAGCCCTCTGGAGGTTAAGGCCTTTTGAAGTGGCAACAAGATTTGTCAACAGGGAAAACAGTGAAATGACTGATATTATTCTACTGATATAACTCATGGAGCAAATTCTCACAATGTTGATTCAGCAAGGGATGGAGGAAGGATTATATCCGGCTCATAGCACTATGGATGGAAAGGAGGAGGATGAGGATGTAGGAGCTAACGAGGATTTGGTGATTGGTTTGGATAAATTATCAAAGGAATAGATAGGGAACCAGGCAGACACATAACATGAAGATGGGTACCACCACTATGAGGATGAACAGCCATGGTAACATGGGGCAGATGCAGGAAAAGATGGAAAGTAGTGTTCGTTGAGGCTTGTGAACATAAAGCAAACACACCTTTAGACCCCTCAATATAAGGCCAAAATAGGGTAATTTTCTTCTCTCCGTCTTCCTAGAGGGAGGTAGAATTAGCTTTCTATCGAGAACAGCTATGCAGCAAATGGGGGGGGGGGGGGTGGTGTGGAGGGTTGCTACTCTCTGCTTATTGCTAAGTCAATGGTCCATCACCTCCAACATCCAATAGCAACAGCAGCCAATTCCCTTTGAAATACAGGATGACAAAGTTTTCACATCCAATAGGATGACCTGGCACAGATCATCAGCATAGGGATGTTCCCCATCACCTGAACAACCAGGCTCACTAATCTGTGGGCTGTGCTATTTACACTGAGCTCAGACCCCATGGACTTATAGTGAGCAGATTAGACTATAGATAACAACTGGCCCAGTTTGCCATGGGTGAACTGTATTGTCCACTAGGGTGGCTCGTTTTTCCACTTTTTTCTCTAAGTAAATCCTAACACCTGGCAAAAGTTGCCCACATGTAAAAGCAACTCAATTTGGATCTGTTCAAGCTATATCTTTTGTCTCCACTATGTGTTCATGTAAATTGTGCAGAAAATCTTTCTTATGCAGCTCCCCATCACCTTGATGATGCAGTGTATCAAGTTAAAGGTTTTCCTTGGAAACCATTCATAGGAAAAACAATATCCAGGACTCTTGAAGAAGATAAAATCTCTTGAACTTTTATTAGAACATGGTTAAAAATGTAAAACAAAAAAGGAGCACTCCATTTAAAAATCAATGCGTTTCGCTTTAGCTTCTGTCAAGGTTATGAACCACCATTGGCTGCGAATAAATAGTACTTGCTACCAATGCCTAATTTAACACACTTAGGATCACTTGAAACAGACCCTCCAATACACCCTTTCATGGCCAAAAGAGAATACAATGCAAGATATGTTATGCTTTCATTTTGGTCAACAAATGCCAGAAAAAAAACGCCTGAAAATCTGCCACTGCATTTTTCTGCATTTTTGCAGTTTTTCTGGTGATTTTGCCTTTGTTGTAAAATTGCGTGTTTTCTGCTCTGGCAGTTTTTCCTGTTCCTGTGGCCACCCCACAGGAACAGGTCAATGTAAAACCCACATTGCGTTTTAATGACATTTTTTCTCTCCTATAGACTTCTATGGGAGAGAATCTCCAAGATTTCATAGAAAAAAACACCATAGTCTCAACATAGTCTCAAATTTTGAGAAACTGCCATTGAGTCCAAAAGCACAAAAAGATGTGTAGTAAAAAAAATGCCAAAGACAAAAACGCCAAGTGAATATGGCATTTCAAAAATCCCTATTGACTTGCAGCTAACATCTGCGACTGTGCGGCTGTTTGGGCATTTTTTGTCGGCGTTTTCTAACAATAAAAAAAGTGGAAACTTAGCCTAACCCTAACATGGCCCAAAGTGAACTAGTCAACATTTGCCTTTGCGCCAAATTGAAAATTTTCTAAGGTTCTGACCTAACCCAAGGTCTACGGTTTGGTTTACTTAACACTATTCATGGAACTAGAAACAGGCCTAGGTTTATCTTGTCCCTCCCCACATCTATAGTAAGTTTGACTTAATGGTACATATTTCTTTGTTTTAGTTTTCTTTAACAATTATGACATAGTGTGTATAACAGAGATTTGGTTGGACGATAGCTTTGACTGGGCGGTCAACATACAGGGTTATAGTCTATTCAGGAAGGATCGGACAAAATGGAAAGGGGGAGGAGTTTGTCTTTATGTGAAATCAAGTCTGACGGCAGTATTGTGCGAGGATATACGGGAGGGAAATGATAATGTGGAGTCATTATGGGTAGAAATATAGGAGATGAAAATAAAAAAAATTCTGATAGGGGTTTCTATAAGCCACCAAACATAATGGAAGAGCCAGAAAACCAATTACTGAGGCAAATAAACAAGGCAGCAAATCAGAATGATTTCATAATAATGAGGGACTTTACTGTAACTATCCTGATATAAAGTGGGAGACTGAGACCTGTGAATCTCATAACAGAAACAGGTTTCTGACTATAGCTAAAGACAATTATCTGTCCCAAATGGTGCAGGGCCCGACCAGAGGGGGTGCCCTACTAGACTTAATATTAACCAACAGACCTGACAGAGTAACTAATGTGCAGGTAAAAGGACATCTAGGAAACAGTGGTCATAATATAATACATTGTAACTTGTTCTTCAATAAGGGAATCTCTCGAGGGGCCATAAAAACAATGAACTTTAGGAAGGCAAAGTTTGATCAACTCAGAGAAGCCCTTAACAATATAAATTGGGATAATGTCCTCAAAAACAAGAATACTGACATTAAATAGGAGACTTTTAAATATATCTTAAATTCTCACTGTAAGATGTATATACCTTATGGGAATAAAAGAGTCAGAAATAAAAGAAAACCAATATGGATGAATAAAAATGTTAAGGAGGCAATAAACAAAAAAAAATAAAGCATTTAAACTACTTAAACAGGATTGGAGGGGAAAAGCAATAAAAAGCTATAGAGAAAAATGTAAAATATGTAAAAAAAAAAAACTGATAAAAGCCACAAAAATAGAGACAGAAAGACTAATTGCCAAAGAGAGTAAAACTAACCCCAAAATATTTTTTAACTATTTAAATAGCAAAAGGGTTAAAAATGAAAGTGTTGGCCCTTTAAAAGATGATGAGGAAGAAATTATAAACAGGGATCAGGAAAAAGCAAATATATTAAACAAAGTCTTCTCCACTGTATTCACAGAGGAAATTGAATTGCCAGGTGAAATACAGCGAGATAAGGTAAACTCCCCTGTACAGGTCACCTGTCTAACCCAGGAAGAAGTATAGTGCCATCTACAAAAAATCAAAATAGACAAATCGCCAGGTCCAGATGGCCGTCACCCCTGTGTTCTAAAGGAATTAAGTAATGTAATAGACAGACCCCTATTTTTTATATTCAGGGACTCTATAGTAACATGGACTGTTCCCCAGGACTGGCGCATGGCAAATGGGGTGCCAATATTTAACCCCTTAAGGACGCAAGGTTTTTCAGTTTTAGCACTTTCGTTTTTTCCTCCTTACCTTTTAAAAATCCTAACCCTTTCAATTTTCCACCTAAATATATATTATAGCTTATTTTTTGCATCACCAATTCTACTTTGCAGTGACAGTAGTCATTTTACCCAAAAATTCACGACGAAACAGGAAATAAAATCATTGTGCGACAAAATCAAAGAAAAAAAGCCATTTTGTAACTTTTGGGGGCTTCCGTTTCTACACAGTGCATATTTCTGTAAAAATGACACCTTTTCATTATTCTGTAGGTCCATACGGTTAAAATGGTACCCTACTTATATAGGTTGGATGTTGTCGTACTTCGGAAAAAAATCATAACTACATGCAGGAAAATTTATACGTTTAAAAATGTCCTCTTTTGACCCCTATAACTTTTTTATTTTTTCACGTACAGGGCGTGATCAGAAGTTTTTATCGGTACCATTTTTGTTTTGATCAGACTTTTTGATCACTTTTTATTAATTTTTTAATGGTATAAAAAGTGATCAAAAATACGCTTTTTTGGACTTTGGAATTTTTTTACGTGTACGCCATTGACCGTGCAGTTTAATTAACAATATTTTTTTATAGTTCGGACATTTATGCACGCGGTGATACCACAAATGTTTATTTTTATTTACACAGTTTTATTTTTTTTTATGGGAAAAGGGGGGTGATTCAAACTTTTATTAGGGAAGGGGTTAAATGACCTTTATTAAATACTTTTTTTTTGCAGTGTTATAGCTCCCATAGGGACCTATAACACTGCACACACTGATCTCTCATGCTGATCACTGGCGTGTATTAACACGCCTGTGATCAGTGTTATCGGCGCTTGACTGCTCCCGCCTGGATCTCAGGCAGGGAGCAGTCATTCGTCGATCAGACACTGAGGAGGCAGGTAAGGGCCCTCCCGGTGTCCTGTAAGCTGTTCGGGATGCCGCGATTTCGCCGCGGCGGTCCCGAACAGCCCGACTGAGCAGCCGGGTTACTTTCACTTTAATTTCAGACACGGCGGTCAATACAGGGCATCACCGAGATAGGTGATGTCCTGTATTAGCTGCGGGTCCCGGCCGTTGATAGCCGCCGTGACCGATCCGATATGACGTGGGGACACTACGTGACCCCGCTGCATATCACGGGAGCCGGCGGAGGACGTACATATACGTCCTTCGTCGTTAAGGGGTTAAAAAGGGGTCAAAAGGTGACCCCGGTAATTATAGGCCTGTTAGCTTAAAGGGGTTCTCCGGTGCTTAGACATCTTATCCCCTATCCAAAGGATAGGGGATAAGATGCCTGATCCCGGGAGTCCCGCCGCTGGGGACCCCCGGGATCTTGCACGCGGCACCCCATTTGTAATCAGTCCCCGTTTGTAATCCGCTCCCATGTGACGTCACGCTTTGCCCCTCAATGCAAACCTATGGGAGGGGGCATGATAGCTGCATTGAGGGGCGGAGCGTGACGTCACACGGGGGCGGAGGCGTGACATTACACGCCGCCGGCCTTGTGGTCGTCGGTAATCAGACCCGGAGCGAACACACTCCGGGGACTGATTACAAACGGGGTGCCGCGTGCAAGATCCCGGGGGTCCCCAGCAGTGGGGCTCCCGCAATCAGGCATCTTATCCCCTATCCTTTGGAAAAAATGAAATAGTTATGGCTCTTAGAAGGTGAGGAGGGAAAAACACAAAAATAAAATTGGCCGTGTCCTTATGGCCCAAGTGTGTCCTACAGGGGTTAAGGAAAGTCATTGACCTGTTTTAGGGCTTCACTTTATGTCAACATTGAAAATGAAAGAGTTATGGCTTATAACATGTCTATGAATACCTGATACAACATTGTCTTCTTTGAAGATGATGAGGACAACAACAAATCTAATTTTATCTCAGTTGCCACCACTGCTACCTTCCTTACAATCCCACTGTTTAATGTCACAATAATTCAATGCAAACTAATGTGGGTACCAGCAGATGGGTACATTTTAAAAGTGACTTTCTTTGAAGAACAACAAGCAACTTCTTGAATTGCAAAATAGAAAATCTTATTAGGGAAGTATGAGGGAGAGCATAACTTAATGTTTTAATTACTGAATGAGTAATGACCATAATTTAGTCAAGTTTATGAGTGCTATTTTAAGATGCAGAATATTATGCAATGATTTTGTCAGGTTTCACTGATGATATTAACAGCTTAATGCTAAACAGGTTTGGAGGAAATGAAGAAAAAAATTGACTTACTATATTTACCCTGAAACAAGATTCAATCTGCTACTGTATTTAATGCTATATTTTTCATTATCTCACAAGCATATGTTGGAACGGCTACAGATGATGGAGTTAGCTGCTGGGCAGAACTATCATCAATGCTTTCCATCTTTATTTTAATAAGAGGAACAGGCAAATTGTTTGTGACCTTTGTCAAGGGCTTCATGAAGACATGAAACCAAGCTACAACAGAATCACTAGCCTGGAGCACTACTAAATATTCAAAGCCCTCGCCCTGAATTAAATGTGCTTAACAAAGATGTTGTGCCTGATGGAGCTATGTCTACTTTGGAATGAAGGACACACTGTATATAGTTTCCTATATGCCTTGCAGATACAAAATCATAAATGTTATTGATCACACATAATAAATGAGTTAATATACATTATATGTGACCTGTAAGAATGTTGCTGAATGTGTCATAACTGAAAGAAACCAAATATATATATATAAGAAAATAGGTAAATAGAGCTAAATATCAGATTTAAATTATAATAATATCTTATACACTCCCATGACACTTTATTAGATGTACCGTGCTTAACCCAGGTTGACCCCACTTTTGTCTTCATTCTTCATGACATACTTCTTTCTTCATCCAAAAGGTGCTGGAAACGTTCCCCAAAAATGTTGGTCCATACGGGCATGATGACATAACGCAGTTGCTGCAGATTTGTCAGCTACACATCCATGATGAGAATCTTCTTTTCCATCACATTCCATAGGTTCTCTATTGGATTGAGATCTGGTGACTGTGGAGGCCATTAAAGTACAGTGATCTCATTGTCATGTTCAAGAAACCAGTTTGAGGGGATGTGAGCTTTGTGACATGGTGCATTATCCTGCTGGAAGTAGCCATTAGAAATAGGTACACCGTGTTAATAAAGGGATGGACACGGTCACCACCAGCCTAGACTGTTGATACATGACAGGATGTATACAGCTCAGTAGAAATTAAAGTGGCACCACAACCACTCAATATAGCAGTTCCATACTATGGGACCTAGATGTACACTGTGGGTACTCAGGGTAACTATAATAGCAGAAACAAAAAGATATCCTGCACTCACTGCAGCAATACAGGTCATACGGCTCCTCTTCGGGGCTTCCGACACACAGGCGGACAAGGCTGGCGTGGGGCGCTCAGAACGCTGAGCGCCCCATGCCAGCCTTGTCCGCCCGTCTGTCAGAGGTCCCGAAGAAGAGCCGAATGAACTGTATTGCTGCGGTGAGTGCAGGATGTCTTTTTGTTTCTGCTATAATAGTTGCAAGGCAGGATTTATCCTTGCCATCTGAATGTTGCATCTGAAAACATTACTAATCATACCAGGTAAACAGGGGCATAGCTATAGGGGGTGCAGAGGTAGCTGTTGCATCGGTGACCTGGTGCCTAAGGGGGTCCCAAAGCACATCTGCCTCATAAGAGACCAGTATTATAATTGGCACTTGTGGCCCTGTTGCAAATTTGCATTGTGGCCCAGAAGCTAGAAGTTACGCCTCTGCAGGCAACATTCTTCTAGTCTTTCATTGTCCAAGTTTGGCAGGCCTGTGCAAATTGTAGCCTCGGTTTCCTGTTCTTATCTGATAGGAGTGCTACATGGTGTGGTCTTCTGTTACTGTAGCTCATCTGCTTTAAGGCTCATTGTGTTTTGCATTCAAAGATGGCATTCTGCATACCTTGGTTGGAACAACCAAGGTGCACGTTTTAACTCTGGGGTCCTCACCATTGAGAAAACAAATGTACAGTGACTTCTATTGCCAGTTTTATGCATTCTACAGTCTCTATAAAGGTCAATAGAAAAGTGCCTATGCACTAAACTCTATGGAGAACATGGCCATCCCAATGCATTTCTGGAAAATAATAACCTTATAGCTTTTGAATACTAGATTTATAGGGACAGAACTTTGATCTAGGGATTTATTCTTGTTGCCATATTTGTAGTCGGGAAGGAATTTTTCTCCCTTATATGGGGTAGTTGTTATCAGCCTCATAAGGGTTTTTTGCCTTCTTCTGGATCAATACAGTAGGGGCACAATAGAGATATACTGTAGGTTGAACTGGATGGTCTTTTTTTGAACTTATGAACTATGTAATGGAAGCTACATCTAGTATTTGATATGCTGTGTCATTGTCCAAGAATTTTTTTTTTAGTCAATTTGCAAATTAGCTCTTTGGTGCACTGAGAGCATGACTGTGTCTCTAGGAGCAAGGTTTTCCCACTTGGACCCCTCCGATCTTCTATTATAGCAGCATCAGACCTAGAAGAATGAGAAAGAGAAGATGGACGGGGTCCGAAGGGCATAGCATTGTTCCTAGAGATACAGCCAAATGTCTAATAAACCAAAGAGCTAATTTGCATATGGAATGAAAAAAAGCTTTTCCTGGACCACAATGCAGCACATCAAAATACTAAAGGTAGCGTTCATTACACAATAATGTCCCTTTAATAAACTCCCTTTAATGATTGAAGATATAGAACCAATAGCCAGTGTAAGAACCTTAATTGTAAATTGAAAGGTTCTCCAATAAAGGTAACCCCTTTGGAATCACAGTTATTCAGATAATACAGTTGAAGTCATAAGCTTACAGACACTTAGGGTAATAATCACCATCATCAGGTTGTTTGGGATAGCTACTATCGGAATTTGCATTGGCACCTTATTGCAAAAGGTGAATAATAATCATGCATTTACTGGTAACAATTGCCTTTTTTAAAATTTTAGCAGGGGTGGCAATGATTTGCTCTTGTTCAAATAAGCAAGGGCACTCTTCCATGATGTTTATATGTAGTGATGAGCGGCATTGCCCATATTCAAATTCACAATATTTCACGAATATATATAGACGAATATTCATCCTATATTCGCGAATTTCGCATATTCGTTATATACGCATATGTGAATATTAGCATATTCACGTATTCGAGGAAGAAAACAGTGTGGGGGTGGGCAACTTTACTATTGGTTGCTAGGGATGTTGTTGATAACTTCTGACAAGTGTATTTGCATGATTCTAATTGGCCCACAAGTTAAAAGAAAAAATATGCGAATATTCACATATGCGAATATTCGCACATGCAAATATTCACATATGTGAATATGCGCATACACGAATATGCGAATATGCGGGAAAAAGAGAATATTCGCACTTTCGAATATATAGTGAATATATTCGCAATATTCGCGAATTTGCGATATTCGCGATAAAAATTCGAAATGCGAATATTCGCGCCCAACACTATTTATATGTTTTCATATGCCAAATGGAAAGGGGTTTTCATAGTAACATAGTAATATTGCAACTGCTTTAAGTAGAAATTCTAATAAAGATGTTTTTTTCAACATCTTAAGAAATCTATGAGATGCACATATAATCTTATTCTCACACTGAGATTATTGCTTAATTGTCATCTAGTTTACAAGATAGTCCTTTTTTAATTAGAATCTAGTCGGTTTCAAATAACCAGCAGCGATCCACTGTTATCATGTGACAGGCTTTCATTGGCCCTTTATTTACTATATGGGACCCTTTTCACAAATCCCAGCAAACTTCACTTATCTGAATGACTATTATACAGATCTACATATCATCTGCAGTTTACGAAGCAAAGGAAATGTCTAGCTTTCTCCCTGTAAAAATGCACCAAAATTCTCCAATAAATAGAAAAGCTGTGAATGTATCCTAAATCACAGATTACACAACATGCTACATACATTATTATACCCCTCACTTCATTATTATGGAATACATGCAATTTAATTGTATAGGCATGTACTTTGTGCACCTCTGAACGGTCATGAGGCTAGCGGACAGGAATTATAGTCAGAGATGGTGCTAAATTTTATGTTGTACGTAGATACCAGGTTCAAGGAAACTTCAGTGAAAGTTGGGTGAGATATGGGAAAAAATTAAATGTCTGGCGAGACTTAGCTTGCTAGGGACATTGGTAAGTCCTATAACTGGGCCTGCATTTTTATGCGATGAAAGGCAGGTTTAGAAATGAAGCCTTTTATCCCTTTACTGGATACTTCGCCACGCCGGGGTTAAGGCTAATCCAGATCAGCACAGTTGGTGAGGACAGCTTGAAAACTCGATGAGAGTCAGTCTGCTCCACTGAAGTTGAATCCGGAGGTTTGCAGCCTCAAAAAGGACACTTTGGAGGACATTTACTAATCTAGTCTATTCTGGGTATGCTTATAGACCAGCGTATGTGGTAGTCTCCTGTCTATTGTGCTCCTAATTTAACAAAGGTCTCACAGCCCTTGATAAATTCTGTGCTCAGACTTCGGGGTCTACAGCTTTAACTGCATTTAGACCTGCTCCAACATGGTCTGACATTTCAGCGTATTTTGGGCAGATGCGACTTGTCGCACAAAAGTCGCACTTGATAAATTCAGCACCAATGCATTTTCCAATGCATTTCCGTCTAAAATAGACTTGCATGCATCATGTTCTAAAAATCCTCTACAGCAAAAGTCGCAGAAAAGTCGCACATATTTAGACTGCGACTTTCTGTGCGACAAATTTAGACAGGAAAAACCAGTCTAAATCATTTGATAAATCTCCCCCTTTGTGACCAGTGTGAGAAAAACATTCCTTATCTACTTTGTTGGGTGGCCGGTAGTAAGCCACCTGTATAGCCAGGAAAGAGATCTGGATAGTTAATGCTGGACGAGCAGAATTTGTTTTTGTGTTAATTGCTACGTGTGCATGCTATATTTTTATTTATTTATTTTTTTGCTGAAAAATAAAGACAGGAGAAGGTCTGTTTAAACTTTGTTTACATGTCCCGGTCTCTGACTGTGATTTTGCTTCGATTTGGTTCTAGAAAGCTAACCTCCTGAAACAATGCTTTTATATTCTCAGCTTTGCAGCGCTAGAGTTTCTTATATATTTGTCAGTGAACATTTTGTTTTCAAGTTCATAAAAAAGAACAAAAATATTTTATTTTCATGGATATGTAAATATGTAACATTGAAGTTATGGGTATTTTTTATCTGCCCAAAAATGTCTGAAAAACAACCTGATCCCAGTATAATGAGAAAATAATGTCCTTTTTAAATGCAAGGGTGGCTACAGCTGATGAAATCAAATAGGAAGATTGTCTTTTCTCTTGAAATATCAATTGAGCAGAGTGTGGAAATGACAAAACTATAAAGCAAAAAGAATGAGTAAATGTTGCAAATTGTGTATCTGTGATTCCCAGTGTTTGCTGAAGCTTGTGTATATTGTATCTTATTTGACATTCTATTTCTGATCACACATGCTAACAATCAGTGTGATATGTATAATTTATTCATTGGCTTCTAAATATTAACCCTTAGCCTTACTCATTTTGTTTATTTCAATTGAAACATGTGGAACTTTTATTCTTTCCCAACATGTGACATACACATATGTCATGTCGGGAAGTGAGCATTAAATGAGCTCTGTATTTGTTAACTGCAATTCTCAAATAATAATTAGAAGCCAGGATCAGAGATATCTTGACTGTTTACCCCTAGATGCCATGGTTGATAGCAACTGCAGTATCTATGTTGTAAGATTCCAGGTAGGGGTCCCCTCTGATCTCTGATCCCCGGGGCCTAGTACATCTTAGTAGATCTTGGTAAAAGCTGCAGAAAGAGAGCAGAAGGATCACAATATCTTGTTGGGCCATGTTCACATGTCGGAATTTCTGTGTGGAATTCCGATGAAGAATCCTGCCGAAATTTGCTGCTCATTTACTTCTGTGGGATTCCACTGTCCCATTCACACAGCAGAATTTCAACATTCAATTTCCGCAAAATGTAAACACCATTGAAGTCAATAGTGCTTTGAATTTCTGCAGAATTCTGTATTTTGCAAACACAAAATACTGCTAGAATTCCACGTTGTGAGCATAAGCAGGAAAGGTCTTAACAGGAGGAGCAGAATCACGGGAACTTCAAGTGAGTAACTTTATTGTTCAAGCATGCAACACGTTTCACTGCGCATGCGCAGCTTCATCAAGCATATCACGTAGGTAACCCCTATACCAATGCATATGTAAAAAACGCACGAAAGATCGTGCTGAAAAATTCGGCTTATACTCGAGTATATACGGTAAATATATTCCTCCCATGCAGCATGCAGCATAGATCCCTTGAGTATTGTATGCTTTATTATGGGGCTCTTATTGTATAGGGGCTGGTCTTATGGGTGTATATACTTACCATTGCCTAATTCAAATAAAAACCCTATTCTTTGACGAATGTGCCCTCCAAAAACATTGGTGGAGAGGTGCATGTGCAGAATAGGGGATGCAAATCTCCTGCACGACGCACACGGATCTGACATTGCGTGTGCGGAGCGTGCGCATTGAGACTCGCGGCCGCCATTCCTGGTGATTTTTGTGCAGGTCTGCACATCATTTCCGGAGACTATGGCAGACATTTAGTTTGCATATGCGCATGAGCGCTTTTGCGAATATGACAAGACCACCCTATCTGGACGCATTTGATGCATATTCGCGCATGCGCACATCACTGGGAAGCTGCCATATTCTCGGCGGCTGCTAACATAGTCTTCCGGTAATGGCGTGCTGTATGGGGGGAATGTATGGAAGCCAAGTCGGATCTATCGAGTGGCAGGTAACTGTCAAGCCTCTACAGGTGTATATGATTTACTATCTTTATTAACATATATAAGACATTGAAGGATGTATGTGTTCACTCCTGAGGAAGCCACCGTTTGGTGTGGCGGAATGTGTGGAGTAAGCCGATCCCCTGACTCTGGGTGAAATTGTCCTTCTGTCTGATTGTTTACTATAGTAGTTGCTATTCCTTGCAGCCAGAAACCCACTTTCTTTACAGGGTCTTTGGGGCTATCACCTCTAGGTATTTTTTTGGGGGGGGCTCCAGGGACCTCGTTACACATATTATTTGTTGATGTTCACAGGTTTTCACATGGGCACTTTGTTATATTTTGAGATAATTTATTCCTCTTTTGTGGTAAACATTGATGAGATTAGCCTTTATGCGCTAGGCATTTTACACAGGGATTTTGTTTTTCATTTTTATTGCTGCTATATTGTGGGGTTCTGGCGTGCATACACGGTTGCTTATATATATATATATATATATATATATATATATATATATATATATATATATGTAATTTAACATAGTCACCTTATCTGCTTATTTTGCATGAGTCAGGGGATAGAGACAGGATTACATTCCTAGGCTTTTCAAATGTTCTTGGATCTTTTTAAGTGTTTTTAACAGTGTTTGTACTCCCTTTTGTGTGCTTTTAAATAAAAATTCTATGTCATTTATTATATCTATATAACAACTTAGGTTTTCAGCTTTTTATTTTTTACATACACAGGGGACTATGCAACGTCCAATTATTATTCCCATGGCAATAAGAGCCAATAATATGATAACTGATTGTAGCCATTTTTTCCAGTCTCCTAACCATGAGAAATATTAATCCCAGGGGTCACTTATTCCTGAATTCTTCTTCAATTCTACTAAAAAGTCATCTAATTTCTTTATGGCCTTTGTAACCTTACCATTTGGACCAGTATTGTTGTACTTTATTGTACTGTTGGGTTAGCACTCTACTAATACAGAAAAGGATATACAACAGGATCGGACCTCCTTGCAATGTGAGGCGTGTATACATTTTGATCTTCCTTCCAGCTTCACCGACGTGGGTGTAATATGCATACTCAGAACAGCTCATGGTAAACCGTACATCCAACTTTTCCTTGTCTCTTACTTCTTTAAGTTTGCTTTTCAGTATACCATTATGTCTTTCTACAAACCCTGCTGACTGGGGGTGTTTTGCATAGTGATTTCTTACTTCTATACCCATTACTTCTATTAGGTGTTTTATAGTTAGGTTTACCAAATGTGGACCATTATCACTATAGATCTTTTCTGGAATCCCAAATTGTAGAATCATATCTTTTAGTAAAAGCACAGTATAGTACTGTATGGGCATCAGCACTTCCTGTGGAAAATACTTCTAGCTATTTGGTCAATGCATAAAATCCATAGCAATGTGTTGGAATGTTTTTTTGGGGGGTTGGAAATTTGCCTCTCATTGGTCTAATACCTCCTTGTGGATTGTGGCAAACAGTTCTATTAGTGCCCCATACCTCCCCCTGTTGAGACATGGGTCTCCCCATGTATCAATACTGCTGCATAATTGAAACAGGGACTTGAGCAAGATTGGTTTGTTGTCAGGTAATCGGCAGATGCCATTAATTATACTACATCCTTTGTTCTTTATTTGTCTAAGATCCCTCACCCTCTCCCTCCTCTAGAAGCTAGGGAGATTCTGCATTCAAGGACGTGTTCTCTAAGAATAAGATAAAAGGTGTAGGCCAGGAAGGGGACTGTGATGTGCTGAGTTTGGAATTCCTGAAAGCACCAACTCTGCTACATGTTAGTGAATACATAATCATATGTAAGCGTCTCTTTCCTCACTTGTTTCCTGACATTAAATCATAGGTTTAAGGAACTGGGCAACAATTACAGAATCTGAACTAAGCACAACTTTACAAAAGATTCTTGTTGTATTCTTTACTACATCTATGGTTTGGGAATCAGTGCAATCAGACAAGGACATACTTATATTGGTCCACCTTAGGCAGTTAGATGAAGTTGATATGGATTTTATCAGTGATCTTGTAACTATCTTACTCCCGGCCAAATCCCTATACAGAATTCCCCATACCGAAGTATACCAAAGTAAGTCAAATGGAGCCATGTCAGTTTCAAATACTTCTCTCCTTTATTAGGCTGCTCACTTGGTTATATAACCTCTGTATTAAGCATATGTTCCCACCCTCACTAGGGGGACAAGTATAGCTGAGGCATACCATATGAGGTATGCTTTCCTGAAGTGTTGGTGGGCTCCAAAAAGTCTTTGTCCAAGAAATTCCTCTACTCAATGGTGGGGGCCAAACAGTAGGGAGCAAAATAGCACGAGGGGGAGGGGTGGCTTTGTCCAAAATGGGCATTTTACATATACAGTACTTAAACATACATATATATATATATATATATATATATATATATATATATATATCCATTACAATCCCCCCTTAAAATGACCATTTTACCTTTCCCTACTTTCCTTCATCCCAACTCATTTGCCCCAATGTGTTTTCTCAAACGCTTCACTGTACTTTAGATGTAATGTCTCAGACTTTACACATATGGAGTCAGATGCTATCCCTATGGTTCACTGGTGTTATAGATGGCATTGAAGCTCTGTAATTGGGTATAAGCTTCATCGTAATCTCGAAGTCCACATTCCACATTCATCACTGGCAGGGCATTCTCGATGGTCATCTCACACTTCTTCTTTATGCAAGGCAAAACACAACGCACAACAAAGCAAGATTATAAAAATTATAAGTATGGTTATTTTACCAGTCCTGTATTGGCTGAGATTTATATGTGCAACAGGTCTCCCCAAACATTTTACATACCCCCCCCCCCCCCCCGTTTTTCCGCTAACACCATACATCATATCTAATGCCGTACCATTTTGGAATGTTATAGCGGATGTGGCTCTTAGTTGTTTGGCCTGACCTTTAAGACCATTTCCTAAGAAATGTATGAATCTCTGTTGGTTATAATAGATATAATTAATCTTGCTCATGGAAATCTGGGATATTATTGACCCAACTCTGGCTTTTACTTGACCTATAGCTTTAAACTCATCTGCGACCCCCCTATAACATCAATATACATATGGGGGTCAAGGCTCCCAGCAGGGGCTGCACTTTTACTTCTAGAGTGTGGTTTTGGGTTCCTTTGTAGGTTCAGTAGTGAAAATGTGTATGGGCAGAAGACTCTTGTTTAATGTGTATTCTCCAGTTCAATTCCCTTCTGATCGGATTCTAAACTTCCTATCACCAAGTATCCCATACCTTACGGTAGTTACCATTTACTCATCCCGCTAGCTAGGCCTATCTTTTCAATAATCTTACACCAAGTATTCCTTTTCTTTTTAACATTATCACCCACTTAAATGCTTACTTCACCCCGCTATTTGTACATGTTCATTCATCCAACTGATTCTCCTCATACAATGTCCCATCCTAACAATCTGTTGTGATAATCTTTCCCTTTTGAACAACCATGGTTATGTACAGACATAGGTTTAACAGTTATCAGAGAATATATCTTAGATAGGTCTATTGGGGATCATCATAATTAAGCGTCTCTTTCCTCACTTATTTCCTGACACACACTCAAAGGTTTTAAGGAAATGGGTGACAATTACAGAATCTAAACTAGGCACAATTTTCTAAAAGGTTCTTAATTGTATTCTTTGCTGTATCTATGGTTTGGGAATCATTACAGTCAGACAAGGTCATGTTTATATTGACCCGCCTTAGGCAGTTAGATGAAGTCTACTCATATTCTCTGAAACAGGAGAGATGATTATGGAGCATGTTTGGTCGGGTACTTTTATTGTTTTATCTAGGTCATAACAGATGTAAATAATGTAAATAATGAAATAATGAGGTCATAACAGATGAAATAATGATGTACAAACCTTCTTTCTGTATTGTATGTGAATCCTGAGGCCATGCAATGTACGGACATTACTACACACATAGCTCCCTTCTACTTAGTGTATGGGGTCATATATGTTACCATGGGGTACAAGACTGCTGGCACACACAGTTTCTTACCAATTCTCCAGATGTTGTCTTTGCCCTGTACCCCCTTTTTCTTCTTCCATTGGTCTCTCCCAGCATGCATTGCTGGTTCCTGCAAGAGACCTAAACTGACAGATCCACACTTCCCCATCCACCTGTACACTCTGTACCATAAATGTGGGAGGACAGGAGCACTGAAGCCTTGGCAGCCTTCTCCCCCATCCAGTCCCCTTGGCTTCTGAGGTTTGTTTCCTTCATGTGGGTCTGTTCTTTATGATGGCCACCTTCTCTGGCAGCTCTAGGACTTTGAACACTTGAATTACAAACTACAGATTCTACATTTTCATTGATTTGCCCAAGGATTCAAGAAAATCTTCACTCTAATAGGACCATACTTGTGGGCGGTAATAAAAGTGTACCCGTACTCATTATGTCTTACCTTCAGATATCTTACACATCTCAGTGAATATCATCAACTCTACTGTTTGAACCACCAGCTCAGATTGAGTGGTTTATTGCAGTAGAACTTTATTCTGCGTGTTATTCTAGCAGGGACATTAGCATAACTCCTCATTGGAGCAGCCACCACTGGGGGTGCAGCCGGACCGACCCCACTCCCCCCAGAAACAACAGTAGAGGCAGTAACATCAGGCATCTCTTTAGACATAACATTTGCGACTGTCTCCTGCTGTCTAACTGCACTGGACTGGCTGGGATGTAATCTGGTTGGCTTATTGATGCCGGGCTCACTGCCGGGTTTTATACTTGCATCCTTGGCTTCATTGGGCACGCTCGACCTCGCCGCAGTCTTCCCTTTAGAAATTTCGGAAGAAGCTGCTTTGTCGCATACTTTGCCCTCAGCCTCCGCCAATACCCCGGCTTCAATTTCTTTGACTGCCAGTAACATTTATCGGTTTTTATCTTGTCCATGTACCTGCGGTACCAGTCTCTACCGACAGCTCTGCCCACAGAAGCCCCACCACAGAGCCACAACTCAAAAGAGCCGGACACCATTGACTGGGCTGCCGAGAATGGCGCTCCGATCCCAGACACTCCCCCCTTGCCTGCAGAGGAATTCCCGCACTGCCAGACCTGCTCTGGGAGCCGTTCCCTCCCTTGCCTTTATAATTGCCTGGCCTCCCGAGCTCCATACCAGCCCCTGGTGCCTGGGCACTCCCCCCCCCCCCACCTGCAGAGGAGTGCTCTGCAGTGCCAAAACCCCCTTACTGGGGATATGCTAACTTGCCCACAACATTTTCTGGCCCCTTGGCCATATCTTTACTGGTGCTGGCCACTTTGAAAAGCAAGGTCAGCGCTCTCCGCCATCTTTACTGTATTATTCCTAGTGTTCTTGCACCGTTCCACACTTGCAGAAGGGGGGACAGGCATATTGCCGGGGTGTGCACCCTGAACTGACTTTGCAGCCAGCTCAGGGTTCACAAAAGGAACATAAACCAGGCTTACTTGCTCAGATGGCTTCTTCTGACCTTTCTTCTTCTTTATTAAATATTCCTCTCCAAGGTCACCACCGAAACTAAAATGATCCAAATGCATGAGGGATTCGAACTTTACAACTTGTGCCACCACAGCCCTCCTCCTCTTTGCACCACTCTCGCCCGATGAAGGTGGTAATGCCACTTGTCCTGCAGGTAAACTTGCTTGAGACATGTCCACACCTTGCACTGGCTGCGACTTGGCTTCCACAGCTTCCTCACTTGCCAGCACAGAGACCTCAGCTTCTTCAGCCTCAATATCTTGGGCCTCATCTTCACTGCTCTCCCCATCTGCTGAGCAATCACCCCCATCTTCCTCTTCTTTTACTGGGGATTTCAATCTGGAGAAGCCATCCTCATTAAGAAGTTTCTCCCTAAATAAATCGCTCCCCTCCAGGACGGCCATTCTCCTCTACCTCAAGCTTCAAGGACTTAACCCTTGCAGAGTATTCAGGTCTCCTCCGCTTGGTTGTCATGCTTGCCTGATACTTAGCAAACTTTAGCTCCTCTCTTAGCTCGCTCAGCTTCTTTCCCAGGAGTTCATATTAACCAAACTTGGCAGCAAGTCTGGAGGCGTATTTTGCAAATTAACTCATTGAGTCTTCTCTGGCCCCACTGCTCCACAACCTGGCCCATGGAGGAGCCCTTCCGTGCTGTAGGGGCCTTCTTTTTACACCTGTCTTGCTTGCAGGCATTGCTTCTTCGCTGAGAGCCTTGCGGCTTCCAACCATTGATGGAGGGGCAAGATTCACATCGCTGTGAACCCTGCCAAATCTTCTTAACCCTGCCTCGACCGTGGAGTGGAGGTCAAGGGATCCATGCTTATGGCTCTCCCAGGAAGCTGCCATCTTCCTGGGAAGGCAGGTGGATAAATCAGGCTCTCTCCTTCTGGATGTCTGGAGTCTCAGGAGTTAAGCAACACACACAGACACACCTAGTGACCACACCATCCTATCATCCAGTCACTTCAAGAGCTGAAGTCAATATTCTGCTGTTACATCATATCTTATCCACCAGTCACCTCCAGTGCTATAGTAACTATTTTGCTGTTACATCATATACTGTATAATCCTCCAGTCACCTCCAGAGCTTCATCGGCTGTCTGAAGGTGATAGGATTGTAATCAAACTCCTATCACTCTCAGACAGGGGGCAGAGAAGTCCATCCCAGGTGCTACCCACTCGTGCCATCTCACAATATCACAGCCATGTGCACGCTGTAAGTGTAAGTCATACTGTAACCACTAGTGTGCTGCCTACACTTACAGCCTGTATTCACTGCTATGCTGCCTAAACTTACAGCCAGTAATCACTGCTATGCTACCTACACTTACAGCCTGTATTCACTGCTATGCTGCCTAAAATTACAGCCTGTACTCCCTGCTGTGCTGCATAAACTTACTGTGGGGGAGAAGTCAGTGCAGTCAAACTTTAGGCACTAGAGGAAGCGACATCTGGTTGCTCTGACCCCACCTCCCTCTTAAGTGTATGTGGTGTCCCGGCACCATATTTCATACTGTGCCTTAGTTATTAGTCCCCAAAGTCAGAGTCCCTAGGACTAGCGAGGTTCGCTTCTCTAATTAGCCCCTAGTCACCCCTTAGTAACTTTATATTTATGAATATTGTCTTTGTAAATATGTATATCGTGTTACTCACTTGTTTTAGCATCGCAGGACCTGCAGGTCATGTGACACAGTACAGAAAAGGTTGCTAAAGGACCTTTGGTGGTTCTAGTCAGATGATCACCCACAATCCTTTGTGAGTGACAGCTGCATGGACCAATCTAAAACGTCCCAGCCCCTGCCCATATAAGGGAGCTGCGGCCATTAATCTCTCTCGTTCCTCGTGGGCTGCTGATGAGGTAGGATCTGCGCAGCTGTCATCGGCAACCACTAGGCCAAAGCCTTGCAGCCTCGGCCACAATCCAAATTGTGAGTTACTGCAATCCCCGCAAATCTCCGCAAGATCACCGGACCAATTCTCCTACTCCAAAGAGAGCTTACCGGTCCCAACCGACTGTCAGTCATTGCCGTGCTGTATATATAGACTCTGTTATCTGCACTGTTACCGTTACTGCATGTACAGAAAATCTTTAGTAAAGTTTCTACAAGTTTTTCAGTTCAGCACCGGTTGTGGACAATCCATTATTCTACACTCGAATAGCGATAGGCCCAGCACCATTACAGTATTTAACCCTCACCCTGGCATCACGAGTGACAAGGGTTCACAGCGCCCTTTATAATTCAAGAACCGCAACACCCCAACTAACCACAAAGCCTTTTTGGCGTCTCACGAACAGGATTCTGCTGTTGCCACTAGTGAAATTGTACTCCCCCAATATAACAGACTTTATTCATGGACTGTGGATTATACTCTAGTGTACGGGTCTGTGTGCACGGTGCTGTGTGGAGAAAGTGCGCATGTAATGTTAGGGGGGAGGCGAAGAATACAGCGGAGCTACACTCCGCAGGTGAAAGAGTTAAAACTAGCGCAGGGCCTTCCCGCACGTGGGATTCAGAAGCCCCGCCCACCAAAGCCCTCAGTGCCGCAGCGGCCATTTTGCCGGAGTCTATAGCCGGAGATCCGAAAAAGGACATAGTTCAGCGCACGAAAAAGCGCAGAGTGCGACAGCAGGTTGAAAGTTGTAAAGAGCCGTAGCAATAGAGGACTCTAAGATGCCAGATTGCCAAATTGAGGTCCTGTATAGATTCACTTCAGCTGCCGATCAACGCACTCAAATTTCAACTCAATGTGATCAAGTTTCAAGTCACCGCTCTCAAATTCGAAATCTACTCACTCCAGTTCCAGATGAGAGAACAACTGCGTACCACCTTGGGACCCAGGAATCCAAGATTGATTTAAAGGACCAGCATGCCAATACAAAGATGTCAGAACCTGCAGCGCCATTGTCACCACCTGAGCAACAGGAGGGTGATGCCCCAGTGACCCCGCCAATGGGGTCTCCACCTCGAGTCAGAAGGGTGCTGCCGCCCTCGCCAACACTGCCTACCCCACAAAGACGGGGTCTTCCTGTGACTCCAGCGAGGCCTTCGCCACGGGCAGAACAGGATCCATCTAGTCCACCTCCAGTTTCTCCCTACATGCCTCCTGTTGCTGCACCTCTCTTCTTAGGAAATACTGTGCTCCCCACCTATAACGGTGACCCTTTCACATTAAGAGACTTTAAAGAAAAGATCTACAGCCTCTACGGGTTCTACGCCCTTCCTCCTCATCAACAAGTACAGTTGCTTCTGGGACAGCTCCAGGGACCTGTCTTAGAGGAGCTCCGCACCTGGCCGGCGACTGACAAAGCCACAGTGGAACAGATCTTCGAGGGACTCTCTCAAGTGTTTGAATCCCATTCCCCCTCGTAGGTATGCCTCAGACTATATGAGCGACATCAGAAACCAGGTGAGACTCTCGGGGCGTATGCGGTAGCTTTGCAGAATGCATTAGAGGCGGTGCAGAAGCTGGATGGCATCACGCCCGATCAGGGTAATCGAGTACTGATGGACCGATTCATAGAGGGGGCACAGAATAAATGGGACAAGGCCCAACTTAGGATGCTAGCTGTGCAAAATCCCAACATGGACTTCCCAGCTTTTAAGAGACTAGCAGTTAAAGGGATTGAATCAGGCAGAGGAAGTTAGTCTCCCTACTGCAGAATCCCCGGGGACCTCGCCTCAGTCACATGTCCCTTCCCAGACTGCCCTTGCGACACCTCCTCCAAGCCCTTGGACCGCTGATTTGCAAGACATTAAGCAGGGCATTGAACAGTTAGCCAAGGCTTTCAAAGAAATGGCTGTTCGGCCCAATCTCCCTGAACCTGCAACACTCCCACCTAAGAAACCTGAACTCCACCCTGCCAATTCACCTGATACCCCTCCTGTGAGGCCGCCTGGGAGTCAAAGACCTGTCTGTAGCTATTGCAACAAGAATGGACACTGGAAGAGCCAATGCTGGGCTTTAAACGGGTGTCCCCTGGGGTTGAGGACCGCACCCCAGGAGTAGCTGATGAAGGTCCAGAACCAACCGGCACCAAGAAAGGACTGTCTATGTATGTTGCTCCTTGTCCTTATGTACAGGTGATAGTCGAGGGGATCCGGGTGCAAGCGTTAATAGATACTGAGTCTCAGGTGTCCACTATTCCTCAGGGAGTTTTCTATAAATATTGGGGTCCAGAAAGGTTATGTGAGCCTAAGGAGGCGGAGTTTAGAGTGATTGCAGGGAACGGGAAACCAGTACCCAGGCATGGCTAACGGGAGCCCACGGTGCAGGTGGGAGAGCATGTTTTAGAAGGGCAGGGTGTAATTGTCACCATTGTTAGAGATGAAGGGGCACCTGACTTCATTTTAGGCATGAACATCACGAGGCACTGTTTTGATGACATTGTTAATTAATTGCATGCATCTCTCCCTCACATGTCACCTCCATGCCGGCAAGCCCACCTTAAGATACTCCAAGCAGAACAGAAGTTTGTGAATCATCAGGGAGAAATCTGTCGAGTCAGGATCCAAGACATACGTGCTGTTGTCCTACAGCCCCAGGCAGAAACAGTTGTGTGTTGTCGTGCCCGACCTGGAGTGAAGAATCGGGATTACTAAGCACTCTTAGAGCCCCTCATATTGGACGACCACCCCTTGGTGCGAGCGGCTAGAAGTCTGGTAACAGTCCAACCGGGAAAGTTCCGGTGTGACTTATTAACCCCTCTGAAGTGGCCGCACGGCTATCCAAGTATACCCCGGTGGCTACGCTGCACTGTTTGGACGCAAAAGATGTGGTCTCGAAGTCACAAATTGTTCAACGAGGACCTGATCAGGACCCTGCAGAACCCTGGTGGGCCCAACTACAAATTGGGGATGAAGACACCCCCAAGGAACAGGTGGGAGGAGTCATCCAGGTAGCTAAGCAATACCAGGAAGCTTTCAGGAAGTTCCCTACTGACTTTGGCAGGACCACGAGGATCCAGCATCGGATCCTCACTGGGGACAGTCCCCCCATTAAAGAGAGGCATCGCCCAGTGGCACCTGGGATGTATCAGACCATAAAAAAAAAAAAAAAATGCTAGTCGAAATTAAGGAAGCTGAGGTTATCCAGGAGAGCCAGAGTCCTTGGGCGGCACCTTTGGTCCTTGTGAAGAAGAAGGACGGGACTATCCGTTTTTGTGTAGACTACAGAAAACCCACAAGGACGCCAGCCGTCTTCCTTGTATTGAGGAATCTTTGACTGCTTTGGGGTCCGCTGCCTACTTCTCTTCGCTGGACTTGACAAGTGGATACTGGCAAGTACCGATGGCGGAGGAAGACAGAGAGAAGACAGCATTTGTGACCCCCATGGGACTCTTTGAGTTCAAAAGTATGCCCTTTGGACTGTGCAATGTACCTGCTACTTTCCAATGCTTAATGGAGCGATGTTTAGGGCATCTCAACTTCCAGAGTGTTCTCTTGTACCTAGATGACGTCATTGTCTATTCCCGGACATATCAGGAACATCTGGACCACTTGAAAGAAGTCTTCCAAGTCCTTATTCAACATGGACTCAAGGTTAAACCCTCCAAGTGTCATCTGTTGAAGCCGCGAGTACACTATTTGGGGCATGTAGTCAGTGCGGAAGGTGTCCAGCCCGATCCGGATAAAGTGAGTGCCGTGAGGGATTGGCCTACCCCCAAGACGGTGCGAGACGTCCGAAGTTTCTTGGGATTTGCTGGCTATTACCGGCGGTTCATCCCCCATTTTTCTCAAATTGCCGAGCCCTTGACCGAGCTACTGAGAGGCACTGCCCGTGAGAATTACAATGGAAGGTTACCGATACATTGGGCCGAAGATCGGGAAAATGCTTTCCGAGCCTTGAAATACCTCCTTACGGGGCCCCCTATTCTGGCGTATCCTGACTACAGCCTGCCGTTCCGTCTGTATACAGATTCCAGCTTTGAAGGTCTGGGAGCAGTCCTATCTCAGGTACAGAATGGCAAAGAAAGATTAATCACCTACGCCAGCTGACACCTCTGAGGCGCCGAACGGAATGACGCCAACTACAGCTCTTTCAAACTATAGCTCCTGGCGTTAGTCTGGGCCATCACTGAGAAATTTAAAGACTATCTGGCCGCTACTCCCTTCACGGTCTATACCGATAACAATCCCTTGGCTCATTTGAACACTGCTAAGTTGGGGGCTCTTGAACAACGCTGGGCCTCCCGGTTGGCCGATTACTATTTCAACATTAAGTACCGCAGCGGAAAAACCAACGTTAATGCGGATGATCTTTATCGTATGGCCCCGGGTGAAGAACCCCCCCCCCGCCGAAGATGTGTGGGAAGATGTAGAGATGCCTCCCTTCTACTGAAGGTTCGTGAGCCAGAGTGCTCTAACTGCCCAGGAGGGTGACGAGCCATGACCTCTTAAAGTCCCTGAAGATTTATCTACAAGGAAGACACTTCAGGACGAGAGCCGGATTATCGGGGATCTCTTGGACTATTGTCTTCACAAGAAGATACCCACTCGGCTTCACAAGTCTCACGGGGACTTTGAGTTAAGGCGGCTGTGGCTACAGAGGAATCGCCTGTTCCTGCACAAAGGGTTGCTATATCGAAACTCCTTGGACCCAGTTTCCGGAGACCGCCTGCGCCAAATCTTAGTCCCTCGAAGGGAATGCGGCCATGGTCCTGAACGCATTCCACGACCAGTCAGGACATTTCGGGGTCCATAAGACTGAAGCCACGGTCCGAAGAAGGTTTTACTGGATAGGGATGCGTCATTAAGAATCCCCAGAGGGACGCCAGGGCCCCTTTACATCCCATCCACACAGAAAGGCCTAACCAGATTGTTGCCCTGGATCACGTGAAACTGACCCCCACTCGATCTGTCTACTGCTACGCCCTGACCATGGTGGACCATTATTCCAAGTGGGTGGTCGTGGTCCCTGTCAAGGTCCTTACCGCCAAGACGGCTGCCCAACTCTTCTACAGTCACTGGATCCAACCTCTCGGGTGTCCCGAATCGGTCCTCATGGATTGGGGAACAGCCTTTGAAGCTCAGTTGTTACAGGAACTTTGCCAGTTGCACGACTGCAGGAAGCTTCGGACGACAGCCTACCAACCCCAGGGGAACGGGCTCTGTGAGAGGATCAATCAAGTGTTCATCCATATGCTCAGAGCTGCCTCTGTCTCAAAGCACGAAGAGTGGCCTCGGTTACTGCCCGAGCTCTTGGAGATTTACAACAACACTGTTCATTGCTCTATGGGATATACACCCTTTTTCATGATGATGGGCCGACATGGCCAGTTGCCGAAGTATCGGGTCTTTGGTTGCAAGCCCCTTTCAACAACTCCCCCCAAGTCTCTCAGGGTTGGGTCTCAGAGCATCAAAGGAGGATAGAAGAAGCCAGAGACATTGTTGAGAAGAGGAGGGGGAGGTCCATGGCCACCAGCAGAAAGATTATAATCGGCATGCCTCAGCTCAGCCCTTGCAGCTTGGAGATAAAGTGTGGCTCGGAAAATTTCCTAGGACCTATAAGGCAGACTTTCTGTGGGAAATGGAACCTTATACTATTACTGCAATACCCTATCCCGAAATGGACGTGTATGAGGTACAGAAGGAAGGGTTTGAGCCACAAGTGGTCCGCAGAAATAGAATAAAAGCGTGCCTCAAAGAAGGTTTGCCTGGACCACCTCCTCCTACTCCTCCTCAAGCAAGGCCACTTAGAATATCTACCTGGAGAAGGGATTCATTCTACCATGGACATTCCTTTGTTCTCCCCTCATCAGCCTGCCATGTATTGGGGTATGCCATGTCCAGCTCTACCCAGCCAACCGCCACTGGTTGCTCCACCCAGCCAGCTGCCACTAGCCGCTCCACCCAGCCAACTGCCAAAAGCTGCTTCACCTAGTCAGCCACCGTAGGTTGTTACACCCAGTACCAGTCCTGTTCCTGTGGCTGCTCCAAGTTTTGCTGCACCTTCTCCACCTGACTTCAGAGAATCTCCAAGTCCAACTGAAGATGTTGCTTCTGTTTCCAGCCCTCAAGCTGGTCCCTCGGGGACTGAAATTTCTGTGGAATCATTAGGTGAAGAGACTCCGGATGGCTTAGAGGTGGTGTTGCGACGGGCTCAAAGGACTATTCAGGGAAAACTACCCTTAAGGTATCAAGACTAACTTTTAATCAGTACTTGTACACATAGTACCTTAAATAGCTCCCTTAAATGTACTACCTCAGTCTTCTTCAGTACATACACAAAATAAAAATATGTCTCTCACTCAGGAAACATTTAAGGAATTGTAGCCTATTGATATCCAATTCCTGCCACTGTTAGGTACACTAATCGCTCTTCTCTTTATTAAAATTAAACAAGTATTTCTAAAGGTAACCTAGGTAAGGTTATACTGTTGTTTTCTAGGGGTAAGTAGCATGTAGCCGATAGACCCTTGTAGCTAACCTTATTGGTAGATAGCCTCAGGCAAGCCAATTGACCCTTTTGTGTACTAACAGGTGACTCATTGTGGCAAAACAAAAGTAAATATGGTGAGATTTCAAAAATGTTTAGTCAGCGTGAAACTAAAGTTATAGAGAGCTGTAATAATGTCTAGTTAGCCTCATAAATGTATAGAGAGAGCTATAGAAATGTCTAAGGAGCTAGAAACTAATGTCTAGATAGCTTCATAATGTCTAGATAGCTTTATAATGTCTAGTAAGCTTCATAGTTGTCTAGTAAGAATTCTAGTCAGATTAAAAGAACATGTCTTCAGAATGTATATAGAATGTTTATAATTCTGTCCTTGTCCTAGTCCCTCTACCTTAGGGGACAGGCGTCGGGGTCGACTTGTTTTAAGTAAGGGGGTTTGTGGTGTCCCGGCACCATGTTTCATACTGTGCCTTAGTTATTAGTCCCCAAAGTCAGAGTCCCTAGGACTAGCGGGGTTTGCTTCCCTAATTAGCCCCTAGTCACCCCTTAGTAACTTTATATTTATGAATATTGTCTTTGTAAATATGTATATGGTGTTACTCACTTGTTTTAGCATCGCAGGACCTGCGGGTCATGTGACACGGTACAGAACTCTATGGTTTGCTAAAGGACCTTTGGTGGTTCTAGTCAGGTGATCACCCACAATGCTTTGTAACGGTGAGTGACAGCTGCATGGACCAATCTAAAACGGCTCAGCTCCTGCCCATATAAGGGAGCTGCGGCCATTAATCTCTCTTTTTCCTCGTGGGCTGCTGATGAGGTAGGATCTGTGCAGCTGTCCTCGGCAACCACTAGGCCTAAGCCTTGCGGCCTCGGCCATAATCTAAATTGTGAGTTACTGCAATCCCCGCAAATCTCTGCAAGATCAAAGGACCTAAACAAACCCCTAAATTCAGCAGATCTATGCAATCCAATTCTCCTACTACAAAGAGAGCTTACCGGTCCCAGCCGACTGTCAGTCATTGCCGTGCTGTATATATAGACTCTGTTATCTGGACTGTTACCATTACTGCATGTACAGAAAATCTTCAGTAAAGTTTCTACAAGTTTTTCAGTTCAGCACCGGTTGTGGACAATCCATTATTCTACACTCACCTATCGTTCTTGGGAAGGGTGGTGATAGGCCCAGCACCATTACAGTATTTAACCCTCACCCTGGCATCACGAGTGACAAGGGTTAACAGCGCCCTTTATAATTCAAGAACCGCAACACCCCAACTACCCTATATCCCCACCAAGGTTTCCACATGTACATCAGTGAGAGAGATGCAGGGCCGGCATTGCAACTCTCTTCTGGCCGTCATTTAGTCTTCTGGTGATTCAATTCTGAGAGGTGTTTGGATGGCAGTTATCATTACCTATCACTGTGAAAATTCAGCATGTAAAGGCTGCCTAAGATTCAAATGGCAGAATGTCTGCAGAATTTCGCATGAATATTCTGCACGGACATTCCTATTTAATTTCCGTACGGACATTCCACTGTGTGAACATAGCCTGAGAGTGACAGAAGTATGATGGAAGCAACCACTGTACTATCTCACTCAGAAGACTCTACAGGAGGAAAAATAAATTATATCGTATATGGGCAGGTGTGTCTATAAAGGGTGGGCACACAGGAGCCTCATGCTCTTCTATTGCCCGGGGGTCTCATAAGGTGTCCACTAGTGTTGAGCGGCATAGGCCATATTCAAATTCGCGATATTTTGAATGGTCGAATATTCGTCATATATTCGCTAAATTCTCATATTCTTAATATTTGCGTTATATTTTCGCATATGCAAAAATTTGCATATGTGAAAATTTGCATATGCAGAAATTTACATAAACGACCATTCGCATATGCTAAAATTAGCATATGCGGAAATTTCGTACGCCATTCTCACACAGTAGTATTAGAGCATTCTGTACACCACACAAGCTGGAAGCAGAGAGGGATGATCACTGTGATGTGTACTGTGGAAAAAAAAACAATATTCGTAATTGCAAATATATAGTGCTATATTCGCGAATATTCGAGAATATTCGCGAGCAACACTAGTGTCCACCCCAGTGGTGAGCTATTTGTCTTTTTCTTGTACCTGTATATAAGAAAAGGTATATTGGTACTGCCAGGTTATATACTAGTTAAATACACAACACATACTGGTAAATGATATACTGTATACCCAAGCTCAACTATTAGTTTTCGGAAGGTAACACTCCACACTGTTATTTTTTGTGTCTATGTGAATCATTGTCAAGTCGGTTTTGTTGCGCACCTTTCCCAAGGCTCAGTGTCATTGCAGGATCAGCTTGCACATGATTATGTTTGGGATCAGCATGATCGGCTGTCACTGATTTCACTGACATCTGTCCCCACAGTGAGACAAGCTGCAACATGAATTATTAAAGACGTACACATGCAGATCTGTGTCATCATTACGGCAAACAATACAGTTTTGTGCACTCTTGAGAGCTGAAGGGAGCCATGGAGGACAGCTGCTTTAACCCTTTTTGACAATCTGTTACCATTCTGCAGACACAGAAACCTGTCATGGTTTTGTGGATTTTGTAGGCCATTTGCCTTGGATGCTACTCAATGAATAGTTTTGCATACATTTTGCCCTGATTTATTAATTTAACTTACCATTGCTCTCTTTTAACACATATGCTGTCATGATTAAATTACAGATATTGCGTTATGTTGTTTCTGTCATTATTAATGGTAGTAGGTGGAGCAATAAAATATGGTTTCAAAAATTATGTATCACATGTAAATTCATCTAGTCACAGGTAAGGGAGAAAAAATAAATAATAATAAATAAAAAAACCTTTGTATAATTTGAAATAAATCAGCTTCTTTTCAGTATTACACTACAAATATGTAAGAAATACATTATCCAAATGGTTGTGAATATTTTATAGTCCAGCTAGAAAAATTGTGTTGTCTTTTTTTTTATTTTATTTTTTGGAAATGCTATAATCTATAGATTAACAGAGAACTCATTGGCCTATGCATACCAAAAACAAATTGTGCAAAGCTTCGAACAAAAAACTAGCTGTTTTATTAGGACAGATAAAAAAAAGGAATGGGAGTACCCACCCTAGTCACAATCACAGCTGTACAGTATTTGCCATTAGTGACCTGTGGGCCTATGCCTAGGGCAGCACTTCAGTGAGTAAAAAAATACCGTATTTATGGGGGTATACCTCGCATCGGCCTATAACACGCACCCTCATTTTACCAAGGATATTTGGGTAAAACAAGTTTTTTACCCAGATATCCTTGGTAAAATGAGGGTGCGTGTGTGTGCATGTGTATACCCCGATACACTTTTTCTGACCCCGCAGAAGCCCCCAGGAAAGGCGGGGTCAGGAAAAACGGGGATGGGGGAGGCAATGGGGCAGTGGTGCCGGCAGTCTCTGGACCCCAGGATAGGCAGGGGCAGAGAATCGGGCAGCGACGGCAGATCTCTGGACCTGCAAAAGCCACTGCAGTTCATTGATTTAAAGCGCTTGCTTTAAATAATTGAACTGCAGCGGCTTATCGGCGTATAACACGCAGATAGAATTTATACAAAAAATTTTTGCCTAAAAAATGCATGTTATATGCCGATAAATGTGGTAAATAAATAGATTTGATGTACTGTAACTACTGCCATCATGCTGTGTCTGGGGTTGCCACCTGGCCGGTATTTTACCGACACAACCGGTATTTTCACAGGGCCCAAGGCTATTTAGTAGGCGCTGCTGGTCATGTCCTGCTCAGGACCGATCCTGACTGTGAAGATTTTTCCACACAGAGTAATAGTGTG
Source organism: Hyla sarda (assembly GCF_029499605.1). Classification (NCBI taxonomy): domain Eukaryota; kingdom Metazoa; phylum Chordata; class Amphibia; order Anura; family Hylidae; genus Hyla; species Hyla sarda. Next base: position 233,571,512 of record NC_079189.1, on the reverse strand, counting down.
CACTGTGTAATCAGGAGGACTTGTCAGGCAGACCACTGAACACAAAACCTTCCAGGCAGACCACTGAACACAAAACCTTCCAGCAACTCTGTCCCATCTGTAAGAGATGTGCTGGTTCCGCCCCCTGGCCTGTCGGCTCTGCCACCTTACCTGCTATCTTCAGTTCTGGGTCTGCAGATACTTGAATTTTCCTCTCCATGGAACTCCTGTAAGCAGTCCAGCAAGGTAATGGAAGCCCAGGATATCACTACCTGGAACTCCTGCAGCTGGACTAGTGTCCTGGGGCGAGGGGAGGATGGGGGGGCTTGACAGGCTGCAAAAAAAAACTGTGCGTTGGCTAAAACTATATTACTCCCAGCAGCAAAAGGCTTAGTCTTTTAGACATACAGGACTTGCGTTTCTGTACATTGGACAATCTAAGACTACAACTCTCAGTGTGGCCACCCAGCCAGTACTTTACCAAGCTGGTATTTTAATGCTCTTGCTGGTAGATTTGTAGAAAAAATGCCGGCCATGCAAAGGCTGTTATTTTATAGGGAAGAGCCATAATCAAATTGCGTGATTCGCCCCGCTTCTCCGGCCCTTCATGTATCTGCTGTGGGCATCTTAAATCAGTGAGCTGCAGCAGTGGCTGCCGGTACTGTTGAAGGACTCCCCTGACATTGCGCCAAGGAGCAGCACAGGTGGACATCCCTTATCAGTTCCGCCTAATTAGATCTGCCGGCGCAGCAGCCGAGAAAAGCTGTCTTCACCTGAGCCTGCTGAGGACATACAGGCCAGGTAAGTAGGTACAGACAGCGCCAGGGAATTAAAATGGCTCAGGGGGGATTCAATTAAAAGGAGTATGGCACAAAGGGGATCAGAGAGGGGTAATCAATCGAAAGAAGTATGGCACAGGGTTATCACGGGGAAGGGGGGGGGGGAATTAATTGAAAGGATCAGTGGGGAGGATTGAATGGGCAAAGGGGGATCAGAGGGGTTATTGAAATGTGCCACTTTCTCATATCCCCCCATACCATTTCAATCCCCCCCTCTGATCCACATGTGCCATTTCAAATCCCCCCCCCCCCCCTGTGCCATTTTAAATCCCCTCCCTTGTGTATTGGGATTGAGGCACAGCAATGTGGCATTTAGGGGGTTAAGGATGCTAGGGATGTTTCGCTATAGATTTTTGGGTAAATTGAGTAATGTCATCACAAAGTACAATGAATCTGTTTGTTGCTGGAAAATCCAAAACATTATGGATTTTAAAAGTAGAGGAGGAAAACCTGAAAATGTCCTCTGTCTATATATTTTATCTCTTGAATCACTTCCTGTGATGAGCATGGCCGATATTTTTTGCAAGAAAGGTGGCAACCCTAGCTCTAACCTGGAGATGAAGATCAATTTCCCCTCTTTATTTAGATCCATATGGGTCAGAACAGCTGAGAAATGTATCTGCAGAATTGCAACCACAACCTGCCTACAATTTTTTTGATTTGTGATTGATTTCCCCACTTTCTGTTTATAGGAGTGAGATCTATGGGGAATCTGAAACAAAATCTGCATTTAAGCATGGTTTCTGCAATCACCCTATTGGGGTGTATATAGTATTGTCTGCCTAGAACAGCATTAGCTGTTGTCATACACTGAGCTCTGGCTGCGGATACCGGCCGTGAGCGCATGGTCCCTGAATGCCCTGTCGGCTGGGCTGGGATTCGCATCGCTGGACGTGCCCGCATGCGAGTCTTAGTCCGTCACTCACCATGCTCCGCTGCTGCCTCTTCCTCTGTGTCTCAGCTCCGGCGAGCGCGTCCTCGTCTCCTAGGGTGCAAGCGCTCCGGAACTCTGAAGTTTAAAGGGTCAGTATGCCCTTAATTAGTTGTTGCATCTGACACCACATTATAAGTCCCTGCCCCTCCCACACTTCCCTCCATGATCTTCAGTGCCATTTGCCTGAGATTAAGTGTTCCATACTGTCTGTTTGCCTTGCACGTGTTCTGACCCTTCCGTTACGTTATTTGACTCCGCACCTTTGCTGCCTGCCTTGACCTTCTTCTAAGCCCGACTACACCTCTGCCTCATCCTACTGTACTTCGCCTCGCCCAGCTACCTGTGTGGTTGAGTCCTATCGGGGGTAGCGTCCTGGGCTCTGGTGAAGACCAGCGGCACCTTAGACTCCGCTCCCCGATACGGCCTGTGTCATCAGCCACACAGGTCAGTGGATACACATCCATCATCGTTAAAGCTATAAATATGTCCCCGGTCACAATATCATGAAATGTGCAAATAATTACTGGGATGTCCAGGATTAAAACAAAATCCTATCATTTTGCCTATATATTGTAGAAGCAGTCTCATAAAAAGGAGCAACCTGAACTTTTTACATATTTACAATCCATTTGAAAAGTTTTTAGACCCTTACACTTTATTTCAATTCTTGTGCTTATTAATTTTTTTAATCATGCCCCCCCCCCCCCCATCTGAACTCAATACCCCATAATGAGAATGTAAAAAACTGACTTTTTGAGAATTTTTTAAATAGAAAATGCTAAAATTCTGGATTTGAGGATTTTCTGCCCTTCTTTTCTGCAGATCCTCTAAAGCTCTGTCTGGCTAGATGGGGACTGTCAATTGACAACCATTCTCAGGTCTCTTCAGTGATGTTCCCTACTCTGAGCACCCTGGATTAGGCTTTCATTGAAAATATATTTGTAGTTTGCTCCATTTACCCCCCCACAGCATAATACTGCCATCACCAGGCTTCACTGTAGAGATTGTATTAGGCAGGTGATGAGCAGTGCCTGGTTTCCTCTATGAGATGACATTTAGAATTGAGGCCAGAAAGTTCCATTTTAGTTTCATTAGACCAGAGAATCTTGTTTCTTGCAGTCTGAGAATACTTTAGGTGCTTATTTGGAAGCTTCTGGTGGGCTTTCATGTGTCTTTTACTGAGGAGATTATTATTTCTGGCCTGCCATAAAGCCCAGATTGGTGGAGTGCTGCAGTGATAGTTGATCTTCTGGAAGTTTCTCTCATCTGCAAACTGGATCTTTGGAGCTTAGTGACCTCTGGGTTCTTGGTCACCTCTCTCACCAAGGCATTTTTTCTCTGATTACTGAGTTTGGTGGGTCGGCCTACTTTAGGAAGAGTCCTGATTGTTCCATACTTCTTCCATAATAGAATTACACTGTTCTCTTGACAACTTTTAATGAGAAATTTTTTTTTCAACCTTCTTTAAATCTGTGGCTCCACACAAAACTGTCTCTGAGCTCTACAGGCAGTTCTTGGTTTTTGCTCTGATATGCTTTGTTATCTGTGAGACCTTACAGTTGTATGCAAAAGTTAAGGCACCAATGAAAATTGGACAGTGACTGACAATGTGGCGTGTGTGCAGAAAAGGCTTCTTCCACATCGCTCTCACATACATCTCCTTGTGCAAAGTTCACTGAATTGTTGAACGATGTACAGTGACACCATCTGCAACAAGATGATGTTGTAGGTCTTTGGAGGTGGTCTGTGGGCTGTTTTTTTTTTTTACTATTCTCACTATCCCTCACCTTTGCCTCTCTGACATTTTACTTGGCCTGTCACTTCTGGCATTAACAAGAATTGTGCCTGTGGTCTTTCATTTTTTTGCTATGTTCCTCACAGTGGACACTGACAGCTTAAATTCCATTTATGCCCCTTTCTACTTTATCATTTAGTTTGTCCATCAGACAATTTGTTGATATTTTTGTGGTCATATAAATAAGAATACTGTGTATCATTATTTTAAATAGACCCAACCATATGTACCAAGTAAGGGTTGAGGTATTTAAATACCAAAACTAAAATGCCCAAAAGGGCACAAGAACCAAATCCCCTACATAAAACCAAACGTTTAATATAATCCTTTAATGTAATATAAGGTGTACAAACTATTAAAACTCCTTTGTTGCCAGATACCAATGAAACAATATAAAACAGTGTGTCCAAATACGGATGAGCATTAACCTGTTAAGGACTAAGGGCGTACAGATACGCCTTTGCTCCCTGGTACTTAAGGACCAAGGGCATACATGTACACCCTTGGGAATTTCAGTCCCCACCGCATGCCGGACGGGGACCGGACCGGGGTGACTGCTGATATCTATCAGCAGGCACCCCGTGCAGATGCCCAGAGGGGTTATCAGACCCCCCCCATGTCGGCGATCACCGCAAATTTGCAGATTTGCGCCAATTCCAGGTCAAACGGGTCTATGGTGACCCGGGAAAATAAGGGGGATCGGGGTTGTCCAAGACACCCACGATCGCCCTGAAGAGATAGGAGTGAGGTGGCAGGAGTGATACCCCTCCTATCCCTGCTATTGGTCATCTAGAAGCGATGACCAATAGCAGATTGGGGCGGGGGGGGGGGGGTTAACTTTCGGTTTCCCTGTTCTGCCACCCACAATTGGTGGGGCAGGACGGGTAAACCGAGGAGGACCGGCGGCAGAAGAGGACGGAGATGCGGCTCCCTGGATACTATGGAAGCCGGTGAGTTGCCTAGCAACATCTGGTGGGCTATAGATTGAGACCACTATAAAGTGGTCTCTAAACAGTAGCCCTTCAGATGTTGCAAAACTACAACTCCCAGCATGCCCAAACAGCTGTTTGCTGTGTGGGCATGTTGGGATTTGCAGTTTTGCAACAGCTGGAGGGCTACAGTTTGGAGGTAATTGTGCAGTGGTCTCTAAACTGTGGCCCTCTAGATCTTGCAAAACTACAACTCCTAACATGCCCACACAGCAGTTTGCTGTCTGGGCATGCTGGGATTTGTAGTTTTGCAACATCTGGAGGGCCACAGATTGGAGATCACTGTGCAATGGTCTCTAAACTGTAGCCCTCCAGATGTTGCAAAACTGCAAATCCCAGCATGCCCAAACAGCAAACAGCTGTCTAGGCTGGCTGGAAGTTGTAGTTGCACACCTCCACCTGTTGCATAACTACATCTCCCAGCATGCCCTTCGGTGAGCAGTACATGCTGGGAGTTGTAGTTTTGGAACAGCTGGAGGCACACTGGTTGGAAAATACTGAGTTAGGTAACAGAACCTAACTGAAGGTTTTCCAACCAGTGTGCCTCCAGCTGTTGCAAAGGTACATCTCGCAGTATGCACGGTCTGTCAGTAAATGCTGGGAGTTGTAGTTTTGAAACAGCTGGAGGTTTGCCCCCCAATGTGAATGTACAGGGTACATTCACACGGGCAGGTTTACATTAAGTTTCCTGCTTCAAGTATGAGCTGCGGCAAATTTTTCGCTGCAGCGCAAACTCCTAGCGGGAAACTCACTGTAAACCTCCGCCCATGTGAATGTACCCTAAAATCACTAAATTACACTACACTAACACATAATAAAGGGTAAAACACCACATGTACACCCCTTACACTGTCCCCCCCCAATAAAAATGAAAAACGTATTGTACTGCAGTGCTTCCAAAACGGAGCCTCCAGCTGTTGCAAATCAACAACTCCCAGCATTTCCGGACAGCCACTGACTGTCCAGGCATGCTGGGAGTTTAGCAACAGCTGGAGGCACCCTGTTTGGGAATTACTGGCATAGAATACCCCTATAGCCACCCTTATGCAATCCCTAATTTAGTCCTCAAATGCGCATGGCGCTCTCTCACTTCGGAGCCCTGTCTATTTCAAGGAAACAGTTTAGGGCCACATATGGGGTATCTCCGTACTCGGGAGAAATTGCACTACAAATCAAGGAATGAAATAAAGCTGTAACGGGGTATTTTGGTATAATGTAATCAGCTTCCCGATCCGAAAAGAAGCACTCTCTTTTTCCCAAATTCACAAGAATAGTGAGTTCTTTACTGAATTGAGGAGTTGGATTGCTCGATAGGGGTCTGCAGGTAGTAATATCATTGAGCATTTGTAAGTTAAATTTTTTATACAGACCCGCATCTAGCAAAACAACAGCCCCAATCGTGACATCACGACCCGCCCCTTTAATGCAAGTCTATGGTGGCGGCGTGATGACCGCCACGTCCCCTCCCATAGACTTGTATTGAGGGGGTGGGCCACGATGTCACGAGTGGCGGAGCCGTGATGTAACGATGCTCCGGCCCCTGTATTGCCCGTCATTACATGCAGAGCGAACTCGCTCTGTGCAGTAATGATAGCGCGGTGCCGCAGCGGGACCCCGGCGATCTGACATCTTATCCCCTATCCTTTGCATAGGGGATAAGATGTCTAGGGGAGGAGTACCCCTTTAAGTCCTTTTGTAACAACGTCGCGGACGAACTCTCCACCCGCAGTGGTCTTCAACCTGCGGACCTCCAGAGGTTTCAAAACTACAACTCCCAGCAAGCCCGGGCATCCATCGGCTGTCCGGGCTTGCTGGGAGTTGTAGTTTTGAAACCTCCGGAGGTCCGCAGGTTGAAGACCACTGCGGCCTTCGACATCATCCAGCCCCCTCTCACCCCCCTTTAGTTCTGTACAGTACTCACCTCCGCTCGGCGCTGGTCCGGTCCTGCAGGGCTGTCCGGAGAGGAGGTGGTCCGGTGGGATAGTGGTTCCGGGCTGCTATCTTCACTGGGGAGGCCTCTTCTAAGCGCTTCGGGCCCGGCCTCAGAATAGTCACGTTGCCTTGACAACGACGCAGAGGTGCGTTCATTGCCAACGTACTTCTGCGTCATTGTCAAGGCAACGCCTCTATTCCGGGCCGGAAGCGCGGAGAAGAGGCGCCCCCGGTGAAGATAGCAGCCCGGAACCACTATCCCACCGGACGACCTCCCCACCGGACAGTCCTGCAGCACCGGACCAACGCCGAGCGGAGGTGAGTACTGTACAGAACTAAAGGGGGTGAGAGGGGGCTGGATGATGTCGAAGGCCACAGTGGTCTTCAACTTGCGGACCTCCGGAGGTTTCAAAACTACAACTCCCAGCAAGCCCGGACAGCCGATGGCTGCCCGGGCTTGCTGGGAGTTGTAGTTTTGAAACCTCTGGAGGTCCGCAGGTTGAAGACCACTGAGGGCGGATGATAAGAGGATGATGAAGGGGGGGGTGTGGGATGATGAAGGGGGGGTGTGGGATGATGAAGGGGGGGTGTGGGATGATGACAAGAGGATGATGAAGGGGGGTGGGGATGATGACAAGGGGATGATGAAGGGGGGATGTGTGGGATGATGACAAGGGGATGATGAAGGGGGGATGTGTGGGATGATGACAAGGGGATGATGAAGGGGGGATGTGTGGGATGATGACAAGGGGATGATGACAGGTGATGATGATGAGGGTCTGGATGATGACAGGCGGTGATGATGATGAGGATGTTAATGATGGGTCTGGATGATGACGGGGGTCTGGATGATGACAAGGGGGGATGATGTATTTCCCACCCTAGACTTATACTTGAGTCAATAACTTTTCCTGGGATTTTGGGTTGAAATTAGGGGTCTCGGCTTATACTCGGGTCGGCTTATACTCGAGTATATACGGTATATATATATATATATATATATATATATATATATATATATATATATATATATATATATATATATACATATATCCAAAAAATAAGTAAATCCAGCAGCACACCAATGTAGTGAAAAACGGTTTGTAGGTTTATTCACCCAAAGTCATGCGACGTTTAGGCCATCCAATTACAGCCTTTCTCAAGCATATATATATATATACATGAAGTTGTAGAAGCAGCACAACCAAAGGGAATCCAATAAATCTTGGGGTGCAGGCAGGCATATAACACGGTCCCAATCGAAGACCATGAAGGTAAATCCAAAACAGAATTAATCCTTGCAGCACTCCCGTAAAGTGCAAAATAGTGGAAGTTTATACACCCATAAGGACAATACATTTCAGCAGCATCACGCCGCCATTCTCAAGGTGATGCTTGAGAATGGCGGCGTGATGCTGCTGAAACGTTGTATTGTCCTTATGGGTGAATAAACTTCCACTTTTTTGCAATTTACGGGCGTGCTGTAAGGATTAATTTAGTTTTGTATATATATATATATATATATATATATATATATATATATATATATATATACATATATATATATATAAATGGGGAGATGGGGGGGTCAGCCCTCCCTAGGTGAACTGAGTAAAGGCCGATTCCACATCTTAACCCCTTACATGTAAAAACCTTTTGATTATGCTGCGCTGCCAATAGCAACAGCAAATGTGCTCAAAAGACAGGGCAGCACAATATACGGTATGTGCAAAACAGCAAAGTGATACATACTTACTGCTACAAAAAAAACAAAGTTAAATATATGTTGAAATATGTATGAAAAAAATATATACATATATATATATATATATATATATATATATAAATATATATATATATATATATATATATATATATATATATATATATATATATATAATATCCCTCAATACCATGTATTACAAATGGTATATACTCAAATACATATCTGAACATACATACATGTATGTGTGGGTAGGGTAGTACACATTGCTGTTTAAAATCACAGAACTTTCTAATGTAGTAGAACATATGTGAAAAAATCCCTAGTCTGTGTAAAATAGAGCAAACATGTGCACAAAGTATAAATAAACAAAATGCAAAAGAGGAAGAAAAGAAAGTAAAATTTAAGAATAAAGAACATACACGTGCATAAATATGTTATGAGGACGTGGATCAATTCTCCCATGAAAATAGACCATATTCACTAGGTCCCAAAAATTACATCAGCCAATAGTGTCAGGACGTCTGTGTTACCAGATTGTTTGACACTGTATCATTGGTGTTTTATCCCATTAACGACACACGCCATAAATGTATGGCGCTGCACAGCGCCGTACATTTATCGCGAGGCTGCGCTCGCTTCATTCACTACAGGTCCGGTTGGCTGTCAGCAGCCGCGGACCCGTCGGTAATGGCGGACATCAGCGATCGCACTGATGTCCGCCATTAACATCTCAGATGCTGTGATCACGGCATCTGCAGCAGTGTGGCTCACCTGCCTCCGTCCATTTGCCGGGGTCTTCTGCACTGATCTGCCTTTCAGCAGACCAGAGCAGATCGCACAATAATACTGATCAGTGCTATGCCTATGCGTAGCACTGAACAGTATTAGCAATCTAATGATTAAAAACTAAAAAGTTTAAAGTAAAGGGACTAAAAAGTTTAAAGTAAATGTAAAAAAAAAAGTGATTTTTTTTTAAAAGCCCTCCCCAATAAAGTTTTAAAGCACCCCTTTTCACAATATTAATAGAAAAAAATGTAAAAAGAATAAATAATAAACATATTTGGTATTGTGGCTTGCGTACATGTCCGAACTATAAAATATATAATGTTAATGATCCCCTAAGGCGAATATCGTAAATGTAAAAGAAAAGAAAAAAAAAAGGTACAAAACTTCTGCAATTTTTTTTATAAAAAGGGATCAAAAGGTCACATTTGCACAAAAGTGGTACAAACTACACATCATGGTGCAAACAATGAGCCCTCACTCATCCCTGAATACGGAAAAATAAGAGAGTTAGAGGTGGTCAAAATAGAGCAATTTCAAACGTACTGATTTTGTAAAAAAAAAAGTACAATAATAGAAATGTATGTAACCATAGGTATCATTTTAATCGTATTGACCCAGAGAATAAAGAAAACAATTCATATTTTACTGTGCAGCATGGAAACATCCCCCCCCCCCTAAATTTGCATAATTATGATTTTCCTTAAAATTTCCCTACATAAAATCTTTTGGGGGGCTTACCGTACATTTTAGGGTAAAATTAGTGATGTCACTACAAAGTACAACTGGTCATGCAAAAAACATTCCCTCATATGCATCTGTGAATGGAAACATAAAAGAGTTATGGATTTTAGAAGACGAGGTGGAAAAAAATAAAATGCAAAAATAAAATTGGCTGTGTCCTTAAGGTTAAAATGGGCTGTGTCCTTAAGGGGTTAATAGTGTGTACGCCCTAAAGCATTAAATTAAAAGTTACATTTTAGGTAGAGAATTTAAAGTTGGGTGTTTTTGTTATTTGAAAGTGTACCTGTCAGATCCCCCCCCTTCCCAAAAAAAAAAAAAAAATTTAAAAAAATTATGTTACTCAATACCCAATCCTGACCAAATAAATCAAATTTTTATACCTCTATTACCTATATTTATTATAAAAATACCTCTTTTCATTAACTCACAGTATTAGAAATATTACATACATCCTGTTACGCCGAGCGCTCCGGGTCCCCGCTCCTCCCCGGAGCGCTCGCTTCACTCTCCCCGCGGCAGCGCTCCGGTCACGTCCTCTGACCCGGGGCGCTGCGATTCCGCTGCCAGCCGGGATGCGATTCGCGATGCGGGTAGCGCCCGCTCGCGATGCGCACCCCGGCTCCCCTACCTGACTCGCTCTCCGTCTGTTCTGTCCCGGCGCGCGCGGCCCCGCTCCCTAGGGCGCGCGCGCGCCGGGTCTCTGCGATTTAAAGGGCCACTGCGCCGCTGATTGGCGCAGTGGTTCCAATTAGTGTGTTCACCTGTGCACTTCCCTATATCACCTCACTTCCCCTGCACTCCCTTGCCGGATCTTGTTGCCTTAGTGCCAGTGAAAGCGTTCCTTGTGTGTTCCTTGCCTGTGTTTCCAGACCTTCTGCCGTTGCCCCTGACTACGATCCTTGCTGCCTGCCCCGACCTTCTGCTACGTCCGACCTTGCTTTTGCCTACTCCCTTGTACCGCGCCTATCTTCAGCAGCCAGAGAGGTGAGCCGTTGCTAGTGGATACGACCTGGTCACTACCGCCGCAGCAAGACCATCCCGCTTTGCGGCGGGCTCTGGTGAAAACCAGTAGTGGCTTAGAACCGGTCCACTAGCACGGTCCACGCCAATCCCTCTCTGGCACAGAGGATCCACTACCTGCCAGCCGGCATCGTGACAGTAGATCCGGCCATGGATCCCGCTGAAGTTCCTCTGCCAGTTGTCGCTGACCTCACCACGGTGGTCGCCCAGCAGTCACAACAGATAGCGCAACAAGGCCAACAGCTGTCTCAACTGACCATTATGCTACAACAGTTACTACCACAGCTTCAGCAGTCATCTCCTCCGCCAGCTCCTGCACCTCCTCCGCAGCGAGTGGCCGCTCCTGGGATACGCTTATCCTTGCCGGATAAATTTGATGGGGACTCTAAGTTTTGCCGTGGCTTTCTTTCCCAATGTTCCCTGCATCTGGAGATGATGTCGGACCTGTTTCCCACTGAAAGGTCTAAGGTGGCTTTCGTAGTCAGCCTTCTGTCCGGAAAAGCCCTGTCATGGGCCACACCGCTCTGGGACCGCAATGACCCTGTCACTGCCTCTGTACACTCCTTCTTCTCGGAAATCCGAAGTGTCTTTGAGGAACCTGCCCGAGCCTCTTCTGCTGAGACTGCCCTGTTGAACCTGGTCCAGGGTAATTCTTCCGTTGGCGAGTATGCCGTACAATTCCGTACTCTTGCTTCAGAATTGTCCTGGAATAATGAGGCCCTCTGCGCGACCTTCAAAAAAGGCCTATCCAGCAACATTAAAGATGTTCTGGCCGCACGAGAAATTCCTGCTAATCTACATGAACTTATTCACCTAGCCACTCGCATTGACATGCGTTTTTCCGAAAGGCGTCAGGAACTCCGCCAAGATATGGACTCTGTTCGCACGAGGCGTTTCTTCTCCTCGGCTCCTCTCTCCCCTGGTCCCCTGCAATCTGTTCCTGTGCCTCCCGCCGTGGAGGCTATGCAGGTCGACCGGTCTCGCCTGACACCTCAAGAGAGGACACGACGCCGTATGGAGAACCTCTGCCTGTACTGTGCTAGTACCGAACACTTCCTGAGAGATTGTCCTATCCGTCCTCCCCGCCTGGAAAGACGTACGCTGACTCCGCACAAAGGTGAGACAGTCCTTGATGTCTACTCTGCTTCTCCACGTCTTACTGTGCCTGTGCGGATGTCTGCCTCTGCCTTCTCCTTCTCTACAGTGGCCTTCTTGGACTCTGGATCTGCAGGAAATTTTATTTTGGCCTCTCTCGTCAACAAGTTCAACATCCCGGTGACCAGTCTCGCCAGACCCCTCTACATCAATTGTGTAAATAATGAAAGATTGGACTGTACCATACGTTTCCGCACGGAGCCCCTTCTTATGAGCATCGGATCTCATCATGAGAGGATTGAACTTTTGGTCCTCCCCAATTGCACCTCGGAAATTCTCCTTGGACTTCCCTGGCTTCAACTTCATTCCCCTACCCTGGATTGGTCCACTGGGGAGATCAAGTGTTGGGGGTCCTCTTGTTCCAAGAACTGTCTAAAACCGGTTCCCAGTAACCCTTGCCGTAACTCTGTGGTTCCTCCAGTAACCGGTCTCCCTAAGGCCTATATGGACTTCGCGGATGTTTTCTGCAAAAAACAAGCTGAGACTCTACCTCCTCACAGGCCTTATGATTGCCCTATCGACCTCCTCCCGGGCACTACTCCACCCCGGGGCAGAATTTATCCTCTCTCTGCCCCAGAGACTCTTGCCATGTCCGAATACGTCCAGGAGAATCTAAAAAAGGGCTTTATCCGTAAATCCTCCTCTCCTGCCGGAGCCGGATTTTTCTTTGTGTCCAAAAAAGATGGCTCCCTACGTCCGTGCATTGACTACCGCGGTCTTAATAAAATCACGGTTAAGAACCGCTACCCCTTACCCCTCATCTCTGAACTCTTTGATCGCCTCCAAGGTGCCCACATCTTCACTAAATTGGACTTAAGAGGCGCCTATAACCTCATCCGCATCAGAGAGGGGGACGAGTGGAAAACGGCATTTAACACCAGAGATGGACACTTTGAGTATTTGGTCATGCCCTTTGGACTGTGCAACGCCCCTGCCGTCTTCCAAGACTTTGTCAATGAAATTTTTCGTGATCTGTTATACTCCTGTGTTGTTGTATATCTGGACGATATCCTAATTTTCTCTGCCAATCTAGAAGAACACCGCCAGCATGTCCGTATGGTTCTTCAGAGACTTCGTGACAACCAACTCTATGCCAAAATTGAGAAATGTCTGTTTGAATGCCAATCTCTTCCTTTTCTAGGATATTTGGTCTCTGGCCAGGGACTACAGATGGATCCAGACAAACTCTCTGCCGTCTTAGATTGGCCACGCCCCTCCGGACTCCGTGCTATCCAACGCTTTTTGGGGTTCGCCAATTATTACAGGCAATTTATTCCACATTTTTCTACCATTGTGGCTCCTATCGTGGCTTTAACCAAAAAAAATGCTGATCCCAAGTCCTGGCCTCCTCAAGCAGAAGACGCCTTTAAACGACTCAAGTCTGCCTTTTCTTCGGCTCCCGTCCTCTCCAGACCTGACCCTTCCAAACCCTTCCTATTGGAGGTTGATGCCTCCTCTGTGGGAGCTGGAGCTGTTCTTCTACAAAAAAATTCTTCCGGGCATGCTGTCACTTGTGGTTTTTTCTCTAGGACCTTCTCTCCAGCGGAGAGGAACTACTCCATCGGGGATCGAGAGCTTCTAGCCATTAAATTAGCACTTGAGGAATGGAGGCATCTGCTGGAGGGATCAAGTTCTCCTGTTATTATCTACACCGACCACAAGAACCTCTCCTACCTCCAGTCTGCCCAACGGCTGAATCCTCGCCAGGCCCGGTGGTCTCTGTTCTTTGCCCGATTTAATTTTGAGATTCACTTTCGTCCTGCCGATAAGAACATTAGGGCCGATGCTCTCTCTCGTTCCTCGGATGCCTCTGAAGTTGAACTCTCTCCGCAACACATCATTCCACCTGACTGCCTGATCTCCACTTCTCCTGCCTCCATCAGGCAGACTCCTCCAGGAAAGACCTTTGTTTCTCCTCGCCAACGCCTCGGAATCCTCAAATGGGGTCACTCCTCCCATCTCGCAGGTCATGCGGGTATCAAGAAATCTGTGCAACTCATCTCCCGCTTCTATTGGTGGCCGACTCTGGAGACGGATGTTGTGGACTTTGTGCGAGCCTGCACTATCTGTGCCCGGGATAAGACTCCTCGCCAGAAGCCCGCTGGTTTTCTTCATCCTCTGCCTGTCCCCGAACAGCCTTGGTCTCTGATTGGTATGGATTTTATTACTGATTTACCCCCTTCCCGTGGCAACACTGTTATTTGGGTGGTCGTTGATCGATTCTCCAAAATGGCACATTTCATCCCTCTTCCTGGTCTTCCTTCTGCGCCTCAGTTGGCTAAACAATTTTTTGTACACATTTTTCGTCTTCACGGGTTGCCTACGCAGATTGTCTCGGATAGAGGCGTCCAATTCGTGTCTAAATTCTGGAGGGCTCTCTGTAAACAACTCAAGATTAAATTAAATTTTTCTTCTGCATATCATCCCCAGTCCAATGGACAAGTAGAAAGGATTAACCAGATCTTGGGTGATTATTTGCGACATTTTGTTTCCTCCCGCCAGGATGACTGGGCAGATCTCCTCCCATGGGCCGAATTCTCGTATAACTTCAGGGTCTCTGAGTCTTCCTCCAAATCCCCATTTTTCGTGGTGTACGGCCGTCACCCTCTTCCCCCCCTCCCTACTCCCTTGCCCTCTGGTCTGCCCGCTGTGGATGAAATTTCTCGTGACCTTTCCATCATATGGAGAGAGACCCAAAAATCTCTCTTACAGGCTTCATCACGCATGAAGAAGTTCGCGGATAAGAAAAGAAGAGCTCCCCCCGTTTTTTCCCCTGGAGACAAGGTATGGCTCTCCGCTAAATATGTCCGCTTCCGTGTCCCTAGCTACAAGTTGGGACCACGCTATCTTGGTCCTTTCAAAATTTTGTGTCAAATTAATCCTGTCTCTTATAAACTTCTTCTTCCTCCCTCTCTTCGTATCCCTAATGCCTTTCACGTCTCTCTTCTCAAACCACTCATCCTCAACCGTTTTTCTCCCAAATCTGTTCCTCCCACTCCTGTTTCCGGCTCCTCGGACATCTTCTCGGTCAAAGAAATTTTAGCTGCCAAAAAGGTCAGAGGGAAAAATTTTTTTTTAGTGGACTGGGAGGGTTGTGGTCCTGAAGAGAGATCCTGGGAACCTGAGGACAACATCCTAGACAAAAGTCTGCTCCTCAGGTTCTCAGGCTCTAAGAAGAGGGGGAGACCCAAGGGGGGGGGTACTGTTACGCCGAGCGCTCCGGGTCCCCGCTCCTCCCCGGAGCGCTCGCTTCACTCTCCCCGCGGCAGCGCTCCGGTCACGTCCTCTGACCCGGGGCGCTGCGATTCCGCTGCCAGCCGGGATGCGATTCGCGATGCGGGTAGCGCCCGCTCGCGATGCGCACCCCGGCTCCCCTACCTGACTCGCTCTCCGTCTGTTCTGTCCCGGCGCGCGCGGCCCCGCTCCCTAGGGCGCGCGCGCGCCGGGTCTCTGCGATTTAAAGGGCCACTGCGCCGCTGATTGGCGCAGTGGTTCCAATTAGTGTGTTCACCTGTGCACTTCCCTATATCACCTCACTTCCCCTGCACTCCCTTGCCGGATCTTGTTGCCTTAGTGCCAGTGAAAGCGTTCCTTGTGTGTTCCTTGCCTGTGTTTCCAGACCTTCTGCCGTTGCCCCTGACTACGATCCTTGCTGCCTGCCCCGACCTTCTGCTACGTCCGACCTTGCTTTTGCCTACTCCCTTGTACCGCGCCTATCTTCAGCAGCCAGAGAGGTGAGCCGTTGCTAGTGGATACGACCTGGTCACTACCGCCGCAGCAAGACCATCCCGCTTTGCGGCGGGCTCTGGTGAAAACCAGTAGTGGCTTAGAACCGGTCCACTAGCACGGTCCACGCCAATCCCTCTCTGGCACAGAGGATCCACTACCTGCCAGCCGGCATCGTGACACATCCATTTCCATACAAAGCGCATACCCACTCAACTATAACCTCTCCTTTATATAATACACCTGTAATTTAGGCAGAAGGCTCAATACATTTTCTGCCACCAGTACCCAGCTGGTATACTTTATCCATCCTATCGATATCCATAGTCCTCAGTTTCCTTAACCTATTCAGCACCAGTTAATATTAATATAATCAAATATTATATCCATTTAACCCCTTCACACAGTGCACTGAATTAAAGATACCTTCAATCTAGTCTATACATCAGCATAATAGTCACCCGTTCTCCACACATCATATATTTACATATTTTTCCATATAGCACACTTAAATACAGCTCATTGTTGAGTGATTACACAATATAGCCTCCAGCAAACATAATGGCTGTGGGCTCCGAGCCGTGGCTTCGAGATGTAAGTGCTGCTTTTTACTTACGCTGATTCCCAGTCTACAGGGGGACACGGCGTACAAGCGTCTTGGTCTCCTTAGCAACCGGAGCACGCCCACTACGTCACGCAGCCTCTCAATGTGGCGTGCCGCTAACCAGCAGCATCTGCGCAACCATAGCAACCACTCTAGCAGCGACCGGAAGTGACGTGCCGGGATTCCCTGCTTGTATAAGCGCGCTCCCAGCTCACACTCCCACACCACGCCGGCACCGCGCGCAGACAGGACCAAGACCAGGTAACTCCTCTTCAAGCAGACAAACACTGCACATCAATTTTCTAATACTTTTTTACTACACTATCTTTTCCTCTCATAGTACACTCACTCTATACCTACAACGAAGAGTGGTAAGTCCAAACCTTGCATTTTCAAATACTCTGTTGTTTTCTTGTGGAATAAATGCAGCAGTAGGGTAACCATAAATTAATATTGAAATTTGTTCATTATAAAGTATTGCTTCAATCGCGTATTTTAGAGTATCATATTCTTTATATGAACTTTGATACACCTCTATGTACCATACATCTCAGGGAGATAATGTATATACATATTTTTTCTTAGATTTATTCTATTTTTAATCTTTACATTGATTATAGTTTTAGTAAAATATATATATATATATATATATATATATATATACACTACTATTTATATTTATTATTACTTTTAACTGGAACATGAATTTTATAGTGCTAAATGACACATGTGTATATATGCATGTAATACACATTTAGATATATATGAAAAGGAAAATAATTTTAATTATATAATTTAATTTCCATTAATCAAAAACAGTGACCTTGTTTCTACATAGAGTTAGCTATATATATATATATATATATATATATATATATATATATATATATACATATTTTTCAATACTGTTTTTATAGTACCCTTGTTATGGACCTGAGGAAAGCTTAATGCCGAAATGCGTTGTCCGAAATTACCGAATAAAGATTTGCTTTGTCCTGTGCCGGCTTGTGTTCATTAACTGTCCTCCAATAAGAGCAGCGCCTTTCCTGAATACCGTCATTTTTCCACATTGTTGTCTATATTACTTACTGGACCCCCGAGGGAGTAGGGAGTGCAGCAGCCCCACAGGTTTGTAAGACAAACACTCTTACCTACATACCCACTTGCGGATTGCTATTACGCATACCCCACAAGGTCAGTATATGACCAAGGTGTGGTGGAGGGTTCACACCGAGATTGATATTCGTAATAAGGGACCGCCCCTTGTCTCTTTTCTCTTCTCCCTCTTGAAAACGCATTTATCATGTGCGACTTTTCAGCGAAATATTGTCTCTAAAATTGTTGCACAGGCCAAATTTCACAGAAATTACAGGGCAATTCAACCCTGCCCTATATCACTCAATGTGACAATTCTGTGTGACTTTTAATACAATTGTCACACTGCCCACCACTGCTCTGCAACATTTAACCAAAGCAGTTCTGTAAGCATTCATTAACATTGGAGATGAGCGAATTTTAGAAAATTTTGATTTGGCCAATTTGCCAAATAAAATAAAAAAACATTAATTTCAGACCGAATTTATTTGCGGCAAATCACTATTAAAAATGGCTATTTCTGGTCTACAGAGAGCCTCAATAGGGATGTTGAACACATTGCCTTGCTGTAACACACATAGGGTGTGTGCTGGGTTAAGGAAATAATACTTTTATTCAGTATGACATGCAGATCAGAGGTGTCGCTATTAGAATCCCTGTCACAGAGCGGTACAATGACAGAGCCTGGAGGTGGCGGCAGCATGAGAAGACCATATAGTGGCTGAATTACACAGCCTGGAGGTGGCGGCACCATGAGGAGAGCATAGAGTGGCTGAAAGACACAGCCTGGAGTTAGCGGCAGCATATAGTGGCTGAGTGACACAGCCTGGAGTTTGGGGCAGCATGTGGAGAACATATAGTGGCTGAATAACACAGCCTGGAGGTTGCAGCAGCATGAGGAGACCATATAGTGGCTGAATGACACAGCCTGGAGTTGGCGGCAGCATAGAGTGGCTGAATGACACAGCCTGGAGTTTTGCTGCAGAATGAGGAGAACATATAGTGGCTGAATGACACAGCCTGGATGTGGTGGAAGCATGAGTAGACCACATAGTGGCTGAATGACACAGCTTGATGGTGGCGGCAGCATAAGGAGAACATATAGTGGCTGAATGACAAAACCTGGAGTTGGTGGCAGCATGAGGTGACCACATAGTGGCTGAATAACATAGCCTGGAGTTGACGGCAGCATGTAGTGACTAATTGACACAGCCTGGAGTTTGCGGCAGACTGAAGAGAACATATAGTGGAGGAATGGCACAGCCTGGAGGTGGCAGAAGCATGAGGAGACCATATAGTAGCTAAATGACCCAGCGTGGAGGTGGCGGCAGCATAAGAAGACCATACAGTGGCTGAATGACACAGCGTGGAGGTGGCGTCAGCATGAGGAGAACATATGGTGGCTGAATGAAATAACCTGGAGTTGGCGGCAGCATGAGGAGACCACATAGTGGCTGAATGACACAGCCTGGAGTTGGCAGTACCATATAGTGGTTGAATGACACAGCCTGGAGTTTTCTGCAGCATGAGGAGACCACATAGTGGCTGAATGACATAACCTGAAGGTGGCGGAAGCATGAGGAGACCATTTAGTGCCTGAATGACACAGCGTTGAGGTGGCGGAAGCATGAGGAGACCATAAAGTGCCTGATTTACACAGCATTGCGGCAGCATGAGGAGAAAATGTAGTGGCTGAATGACAGTCTGGCGTTGGCGGCAGCATGAGGACACCATATAGTGGCAGAATGACACAGCCTGGAGTTGGTGGCAGCATGAGGAGACCACATAGAGGCTGAATGACGCAACCTGGAGTTGGCAGCAGCATGAAGAGACCACATAGTGGCTTAATGACAGAGCCTGGAGTTGGCAGCAGCATATAGTGGCTGAATGACACAGCCTGGAGTTTGCGGCAGCATGGGGAGAACATATAGTGGCTAAATTACACAGCCTAAAGGTGTCGGAAGCATAAGGAGACCATATAGTGGCTGAATAACACAGTATGGAGGTGGCGGCAGCAAGAGGAGACCATATAGTGGCTGAATGACACAGCGTGGAGGTGACGGCAGCATGAGGAGAACATATAGTGGCTGAATGACACAGCCTGGAGTGGGCAGCAGCATGAGACCACATAGTGGTTGAATGACACAGCCTGGAGTTGGCAGCAGCAAATAATGGCTGAATGTCACAGCCGGAAGTTTGCAGCAGCATGAGGAGAACATATAGTGGCTGAATGACACAGCCTGGAGCCGGCGGAAGCTTGAGGAGACCTTATAATGGCTGAATGACGCAGCTTGGAGGTGGAGGCAGCATGAGTAGACCATATAGTGGCTGTATGACACAGCCCGGAGTTGGCGGCAGCAAGAGGAGACCACATAGTGGCTGAATGACACAGCCTAGAGTTGGCGGCAGCATATAGTGGCTGAATGACACATCATGGTGTTTGTGGCAGCATAAGGAGAACATATAGTGGCAAAATTGCACAGACATCCTGGAGGGGGCGGAAGCATGAGGAGACCATATAGTGGCTAAATGACATAGCATGTAGGTGGCAGCAGCATGAGGAAACGATATAGTGACTGAATGACACAGCATGGTGGTGGCGGCAGCATGAGGAGAACATGTAGTGGCTGAATTACACAGACTGGAGTTTGTGGCAGCATGAGGAGAGCAGAGAGTGGCTGAATGACTCAGCCTGGAATTGACGGCAGCATGAGGAGACCACATAGTGGCTGAATGACACAGCCTGGAGTTGGCGGCAGCATATAGTGGCTGAATGACACAGCCTGGAGTTTGTGGCAGCATAAGGAGAACATATAGTGGCTAAATGACACAGACATCCTGGAGGTGGCGAAAGCATGAGGAGACCATATAGTGACTGAATGACACAGCATGGTGGTGGCGGTAGCATGAAGAGAACATGTAGTGGCTGAATTACACAGACTGGAGTTTTGGCAGCATGAGGAGATCAGATAGTGGCTGAATGACACAGCCTGGAGTTGACGGCAGCATGAGGAGACCAAATAACGGTTGAATGACACAGCCTGGAGTTGGCGGCAGCATATAGTGCCAGAATGACACAGCCTGGAGTTTGTGGCAGTATGAGTTGAACATATAGTGGCTGAATGACACAGCCTGGAGTTAGCGGAAGCATGTGGAGACCGTATAGTGGCTGAATGACATAGCATGGAGGTGGCGGCAGCATGAGGAGACCATATAGTGGCTGAAAAACACAGCGTGGTGGTGGCGGCAGCATTAGGAGACTATATAGTGGCTGAATGACACAGCCTAGAGTTGGCGGCAGCATGAGAAGAACATATAGTAGACGAATGACACATCCTGAAAGTGTCGGAAGCATGAGGAGACCATATAGCGGCTGAATGACACAGCGTGGAGGTGGAGGCAGCATGAGGAGACCATATAGTGCCTGAATGACACAGCTTGGAAGTGGCAGCAATATGTGGAGAACATATAGTGGCTGAATGACACAGCCTGGAGTTCGCGGCAGCATGAGGAGACCACATAGTGGCTGAATGACACAGCCTAGAGCTGGCGACAGCATATAGTGGCAGAATGACACAGCCTGGAGTTGGCAGAAGCATATGGAGACCACATAGTGGCTGAATGACACAGCCTGGAGTTGGCAGCAGCATATAGTGGCTGAATGATACAGCCTGGAGTTTGCGGCAGCATGAGGAGAACATATAGTGGCTGAATTACACAACCTAAAGGTGGCGGAAGCATGAGGAGACCATATAGTGGCTGAATGACACAGTGTGGAGGTGGCGGCAGCATAAGGAGACCATATAGTGGCTGAATGACACAGCGTGGAGGTGACGGCAGCATGAGGAGAACATATAGTGGCTGAATGACACAGGCTAAAGGTGGCGGAAGCATGAAGAGACCATATAGTGGCTGAATGACACAGTGTGGAGGTGATGGCAGCATGAGGAGAACATATAGTGACTGAATGACACAGCCTGAAGTGGGCAGCAGCATGAGACCACATAGTGGTTGAATTACACAGCCTGGAGTTGGCTGCAGCATATAATGGCTGAATGTCACACCCTGAAGTTTGCAGCAGCATGAGGAGAACATATAGTGGCTGAATGACACAGCCTGGGGGCTGCGGAAGCTTGAGGAGACCTTATAGTGGCTGAATGACACAGCTTGGAGGTGGAGGCAGCATGAGTAGACCATTTAGTGGCTGTATGACACAGCCTGGAGTTGGCGGTAGAATGAGGAGACCACATAGTGGCTGAATGACACAGCCTGGAGTTGGTGGCAGCATATAGTGGCTGAATGACACAGCCTGGAAATTGCGGCAGCATAAAGAGAACATATAGTGGCTGATTGACACAGCCTGGAGGTGGCAGGAGCACTAAGAGACCATATAGTGCCTGAATGACACAGCATTGAGGCGGCGGAAGTATGAGTAGACCATATAGTGACTGAATGACACAGCGTGGAAGTGGTGGCAACATGAGGAGAACATATAGTGGCTGAATGACACAGCCTGGAGTTGGTGGCAGCATGAGGAGACCACATCGTGGCTGAATAACACAGCCTAGAGTTGGCGGCAGCATATAGTGGCAGAATGACACAGCATGGAGTTTCAGCAGCATGGAGAGAACATATAGTGGCTGAATGACACAGCCTGGAAGTGGCAGAAGCATGAGGAGACGTTATAGTGGCTTAATGACACAGCGTGGAGGTGGTGGCAGCATGAGTAGACCATTTAGTGGCTGTATGACACAGCCTGGAGTTGGCGGCAGCATGAGAAGACCACATAGTGGCTGAATGACACAGCCTGGAGTTGGTGGCAGCATATAGCGGCTGAATGACACAGCCTGGAGTTTGTGGCAGCATAAGGAGAACATATATTGGCTAAATGACACAGACATCCTGAAGGTGGTGGAAGCATGAGGAGACGATATAGTGACTGAATGACACAGCATGGTGGTGGCGGCAGCATGAGGAGAACATGTAGTGGCTGAATTACACAGACTGGAGTCTGTGGAAGCATGAAAAGATCAGATAGTGGCTGAATGACACAGCCTGGAGTTGGCGGCAGCATATAGTGCCTGCATGACATAGCCTGGAGTTTGTTGCAGCATAAGTTGAACATATAGTGGCAGAATGACACAGACTGGAGGTAGCGGAAGCATGAGGAGACCATATAGTGGTTGAAAAACACAGCGTGGTGGTGACGCCAGCATTTGGAGACCATATAGTGGCTGAATGACACAGCCTAGAGTTGGCGGCAGCAGGAAGAAACCATATAGTGACTAAATGACACAGCCTGGAGTTGGAGACAGCATATATTGGCTGAATAACACAGCCTGGAGTTTTCGGCAGCATGAGGAGAACATATAGTGGATGAATGACACATCCTGGATGTGGCGGTAGCAGAGGAGACCATATAGTGGCTGAATGACACATCGTGGAGGTGTCGGCAGCATGAGGAGACCATATAGTGGCTGAACGACACAGCGTGGAGGCGGCGGCAGCATGAGCACAACACATAGTGGCTGAATGACACAGCCTGGAGTTGGCAGCAGCATATAGTGGCTGAATGACACAGCCTGGAAATTGCGGCAGCATAAAGAGAACATATAGTGGCTGATTGACACAGCCTGGAGGTGGCAGGAGCACGAGGAGACCATATAGTGCCTGAATGACACAGCATTGAGGTGGCGGAAGTATGAGTAGACCATATAGTGGCTGAATGACACAGTGTGGAGTTGGCGGCACCATAAGGAGACCATATAGTGCCTGAATGACACAGCTTGGAAGTGGCAGCAATATGTGGAGAACATATAGTGGCTGAATGACACAGCCTGGAGTTCGCGGCAGCATGAGGAGACCACATAGTGGCTGAATGACACAGCCTAGAGCTGGCGACAGCATATAGTGGCAGAATGACACAGCCTGGAGTTGGCAGAAGCATATGGAGACCACATAGTGGCTGAATGACACAGCCTGGAGTTGGCAGCAGCATATAGTGGCTGAATGATATCGCCTGGAGTTTGCGGCAGCATGAGGAGAACATTTAGTGGCTGAATTACACAACCTAAAGGTGGCGGAAGCATGAGGAGACCATATAGTGGCTGAATGACACAGTGTGGAGGTGGCGGCAGCATAAGGAGACCATATAGTGGCTGAATGACACATCGTGGAGGTGTCGGCAGCATGAGGAGACCATATAGTGGCTGAATGACACAGCGTGGAGGCGGTGGCAGCATGAGCACAACACATAGTGGCTGAATGACACAGCCTGGAGTTGGCAGCAGCATATAGTGGCTGAATGACACAGCCTGGAAATTGCGGCAGCATAAAGAGAACATATAGTGGCTGATTGACACAGCCTGGAGGTGGCAGGAGCACGAGGAGACCATATAGTGCCTGAATGACACAGCATTGAGGTGGCGGAAGTATGAGTAGACCATATAGTGGCTGAATGACACAGTGTGGGGTTGGCGGCATCATAAGGAGACCATATAGTGACTGAATGACACAGCGTGGAAGTGGTGGCAACATGAGGAGAACATATAGTGGCTGAATGACACAGCCTGGAGTTGGCGGCAGCATGAGGAGACCACATCGTGGCTGAATAACACAGCCTAGAGTTGGCGGCAGCATATAGTGGCAGAATGTCACAGCATGGAGTTTTAGCAGCATGGAGAGAACATATAGTGGCTGAATGACACAGCCTGGAAGTGGCAGAAGCATGAGGAGACGTTATAGTGGCTTAATGACACAGTGTGGAGGTGGTGGCAGCATGAGGAGACCATATAGTGCCTAAATGACACATTGTGGAGGTGGCGGCAGCATGAGGAGACCACATAGTGGCTGAATGACACAGTAAGGATGTAGCAGAAGCATGAGGAGACCACATAGTGGCTAAATCACACAGCCTGGAGTTGGTGGTAGCCTGAGAAGACCACATAGTGGCTGAATGACACAGCTTGGAGTTGGCGGCAGCATGGGGAGACCACATATTGGCTGAATGACACAGCCTGGAGTTGGCGGCAGCTTATAGTGGCTGAATGACACAGCTTAGAGTTTGCGGTAGCATGGGGAGAACATATAGTGGCTGAATGACACAACCTGGAG
Source organism: Hyla sarda (assembly GCF_029499605.1). Classification (NCBI taxonomy): domain Eukaryota; kingdom Metazoa; phylum Chordata; class Amphibia; order Anura; family Hylidae; genus Hyla; species Hyla sarda. Next base: position 233,547,078 of record NC_079189.1, on the reverse strand, counting down.
GTGGCAGCAGCATGAGGAGAACATATGGTGGCGGTATGAGACAGCTTGGAGCTGGAATCAGCATGAGGAGAATAAATGGTGGCAGTGTAAGACAGCTTGGAGCTAGCATCAGCATGACGAGAACATATGGTGGCAGAATAAGACAGCCTGGAGCTGGCATCAGCATAAGGAGAACATGTGGTGGCAGAATGAGACAGCCTGGAAGTGGCATCAGCAGAATCAGGCGTCCTGAAAGTGACCCAGTGACAGAGTTGGGCGGTGGGTGGCAATACCAATACCCAGTGACGAGGGTGGGTGAAAATTGGAGAACTTGGTATCAGATGTGTGGCATCAGACAGGTGGCAGGATCAGAATAGTAGCTGAGGCAGGTAGGCAGAAGAAAACAGTCTCTTTTGTAAAAGTGTTAGTGTACACAAGTAAGTATTGAGGATATGCATTATGTAAAACTTACTTTCTGGTGGAAAACATTTTTTTTTTTAATTAACTGGTGCCAAAAAGTTAAACAAATTTGTAAATGACTTTTAATAAAAAATATTTACTCTTTCAGTACTTTTTAGCAGCTGTATGCTACAGAGAATTTTTTTTTCTTTTTTTAATTTCTTTTTTGTCTTGTGTCCACAGTGCTCTCTGCTAACACCTCTGTCCGTGTCAGGAACTGTCCACAGCAGCATAGGTTAGCAATGGGGATTTTCTCCTGCTCTGGTGAGTTCCTGATACGGGCATCAGGTGTCAGCAGAGAGCACTGTGGACAAGACAAAAAAGAAATTCAAAAACAAAAGAATTTCCTCTGTAGCACACAGCTGCTAAAATGTACTGGAAGGGTAAAGATTTTTTTAATAGAAGTCATTTACAAATCTGTTTAACTTTCTGGAACCAGTTGATTTAAAAAAAAAAAAAAAAAATGTTTTCCACCGGAGTACCCCTTTAACTTTTCATAATACGATTAGGATACAATATATGGACACTTTTTTTTTTTAATCAAAGAAAAGGAAAAGTATGCAAAAAACATGTGCCACCTACACCACCAATTATTGATGTGATGCAAAGGGAACAACATATGGTCCATTGTAACCGGTGGGGGTAAAAACTTGCCCTGTAAGGCCCTACTCTCGCATTATTAATTTCATTCTTGGCGAGTGTTACTTACAGTAAAAAGGGTGGCCCCACACAGGAACCTCTCCCTATTTCCACCTGCAAACACTGCCATTTACCAGGGTTTTTAGGTGGAAATAGGGATTAGTTCCTGTGTGGGACCACCCTTTTTAAGACGAGTAATGCTTTCCTTGAAAAGGTGGAAGGGGAAAATGTATTGTCCATTGTAGCAGCTGGGGGTAAAAACTTTCCCTGTAAGGCCCTACTCTAGCCCTATTAATTCCCTTCTTGGCAAGTGTTACTCACCCTAAAAAGGGCAGCCCCACACAGGAAAGTCTCTCTATTTCCACCTAAAAACCCTGGGAAATAGCAGTGTTTGCAGGGGGAAATAGGCAGAGGTGCCTGTGGGGGGGCCGCCCTTCTACTTGCCAAGAAGGAAATTAATAGGGCCCCCACAGGTTACAATGGACCATGCATTGTTCCCTTGTCTTTGCCTCACATCAATACTTGGTGGTGTAGGTTACACATGGTGTTTTTGCACACTTTTCCTTTTGTTTGATTTCCCAAAAATTTTGGGTACATATACTTTATCCTAATAATATTATTAAAAGTTAAGTTTCAGGCATTCGTGGGTTGAAATCCTGGCTAATGCATGCCTGATTCATCTTCACAAAGGTCAGTCTCTCCTCATTTTTTGTGGACAGACGAGTTCTTCTTTGGGTTACTATGGCCCCCGCCACAGTCAACACCTGCTCTGATGGCACACTACTGGCCAGGCAGGACAGTTTTTCGAGGGGAAACTCTGCTAGTTGTGGCCACAAATCAAGTTTGGCTGCCCAGAAAACCAACGTATCTTCAAGGTGTGTTGGCATGGTCATGTCAAGGTATGCCACCACCTGCTGGTTCAGGTCCTGCTTCAGGTCTACCAGCTGCTGATGAGTTGCTTCACTATGCGGTAGAAGAAAGCTACTCATCAGCAACTGTTGACTCAGGCTGCTGCTGATGGAGCTGGTATTGCTCCTGCCATCCCACCCCTCCCCAGCAACTATGGCAGTGGAAGGTGAGTCAGACCTGCGAGAGGATGGACAATGGCACACATAGGTATCGGCCAACTGACTACGTAGGATGTCTCTGTAGTGGGTCAGTTTGTCCTCCCTCTCAGTGAGTGTAAAAAAGGCTACCATTTTGTGCCAGTAGCAAGGGTCCAATAAGGTGGAGAGCCAGAAGTCTTCCCGCTGCCGAATGGTGACAATTCGGTGGTCACTACGCAAGCAAGTGAGCATGCATCGTGCCATTTGTGCAAGTGACTCATAGGGACTCGCTGCCTCCATCTCCACTGCATACTGCCACGGTGTTAACTCTCTAGCTCCTCTAGCCGCTCCTGCTCCTCCTCCCCTGTCTCCACCCATCTCGCAAAACCTAAACTGTGCTCCACTGTGCCCCTCTCCCCTCCTTTTCCTACAGTTCAGCCCCCACAGGGCTCATGTGGCCGAGATGTAGGCGCTATGTCTCCAGTTCCCTGACCAGCCATCGGTTCCAACACGTGTTGTAGTAAATGAAGCAGTGGAATGACGTTGTTCATCCCATAATTCAGGCAACTGAATTATAATGTGGCTTCCTCAAAGGGCCTGAGCAAACAGCAGGTGTCACGTATGAGCTGCCACTGGTTGACATTGAAGTTACACAGGGGTGTCCCTCTATCCGCTTGGATCATCAAGAAATCGGTGATGGCTTTTCTCTGTTCGTACAGTTGTTCCAACATATGGAGGGTGAAATTCTAACGTGTAGAAACGTCGCAAATCAGACTATGTTAGGGGATGCTGTTCTGACGCTGCAGCTCAAGAGGGTGTGCTTTGCGTTGTACGAGTGACTTAAGTGAATGCAAAGTTTCCTTCCCATTGTTAGGACGTCTTGCAGATGAGGGAAAAACTTCAGGAACCGCTTGACAGTCAGATTGAACATGTGTGCCATGCAGGGCGCATGTCTCAGGCTTCCTTTTTGCAGCACAGACAAGATGTTCTTCCCATTGTCGGTCACCATGGTTGCCATTTCCAGTTTTCGTGGAGTAAGCAATGATTCGATTTCTTGATGAATGACTTTTAGCAGTTCCCCCCCCCTGTGTGACTCCGTTCGCCAAGGCAAACCTTGTAAAGAACAGCGTGACACCGCCATGCCCTGCACACATGGTATGCTGAAGAGGCACTGAGACTTGTCTGTGCAGTGGAGGCGGAAGCAGAGTAACCTGTCCAAGTTGCTGTTGTGGCTGTGCAGGAACCATATTCACCCAGTGGGTCTTAAAAGACATGTATTGTCCCTGACCGCAGTTACAGCTCCACATGTCGGCGCTGCTGTGCACTTTGGTACACACTGACAGGCTCAAGGATTGGCCCACTTTTTGTTCCACAAAATTGTGCAATGCTGGTACTGCCTTCTTCGCAAAGAAATGATGGCTTGGCACTCTCCACCTTGGCTTGACACAAGGCATCAGTTCTCTGAAAGGTGCAGAGTCCACCACTTGAAAAGGGAGGGACTACAGCACCAGCAACTTGGACAGGAGCACAGTTTCTGCGCCGTTGGATGAGTGGGCGCATACTGTTGTCTCTTGGACATGGCTTTGCTGTTGGATTGCTGGCAGAATGACATACTCGAAGTAGGAGGAGCAGGAGCATCTGGTGCGACAGAAGATGGGTATGACACACAACTCCCTTCGGCTGTGGTGGAGCTTTGGCTGGCTGAAACAAGGAGCGGCATGCCACTGGGTGATGTAGCACCCTGGACCACCACATCAGAGCCACTGTTTTCCCAGGTGCTTTATGGTGGCACTGCATATGTTGACGCAGGGCCGTGGTGCCAACATTGGGACCCTGGCCACTCTTCACCTTCTGCCAACACATCTTGCATGTGGCCAGGTTAACATCCTCTGGATGCTTGATGAAAAACTGTCCGCACTGATTGGCTGCTACTGCCGCTCACTCCAGCGACCCCTGTTCCACTACCTCCCGGGAAGGTAGGCTGCCACGAAGCAGGTGGTGTACCCCAGGCACGTTTGGCTCCAGACTTTCCACTTCTGCCACCATGCTGACTGCCAACCATGCTACCACCTTGCTGGCTTACCAGCTGCCTCAAGGGCAACCTGCAACCCTCTTCTCCTGATGACGATGAAGCCCTTTCTGTACCTGGCTCCCAAGTGCGATTGGCTTCATCATCATCGAGTGGTGTCTGCACATCACTGAAGTCCTCCTCAGGTTGCTCAAAAGTGTCTGCTTCAGGAGCCTGAACGCTCGCAACACCAACTCCCCTGGCAACACTGCCTCCCACGTCACTTTCCTCATCACTACTTTCCCGCCAAGCGGAGGAAGCGGCGGATGTCTCCTACACTTCTTGGCTGGGCAGTAGCTGCTGACTGTTCTCTAGTAGATCGTCCTCACTTAATAATGGAGCTGAACCCACAGCATAAGATACTTGTGTGGAGTCGAGAACAGCAAAGGATAGAGACAATGGGAGGACAGGGACTGCTCCCAGGCCATGCCAACTGAGGATTGTGCCTGAGGAACCCACTGACTGTTGACTGGGGGTGTCAGATGTCACTTGTGATGAAGTTGATGACCGTGTTAACTAATCGATGACGGTAGATGGTTTACTGGTCAAGACACGACCACTAGTTAATACCGGGAGCTCAGGCCTCTCGCTTCTACTCTTGCTGCCACACACCCCTAGTCTGCTGCAACCTCTGCCTGATGAATTTAGGCCTCTGCCTGACATATATATTGCGTATATGAGGGGAGTACAATACGCTCCACTATGCTTAAAACAGTATTTGTCTTCAACACCAGCTGTTGTGTACTTTTGGCTGACCTTTCACAGTATCTAGGCCCTTAAGACTTTAACAGGAACAAAATAGTACACAACTTAGATATACACATGTGGTATGCACTTATGAAGGGAGGACAATGCGCTTCAGTATGCTTAAAACAGTATTTGTCTACAACACCAGCAGGTGTGTACCTTTGGCTGTCCTTTCACAGTATCTAGGCCCTTAAGACTTTAACAGGAACAAAATAGTACACCACTTAGATGCAGGTATGTGGTATGCACTTATGAGGGGAGGACAATGCTTTTAGTGCTCTGCTCACCCTAACTGGCTGGCTACTATTAGCTTTTCAGTTGTTGTACACACTAGTGCTGCAGCACACAATCGCTGTGTACTACACCCAAAATTGCACTCTCTCTCTCTCAATCTCACTCCCTTCCCTACCAGTGCTTCTAGGCTGGATTTGGGCTTGAGGTGAATCGCTGCTGTAAAAAAGCTTTTATGTGCAACACATACTGCTCTCTGTCTCTCTCTCTCTCTCTATCTCTCTCTCTCTCTCTCTGCAACAATGCTGATGTGACTGGGAGGTGATTCGCTGCTGTAAAAATGCTTTTCTGTGCAACACACACTGCTGTCTGTCCCTCTCTCTCTCTGCAATAAAAGGCTGAAGTGACTGGCCGCAAGATGGCTGCCAATTATATAGGGCTGTGTCATCACAGGGGTCACTGGTTACTGATAGGCTGCATGCTGCATGTGATTACGGGTCATCCTGCCTACCCGCCTTCCCAGGATTCCTTGCCCCATGTCTTTACATGTGGATCCGCCATTTTAGATGGCCTGGAGCCTGGACCACACTAAATGGAGTTTAATGAAGCAATTTTCTTGATCGAATCGCGGCGATACTCGTATTCGTTGCAAATCAAATTTTTCCTGAAATTTGTAACAAATTCGGATTCATCAGATTCAATTCGCTCATCCCTAATCAACATTTGTGTGCCATTTCATAAATTTAACGCAGGGCCACCACTTTCCCTGTGACTTTTTTGCTCTAAACATGAAGCAATTACAAATTTGATAAATGGCCCTCTATATTCTCCCAGTATTCCACTCGCTTTTCCTAATGTTGTGAAGCAAACTTGAAACCAGCGTTAACAGGCTTTATAGTCAGCAGTGAAGTCTTGTGTGGAAAGTGTACATACTGGCCATGGCGGTGGAATGCACTACTTACTGTTTTGTTTGAGACAAGAGTACCTGATAATTCTAGATCTTTTTAAAGCTCTCCACAAGTGGTCCTTGGCTCTTGGACTTTTCATTATTCTTCATCTGATCAAAACAAATTTATGGTGAAATTATTTTCTTTCCATTTCCATATTATGGCCCCAACAGTGCTCTTCAGAATCTTAGAAATGTAACCAACCCAACCAACTGTAACCAACCCCCATTGTTATGTTTGCAACAATTGGGTTGTAAAGGTCTTGAGACAGCTCTTTGCTTGAGATAGATCTTGGTAATGTGACCTTTTTGTAGGCCACCAGGTGGGACTGAATCAGCTGATGTTAATTTGCACTGACAAGGGTCTGGATTGCTTGTAAATTACTGGTAAATTTCAGTTGTTTAGTATTGTAGATATGTAATTACCAGTTCTCTAAAGTACTAAAAGTAATGAAAAATAGAGAAAAAGATGATGATGTAAGTATAAATGTTTAATATATGTAATCTGCCTTCACCTCAGCAGGGCCCTTGCATAAGGTGAACGGCAATTTGATAACACTTTGTAAAATTGTGTCGTTAAAATAATATATAGAAAATATAAAAGGATATATATATAAAAAATGATACATAAAAAAATTATGCTAGTTGCACTTAATCCGTTGGTGATATAGTTCGGATATGTAAGACTTGTAATTGTCCGTAGGTGATATAGGTGCACTTAGATAATATATCGCTACTGAAGAAAATGCCCGAGGCATTGAAACGCGTTTAGCATTTATGTAATATTCCATGCAGTTTGCACAATAATCCAAAACTTTCATTTGAAACTGCTGGATGCCCCTCGTTTGGAGACCACCGCAACACGCGCGCGCATAGCGCCTAGGTCAGACACGAGGAACGCCTTCTCCGATCCAGCAGCATCCACCATCCACAGCCCCGGCTTCTCTGCGTGAGCCCCGGACATAACTACTAAAGGCCGGACGCCTGCCGTGCCAGTTTGGGACCCACAGACTGCCGGAGTGCCACTCACCCCCAACACAGACGGGCACCCACTACAACTCAGGACGCGGCCGCTGACAGCGCAGGACCAAGCCGTGACAGCCACACTAGCCCCGAACACAAGTGTATCTTGCGGGTGGTGAGTGGTGCTGTGCACCGATAACCAATATAGCGCTCTTCCAATACTAAGACTTATTCATACAAGTCAAAGAACTGTTTTTGCAATTATTTCTGCAAATAATCTAAATGTTATAAGTGCACCTATATCACCTACGGACAATTACAAGTCTTACATATCCGAACTATATCACCAACGGATTAAGTGCAACTAGCATAATTTTTTATGTATCATTTTTTATATATATATCCTTTTATATTTTCTATATATTATTTTAACGACACAATTTTACAAAGTGTTATCAAATTGCCGTTCACCTTATGCAAGGGCCCTGCTGAGGTGAAGGCAGATTACATATATTAAACATTTATACTTACATCATCATCTTTTTCTCTATTTTTCATTACTTTTAGTACTTTAGAGGACTGGTAATTACATATCTACAATACTACATAGCTTTAGGCCTTTTAGGGTGAAGGCAACACCATTAACCTCGAGTACTATATCTCATATCATAGGTGAGCTACACAATTTTCTTAAATTTCAGTTGTTGTCTTGGCTTTCCATGCCTTTTTTCCACCTTCCTTTCTTCATGTGTTCCATGCTTTTTCTTTGTGTCGTTCAAAATTATTACACAAAACTTATTTTTTGAGCTTATTTATTTTAGCTTCTTTGTATGTATGGTTTACATGAGTTGTTATCAACATCTGGTGAGCATTACACGTCAATAGCACCTTGCTGTACCTCCCAAACCCATGTTAATCTTTGTTCACCTGTGTTGTTTAAAACTATTAAAACCAAACTGCATGACATATTGACACAGTGACTTACATTACCGTGAAATTTAGGATATGTGCACACACATTGTTTTTGCCCTCATTTTAGTCAACCTTTTTACCAAAACCAGGAGTGAAACTGATACAGACAAAAACTATAATGGTAAGATTTTCACCCTTTTTTTTTGTTTTGATAAAATATTGTACAAAATAAGGGGTCAAAATACTAGAGGGAATGTGTAACTCTTAGACCATGTAAACTTAGACTAGACAGTCTAGGAATGCACCAGATTTGCAATGCCTTAAGGATGTTTAAATAATTGGGTTTATCTGTCTGACTGCGTAGTTTACGTTTGCACCTTCTGTAAATTGGCTCAGTTTTTGGTGTATTGTAATGCACATTTGTGGTGCCTCTTTGGTGCATTCAAGCCTCAATCCCTTTTCACAGAAGAATTTTTTTTTTCACCAATCGTGGTATTAAGATGTCTAAATAGTGTCTAAAAATGCCAAACCCTTGGGTCATAAAATGCATGTTTAGTAGTCTTCTCATCAATTGATCATGGTTTAGTAGGAGGTCTTATGGGAGGTCATATAAACCTGTATGATGTGATGAGACCACTAGAGCCTTTCTGTCCCTGATGATGCAGTTGATACTGTGAAACATGCGTCTTTAGAGTCTTTTTTAATGTAGTATAAACTGGTAATAATATACTGCAGGCACTGATCTGATTATCCCAGGATAGGGATCTCTTACATTTACATAACTTACATAACTGGTGTAATAGCTTTTTAGAATTTTTTAGTAAAACCTATTTATTTTCTAAATGACACAATAAAGTATATTGTTTTAGGAGTTATCACTATTATGCCATGGATCCAATCCACTTGGCATTGGTTTCTTTTAAAAAGTGTCTTAAACACATTGAAAATGTGGTGCATGTAACACAGATTTTTAGAAAAAATTGCACCATATTTTTGGAAAAGACAGTTTTAGTTACCCTTTTGCTGTCTATATTGTTACATTTCTTCTTTCTTTGTAATTCCCTTATTTTGTCCATTTGAGGGTACAGCCACCAGGAAGGGCTGGTGCAAGGATTTTTGCCACCCTAGGTGAAAGCTAATTTTGCCACCCATTGGCTCTGCCCTTTGACACACCCCACCTTACTACTTAGGTAACACATTTTAACAAACCTCCTCATCATGTAATCACCTTATTACTGGGTTGATGCACTATAACAAACTCCCTCCTCACAGTACAGCGGTTCTGGCTGGGCGGGTTCTTCGGATGAGCAGCAGGTGCTTCAGATGCTGGCTGGTTACTAACTTTCTTGCAGCGTGCAGAGCGGCGCCCCCATAAAGAGGATGCTCTAGGTGGCTGCCGATTTTGCCTATAGGCAGAACCGGCCCTGGCCACAGGCAGCAGAAGTGGATTTTCTCCACTGAACATCCACAGCATTGGATACTGCTTTAACAAATCCACACCAAAACACAGTTGCCCATAACAACCAATCAGATTGCTTCTTAACTTTTTAAAAGGCCTTTGAAAAATAAGATAAGCAATCAAATTGGTTACTATGGGCAACTGGTAAACTTTTCCTCTGCACAGGTTTTGATACAGCCTCCCCCCCGCCGCCCCCAATAGATTGTGGTGCAAATTGTGCAAATTTGTACATTTGTTTACCTTGGTTTGCAGGAGTGAAGTGGATGATAAACCAGGAGTGGTACAAACTGTAACACCTCCCTGCCTTGAGTGATTGACATACAGGTTTGGTGCTAAAAGCTAACTTGAGTTTAGCCTCACAAACTGTGTGTACATAAATCACAATTAACTTATATATGACCTCCAATAAAATCTATAGGTGATGAGCTCTTATAAAAGTATAATCAAACATAATTTGTCATTCATGCTAATATTAATTGATATTATGTTATCATTGCTTATTACCAGTATTAATTTTCATGATGTAATGGTAATTAAATTAATTAAGAGTGATAATGCATGTAACAGTACATTAGTGCATTTTGCACGGATTAAAACAGATTGACAATAAATTATTGCTTTAAATTATCATTATAAGGATTTTTATTTGACTTTACTAGAACAATTATTACATTGTTGTTTTTTTTCTCATTGATTTGTTGTTGCCCTAAGATTTCCAGGGTCTGCTACAAAAATTATTCAGTTTCTTACTTAAATTGTGTGTCAGTAAATTGGAAATGGTAGAGGTAAAGCTACATTAAGATAAATAGATGTGACCAAATAGGGTAGATTAAAGATCACAAAATAATACAAAAACAAGGCTGCAGAATAGCAAAACAAAGAAAAGAAGACTATCAGTAAAACTTGTTTTCACCATATGCAAAACAATGGCAGAACAGCATTTACAAACCTATAAGTATCAATGGAAGTCACATTTATCAACCCATGGAGGTCTGGATATGGAGTCACAATGGAAAACCACACTAGAGGCTGATCCAACTTTGATGTAATGTCCTTAAAACAAGTCAAAATGAGGATCAGTAGTGTGTGTGGCCTCCACGTGCCTGTATGACCTCACTACAATGCTTGGGCATGCTCCTGATGAGGTGGTGGATGGTCTCTTGAGGGATGTCCTCCCAGACCTGGACTAAAGCATATGCCAACTCCTGGACAGTCTGTGGTGCAACGTGGTTTTGGTAGATGGAGCGAGACATGATGTTTCAGATGTGCTCAATCGGATTTAGGTCTGGGGAACAGGCGGACCAGTCCACAGTATCAATGCATTCCTCTAGCAGGAACTGCTGACACGTTCCGGCCACATGAGGTCTAGCATTGTCTTGCATTAGGAGGAACCCAGGGCAAACCGCACCAGCATATGGTCTCACAAGGGGTCTGAGGATCTAATCTCAATAGCTAATTGCAGTCAGGCTACCTCTGGCAAGCACATGGAGGGCTGTGCAGTCCCCCAAAGAAAGGCCACCCCACACCATTACTGAACCACTGCCAAACTGGTCATGCTGGAGGATGTTGCAAGCAGCAGTACGTTCTCCATAGCGTCTCTAGACTCTGTCACAAGTGCTCATTGTGAACCTGCTTTTATCTGTGAAGAGCACAGGGTGCCAGTGGCAAATTTGCCAATCTTGGTGTTCTCTGGCAAATGCCTAACATCCTGCACGGTGTTGGGCTGTAAGCACAACCCCCACCTGTGGACGTCGGGCCCTCATACCACCCTCATGGAGTCTGTTTCTGACCGTTTGAGTGGATACATGCACATTTTTGGCCTGCTGGAGGTCAATTTGCAGGGCTCTAACAGTGCTCCTCCTGCTCCTCCTTGCACAAAGGCGGAGGTAGCGGTCCTGCTGCTGGGTTATTACCCTCCTATGGCCTCCTCCTCATCTCCTGATGTACCGGCCTGTCTCCTGGTAGCGCCTGCATGCTCTGGACACTACGCTGACAGACACAGCCAACCTTCTTGCCACAGCTCGCATTGATGTGCCATCCTGCATGAGCTGTGCTACCTGAGCCTTGTGTGGGTTGTAGATTCTGTCTCATGCTACCACTAGAGGGAAAGCACCGCCAGCATTAAAAAGTGACCAAAACATCAGCCAGGAAGCATAGGGACTGAGAAGTGGTCTGTGTCCCTCACCTGAAGAATCACTCTTTTATTGGGGGTGTCTTGCTAATTGCCTATAATTTCCACCTGTTGTCTGTTCCATTTGCACAACAGCATGTGAAATTGATTGTCAATCAGTGTTGCAGTGTGATTTCACAGAAGTGTGATTGGCTTGTAGTTACATTGTGTTGTTTAAGTGTTCCCTTTATTTTTTTGAGCAGTGTAGTATTCATCTTGAACCCAGATTTGAAGAATTGGTAGTTGAGATCATGCAAATCAATGATAAGGTACCATCTTTCCCTAGGCTTTGACCTGGGAAATGTGTGTGTAAACTCCTAACCCTCTTTCTTTTACAGGTCCGTAACCACGGTGACAGTCCCTTTCTAAATTAGTGAGGGACAGTCAAAAAGTCAAAACAATAAACTACAAAACTGACAAAAGGTCGGGAAAGGCTGGAGGTACACAACTAACAGAAAACAAACCTAAACACGCACACACAAAAATACGTCGTCAGAGGGCCAAGTCTAAACCTGGAGAGCACAAAGTACATTAACAGTATCAAAGGGAAGTCAAAAGCCAAGCCAAAAGTCACAAAACCAGAATAAACAGAATGAGCACAGAGATAGGTAGGTAAGTTACTCAGAACTATCACAACTATCACAACTATTGCAGCCTGAGCTGCAACCAGGGGACTCTAATTGTCTCATCAAGCTTAGTCACACCCAGGAGAACAGAGGCGTCATCCCAGCAACCAAAACAAACAACAGGGCTAGAAATCATTAACTCTATGGGTTCTAGCAGAACCAGTCATCACAGACCGGTTCCAGAGCTCATTTAAAAAAAAAAACTCTGAGTGAAGAGATGAAAGCCGACTGTCATCTAAGCGATCTAGAATCAAAACGTGGATGAGGCATTTAAGCAAACTCAAAAGCATAACCATTGCTGATGACTTCTAAGCAAGGCCAGACAAGGATGAAAAATAGGCTAATGCATCTTTGACTAAGTTATGGGTGTGGCTATATTAGTTAGTTATGGTTGTGGCTACATGAGAGCCACAAAGGGGAGGGCCAGATGTTATTCATTATTGGGTATAATAGTATATTTACTAATATATATATATATATATATATATATATATATATATATATTCCTAATTGTATACTGATCGTTAAATACTAACATAGGTAAGACAATTTCCTATGATAAAAATCATGTACCTCTAAATTAATCATATAGCTACCATATAAAACAGATATAGGAGGAAATATTATCATTAAACATATTACTATCATACTGTTACCAACCAAATCCGGCATACTAAGACCAATATTACTAATATTAACCCCTTAAGGACCAGGCCATTTTACACCTTAAGGACCAGAGCGTTTTTTGCAAATCTGACCACTGTCACTTTAAACATTAAAAACTCTGGAATGCTTTTAGTTATCATTCTGATTCCGAGATTGTTTTTTCGTGACATATTCTACTTTAACTTAGTGGTAAAATTTTATGGTAACTTGCATCCTTTCTTGGTGAAAAATCCCAAAGTTTGATTAAAAAAATGAAAATTTAGCATATTTCTAACTTTGAAGCTCTCTGCTTGTAAGGAAAATGGATATTCAAAATATATATTTTTTGGGTTCACACATACAATATGTCTACTTTATGTTTGCATCATAAAATTTATGAGTTTTTACTTTTGGAAGACACCAGAGGGCTTCAAAGTTCAGCAGCAATTTTTAAATTTTTCACAAAACTTTCAAACTCACTATTTTTCAGGGACCAGTTCAGTTTTGAAGTGGATTTGAAGGGTCTTCATATTAGAAATACCCCATAAAAGATCCTATTATAAAAACTACACCCCCCAAAATATTCAAAATGACATTCAGTAAGTGTATTAACCCTTTAGGTGTTTCACAGGAATAGCAGCAAAGTGAAGGAGAAAATTCAAAATCTTCATTTTTTACACTCGCATGTTCTTGTAGACCCAATTTTAGAATTTTTGCAAGGGGTAAAAAGGAGAACATTTTTACTTGTATTTGAAACCCAATTTCTCTCGAGTAAGCACATATCTCATATGTCTATGTTAATTGTTCAGTGGGCGCAGTAGAGGGCTCAGAAGGGAAGGAGCGACAAATGGTTTTTGGGGGGCATGTCACCTTTAGGAAGCCCCTATGGTGCCAGGACAGCAAAAAAAAAACACATGGCATACCATTTTGGAAACTAGACCCCTCAGGGAACGTAGCAAGGGGTAAAGTGAACCTTAATACCCCACAGGTGATTCACGACTTTTGCATATGTAAAAAAATTATTATTTTTTATGTTTACATTTTTAAAAAGGGTAATAGCAGAAAATACCCCCCAAAATTTGAAGCCCAATTTCTCCCGATTCAGAAAACACCCTATATGGGGGTGAAAAGTGGTCTGCTGGTGCACTACAGGTCTCAGAAGAGAAGGAGTCACATTTGGCTTTTTGAAAGCAAATTTTGCTCTGGGGGCATGCCGCATTTAGGAAGCCCCTATGGTGCCAGAACAGCAAAAAAAAAAAAAAAACACATGGCATACCATTTTGGAAACTAGACCCCTCGGGGAATGTAACAAGGGGTAATGTGAACCTTAATACCCTACAGGTGTTTCATGACTTTTGCATATGTAAAAAAATATATATTTCTTTTACCTAAAATGCTTGTTTTCCCCAAAATTTTACATTTTTAAAAAGGGTAATAGCAGAAAATACCCCCCAAAATGTGTAACACAATTTCTCCCGAGTACGGCGATACCCCATATGTGACCCTAAACTGTTGCCTTGAAATACGACAGGGCTCCAAAGTGAGAGCACCATGCGCATTTGAGGCCTAAATTAGGGACATGCATAGGGGTGGACAAAGGGGTATTCTACGCCAGTGATTCCCAAACAGGGTGCCTCCAGCTGTTGTAAAACTCCCAGCATGCCTAGACAGTCAACGGCTATCTGGCAATGGGAGTAGTTGTTTTGCAACAGCTGGAGGCTCCGTTTTGGAAACAGTGGCGTACCAGACGTTTTTCATTTTTATTGGGGAGGGGAGGGGGGTTGTATAGGGGTATGTGTATATGTAGTGTTTTTTACTTTTTATTTTAGTTTGTGTTAGTGTAGTGTTTTTAGGGTACAGTCACACAGGCGGGGTTCACAGTAGTTTCTCGCTGGCAGTTTGAGCTGCAGCAGAAAATTTGCCGCAGCTCAAACTTGCAGCCAGATACTTACTATAATCCTCCGCCCATGTGAGTGTACCCTGTACTTTCACATTGGGGGGGGGGGGAACATCCAGCTGTTGCAAAACTACAACTCCCAGCATGTACGGTCTATCAGTGCATGCTGGGAGTTGTAGCTTTGCAACCGCTGGAGGCTCCGTTTTGGAAACAGTGGCGTACCAGACGTTTTACATTTTTATTGAGAAGGGGGCTGTGTAGGGGTATGTGTATATGTAGTGTTTTTTTACTTTTTATTTTATTTTGTGTTAGTGTAGTGTAGTGTTTTTAGGGTACAGTCGCACGGGCGGGGGTTCACAGTAGTTTCTCGCTGGCAGTTTGAGCTGCGGTAGAAAATTTGCCGCAGCTCAAACTTGCAGCCGGATACTTACTGTAATCCTCCGCCCATGTGAGTGTACCCTGTACTTTCACATTGGGGGGGGGGAACATCCAGCTGTTGCAAAACTACAACTCCCAGCATGTACGGTCTATCAGTGCATGCTGGGAGTTGTAGTTTTGCAACAGCTGGAGGCACACTGGTTGTGAAACACCGAGTTTGGTAACAAACTCAGTGTTTTGCAACCAGTGTGCCTTCAGCTGTTGCAAAAGCTACAACCCCCAGCATGTACGGACAGTGGAAGGGCATGCTGGGTCTTGTAGTTATGCAACAGCTGGAGGCATACTACTTTGGCTGGGGATTGTAGTTATGCAACAGCTGGAGACACACTGGTTTGCTACTTAACTCAGTGTGCCTTCAGCTGTTGCAAAACTACAACTCTCAGCAGTCAGACAGCCAACGGGCATGCTGGGAGTTGTAGTTATGCAACCACCAGATGCACCACTACAACTCCCAGCATGCACTTTAGCTGATTGTGCAAGCTGGGAGTTGTAGTTATACAACAGCTGAAGGTACACTTTTCCATAGAAAGAATGTGCCTCCAGCTGTTGCAAAACTACAAGTCCCAGCATGCCCATAAGGAAATGCTGGGAGTTGTGGTGGTCTGCCTCCTGCTGTTGCATAACTACAGCTCCCAGCATGCCCTTTTTGCATGCTGGGAGCTGTTGCTAAGCAACAGCAGGAGGCTGTCACTCACCTCCACCGATCCAGCCACATCAGGTCAGTCCCTCTTCATCGCCGCCGCCGCTGCTCCTGGGGCCCCGATCCCAACAGTGACGCCAGGGATCGGGGTCCCCAGCACCTGGGGTGCACGTCCCGCACCCGCTCACGTCCTCCGAAAGAGGGGCGGAGCGGGTTGCGGGAGTGACACCCGCAGCAGGCGCCCTGATCTCACCCCTGCTGGCTCTGGCTGTTCGGGGCCCTCTCTGACGGCCCCGATCAGCCAATAATTTCGGGTCACAGGGTCACTGGAGATCCAATTGACCCGGAATCCGCCGCAGATCGCTGGACGGAAATGTCCAGAGATCTGCGGCCATCGCCGACATGGGGGGTCATCATGACCACCCCTGGGCGATATGTCCCCATGCCTGCTGAACGATTTCAGCAGGCATCGGGCACCGGCTCCGCTCCAGATGGTTGCAGGGGGCCGGTAAATAGTGTTGCTCGCGAATATTCGCAATGCGAATTTTATTCGCGAATATCGCATATTCGCGAATTCGCGAATATTCGCGAATATAGCACTATATATTTGTAATTATGAATATTCGTTTTTTTTTTTTTGTTTTTTTTCACAGTACACATCACAGTGATCATCCCTCTCTGCTTCCAGCTTGTGTGGTGTAAAGAAGGCTTTAATACTACTGTGTGAGACTGGTGTGCGTATTTTCACATTTGCGAATTTTCGCTTATGCTAATTTTTGTATATGCAAATTTTCGCATGTTAATTTTCGCATACGCAAATTTTCACATATGCGAAAATAAAAAGAATATTATGAATATGCGAATATTCGTGAATATATGACGAATATTCGTCCGTATATTCACGAATATTCGTCCGTATATTCACGAATATTCGCGAATTCGAATATGGCCTATGCCGTCATGTGTCCTAAAGGACTCGGAAATGGAGACGTATGAGAACGTCATGTGTCCTTAAGGGGTTAAAGGGGTATTCCAGGAATTTTTTTTTGGACTATGCTACAGGGGCTGTAAAGTTAGTGTAGTTCATAATATATAGTGTCTGTACCTGTGTGTGACTGTTTTCTCACAATTCTTCTGTGATGTTCACCCCACTATTTATTTTTAACAGCATACAAAATTACTGTTGTCACAGATTTTTCCCAGGTTGCAATGCGGCCAAGACCTGACTCACTAGTCAGCTGATGACAGGGAGCTTGTCTGCTTCAATGGGTGGAGCGATCGCTTGGTGGGAGAGAGATCAATCTGCAACTAATGCAACAGCTGTAGGCATCCTGATTTAAAACCACAGGTCTTTTGATGGATGCAGCTTATTTATGTTTCAATGGGTGGGGTGGCTGATGTGTGGGAGGGAGGAAAATGGAATTGTGGGATTTGTAGTAAAAAAAAAAAAAGAAGTCAAACAGGAAATATGAGTTAACAAAAAGCTAGCCACAGTGTTATGGTAATCTCATGACATAGCCATTTAGCCCCAAGACAAGCGCAGATCCTTCCTAAGCATGTCCATTACTGCCTGCCAGGTATGTACTAAAACCACCTTATGGTGGAAAACCCCTTTAACAGACACACTTATAGTTAAATGAGTCCCGGACTGGATTGCCCTACTGACGTTACAGCCCATTAGGCAAACCCCTGGAGGGACTGATGCCTGGTCCGGCCCTGCTTTTAAGACCCATTTGTCAGAAGTAAAAAGAAACCAGGTGCATGCAAAGTTCTGGAATGTTGTTCTGACTGGAGAACCACTTTGAGACAAAAAGGTCTAAGAGGTCCTCCAAAATTAAGAAAGATGGCTTGTCTTGTAGAGTTGGATATGGCCTTTTATCTTAGATGCCTGCTTAAGGACATCAAAAGGGAAATCACACAAATAATCAGCAGTCATCTTTAATTATGAAATTATTAATAAGCTCTTCTCTTAGAACCCCATCTTCAATATTTCTCGATCATTAACTTTACTAGACCCTGAGCGTTCTTGCGGCTGAAATGATAGACATAACTGCCCATGCTCAGAGAGAAGCTCAGAGGGAGCTCTGGATGTCAGACTACAGCTGTAAGAGTGAAGAAATAAAGGAGATACCCCAGCCAAAAACTAGCGCACACTGAGCTCAGAGAAACAAGCAAGAGGGGCTAGATTGGTAACAGACATGCCAAGAACCATTGAGAATATCCACCTGACTTAGCACAAAGTAGGAGGCAACACCTCATGTGATATACATTGTGCAGGGGCCAGACTACTGGATACTGACATCACCAAAAAATTGAATTTGAATAGAATTTGAACAGATGGTAAAAGTGATATTTCTGTTTTATACCTAAAATTTTTTATACCCATCCTGCTCCTTGTAAATCAGAAAAATTCCTGAAATATCAAAGAATAAAAAACTGAGGCAACGCCATGTGTCATGCCTTTTGGAAAACAGCAATTAAACCAAAAAATAAACAAAAATAAAAACAGATGATGAAGATTAAACTGTATTTGGACCCTCAAGATCCTCTTTTCCTTTTACTTCAGGATGATATGAATGCACTATTTATTTATCGAACATGTCTTACTCTTTACTGTAAAGTGGTAGTTCCTTCATAACCTATTGAGGACATAGCTCATTTTGGCCTCAATGACACAGCCAACATTCACTTTTGTGTTTTTGCTTTTTTTTTTTTTTTTTTCTTCCAGCCTTTTAAGAGCTATATCTCTATTATTTTTTCATCCATTTCCATGCATTTTTTGTGGAACCAATTGTACTTTGCAATTACACCTTTCATTCTCCCATAAAATGTACAATGAGACCCAAAAAATATTATTTTAGGAAAGAGATTGGAAAAGAACCTGCCATTTTGCAACCTTTGGGGCATTTTTTTTATGCAGTGCATTTTACAGAAAAATTGACATGTTATCTTTATTTTGTGGGCCATTATAATTACAACAATACCCATATTTAAATACTTTTTGGTCAAACTTTTTTTTAAATTAAAATTACTTTACTTAAAATAGCTTTATCCTAAACACAATAACTTTTACCATCATTGTTTTCCACCGGAGTACCCCTTTAAGTAACTCATGACTCCCTTCTGACACCATTCCTGTAAATTGACATTTGATGAAACATGCACTATGGGAAAACCTGAAATAAAGTGTACAGTAGATCTGCATCATGAACCCAACTTGTGTCTAACATAAATGAACATATAGACAAGCCTGATGCATTTTGGAAACAAGTTCTGTGGACCGAAAATTTTACTTTTTGGCCGGAATGAGCAAAGGTACATTTGGAGAAGAAGGGGAACAGAATTTAATGAAAAGAACCTCTGTCCAACTGTTAAGCATGGGGGTGGATCAATCATGCTTTGGGGTTGTATTGCAGCCAGTGGCACAGGGAACATCTCACGAGTAGAAGGAAAAATGAAATGGATTCAATAAAATTTCATCAAATTTTGGATGCTAACTTTATGCCATCTGTGAAAAAGCTGAAGTTAAAGAGAGGATGGCTTCTACAAATGGATAATGATCCTAAACACACCTCGAAATCCACGGGGCATTACATCAAGAGGCGTAAACTGAAGGTTTTGCCATGGCCTTCACAATCTCCTGACCTCAACATAATTGAAAATCTATGGATAGACCTAAAAGAGCAGTGCTTGACAGACAGCCCAGAAATCTCAAAGAACTGGAATACTTTTGTAAGGAAGAATGGGCAAATGTTACGCCGAGCGCTCCGGGTCCCCGCTCCTCCCCGGAGCGGTCACAGCGTTCTCCTATTCGCAGCGCCTCGTTCAGACCTGCCGACCGGGTGCGCTGCGATAATGTTCCCAGCCGGGATGCGATTCGCCATGCGGGATGCGCCCGGTTGCGATGCGCATCCCGACTCGCTTACCAAACCCGTTCCCCGTCTGTGCTGTCCCGGCGCGCGGCCCCGCTCCTTAGGGTGCACGCGCGCCGGGTCTTTGCCATTTAAAGGGCCGGTGCACCACTGATTGGCACATGAGGTTTTAATCAGTACCTTCACCTGTGCACTTCCCTACTTATACCTCACTTCCCCTGCACTCCCTTGCCGGATCTTGTTGCCATTGTGCCAGTGAAAGCGTTTCCTTGTGTGTTCCTAGCCTGTGTTCCAGGCCTCCTGCCGTTGCCCCTGACTACGATCCTTGCTGCCTGCCCTGACCTTCTGATACGTCCGACCTTGCTCTTGTCTACTCCCTTGTACCGCGCTTATCTCAGCAGTCAGAGAGGTTGAGCCATTACCGGTGGATACCACCTGGTTGCTACCGCCGCTGCAAGACTATCCTGCTTTGCGGCGGGCTCTGGTGAATACCAGTAGCAACTTAGAACCGGTCCACCGACACGGTCCACGCCAATCCCTCTCTGGCACAGAGGATCCACCTCCAGCCAGCCGAATCGTGACAGTAGATCCGGCCATGGATCCCGCTGAGGTCCCACTGCCAGTTGTCGCTGACCTCACCACGGTGGTCGCCCAGCAGTCGCAACAGATAGCGCAACAAGGCCACCAGCTGTCTCAACTGACCGTGATGCTACAGCAGCTACTACCACAGCTTCAACAATCATCTCCTCCGCCAGCTCCTGCACCTCCTCCGAAGCGAGTGGCCGCATCCAGCCTCCGTTTATCTTTGCCGGACAAATTTGATGGGGACTCTAAATTTGCCGTGATTTTCTTTCACAATGTTCCCTGCACTTGGAGATGATGTCGGACCAGTTTCCAACTAAAAGGTCAAAGGTGGCTTTCATAGTCAGCCTTCTGTCTGGGAAAGCCCTGTCATGGGCCACACCACTCTGGGACCGCAATGATCCTGTCACTGCCTCTGTACACTCTTTCTTCACGGAGATTCGAAGTGTCTTCGAGGAACCTGCCCGAGCCTCTTCTGCCGAGACTGCCCTGCTGAACCTGGTCCAGGGTAATTCTTCTGTTGGCGAGTACGCCATCCAATTCCGTACTCTCGCCTCCGAATTGTCCTGGAATAATTGTTGACATATTATAAGAATGTCTAATCTGTAATTTGATGCCTTTTGGAGATTTTTCCATCTTTCCTTGACTTCTTTATACACATTAATAAAATGTTTTACCTGGGGTGCCCAAACTTTTGATCCCCACTGTTGAGAGACATGTCCCCACTGATCCCCACTGTTGAGAGAGCAGTTTGTCCTCTAGGGGTTAAACCATTTGCTTGTGGCTAGTCCCTGCCTGGTGGTGACAAATGCGCCTGGTGGGAGGCTGATTTGAGGAAGGAAATCCCTCATTTCTGAAACGCGTTAGAATTGATCCACACTGGATACTGTAGTGACATCACTATCAGCCGAAGGTTAGCCGAGTCATCATCTCTGTTATAGCGTAATTAGCTGGTTATAGATGCCACTGGTCGGGGCAGTCTCCCGGCATACGCCATCAGGTAACAGCATACAGACTTTATTGAAACCGACATCTGAAGGTACTGTCACCCAGACCTTCACATCATTACTTTAAGTGGAACCACTCATAGTACAACAAAAGCGCAATTTATATTGTCATAAGGAACATCAATATATATCAACAGCATTGTACCCAAAACACCTATACAAGACAGAATATTGCCATTAGTATTTTGGTCATCACCATTAATTAAATAACACTACTATATTTATCATTTCTAGCGCTGAAACCAGATCTAATATATTTTTACGCATCCGAATTTTATAAGCTGTAGTTCAATGTTGGGAGACATAACCCTAAACTTTTAAGATCACCTCACTTACTGTGCATAGCATAGCCCTCAATGGTCCTAAGTGGTATTCTTTGAACTATGAAAATGTATACATTTTTCCAATATACTTTCGGTATAGACTCTTGAATAGATACTTGCATCCAGGGGTAACATTCAGGCCTCATAGTGACAGACAAACATATTCACTATTAGTTACCGGAAATGGTTCTGATACTGTACTACAACTTAAAGCACTTGTATGTCTGGAGTACCTGAATATCTACTGCATGACCTATCAGGCCCCCTCCCATAGACATGAATTCAGGGGTCGTGGTGTGACATCACAATCATGGCCAGCAGAAGCTGGCGTTCTGAACATAATGTCCAGAATGCCAGAGTGCCGGCCTGGAGACCGTGAGGGTGCCAGTGGATAGGGGATAAGATGTCTAGGGCGGAGTACCCCTTTAAGGGGGCTTCTAGGAATTGACAGGACGCATATTTAAAGGATAGGCCTTTAATGTCTGGCGGGGTGCTAACAACCAACACCATCACTGATCAGCTGTTTGGCAATGCTGAATAACCCCTTTAACCCTTGTTCAATGCAGGAACCTTGAAACATCTTTGCAGGAACGTGTGTAGACTACTTTTGTCATTGATTTTTTAGGTTCTAGTGTTTCTTTAAAATATATTGCAACAACTCGTAAAAGTTTGAAAAGTTTTGATAAGCCGAGGTTTTAAAATCTTGGGCATTTTCTACTGTTCTTGTGCTGGTTTATATTATGAATAAGCATTTAATTCCCTAAAAAGTCACTGAAGGTTCTTTGAAGAAAAATATGACTGCTCATGTAAACAATTAATGGTTGTTAAGCATGGCAGTGTATATTATGACAAACAACACATGCTACATTATGCCAGCTGGTGTAATGATGTGATAATGTCTGACTCATTAACTCTAGCACACAGTTTACGATGCCCTTGTATGACAGGATTAATTGATTCACACATACATTAAAACAAAAATAACTAATCTGAAATTCAGCTGGAAGCCTGCATTCTCATTTGTCATAAACTCTGTCGGCTGAGTGTGACTATAACCTTTGTCTTGGCGTCAAATGGCCGCCTTCATTTGAGTCATTTGCCATTGGCCACTGCTTTTTGTTTTGCTTCTGCAAATCTTATCCAACATTTGTAGTGTCCATAAAAACAGAATATAAAAACTACAATCAGATATACCATAAGTGATATAACAGAAAATATACCAATATTATGTTCAAATATAAAGGGCAAAATACAGTCTACCTGCTCAAATTTAAGTAAATCAAAAATACAATTGAAATATAACAAAGTAGCAAGACTGATCTATTTAACTATAACAATAGCAAATCCATTTAAAAATGTCATACTGCTTCACGAGAGACATAACAATTTAAACACCTTACAGTCATAATAAAATTTGAATATCCCTCCTGAAAATGTCTTTTTTTTTCTAGATTTTAAATATAGGAATCATGTAAATATTGTTGCCACCTGGTTTTGATACACTAAACCACCAGCAGGTCCTTATGCATCTGGGGTTTAGTGTCCCAAAACTGCTTGTTTCCTGACCGCCTGGTCCAGCAATCTAATACAATTTCCCACTTTACTTATTGGGAGCTGAGTCCAGGACTCACATCCCGGCTTCTGGCACAGGCATACTGTGCCAATGAAGCTGAGAAGAGTACACGTTGCTGCAGGTTTTGGAACACAAAACCCCAGCTACATAAAGACCCAAATGTATATAAATATATATGGGCAGAGGCTGGCATAATTTTGACATAATGATCCATAATCTTCATCCATCCAGATATGTACGTTACTTTTAATTCAAGTTATGTATTTGCCTTTTGAGTCTGAGTGCATTAACATACCTTCAGGCTTGGATGCTTGGCTACTTCATTGGCAGTGGAAGCAGATTTGGAGGGGAGACGACCGATGTTGTGTTAGACAGTATGTGACTGGAAGGGCAGATGTGATGTAAATGCTGCAGGATGCTGCCTTCCTGATGACTTGCCACTGCCCCTGGCTTTACTGAGAATAAAATTTTTTAAGGAGCCGAGATGCATGTGGAGGGTAAGCTATACCCCCCCGCCCCCCCGGAGACCGATAGCAAAAGATGCAAGTGGATGGACAACACCCCCCCCCCACCCCCCGGGACGCCCATGTCTCTTATGTAAACTTTTTATTGATCTGACTAAGCTTAGTTTTTTTTTAGGTTTTAGGTTGTTTTTTTTTTATTGTGTCTGTAAGAGAATGGTTTTAAGGAGCCATTTTGGTGTACATATATTTTATTCCATAGCTCTTTTTTTATTTTGTCTGTTGTTTTTTTCTTCCTGCTTGGGAGACGGTTATCAAACCTTGTACAAAGGAACAGTGGAGTAGTTTTCCATATCAACCAATCAGAATTCTTCTTTCTTTTTAACAATGCCTCTGAAAAATGAAAAGCTGATTGGTTGCTGTGGACAACTGCTCCATTCTACCTCTGCACAAGGTTTGTTACAT
This sequence comes from Hyla sarda, assembly GCF_029499605.1. Classification (NCBI taxonomy): domain Eukaryota; kingdom Metazoa; phylum Chordata; class Amphibia; order Anura; family Hylidae; genus Hyla; species Hyla sarda. Next base: position 233,522,930 of record NC_079189.1, on the reverse strand, counting down.
CTTACTCTTTATTGTTACGGCTAGCGCTCCGGGTCCCCGCTCCTCCCCGGAGCGCTCACGGCGTCTCTCTCCCCCCAGCGCCCCGGTCAGTCCCGCTGACCGGGAGCGCTGCACTGTCATAGCCGTCGGGGATGCGATTCGCACAGCGGGACGCGCCCGCTCGCGAATCGCATCCCAGGTCACTTACCCGTCCCGGTCCCCTGCTGTCATGTGCTGGCGCGCGCGGCTCCACTCTCTAGGGCGCGCGCGCGCCAGCTCTCTGCGACTTAAAGGGCCAGTGCACCAATGATTGGTGCCTGGCCCAATTAGCTTAATTGGCTCCCACCTGCTCCCTGGCTATATCTGATCTCCTCCCTTGCACTCCCTTGCCGGATCTTGTTGCCTTGTGCCAGTGAAAGCGTTTAGTGTGTCCAAAGCCTGTGTACCTGAACTTCTGCTATCCATCCTGACTACGAACCTTGCCGCCTGCCCCCGACCTTCTGCTACGTCTGACCTTGCCTCTGCCTAGTCCTTCTGTCCCTCGCCTTCTCAGCAGTCAGCGAGGTTGAGCTGTTGCTAGTGGATACGACCTGGTTGCTACTGCCGCAGCAAGACCATCCCGCTTTGCGGCGGGCTCTGGTGAAAACCAGTAGCCTCTTAGAACCGGTCCACTAGCACGGTCCACGCCAATCCCTCGCTGACACAGCGGATCCACAACCCGTAAGCCGAATCGTGACATTTATCTTTATTCTGTGGGTCAGTACAAATGCACCGCATTTAAATTCCAAGAACCTAGCCATTTGAAGACTTGCTTTTTATTTTTAATGGTACCCGTTATTTCTATAAACTTTTTAATGTATCATGGACATATATAAAAGTTTTTCCGGTTGGGGTTGGAGTGTTCAGACCCCAACTGAAGAAGCCATAAAAAGTACGCACTAAGTCGTCCAGCGGTGAGGGGCACAATTTCTCCCCACTATAGGACATAACATAAGTGTTTGTTTTTTAACAGGTGCACTTTTTTTTGTAACAAATTAGCATGTATTATTTTTTTTGGGAGAGGTGAATAAAAAAACAATTCTCCAATGGATTTGAGTTTATAAAGTCAATTGTGTACAATTACTGTTTGATCATAAATGCATAATGTCAGTGCCTGTATGATTATTCTGAGCTCTCCTTGGGCTAAGCTGTTTTGCCCATAGCCATTATCATAATAAGAGCTAATGCAAAATTGTTATGGGATTCAATAGGTGATTTCCTACAGGCTACATATCATGAAAGCTGATGGTGAATACAGAGTAAAGTTTTATGGTAAACTAAGTTATTGGAATACAACAAATTTTGACTTTTGTTTAACCCCTTAAGGACCAAGGACGTACCGGTACGTCCTTGGTCCTGCTCTTCTGATATAATGCGGGGTTACACAGTAACCCCGCGTCATATCATGGCGGGCCCGGCGTCATAGTGAAGCCGGGACCCGCCTCTAATAGCGCGCAGCGCCGATCGCGGCGCCGCGCGCTATTAACCCTTTAGCCGCGCGCTCAAAGCTGAGCCGCGCGGCTAAAAGTGAAAGGGAAAGTTCCCGGCTAGCTCAGTCGGGCTGTTCGGGATAGCCGCGGCTAATCGCGGCATCCCGAACAGCTGACAGGACAGCGGGAGGGCCCCTTCCTGCCTCCTCGCTGTCCGATCGCCGAATGACTGCTCAGTGCCTGAGATCCAGGCATGAGCAGTCATCCGGCAGAATCGTTGATCACTGGTTTCTTATGAGAAACCAGTGATCAACATAGAAGATCAGTGTGTGCAGTGTTATAGGTCCCTATGGGACCTATAACACTGCAAAAAAAAAGTGAAAAAAAAAGTGAATAAAGATCATTTAACTCCTCCCCTATTAAAAGTTTGAATCACCCCCCTTTTCCATTAAAAAAAAAAAACACAGTGTAAATAAAAATAAAAATAAACATATGTGGTATCACCGCGTGCGGAAATGTCCGAATTATAAAAATATATCATTAATTAAACCGCTCGGTCAATGGCGTGCGCGCAAAAAAATTCCAAAGTCCAAAATAGTGCATTTTTGGTCACTTTTTATATCATTTAAAAATGAATAAAAAGTGATCAATAAGTCCTATCAATGCAAAAATGGTACCGTTAAAAACTTCAGATCACGGCGCAAAAAATGAGCGCTCATACTGCCCCATACACGGAAAAATAAAAAATTTATAGGGGTCAGAAGATGACAATTTTAAACGTATTAATTTTCCTGCATGTAGTTATGATTTTTTCCAGAAGTCCGACAAAATCAAACCTATATAAGTAGGGTATCATTTTAATCGTATGGACGTACAGAATACATATCAGTTGTCATTTTTACCGAAAAATGTACTACGTAGAAACGGAAGCCCCCAAAAGTTACAAAACAGCGTTTTTTTTTCAATTTTGTCGCACAATGATTTTTTTTCCCGCTTCACCATAGATTTTTGGGCAAAATGACTGACGTCATTACAAAGTAGAATTGGTGGTGCAAAAAATAAGCCATCATATGGATTTTTAGGTGTAAATTTGAAAGAGTTATGATTTTTTAAAGGCAAGGAGCAAAAAACGAAAATGCAAAAACGGAAAAACCTCCGGTCCTTAAGGGGTTAAAAGTGCTGATGCTTATTTGTCTATAAAAAATATATAGTTTAGTGTTCTATAAACAAAATATTAATCATTAATGTAGAAGTCATTGTCTTCAGATGTAAATATGAAGGGGTAACTCATTGCTAATTATTTAGAACAAGAAGACAGGATAATTTGGTGAAAGCTGGAGATAGGGGTGGCATAGGGGGTGGGGGTGGGAGGGGTCGGGTGTGTGATGCTTATTGGTCACACTGCAGCTAATTGCTGTTGGCTGATGTTCACTTCACACAGTTACAGTGTGTGCTGCCAGTGCCCCCTTAAGAAGTTTTCCTCTGGTGCCCCTATAGAAAGCTTTATAAAATTAGATCAAGCTGGCTAGTCTTCATTCCCCATGCACATGTAAGCCTTACACACAAGTTCTTCCTTGGACCACATTTTGTAGCTACTATACTAGTTAATTGCATACTAGGGATACACAAACTACCTGCTATTTTGGAAATACCCTAAACCAGTCACCTACCTGTTACAGTTTCAAGCCTCATGCTTCTTACTCACTGCTTCCAACACATGAACCTCAAGAAGTTACTATGCACTTATTTCCTTTATATATCCCACCCCTTGCCAGGTGCCATTGTCACAAAATAATAATATTCATTTCACCTGTCAGTGGTAGGTGAGGAATTTGTAGGTGTTGGAAAGTTGGGCAGAAAAGTGACTAATGTTGTTTTATTTTCATAGATGTTGGTTATATACTAAGCAGAAGATAACTAATTTGAATAATTCTGCTTGGTAAAACAAACATAGGAAAGGGCTGGCAAAAGCTGTAAAAAAAAATAACTCTCTGCTCACTCCTGGCCCAGTGCTTTTACTGCTATATACTGCTCAGAGGAAGGGTGGTCATGATATCCCCGATCAACCAGGAGCACTGTAGCTAATCCTTGCGAGAGGAAGAGTCTGTGACCACAGATACAGTGATTGACAGCACCCCATCATGAGTGTCTTAGGACACATCCACTGAGCAGGCTGGAGTGGGAGGGGTGCTGGACTTGCAACAGAAACTTTATATTTACTTTTTTGTTTTGATTGCCAATAGAACATTATATAGTATACTTATTACCAATTAACAAAGCTACTTTAAATGGGCACTGTCATGAAATCAAAAAATGTATATGTTGTAGTACTTAAGTACTACAATATATCTCTAATATACTTTAATTAAAAAAAGTGATTTTAAAACTGTTTAAAATCACTTTTAAATTCGGCCACTAAGGGTCGCCCTCCTAGTGGCCGAATGCATTCGGCAGTGACGTCACTAATGAATTTCGACTCGTTGAAGCCTGGCAACGAGTCGGAATTCATTCACTGCAGTGCTCGCTCCCGCCTGTCAATCAGACAGGCTGGAGCGAGCGCTTTGAAGGAAGAGGACGCGCACAGGCTCCCTGGTCTCGCACGCCAGCCCTGGCTCCCGGCGACAGGTAAAATTCTCAATGTGACTGTTTTCAATGCTTATGCTTTTGCGGGGGGAGGAGAGGGTGGGTAGTGGGTTGAGCGGTGCAGCGGGGCCAGGGGGGTTGCGGGCTATACAGTATGCCTCCATTTGTTTCCCCACTACAACTCCCAGCATGCCCTGACAGCCAATAGATGTCAGGGCAAGCTGGGAGTTGTAGTGGGGAAACAGCTGGAGGGACACTGAATAGGTGAACTAAGGGGGGGTGGGGAGGGAGTTGAGCAGCGCAACGGGGCCTGCGGGGGGATTGCGGGCTGCGCGGCGGGGAGCGGGATGTGCGGCCATCACGGTGTTCACCTATACAGTATGCCTCCAGTTGTTTCCCCACTACAACTCCCAGCATGCCCTGACAGCCAATAGATGTCAGGGCAAGCTGGGAGTTGCAGTGGGGAAACAGCTGGAGGCGCCCTGTATAGGTGAACTATGGGCAGAAGTGTCGGCCCCAGCAGGCATCAGTGACGTGCTGGCTGCTGGGGAAGTCTGCCTGATAGTGAGCACACTACCAGGCAGACAAAAAGGCATTTTTAATATGTAAAAAAGAAAATTAAAGGCAGGGAGGGGGTTAGGGATAGATGGGTAATAGGCAGGGACAGAAAAAAGAAAAAAAAAGTGATGGTGGAAGCTACCCTTTAATTTTCTTTACATGTTTATACAATGTTATTTAAAAGTTGAGTTTTCCTTTAAATTTAGCTTTAGACTAGAGAGCAAGTATTTGTGCTGAAGCATAATATATGTTTTTGCTGAACTGGAGGTAATGGTGCAGGCTGACATTAAGTGAAATTAAGTTGTGTTATTAAGTTATATGAAACACACTGAATCATCAGCAAGCCAATGAGCCACAAGTCAAGAAGCCACGCAAAGTTTTGGCACTGTCTGCCAGAATGGCATTTCCTCTGACCTAGCAATATCTTACAGCATTCTCTGTCTTCTGAACACTAAACACTATATACAGCTGTACAATGAATTGATCTCTTAGAAAAACTAAAATATATGATTTGTTGATGCCTTTGCCCAGCATCAATATAAGCATGAAATGGTTTTCTTTTTCATATGCAAGCTAAACAAAAAACAAAGATATGAAGAACTTTTTGGATTTTCCCAAGATTATAAATAATCACTTTTCCACAATGGCTGTCCGGAGGTAAGCAATGATGCTGTATGCATCACCGCTTATACTCACTAATCACTATATGTTCGCTCTGCACCTGGTCCAAAGAATGAGCCGAATGATTTACAGTGTATGCTTTGATTGGAGTCCCTGCTCTTTTACTTTTGCTTTCAAACTGAATTTAAAACCGAATCTGCAGGCTAAAGGAAATTAATTCCCCCAAAATTAATTTCAGGGGATTCGCTCCCTCATCTAAGAAACATGGTTCCTTTCTATGAGGTGGTAAAATAAGTGAAAATTTGAATGTTGGTAAAGCAGCTGATGGTATGCAGCCTTGAAGTGAAGCTGAAGATGTGGGCACAAAATATGTACATGGGTAAAGAATTTGTTGAAGACCAAAAATCCTTAACTTATATAGTACCCCAGCACCGGTGTACCATAAAAATCTCTTTAATCTAGATGTTAAGAAGCTATTTGACTGCCTAGGGTGATGATTCTTGGTTCAAACACTTTGCTTCTATTGTAATCTAAGTACATTTCTGGTAGCTCTGCAGGGTCTCTAGTCTTCCCCATCTGTGTTAATTTTTTTTTACAAGACCAAAACTAAATAAATAAATGTTATGATGACTAAAACTTTAACTATTTAAAATCTATCAACATTTTAGTCAACTTACTAAAACTAAGCTAAAATGTTAGGTAGAGGAGATTTGAGAAGAGATCCCATCACAACAAATATTTTTGTCTGCATTTAATATTCAAACCATAATACCATAAGTAATAACAGGTTAATAGCTTTTTGCTTTGGGAGTATATAATCAGTTTACTTTATTTAACTATTTCTTTAGAATTTGAATTACACTTTAACCTCTTAAGGACCAAGCTAATTTTGGCCTTGAGGACCAGGCCAAATTTTGTTTAGTTTCTTTTTTCGTTTCTAAAAATCATAACGCTTTCAATTTACGCTTACAGACCCATATATGGGCTTGTATTTTGCATCACCAGTTGTACTTTGTAATGACATCAATTATTTCATTAAAAAAATCTACAGCATATCAAAAAAATAATTGTCCGGGTGAAATTGAAATAACATTTTTGTCAAATTTTGGGGGCTCCCATTTTTAGGCAGTGAAGTTTTCGGCAAAACTGACACATAATCTTTATTCTGAAGGTCCATACGGTTACAAGGATACCCAATTTATGTAGGTTTTCATTTATTTTACTACTTTAAAAAAAATTACAACTATGTGCACCAAAATTAATATGGTTAAAATTTTCATCTTCTGACTCCTTTTTTTTTTTTTCGCATACGGGGATGTGTGAGGGCTCATTTTTCGCACATTGATCTTTTGTTTTTATCTGTACCATTTTTGCTTTGATGGGACTTTTTTTATTACTTTTTATACATTTTTTTATGGTTTAAGAAATGACCAAAATTGGGCATTTTTGGACTTTGGTATTTTTTTTTACATGTGCGTCATCAACCGTGTGGTTTAACTAACCTATTTTAAGAGTTTGGACATTTACGCAAATGGTGATACCACATATTTTTATGTTTATTTTCTATTACATTATTTTATTTAAAAAATGGTAAAAGGGGGGATTCAAACTTTTATTAGGGAAGGGGGTTAATTCCCTTTTATATGAGGAGACCAAATAGTGGCTGAATGACACAGCCTGGACATGGCGGTAGCATGAGGAGAACATATAGTTGCTGAATGACACAGCCTGGAGTTGGTGGCAGCATAAGGAGACCACATAGTGGCTGAATGACACAGCCTGGAGTTGGTGGCAGCATAAGGAGACTATATAGTGGCTGAATGACACAGCCTGGAGGTGGCGGAAGCATGAGGAGACCATACAGTGGCTGAATGATGCAGCCTGGAGATGGCGGCAGCATATATAGTTACATAGTTACATAGTTAGTACGGTCAAAAAAAGACATATGTCCATCAAGTTCAACCAGGGAACCGTGGCGCGATATTGGGGAAGGGATGGGATTTTATATTTCTTCATAAGCATTAATGTTATTTTGTTCCATGAATGTATCTAATCCTGTTTTAAAGCTGTTAATTGTTCCTGCTGTGACCAGTTCCTGAGGTAGACCGTTCCATAAATTCACAGTCCTCACGGTAAAGAAGGCGTGTCGCCCCTTGAGACTAAACTTTTTCTTCTCCAGACGGAGGGAGTGCCCCCTCGTCCTTTGGGGGGGTTTAACCTGGAACAGTTTTTCTCCATATTTTTTGTATGGGCCATTAATATACTTATATATGTTTATCATATCCCCCCTTAAACGTCTCTTCTCAAGACTAAACAATTGTAACTCCTTTAATCGCTCCTCATAGCTAAGATGTTCCATGCCCCATATTAGTTTAGTCGCGCGTCTCTGCACCCTTTCCAACTCCGCAGTGTCCCTTTTATGGACAGGTGCCCAAAACTGAACAGCATATTCCAGGTGAGGCCGTACCAATGCTTTATAAAGGGGGAGTATTATGTCCCTGTCCCTTGAGTCCATGCCTCTTTTGATACATGACAATATCCTGCCGGCTTTGGAAGCAGCAGCCTGACATTGCATGCAATTCTGTAGTCTGTGATCTACAAGTACACCCAGATCCTTCTCCAACAGTGACTGACAGTTTAATCCCCCCTAAGACATACGATGCATGCAGGTTATTAGTACCCAGATGCATAACTTTACATTTATCCACATTAAACCTCATTTGCCAAGTGGATGCCCAGACACTTAGTCTATCCAAGTCATCTTGTAACTTATGCACATCCTCTATAGACTGTACCGTGCTACAAAGCTTGGTGTCATCTGCAAAGATAGAAACAGAGCTGTTAATACCATCCTCTATATCATTGATAAATAAATTAAACAACAGCGGGCCCAGTACAGAACCTTGGGGCACACCACTAATTACCGGGGACCAATCAGAGTACGAATCATTGACCACCACTCTCTGGGTACGATCCATGAGCCAGTGTTCAATCCATTTATAAACTAAAATTTCCAAACCCAAAGACCTTAACTTACCTGTCAGACGTCTGTGAGGGACAGTATCAAATGCTTTGGCAAAATCCAGAAGCACTATATCCACAGCCATTCCTCTGTCAAGGCTTCTACTCACCTCTTCATAAAAGCAAATTAGATTGGTTTGACAACTTCTATCCTTAGTAAACCCATGCTGACTATCACTTATAATACAATTATCCCCTATGTATTCCTGTATGTAATCCCTTATACGTCCTTCAAACAATTTACCCACAATGCACGTTAAACTTACCGGTCTATAGTTTCCTGGGGAAGACCTAGAGCCCTTTTTGAAGATTGGTACCACATTCGCCTTGCGCCAGTCCCTTGGCACAATACCAGACACCAGTGAATCTCTAAATATCATGAACAGGGGTACAGATATTACTGAACTTACCTCTCTAAGAACTCTTGGGTGTAGTCCATCCGGCCCTGGGGATTTGCTTACATTTATATCACTTAACTTACCTTGTACCATCTCTACATTAAGCCAGTTCAGTACATTACATGATGTGTTACCAGCACTGACCTGGCCAATGTCAGCTCCTTTTTCCATACTGTATACAGTACTAAAGAACCCATTCAGTAGCTCCGCCTTCTCTTGATCGCCCATGACAACCTCCCCATTATCATTATTAAGGGGTCCTACATGCTCTGTCCTTGGTTTTTTTGTATTTATATATCTAAAAAAATATTTAGGATTAGTTTTGCTTTCTTTGGCCACCTGTCTCTCATTTTGAATTTTTGCTGTTTTTATTACATTTTTACAGATTTTATTAAGCTCCTTGTACTGTTTAAATGTTATAGCTGACCCATCAGATTTGTATTTTTTGAAGGCTATTTTTTTGTTGTTTATTGCTCTTTTAACATCATGTGTCAGCCATGTAGGATTTAGTTTTAATCGTTTATATTTGTTCCACTTTGGTATATATTTAGATGTATAGTTATTTAGAGTTGATTTAAAGATGCCCCATTTACCTTCTGTATCAGTATTTAAGAACACCTCCCCCCAGTCTATGTCCTGTAGTGCAGCCCTCAGCCCAGGGAAGTTTGCCTTTTTAAAGTTATATGTTTTTGCCTTCCCCGCCTGTCTTTGTTTTCTACATTTTAAGTCAAAAGTAACTATATTGTGGTCGCTATTACCAAGGTTTTCCCGCACAGTTACATTACCAACCAGCTCTATAGTGGCTTAATGACACAGCCTAGAGTTTGCGGCAGCATGAGGAGAACATATAGTGGCTAAATCACACAGCGTGGAGGTGGAGGCAACATGAGGAGAATATATATAGTGGCTGACTGATACAGTGGAGGTGGCGGAAGCATGAGGAGACCATATATTGGATTAATGACGCAGCGTGGAGGTGGCGGCAGCACGAGGAGACCATATAGTGGCTGAATGACAGAACGTGGAGGTGGCAGCAGCTTGAGGAGAACACAGAGTGGCTGAAAGACACAGCCTGGAGGTTGTGGCAGCATGAGGAGAACATATAGGGGCTGAATGACACAGCCTGGAGTGGCCGGCAGCATGAGGAGACCACATAGTGGCTGAATGACACAGCCTGCAGTTGGCGGCAGCATAAAGTGGCTGAATGACACAGCCTGGAGGTGGTGGAAGCATGAGGAGACCATATAGTGGCTGAATGACACAGTGTGGAGGTGGCGGCAGCATGAGGAGACCATATAGTGGCTGAATGACACAACCTGGACTTTGCAGCAGCATGACAAGACCATATAGTGACTGAATGACACAGCGTGGAGGAGGCGGCAGCATGAGGAGACCCTATAGTGGCTGAATGACACAGCATGGAGGTGGCGGCAGCATTAGGAGGACATATAGTGGCTGAATGGCACAGCCTGGAGGTGGCGGCAGCAGGAGGAGAACATATAGTGGCTGTATGACACAGCCTGGAGATGGCGGCATCATATAGTGTCTAAATGACACAGCCTGGAGTTTGGGGTAGCATGAGGAGACCATATAGTGGCTGAATGACACAGTGTTGAGGTAGCGGCAACATGAGGAGAACACATAGTGGCTGAATGACACAGCCTGGAGGGGGCAGCAGCATGAGGAGAACATATGGTGGCAGAATGAGACAGCCTGAAGGTGGCGGCAGCAGCATCAGGAATCCTGAAAGTTACCCGGTGACATATAGTGGCTGAATGACACAGCCTGTAGTTTGCGTCAGCATGAGGAGACCATATGGTGGCTGAATGACACATCCAGGAGTTTGCGGCAGCATGAGGAAAAAATATAGTGGCTGAATGACAGAGCCTGGAGTTTGTGGCAGCATGAGGAGAACATATGGTGGCTGAATGACACAGCCTGGAGGTGGAGGCAGCATGTGGAGAACATATGGTGGCAGAATGAGACAGCCTGGAGGTGGCAGCAGCAGCATCAGGAGTCCTGAAAGTGACCCGGTGACAGAGTGGTGCCATGGGTGGCAATACCAGTACCCAGTGACGAAGGTGGGTGAAAAAATGAAAACTTGGCATCAGATGTGTGGCATCAGGCGGGTGGCAGGATCAGAATAGTAGCTGAGGCAGGCAGGCAGAAGAAAACGGTCTCTTTTGTAAAATTGTTAGTGTGCACAAGTATTGAGGATATGCATTACATAAAACTTAACTTTTAATAATATGCTTAGGATAAAATATGGACCCAATGTTTTTTTCAAATCAAACAAAAGGAAAGGTATGCAAAAAACACCAAGTGCCACCTACACCACCAAGTACTGATGTGATGCAATGACATCTAAAAGGTGGAAGGGAACAACGTGGAAGGGTAAAAACTTCCCCTGTAAGGCCCTACTCTCACATTATTAATTCCCTTCTTGGCAAATGTTACTTGCCCTAAAAAGGGCGGCCCCACACAGGAATCTCTCCCTATTTCCATTTACAAACACTGCCATTTCCCAGGGTTTTTAGTAGGTGGAAATAGGGATTGGTTCCCGTGTGGGGCTGCCCTTTTAAGACGAGTAACACTTTCCTCAAAAAGGGGGAAAGGAACAACATATTGTCCATTGTAGCAGATAGGGGTAAAAACTTCCCCTGTAATACCCTACTCTCGCCCTATTAATTCCCTTCTTGGCAAGTGTTACTCACCCTAAAAGATTACGTTTTAGCTAATTCATATCCTCAATACTTACTTGTGGTCTGATGCCGAGGAATCTCTGTAACTGGGGAGCAGCACTTTAAATATGTTTTGCACTATCCATATTTGTAAAGTGTTAGTGAGAAACCATGGTCAATCTATTCCGATACATTAGGCATTGGTGGGTGGAAATCCTGGCTGATCCATGCCTGATTCATCTTCACAAAGGTCAGTCTCTCCACATTTTTTTGGTGGACAGACGAGTTCTCCTTGGGGTTACTATGGCCCCCGCCGCACCAAACACCAGCTTTGATGGCACACTACTGGCCGGGCAGGACAGCTTTTCCAGGTTAAACTCTGCTAGTTGCAGACACAAATCAAGTTTGGCTGCCCAAAAGTCCAGGAGATTTTCAAGGTGTGTTGGCATAGGCATGTCAAGGTATGCCACCACCTGCTGGTTCAGGTCCTGCTCCAGGGCTACCGGCTGCTGATGAGTTGCTTTACTATGCGGGTGAATTAAGCTATTCATCAGCGACTGTAGACTCAGGCTGCTGCTGATGGACCTGGTAATGCTCCTGCCATCGGGGATCACTACGCAAGTAAGTGAGCATGCATCGTGCCATTTGTGCAAGTGACTAGCTTCTCTAGCTGCTCCTGCTCCTCCTCTCCTGTCAGATGACTAGAAAAACCGCCCATCTCACAAACCTAAACTGTGCTCCACTGTGCGCCTCCCCTCCTCCAGTTCAGCTCCCACAGGGCTCATATGGCCGTGAGATGTAGGTGCCAAGTCTCCAGTGCCCTGATTAGCCATCATTTCCAACACGTGTTGTAGTAGATGAAGCAGTTGAATGACATAGTTCATCCCGTAATCCTGGTGACTGACTAATAATGTGGCTTCCTCAAAGGGCCTGAACAAACGGCAGGTGTCACGTATTAGCTGCCACTGGTTTACATTGAAGTTATACAGGGGAGTCCCCCTATCCACTTGGATCACCACAAATCGGTGATGGCTTTTCCCTGTTCGTATAGTCGGTACAACATATGGAGGGTTGAACATGTGTGCCATGCAGGGCGCATGTCTCAGGCTTCCTTGTTGCAGCACAGATAAGATGATGTTTCCGTTTTCAGTCACCAAGGTTCCCATTTCCAGTTTTCGTGGAGTAAGGTATGATTCGAATTCTTGATGAATGACTTTTAGCAGTTCCTCCCCTTTGTGACTCCTTTCGGCAAGGCAAACCATGTGAAGAACAGTGTGACACCGCCGTTCCCTGCACACATGGTATACTGGAGGGGCACTGAGACTTGTCCATGCAGTGGAGGCTGAGGACACAGTGGAGAATGAAGAGGCGGAGTCGCACAATGTCAAAGGACCAACGGCCTGAGAGCGTGAAGGCGGAAGCGGCGTGACCTGTCCAAGTTGCTGTTGTGACTGTGAAAAAACCACATTGACGTTGTGGGTCTTAAAGGACATGTATTGTCCCTGAACGTAGTTACAGCCCCACACGTGGCACTGCCATGCACTTTGGTACACACCGACAGGCTCAACGACTGGCCCACCTTCTGTTCCGCAAAATTGTGCAGGGCTGGCACTGCCTTTTTCGCAAAGAAATGACGGCTTGGGACTCAGCCATCAGTTCTCTGAAAGGTGCAAAGTCCACCACTTGAAAAGGGAGGGACTGTAGCACCAGCAACTTGGAGAGGAGCACATTCAGCATCTGCGCCGTTGGATGAGTGGGCGCATACTGTTGTCTCTTGGACATGACTTCGCCGATGGATTGCTGGTGGAATGACTGACTCAAAGTAGGAGGAGCAGGAGCATCTGGAGCGACAGAAGATGGGTATGACACACAGTTCCCTTTGGCTGAGGTGGCGGAGGCTTGGCTGGCTGAAACAGAGAGCGGCATGCCACTGGGTGATGCAGCAGGCTGGACCACCACATCAGAGCCACGGTTCTCCGATGCCGCATATGTTGACGCAGGGTGTGGCACCAACATTAGGACTCTGGCCACGCTTAACCTTCTGCCGACACATCTTGCGTGTGGCCAGGACAGCATCCTCTGGATGCTTGATGAAAAACTGCCACCCCGCCGAGTAGCTGACTTTCCCACCAACAGTCCACACTGATTGACTGCTACTGCCACCGACTCCAGGAACCTCTGTTCCACTAACTCCCGGGAAGGTAGGCATATATATGTACCGGGTGGGCCATTTATATGGATACACCTTAATAATATGGGAATGGTTGGTGATATTTACCTCCTGTTTGTGGCACATTAGTATATTTGAGGGGGGGGGGAAACTTTTCAAGATGGGTGGTGACCATGGCGGCCATTTTGAAGTCGGCCATTTTGAATCCAACTTTTGTTTTTTCAATAGTAAAAGGGTCATGTGACACATCAAACAAATTGGGAATTTCACAAGAAAAACAATGATGTGCTTGGTTTTAACATAACTTTATTCTTTCATGAGTTATTTACACATTTCTGACCACGTATAAAATGTGTTCAATGTGCTGCCCATTGTGTTGGATTGTCAATGCAATCCTCTTCTCCCACTCTTCACACACTGATAGCAACACCGCAGGAGAAATGCTAGCACAGGCTTCCAGTACCTGTAATTTCAGGTGCTGCACATCTCTTATCTTCACAGCATAGACAATTGCCTTCAGATGACCCCAAAGATAAAAATCTAAGGAAGTCAGATCGGGAGACCTTGGGGGCCACTCAACTGGCCCACGATGACCAGTCCACTTTCCAGGAAAGTGTTCATCTAGGAATGCTCGGACCTGACACCCATAATGTAAGCAAGATGGTGCCCCACCACATTATGGGTGTCAGGTTCGAGCATTCCTAGATGAACAGTTTCCTGGAAAGTGGATTGGTCGTTGTGGGTCAGTTGAATGGCCCCCAAGGTCTCCCGATCTGACCCCCTTAGACTTTTATCTTTGGGGTCATCTGAAGGCAATTGTCTATGCTGTGAAGATACGAGATGTGCAGCACCTGAAACTATGGATACTGGAAGCCTGTGGTAGCATTTCTCCTGCGGTGTTGCTATCAGTGTGTGATAAGTGGAAGCAGAGGGTTGCATTGACAATCCAACACAATCAGAAACTTGTAAATAACTCATGAAAGAATAAAGTTACGTTGAAACCAAGCACATCATTGTTTTACTTGTGAAATTCCCAATAAGTTTGATGTGTCACATGACCCTCTTCCTATTGAAAAAACAAAAGTTGGATTCAAAATGGCCAACTTCAAAATGGCCGCCATGGTCACCACCCATTTTGAAAAGTTTCCCCCCTCACATATACTAATGTGCCACAGACAGGAAATTAATATCACCAACCATTCCCATTTTATTAAGGTGTATCCATATAAATGGCCCACCCTGTATATGAGGGGAGGACAATGCATTCCACTACGCTTAAAACAGTATTTGTCTACAACAACAGCAGTTGTGTGCTTTTGGCTGGCCTTTCACAGTATCTAGGCCCTTAAGACTTTAACAGGAACATAATAGTACACCACTTAGATGTACGTATGTGGTATGCACTTATGAGGTGAGGACAATGCATTCCAGTACACTTAAAACAGTATTTGTGTGCAACACCAGCAGTACACACCAGTGCGGCAGCTGTGTACTAAACTCAAAATTGCACTTTCTCTCTATCTCACTCCCTTCCCTATCAGTGCTTCTAGGCTGGCTTTGGGCTTAAGATGAATCGCTGCTGTAAAAAAAGCTTTTTTGTGCAACACACTTCTCTCTTCCCCTCTCTGCAATACAATGCTGATGTGACTAGGAGGTGAATTTGCTGCTGTAAAAATGCTTTTCTGTGCAACACACTGACTGCTCTCTGTCCCTTTCTGTGCAATAGAACGCTGATGTGACTGGGAGATGAATCGCTGTTGGGAAAATGCTTTTCTGTGCAACACACAGCGCTGCCTTTCCTCTCTCTCTCACTCTCTGCAATAAAAGGCTGAAGTGACTGGCCGCAAGATGGCTGCCGACTATATAGGGCTGTGACATCACAGGGGTGGCAGGCTGCTGATAGGCTGCATGTGATTCAGCGTCATCCCGCCGACCCTTGGTCCCGCTTTCCCAGGATTCTTCCTCACATGTGGATCCACCATTTTAGATGCCCTAGAGCCTGGACCGCACTAAATGGAGATTAATGAAGCCAATTTGGCCAGTACTCTCTCTATCTACAGATACTCAGACCAATGTTTAATAAATGGTCTCTGAACAGTGTGTTGCTCCAAGTAGGATGGTCCTTTACACAGTGCAATATAAGCATTCTGCATTAGCAGCATTCTGCTGGAAGTCCCGTCCCCCCCCCCCCCCCCCCCCCACACACACACACAAGTACACTGACTACCTTGAAATCTATAGATAACCATTTGCAATTATCCTGGTAGTGTAGTTAAAATAATAAACAAGATAAACATAGCAATTTTTAAAGGGGTTATTCATGAATTATAACAAAAAAAAGACCTCTTCTCAAAGTATGTGTGGTATTACAACTTGGCTCCACTTACTTCAATGGACCTAAGCTGCAATACCACACAGTTCCTGAAGAAAGGTGTGCTGCTTTTTTATAATAAAAAGAAATCAGTTCTGTTTTTCTAATCCTGAATAACCTCTAACTTGTGTTTCTTGGTTCCATTACGTATTGATTTATTGGTAGCCAGAATACGACTACATCCAGACATAAAGTGGGTATGGCATATGATAGCGTGTTTTAAACGTCACTACTCGAAAATGATGTCCTTTTTACTCAAAGCTTTAAAAGCTTCATATCAAACTTCCTAACTTACATTCTGCTTTTCATGCTTATGGCTAGCAGTTACAGTATCTCAACATATACTCAACATGACCAAAATGGAATGGACCTACCCCTCAACTTCCCTTCTTCCTTTAAAGAGAATTCCAATAGGAGGAGTCTTATGCTTAGTATCTAGGGGAGCATCGTACCTAAATTGCTATTACATTTTGTAAAAAAATAATACAGGACATGTGCATGCCATATGTGTCTATGTGTGGACACCCAGTTGTTGTGATGTGGTTTGCAGCCTGTTTAGACGTCCTCAAATATTTCAATATAAAAAAAAAATTTAATCCCTAGCTAAATTCAAGGAAAGGTAACAGTGTACACGTCTCTATTCTAAAGTTCATCTGGCATAAAATGGCCGGCAATATCTGACACAGCTCAGTCTCACCGGACTTCAAACCTAAGGCTTATTACATCTTGGGTCTTCCAGTTGTGGAACGCAATAATAATCCCCAATTCATTGTTAAGGGGAGATACCTTAAACTTCACAGGGAATTAATTATTAGAGATGTCGCAAATTGTTCGAGCTTGTTCGCGTACACCGCGCCATGCGAACATATGCGATGTCGTGCGAACATATCGATCCGCTCCCTATTCGATATCATTGCAAGAAATTTTGACCCTGTGTTTCACAGTCAGCAGACACATTACAGCCAATCAGCAGCAGACCCTCCCTTCCAGACCCTCCCACCTCTCTCACGGACTCCATTTTAGCTTCATTCTGAAGCTGCATGGTTAGAGAGAAGGGGGATAGTGAACCAGCTCCTGATTTAATAGGGAAAGCGATAGCTAGGTAGTTTATTCAGGGTCCACTACACTCCTGGAGCACTAATCTAATCTCTGCTGTAAGGGCTCAAACATCAGTCTGCATTTTTATTTTTTTCCCCTGTGTACTCTAATAGCATTTGCCTACCTGGCAGCGTGTGTGGCAGGCTCGCTCACAGGGTATATTGTGCCCACTTGCCCAGTGGCACCACTCATATCTGCTGTCACAATAGCTTGCAATATAGCAGTAATATAGCAGTCAGTTACTTTCACACGTGTGTTTTGCAACAGCTGGAGGCCCACTGGTTGGGAACCACTGGTTAAAAGGGGTACTCCGGTGGAAAACTTTTTTCTTTCAAGCAACTACAGTATTCAGTGTCCACAAAAGTCCTTAAGGACTCATCTGATCTCTGCTGTAAGGACAGCACCCAAAAAAAGCCCTTTTTAGGCTCAAACATCAGTCTGCATTTTTTTTTTCAAAAACACTTTTTTGACTGTGAAATAATAACAGTCAGTTTCCATCACACAAGTGCGTTTCAGGGCCTGCAAGGGCACAGTGTTACACTAGTGCAAGTCATATATGGTGTAACAGTAGTGCAAATTTGAAAAAAAATAACCTTTTTTGGCTGTGAAATAAAATCAGTCATTTTACAAAACACTCAAGAGTTTTTGGGCCTGCAGGGCTCATTGTCACTCCATCTCCCGTTTCCCAAAATCAATGCCATATACACGTCGCCTGATAGGGGACGTAACAGGGATTAAACTGATAAGAATAGAACGACTTAACACACCACTCCTATGTGGTGGCACATTAGATTGCACGCGCAGTGCCCCAAATTTGAAGTAGGAGGACCAACCAAGCATCTTTTTCCATCTCCAGTTTTCCTAAAATCAATGCCATATACACGTCCCCTGATAGGGGATGTAACAGGGATTAAACTGATAGGAATAGTACTACTTAACACACCTTAAGCACGTTATTCCAAAGAATTTAGGAATGTTAGGTGATTTATGCCCTTTATGGATTAAAACCAGACTCTGCATCAACTATGTAATTTTCCATGGGAGTTTTGCCATGGATCCCCCTCCAGCACGCAACAGTCCAGGTATTAGTCCCCAACACTATTTTGGCCAGAAAGAGTCCATGTGGGTTTTAAAATTCGCCTGCCTATTTAAGTCTATGGCGGTTCACACGTTCGCGAACATTTGCGGAAATACGCCGTTCGCGAGCGGAAAGTTTTATGTTGGCGACTTCACAATTCATTATTTTTGCCCATAAGGTTATCACATAATATATATGGAAACATAGCAAACAACAACCCCTCATTGGCTTCTGATCCCCGGCCTATGACATATATTTTGCTCTCTATCTCTATGTACTATCTCTTATAGCCAATTAGGCATAACACAATCCCTGAGGACAACATGATTTTGTCACCTAGCTGTCATGTCAGATATCTTTAATGGAGAATTATAATCCTTTCCCCATCCTATGAAACTCTACAGTCTCCCCAACACATATAATTTCATTACTTACTAATATGTCACTTTATGATATAAATTTTTGCACCTGATGTTTTTGCACCTGACTATATTTTTCCTCTTGATTTTGGGGCCCCATAGTAGCTGCTATCACTGTTATTGCTATGCTCATAGAACAAATACATTACCACTAATTCACTAAAGGAATCCAGTTTTTTTCCCTATTCATACTAATCTCTTCCCATCATTATGGTACTAGCGCCTAGTTGCTTGTTGTTTTAGTACTGGGATGCTTTTCTAGATGTTTTCTACCAAAAGTTATTTCTGGCCTTACTGCTCGAGCGTAACAAGTAGTTTGCACCTTGAGATAAATCTTTTGTATAAGCATTCGTAAAGGGTTGACTTTGATAATAGACTTTGACAATGATAGGCCTACCTCCTTGAGATTGCTGTTGACATAGCTGTATGTTGTGAAAGTTGGTAGTTTTCCTACACCAAAGTAAGAATTCTATCATCATCCACTTTAGTTGTGTTCCGTGTCCTTCCAGCTTTTCAGTGTTACTGTGCCTCCCAGTGCTTTCTTTAAAAAGTGTCCTAAAGTTTCAGCCATTTCTCTAATATGCTTATTTTGTAGCATTATTATGCTCTGCTTTATTTCCATTGACATCTTATTTTACCCCATAATGAGAGTTCTCAAATGTAGGGGCGAAATTATTAAGGTTTGCCCCTAGAGCCGATCAGCAAAAAGTCAAAAAGTTTTGCACCAAGCCCCGGATTGAGCAAATATTTCCAGATCTTTAGCATGCTCACCTAGTGGCCGGCACTCACCTAATCGCTGGTGTTATCAGGTAAAATTCTAGTTGAAATCTAGGCAGCTCTGAGCTGGAATAGATCTCTGAGCCTGCCTGGATTATTGTGTGCCTCTTGATAAATCCAAGGTGGTACTACACTGGCAGGAGTTTACTAAAGATCAATCTTGCTGATATCAGTAACCCCCCCCCCCCCCTTCAGATCTTCTACCTTTGAAAATTGACCAGTCAATTGTCCAATAATTGTTGAGCATGTGAAAATGAAGGGATTACGCAAAAATGGCTGCAACTCCTAATTAATGCAATAATGTTTCTTTTATACCCTGTATTAAAGACTGAAGCTTAAAGGGGTACTCTGGTGTAAAACTTTTTTTTTAATCAACTGTTGCCAGAAAGTCAAACAGACTTGTAAATTACTTCTATTAAAAATCTTAATCCTTCCAGTACTTATTAGCTGCTGAATACTACAGAAGAAATTATTTTCTTTTTGGAACACAGAGCTGCTGATGTCTCTGCTGACATCACGAACACAGTGCTCTCTGCTGACATCTATGTCCATTTTAGGAACTGTCCAGAGTGGGAGAAAATCCCCATAGCAAACATATGCTGCTCTGGTCAGTTCCTAAAATGGACAGAGATGTCAGCAGAGAGCACTGTGCTCGTGATGTCAGCAGAGAACTCTGTGGTCCAGATTTATCAAAGAATGTCTACGGTAGAGCTATTTTCCCACGTTTATTTGAGTGGTGGGTTTGACTAGCGTGCATCTTATTTATCAAGAAAGTGCAGTAGGATGATGAATTTTGTGCAGCTCTGCTGTGGTGGGTAAAGCTCTACCACATACACTTTTTCTAGACACTTGTGAGGGAGGTAGACACTTTCCCGGGTCCTGAATTTGGCAGGTTAGGTGTTTTTACTTTTTTTACTTGCATTTTAGACGCTACAATCAAATTTGATTGCGGTGTCTAAGGGGTTAAAGCGGGGCATCACCATGATCGGGGATGTCTGGCATTAGAGATGGGTCCTGGTGGCAGATAGCCGACAGGACCACCCAGCTATGACCTGCGCTCAGCACTGCATGGTCAAAAAGAAAAAGTTCTATGGGTAGGCAAAAAGAGTGAAACTGTCTATATCAAAAGACGCATAAAAGTCTCAAAATATGCTGCTTGCGCATGAACTGCGCCAAAACATAGACAAAAAAATGCTCTAAAAGCAATTACAAATCTCCCCCTGTGTTCCAAAAAGAAAATAATTTCTTCTGTAGTATTCGGCAGCTAATAAGTACTGGAAGGATTAAGACATTTTAATAGAAGTAATTTACAAATCTGTTTAACTTTCTGGCACCAGTTGATTTAAAAAAAAAATTATAACTTTTGCACTGGAGTACCCCTTTAAATGTCACATAATTATGACTTCAAATCCATTGTGGGGATGATAGGAGCAACATTATGAAAATGTCACATCTGATATCAACTAACTGTAATCTAACTGTACATTTTATTTTTTAAGGTTTATTTTTAGAAATATGGAACATCTTCAAAATATGCAACTGGCAAAAATGCTATTTTGAAATTGTGTTTGTATTATTTAAAAGGATGGAGACTTAAATGGGTACTCCGGTGGAAAGCTTTTTCTTTTTTTTTTTTTCATATCAACTGGCTCAAGAAAGTTAAACAGATTTGTAAATTACTTCTATACAAAAATCTAATCCTTCCAGTACTTTTCAGCTGCTGTACACTACAAAGAAAGTTGAGTTATTCTTTTCTGTCTGACCACAGTGCTCTCTGCTGACACCTCTGTCCATGTCAGGAACTGTCCAGAGTAGGAGCAAATCCCCACAGCAAGCCTATTCTGCTCCTGATAGTTCCTGACATGGACAGAGGTGTCAGCAGAGAGCACTGTGGTCAGACAGAAAAGAACAACTCGACTTCCTCTGTAGTATACAGACGATGATAAGTACTGGAAGGATCAACATTTTTACATAGAAGTCATTTTCAAATATATCTAACTTTCTGGCACCAGTTAATTTGAAAAAAATTAAAATAAAATAGTTTTCCAACAAAGTACCCCTTCAATCTGTTGGGGACGAAAGGCGTATGCATACGCCCTTGCGTCCTGGTACTTAAGGACGAAGGGCGTATCCATACGCCCGTGGGAATTTTGTCCCCCGCCGCACACCGGGGGGGGACCGGGCCGGGGTGACTGCTGATATCTATCAGCAGGCACCCCATGCAAATGCCCAGGGGAGTCATTAGACCCCCCCATGTCAGCGATCGGCGCAAATCGCAAGTGAATTCACACTTGCGATTTGCGCCGATTCCGGGTCATTACGGGTCTATGGTGACCCGGTGACCCGGAATAGAAGGGGGATTGCGGGTGTCTAAGACACTCACGATCCCCCTGTAGCGATAGGAGTGAGGTGGCAGAGTTGCCACCCCTCCTATCTCTGCTATTGGTGGTCTAGACGCGACCACCAATAGCAGATCTGGGGCGGGGGGGGGGGGGGGGGTTACTTTCGTTTTCCCCGTCCTGCCCTCCCACAATAGCCGGGGCAGAACGGGGAAAATGAAGAGGAGCGGCGCCGGAGTCCACTTACCCCTCCGGAGGCTTCGGAGCGACGGGGATCGGCGGGCGGCGACAGAGATCTGCGGCGGCGTGCGGCAGAAGAGGACGGCTCCCGGATGCGACGGAAGCCGGTGAGTAGTTGCCTAGCAACATCTAGAGGGCTACAGTCTGAGACCACTATAGTGGTCTCTAGACTGTAGCCCTCCAGATGTTGCAAAACTACAACTCCCAGCATGCCCAGACAGCTGTTTGCTGTGTGGGCATGCTGGAATTTGTAGTTTTGCAACAGCTGGAGGTCTGCGGTTTAGAGACCACTGCACAGTGATCTCTATACTGCCCTCTAGATCTTGCAAAACTACAACTCCTAGCATGCCCACACAGCTGTTTGCTGTCTGGGCATGCTGGGAGTTGTAGTTTTGCAACATCTGGAGGTCCACAGTTTGGAGATCACTGTTCAGTGGTCTCTATATTGTAGCACTCCAGATGTTTAAAAACTACAAATTCCAGCATGCCCACACAGAAAACAGCTGTCTCGGCATGCTGGGAGTTGTAGTTGCGTACCTCCAGCTGTTGTATAACTACATCTCCCAGCATGCCCTTCTGTGACACAACTCAGTATTTTCCAACCAATGTGCCTCCAGCTGTTTCAAAACTACAACTCCCAGCATGTACTGACAGACCGTCAGGGCCGTTTGAAGGAATTTGGGGGCCCCAAGCAAAATAGAAATGGAGGCCCCCTCCCCACCTTACGCACGCAAAAAAGATAATATATACGGGACCATAAAGAGATTATATACCAGCTGTACACAGGATATATACCCCATATAAGTGTTTACAGCTACATGAAGGAACTCACAGGTCACGTATTTTCTGATCAGCGTCGTCCTCTTTCCTTTTCTTCCCCATCTGACTCAGACCGCCATGATGTCTTCTCCAGCCAAAACTTCATCTCTCTTCATCTGCAGAACAAACATCTTAGACTCTGCATTTTTCCAGTGCTCTCCTTAAAGGAGTACTCCAGTGAAAAACTTTTTTTTTTTTAATCAACTGGTGCCAGAAAGTTAAACAGATTTGTAAATTACTTCTATTAAAACATCTTAATCCTTCCTGTACTTATTAGCTGCTGAATACTACAGTGGAAATTATTCTATTTTTGAAACACAGTGCTCTCTGCTGACATCTCTGTCCATTTTAGGAACTGTCCAGAACAGCATATGTTTGCTATGGGGATTTCCTCTTACTCTGGCAGTTCCTAAAATGGACAGAGATGTCAGCAGAGAGCACTGTGTTTCCAACGGAAAATAATTTCCTCTGTAGTATTCAGCAGCTAATAAGTACAGGAAGGATTAAGATTTTTTTAAAAGAAGTGATTTACAAATCTGTTTAACTTTCTGGCACCAGTTGTTAAACGGAGTACCCCTTTAACACTACACAATCTCCTCATCTATAGGCCTATAATAATGCCCCCCTTGGTGTTCCACTCAGTAACAGAGCATGGTGCCCAACAGTCCCCAACCATGGTGCCTCCGGCTGTTGCAAAACTACAGCGCCCAGACGACCTCTGGCTTTCCGGGCATGCTGGGAGTCATAGCTTTGCACCCTGGTTGGGAAACACTGATGTAGGTAGTTGGGTAGCCAGGTACATAGTTAGTAGGGCTGCACGATAAGGGGAAACTGTGCGATTGGGATTATGGACCTAAATATTGCAATTTCAATATTATAAACAAATAGTGAAATCCTCCCATTTCATGTCCAATTTCCCCCCATTTTACATCTATTCCCCCCATTTTATATGCACCACTCAGTTCACATCTTCCCCGTTTAATTACTATCCCCCCTAATCACATTCTCCCCATTTCATTTCTATCCCCCCCATGTCCCATTCTCCCCTTCCTATCCCTACCCCTTCTCATCTTCCCCATGTCACATTCTCCCCCCATGTTAACACCTCCCCCAACCCAGTAGACAGGAAGTACCCCCAAATTAGATCCCCAGTAGGCAGGTAGTACCCCCAGATTGACCCCCTCCCCCCAGAAGGCAGGTAGTACCCCCAGATTACCCCCCCCCCCCAGTAGACAGATAGTAGCCCCATATTAGACCCCACCCCACTGGTAGGCAGGTAGTACCCCAGATTAACCCCCTCCCCCCCAGTAGGCATGAAGTACCCCCAGATAAACCCCCTCACCCCCCAGTAGGAAGGTAGTGCCCCCAGATTAACCCCCTCTCCCCCCCCCAGTAGGAAGGTAGTACCCACAGATTAACCCCCTCCCCCCAGTAGGCAGTACCCCCAGAAGAGGGGGTTAATCTGGGGGTACTACCTGCCTACTGGGGGGGCAAGATTAACCCCCTCTCCCCCTCAATAGGAAGGTAGTACCCCCATATTAACCCCCTCCCCCCAGACCCAGTAGGCAGGTAGATAGTAGTACTAGTACCCCAAGGAATTGAGTGCAAAACCTTCACTTTCACTCACTGTCAGAGAAGTTGCACTTACTTGCACACCTAACGCCGCGTGCAGTAATGTCGGCAGTTCGTGCACCGCCCACTGTCACGCTCTAGGGCTGGCGTCACGACGCCGGCCCCTGAATTCTGTGACTCAGCGTGATGTCAGGTGACATGGTGAGCCGCGCACACATAGGAGGCCGGGCCGACGAACGGTAAGCCGGAGGGGGCACAAAAAGTAGCCGGAGGCAGCGACTTCCAGTCTCTGCCTCCCTGTCCAGGCAGGCTCTCGCACTGCTGGATCGGCAGGCCGACAGGGCGAGCTGCCTGCCGAACGGCATAGCGCAAGAGGACAGGCAAACACCGGCTCTGCTCGAGGGCCCCGGGCCAGCTCGGGCCCCCGAGCAATTGCTTGGTTTGCCTGTCCTGTTGCGACGGGCCTGCAGACCGTGCATGGTGGGAGTTGTAGTTTTGCAACAGCTGGAGGCTCACTGGTTGGAAAATACTGAGTTAGGTAACAGAACCTAACTAAAGGTTTTCCAACCAGTGTGCCTCCAGCTGTTGCAAAACTACAACTCCCAGCATGTACTGACAGACCATGCATGCTGGGAGTTGTAGTTTTGAAACAGCTGGAGGTTTGCCCCCCCCCCCCCCCATGTGAACGTACAGGGTACATTCACATGGGCGGGTTTACAGCAAGTTTCTCGCAGCGCAAATTCCTAGCGGGAAACTCACCGTAACCTGCCAGTGTGAATGTACCCCAAAACAACTACACTACACTAACACCTAATAAAAAGTAAAACACTACATAAACACTGTCCCCCCCCCTCCCCAATAAAAATGAAAAACGCATTGTACAGCAGTGTTTCCAAAATGGAGCCTCCAGCTGTTGCAAAACAACAACTCCCAGCATTTCTGGACAGCCACTGACTGTCCAGGCATGCTGGGAGTTTAGCAACAGCTGGAGACACCCTGTTTGGGAATCACTGGCGTAGAATACCCCTATGTCTACCCCTATGCAATCCTTAATTTAGTCCTCAAATGCGCATGGTGCTCTTTCACTTTGGAGCCCTGTCGTATTTCAAGTAAACAGTTTAGGGGCACATATGGGGTATCGCCGTACTCGGGAGAAATTTCACTACAAATTTTGGGGGGCTTTTTCTCCTTTTACCCCTTATGAAAAGGAAAAGTTGGGGTCTACACCAGCCTGTTAGTGTAAAAAAAAAAATTTTTTTACACTAACATGCTGGTGTTGCCCTTTACTTTTTATTTTCACAAGAGGTAAAAGGAAAAAAAGACCCCCAAAATTTGTAACGCAATTTCTCCTGAGTACGGAAATACCCCATATGTGGGCGTAAAATGCTCTGCGGGCGCATAACAAGGCTCAAGAGTGAGAGCGCACCATGTACATTTGAGGCCTAAATTGGTGATTTGCACAGGGGTGGCTGATTTTACAGCGGTTCTGACATAAACCCAAAAAAATAAATACCCACATGTGACCCCATTTTGGAAACTACACCGCTCACGGAATGTAATAAGGGGTACAGTGAGCATTTACGCCCCACAGGGGTCTGACAGATTTTTGGAACAGTGGTACGTGAAAATGAAAAATGTAATTTTTTTGTTTGCACAGCCTACTGTTCCAAAGATCTGTCAAACGCCAGTGGGGTGTAAATGCTCACTGTACCCCTTATTACATTCCGTGAGGGGTGTAGTTTCCAAAATGGGGTCACATGTGGGGGGTCCACTGTTCTGGCACCACGGGGGGCTTTGTAAATGCACATGGCCCCCGACTTCCATTCCAAACAAATTATCTCTCTAAAAGCTCAATGGCGCCCCTTCTCTTCTGAGCATTGTAGTTCGCTCGCAGTGCACTTGACGTCCAAACATGGGGTATTTCCATACTCAGAAGAAATGGGGTTACAAATTTTGGGGGGCATTTTCTCCTATTACCCTTTGTAAAAAGTGAAATTTGGGGAAAAACCAGCATTTTAGTGGAAAAATATGTTTTTTTCATTTACACATCCGACTTTAACAAAAAGTTGTCAAACACCTGTGGGGTGTTAAGGCTCACCGTACCCCTTGTTACGTTCCTTGAGGGGTGTCATTTCCATAATAGTGTGCGATGTGGCGGTTTTTGCTTTCCTGGCACCATAGGGGCTTCCGAAATGGGACATGCCCCCCAAAAACCATTTCAGAAAAACTCACTCTCCTAAATCCCATTGTTGCTCCTTCGCTTCTGAGCCCTCCAGTGCACCCGCCGAACACTTGACATACACATGAGGTATTTTCTTACTCGAGAGAAATTAGGTTACAAATTTTGAGAGGATTTTTTTCCTTTTACCCCTTGTAAAAATTCAAAAACTGGGTCTACAAGAACATGCCAGTGTAAAAAAATGAAGATTTAGAATTTTCTCCTTCACTTTGCTGCTATTCCTGTGAAACACCTAAAGGGTTAACACACTTACTGAATGTCATTTTGAATACTTTGAGGGGTGCAGTTTTTATAATTGGGTCATTTATCGGGTATTTCTAACCTGAAGACCCTTCAAATCCACTTCAAACCTGAACTGGTCCCCGAAAAATTCCGATTTTGAAAATTTTGCGAAAAATTGGAAAATTGTTGCTGAACTTTGAAGCCCCCTGATGTTTTCCAAAAGTAAAAACTCATCAATTTTATTATGCAAACATAAAGTAGACATATTGTATATGTGAATCAATATATAATTTATTTGGAATATCCATATTCCTTATAAGCAGAGAGCTTCAAAGTTAGAAAAATGCAAAATTTTTCATGAAATTTTTGAATTTTTCACCAAGAAAGGATGCAAGTATTGCCGAAAATTTACCACTAACATAAAGTAGAATAAGTTACGAAAAAACATTCTTGGAATCAAATTTATAAGTAAAAGCATCCCAGAGTTATTAATGTTTAAAGTGACAGTGGTCAGACTTGCAAAAAATGCTCCCGTCCTTAGGGTCATAATGGGCTCCATCCCCAAGGGGTTAAAGGAGTATTCAAATGGTTCCTGCATTATATGAAGTTTTAAGGGGCTCTGGAATACCCGTTTAAAGATGAACTTCTGCCTTACATGCTGACTAAGTCATATGGACTTCCATAAAGTAGGTCCCTTTCTCGGCACCCCTTCATATGAGCATGCTCAGAAAGCTTCCACGTATTACTTGACAACATGGTAAACTGAGTCCTGGACTGGTGGCATTTTGTGTCTCCAATAATTCTAAAACTAGCTACTGTACTTTATCATAGTTAAGCAACCAAAGAAATTATTGTTGACAATATTTTTTTTTACAAAACTAGAAATGTTGAGTTTTCAACACTTGTGCATATTTTCAGAAAGTAAGTATAACATAACAAGAAAACATAAGGTAATTAAAAATACAAGCTTTCATCAGTGTGATGTAATGTATGCATACACATTCCTTGCTATAAATGGATTTTTTTCATAAAGTAATGCTATTGTAAATTTGTTCTCTATTAGCATTAACATATGTGGTTTCCCACCAATGTATATACAAAATTTAGATATTAGTGTAGAACTAAAATTATTCTCCCTAATAGCAGATGTCCTCTTTCAGCATGTTCTTCCTTCTGCAATAATAACTCAGTGCTTTGAAATATCACGGTCTGTTGCTTTTGGAATGATTGTGATCTGAAAAGATGTAGAATGGCATATGAACTACCAAATATGCTTCCAAGAATCTGCCAAGGATGTAGCAAATGTACTGTAGCATGAAGGGACATATTTTCATTTTGAATGTAAAGCAAAAAACTTTAACTTTCTTTGCAATGGGGGTGAAGCTTATGGAGTAATCTAATTTCCTCTTACTGCATGTCCTTAACAGAGGGCATTTTTTTTTTGGCAAGCATAGTAGCTGTCATTTTTATTGTTGCTTTTTATTTATAGGCACATGTATAGCCTTTAGATTTTTTTAAATTAACTATTTTGTTTATCCATAATGGTCATTCAAGCCCTCGGCAACCCAAAAAAAATGTAACCACAATTATGCATTTTAGTGCGACATGCTTCTCAACTTTGTCTGTTATTTATTGATTTTTTATTTCACGCTTTATGTATTCCTAAAGTTCTCTTATTCAGTTACATTTCTAGTTTTAAATGGTCATTGGGGCTTCAAACAATTTACCTTTACTTAAGGGTAATTTGTTTGTAAATCACTTCATTAACAAAAAAAAAAAAAAAACAGTAAAAACAAAAAACGAATGCCTTACCCCAGAAAAAAGCTCTAAAGTGTAATTTTCCTGAAATCTACCTGTTGTTAGGCTCAGTCTGCCTTTAGTAACAGATACGTGAAAAATAGAAGACAGAAAGTGTGTGTGTATGTGGGGGGGGGGGGGGTAACATGTGTAATTGCTGGAGAGAGATGGTCTGTGCTATGTACCTGCAATCTATGAGCTTGTCTCAATTCTTGAGAGGAGCCACACTGTCCTTGAAAGGTAAATTATGTATTCTCTCACATTTTTGACCACCCATAATATTCTTGCCAGCTATCCCTGTGTACCGGTGATTCTTCTATTGTATGTTCAAAATACTGCCTCCTGAATGTAATACCCCTCCATTTAACCAGTCATAATTATCCCATAGCTGCGAGAGTACTAAAATCACCTTTTCATCGCTCTGAAGGGTTTATCTTATAAAACCAAGCAGATTTTGAAAAATTGAATAAAAATGGGTAACTCAAGGAACAGTTAGTGAGATGGTGGTATGATTTAGGGGTAATTTGCAATAAAATGGAATATGATACATATTTTGATAAGATGCATGATAATTCTGCCACTGGAGTTTACAATGTCTTTTTTTGCAATATTCAAAGCTTGGCAGCAGTGCTGCAAGGTTATGATGTGTCTGAAAAGCCAGATCCTAGTATTGCAGAAAAAAGGATGCAGGAGAATTCATACTTGCAGTCAATACGCAAAAGTGGCATGGGTATGCGCCCGGCCTGCTGGATGGAAAGTACCTGCGATCCTGGAGCGGTGCGCAAGTTAATGTGGTAGGAGGTGATGGAACTTGCCTGTATGCCGGGTAAGACGTGGTCTGATATTTGCTGTCAATTCGCAAAGTGGCACGGGTATGCGCCCAGCCTGCCAATACAAGACAAAACATTACATTCCATAATCCCTCCTATACCAAAAATCATTTACACAAAAGCTCCAAATTTAGGTCTCACAGTTGCCACGATCTTACAAAACATGTACAAAGAGAAAGACAATACTTGACAAGGGTTTTCACCGATGCGGTTCCTGTGCAAATTGCAAACTGACCAAATTCCCTAAAACCACAACCGTAGTCCAATCTACATCAAATAATTTCAAGTGGGAGATAAAGGAACCGATTACATGTAATACTAAGCAAGTCATATACATCCTGCAATGCGGATGTACTGTAGTAAACAATATATAGGGAGAACCAAGAGGCCACTCAAAGTAAGAATATCTGAACACAAACAATATAAAAAAAGGAATGAATCTTTTGAATCTTTAGAACCGAATGGCCTAAATTCCAAAATAGAGATTTTCGGCTTCCTATAGAAACCCTTTGAGCTTTGGGCCGCTCCCGGCCCAATGCCAGGCTGTTACCAGCGCTTGGATGGGGTCCACACCCTAGCCCATAGGGTCCACCTTCTAGCAAGTAATAAATACATGTTCTCAAGTTTTCGTGCTACTTTCCCGTCCGTTCCCTACAACTTCCCTCTATTCTATTTCTATTTTTTTCTCCCATTTTTATTTTTCCATTTTATTATTATCTTATTATACTGTTTTTTGTATACATATAGTCAATACATCATCATTTACATTGTTACACAACCTCCAAAAGGTCTTACTACTGGTACACATAGAGACTAACCTGGTTATGCAATAATTATTATGTTTACTATTATTTTATTATTTGTATCAACCAGGGAGTGCAAACTCCTAATCTCAATTAGCAGAATCCGGACTATGGATTCCCCTCACCAGCATTCACATGCTAATTAAGAGGACATCTTATATAAGACCACTCTGTCTACAGTCAGTCATCTTTAGCAATTGATAAAGGGGGAACTCCCCTAAACACATCTGGCCTTCACAGATCGTCCTGCATGATCTGCCACTGCTAATAAGCTTATTACCCTATGTGCACCTACTTGCAAGCGCTGCAGTCCCCTGCTTAGTATACCACCAGTGTGCACTTGAACGGCACCAACTGTACAAGGACGCTGCTGCCGGGAGCACATGAATTTCATCCACGGCCTGGACTTATCTCCACCGAGCCGGATGCCGCTCTGCGCCATCCAGAAATCAGACCACGTCTTACCTGGCATACAGGCAAGTTCCATAACCTCCTACCACATTAACTTGCGCACCGCTCCAGGATCGCAGGTACTTTCCATCCAGCAGGCCGGGCGCATACCCATGCCACTTTTGCATATTTACTGCAAATATCAATTCTCCTGCATCCCTTTTTCTGCAATACTAGGATCTGACATTTCAGATACATCATAACCCTGCAGCACCGCTACCAAGCTTTGAATATTGCAAAAAAAGACATTGTAAACTCAAGTGGCAGAATTCTCATGCATCTTATCAAAATGTAAATTTATAACATTTTATAACTTATTTTAATCTATTTCATTTATCTTGTAAGTCTCTGACCATGTAGCAAGGGCCCTGCTCAGGGTACAGCGTTTTAATGTATTGTTGTATGAATTAAATTATATTGTATAACCAGTGGCATCACCAGTTTTATAATATTTATATAAATCACAAGAAGAAAAGAACAGAGTCGCGACTCACCGCACTATACTGTAAAACTTCAGGCTTTAATGCAACATGCCACAGGGTCCATGAACACAGACGTCCGACTTCGGGAGAAAACGGGGAGGGTGCAGGGGAACAAACAGAGTAGACAACAGACTGTTTCACATCTAGTGATGCTTCATCCGGAGACCGGATGAAGCATCACTAGATGTGAAACAGTCTGTTGTCTACTCTGTTTGTTCCCCTGCACCCTCCCCGTTTTCTCCCGAAGTCGGACGTCTGTGTTCATGGACC
Organism: Hyla sarda; assembly: GCF_029499605.1. Taxonomy (NCBI): domain Eukaryota; kingdom Metazoa; phylum Chordata; class Amphibia; order Anura; family Hylidae; genus Hyla; species Hyla sarda. The sequence goes on along the minus strand of NC_079189.1, from coordinate 233,491,644 downwards.
CTGTGGCATGTTGCATTAAAGCCTGAAGTTTTACAGTATAGTGCGGTGAGTCGCGACTCTGTTCTTTTCTTCTTGTGATTTATATGTTCCAGTACTGCATGGTTTCTACATAGAGTCAGCACCCCGCCACCCACAGACGCCGACCCTGAGGCTATCTCCCGAGTAACTCATTACACCTGCTGTGCCATAGCTTTTTCTGGTTTGAACTATTTGTTTTATAATATTTATCATATCCCATTTTATTGCAAATTACCCCTAAATCATACCACCATCTCACTAACTGTTCCTTGAGGTCTGAATACCCATTTTTATTCTGTTAACATATTATTGGCACTACGAGTGCAGTGCATTCAGAACCTCGGTACAGTTGGGACATTTATTATCTTAGTGTGCAGCCACCCACCTTTTATCTTCTCCACTAAGATTTAGAAAAATATTTTGAAACAACAGGTACACATGCAGATGTGCAGGGAAGCTGAGGTGAGGCCAGAATTGAAGTCAAGGGCAGATAAAGCCAGAAGTAGCCAGGATGAGACTAGGAAGGTGTCAGGAGACAAGCCAGGAGTCAGAACCAGAAGTGTAAAGACTGGTACAAGTCCATGAAAAAGCTGGGTCAGTTATCATGAACAAAGGGATACAAGACATGCCTTAATTTAAAGGCAAAGAATGACAGGAGGATCCTTATTTCCGAAACAGTTGTATTTTAACATTGGCACAATGTTGGGCAACACACAATAAAAGTGAGCTATTAAAACTAAAAAATACTAGTTTGAGTGTTACCATATTTTGAGAGCCATAATCTCTTTTTTTCTATTGACAGAGGTGTAAGAGGTCTTTTATTGAGCAAAATGAGTTGATGTTTTTATTGGTGCCATTGTTCTGAATTTTGTTTTAGTTCTTTGGGAGGTGGGTTAGATATTTAATAAATGTTCTTAATTTGTTTTTAATACAGGGAAAAATAATGTGTACTCAAGATCCTCAGAGTTAGGGGGTTTGTGGCAGTTATATAATATGTTATATTGGGTCTGTTATCACAGCATTGTGCTATATTTAGTCGGATGAGAGTCCAGTGTATGTGATATAACAATATTTTGTATTCAAATTTTTTACCTAGGTAAGGAACACGCTTTTTCTTTTTCGGGTGGATTTTAAGGCATACTAATAAATATATATTAATGGCACTTCCCCTTGTTTGTAATTCTGATAAATGCTGGGAAAAATTTGTTATCTTGGCTGGCATATAGCCTAACTTATTTATATGTTTTGGTTATTATCTATAAGCTACCATTTTTTATTGTTTAATAAGATCACTTTATTGGTAGTATTCATTGAGGAGTATAAGGCCATGAGGGGTGCCGGCATAATATGCCTGTGCTAGGACCGCACAAGAATGCGCTGTCTCATAGACGGTTATGCATTCCGTACAGTCTCTGCATAAAAGACTGAACATGTTCATTCTTTGTGCGGACATGAACAATTGAGTTTCCGTGCGGGGAACATCTGGCATGGAAATTCCGCCATGTGTACAGAGCAGCAGAATCCTGTTGAATTCAACAGGACTCTGCTTCAGCGGAATCTCCATGCCGGATTCCAATGCGGAATCTGGCACGGAAATTCTGACGTGTGAACATGGGCTAATAGTATTTCCAACACAAAGAACACAGCAGTCAGCACTGCTTGTCCAGGTGCAGCATTAGTTTTTGATCAGCAACCTATGGATACCAGACCAGGTGCTCAGCTTTCAAATGAACAGCAACTCTCAAGCTTTATACAAGAGATACGAAAGCATCCTCACCAATCTATGATCGCCAATCTATGTTATTCCACAGGTATACTAACAAAGATTAAGTGGGTGAAGATGCTGGTATAATAACAGGTAACAGTCTGTTCATGCACTCTCGGTATATCACCTGTATGAACATAGCTATGGAATAAAATCTGAGTGAAGATCATGGATCGGTAAGTGTTGCTTTGGTATCTCTTCTTGAGCAAAGTGTCTGTTGCTGAAACTGTACCATGGGCAATACAGTATATACTATGTACATATACTGTGTTTTCCTGACTCATATTTCATATATATATATATATATATATATATATATATATATATATATATTTATCCTTTTTTATTATTTACTTGAAGTCAATTTACTATGAGTGGGGGACTAATTTGCTTTTACTTAGGTTTGGTTTCATAAAGAGGTAGTTTTTTTAGTTGATATTGTATGTTAGAACTCCTGTAGAACCAAAATTCATTACACTTGACTTAATAAACTTATGAATGTGAACCTTTAAAATCCAGTTGACATAACAGTATAGTTCGTTCAAGAAAGACCGCCACCTAGCCTCAGCTGAAGAATGTCGATGGTCGCCTTTTGTTAGACTTCTGGCATACACAAAGTGGCTATTCTGCTTCATACTGTGTGCAGGATATTCTTAACATTTTCCCAGTGGACTTGGAGATGGATGCATTCTTCTTTGTGGGGATTAACCTTCTGGATGACAGCAAAATAATGAGATATAAGATTCTCTTATGATATCTTACAGAAGGGAAAAGAGATGCAGAAAGGACTATCCTTGCTTTCTGAGGAATATCATCATGACCCACACCTTATTGATGACTACAGAAAACAACCCACTTATTTTTAGGATACTATAAACACAGATAATGTAGTGCTATTTCAAGATTTTTCAGAGACTTAATAAAACTGGCACAATTTCTGAAAGCTCTGCTCCATTGAGCAATTCTTCTAGTAATTGTACGGGATTTTGTATATTTGCTCCATCACTTTTGCTACACGCCACACATTCAGCTGAAAGTTCATTGGGAGTCTGACGCAGTCACTAAGTCAAGAGCTTACCTGAGAGGGGCAACCAAATTGGGAAGCGAAGGACTCGTGTAGGCTTAGCTGGTAAAGCACATCTGCCAAAGTTATTTTTCCAAGGGTGAACTGTTACAGAATCCTCTCATATGATTATGGCCCATCTGCCTTTCACAGACCTTTCAAGTCCATCACCCCCTCTTTGATACCACAGACTCTATGGAAAAAAGAAAAGAAGAAAATAATGCACATGGTGATGGGTATATCCAATGTGGCCATCCAAATGGTATTATTACAGTTTATACACAATGGTGATAGAAGGGAATTAACTTTTAGAGTCAACAGCAGTAAGCCATCTTTATTCCTGGAATTATCAGAACGGTGACATAAACAATGTATTATTTAATTAAGACCCAAAACACCCATTAGCTCCTGGGCCATCATTTCTGTATTCGAGTTTTGGAAAAATGTATGAGTTCTCTACAGTTATAGCCACTGCATCAACAAATGGTAAACTGCTCACACCCTCTGCGTGTAGCACATACTCAGCTCATAATCCCGATCCATGCACACAATCCTGACAGATGTCAGGAAGGGGTTAAGCCATCAAAGTAAGTGGCAGACTTTTACAATGTGTGTGCAAGTGTGTACCAACTACATATACATTATAGATTTGTTGTTATACAAAAACTTACCTTACCTGGAATTTTGATGTTATACGTGTGGTTTACTATTTTGTTTTTCAGAAAATCTAATTTTGTTTTGTTTAATTACATTTGATAAAATATCTGTAACTTTACAATTACATTATTAATACTATGTGGAAAACTATTAATTTTATGACATGACGCAAGGAACTACTGTCAACATATTTAAAGGAAAACCTACAGTAGACTTCATTGTCCTCCATTTTCATGTCACCAAACCTATAGGGTATGAAATTTGCCTTTTATTAGTACAGTTTTTAATCTTTCATTACCTTTTCTCTAGTTCCATGCAATATTTCTGCAATTTATGTAACAAAAAAACAAAGACATATGCAGTGGTGCATTCGATTGCCAAAAATGTAACCACTGATTGACACATAACAACTTCTGCTCAATAAACAACATTCTTATAGAATAATAATAGACATTTATAATGTATTTGCTACACAAATTAAATGCATTATATAATCTAAGGATTAACATGATTCTACAGTTTAAATCATAAAGTAAAAAATGTTAGCCCATTTTTTAAATTTTTTTTTATCAGTGTGCTATAACAAGGTAAGGTAGATGACTGACCTTAGATCATAGAGCAGCTCTTCAGCAAATTACAATGACTGAAAATATTTTTCTTTATTTTTGTAACTTTAGCCACAAGTTAAGCACTGCTGGCAAATTGCTGCTAAGAGGTTTAAATAGAGATAAAGCTAGATACTGTAGATACCAATAAATGATAATCCATCATTGTCATTGTTCTGTAGGGAATGCCGAATAACAGAAATGTTCAATGTGTCTCCCTAGCATTTTTGGCACGTTTTCCATCTGTCATTTACTAACTAGGGAAATAATCCTCACTTGGACTGATAAAGGTCAGCACAGAAGAGGAAGTGACAAGTGAGCAACTACACATTGTGTGCTTGTATATCTTTTCTTGCACAAAAGGAGCAAATTGTAAACCTTTTAGTTGCTCTAAAAAACAAACAAACTGTAATTGGCTTGAAGAGCTGCTGTAACAAAAATTCTGACTTTTTTTTAAAGTTGCGTAAACGGGCCTATAACCCCTTAACACCGCAGGACGTAAATGTACGTCCTGGGGATGTGGTACTTAACATACCAGGACGTATATTTAAGTCCTGAGCATAACCGTGGACATCGGAGCAATGCCGGCATCATGCGCGGCAGGTCCCGGCTGTGGATCGCAGCCAGGGACCCGCCGGTAATGGGGGACACCCGCGATCCCTTGGATGTCCGCCATTAACCCCTCAGATGCCGTGATCAATACAGATCACGGCATCTGCAGCATCGCGGTCACTTAACAGGATGATCGGATCGCCCGCAGCGCTGCCATGGCGATCCGATCCTCCTGCACGGTAGACGGAGGTCCCCTCACCTGACTCCGCTGCCTTAAATCAACTGGTGCCAGAAAGTTAAACAGATTTGTAAATTATTTCTATTAAAAAATCTTAATCCTTCCTGTACTTATTAGCTGCTGAATACTACAGTGGAAATTATTTTCCGTTTGAAACACAGAGCTGTCTGCTGACATCACGAGCACAGTGCTCTCTGCTGACATCTCTGTCCATTTTAGGAACTGTCCAGGGTAAAAGGAAATCCCCATAGCAAGCATATGCTGTTCTGGACAGTTCATAAAATGGACAGAGATGTCAGCAGAGAGTACTGTGCTCATGATTAGTGTTGCTCGCGAATATTCGCAATGCAAATTTTATTCGCGAATATCGCATATTCGTGAATTCACGAATATTCGCGAATATAGCGCTATATATTCGTAATTACGAATATTCATGTTTTTTTTTCACAGTACACATCACAGTGATCACCCCTCTCTGCTTCCAGCTTGTGTGATGTAAAGAAGGCTCTAATACTACTGTGTGAGACTGGCGTGCAAATTTTCACACATGCGAAAATTAGCATATGCAAATATTCGCATGCGCAAATTTTCGTATATGCAAAAATAAAACGTGAATATTACGAATATGCAAATTTAGCGAATATATGATGAATATTCGTCCATATATTCAAGAAATATCGCGAATTCGAATATGGCCTATGCCGCTCAACACTACTCATGATGTCAGCAGACAGTTCGGTGTTTCAAAAAGAAAATAATTTCCTCTGTAGTATTCAGCAGCTAATAAGTACAGGAAGGATTAAGATTTTTTAATAAAAGTAATTTACAAATCTGTTTAACTTTCTGGCACCAGATGATTTTAAAAAAAAAGTTTTTCACCGGAGTACCCCTTTAACGACGCAGGACGTATATTTACATCCTGCGCCGGCTCCCGAGATATGAAGCGGGATCGCGGCGATGTGCGGTATTAACCCTTTAGAAGCGGTGGTCAAAGCTGACCGCCGCTTCTAAAGTGAAAGTGAAAGTGACCCGGCTGCTCAGTCGGGCTGTTCGGGACCGCCGCGGTGAAATCGTGGCGTCCCAAACAGCTTACAGGACACCGGGAGGGCCCTTACCTGCCTCCTTGGTGTCCGATCGGCGAATGACTGCTCCGTGCCTGAGATCCAGGCAGGAGCAGTCAAGCGCCGATAACACTGATCACAGGCGTGTTAATACACGCCAGTGATCTGTGCAAGAGATCAGTGTGTGCAGTGTTATAGGTCCCTATGGGACCTATAACACTGCAAAAAAAAGTAAAAAAAAAGTGTTAATAAAGGTCATTTAACCCCTTCCCTAATAAAAGTTTGAATCACCCCCCTTTTCCCATAAAAAAATAAAACAGTGTAAAAAAAAAAATATAAACATATGTGGTATCGCCGCGTGCGTAAATGTCCGAACTATAAAAATATATCATTAATTAAACCGCACGGTCAATGGCGTACGCGAAAAAAAATTCCAAAGTTAAAAAAGCGCATTTTTGGTCACTTTTTATACCATTAAAAAATGAATAAAAAGTGATCAAAAAGTCCGATCAAAACAAAAAATAATACCGATAAAAACTTCAGATCACGGTGCAAAAAAATGAGTCCTCATACCGCCCTGTACGTGGAAAAATAAAAAAGTTTTAGGGGTCAGAAGATGACATTTTTAAACGTATAAATTTTCCTGCATGTAGTTATGATTTTTTCCAGAAGTGCGACAAAATCAAACCGATATAAGTAGGGTATTATTTTAACCATATGGACCTACAAAATAATGATAAGGTGTAATTTTTACCGAAATATGCACTGCGTAGAAACGGAAGCCCCCAAAAGTTACAAAATGGCGTTTTTTCTTCGATTTTGTCGCACAATGATTTTTTTTTCCGTTTTGCCGTGCATTTTTGGGTAAAATGACTAATGTCACTGCAAAGTAGAATTGGCAACGCAAAAAATAAGCTATAATATGGATTTTTAGGTGGAAAATTTAAAGGGTTATGATTTTTAAAAGGTAAGGAGGAAAAAACGAAAGTGCAAAAACTGAAAAACCCTGAGTCCTTAAGGGGTTAAGGACCAAGCCCATTTCCATCTTAAGGACCAGAGCGTTTTTTTCACATCTGACCACTGTCACTTTAAGCATTAATAACTCAGGGATGCTTTTACTTATGAATTTGATTCCGAGAATGTTTTTTCGTGACATATTCTACTTTAACATAGCAGTAAAATTTAGCAAAATGTTGACAATACTTGCATCATTTCTTAAAATTCCAAAATTTCATGAAAAATATGAAACTTTAGCAATTTTCGAACTTTGAAACTCTCTGCTTGTAAGGAACATAGACATACCAAATAAATTATATATTGATTCACATATACAATATGTCTACTTTATGTTTGCATCATAAAGTTGACATGTTTTTACTTTTGGAAGACATCAAAGGGCTTCAAAGTATAGCAGCAATTTTGTAATTTTTCACAAAATTTTCTAAATCTGAATTTTTCAGGTACCAGTTCAGTTTTGAAGTGGATTTGAAGGACCTTCATATTAGAAATACCCCCTAAATGATGCCATTATGAAAACTGCACCCCTCAACGCATTAAAAATGATATTCAGAAAGTGTGTTAACCCTTTAGCTGTTTCACAGGAATAGCAGGAAAGTAAAGGAGAAAATTCAAAATCTGCATTTTTAACTCTCGCATGTTCTTGTAGACCCAGTTTTTGAATTTTTATAAGGGGTAAAAGGAGAGAAATCCCCCCCAAAATTTGTAACCCAATTTCTCTCGAGTAAGGAAATACCTCATATGTGTATGTCAAGTGTTCGGCGGACGCAGTAGAGGGCTCAGAAGGGAAGGAGCAACAATGGGATTTTGGAGAGTGAATTTTTCTGAAATTGTTTTTGGGGGGCATGTCACATTTAGGAAGCCCCTATGGTTCCAGAACAGCAAAAAAAATCCATGTGGCATACTATTATGGAAACTACACCCCTCAAGGCACGTAACAGGTGTTTCACGACTTTTCGTTAAAGTCGGATGTGTAAATACATTTTTTTTTCACTAAAATGTTGGTTTTCCCCCAAATTTTACATTTTTACAAGGGGTAATAGGAGAAAAAGCCCCCCAAAAATTTGTTAGGCAATTTCTCCTGAGTATAAAAATACCCCATATGTGGCCCTAAACTGTTGCCTTGAAATACGACAGGGCTCCGAAGTGAGAGAGCGCCATGCGCATTTGAAGACTAAATAAGGGATTTGCATAAGGACGGAACCGGATGCAAGAATTACACTTGCCTCCGATACAAAAAATACCCTATGGCCTCCAGCTGTTGCAAAACTTCCAGCATGCCTGGAAAGTCAATTGCTGTCCGGCAATACTGGGATTTGTCTTGCAACAGCTGGAGACTCCGTTTTGGAAACAGTGTCATACGAGAATTTTTTTTTTTTGGGGGGGGGAGGTGACTGTCTAGGGGTATGTGTGTATGTAGCTTTTTACTTTTTATTTTGTGTAATGTAGTATAGTGTAGTGTTTTTAGGGTACACTCACACGGCCGGGGTCTACAGCGAGCTTCCCGCTGGGAGTTTGAGCTGCGGCGGAAAACTTGCTGCATCTCAAACTTGTAGCAAGAAGCTCGCTGTAGACCCCGGCCGTGTAAATGTACCCTGTACATTCACATGGGGGGGAGGGGGTGCTCAAACCTCCAGCTGTTGCAAAACTACCACTACCAGCATGTCCTTTGGCTGTCCGTGCATGCTGGGGGTTGAAGTTATGCAACAGCTGGAGGCACACTGGTTGCAAAACGCAGAGTTTGTTACTTAACTCAGTGTTTCACAACCAGTGTGCCTCCAGCTGTTGCAAAACTACAACTCCCTGCAAGTACGGTCTATCAGTGCATGCTGGAAGTTGTAGGTTGCAACAGCTGGAGGCACACTGGTTGCGAAACACTGTTAGGTAACAAACTTCGCAACCAGTGCACCTTCAGCCGTTGCAAAAACTACAACTCTCAGCATGCAGTGACAACTGAGGGCATGCTGGAACTTGTAGTTATGCAACAGCTGGAGGCATACTACTAACACTCCCAGCATGCCCTTTGGCTGTCCGTGCATGCTGAGGGTTGTAGTTATGCAACAGCTGGAGGCACACTGGTTGCAAAACATTGAGTTTGTTACTTAACTCAGTGTATCCCAAAAGGGGTGCATCCAGCTGTTTCAAAACTGCAACTCCCAGTATGCACGGACAGCCAAAAGACATGTTGGGAGTTAGTTTTGCAACATCTGGAGGGTCCCAGTTTGGTGACCACTGTGCAGTGCTGTCCAAGCTGTAGCCCTCCAGATGTTGCAAAACTTCAACTCCAAGCATGCCCAGACTGTCAAGGCATGCTGGGAGTTGTAGTTCTGCAACATCTGAAGGGCCAGATGTTACAGAACTACAACTCCCAGCATGCCCGGACTGTCTGTGCATGCTGGGAGTTGTAGTTTTGCAACATCTGGAAGGGCTACAGTTTGGATACCACTGAACAGTGGTCTCCAAACTGTGGGCCTCCAGATGTTGCAAAACTGCAACTCCCAGCATGCCCAGACAGCCTTTGGCTGTCTGGGCTTGCTAGGAGTTTTAGTTTGGCAACTCCTGGAACGCAGCAGTGAAGATCACTTAGGGCTGATCTTTACTGCTGCGTCCGCCGCTGCCTCCATCGGTCCCGCGCTGCCTGTCCCGATCCTGCCCCCAGTCTCGCTGCGATCGTCGGTAGGGGTGTGAGGTGAGATTTCCGAACCCATCCACCATCTTCCCCCCGCTCTGCGCCGACATTCAGGGGCGGGCAGAGCGGGGATTTCACCTTTAACCTCCCGCCCCCCTCCTGCAATTGGTCGCTAGACCTAACGACCAATGGCAGGGGTTTAGGAGCGAGGTGGCAGCTGCTAGGATGATCGGGGCTGTTTTATGGGCGATCGGGTCACCAGAGACCCGATCAGCCCGGAACCCCGCAAGTCCTTGTCATTAGTCAGTCACTGACTGACTGACTGACTAATGACAATGATCAGCAGCAGGGGACCAGTCTGATTGGTCCCCAGCTGCATAGTGTCATCGGTCAGCTGTCCAGAACAACTGAGATGACGTTTCTATCACCATGCCAACGGACATGGTGATAGAAAATGTATTGGACGTGTATACACGTCCATTTGCGGGAAGGGGTTAAAGGTGCATGCAAAGCACAATTACCTACAGATGTTTGGTCCCTAACAAAGAGTGTCAGTGATCACCACATAGGGCCCATATCGGAGTTTGACTGCTTTACTAAGAGATAAAGGCCCAGATTTATCAAAGAATGTCTCCGGTAGAGCTATTTTCCCATGTTTATTTGGGTGGTTGATTTGACTAGCGTGCATCTTATTTATCAACAAGGTGCAGCAGGATGATGACTTTTGCGCAGCTCTGCTGTGGTGGGAAAAGCTCTACCAGATACACTTTTTCTAGACACTTGTGTGGGAGGGAAGTAGACACTTTCCCGGGCCCTGAATTTGGCAGGTTAGGTGTTTTTACTTACTTTCACAGAGCTGCCTGGACATTTTACTTGCATTTTAGACGCTACAATCAAATTTGATTGAGGCGTCTAAGGGGTTAAAGCCGTGATCAGTAATGTCAGGCATTAGACCGCCAGGACAACCCAGCTATGACCCATGCTCAGCTCCTGAGCCCGTGTCATAGAAGGGGAGTGGGACGCTGTCGTCCACAAGACGTTAAAGGTTGAATTGTGGAAGGTAGAAATTATTCTCATGCCTACTGGTAGGTGGTGTAGCTTTGCGCCTAAAAAAGTACCTTTGCGCACAAAATAACGACTTTTGACAAAAGTCACAATTGATAAATACGAGACCACTGCATGGTCAAAAATAAAAAGTTCTACGGATAGGCAAAAAGAGTAAAACTGTCTACCATATATACTCGAGTATAAGCCGACCCGAATATAAGTCGATGCCCCTAATTTTACCCCAAAAATCAAGGAAAAACTTATTGACTCGACTATAAGCCTAGGGTGGGAAATACATTATCCCCCATGTAATCATCCAGACCCCTGTCATCATCCCCCCCTTCATCATCACCACCTGTCAATCCCTTCATCAGTGGTCTTCAACCTGCGGACATCCAGATGTTGCAAAACTACAACTCCCAGCATGCCCGGACAGCTATCAGCTGTCCAGGCATGCTGGGAGTTGTAGTTTTGAAACCTCTGGAGGTCCGCAGGTTGAAGACCACTGCGGCCTTTGTCATCACCCCCCCCCCCCCTTTATCATCACCATCTGTCAATCCCTTCATCAGTGGTCTACAACCTGCGGACCTCCAGAGGTTTCAAAACTACAACTCCCAGCATCGGCTGTCCGGGCATGCTAAGTAATGTAGTTTTGAAACCTCTGGAGGTGCGCAGGTTGAAGACCACTGCGGCCCTTGTCATCATCCAGCCCCCCCCCCCCCCCCCTTTTGTTTTGTACTCACCTCCCCTCGGCGGGAAGTTTGGTCCGGGCCATCTATGCTGCAGGGACCGTCCGGTGGGGATGGTTAATCGTTGCGGGCTGCAACGTCACTACTCCGGGGCCGGGGCTGAAGCGCGGAGAAGAGGCCCCCCGGTGAAAATGGATAGCCCGCAACGACTAACCATCCCCACCGGACGGTCCCTGCAGCATAGATGGCTAAGACCAGCTCACCCTAATGTCCCGCCGAGGAGAGGTGAGTACAAAACAAAAGGGGGGGGGGGGGGTCTGGATGATGACGAAGGCTGCAGTGTTCTTCAACCTGGGGACCTCCAGAGGTTTCAAAACTACAACACCCAGCATGCCCGGACAGCCGATGGCTGTCTGGGCTTGCTGGGAGTTGTAGTTTTGCAACATTTAGAGGTACGCAGGTTGAAGACCACTGATGAAGGGATTGACAGGCGGAGAGTTCACTCGAGAATAAGCCGAGGGGGGCATATTCAGCACGAAAAATCGTGCTGAAAAACTCGGCTTATACTCGAGTATATACGGTATATCAAAAGGCGCATAAAAGTCTTAAAATATGCTGCTTGCAACTGAACTGTGCCGAAACATAGACAATAAAAATGCTCTAAAAGCAATGAGAAATCTCCCCCATAGATCCTATCAGAAAATCACCAAACTTAATAATAATATATTTAATTAAACAAATCTTTATTGAGGTACATAAATGTTAAAACATAATTACAAAGGATTCAGAAGCAATCAGAAAAAAGTGCAGGAGGCCATTACAATGTAATATGCCCTTCCCCATATATTACCGTGTGCTAACGAACTTAATTGATAGTAAACACGTATAGAGAAAGAGGCTACACAGACATGATTAAAGCTTATGAAGATGCAAAGAATAGATGTGATACAGCAACTGTCAAAGAATTGGTGTGATCACCTATGTTAACAGGGGAGAGAGGTAATGGGGGGATGTGAAGGCAAAACTGCACAACCCTCCGTATCCACCATGCTGTCCCCTTACCTGGAGGTTATAAGAAGAAAAAGCATGCTAGTCACTACCAATGCAGGGACTTGCTGATGTACTCACATGCAATGGACCCACACTACCCCTGCGCCGTTTCGCAATCTCGCTTCATCAGGGAGTAAGTGCTTTACTAAGAGTTAACCCTTTATCATAATGCCTGCACTAATTTTGGTAGCTTAGATACAGTATATCGAATAAATGATGGGGACCAAACTCCCAGTAGGAGAAGGAAAGGGGATAGTAAGTAGAAGCCAGTGTTTCCCTATACTCCAACTATATTCATACAAATCGGTCATATATGCAGACAAAGGGATCAACTTCGCAGTAGCACAAGGAAAGTAACAATTAAGTTTCCTTAAAAGTAAAACATAACCTTTATTAATTGCACAACCAAATAGAGTCTTTTAAAATTCCACTACCCTGTCTTCCCCTAGCATCAGAAGGGTCACGTGCAAAACTACCATGTAAATAGGAGGGTCCCACATAGAGGGACTTGTGTTGTAATAATATTACATTGTACCACAATTTGGGGTCACTATGTCAGAACTCACATACCACCCTTAAATACAATTAATTTTATTAACACAGGCAACACACATCCACTTAGTTTTTCTAGTGTCGTTGCCATGCACTAGTGAAGGGTGAAATAGAGGAATAATTACACACTTTCCATAAATGGTATAAAGAAGCATTCAGAAATTAAGTATAGTTATATCACTTCTTTTGTTTAAACTCAAATGTCCCAGTCCCAGTTATTATTATCAGAGCCGGTGCTTTCTGTAGAAGAAACGTGCGGCAGTCCCCCCTGCCTGGAACCGCATCAATGCGAACAAGCCCCAAAAATTCCATTTCGTTTATCCTACTTGCATGGACTTTACACAGAGGCATAGGAACCCTCACAAATCTGGAGGGGAGAGCATTCTAACTGGGTGTGGCTTTGCAGGGGCAGAGTCACAAAGAGGGTAGAGCCACAAAGTGGGCAGAACCATTCAATGTTGTGTGACTCTACAAAACTGAGCTTCAGGCACTTCAGCACAGGTACATTCCGGGAGCAGTGAATTTAGGTGACAGGGATCTATCAGGACTGTGGGAGGCAGGCTGTGTGTGAGGACAGGGTGGGGCGAGATTTCTCTACAGCCTGTGTAGGCACCTTAACACCTTAAAGGGGTACTACTGTGGAATTTTTTTTAAATAACTGGTGCCAGAAAATTAAACAGATTTGTAAATTACTTCTATTTAAAAATGATAATCCCTCCAGTACTTATCAGCTGCTGTATGCTCCAGAGGAAGTTGTATAGGTCTTTCCAGTCTGACCACAGTCCTCTCTGCTGATCCCTCTGCCCATGTCAGGAACTGTCCAGAGTAGAAGCAAAACCTGATAGCAAACCTATCCTGGTCTGGACAGTCCCTAACAAGGACAGAGGGGTCAGCAGAGAGCACTGTGGTCAGACAGAAAATAACTGCACAACTTCCTCTGGAGCATACAGCAGCTGGTAAGTACTGGAAGGATTAGGATTTTTTATTAGAAGTAATTTCCAAATCTGTTTTACTTTCTGGAGCCAGATGATATGAAAAAAATTGTTTTCCTCCGGAGTACCCCTTTAACCCCTTAATGACATGTGCCGTATATATACAATGATGTCCTGCAGCAGATCTATGAAGCGAGCAAAGTTCATCGCGGCATCTAAAATGCAGAAATTAGACTGCCGGCAGCTCAGCAGAGCTGATTGGGATCATGGCGGGAAAATTGCGATGTCCCAATCAGCTGAGAGGACAGTGGGTGGACCCTTACTTGCCTCCTCGCCGTCCAAACGGAGCTCTGATGCTCCAGCCATGCTCAGCAGGCTGGAGCAGCAGAGCACCGATAACGCTGATCAATGCTATGCTATGGCATAGTATTGAACAGTGTATGCAATTTAATGATTGCATGTCATTATCCCCTATGGGGGCCAAAAAAACTAAGTGTAAAAAAATAACAAAAAAATGTAGTTCATAAATGTGATTTAACCCCTTCCCTAATAAAAGGTTGCATCACCCCCTTTTCCCATAAATAAAATATGTAAACAAAAATAAATCTAAACATATGTGGTATCGCCATGTGCGTAAATGCCCGAACTATAAAAATATAATGTTAAACTGCAACGATCAATGGCGTACATGTACAAAAATACCAGAGTCCAAAATTGCGTATTTTTGATCCCTATAATTTTTTTAAAGTAGTAAAATAAAACCCATATACTGTAAATTAGGTATCCTTGTAACCGTATGGACCTACAGAATAAAGATAAGTCATTTTTACTGAAAAGTGTACTGCGTAGAATCAGAAGCCCCCAAAAGTTTTTTTGATGATTTTGCCCCACAAATATTATTTTTCTGGTTTGGCTGTAGATTTTGAGGTGAAATGATTGATGTCATTACAAGTAAAATTGGTGGCGCAAAAACAAGCGCTCATATAGGTCTGTAGGTGGGAAATTAAAAGGGTTATGATTTATAAAAGGGGAGGTGGAAAAAATGAAAGTGCAAAAAATGAAAATCCTGCGTCCTTTAGGGGGTTAAGGCAGTGTGTCCCTTAGGCCTCTGGAGTATATGCTCATTTTTACTGAAAAGTATATTGAGTAGAGACATAATCCCCTAAAAGTTTCAAAGTGGCGCCACTCCCCCCCCCCCCCCTACCCCTGGCCGAGAGCTTGAGCATCTTACCTAATTCAGGTGAACGAAGGCTCCTCTCTGGCGGGACGCGTGTCGTGGGCAGTACCTGTCCGATGTCCGGGAAGCGTCATGATGCTGACTGACGCATCATGGCGCTTACCACTTTTTTTTCCCCACCGGATTTTCGTGGCACCCCTGGCGGGCCCTGATGGGTAGGGAGGAGCACGTCTGCAGCCATTTTATAGAGCCTGCAGCTGTGCCTGAGGTAGTGACAGCTCAGTGGGGGGATAACTTCATTATAGGTCCCTCAGCAGGAATTCCTGGGGGGGATCAATCCCCCCGTCCCCTCCGGTTCCTATGCCCCTGACTTACCACCTATGTTTAATCAGGTGTGGTGACCCTTTTTCTGTCACTATTGAACAAACATGTCCTGAAAAGCAGTTGCACAGGGATCTAATGGGTTCCCAATGTAAAACATGTAACACATACACATAATCACACACACCACATACTTTGTGCAGGATGTAACATATTGCTGCTCTGACAGTCTCGAAACCTAGTCTGACACTTTGAGTTGGGCAAAAAAAAAACAACACTAATTGTAGGATACACACCGAAAATTCCTTTTGGGGAAAGTTTTATTTAAACAGTTTTCTTTATGTATATCCAACTGACCTTTTACCAATAAGTCTCTCTGGTTCTTCTAAATGTTACTATAGGTTTGTTACGTACTGCTTCTCTCAAAATCTTGTCCTGGGCTAAAATGTGACAGTTTTATAAGTGGCACTTCTAATTATGTTTTTTTTTCCATTTGAAGTGAAAAAATAAACCATTTTTCACTGTTACTATTATATATGTCATTTTTACTTTTTTGCTTTCATGGCTTCAGGAAATCCCAACAATACAGAGGTCTAGCTCGATCTCTGGCTTTTATTATTAAATCCCCAGGATAGTCCCTTTCCCTTATGCTCTCTAGTGAGGAGCGGCATAGGCCATATATGAATTCGCGATATTTCATAAATATATGGACGAATATTCATCTCATATTCGAGAAATTAGAATTTTTGCTTTGTTCGTTTTTTTCATGTGAAAATTTGTAATGAAATTTGCATAACGTGCATGCGCAATTATATCTATCACCTAAAAGAAGGGAGGGATCAGTGTCCTCTGGCTGGAAGTGCAGATATTTGAGAATTTTTGCACATTCGTATATTTACAAATATTTGCCTATTCGCAAATATTTACATAATCGCATATATTTGCATATTCGCAAAAAAAAGAGAATGCGTCATTACGAATACATATGACTATATTCTAAATATTCACAAAATCACAAAGTGCCGATATTCGCAGTAAAAATTTGCATTTTGAATATTTGTGCTCAACACTAGTGCTCTCCATTTTAATGCTTACAAGTCAAAAGATGATAAATCATGATATATCATTAATACAGTGTAGCCTTACACATTGTCCATAAGGAAGAGAATGTTTTACATATACTAAATGGTAGCTGGAATAACTCAATAATGAATCCACTGTCATGTTTTTTTTAACTTTACATCTAGGAAATTCAGTCAATTCCCCAAATGTACTTGTAAAATTCATTTTAATTAATTATCATTTAGATAATCCACAAATCTATTAAATCTGATCAAATGATGATAATGTCATCCATGTATCTAAAATACAATTAGATGTTGGTAATAAAGGGAATATCTGTAGTGTAGATTTTTTGCACTTCAAATTCGGACAGATAAAGATTAGCGAAAGTTGGGGCGACAGGTGTTCCCCTTGCTGCACCCACTGACAGCTTGTACCATCTCTGGCCGAATTGTAAGGCGTTATATTTCAGAACTGCTGTCAGGAGCTCACCTAAATTTTTAACTGCATCACCTAAATTAGAGGCAGTGGTCAATTGACTCTGAATCGCCTGCGCGCCTGATTTCTGTGGGATGTGGGTTGTGGCAGTGTGGCAAGGAAAGGGTGTATTTCCTTGGCTCACCCTGCAGAAGCTCTCACCTGCTTCTTAAGTAATGAGGCAGGAAGGAAGGGAAGTGTGTATATGAGATGGAGACTCAGTGTAATGGAGGCTCTTCCTAGGAGACAGCGTGTGGGCTGTAGGGAAGAGACAGAGCCTGCTGAGGAGTACACAGCCCGAGCTATGAGGGGCTCAAAGAGACTGCCATGAATTGTGAGTAGAAGGTTGCAGGGGACATAAGTTTAACCGGCTGAGGGAAGCTCAGCGGTTGTTAGGCAGGACAAGCTGATCTGTTTAGTCAGTGACCAGACGGTCTAGGATTTTGTTTTGTTCCTGCTTTTTGTTTATTTCTTTCCCTGCAACCTGTTTAATAAAACTGGCAAGGTGCCAGATTTGCATTATAAGCATTTGTTTGCTGGTTTATTGAGAAGAAACGCATCCTGTAGCGTGGTCCAGGAAGATCCCAGAGCTAATCCCCAAGACGGATCGTCACATTTTGGTGGAGGATGCGGGCACGCCGTTGCTAAGGGCAACCCGCTGCCAAGGGCAACCAACAAGCGAGTTGGAGAGGAGCTGTTGCTAGGAGCAACCCCCTGCAAGATTGCAAGTCGGAGGAGCCCAGCAGAGGAGTTCAAGCACAGTTTGGTGTCTGTGGAGGAGCGTTGCTAGGGGCAACGGATCGAGAATTTTTTTCAAGAAAATGGGACAACCTCAAAAGGCTGTTGCTGGGAGCAACCGACGTGGGCCACAACCGATGGACGCCAAGAAGAAGCCGAGGTCCTGTGAGTTGTCGGTGGGCGGAATCCCACTGTGGCTGGACTTGGATTGTTGCCAGACTGTATCTCGGATTATGCCAGAAATAATTCCATTTGTGAAGTCCCGCCGGAGCCCGGTAAGACTGTTCAAATTACCTTTGATACATGTTTTGGGACAGTAAGCCATATGATGGAGGTATGTGCGGAACTTACAGTGGAAATTGTACTGGGCAGAGACTTTCCGTATTTCTGGCAGCTGTGGGATGCTGAGAGTTCGCACCCAAAGGTTCCGGAAGGAGTGAGGACTGGGGGGTCTCTACTGGACTGTGTGAATGGTGCTGTATATTGTGAACCCATGCAGGCTGATAATGTTTTTCTTGAAACACTTATGTTAATGTGTTCTGATGTAAAGAGTTCTATTCCCTCCTCTCTCAGGACAAAAGAAAACCTGTGTGAGCTGGAAATAGAAGGTAAAAAGATGACTGTTTTGTTAGATCCAAAATGTATAATAAGTCTGGTAAAGACCAGCTGCAGAAAGCCAGACCCCGCTATAGTGTCTATACAAGCCGGTATTTGGGGTTATAAAACAGTTCATGTGTGCATTTCTACTCCCTATGGTACCATAAGTCACAAGGTTGCAATAGAGCCTACCTTAGAGTATGAAGTAGTGCTGGGGAAGGATTTTCCGTTTTTTCAGCAGTTGTGGGAAGATAGTCAGGTGACTAGAGCAGGAACACCTGATAGGCTCACAACACTTGGTTTTCACCACATAGCAGGGGACAGTAACTCAGCTGAGGACAGGGAGTGTCAGCAGACCCTAGGTATATGTCAGGTGGGAGTGTGCCAGACCACTAGGGGAGCTGAAGAACAGTCCGCGAGTCAAGTTAAAGTGGTGACTGGAATAGAAGCTCCAGAGATGGCTGTGGAAAAACCAAAACTCCAGAAAAGAGTACCAGTGGCGCTGGGGGCTGCACTTACGGTCACAGACAGAGTCCTAAGTGAAGGAGACTGTGACAAGACAAAAGAAAAGTCTGCCAAGAAGCCGAGAGACAGTTCAGAGGAACTGATCAGGAATCTCCCTGACTCGCTGGTGCCAAGAGCCATTGAAGTTGTTGCTAGGGGCAACAAACTTACCGCCAAGGGATTGCCGGTCCGACGGGAGTGTTTAGCGAGAGTCTCCAGACTTGCCAACGTGGTGGGCGAGGAAGAGTGCCAGGTGTCAGTGGCACCTGTTGTGGATGATAATAATAAGGCACAAGTGGCCGCAACCCCGGAAAAGGGGGAGACTTCATCTAGAGATGGAGAAGAGCTTGGTCGAGTGTCTGACAGAGGACCAGAGGATGTCTCAAGGTCTAACAGCAAGAGTGAGGAGACCGCTGTCAGTAAAAGGTCTCGGAAAAGACGAGCTGGCCTTGGGACAAAACTGGAGCAGATCCAGAATCTGGAAGAAACCCTGCAGATGGTTTCTGTGAAGTTGTTGGAGAAAGAAAAAGAGGTACATCGCTTGACAGAGGAGAGGGACAAATCACTTGCTGACTTTAAAAAAGAGCAAGAAGTGAGGCTTCAGCTGGAAAAAGTCATGGAGCATCACAGAAGTGAGTTTGTGGCTCTGCAGGATGAACTGTCCCGCTCCCAGAGTCTTGTGACCAGCAAGGAGAGTGAAGTGCAGAGTCTGGCCAAGCGGATGTCATTCCAGGAAGAAGAAGTGAGTCTTCTACATGGTGCATATCAGGCTCTGCAGAGTGGTCACAAGGCTAGCCTGGTAGCCATGGAGAAAATAGAAAAAGAGAAGAATGAAATGAAGATGGAAGCTGAAGCTCTTGCCAGCAATCTGGAGAGTGTCTCTAAAGCTAAGAGACAACTTGAGGAGGAAGTCAAGGTGAAGAATGCCCTTGCACATGCTCTTCAATCTGCTAGTCATGACAATGTCTTGCTCCGTGAGCAGTATGAGGAGGCCCTGGAACAAGTTGAGACTCTGCAACATGAAAACAAGAACTTGCAACAGGAGATCTCAGATCTATCTCTACAGATTGGTGAGAGTGGAAAATCTATCAATGAGTTAGTGAAGTCCAAGAAACAGTTGCTGGACAGTGAGAAGGTGATCTCCGCACAACTCAAGAGTGAGCAGCTGAGATATATAAAGCTGGAAGATGACATGAAGATCTTAAAAGAGAGCCTGGAAGCGCAGAACGAAACGCGCAGAAGGTCCCACGTAGCTGCCTTGGTTTTGCTGGGAGCGCAACTCTACGAGCAGGTGGCTGTGCTGGCGGACAATGAACAATTGAGGAAACAATTGCTGTCATCGGAAGATACTGTCAGGGACTTGACAGAGTTACTTGACAGTGAGAGGATGAAGTCCGCTAAGCTCCAGTGTAAGCTGCAAAAATGTGAGAAAAAGGAAGAGGACCAGGAAGTCCTAAAAGAGAGCAGAGACCAAGACATGGCGGAATTGGCTCAAGAAAGGCTTCTGGGGCCGAAGTTACAGGATACAGTTATGCTTTCTCTGATTGCGAAAAAGTCCTCTAAAGCTAAGATTGAGGTGAAGTCCTGTAAGAAGTCTCCTGAAGCTAGGACTGAGCTGAAACCTGGTGGGAAATCCTCTGAAGTAAAGACTAAGGAGAAGAGAGGTGGGAAATCCTCTGAACCTGAGCAGACCAAAAATTCTGAAGGTAATGCTGAGGCAGAGAAATCCTCTGAAGCAGAAGCTAAACCAGAGTCAACCTCAAAAGCTGTGAGTAAAGAGAATGGCACAACTGAAGCTACAGGTGAAGAGAAGAGTAAACCTGAAGAAGCTGCAGTAGTAGAAGCTGATTCTACACAAGAATCTGAAGGAGCCAAAGACTCTGAAGCCAAACCTGAGGAAGCTGGTGCCCCAGAAGAGAAAGCTGGATGGGATGAGGTGAAACCATGTGAGAAATCCACTGAAGACAAGACTGAGGTGAAACCAGGTGGGAAGTCCTCTAAAGTTGAAACTGAGATGGACCCGTGTCAGAGGTCCTCTGACGGTACAGAGAACAAGACAGTGGTTGGTGAAGCCACTGAGGCCGAAAGATTCTCTAAAGCAGAGGCAGAGGTCCGGCAAGCAAGAAGACAAAGGTTAGAAGCATCGGTCCTCCCACTCCTTAATTTCAAGAACCCTGCCCACACCAGGGTGAAGAACCTGGTACTGGAGAGGTGTGACCGAGAGACTTGCAATTGGTGGCTGGTAAAAGTCCGGAAGAAAAAAGTCAAGGACTTCAGAGACTGTGGGACAAAAGTTGTCCAAGAGAAAGGAAAGGCAGATGGTTTCTGCCTTTCAAATACATGTGCTCCTTCCCGGTGGTCTGAGCAAAGGGGGGGGGGGATATGTGGCAGTGTGGCAAGGAAAGGGTGTATTTCCTTGGCTCACCCTGCAGAAGCTCTCACCTGCTTCTTAAGTAATGAGGCAGGAAGGAAGGGAAGTGTGTATATGAGATGGAGACTCAGTGTAATGGAGGCTCTTCCTAGGAGACAGCGTGTGGGCTGTAGGGAAGAGACAGAGCCTGCTGAGGAGTACACAGCCCGAGCTATGAGGGGCTCAAAGAGACTGCCATGAATTGTGAGTAGAAGGTTGCAGGGGACATAAGTTTAACCGGCTGAGGGAAGCTCAGCGGTTGTTAGTCAGGACAAGCTGATCTGTTTAGTCAGTGACCAGACGGTCTAGGATTTTGTTTTGTTCCTGCTTTTTGTTTATTTCTTTCCCTGCAACCTGTTTAATAAAACTGGCAAGGTGCCAGATTTGCATTATAAGCATTTGTTTGCTGGTTTATTGAGAAGAAACGCATCCTGTAGCGTGGTCCAGGACGATCCCAGAGCTAATCCCCAAGACGGATCGTCACAGGGTGTACAGGCTCTCCATGTCAGTGCTGGCTAATCTGTATGAACCGTCCTATACAAAATCCTGCAACACCCATTACAGATCTCCAGTGTTCTACAGTTATGATAGAACATTATTCAATGGATGGCGGAGCATCCAGCCAAGGTATTTGGAAACCTGCTCTGTAATAGAGCCCCTCCTAGCAACAATTGGTCGTTCTGGAGGGCGATCTGTTTACTTGTGTATCTTAGGTAACCAATACCAGTATGGACTTTTGGGGAATTCCAATAATAGCTTTTGGGGCCAAAATATAACCATATTCCATTGCCCCTCTGAGAATAGAACAAATATTTCCATTATATGAATTGTCGGATCCTGGCTTAACAGTTTTTACATGGTAGTGTAATTTAGCTGACAAATTAGCTTCCTCCAAATACTCTAGGGTCAAAAAAAGATGTTGTCCCCATTGCCACAATTTCTTTTCCTGATTGTAGCCATTTTAATGCAATCCTATCCTTGGGTAGATTAAAGCTTGAACTTTACTGATCACTGTTTCCAAAAAAGGGGGAACTGGCAGGCAAGGGGAGATTGAACTTGGAGCGATTGCCTCCACTGAATATCCCTGCTACATAGGGTACTTAATCTATAGTGGTCCCGGATAACTCACAGTGTAGCTAAAATGACCAGGTCCTCCTCTGAGAACCTATTACTCAAACTAAATCCCAGAGGACTTATCAGGTGTAACAGAAGGAATCGGCTCTGATTATAAAACTCAAGTGCTAGGGACCTTTGTTTTGTGTAACTATTAATTAATTATAGTCAATTGTATTTAAGGGTAGTATCTGAGTTCTAACACAGGAACCAGTCTAAGTGAGTCATTTTCCCCTTCAGCTCCTATTTCCTCAAAATTGTACCTGTTGTCTGATGTGGTTGTAATAAAGAAGTTTCACACAAGATTAGAGTGCTGTTACCATTCCTTCTTTCTCATATCGTGGATCGGAAGCCTGGACTTCTACTATTAACTGAGCACCTGAAAGTCTGTGTCAAGCTTGCGAGATACATGGATCAAGTCTATTAGTGGAACAGCTGGGATCAACGGTGAGTAGTGACGACTCCATTCTCTATTGAGGGACATTTCATACAGTATAGAACATGTCTAGAATATATAGTATAGAACCAACACCTTGCTTTACACGTCTATTCACATATGTCGGGGAAATTTTAGCAGACATCAGTCCTTGCTCTGTCTATCTATTTATCTATCACTGTAGGTAAAGTTTATAAAATATTACCTGAGCCTGTTTTTGCATAAGATCTGTGTCCTTGTTTGTCATTTTTTTGCAATGTGAAAATGAGAATCTTCTCTGCACTGATCTCAATGTTAATGTATTCATGCTTACATTTGACTTTTGAATATAGTACAGCTAATTATCATTATGCAGGACGAAAGATCAGAGCCCTATGTGAGGTGCTCAGTGTGGAAACAAAAAGAGGCCAGCTCTGTAAGTTGGCCTTCTTCCAGAGACTACAATCTATCATGTTATGAAACGTGGGCATCTTTTTTTGTTCTATAAGTTTCAGAAATATTATTAAAGGGTGGGGGAATCCAAGTGAAAATTTTGGGGGAGAGCAAAAAGAGGGCAAATTCTCCTCTTAAACATCTTGTCAATATGTTGGCATGTCTACTCTTATTAAGATGCCATCCAACTGATAACAAGTCCTGCTGTGTTTTACCAACATAAAAAATTAGACTGGAGACCGAAGAGCGGCAGGTGGCTTTTGGCACCAAGAAATAATCACACTTGATGTGGAAAGTAAAGTAAAAGGAGCCATCTGTTCACTGCAGGAGAACTTGAAAAATCACATTAACATATTGTCACTAACATCATGAAATACACAGTTAATAATTTAGTTATCATGGCAAGCCGCATTGGATGCTTGCTTAGGAAAATGTAAAATGTGAAAGATGTTTCAGTCCTTGCCCTTTTGAAAACTATATTTTTGTTCTTCTATTGCCCAAAACAAAGCTTGCCCCTTGCTGCATGTCACTGACTATAAGAACAGACAGGGCTGCGTTCCTGTGGGAAAGTGAATGACTTCACCAATTCCCAATTCTCTGCCTCTGTCCTTTAATCCACCGTGTTTTCATCTTAATATTCCTTTCATGACTGTCTGACAAATGAATTTAAATGGCAGAAATGGAAAGTCTCTGAACTGCTACAGTAGCTGTAGACTCCTGCAAAGGGTGGACTAATTACTTTGGAGGCCGGAGTCACAACCAGTAAGAATTTGCAATGTCATGTTCTGTGACCTGGATCTGAAATGAATTTTTTTTAGAGAATGATTCAATTGTTGCAAAGAGTTTAGATTAACAAATACCAAAAATATCTATATCCCAAGCAACGTAAAGAGATAGATGTAGAAAAGAAATCAAATACATCATGTGCTACTTTACTTTCAGCATTTGTTTTCCTTGGGCATACAAAGCTTTTGTACATATGAGGCATATAAGACAATGAATACATTTAAGGACCCTAATATAACTAAACACACTCAGAAAGATAGTATTAGATTTATAAAATGCATTCCATTTTTAGAATAGTAAACTGTATCTCCCAGCATACAGTATCTCCCAATGGATAAAGCTAGTCTAGTTAGACCCTAAACATGCACTACTTCTGCAGGATATGAGCTTTTTCTGTTACAGGAGAAATGTAATTTGGAAATAGAAATAAGTTATTAAAGAAATAATAAGGTTGATATTTAAAGGAGTTGTCCTAGAATGACCCCTTTAAATATCAACCTTATTATTTCTGACTCCAGGCTTACACAGTCTGAAACGTCCCCCATTTGTATGGGTTGGGCTCTGTTGTCAGAGCACATATTATGTTGCGACAGCTGCATGTAGGTGAAACCCACATGCGGTGGCCAATGGCAACCACTTTCATTTGCCTACATTACCATGTGTGAATTTGGAAGAAAGGCAGATAACATATAATGGTCATTGCATAATAAGAAATGTTTTTAATGTAAGGAAACTACAAGCTCAGAGTAGCCCACTGAAGAGCTGGTGTGTCTCCCAGTGGACCCCATGAGACATGGGCCACAGGCAAGTTTCAGCATTGTGCAACGGTTTGGAAGTTCTGTGGCCATTAACGGGTATACCTACCTAATGTATGCCTTGGATCAATGTATGCCTTGACTAAACGTATGCCTTGGATCAATGTATGCCTTGACTAAATGTATGCCTTGGTGAACACATTTTTACTATCCACTGCCATTATACTGTTCTGAAAAGATTCAGGAAACTGGATATCCAATAATTCTTTTCCAAAATGTTAGCAGCTTCCCTTTTGAGACCTCCTTGTAGCTGAATCTGTTCAAAACCAAATGGTTAACTTTTTTTACTGAGACATGTACAGTTGGTATCCCTCTAGCTTCCAGTTATTTAAGGACTGTCAGAAAAATCTTCTGGATTTTTTTAAATTTTATTTAATTGACATATTGGCTTTGCTAATTATTTTAGAATTCATATGTGTAGGAGTACATTTCTAATATTTGTTTCCAGATGTATCAGAGCTATATTTGTTATTTAACTGTTTCCTTTGTACAGCATATGCAGTCTCGAAAGAACTTATTTGCTTATATCCAGATGCACAAGATTATATGTTATCAGGCAAAATATAACCATAACACAATAAATAGAATGATGTATTTGAGAAGCCTTTACTTAAAGGGAATCTGTCCATTCTTCAGAAGTGCACACATGAGCAGATAGCTGATTGGAGATTATTCAAATGATATCTGTCTCTAAGTTAAAGGCTATTTGCAAAGTAATAAAATCATGTTTGCCTTCTAAGCTCAAGCTCCATAGAAGCAGTGATGAGCTGCAGTATGCATGCATCATCCTTCCCCCACCTCTCCCTGCTCTGCATTAATTGATGCACAGGGATCAGTGGAGGAGGGAAGCCAAGCTTGGATGGGTGGAAGAGGGTCAACTCTGCAGCAGCAGCCAAACATCAACTCTCTGGCTCTTGAGCTTGGAAGCAAACCATGATTTTATTACTTTGGAAAACCATTAGATAAGAGACATGTATCAGCTATCTCCCTATGTTTGCTGCTCTAAGCATGATATAGAACTGTATTTGCTGTTAAGAAATAGTAACATATTGACATAGTCCATAAGGTCGAAAAAAGACCAGAGTCCATCAAGTTCAACCTATAACCCTAATGAGTCCCGACTGAGTTGATCCAGAGGAATGCAAAAAAAAAAAAAAACTCATACTCGAGGTAAACATTCATTCCCGACTAAAAATATGGCATCAGAATAGATCCCTGGATCAACATTCTGTCCATATAGATCTAGAATCCATAACCTGTAATATTATTATTGACCAAAAATGCATCCAGAACCTTTTAAATTCTTTTACAGAGTTCACCATGACCACTTCCTCTGGCAGATAATTCCACAGCCCCACTGCTCTTCCAGTAAAGAACCCCCATCTATGCTGGTGTAGAAACCTTCTTTCCTCAAGACGTAGAGGATGCCCCCTTGGTATAGATACAGTCCTGGGTATAAATAGATCCTGGGAGAAATCTATGTAAGGTCCCCTCATATATTTATACCTAGTTCTTAGGTCTCCCCTAAGCCTTATTTTTTCTAAACTAAATAATTCTGATAATCTTTCTGAGTACTGTAGTCCTCCCATTCCCCGTATTACTCTGGTTGCCCGTCTTTGAACCCTCTCCAGCTCCACTATATCTTTCTTGTACACTGGTGCCCAGTACTGTACACAGTATTCTATGTGTGGTCCGACTAGTGATTTGTACAGCGGTAGAATTATTTCCTTGTCGTGGGCATCTAAGCCCCTATTGATGCACCCCATGATTTTATTTGCCTTGGCAGCAGCTGCCCTACACTGGTCACTACAGCTAAATTTACTATTAACTAAGACTCCCAAGTCCTTTTCCACGTCAGTCGTCCCAAGTGTGCTCCCATTTAATACATAATCCCAGCCTGGATTTTTCTTCACCATGTGCATTACCTTCTATTTATCAGTGTTGAACCTCATCTGCCACTTCCCAGCCCAAACCTCCAACCTATCCAGATCCATTTGTAACAGTGCACTGTTCTCTATAGTGTTTACCGCTTTACAGAGTTTAGTGTCATCTGCAAAGATTGCTACTTTACTATTCAACCCCTCTACAAGGTCATTAATAAATATATTAAATAGAACAGGACCCAAGACTTACCCCTGTGGTACCCAACTAGTAACAGTCACCCAATCAGAATAAGTACCATTAATAACCACCCTCTGTTACCCACTTGCACACATTTTCCTCCAGTCCAAGCATTCTCACTTTATGCACCAACCTTTTATGTGGTACCGTATCAAATGCTTTGGAAGAATCCAGATATGCGACATCCAGCGATTGCCCCTCGTCCAGTCTGGAGCTCACCTCCTCATAAAAGCAGATCAGGTTAGTTTGACAGGACCGATCCCTCATAAAGCCATGCTGATGTAGAGTCTCAAACAATTTACATACAATGGAGGTTAAACTAACAGGCCTATAATTTCCAGTGTCAACTTTTGACCCCTTTTTAAATATTGGCACCACATTTGCCATGCGCCAGTCCTGGGGAACAGTCCCTGTTACTATAGAGTCCCAGAATATAAAAAATAGGGGTCTGTCTATTACATTACTTAATTCCTTTGGAACACAGGGATGAATGCCATCTGGACCTGGTGATTTGTCTATTTAGATTTTTTGTATGCGGCACTGTACTTCTTCCTGGGTTAGACAGGTGACCTGTACTGGGGAGTTTACCTTATCTCGCTGTATTTCACCTGGCATTTCATTTTCCTCAGTGAATACAGAGGAGAAGAATTTGTTTTTCCTGATCCCCGTTGATAATTTCCTCCTCATCATTTTTTAAAAGACCAACACGTTCATTTTTAACCTTTTTTGCTATTTGTATAGTTAAAAAAAACATTTTGGGGTTAGTTTTACTCTCTTTGGCAATGAGTCTTTCTGTCTCTAGACCTGCATACACTATTGGATAACTATTAGTCTATGAAAGCAAACTGTACATTTTCTGGAGCTAATGCTGATTGACAGACTTAATAGACTAAATTGCCTTTTAATTTCTCAGCTAAGGGTCAAAGAGGCAAGGCTTAGGCACTGAAGTGCCACAGCTTGGTACACAGGTCTGTGAGCTGCTGGGGGGTCGGGTAGGTGATGATGTAATCTAGTAGTTCAAAGGAAGTAAGACCCACAACTTACTTCCTGCTCTGACATATTAGGTACATAGGTGTTGTTATGTCTTTAGCATATCAAGCAAACTTTAAAGGAAAACTGTCATATGTTTTGCCCCGCACTTTCCACGGGTACCTGTGGATAGTGCGGGAGACGCTGAACATTTTGAGTCCTACCTTGCCCGGATCCGCTGCGCCGTTATAGCTGGTTTTCGGTATGTTCAAATTAGCTGCTAACTGGCACGGGTGGGGTTACTGCCTTCAACTGGCACTTTGACATAAGCGCCGCCCGGCCCGCAGCACCGCTGGCTAATGAATATTCATACGTTGCTTTACACTCTCTGTCTCATCTCGGCCGAGTCCTGGACAAAACTGCGCATGCGCGGGATTTCCTACGATACCCGGAAGTGGTCTTCAGTATTGCTTCATTTGTCCGGAGCAGTGCTGGAGTAAGGGTGCATGCGCAGTATCGTCCAGGACTCTGCCGAGATGAGAGAGTGTAAGACAACGTATGAATATTCATTAGTCAGCGGTGCTGCGGGCCTGGCGGCGGTTACGTCACAGTGCTAGTTGAAGACAGTAACCCCGCCCGTGCCAGTTAGCAGCTAATTTGAATATACTGAAGATATAACGGGTGAACGACGCAGCGTATCCGGGCAAGGTAGGACTCAAAATGTCACCCGCACTATCCCCAGGTACCCGTGGATAGTGCGGGACAAAACATATGACAGTTTTCCTTTAATGCGCACATGGGGGGAGATTTATCAAGAAATGTCTATGTTAGATCAAATTTCCACCATTTTTTTGTTTATACTTTGACTAGCGTGCGCCTTATTCATCAATAATGCGCAGCATAATGATGAATAAGGTGCAGCTCTCCTTTAGTGTGAGAAGTTGTCTAACATACACCTTTTCTAAAAAAAAGAGTCAGACCAACAACCGGACGCCTGGGTTCTCAACCCGTGGTACACGTACCCATAGGGGTACGCCACGGGTTGAGCGTTGGCATGCGAAAGTGCTGACAAATACTGGCCATGCACTGGCAAGAACTTGTCAGTGCATAGCCGGGCAAACCTCCAGCTGTTGCAAAACTACAATTCTCAGCATGCAGTGACAGAAGGGCATGATGGGACTTGTAGTTATGCAACAGCTGGAGGCACACTGGTTGCAAAACACAGAGTTGGTTACATAACTCAGTGTTTCCCAACGCGTTTGCCTCCAGCTGTTGCAAAACTAAAACTCCCAGCATGCATGGTCTGTCAGTGCGTGCTGGGAGTTATAGTTTTGCAACAGCTGGAGGCACACGGGTTGTGAAACACTGAGTTAGAAAACAGATAATGTTTCCCAGACAGTGTGCCTCCAGTTGTTGCAAAACTACAACTCCCAGCATGCCCAGACAGCCGAAGGGCATGCTTGGAGTTGTAGTTTTGCAACAACTGGAGGAGAACAGATTGGGGACAACTGTGTAGTGGTCTCCAAACTGTGGCCCTCCAGATGTTGCAAAACTTCCACTCCAAGCATGCCCAGACTGCCTAGGCATGCTGGGAGTTGTAGTTTGGAAACATCTGCAGGGCCAGATGTTACAGAACTACAACTCCCAGCATGCCTGGACTGTCTGGGCATGCTGAGAATTGTAGTTTTGCCAAATCTGGAAGAGCACAGATTGGAGACCACTGCACTGCTGGGAGTTGTAGTTTTGAAACTCCTAGAAGCAGATTAGTGACGATCTTCATTGCTGCTTCTGATGCCGACACCGCGGCTGCCCCATTGCCTCCCCTATCCCCGGTTTTATAATTACCTGTTCCCGGGGTCCACACTACTTCTGGCTCCTGCATCGCGCTGCGCCTCAACGTGACATCACCGTCAGTGCGCCCAGTGACAGCTCAGGACGCCGCCGGAGCCAGAAGTAGCACGGACCCCGGGCCCCAGGAACAGGTAATTATAAAACCGGGGATGGGGGAGACAATGGGGAAGCGGCAGTGGTGGTGGTTGGACTAGGGAGGACCCCGGGACAGGCAGGGGGAGAGAAGCGGCAGCGGTGGTCTCTGGCCCCGCTAAAGCCCCTGCAGTTCATTGATTTAAAGCGCCCCCTTTAAATCATTGATCTGCAGTGGCTTCTGAGGGGGGAGGGGATAAGTTATCGGCTATCAGGCTGGTAACAGCGAAACTTCTGCCAGTTAACCCGTGCGATGCCGCACATCGCCGGGTTAACTGAATGCCGTCTATAGACGGCAGAATGCGCGAAGGACCTGTGCAATTCGCCGTCTATAGACAGGATTCTGCGGGAAGGGGTTAAAGGTTGAATTGCGGAAGGTAGAAGTGATTCTCACGCCTACTGGTAGGTGGTGTAGCTTTGTGCCTAAAAATGTATATTTACGCACAAAATAGTGACGCAAATGATAAATACGTGACCACTGCATGGTCGAAAAGAAAAAGTTCTATGGGTAGGCAAAAAGAGTGAAACTGTCTATATCAAAAGGCACAGAAAAGTCTCAAAATATGCTTCTTGCACCTGAATTGCGCCTAAACATAGACAAAAAAAATGCTCTAAAATCAATGATAAATCTCCCCCATGGTGTTTCCACTTTTCTGACCAACTTTTATGGGCCAATATCTGACAATAGCTGTTCTATGTGTATGTATATTTCAGGCATCATACTGAAGTCAAGCAAAATATAGCAAAAGGAATCTTCCTATAACACACAAAACTGGTGAAAAAATATTGC
The DNA here is from genome assembly GCF_029499605.1 of Hyla sarda. Lineage (NCBI taxonomy): Eukaryota > Metazoa > Chordata > Amphibia > Anura > Hylidae > Hyla > Hyla sarda. The sequence continues at coordinate 233,461,038 of NC_079189.1, read as the reverse complement.
GTTTTTATTCCATGGGGGAAAAAAAAAACAGTCTCTAACAGCAAATGTTTTGACCAGTTCACCTGGTATTTTCAAGCAGTGTCAAACTGAGGCGGTTCAAATGTAGCATGCTATTAGACACTGTTATTTTTTTGCCATGGGATAAACACCCAAGTTGTTTTTGTGTGCTGTAGGAAGATTCCTTTTGCTGTCAGCAGTGTGGGGGCCCCTAATCCAGGCTCCCGAACCTATGTGCACTATTTACACCTATTCAAAGAACAAAAGACGTGCTGTTTTTCTACTCTATCTATCTATGTATCTATCTATCTTTACATCTGCCTCCTGTCTATCTGTCTGTCTGTCTATCTGTGTATCTATCTACAGTGGTCCCTCAACATACGATGGTAATTCGTTCCAAACGAGCCATCGTTTGTCGACTCCATCGTATGTTGAGGGATTCGTGCAATGTAAAGTATAGGAAGCTGTACTCACCTGTCCTGCGGCTCGCGATGGTGTCCCTGCCGCTCCCTATGGTGACCCCGGGCCTCCGCTGGGCTCTCCGCTGTCTTCTACGGTCCTCAGCTGTCTTCTCCGGTCCTCTGCTGTCTTCTCCGGTCCTCTGCTGTCTTCCACAAGGCCTTACTGGGCCTGCGTAGCAACGTCATTATGCCGCTGCGTACTCCATTTCTATTGGATGACGTGCGCAGCAGCGTATTGACGTCATCGGAGAGGGCCGAGAAGACACCGGAAGACCAGCGTTGGACCCGGAGGGCACCCCGGAGCATCGTGGAGGGGTAAGTAATACTTACCACACCACACGGGGAACATTAAGCTGCTATCCGGCAGCAGCTTAAGCATTTTGCGCTGCTGGCTAGCGCTTAATGCGACGGCCTCGACATAAAAAAGCATTGTATGTTGATGCTGACATCGACATGCGATGGCCTCTGAGAGGCCATCGTATGTCGATTTGATCATATGTCGGGGCCATCGTAGGTCGGGGGTCACTGTATTTATCTATCTTAGAGCAAACAATAGATGAAAAAATGGTGAAGTTTATTCCATAATAGAAAGAGTGTTTACACAAGTGAAAGTTCAACCAGCTCAACCTGGTCTTTCTCAAGCTAAAAATGTGGTAAAAATGTTACTTTTGTAAAGACACTTTTTCTTATTATGGAATAAAATTCACAATTTTTCCATCTATTGTTTGCTGCGAAGGGATCCTTGTTTGCTGCCAAATAGTGTGTGGGCCCCTGACCCAGGTTCCAGAGTCTGCGTGCACTAGCTATAAAAAGTTTTTCAATTTGGAAAAGGGATGTGCGGTTTTCCCTCTGCTATCTATCTACCTAACTATCTTTCTATGAGTGAATTTTTGAAAAATTTGATTCGGCCAATTCTCCGAATTTTCCCAAAAAATGTGGTTCGGTCCGATTTATTTGCAGTGAATCACTATTAAATAAGTTTATTTCTGGCCTACAGAGAGCCTCAATAGGGGTGTAGAACACTTTGCCTTGTTGTAACATGCATAGGGTGTGTGCTGGTTTAGTGAAATAATACTGTTATTCAGTATGACATGCTGATCAGAGGTGTCGCTATTACAATCACTGTGGCAGAGTGGCACAACGACACAGCCTGGAGGTGGCATCAGTATGAGGAGACCATATAGTGGCTGAATGTCACAGCGTGGAGGTGGTGGCATCATGAGGAGACAACATGGTGGCTGAATGACACAGCCTGGAGTTGGTGGCAGCATATAGTGGCTGAATGACACAGCCTGGAGTTGCGGCAGCATGAGAAGAACATATAGTGGCTGAATGACACAGAGTGGAGGTGGCGGCAGAATGAGGAGACCCTATAGTGGCTGAATGACACAGCATGGAGGTGGCGGCAGCATGAGCAGAACATATTGTGGCTGAATGACACAGCCTGGAGTTTGCAGCAGCATGAGGAGACCATATAGTGGCTGTATGACACAGCATGGAGGTGGCGGCAGCATGAGGAGAACACATTGTGGCTAAATGACACAGCTTGGAGTTGGCGGCAACATATAGTGGCTGAATGACACAGCCTGGAGTTTGCAGCAGCATGAGGAGACCATATAGTGGCTGAATGGCGGCAGCATGAGAAGAACATATGGTTTCAGTATGAGACAGCTTGAAGCTGGCATCAGCATGAGGAGAACATATGGTGGCAGAATGAGACAGCCTGGAGGTGGCAGCCGCAGCATCAAGAGTCCTGAAAGTGACCTGGTGATAACTTGGTATCAGATGTGTAACATCAAATGGGTGGCAGGATCAGAATAGTAGTTGAGGCAGGTAGGCAGATGAAAACGGTCTCTTTTGTAAAAGTGTTAGAGTGCACAAGTATTGAGGATATGCATAAATTAAAACTTCACTTTTAATGATATGCTTAGGATAAAATATATGGCCCCAAATTCAAATCAAATCGAAGGAAAGGTGTGCAAAAAATACCATGTCCCACCTACACCACCAAGTATTGATGTGATGCAAAAACCTCTAAAAGGTGGAAGGGAACAACGTATGGTCTGATGTAACCAGTGAGGATAAACAGTTCCCCTGTAAGGCCCTACTCCTGCATTATTAATTTCCTTCTTGGTAAAGGGCAGCTATACCCAGGAACCTCTCCCTATTTCCACCTTCAAACACTGCCATTTGCCAGGGTTTTTAGGTGGAAATAGGGAGAGGTTCCTATGTGGGGCCGCCCTTTTTAAGGCGAGTAGCATTTTCCTTGAAAAGGTGGAAGGGAACAACGTATTGTCCATTACAGTAGGTGGGAGTAAAAACTTCCACTGTAAGGCCCTACTCTCGCCCTATTAATTTTCTTCTTGTCAAGCGTTACTCACCATAAAAAGGGCAGCCCCACACAGGAAACTCTGTGTTCCACCTAAAAACCCTGGGAAATGGCAATGTTTTTAGGTAGAAATAGGGAGAGGTTCCTGTGTGGGGCCGTAACACTTGCAAAGAAGGGAATTATTAATGCGAGAGTAGGACCTTACAGGGGAAGATTTTACCCCCACTGGTCACAATGGACCATACGTTTTCCCCTTCCACCTTTTAGAGGTCTTTTGCATCACATCAGTACTTGGTGGTGTAGGTGGCACATAGAGTTTTTTTGCACACCTTTTCTTTTGTTTGATTTAAAAAAATAATAATTGAGTATGTATATTTTATCCTTAAAAAAAGTTAAGGTTTAGCTAATGCATATCCTCAATATTTACTTGTGGTCTGATGGTGAGGAATGTCTGTAACTGGGGAGCAGCACCTTAAACATGTCTTGCACTATCCATATTTGAAGTATTGGTATGGCACCATGGTTAATCTACTCTGATGCATCAGGCATTGGTGGGTGGAAATCCTGGATCATCCATGCATGATTCAACTTCACAAAAGTCAGCCTCTCCATGTTTTTTGTGGACAGATAAGTTCTTCTTCTTGGAGTTACTATGCCCCCGCCGCACTAAACACCCACTCTGATGGCACACTACTGGCCATGAAGGACAGCATTTCCAGGGCAAACTCTGCTAGTTGCGGCCACAAATCAAGTTTGGCTGCCCAGAAGTCCAGCGGATCTTTGCATGGTCATGTCAAGGTATGCCATCAACTGCTGGTTCAGTTCCTGCTCCAGGTCTAACTGTTGCTTCACTATGCGGGTGAGGGACTCGGAGGGACTCCCTGCCTCCATCTTCTCTGCATACTGCCACGGTGTGTCTGGTCCTGTGTCTTGCCTTTCTCATAACCCTCTAGCTCCTGTAGCTGCTCCTGCTCCTCCTCTCCTTTCAGATGAATAGAAAAACTGCCCATCTCATGAAACCTAAATTGTGCTCCACTGTGCCACTCTCCCTCCTCCGCCACTTCAGCCTCCACAGGGCTCAAGTGGCCGTGAGATGTAGGCGCCACGTCTCTAGTGCCCTGACCAGCCATCGTTTCCAACATGTGTTGTAGGAAATGAAGCAGTGGAATGACGTCGATCATCCCGTAATCCTGGCGACTGACTAATAATGTGTCTTCCTCAAAAGGGCCTGAGCAAATGGCAGGTGTCACGTATGATCTGCCATTGGTTGACATTGAAGTTACACATGGGGAGTTCCCCTATCCGCTTGGATCATCAAGAAATCAGATATGGCTTTTCTCTATTCGTATAGTCGGTCCAACATATGGAGGGTGGAATTCCAACGTGTGGAAATGTTGCAAATCAGACTATGTTGGGGGATGCCGTTCTGATGCTACCTTTCAAGGAGGGTGTGCTTTGCATTGTACGAGTGGCTGAAGTGCATGCAAAGTTTCCTCCCCATTGTTAGTAGAATTGTGCACAAGAAAAATTTTTGTTTTGTTTTGCTTCGTTTTGGGTAAAATTTCCGTTTCGGTAATTTTTTCGGGCTTGATTTTTCGGATACATTCGGTATTCGGGGGTTCGGGCGATTTTTTTCGGATACATTCGGTATTCGGGTACATTCGGGTAAATCTTTTTTAAGCAGGGGACCATTATTGGGAGCGTGTGCAGGAAAAGAGGGCAGCCGCAGAGATCGGAACATTGGAAGATAGGTAAGTTAATATGATTTTATGTGATTTATTAATACATGATGTAATGTTAAATGAATGAATGAATGAATGGTGTATGAATGATTGATATGTTTGATCGATGTGCTTGATTGTCGGGTGATTTATGTATAACATGTCATGTCACTTGTGCTAACACTGTTTCTGTTACTGTTACCAGGATGCCTCCAGTTGTTGCAAAACTACAACACCCATCCAGCATGCCCTGACAGCCAAATGCTGTCTGGGCATGCTGGAAGTTGCAACAGCTGGAGGCCCCCTGGTTCATTGGCAAAGATGCGCACAAGCTATTTTTCATCTTTCATTTTTAAATATCCCTCGCTCTTTTCTAAACTGGGTTATAGTAAGTCAATGAAATGCATAGTAATTGCCCAACGTTCTAAACGACAATTATCCAATTAAGTCTGCAGTTTTATGAATGAAAAATGTTCCCACGGCAATTACTATGCATTTCTTTGGCCTACTATAACCCAGTTTAGAAAAGAGCGAGGGATATTTAAAAATGAAAGATGAAAAGTTTGTGCGCATCTTTGCCAATGAACCAGGGGGCCTCCAGCTGTTGCAAAACTGCAACTCCCAGCATGCCCGACAGCCTTTGGCTGTCAGGGCATGCTGGGTGGGTGTTGTAGTTTTGCAACAGCTGAAGGCACTCTGGTAACAGTAACAGAAACAGTGTTAGCGCAAGTGACATGACATGTTATACATAAATCACTCGACAATCAAACACATCAATCATTCATGCAGCATTCATTCATTCATTCATTCATTCATACATACATTTATTCATTCAACATTACATCATGTATTAATGAATCACATAGAATTATACATTATCTTACCTTTCTTAATGTTCTGATCTCCGCGGGTCTCTTCTTTTCTGTGCACCCGCTCCCGATAATGGTCCCTTGCTTCTAAATTAAAACGAATTTTGTTTTAACAAAAATAAAATTAGTTTTTCACAGTTTCGTAGGCATGTACAATTCGTTTTGTTTGGAGTTCAGATTCATTCGGATGTAAATATTTCGTACATTTGGATCAATCCGAATGTACGAAATATGCACAATTCGGACAAAAACTAATTACGTCCGAAACTAATTGCACAAGTCTAATTGTTAGGATGTCTTGCAAATGGGGGAACACTTCAGGAACCGCTTGACCACCAAATTGAACAGGTGTGCCATGCAGGGCGCATGGCTCAGGCTTCCTAGTTGCAGCGCTGACAAGATTTTCTTCCCGTAGTCGGTCACCATGGTTCTCATTTCCAGTTTTCGTAGAGTAAGCCTTGATTCGATTTCTTGATGAATAGCTTTTACCGTAGTTTACCGTAGTCTGTGCTGCCGTACACTTTGGTAGACACCGACAGGCTCAAGGACTGGCCCACCTTCTGTTCCACAAAATTGTGCAGGGTTGTTACTGCCTTCTTCGCAAAGAAATGATGGCTTGGCACTCTCCACCTCGGCTCGGCACAAGGTGTAGAGTCCACCAGTTGAAAAGGGAGGGACTGCAGCACCAGCAACTTGGACAGGAGCACATTCAGCTTCTGCGCCGTTGGATGAATGGGCACTTACTGTTGTCTCCTGGACATGGCTTCGCCGATGGATTGCTGGCGGAATGACTGACTCGAAATAGGAGGAGCATCTGGAGCGACAGAAGATGTGTATGACACACAGCTCCCTTTGGCTGAGGTGGTGGAGCCTTGGCTGGCTGAAACAAGGAGCGGCGTGCCACTGGGTGATACAGCAGGTACCAACATTGGGACCCTGGCCACACTTCACCTTCTGTTGATAAATCTTGCATGTGGACAGGTTATTCTCCTCTCCTTCGGATGCTTGCTGAAAAACTGCCACACCACCGAGTAGCTGATTTTTCCACTAACAGTCCACACTGATTGACTGCTACTGTTACCGACTCCAGAAACCCATTTTTCACTGCCTCCTGAGAAGGTAGGCTGCCGTGTAGTAGGTGGTCTACCCCGGGCACGTTTGGCTCCAGACTTTCCACTTCTGCCACCATGCTGACTGCCAACCATGCTACCACCTTGCTGGCTCAGCTGCTGCCTCATGGGCAATCTGCAACCTTATTCTCCTGTTGACGGCTTGAAAGTGCGATCGGCTTTATCATCATCATCATCGAGTTGTGTCTGCACTTCACTGATGTCCTCCTCAGGTTCCTCAACAGTGTCTGCTTCAGCAGCCTGAATGCTCGCAACACCACCTCCCACTCCACTCTCTTCATCACTACTTGCCCGTCTAGCATAGGAAGCGGCGGATGCCTCCTCCACTTCTTGGCTGGGCAGTGGCTGCTGACTGTCCTATAGATCGTTCTCACTAAATAGTGGAGCTGAACCCACAGCATAAGATACTTCTGTTGGGGAGTAACACCATAGGACAGAGGCAATGGGAAGACAAGGACTGCTCCCGGGCCATGCCAACTGAGGGTTGTGTCTGAGGAACCCACAGACTGTTGACTGGGGGTGTCAGATGTCACTTGTGATGAAGTGGATGACCATATTAACCAATCGATGATGTCAGATGAGTTGCTGGTCGAGACACGACCACTAGCTGATACCTTTACCTCAGGCCTCTTGCTGTGACTCCTGATGCCACTCGCCCCTAGTCTGCTGCGACCTCTGCCTAATGAATTTAGGCCTCTGCCACTCCTCTGTGCACATCCTGGCACTTTTCTGCCTGACATACTTAGTGCGTATATGAGAGCAGTACAATACGCTACAGTATGCTTAAAAAGTATTTGTGTACAAAACCAGCAGGTGAGTAGTTTTGCCTGGCCTTTCACAGCATTTAGGCCCTTGAGACTTTGACAGGAAATAAATAATACACCACTTAGATGTACGTATGTGGTATGCACTGATGAGGGGAGAAAAATGTGCTACAGTACACTTAAAAAAGTCTGTAGATAAGAGGCAGAAAGACCTGGCACAGCTGACTAATGGCTCTCAATTCTGTGGCGGAGCTATGAGACCTATCCGTTCCCGACCGGTGAAGTGCGGTGCTATACGTGTGAATGTGAAGGTACATTGGTATTGTAGCAGAAAAAGAGAGGGGTGGGATGCATAAGATACGGACTCACCTGGGCTCACTAGGACCGGAAGAAGCGTCACTGGACGCGAAATAGGATCCATCCTCTCGAGCTCCCCCCACCACGTCTATCCCTCCCTGCACACCGTTCCCGTTATTATGTGTCAGCTGTGCTCCAACCTGCACTATTAAACAAGTTTCTACAGAAGTGGTGAGTTGCTACGTGTTACTCCTTTTTCCTGCTACAATACGAATGTACTTATCTTCCACACACGTATAGCACCGCACTTCACCAGTCGGGAACGGATAAGTCTCATAACTCCCCCACAGAATTGAGAGCCATTAGTCAGCTGTGCCAGGTCTTTCTGCCTCTTATCTACAGACGTTGTACGAATACTGCTACACCATGAGCACGCCGGCAGGCTCCACATCCCATACTCAGGTGGACCCACTCTTTGAAGAAGTGGACATGGAATGTGACCTGACAGCAGGGAGAGCAGACGCGGGGGAGTTTTTTCAAACCTGTAATACCCATGACGATATACAACTAATCAGCTTAAAAGCTTTGGAAAGTAAGATCCATAACCTAGCTGAAAGAGAGCTAAGGACTTTTTGGACAATCCAGTCACTCACAGCTTACATAGAGGTGAGTCGAGTCCCAAGAGGACTGCAAGTGTTTAAAAATCCCTCACAATTTCTGGACGATCCAGTCTTTATTAAACAATGGGAAGATGAATATCTTAAACACTCTATGAACATCCAATGTTTAGTGTTGAAAAAAGACAAAAGAGATTATGAAATATTAACTACGGCCCTATGTAAAGCTAAGATTGAAATGAGGACCCGTACTACAGAGGAGAAATTTAACCAGTTTAATAAAAATCTGGAAAAAAAACTGTCTATACTCCAGGTGGAAATTAAAGCCCAAAAACGGGATAAATACATTAGAGATAAACGAGATTTTGAAGAAGGCAAGATATTCACATGGATGAGATCCCAACCATCTCACAGTCAATAATAAAAATAAAAATAAACGCAAAACTGATTATCTTACAACTGACACTGAGAGCAGTTAATCTGATGAAGCCAAAAAGAACGATGTTTCTAGACCCTCACATAAATCATCAGCCCTCCCTTTAGGAGACCGACTAGGAGAGGAAAACCCAAGAGGCGTAACCCTCCCACGGAACAAGAACAAAAAACGCAAGACAGTCTCCTGGATGAAATGAAACTACAAAAATTTCATTAAATTAACAGACACTGACCTGTCAGATTCCTGTTTATCCGCATTATCAAAAGGACTTAATTTTGGACTCACTGAGGACTTTAGGTTTCACCATTTTGAAATAGAGCTCTATAAAGCACTGAGGAAAATAAATATTCACAAGTTTTTCAGCAACATCAAAACGCATGATGAAATAACAAAAGAGGGAGAAATCCCATGCAATCTGAACAGTTTCCAATATAGTGTTATATCCGAGTTCACTAAACAAGAGACCGGGATCCTTGATTTTCTCTGTGGACAACAGGGTATGGAGGTTATAGATTTAATCAAACCACAATATTTCAAATGAGGTAATCCCTCTACATTTAACCCCCCTGTTGCCCCCGGAGGATCAATCGATCTTTTTGAAAAAGCTGTTATGAAAGATGTTAAGGCGTTAATTTACCCATTTAAACAATATAACATAACTGCCAAAGAAAAAAATGCACTAACTTGGCAAGCCAAACAGACACATTTAAGGGTGTCAAAAGCTAACAAGGGAGGCTCCATAGTAATATGGAGCAAAGATCAACATGATAAAGAGGTGGCGAAGCAATTATCTGATCAAGAAGTATATACTAAATTAATTGAGAACCCCACAGGGTAGATCATGAACAAACTTGGGGGCTTCTTGACTAAGTTTTCTAGACAGGGACTTATAGGAGAAAAAATGGCAGAACGCCACATCCCTAAAATACCATGTCCAGCTCGATGGTATATTGTCCCAAAGGTCCATAAGTCGCTGACCCAATGCCCGGGACGTCCGATCGTCTCGGGGATTGGGTCGGCGACCGAGGCCCTGTCGTCTTACTTAGAATGGCTCCGGTCCCCCCTACTACCTAGTATCCCAGCCTACCTCAAAAATACAGATGAGCTGTTGGACATCCTACAAGATTTTGGTTGGGAATCCACATACCGTTTGGCATCCATTGATGTGGAGAGCCTATATACCCGCATACCACACAATGCGGGTATATGGGCTCTCCAGACCTTTTTGAATGGCTCGGATAAATCCGACCTTTTCAAGGAGTTTGTCAGCAAGGGCATAGAATTAGTTTTGACCCAGAATACCTTCATGCAGGATGGCACTTGGTACGTGCAGAACCGGGGTACTGCGATGGGTACCCCGGTTTCTTTCATGTACGCAAATATCTATTTGGCCATAATAGAAAACAAAATGGTGTGTTCCGCATCCAAGCCACACATTAGCAAGATTAAAAAATATTTACGCTATGTAGATGATATCTTCATAGTGTGGGATGGAGACAAAATAACCTTTCAGGAATTCATTAAGTACATGAATGAACAGAACCAACAAAATATCAAAATATGTATTTTACATACCAGTTTGGAGGTTCTTCACTAGATTTCTTAGATGTTAAAATTTGAATAGAGGACAATCAAATAAAAACTACAGGATACCGTAAGGACATCATGCAGAATTCATTACTACATTACAATAGCTCCCATCCCAAACACGTCCACAATAGCATTCCATACAGCCAGTTCATGCGACTCAAGAGAATTAATTCAGAAGATACAGGATACCAAGCACAGGCAGTGGAGTTAAAACAAAGACTAAAAGAACGAAATTATCCGACACAAATTATAGATAGGGCCTATGAAAAGGTAGAGATTAAAAACAGACAAGAAATCAGGAAAAAAAGGCAAAAAAAATAAGATGCAGCGTTTTGTCTTTGCATTTCATAACTCACCTATGAATAGATTCATCAGCCAAGCCATAAAAAAAAAACTGGTATATACTCGAAGCTGACCCCGACCTACAAAAAACAGCAAAAAATAGCCCCATTATTACCTACAAACGTAACATCACTATAGGAGGATACATTAAAAAACTAGCCGCTAGGCAAAATAAACAGGATGCTACAACATGGTTACATAAAACAGCTCCTAATGGTAACTATTTATGCAAAAACTGTTGCTATTGTAAAAATAATCTAGGACAACGGGAGTTTACTCTAGGAGGAGTTAAAATTATCGTAAGGCAGTTCATTTCTTGCCGCAGTACACATGTGGTTTACTGCCTCGTGTACTTGCGGTTTTTATTATATAGGAAAAACTAAAAGACAATTGAACCAACGAATCAGAGAATCACCTATATAGTTTGAAAACTGGAAAAGGGGCCCCCAAATTCATCTCACACATGAGAGACGTCCACAAAAATGACCTAGCTACCGTAAAATTTGCAGGTATCGAAAGGGTGTTATTACAGGGACAGGGGATAGATTGCGATAATATACTTATGAGAAAAGAAATTGATTGGATAAGCCGACTTAATGCTTTAGGCGCAATGGGTCTGAATGACCGACACGATCTATCCCCCTACCTGTGACAGGTTTGATTGATATTTTTTAACTGGGTGATCACATTGTATTTGGTGTAACACTTATGTATATGTTCCCGTTCACATTGTCTGTTCGTACCTAATAGCTCCACCCCTGAGAGGGGTGGGATGCATAAGATACGGACTCACTAGGACTGGAAGAAGCGTCACTGGACGCGAAATAGGATCCATCGTCTCGAGCTCCCCCCGCCACATCTAGCCCTCCCTGCACACCGTTTCCGTTGTTATGTGTCAGCTGTACGCCAACCTGCACTATTAAACAAGTTTCTACAGAAGTGGTGAGTTGCTATGTGTTACTCCTTTTTCCTGCTACAACACTTAAAAAAGTATTTGTGTACAACAACAGCCAGCGAGTACTTTTGCCTGGCCTTTCACAGTATCTGGGCCCTTCAGACTTTAACAGGTACAAAATAGTACACCACTTAGATGTACCGTATTTATCGGTGTATAACACGCACTTTTTAGGCTAAAATTTTTTGCCTAAAGTCTATGTGCGTGTTATACGCCGATACACCCCCAGGAAAGGCAGGGGGAGAGAGGCCGTCGCTGCCCGCTTCTCTCCCCCTGCCTTCCCTGGGGTCTAGAGCCCTGCTGCCGGCCCTTCTCTCCCCCTGGCTATCGGCGCCGCTGCCCGTTCTGTCCCCCTGACTATCGGTGCCGGCGCCCCACTGCCGGCGCCGATAGCCAGGGGGAGAGAAGCGGCGCCGACAGCCAGGGGGAGAGAAGGGGCAGAGGCACCCATTGCCGGCGCCGCTGCCCCGTTGCCTCCCCCCATCCCCGGTGGCATAATTACCTGGGTCGGGTCCGCGCTGCTGCAGGCCTCCGGCGTGTGTCCCCTGCGTCGTTGCTATGCACGGCGCGGCGCACTGACGTCATGCGCCGTGCAGCGCATAGCAACGACGCTGGGGACGCGCGCCGGGGGCCTGCAGCAGCGCGGACACGACCCAGGTAATTATGCCACCGGGGATGGGGGGAGGCAACGGGGCAGCGGCGCCGGCAATGGGTGCCGCTGCCCCTTCTCTCCCCCTGGCTGTCGGCGCCGCTTCTCTCCCCCTGGCTATCGGCGCCGGCAATGGGGCGGCACCGATAGTCAGGGGGACAGAACGGGCAGCGGCGCCGATAGCCAGGGGGAGAGAAGGGCCGGCAGCAGGGCTCTAGACCCCAGGAAAGGCAGGGGGAGAGAAGCGGGCAGCGACGGCCTCTCTCCCCCTGCCTTTCCTGGGGGTATTTTGGGGTATACATGCGCACACACGCACCCTCATTTTACCATGGATATTTGGGTAAAAAACTTTTTTTACCCAAATATCCTTGGTAAAATGAGGGTGCGTGTTATAGGCCGGTGCGTGGTATACCCCGATAAATACGGTACGTATATGATATGCACTTATGAGGGGCGAAAATTTGCTACAGTATGCTTAAAAAGTATTTGCGTACAACACCAGCTGGTGAGTACTTTTTCCTGGCCTTTCACAGTATCTAGGCCCTTGAGACTTTAACAGGAACAAAATAGTACACCACTTAGAATTACGTATGTGGTATGCAGTTATGAAAGGAGAAAAATGCGCTACAGTAAGCATAAAAAAGTTTTTGTGTACAACACCAGCCGGTGAGTACTTTTGTCTGGCCTTTCACAGTATCTAGGCCCTTGAGACTTTAACAGGTACAAAATAGTACACCACTTAGATGTATGTATGTGGTATGCACTTATGACGGGAGTAAAATGCGCTACAGTATGCTTAAAACAGTATTTGTGCACAACACCAGCAGTACACACCAGTGCTGCAGCACAGAGTCACTGTGTACTACAACCAAAATTGTACTTTCTCTCTCAATCTCACTCCCTTCTTTACCAGTGATTTTAGGCAGGATTTGTGCTTGAGGTGAATCACTACTGTTCTGTGCAACACACTGCTCTCTTTCCCTCTCTGTAATAGAACACTGTAGACAGTGACTAGGAGGTGAATTGGTGCAGTAAGAATGTTTTTCTGTTAAACACACACTGCTCTCTGTCCCTCTGTGCAACAGAATGCTGACTTGACTAGGAGGGGAATCGCTGCTGGAAAAATCCTTTTCTGTGCAACACACAGCGCTGTCTGTCCCTATCTCTCTGCAGTGAAAGGCTGAAGTGACAGGTTGCAATATGGCTGCCGATTATGTAGGGCTGTGACATCACAGGGGTGATTAGCTGCTAATAGGTTGCATGCTGCATGTGATTCAGGGTCATCTCGCCTACCCTTGTTCCCGCCTTCACAGGATTCCTTTCCCCATGTCCTCACATGTGGATCCCCAATTTTAGATGCCCTGGAGCCTGGACCGCACTAAATGGAGTTTAATGAAGCAATTTGCGCGATAGAATCATGGCAATATTCGCATTCGGATTCGTCAGATTCGATTAGCTCATCTCTAATCTAACTATATCCAATCTATCTTTCTATCTATCTTTCTGTCTTTCTATCTATCTGTCTGTCTATCATCTATCTATTTATCTCATATCAGTTTATCTTCTATCTATCTAGCTCCGATCTATCTATCTACAGTATCTAACTATCTATCTTCCATTTTGTTATGCCTATATTTTTATGTATATCTCATATATAGTTGCACAGTCATCCTTTGTCTGATTCCGTTATCCACTTGATAGCTTCATTATCTGTCTTCCATTTTCTTTAGAAGCTAATGAAATGCCATTACCAATAATATTAGTAAAGCTATGACCACTTTGACAAATTACTAATGTTAGGGGAACCGGATACTCATTTAGATAAAAAAAAAAATCTGTTGTTCTCGATTTTAGTGTAAGACATGATGTGATTTTTTTGTGCAGTCCATTGTGTGAACTACACTTCATTATGATGAATTATGCAGGCCTTATTTAAAATCTACCATATCATTTTCATGAATTATAAATATATACTTATATGTAATATTTATTTTGTGTACATATGTACAACCTAATTATGATGCTTTAACAATTTTATTATCCCTACATAAATATTGATATTAGCCTGTTATATTTTATACATTTCATATGCTTAACTATGTAAATTAGCTGCACCTAATACCACTGATCAAATTTAAAGCATATTTCAAAATTCTGTTTGAACAACTGAATTGAGACCCTTAGGTACACCTTTCCCACATCTATCACTCCTGGTAAAAGATGTTTTATTAGGCACCGTTATGATAATAAATGAATACAATATTATACAGAGCATTAAAATAAATCATATAATATGATATCATAAAATAAACCATTAGAATTGTTTCCCCAAGATTTGACAATCACAGTAAATTAAGTTGATTTGCTTCTTGGGTAACCAAAGTTTTTTTGTTTGTTTTTATGAATCTAAAAGCCTTATTCTGCAGCTAAAGGCTGTTTAACCCTTTAACCTGAGGTCAAGAGTGACCATGGAAGTATGAAAAGGGTATCACAATCATCAGGTCACCTGGTTTTCTAACAACATCATTAGTCTGCCCTGGAGACAAAAAATAACTCCAGGTCTATCTGTACACATAGCTTGCAGTTAGGGCATGGGTTAGTCAGGGTGTGACTTAGGGAAAATATCTAATGAAAGGGGATCCTATGGATATAAACAACTTGTCCCTAAATGAACAGTCAATGGAAAAAGAATTGTTCTGTGTTGCACAGTTAAATAAACTGCTGCCAAATACAGTGCGGGAGCTTGCATTAACATGGTTAAATGTACAATGGGCTCTAACAGCAGACGACCAGGTTGCATGCCATTGTGTCTAGGAAAAACACAAAGGCAATATTACAGGGGCAAAAAAGCACAAAAATACAATCACTAAGCAGAAGAAAATTGTGTCAGATGAATCCAGATTTCTGTTGGCACCATGCTGACGGGTGGGTCAGAATTTGTTGCAAGCAGCTTGAATCAATGAACACATCCAACGAACACTTCAGGTTGGGATGGCTTAATGGTGTGAGGAATGTCTTTCTTTTTTTTTTTTGGCACATTTTGGATACACTGATACCCAAGGATTCACATATTTCACTATGACAAAATAACACTTTCAGTAGGACAATTCACCATGCCACAAGGGTTGTTTAGTCAATTATTGGCTCCAGGAACACAAATGCAAATTTTACATGCTTCCTTGTCCTCCAGATCTGCTGCAGCTACCAAGAAACCTTTGAAACAGAAGTTAACTCAGATCATGCTCCCCATAAACAACTGACTTTGTTTTTAAAGAGATGTTTGTACCTTAGATATGTATGGCATGCAGCAAGTGGCTTGCAACTCACTGTGCTGCCCAAGTTTCTCCTCCAGTACTTCAGTGACAACACGTGGCATGTCTTCATTAAGGAGAGGACTATAAATGGTGTGATGCATTGTCTGCAGAATCACAGATTATATGAGAAAAGGGTGCTCCAAGTCCCAGGCGGTGAAACGGTGAGACATTTAATACAAAGACGGTTTATACAAATGATCACACTTAGTCAGTACCCTACCAGGCTACCAATTGATAAATATGTATGGGGGATGAGGGACATGGTGGCACAACTACTACTGTGGATGGTGCACTATAAAGGATGGGTGCCGCACTGGGAGCACTGTGTGGCACAATCATGTTTTGGAAGCCCTAGATTTGTATAATGCTGAAGGCTTGAGTCTGGGGTCTTGTTCTGGGATCTGTATTATGCTGGGGGTGGAGGAGATACTGGGGTCTGATACTGAAGATTGTATTAGAGGGGGTGTGATACTAGGGTCTGATTTTAATGTCTGCATTAGTAGCATACTGGGGTCTGTATTATGCTGGTCTGGATTAAAATCGTTATCCAAGCTGAACAAAAACTGTTTTAGGTAATACCCTCACCCATATTAAGCCACACTCCTCATTGTCAAAGCCAAAGTATCTCTGGAAAATATTTTCAAATGTTGGTAACTATGAGAGCCAAACACTTAAAATCATAAAAATTGCATTGCAAAAAATGCAGAGATAATGTCCCATGTGGACAACGAATCACAGGGTATAAACATATTAAAAAACAGGAGAGCCTGTAATGATCCCCAAACAGGCCCAAAAATACTGACCAACATGTACCATCCGTTAATATTATATAGGTAACTGATAAGTAAAACACCTGTAAAAACACAATACAAGAATGTAATAATTACCACAGTAGATGAAGTCACTTACACAGCCACACACTACCCAACGTTTTGCTCCAGGCTTCTTTCGGGGTTTGATACTCTGTACCATGTCCTATGTTCTTTGAAGATATCAATAAAGAAACTGCGTTCTCAAGAATACCGGAGTGCTGGATATTCTTCTCCTCTCAGCACTGTATTTCTTAACACGGTGACTCCACACCTGTCTGTGCACCTGGCGGACTGGGGAATGAGCTGGAGTGCTCTGTTTGCTCATCACATAATGATTTACTAATACCACCATACTGATATTGGATAAAAAAAAACCACTACATTAAGACCAGTAATCTCCCAATTTAGTGACCATATTATACCACTTACCGTAGGTCCATTAACCCCAAATTTCCTTACATTTGGCCATCCCTTTTATCCGCCAGGTTGAACCAGTCAGCAAATCAGGCGTTTTAGATAACAACCAAACCCTAAAAATGTTAATCTTAGCACATTATTTCAAAATGAATTCTTCCCCTATTCCTACATTTCTCCAATCTCCCAATAGGACCTGAGTAAAGGTTAGAGATGGTACATCATTTAGAATCTTTTTACCCTTTATATTTTGGATAATCTTGTTCTTGTCCAAAACTCATGAATTACCACACAATTACATATAATGTGGGCAAAATCTGCTTCGAGGACAATGTTCCCTCATTAAGTAACTAACCCCCTTCATGTGCCCATATACTGTGCCCCCATATTGTAGCTGGGCCTCTTCAGTATGCCCCCATCACTCCATGTGCCCCCATATAACTCAGCCCCTTCAGTATGCCCTCATAGTGCTGACAGTGCCACACAGACACTGCCTGCATTGGACGTCCCATCTGACTTCTGTGACAGAATGCAGAGCAAAAACTCTGTGTGCATAGCAGATGAGGAATGATTTTTGGCCATTATATAACTAGTATATGACATTCCCCCTCTGGTTACTAGTGTTGAGCGGCATAGGCATATTCGAATTCGCGAATATTCGCGAATATATGGACGAATATTCGTCATATATTTGCGAATATTCGCATATTCGTTATATCCGCGTTTTATTTTCGCATATGCGAAAATTCGCGTATGCGAAAATTTACAGATGTGAAAATTAGCATATACAAAATTAGCATAAGGTAAAATTCGCATATATGAAAATTTGCATATGCAAATTTTCGCATAAGTGAATTTTCGCATATGCGCATTTTCGCACGCCAGTCTCACACAGTAGTATTAGAGCCTTCTTTACACCACACAAGCTGGAAGCAGAGAGGGGTGATCACTGTGATGTGTACTGTGAAGAAAAAAAAAAAAAAAAAAACGAATATTCGTAATTACGAATATATAGCGCTATATTCGCGAAATTCGCGAATTCGCGAATATGCGATATTCGCGAATAATATTCGAATTGCGAATATTCGCGAGCAACACTACTGGTTACCCCCTGCAGGCCATTATGTTGGTCCCACTCATCCTCCCTTCCCTCTCCATAGACTTTTATTGGCTGTGTAACCTGTTCTCAGTATAGCTGAACACCTGTATTCACATTGTTGAAGATGGATTTCTCTTATTAACAAGCAGATAAGAAGCCAGAGAGAAAAATAAAGCAGCTTTGTAACCCTGATAAAATGTATGACAAGTTGCTTATATTCACTTATACTATTAATTTTTGTGAAGTTGTTCAAAATGACAGTTACTAGGGCATATGGACATTGTAAAGGGGCAAACCCTGTTTTAGACTCCCATTAACCAGTGAAGAGAGAGCAGGTGACAAAGAATGTCTCTACCTCTTGTGGACACTAATTGCACGGTTGGCAATTCTCTTAGCAGTCTTGAATAAAAATGATGAAAATCACATTCTCTTCATGTGATATTGATGCCTTTCTATCTTAACAATACATGCAATTTAAAGAGTATTCCTTACTGCAGCCACTACTTTATAGTAGCGTTATATTCTCTTTTCTCATTGACCAACATTGAGTCATGAATGCCCTTTGTTTTCTTCTGATCTTGCTATTCATCAAGAATTAACCCTTCTTTGGTAAAAAAAAAAAAAAAAAAAAAATTGACAAGTAACACTTTAAGGGCAAACCTGGCACTTAAGGAGACCAGCCAGAAATAATGGTTAATGCCTTGAACATTTAATTTATTTTTTCGTGGCGTTGTCTTTTGCAGTTTAACTTGAAGTAGCATTTTATATAGCTATCAAAAACCTAGCAAAAATTAATGACTCAGAACTGATAGCTTTCAAGAATGTTGCATTGATTTATTGAGTGGAGCCTGCTTCTTTGTGTGGAGAGCCCTTCAGTCCTTCAGTCTCGATGTAATAGGGCTAATATTACTTCAAGCTGTTGTCAGTTGACTTGGTAAATGTTTCAAAACACTCCCTTTGCAGTTAGCTGGTGATTACCCTTAAGTGTTCTTTATGCAGCAACCTGAGGGAAACAATGATTAGTCTCCAATGAAGATGTTGTTGCTGCCATACAAACAATTTCTTCAATTCTGGGGATTTTAATCATGTAGACAAGGCCCAAGTCACAAAGCCCACTATGTGCTGCTGCATAGAAACCTAGCAATTTGCAGGGTAACAGTGATTGGAGTCAATTCCTGTGACGCACGAAATCTACTAATCTCTGCTCGGAGACTACTGGTGCTCACAAGCAGCAGGAGGGAATTGGTTTTTAAGAGCTAAAGAAGGCATTGGCATATGTTATAGAAAAGACGACAGGGACTGCTTTAATTTTGATAGATGAACATCCTTTGCATACATAAATAAAAGCTTATTAAAAAAAGGTTGGGTACCATTATTTTGCACATTTGGATTTATGTCCATCAGGTTAAAGTGATGAAAATGTATCTAATTGAAACTAAAATTGAAAAATGAACAAATACCATTTTTAAATGAACTTCAGTAAAGATGAATAAATAGTTGTAGGGGAACAGTCAATCATGTTTGTTATTAAAATATTAAATATAAAGACAATCAAGTTGAAATGAAATGCATTATGTGAAACATTTTGGCAGGAAACATAGAATGTGTCGGCAGATAAGAACCATTTGGCTCATCTAGTCTGCCCACTATTGAACTCTATCAATAGTCCCTGACCCTATTTAAAATGAAGGATAGCCTTATGCCTATCTCTGTCTTATATGAAGGATAGCCTTATCCCTATCTCTATCTTATATGACGGATAGCCTTATACCTATCTCTATCTTATATGAAGGCTAGCCTTATGCCTATCCCATGCATGCTTAAACTCCTGCACTGTATTTGCAGCGACCGCTTCTGTAGGAAGGCTATTCCATGCATCCACTACTCTCTTAGTAAAGTTATTCCCGATATTACAAGAAGCTGTGTGTCGGTATTCAGCTCACCTCCGTGTCCCGTAGCGCACAGACTAGTGCAAACTTCACCAATGCACAAGCCAGGAACAAAGAAAAATGTGCAGCGCTACTCCCGTTAACGTGATGATGTTTTATTTCATAATAGACCACAGGTACGAAGACAAAGTGGACACAGGTGAGGTGTTTCGACTTGTAAATGGGCCTTAGTTATTCCTGATATTACTGTATAAACCTTTGCCCCTCTAATTTAAAACTATGTCCTCTTGTGGTAGTTTTTTCTTCTGTTAAACATACTCAACTACTTTACCGCGTTGATTCCCTTTATGTATTTAAAAGTTTATATCATATTCCCTCTGCCTCGTCTTTCTTCCAACCTATACATGTTAAGGACCTTTAACCTTTCTTGGTTTAAGCTTCCAATCGATATACTAGTTTTGTAGCTCTTCTCTGAACTCCATTCTAAGTAGCCCAGGCAGTTTTTAACCCCTTGCCACAAAACGCCATTTATAATGGCTCAGCGGGTTATGAAGTGAGTTCAGCATCATACCCGGTATGTCCCGGTTGCTATCAGCAGCCAGGACCCGTGGCTAATGCCAGACATCGCCGTTGAGGCAGATGTCCGGCATTAACTCTTTAGACGCGGCAATCAACTTTGAAAGTGAAAGCTTCCCAGCAGCTCAGTCGGGCTGATCTGGACCATCACGGTAAAATTGCAATGTCCCGATCAGCTAGAACGCATCAGGAGGGTGCCTTACCTGCCTCCTGCACATCCAATCGGCGATTGATTGCTTCAAGCCTGAAATCCAGGCTTGAGCAATCAACCGCCAATAACACTGATCAATGCATTGCAATGCGATGGCAGGGGTCAGTGTATTGAATCAATGTACTGCATGTTATAGTCTCCTATGGGGGCTATTACATTGCAAAAAAAAAGTGAAGAAAAAAGTTAATAAAGATGATTTAACCCCTTCCCTAATAAAAGTTTGAATCACCCCCTTTTCCCCATAAAAAGTAGACGGTGTAAATAAAAATACACATATGTAGTATTGCCACGTGCATAATGTCCAAACTATAAAAATATACTGTTAATTAAACCACATAGTCAATGGCGAACGCGCAAAAAAATTCCAAAGTCCAAAATAGCGTATTTTTGGTCTCTTATAAACCATAAAAAAATGAATAAAACGTGATAAAAATAAGTCTGATCAAAGCAAAAATGGTACCGATAAAAAGATCACGGCGCAAAAAATGAGCTCTCATACCGCTCAATATGTGGAAAAATAAAAAAGTTATAGGGGTCAGAAGATGACAATTTTAAACGTATAAATTTTCCTGCATGTAGTTATGATTTTTTCCAGAAGTACGACAATATCCAACCTATATAAGTAGGGTATAATTTTAATTGTTTGGGCCTACAGGATAAAGATAAGGTGTAATTTTTACCAAAAAATGTACTGCATTGAAATGGAAGCCCCCAAAATTTACAAAATGGCGTTTTTTCTTCCACTTTGTCGTGCAATGATTTTTCTTCCATTTTGCTGTAGATTTTTGGGTTAAACGTCTCATAGTAGAATTAGTGGCGCAAGAAATAAGCCATCATATGGATTTTTAGGTGCAAAATTGAAAGGGTTATGATTTTTTCAAAGTAAGGAGGAAAAAAAAGGTGCAAAAACGGAAAAACGCTATGTCCTCAAGGGGTTAATTAGTCCCATCTTCTTTGATATTAGATAGTGAGAATGTGTGCAGGTCTTTGCTCTCCAGGGTAACTGCATTTCTAACAAGCAAGGGAGTGGGAATTGTGAACAAGGGTCATGGAAATAGACGAAGGGGGAAAGAATCACCAGACCCTTCTGTCCTATGGGGCAAATCATGGCACCATATTGGGAGATGTCATCATTTCTTCTGTTTTGAGTGTTGCTTATCTTATGGACAAAAAGTTCCTTTTCTTACCTCACTGTAGTGTTCTTTAGTAGCTTGATCGTTTTTTCATGTATTGCAAAACAGCATAATCCACTTCTGAAAAGCCACAGATCTTCGGTATGAAAAATACAAGTGCAACCTACAGCTCGGCCAAGATGGAACACCACTATTGAAAATGGTACCAAAAGGCAGGCTGGGCCTTATAGTGTCACAAACAATGTTCCCTCTAAGCCTTGGAAGTTGCTGAGTACTCCACTAGGTTAGGAAACTAAGTAATCAAACTGTTACATGAAAGGTTGACGGGTAACATTTTTGGATATGGTAGTTGGCCATGTTTTTTTTCTACATGTGAAACAAGTAAAATAGAGACATTTCATCTGTAGAAGCAATGCAACCAATTACAATATATAATATTGTGATCCATGTATTATTATTTAAAAATATTATATTTTCAAAATATTTATATACAACTTGCTACACATATACAATACAAGAATATGGATGCACTACTGTGGTAGATGTAAACAATACATTGGCTATCCCTCAACACTGATGTTAAAATTGAGACATTCGCCAGTGTATCCTTATATGAAGGACACACCAGAGCCCGCACACCAACGCCAAGGTTTCTCATTTTGGTGCGAGACCTAACGCTAGTCCTACCTGTGCTTGATAAACAGAACAGGGGCCAGTGGGCAATTACGGCAGCATTCGGCTGGCTCACAACTTCCTTCCAGATACCCTCCAGTGTTACTACGCACACATGCAATGGGAGGAGGGAGGTAAGCTGCAAGCCCCACCTGAGTTGGCTATTATGGGTGCCTGGCCTCACAGGTGCTTCCTTAATGCTGCCTGGTAGATATTCAAGGCGCATTAATGTTGGAGTTTACACACCTCCAAATTTAAAATTTAAACAAACAACAAAAAACGTGGTTTCAAATGGCTGGAAGTGCTCAACCCCAAATGCGGTTGTGCATTTATACTGGGGGAGCAGATCCTGCCCTTGTAGTCCGTTGCTAGGGGCGATCCCCAGCATAAAAATGCATACAATGGAGGATGCCTGCAGCGGACTACAAGTGCCACAATAGAATCCTACACCAGATAAACGGTGTGGATATGTAACAATTAGAATACAATACAAGAATATGGATGCACTACTGTGGTAGATGTAAACAATACATTGGCTATCCCTCAACACTGATGTTAAAATTGAGACATTCGCCAGTGTATCCTTATATGAAGGACACATCAGAGCCCGCACACCAACGCCAAGGTTTCTCATTTTGGTGCGAGACCTAACGCTAGTCCTACCTGTGCTTGATAAACAGAACAGGGGCCAGTGGGCAATTACGGCAGCATTCGGCTGGCTCACAACCTCGCACCAAAATGAGAAACCTTGGCGTTGGTGTGCGGGCTCTGGTGTGTCCTTCATATAAGGATACACTGGCGAATGTCTCAATTTTAACATCAGTGTTGAGGGATAGCCAATGTATTGTTTACATCTACCACAGTAGTGCATCCATATTCTTGTATTGTATTCTAATTGTTACATATCCACACCGTTTATCTGGTGTAGGATTCTATTGTGGCACTTGTAGTCCGCTGCAGGCATCCTCCATTGTATGCATTTTTATGCTGGGGATCGCCCCTAGCAACGGACTACAAGGGCAGGATCTGCTCCCCCAGTATAAATGCACAACCGCATTTGGGGTTGAGCACTTCCAGCCATTTGAAACCACGTTTTTTGTTGTTTGTTTAAATTTTAAATTTGGAGGTGTGTAAACTCCAACATTAATGCGCCTTGAATATCTACCAGGCAGCATTAAGGAAGCACCTGTGAGGCCAGGCACCCATAATAGCCAACTCAGGTGGGGCTTGCAGCTTGCCTCCCTCCTCCCATTGCATGTGTGCGTAGTAACACTGGAGGGTATCTGGGAGGAAGTTGTGAGCCAGCCGAATGCTGCCGTAATTGCCCACTGGCCCCTGTTCTGTTTATCAAGCACAGGTAGGACTAGCGTTAGGTCTCGCACCAAAATGAGAAACCTTGGCGTTGGTGTGCGGGCTCTGGTGTGTCCTTCATATAAGGATACACTGGCGAATGTCTCAATTTTAACATCAGTGTTGAGGGATAGCCAATGTATTGTTTACATCTACCACAGTAGTGCATCCATATTCTTGTATTGTATTCTAATTGTTACATATCCACACCGTTTATCTGGTGTAGGATTCTATTGTGGCACTTGTAGTCCGCTGCAGGCATC
This sequence comes from Hyla sarda, assembly GCF_029499605.1. Taxonomy (NCBI): domain Eukaryota; kingdom Metazoa; phylum Chordata; class Amphibia; order Anura; family Hylidae; genus Hyla; species Hyla sarda. The sequence goes on along the minus strand of NC_079189.1, from coordinate 233,437,148 downwards.
CTCCATTGTATGCATTTTTATGCTGGGGATCGCCCCTAGCAACTGTTACGCCGAGCGCTCCGGGTCCCCGCTCCTCCCCGGAGCGCTCGCTACACTCCTCTCACTGCAGCGCTCCGGGCCCGGGGCGCTGCGATACCGCCTCTGGCCGAGATGCGATTCGCGATGCGGGTAGCGCCCGCTCGCGATGCGCACCCCGGCTCCCGTACCTGACTCGCTCTCCGTCAGTTCTGTCCCGGCGCGCGCGGCCCCGCTCCCTAGGGCGCGCGCGCGCCGGGTCTCTGCGATTTAAAGGGCCACTGCGCCGCTGATTGGCGCAGTGGTTCCAATTAGTGTTTACACCTGTGCACTTCCCTATATCACCTCACTTCCCCTTCACTCCCTCGCCGGATCTTGTTGCCTTAGTGCCAGTGAAAGCGTTCCTTGTGTGTTCCTAGCCTGTGTTCCAGACCTCCTGCCGTTGCCCCTGACTACGATCCTTGCTGCCTGCCCCGACCTTCTGCTACGTCCGACCTCGCTTCTGTCTACTCCCTTGTACCGCGCCTATCTTCAGCAGCCAGAGAGGTTGAGCCGTTGCTAGGGGATACGACCTGGTCACTACCGCCGCAGCAAGACCATCCCGCTTTGCGGCGGGCTCTGGTGAAAACCAGTAGTGACTTAGAACCGATCCTCTAGCACGGTCCACGCCAATCCCTCTCTGGCACAGAGGATCCACTACCTGCCAGCCGGCATCGTGACAGTAGATCCGGCCATGGATCCCGCTGAAGTTCCTCTGCCAGTTGTCGCTGACCTCACCACGGTGGTCGCCCAGCAGTCACAACAGATTGCGCAACAAGGCCAACAGCTGTCTCAACTGACTGTTATGCTTCAACAGTTACTACCACAGCTCCAGCAACCATCTCCTCCGCCAGCTCCTGTACCTCCTCCGCAGCGAGTGGCCGCTTCTGGACTACGACTATCCTTGCCGGATAAATTTGATGGGGACTCTAAGCTTTGCCGTGGCTTCCTTTCCCAATGTTCATTACACTTGGAGATGATGTCGGACCAGTTCCCCACTGAAAGGTCTAAGGTGGCTTTCGTAGTCAGCCTGCTGTCTGGAAAAGCCCTGGCTTGGGCCACACCGCTCTGGGACCGCAATGACCCCGTCACTGCCTCTGTACACTCCTTCTTCTCGGAAATTCGAAGTGTCTTTGAGGAACCTGCCCGAGCCTCTTCTGCTGAGACTGCCCTGTTGAACCTGGTCCAGGGTAATTCTTCCGTTGGCGAGTATGCCGTACAATTCCGTACTCTTGCTTCTGAATTATCCTGGAACAATGAGGCCCTCTGCGCGACCTTTAAAAAAGGCCTATCCAGCAACATTAAAGATGTTCTGGCCGCACGAGAAATGCCTGCTAATCTTCATGAACTTATTCACCTAGCCACTCGCATTGACATGCGTTTTTCCGAAAGGCGTCAGGAGCTCCGCCAAGATATGGACTCTGTTCGCACGAGGCGTTTCTTCTCCTCGGCTCCTCTCTCCTCTGGTTCCCTGCAATCTGTTCCTGTGCCTCCCGCCGTGGAGGCTATGCAGGTCGACCGGTCTCGCCTGACATCTCAAGAGAGGACACGACGCCGCATGGAGAACCTCTGCCTGTACTGTGCTAGTACCGAACACTTCCTGAGGGATTGTCCTATCCGCCCTCCCCGCCTGGAAAGACGTACCCTGACTCCGCACAAAGGTGAGACAATCCTTGATGTCCACTCTGCTTCTCCACGTCTTACTGTGCCTGTGCGGATGTCTGCCTCTGCCTTCTCCTTCTCTTCTGTGGCCTTCTTAGACTCTGGATCTGCAGGAAATTTTATTTTGGCCTCTCTTGTCAACAGGTTCAACATCCCAGTGACCAGTCTCACCAGACCCCTTTACATCAATTGTATAAACAATGAAAGATTGGACTGTTCCATACGTTTCCGCACGGAGCCCCTTCTAATGAGCATCGGATCTCATCACGAGAGGATTGAACTTTTGGTCCTCCCCAATTGCACCTCGGAAATTCTCCTTGGACTTCCCTGGCTTCAACTTCATTCCCCAACCCTGGATTGGTCCACTGGGGAGATCAAGAGTTGGGGGCCCTCTTGTTCCAAGGACTGTCTAAAACCGGTTCCCAGTAACCCTTGCCGTAACTCTGTGCTTCCTCCAGTAACCGGTCTCCCTAAGGCCTATATGGACTTCGCGGATGTTTTCTGCAAAAAACAAGCGGAGACTCTACCTCCTCACAGGCCTTATGATTGTCCTATCGACCTCCTCCCGGGCACTACTCCACCCCGGGGCAGAATTTATCCTCTCTCTGCCCCAGAGACTCTTGCCATGTCTGAATACGTCCAGGAGAATCTAAAAAAGGGCTTTATCCGTAAATCCTCCTCTCCTGCCGGAGCCGGATTTTTCTTTGTGTCCAAAAAAGATGGCTCTCTACGTCCTTGCATTGACTACCGCGGACTTAATAAAATCACGGTTAAGAACCGCTACCCCTTACCCCTCATCTCTGAACTCTTTGATCGCCTCCAAGGTGCCCACATCTTTACTAAATTGGACTTAAGAGGCGCCTATAACCTCATCCGCATCAGAGAGGGGGATGAGTGGAAAACAGCATTTAACACCAGAGATGGACACTTTGAGTATCTGGTCATGCCCTTTGGCCTGTGCAACGCCCCTGCTGTCTTCCAAGACTTTGTTAATGAAATCTTTCGTGATCTGTTATACTCCTGTGTTGTTGTATATCTTGATGATATCCTAATTTTTTCGGCCAATCTAGAAGAACACCGCCAGCATGTCCGTATGGTTCTTCAGAGACTTCGTGACAATCAACTCTATGCTAAAATTGAGAAATGTCTGTTTGAATGCCAATCTCTTCCTTTTCTAGGATACTTGGTCTCTGGCCAGGGACTACAAATGGATCCAGATAAACTCTCTGCCGTCTTAGATTGGCCACGCCCCTCCGGACTCCGTGCCATCCAACGTTTTTTGGGGTTCGCCAATTATTACAGGCAATTTATTCCACATTTTTCTACCATTGTGGCTCCTATTGTGGCTTTAACCAAAAAAAATGCCGATCCCAAGTCTTGGCCTCCTCAAGCGGAAGACGCCTTTAAACGACTCAAGTCCGCCTTCTCTTCGGCTCCCGTGCTCTCCAGACCTGACCCATCTAAACCCTTCCTATTGGAGGTTGATGCCTCCTCAGTGGGAGCTGGAGCTGTCCTTCTACAAAAAAACTCTTCCGGGCATGCTGTTACTTGTGGGTTTTTTTCTAGGACCTTCTCTCCGGCGGAGAGGAACTACTCCATCGGGGATCGAGAGCTTCTAGCCATTAAATTGGCACTTGAGGAATGGAGGCATCTGCTGGAGGGATCAAGATTTCCAGTTATTATTTACACCGATCACAAGAACCTCTCATACCTCGAGTCTGCCCAACGGCTGAATCCTCGTCAGGCCAGGTGGTCTCTGTTCTTTGCCCGATTTAATTTTGAAATTCACTTTCGGCCTGCTGATAAAAACATTAGGGCCGATGCTCTCTCTCGTTCCTCAGATGCTTCTGAAATTGAACTCTCTCCTCAACACATCATTCCTCCTGACTGCCTGATTTCCACTTCTCCAGCCTCCATCAGGCAAACTCCACCAGGAAAGACCTTTGTTTCTCCACGCCAACGCCTCGGAATCCTCAAATGGGGTCACTCCTCCCATCTCGCAGGTCATGCGGGCATCAAGAAATCTGTGCAACTCATCTCTCGCTTCTATTGGTGGCCGACTCTAGAGACTGATGTGGTGGACTTTGTGCGAGCCTGCACTATCTGTGCCCGGGATAAGACTCCTCGCCAGAAGCCCGCTGGTTTTCTTCTTCCTCTGCCTGTTCCCGAACAACCTTGGTCTCTGATTGGTATGGATTTTATTACTGACTTACCCCCATCCCATGGCAACACTGTTATTTGGGTGGTCGTTGATCGATTCTCCAAAATGGCACATTTCATCCCTCTTCCTGGTCTTCCTTCAGCGCCTCAGTTGGCTAAACAATTTTTTGTACACATTTTTCGTCTTCACGGGTTGCCTACGCAGATCGTCTCGGATAGAGGCGTCCAATTTGTGTCTAAATTCTGGAGGGCTCTCTGTAAACAACTCAAGATTAAATTAAATTTTTCTTCTGCATACCATCCTCAATCCAATGGACAAGTAGAAAGAATTAACCAGATCTTGGGTGACTATTTACGACATTTTGTTTCCTCCCGCCAGGATGACTGGGCAGATCTTCTACCTTGGGCCGAATTCTCGTATAATTTCAGAATCTCTGAATCTTCCTCCAAATCCCCGTTTTTCGTGGTGTACGGCCGTCACCCTCTTCCCCCCCTCCCTACCCCCTTGCCCTCTGGTCTGCCCGCTGTGGATGAAATTTCTCGTGATCTCTCCATCATATGGAGAGAGACCCAAAATTCTCTCTTACAGGCTTCTTCACGCATGAAGAGATTCGCGGATAAGAAAAGAAGAGCTCCTCCCATTTTTTCCCCTGGAGACAAGGTATGGCTCTCCGCCAAATATGTCCGCTTCCGTGTCCCTAGCTATAAGTTGGGACCACGCTATCTTGGTCCTTTCAAGATTTTGCGCCAGATTAATCCTGTCTCTTACAAACTTCTTCTTCCTCCTTCTCTTCGTATTCCTAATGCCTTTCATGTTTCTCTTCTTAAACCACTTATCATTAACCGTTTCTCTCCCAAATCTGTTCCCCCCACTCCTGTCTCCGGCTCCTCGGACATCTTCTCCGTCAAGGAAATTTTGGCATCTAAAAAGGTCAGAGGGAAAACCTTCTTTTTAGTGGATTGGGAGGGTTGTGGTCCTGAAGAGAGGTCCTGGGAACCTGAGGACAATATCCTGGACAAAAGTCTGGTCCTCAGGTTCTCAGGCTCCAAGAAGAGGGGGAGACCCAAGGGGGGGGGTACTGTTACGCCGAGCGCTCCGGGTCCCCGCTCCTCCCCGGAGCGCTCGCTACACTCCTCTCACTGCAGCGCTCCGGGCCCGGGGCGCTGCGATACCGCCTCTGGCCGAGATGCGATTCGCGATGCGGGTAGCGCCCGCTCGCGATGCGCACCCCGGCTCCCGTACCTGACTCGCTCTCCGTCAGTTCTGTCCCGGCGCGCGCGGCCCCGCTCCCTAGGGCGCGCGCGCGCCGGGTCTCTGCGATTTAAAGGGCCACTGCGCCGCTGATTGGCGCAGTGGTTCCAATTAGTGTTTACACCTGTGCACTTCCCTATATCACCTCACTTCCCCTTCACTCCCTCGCCGGATCTTGTTGCCTTAGTGCCAGTGAAAGCGTTCCTTGTGTGTTCCTAGCCTGTGTTCCAGACCTCCTGCCGTTGCCCCTGACTACGATCCTTGCTGCCTGCCCCGACCTTCTGCTACGTCCGACCTCGCTTCTGTCTACTCCCTTGTACCGCGCCTATCTTCAGCAGCCAGAGAGGTTGAGCCGTTGCTAGGGGATACGACCTGGTCACTACCGCCGCAGCAAGACCATCCCGCTTTGCGGCGGGCTCTGGTGAAAACCAGTAGTGACTTAGAACCGATCCTCTAGCACGGTCCACGCCAATCCCTCTCTGGCACAGAGGATCCACTACCTGCCAGCCGGCATCGTGACAGCAACGGACTACAAGGGCAGGATCTGCTCCCCCAGTATAAATGCACAACCGCATTTGGGGTTGAGCACTTCCAGCCATTTGAAACCACGTTTTTTGTTGTTTGTTTGCTACACATATATATAAAAAAACATTCCATTCCAGGATTTATTTTTATTTTTAAGTCTATAATTTTTTGCTCTTTATATGACATACTTAGCAGCATGCAGTGATGCTAAATATAAACTCCAGGGAGTCGCTGGTAAGATGTAAGAGAAAACATGTGTTCCTACATCACACTTCAGTAAGTCAATACTACAGAACATTAGTGTATAAAATATTACACAAACACATTTACTATCTATGAGTAAAGGTATCTATGAGTAGAGGTATCGTCCTGGAGCTACCATTGGTCAGTGATTTGGGTACCAATGTTAGAAAAAGTTCACACGTCTTAAGATTTTCGCAGCCACTTATAATACTGTACCATAGATGTCAAAATTAATTTTAAACCTGAATCAGGCATGCTGAAGGCAAGGCTGTATAAAATCTGTTGAGAAACAGGTGACAGTCACCAATGCATGAAGAATCTTACTTTCAGGAACTGCATTATGAGCTGCTGTTGCTATTAATTTCCCAGACCTGGCATGTGACAAAATTACAGATCACTATTTTATTAGTACTGACTAGCCGGAGGGTTTTTGGATTATTTAAACATATTTTATGTAATTCATTTAATTGCATATGTGAGCTTGTCAGCTGTACTCCTTGCTGCAATAAATGTATAATTTACTAGCCAAAGTGTCAAAATCTCTATGTACTTTGTCAATGCTTTTTAAATATATTATCTTTCTATCTATCTACTGCATTTATCTATTTGGTGCACACCTAATGTCTGGTGCAGTTGGGTTTGGCTTCTTTAGGCCCAGTGTACAATGTGCCTGAACCAGATCATTCAGTACTAACATAGCAATCATCCTTGATAATTAAATCTTCACCCATAGATAAAACATGAAAAGTCAACTGATCATGGCTGCAATGACTATATCTAAAATAAATAATGAAAAAGACCCCCCCCCCCTTCTTCAAGAAATATGGCATGTACTACATGGGCCTGATCATACGAATATACTGTAGCTGTGGCTTATCACAATAAAATCCTTAACATGTAATAAACAATTAAATAGGAGAAGATAACCAGATCATGGTCACAACAAAAATCCCCATACCTGAAAAACTGTAACAAATCAAATAGGGAGATTAGGTCTTCCCTTCCCGTAGAATTCTAGTGTGCACTACACAAAGTGTCCCAATCCCCCCAAAAATGGTCCCACTGAAATTATAATACCTGTTTACTATTATTTTTACAACTATTAACATTCGATTTTTTTGCATATCCCACACTTGCTTGCCAACAGTTGAGAATTTGCAAGCACAGGGGTCAGTGAAGTAGGGTTGTGATTAGGATGTGTTAAATGATGAGGGATGTAGTGTCCACTAACCACTACTTCAATAAAGCAACTATCTGTATCAAAGCCCTGGAAAATAAATACCTCAAGAGCCAGGATTTATGGATAACAGCTTGCTCTTTACTGATGTTGTAGATCCAGTACAGTAGAAGTTGCTTGTAATGACACAGACTTGGAATACAGTACTTGGTATACACTTGGTATACATGAGAAGTAACTGGCAACTTGTCACTGTCACAGTCCTTTAGTAATTTAACAAAATTGGGAATTGGCACCAGGTGGCTTATGGTCCTCCTAAGTAAACTAGTTCTCTATCCCCCTTGTGGTAGATGCTAGGCTCAGGGGCGTGCGGCACTTCTAGCCTGTTCTACACTGCACTTGTAGGAGGAGACTTGACTTAATACTCGACCTGAGAGTTGACTTGGCTTGAGATTATACTTAAAAGAAATCTGTCATTAATGTCACCTGCACTAACCTGTCGGTATAGGTAGGTAGTGCAGGTGACACTGATTACAATGGTACATACCTTGACTGTACGGACACACCTTTTAAACAGATCTTAAATTTAAATTCTCCCACTCTGAAATAAAACACTGACACTCATGAACCTTTTAAGTGGGCTGGGTGGTGGTCACAGCTCGTTTATTTAAATATATGTAACTCTGTTAAATAAATATAACACTGCATAGCAGTAACCATGAAATACACAACTTCTTATTGCTGAAGTACTGCTTCAGCCGAAGCAGTATGCCCCACTGTCTCCACAGCGTGCATGTGCTGCCTTCGGCACCTCAAAACTCCCCAAAATAAACTTCCTTTACGCCAGCTGTGACTTACAAAATCAAACAAAGTATATTGAAATTAATTATCAAAAGGAAAAAAATATTTTTTATTTTAATTTTTTTTTTTAATTTTTTTTTTTTTATAAATTTTTTTTTTTTTTTTTTTTTTTTTTTTTATATATAAGGGGGTAACAAAAAACCGAACGTCCCACAACAGGACGCCCAGTTGAATAAACAAAACAAACAGGAAAGCAAAAAACCAGGGAGGGAGGGCGGGACCTTGGATGCTGGAACACAAGAGGGAGAGCTGCTTGCAGGACACCCAGTAAATACCCCTGGGCGTACACCCCTTGGAAACCCCTCCCCAAGGTACTGGAGTGGGAGGGTTGCTGTTTCTTCCTGCTTCTTAACCCTTTCGTCCCCACAGTCAGGGCTACATATGCCTATTCGGCTAGGTAACCTACAGACTGTACGGACACACCTTTTAAACAGATCTTAAATTTAAATTCTCCCACTCTGAAATAAAACACTGACACTCATGAACCTTTTAAGTGGGCTGGGTGGTGGTCACAGCTCGTTTATTTAAATATATGTAACTCTGTTAAATAAATATAACACTGCATAGCAGTAACCATGAAATACACAACTTCTTATTGCCGAAGTACTGCTTCAGCCGAAGCAGTATGCCCCACTGTCTCCACAGCGTGCATGTGCTGCCTTCGGCACCTCAAAACTCCCCAAAATAAACTTCCTTTACGCCACAGAAGGAGCCCGTGTACTCCTACACGGAGCTCCGACCCCCACTCAATACAAAAAGGGCCTGTTCAACGCCATCTTGAAGACCAGAAAGGAAGATGTCCAGCCCAATATCGTTGAGGTGGACACCATCGCTGATCATAAACCTCCTATTATCCCCTTCAAGCTCCCTGTGCCTAACCACCACACCGCCCTTAGACCGAACAAACCTCGCCATCCTGGAGTTTACTAAACGGCGGGACCGCTCAATCGCCTCTGCATCCCTGGCACCCTGCCATTTTACCCGCGGAACAATCTCCGACCACACCAGAACCATTTCGGAGAAAAAACCCCCGAGCCGTTCCACATCTGCTTTCATAATGGTTATCAACTCGGGGACCCTAGTGAAACATAGGTCGTTGCCACCCGCGTGGACAACCAAAACAACTCCCGATCTCAGCCTACCGGACAGGTCCACCGTCTCCGAGAGCACTTGAGGCCATCTCATACCCGGAATCCCCCTCCATTGGGCATCGACTTGATGGAAACCCAACGATCTCCCTCCAGGACGGCAGGCCGCTCGCTGTGCCGCCCGATGAACATAGGAGTGGCCCAAGAACACAACCGTAGCAACCGGAGGATCTAAAAGGAAAAACAGGTTAAAGCAACAATTCAGGGCGCACGTAACCAGCATAGCAATCCGAGCGCCAACGCCCAATACGCTGAATATCAGACACGGACAATCCTGCCCTGGACGCCTCCGTAGCCGCCCCAATCCGAAAGGAATGCGTTCCGAATTCGGAAGGGGGAGCCCCCGCGTATTGCAGACACCGCTTGAACAGCGACTGAAATTGAAAACGGGATAAAGCCGAACCATCAGCATGAGAGAAAAATTGTCTGCCAGAAACACGAATCAACAAATAGGCGGAGACAGCCCGCACCGGGCAGGCCGGGCCATCAACCGACTGAAGGCGAATCCAAGCTCCCGTTCCCGCCTGATCGGTTTTTGACCGTTGAATACGTAGCTGCAAAACACCGTTGGAGCAAACCACATCCTCAAAACGCAAACCACCAGAACCCTGCTTAGAGGAAGGAACCAGCTCCCCCACCCGTAGAGCACCAAAAAACGCAACACAAAAAGCAGCGGAGTATAAGGCAGATTCAAAAGGGGAACAACAGCAACTGACCGAGGCCTGTACTAGTGAGACAAGCAAAGGATAAGAAACCGGGCGCCGCTGTTCCTTGTGGACATGAGTACGCTGCCATCCCTTCAGTGATTGCTGAATCAAAAAACGTTTTGTAACATCTTCCCATCCCAGCAAGCAAAAATAAAAACTAACCCCCGCCAGCCTGCGCCGCGCCACTAAAGCAGAAAATTGTAAAGCGCGCAATGACAATAAGTAGTCCACAGTTACCTCCAATCTCGAATCAGAACACCCAGACACATTTCGCCCATACACCAAAAGACACCACTCCTTCCACGCCTTACCATGTCCTGCCCACGTAGAGGCCGCCATCGATGATTCCAGCAGTGGCATCAATCTCCTGTCACTAGGCCCCAGACCAAAGGCGGGCACGCTCGACCCTCCAGCTCTGCCGTCGGGCACAACCTCCTGAAGTCCTGGAACTGAAATCGAGACAAAGAATCAGCAATAACATTATCAACACCCGGGACATGCTGAGCCCGGAACCAAATATTGCATTCCAAACAACGAAGAACCAAGTGACGTAAAAGCGACAAGACAGGAAGAGAAGAGGAAGACAAGCCATTAATGCAATGCACCACACTCGCGTTGTCCGTCCAAAAGCAAACCCTTTGATTACTGAAACGACCACTCCACAGCTCAACAGCCACAATGATAGGAAAAAGTTCCAATAACCCCAAGTTCCGGCACCAACCCCTCTCTTCCCAATCCGGCGGCCACGCCTCCGCGCACCACTCACCAGCAAAAAAGGCTCCAAAACCAACCGACCCTGCAGCATCCGTGAAAAGCTGCAGTTCACCGCTGCAGACCTCCTCCGCCTGCCAACAGGTATGGCCATTATAACACCGCAGAAACTCCCGCCACACCAACAAATCAGATCTCAGACACCGAGAGATACGGATCCGGTGACCAGGTAGGGCAACTCCCCTGGTCGCTAAAGATAAACGTCTAGAAAAAACCCTACCCATCGGCATTACCCGACAGGCAAAAACCAAGTGCCCCAAGAGCACCTGCATCTGCCGAAGAGTAACTTTCTTCGCCTCCCAAAAACATTCAACCCATTGTAACATAATCTCCAACTTAACAGAAGGCAAACGAAAAACCATGGCCACCGAATCAATCTCAATACCCAAAAAGGACATTACCGTGGACGGACCTTCCGTCTTGTCCGCAGACAGCGGAACACCAAAACGCTGCATCAAAAAACGAAAAGTACTTAACAGGAAACCACATCTGGGGGAACCCGCAGGGGCAACAAACAAAAAGTCGTCCAAATAGTGAATCACCGATGAACAGCCCGTCTCAAAACGTACTACCCACTCCAAAAACGTACTAAACATTTCGAAATAGTGACATGAGATAGAACAACCCATGGGCAAACAAACATCATAATAGAAATCACCATCCATACGACAACCCAACAAATGAAAACACTCCGGATGTACGAGGGGGCATGGGGAAAAGCCGATTCAATATCGTACTTCGCCATTAAGGCCGCAGGCCCCGCTCCTCGCACTAGCGCCACTGCCCTGTCAAAAGACACGTAGGAAACCGAGGAATCCTCCTTCGGAATCCCGTCATTTACAGATGTACCCTTCGGGTAGGACAAATGATGGATAAGTCGGAATTTTCCAGCCTCCTTCTTAGGCACCACACCCAACGGGGAAACTCTAAACATAGGCAGCGGAGGGTGGCGGTACGGGCCCATAAAGCGCCCCAGGGCCACCTCCTTTCCAATTTTTTCACTCAACACATCCGGGCGTTCCCTGGCTGATTTTAGATTGTCAGGGTACTCCCCAGCATCAGAACCCAAAACAAAGGGGATAAAAAAACCCTGGGAAAAACCATCCCTCAAAACTCGGGCGCACTCCCTATTGGGGTACTGCTCTAACCACGGGGACATCGCGGACACGTTCACCGGCGTCCTTCCCCTCACCAGCAGCTGCGGGATGCCCCGGGAGCTTCGGGGCCCGTGGACAACGCGTTGCAGCGTGGCCACCTCCGCAAGCGGAGCATTCGTGCTTGTATTTGCACAGGTTAAGGAACTTGCAGTGTCCTTCGTTAAATAGCCAGCATGCGCCGGGACGCCGCACGGCCACTGACCCTGGTGTCCCCGCTGGGCCAGCGGCCCCAGACTGAAAGGGGGTTCCCTTCTGGGCCATCATCAAGCGCAACCAAACATCAGTTGCCTTAACTCCCCAACCAACCTCAGGCGTCAAAGCCAGGCGACGACGAAATTCTTCGTCATAACGCCACCAGGCCGAACCCCCATGAGACTTGTAGGCATTATACACCGAGTCCATATATATAAAAAGCTCCGAACAACGTTCAGGATGCTTTTCACCCATTATACAACCCAAAACAGCAAAAGCCTGAACCCAATTTCCCATAGTCTTAGCTACTTTTGGCCTAGCTGGAAAAGACTTTTCAGGCTGAGGCCTACGCTCCTTATCAATGGTGTGCTGATCCACCGACACCAACGACCAGACATCAACATACTGGTTCCCCCAAATCTTCTCTTTCACAGCCAACTCAACATGTGATCCAAGGGGACTGACACCACAAAAGAATGACTCCTTATGTACCCCAGCCCGTACCGGGGAAACCTTCCTAACCACGGGAGCCGGACTAGCCTGTGAACCCTCCAGCCTGGCCAAAACCGCTTTAAGAGTAGGCAAAAGATCAGAACCCGCATCACCCCAAACCCCAGCAAAGTTGAACTCACCCGTCTGCGCAGGAACAACAGTCGGAGAAGATGAAGGTCCACACTGAGGAACCGGAGCAGGGTCCACACGCTCCACGGGTGCAGGTGTATCTACAGCCCCAGGTCGGTCAGCTCCATTCGAAGACCTCCGAGCAGGCTTGGACCTGTGTCGCCTGCCCGAACGCCTACGAGACCTCCTGTCCGGGCTAACGGAACTCCAAGAACTCTCCCCCGAGGAGGAGGGCGAACGCCAGCGGGATGAACGGGACCTGCGGGACCTGTCCCTGTTCCTGGACTCCCGGCGACAACGTCTCCTACACCCATGATGCGACACAGCAGTTCTGCTCCTGCGCGATCGGCCAGAACCCCGGGAGGACGATCGGGACCGACGCCCACGGGACCGACTCACAGACCCACAACCATCACGGTCACGCGGTGGCTGGCTGACTATAGGCGCCGGCAACTGTGCAGCAGCAACCACAGGGGGAGTGGGGGGAGGAGGGGGGGGGGGGTTATGCAAGGAGATGGGGGCACTATGTGGCTGTAGTGCAGGGGTTAAAAATGTAGCCTGAGAGATAGGAGGAAGCAAACCCTGGCCCACTCCCACCACCTCTACAGCATCTTCAAATAAAGGCTCACTACCCACATCCATAGAATCTATTGCAGCAGGCAGCAAAGGGGCATTTGCAGGGAGACTAGTAGAGCTGCTGCCTGCTATTGGAATCACACTGGGACCCTGGAAAACAGGGGGGGTACCAGGCACCTCAACAGCTGATGAGGATGCCTGCGAGTTATGAGAGGCCTGTGCGCCCATTACCTGATCTACCACTAAGGAGCTACGCTCAGCCCTAGCTGCAGCCGAGACAGCGCGCCGGGAAGTGCCGGGAGCCGAAACCGGAAGGGGCGGAGCTACCGCCCGACACTTCGCTGGGCCAATGCTGGCAGCGAAGGCCCGGGATCCCGGCGCCGTGCGCGCGGCCTCCCCAGCACGCCGGGCGCCGCTAGGAAGGTGAGGGGGACTGGGGCTAAGCCTGGAAGGGGGGCGCCTCTGTCTAGAAGTACGTCGGCCCCGCGGGGCCGCCGCCGGAGCCGACAGTAAATTAACAGGGGCTGCAACAGGGGAGCTAACAGGAGCCGGGGCACGCATCGCAGCAGCGTCCCCGAGCTCCGCTAAAATGCGGGGGATAAGTGAAGCATCAGCCAGCACCCGCTCCCGGAAACCACACCAAAACTGTTCGTCAGCCATCACAGGGGATGCTCTCACCTTGGATGCTGGAACACAAGAGGGAGAGCTGCTTGCAGGACACCCAGTAAATACCCCTGGGCGTACACCCCTTGGAAACCCCTCCCCAAGGTACTGGAGTGGGAGGGTTGCTGTTTCTTCCTGCTTCTTAACCCTTTCGTCCCCACAGTCAGGGCTACATATGCCTATTCGGCTAGGTAACCTACAGTCCTGTTCGGTGCTGTTGTTCTCCGGCAATCCTCTTTGGTGTCTTCAGCTCCGGGCCAGACTTGGAGCATGGGGGGAGCTTAGTGATGTCACCACTACTGTTTGCTAGCAGCGGGACCCAGCAGAGAACAGCAGTGGTGATGTCACTAAGCTCCTCCCATGTTCCAAGTCTGGCCCGGAGCTGAAGACACAGAAGAGAATTGTCAGAGAACAACAGCACGGGACGGGACAAGGTAAGTACCATTGTCATCAGTGTCACCTGCTTTACCTGTCTGTACCGACAGGTTAGTGCAGGTGACACTGATGACAGATTTCTTTTAACTCGTGACTGGCTTGACTTAGTTCAGCTTTTCCCTTTTGCAAGTTCAGACTCAGAGGCTTGCAGTACCAGGATCTACTGCTATAATTAACTACTGCTATAATTAACCTCTGTGGGTACCTTGCTTGTCCCTTATGGAACTCAGGACTGAAGACTTTAGACTGTACTTCTATTCTGGCAGAAATTCAAGTGTGAGTGTGCCACAACCCCTCCCATAGCACCAAGCAATCTAAACATTATTTTCAGAACGACGGGTGCTGCACGGAGATCGCTGGGGTTTCCCTGAGGCTGCACCTCTGCGATCAGACATCTTATCCCCTATCCTTTGGATAGAGGATAAGATGTCTAAGGGGTGGAGTACCCGTTTAAGTGCCATGATTGCTGATGGAACTTAAGAGGCTAATGACAGAGCCGTTACTTTCAGTCTATGCAGTGCAGGCAGCTCCTGTGCTGGCTTCATAGTCAGACCACCACTTAGGATGTAAATGTACTTCCTGGAGTGTTAAGTTCCAGGGCACCAGGATGTACATGTACAGTGTGTGTCTTAAGGCAGCAGGTAAGCACAGCCTGCTGTCATCTCCATGCTGAGATGCTAAGCCCTGTATATGGAACATTAGTGGTGATGTTATGATACAGGACTTGAGAGTAGACAGCCTGGACATGGAGAACAAGCACCACTGCCCTGTGAACATTAGTAGATGGGAGAAGCACAGGGTAGCAGTGAAGATCCCTATCTGCACTGAGGCAGCACTCTATAAATGCAGGCATGGGACAGCTTGTCAGGTGACAGCAGGCACACTAAGCAAATGAGGAGCTGACTGATCAGGTGTGTCTGCTTTTATTTAATCCCTCCCAACCATCCCACTCCTGCTGTATGTACACCCCCCCCATCCATTAGAGTTCTCCCCTCCCTGAACACATTAGAATTACCCCTCCCCCAAGCACTGTATAGACCCCTCCCCTCCAGCACTGTATATAGCCCCTCTCCCCAGAACTGTATAGACCTCCCTCTCCCAAGTAATGTATAGATCACCCATACCCTTTAGGACTGTCGAGATTCCCCCCTTTTTTATACTTACAGGTGATAAAACAAAAACGTTACTGTAAAGTTGGCAACAATAAGTCCATAGTCTATTGTCTGAACTGAACTTATTGTATTCTCTCCATCGACTAATCTACCTAAACCTGACATACCCATATCGGTGTGTGGTAATACCATAACTCCCAAGCTCGCTATCTTTGAAATATTCCAGACCCTGATCTAGCTTTCACTCCCTATATTAAGTCCTTTTCATGTTATTGTCACCTGCACCTCAAAAACATCTCCAAAATCTGCTTGTTTCTCACTATTGAAACCGCTAAACCTCTTATCACTGCTTGGATTTGTTTTCACCTTCACTATTGTAACTCTTTACTAATAGGCCTTCCCTTCTCTAAACTCTCCCCTCTCCAGTCCATTCTCAATCCCACAGCCTGGCTCATCTTCCTCCCGCCGTTACACCGATGCCTCCCCCTGTGCGTCACACTGGTTACCCCTTTAGCCCAGAAAAGATTACAAAATCCTCCAGTCTTACTCACAAAGCTCTCCACAAGTGTTGCACCTCCCTACATCTCCTCCCTCATCTATCTTCCATCCTACACATGCTCACTGCTTTGCTAACATCTTCTATAATCCAAACCTCTCACTTCCGTCTCCAAGACTTTGCTCATATTGCTCCATTTGTCTGGAATGTGATACCCCCAACGCTCAGAATTAAACCCAATATCCACTGTACACTTGCCCTAAAGACACATCTCTTCATACAGGCCTATAACATCCCCTAATTGGTCTTCCCGATTGTCACTTTTCCCCTTTTGAGACCTCTGGGTTCTAGGAGACATCAAAAGAGCCATATTCGTCAGTCTCCTCCTCTGTTCTATGCCCTTTAGAAATTCGTAAACTGTCTCCAACCAGTTTGCTGTCTAGTGTAACAGCCACCCTTGATCCATCCACAGTCTAGTGTAACACCCACCCCAGGCCAGTCCACAGGTAAGTGTAAGAGCTGACCTCGGTCAGTCCTCATTCAAATGCAAATGCCTCCCCTGGCCAGTTTGCAGTCTAGTGTAAATGCTGACCTTGATCAATCCGCCGTCCAATGTTACAGCCATCCTCGATTAGTCCGCAGTCTAGTATAAATGCTATTCCTGGTCTTTATGCAGTCTAGTGCAAATGCTGACCCCAGTGAGTAAACAGCCTAGTGTAAGTGGGGGGGGGGTGGATTTTTTGGGGAGAAGGTGCAGTACAGTATACAGGGAGCATAGAGGGATAGGCTGCTGCTGACCTCCATTATTCCCCAGCAATCTTGCCTGTCACTTTTTCCATGAGAGGTACTACGTGTCGCTATCCTATCCTCATTCCTTTTCTGTGCCAATACTCAAGAGATGCCTATGCACCAGTCTTACAGATAAAGTTGGAAATTTCCCACCTTGATTTGTTGAGTGAGTGTCATCTGCAGCTCCATGACAAAAGATTTGCCCCATGACAAATGTTGGAACCTTATACCATTTGCTTGAATTGAATAATTCAAATGAGTGCTCTCCTCCTCTCATGTCCCCCATGTCCAGCGGGGCTGGAATTCGCATCGAGGGACGTGCCCACATGCGAATCCCAGTCCGTCACTCACCTTTCATATTCTCAGTCCCACACCGGAGCTCTGCACCCTGTCTATAAGTATCTGCACCTCCCCTTGCCCTGTGCCGGATCTTTGTTGCCCCAGTGCCTGAGAGAAAACTATTGTGTTCCTGTGTTCCTGTTATCCTGTCTATCCATGTACCTGATCCTTGTTCCGTGACCTGACCCTTCTACCTTGCTGCCTGCCCTGACCTTCAGCTATCCTGGTCATGTCTTGTCTTTATCCTCTGTACCATGCTTCATCCCAGCAACCTGTGTGGACGAGTCGTGCCGCAGCAAGACCATCCCGCTTTGCTGCAGGCTCTGGTGAAAACCAGTGGCACCTTAGACTGGCACGGCTCACATCATCATCCACACAAGCCCAGAGGATCCACCACCTGCCATGACCCTTACTGTAAGATCCGTCCATGGATCCTGCTGAGGTGCCTCTGCCAGATGTTTCAGATCTCTCCACCGTTGTGGATCAGCAGTCACAGCAGTTAACTCGTCAAACGCAACAGCTGAATCAACTGTTTGCTATGGTGCAACAGCTTCTTGCCGCTCAGCAGAAACAACAGGGTCCAAGCTTTTTTTTTTTTTTTTTTATTTCAAGTTACAAAATTACAATAATGCATTTCAAAATTCGCTTTACAGGTCCAAGCTTTACTTATCTTTGCCCACAAAGTATGACAGAGATCCCAAGCAGTGTAGAGGCTTTGTGACACATTGTTCTATGCATCTAGAACTCATGGCAAATCAATTCCCGACGGAGAGTGCTAAAGTGGTGTTTGTTGATGCATAAATCACCTAACATTCCTAAATGGTTTGGAATAATGTGCTTTAGCCATCACATAGTTAGATCCCCCCTTTAGACAGCACATAGATTCCCCCATATTAGGCAGCGCATAGTTACAGCTCCACTTTAGGCAGCACATAAGATTCCCTCATATTAGGCAGCATATAGTGGGATTTGAACCCAAGGACCCAGCACTGCAAGGCAGCAGTGCTAACCTCTGAGCCACCATGCTACCCTTAGCATATGTCTAATATCTATGGTTGCTAAAATGGACAGAGATGTCAGCAGGGAGTACTAGAAAAATTAGGCATGTACACATGCCTGAAAAATTTGGTATTGTTGCAGCCGCTTCTGTAGCAGCGACCAGAAAAATTGAAGCACCATAACAAGTGCAGTAGCAGAGGCCAGAAAAATTGGGCATGTACACATGGATGAAAAATTTGGTATTGTCGCAGCTGTAGCAGCGGCCATAAAAATTGCAGCACCATAACAAGTGCAGCAGCAGAGGCCAGAAAAATTAGGCATGTACACATGGATGAAAAATTGGGTATTGTCACAGCCGCAGCTGTAGCAGCGGCCAGAAAAATTGCAGCACCATAACAAGTGCAGCAGCAGAGTCCTGAAAAATTAGGCATGTACACCTGGCTGGAAAATTTGGTATTGTCGCAGCCGCCCTAAAACATTGCGACTTGAACCCTAGTTGGTGGCGGATAAGTCACACAAGTCATCCGGCATTCAGAGTTCAAATACACCAGCGTGTAGACCATTTTTAGCCCAAGGCAGCTCATCTGATCAGGCCTTGTTCAGTAAAATGTATCGCCCAGTGTCAGTCCCTTCGGGATCCATCCCTCATTCATCTTAAGAAAGGTGAGGTAATCCAGACTTTTTTGACCAAGGCGACTCCTCTTCTCAGTGACAATACCTCCTGCTGCACTGAAGGTCCGTTCTGACAGGACACTTGAAGCGGGACAGGCCAGAAGTTCGAGCGCAAATTGGGATAGCTCAGGCCACAGGTCAAGCCGGCACACCCAGTAGTCAAGGGGTTCATCGCTCCTCAGAGTGTCATTATCTACGGTTAAGGCCAGGTAGTCTGCTACCTGTCGGTCAAGTTGTTCTCTGATGGTGGACCCCGAAGGGCTGTGGCGATGCGTAGGACTTAAAAAGCTCTGCATGTCCTCCTTCAACAGCATGTCTGTACAGCATCCTGTCCTTGCCGGCGTGTTCGTGGGAGTAGGAGGAGGATTACTTTCACCTCTTCCCCTGTTAGATCCCTGTTGTGCTGTGACATGACCCTTATACGCTGTGCATACTTCTTAATTTATTTTGGACCTGCTGAATCCTTTCCGCCTTGCTGTAATGCGGTAATATGTCAGCCACTCAATGTTTATACCGGGGGTCTAGTAGCGTGGACACCCTGTACAGGTCGTTCTCCTTCATCCTTTTTATACGAGGGTCCCTCAACAGGCACGATAGCACGAAAGACCCCATTTGCACAAGGACAGATGACGACTGGTATTTTTTTTTCATTTGCACAACTGTCACACCTAATGTGATTTGCACTAGGGTGGCACAATTTGCCCTGCAGGCAAATAAACTGGCAACTGTGACGTGAACTGACAGTGACAACTGGTTTTATTTAGCAGCCAAAAAAGGTATTTTTTTTTCATTTGCACAACTATCACACCTAATGTGATTTGCACTAGGGTGACACAATTTGCCCTGCAGGCAAAAAAAACTGGCAACTGTGACGTGAACTGACAGTGACGACGGGTTTTATTTAGCAGCCAAAAAAGGTATTTTTTTTTATTTGCACAACTATCACACCTAATGTGATTTGCACTAGGGTGACACAATTTGCCCTGCAGGCAAAAAAAACTGGCAACTGTGACGTGAACTGACAGTGACGACTGGTTTTATTTAGCAGCCAAAAAAGGTATTTTTTTTCATTTGCACAACTGTCACACCTAATGTGATTTGCACTAGGGCGACACAATTTGCCCTGCAGGCAAAAAAACTGGCAACTGTGACGTGAACTGACAGTGACGACTGGTTTTATTTAACAGCCAAAAAAGTTTTTTTTTTTTAAATTTGCACAACTATCACACCAAATGTGATTTGCACTAGTGTGACAATGAGCAAAAAAGCTTGCCAGTGGAGTTCCCATTTTAAGCAGTGGTCCCCAACCAGGGTTCTTCCAGCTGTTGCAAAACACACAGACTGATATATTTCAGCCCTTTGAATACTGTAGTAGTTAGTTGCTTTAAAGAAAAAAAGCTTGCGGAGTTCCCCTTTTAAGCAGTGGTCCCCAACCAGGGTGCCTCCAGCTGTTGCAAAACACACAGACTGATATCTTTCAACCCTTTGAATACTGTAGTAGTTAGTTGCTTGAAGGAACTTAAGTTTTATACTGGAGTACCCCTTTTAACCAGCGGTTCCCTCCCAACCAGGGTGCCTCCAGCTGTTGCAAGACACATGGACTGATATCTTTCAGCCCTAAAAAGGGCTTTTTTGGGTGCTGTCCTTAAAGCAGATGTTACACTAGTGGTTTAGAAGTAAACTGGACCCTGAATACCCCACCTAGCAGCAACCTAGCTATCGCTTTCCCTATACAGCAGGAGCAGCTTCTCTGACCCTCCACTTCCTAAGCCTGCAGCATGCTGAATGAGGGTAAAATGGCGTCCGTGCAAGAGGTAGGAGGGTCTGGAAGGGAGGGACTGCTGCTGATTGGCTGTAATGTGTCTGCTGACTTTGACTCACAGGGTCAAAGTTTACTGCAAAGTTAAAGTATAGGGGGCGGATCAAACTTCACATATGTTCGCCTGGCGATGCGAACGCAAACATGCTAAATTCGCCGGGAACGATGCGAACGCAAAAATGCTGAATTCGCCGGGAACTGTTCACCGGCAAACAATGCGCGACATCTCTAGTTGACATATTATAAGAATGTCTAATCTGTAATTTGATGCCTTTTGGAGATTTTTCCATCTTTCCCTGGTTTCTTTACGCACATTAATAAAAAATGTTACATGGGGTGCCCAACCTATTGATCCCCACTGTATATATATATATATATATATATATATATATATATATATATACAGGTGGGCCATTTATATGGATACACCTTAATAAAATGGGAATGGTTGGTGATATTAAATTCCTGTCTGTGACACATTAGTATATGTGAGGGGGGAAACGTTTCAACATGGGTGGTGACCATAGCGGCCATTTTGAAGTCGGCCATTTTGAATCCAACTTTTGTTTTTTCAATAGTTACATAGTTAGTATGGTTGAAAAAAGACATACGTCCATCAAGTCCAACCAGGGGATTGAAGGGAAGGGTGTAAGGGGATAAGGGAAAGGGATGTAGTTTTATAATTCTGCATAAGCATTAATGTTATTTTGTTCCAGGAATGTATCTAACCCTGTTTTAAAGCTGTTAATTGTTCCTGCTGTGACCAGTTCCTGAGGTAGACCGTTCCATAAATTCACAGTCCTCACGGTAAAGAAGGCGTGTCGCCCCTTTAGACTAAACCTTTTCTTGTCCAGACGGAGGGAGTGCCCCCTCGTCCTTTGGGGGGGTTTAACCTGTAACGGTTTTTCTCCATATTTTTTGTATGGGCCATTTATATACTTATATACGTTTATCATATCCCCCCTTAAACGTCTCTTCTCAAGACTAAACAATTGTAACTCCTTTAATCGCTCCTCATAGCTAAGATGTTCCATGCCCCATATTAGTTTAGTCGCGCGTCTCTGCACCCTTTCCAACTCCGCAGTGTCCCTTTTATGAACAGGCGACCAAAACTGAACAGCATATTCCAGGTGAGGCCGTACCAATGCTTTATAAAGGGGGAGTATTATGTCCCTGTCCCTTGAGTCCATGCCTCTTTTGATACATGACAATATCCTGCCGGCTTTGGAAGCAGCAGCCTGACATTGCATGCAATTCTGTAGTCTGTGATCTACAAGTACACCCAGATCCTTCTCTACCAGTGACTCTGCCAGTTTAATCCCCCCTAAGACATACGACGCATGCAGGTTATTAGTACCCAGATGCATAACTTTACATTTATCCACATTGAACCTCATTTGCCAAGTGGATGCCCAGACACTTAGTCTATCCAAGTCATCTTGTAACTTAGGCACATCCTCTATAGACTGTACCGTGCTACAAAGCTTGGTGTCATCTGCAAAGATAGAAACAGAGCTGTTAATACCATCCTCTATATCATTGATAAATAAATTAAACAGCAGCGGGCCCAGTACTGAACCTTGGGGTACACCACTAATAACCGGGGACCAATCAGAGTACGAATCATTGACCACCACTCTCTGGGTACGATCCATGAGCCAGTGTTCAATCCGGTTACAAACTAAAGTTTCCAAGCCCAAGGACCTTAACTTACCTGTCAGACGTCTGTGAGGGACAGTATCAAACGCTTTGGCAAAATCCAGAAACACTATATCCACAGCCATTCCGCTGTCAAGGCTTCTACTCACCTCTTCATAAAAGCAAATTAGATTGGTTTGACAACTTCTATCCTTAGTAAACCCATGCTGGCTATCACTTATAATACTATTATCCCCTATGTATTCCTGTATGTAATCCCTTATAAGTCCTTCAAACAATTTACCCACAATGCACGTTAGACTGACCGGTCTATAATTGCCTGGCGAAGACCTAGAGCCCTTCTTGAAGATTGATACCACATTAGCCTTGCGCCAGTCCCTTGGCACAATACCAGACACCAGAGAATCTCTAAATATCATGAACAAGGGTACAGATATTACTGAACTTACCTCTCGAAGAACTCTTGGGTGTAGTCCATCCGGCCCTAGGAAGAGGGTCATGTGACAAATCAAAGTTATTGGGAATTTCACAAGAAAAACAATGATGTGCTTGGTTTTAATCTAACTTTATTCTTTCATAAGTTATTTACAAGTTTCTGACCACTTATAAAATTTGTTCAATGTGCGGCCCATTGTTTTGAATTGTCAATGCAACCCTCTTCTCCCACTCTTCACACACTGCTAGCAACACCGCAGGAGAAATGCTAGCACAGGCTTCCAGTATCCGTAGTTTCAGGTGCTGCACATCTCGTATCTTCACAGCATAGACAATTGCCTTCAGATGACTCCAAAGATGAAAGTCTAAGGGGGTCAGACCGGGAGACCTTGGGGGCCATTCAACTGGCCCACATCGACCAATCCACTTTCCAGGAAACTGTTCATCTAGGAATGCTCGGACCTGACACCCATAATGTGGTGGTGCACCATTTTGCTGGAAAAACTCAGGGAACGTGCCAGCTTCAGTGCATAAAGAGGGAAACACATCATCATGTAGCAATTTCGCATATCCAGTGGCCTTGAGGTTTCCATTGATGAAGAATGGCCCCACTATCTTTGTAAAAAGAAAGTAAAAGGGTGTAGATCAGTTCACCATATAGTCCATAAACAGTAGTCATCTGATAGAGGTCCTGGAGCATGGATGCAGGGAGCCGTCACTCCCCGTAGCATAGAAGAAAAAAGGAAGGAAAAAATCCAGCTCCCAGGTGTAGAGGATACAATAAAAAGTAACTTTTAATGGTGAATATTAAAAAGGAAAAAGGAAAGTGACATGTCACTCTAAAAAGGGAGTGAAACGCCGATGCATTTCGAGCTGTTGCTCTTAGTCATGCCACTGGCAACTAGTCACACAGGGGTTTAAATACCTACTGACTCATAAACAGATCCCACCGTGAACCAACCATCCCCGCCACCATCAAACAGGATGTGACGTGGCGGGCCAAAAAACAGCCAGGTGAAAAAATGAGACATTTAAAACCTCATATGAAAATCAGCAACAAAAGTTTAACCCTTGAGAAGCCTATTGTGCAAGCTGGCAAAGCCATATCATTCATCAGCCGCACGTAAAATATCAACACTGTAGGATAGCAGTTGATTCATATACAAATGTAGATATAAACGCCATGTGTGCAAATATAACAGAAAATTCAATTATTATGACACATATCCAGGTAGCGTATGAATAGATTGGCCCACTGCTGACAATTGAGAGAAAATACACTAAAATCTCGGGGCACCCACATTAGGAATATCACTAAACAAACTTGATTCTAGCTGGTATCACATGAAAAAAACCCAGAGAGGAATCACATAATGTGTACAGCGGCATGCACAATTATGTATACATATATTGAATAAAAGGTCAAAATATGCAAGCAGCCTGGACACAGTGAAATTATGTACAACACATACCAAAAAAAAGAGAAAGTATAATATAATGCAACTCACTACGATCCTAATAAATTAAACATATGGAAATATACAATAAAATGATAAGCCGACAAACAACAATATGTATCTCAAAATGAAACAATATGATGCGGTATATATATATACTCTCATAACACAATTAAGGAAATCAAAAACGGATGATCATATATGAGATGCAAGATTATGCAGCATGGTTAAAAGGTTGCGGCAAATAAAAATGATAATAATAATGGGTGGAAAATAATCATAAAAACCGCATAATGTAACCAGAAGCATAATGTTGTCTAGGTGTCTGGCAAAACGACATAGGTCGGACACCCCCTATGTTATACAAAGCTAGTATAGACTAATATGAATAGAACAAAACATGAATAGATAATTTCTTATGGCAATAATAGCACAAAAACAAAAGCCAGGCCGTACTGGTATGCATAATGTGATATAATGTAAAAGCTACTGAAATTTAACCAGCTACAAATTACATTAACATGGCGAGCATGAAGATGGAATATAGTGAAAATGACAATATAGGCCTCATATAGGAAAAACCACAAAATAAAAATAAATATATATATATAAAAAAAAAAAAAGGTTGCATGATAAATGAGAATTAGAGATAATAAAATAAATATAAAATAAAGGATTCTAATGAACCCAGAAAAAGAAAAAAATATTTTCTTCAAAATAAAGAAGAAAATTAAACTACGGAAACCAGTCACAACACAGATTACATCAATAGAAATACATAAGGTCATTTCTAAAATTAAGACCTGATGGAGCGTGAGTTTCCACCCTAAGGATCCAGAAAGCTTCTCTAGTATGGAGAGCGTGTAACCAGTCACCTCCCCGTTTAGGGAGGGGGGCTTTTTTGATTCCCTGGATCTGGATGGTCTCGCTTTTACCTTGATGTTTTTCTACCAAATGTCTGGTTAAACCAGACATAGACCGGGAGGAGAAATTAGTATGAGTGGACAGATGTTTATATCTCCTCCTTTTCAGTTTACGGCCAGTACAACCTATATACTGCGGTTTACATGTAATACATGTGACGCAGTATACAACATGTTCGCTGTCACAATTGATACAATTTTTTTATAGTGCAGCTGGCGCCCGTGGCTGTAGATGTAACCTGGGGAGAGGAGGGCATTAGTCTACAGATACTGCAGCGGGACTTGCCGCATTTGTGGCTACCAATGGTATGTAGCCATGTATTTGTAGATTTGTCTACTGGAAAATCGCTAGGTGACAAGATTGATCCCAGAGATCTGGCCCTCTTAGCCACATATCTTACACCTCCAGACAAAAGATTGGCCATATCGTCATTCTGCAACAATACAGGGATATGTTTTATGATAATATTCTTAATCTGGTCAATGTTTTGACTATAGGCGGTGGTAAATGTGGGGATGAATTGGGGTTCTGATGAAGTCTTATCAGAAGGGGACAAGTACTGGTCCCTGGATTTGGAGTCTGCGATAGACTTGGCTCTCGCGAGTATGGCATTACTGTAGCCCCTATATTTGAGGCGACTAGTGATGCCAGAACTCGCTGTGCGATAAAAAGTGTCATTTGAAGACGCTCTCTTCGCCCTAATATATTCCCCTATGGAGAGGTTTTTTGTGGTATGCTTGGGATGTCCGCTGCGGGCGTGAAGAATACTGTTGCCCGCTGTAGCCTTGCGGAACATGCTGGTATGCATCTTATGTGTGCATTCATTCCCCATGAGAGTAACATCTAGGAAATTGATCATCCGTTTCTCTCTTTGCATAGTGAAAAGTAAATTTTAATCGTTATCATTGAAAAACAATAGAAAAGCAGCAGACTCATCCTCCCCCATCCCCTGGCATATGAGGAGGAGTTCGTCTATATACCTGCCATACCAAATGATGTTATGATGGTAAGGATTACAGGCGGCATATAGACGACACTCTTCCCAAAAGGCCATATAAAGATTTGTCAGGGAGGGGGAGAATTTGGCCCCCATGGGGCAACCAGTGACCTGAAGAGAAAAAAACAAAACATTAAAGGTAAAAAAGTGATACTGTAACAAAAAAGCAAGTACTTCCACAATGTATTGTTTTAAACAAGAACATACATATATATATATATATATATATATATGTATTTGTTGAGATGATATCCCACTGCTATTTCTGCTCTGTCGTGCGGTATAAAACTATATAGGGACGTCACGTCATAAGATGCCCACTCATAGTCCCCACACCACTCAATTTGGGAAATTGCAGTTAAGAATTTCTCTCTCATATAGTGTTTTATCCAAAATGACTACAGATCCCGTTTGTCCGCTTGTCTAATGTATATATGGGGGTTATCCTTTAGATCCTTCAGGGCTTTTTCTTCCTTTTTATTGAAATTGTTTGGTAGCACTGGTGTCTATCTCTCCAAATTTCGTAAATCCATTTCCACCCTGCCATGATATGCATCCATTGCCTCTACCCTAGAATTGATAGGGTAGAAGCCAGGGTTAGGTAGAGGTAACGTGTTCACTCGTGTTCATGGATAAAGTTTGTAGATCTATGAGGTCTAGACATGTAGTTCGGTCTGTAAAACTCGTATGGAGCGGCATGCTGGTATGTCCTATATCATTTAAGATCTGAGGCTTGGGTGTGATCTGGTGGGTTCAACAGTGTCCATGACAGAAAAATGTTTTTTTACTGTAAGAGCTCAAATAAATGTATTTACATCCCTAATGGTCTGATATAAATCAAATGGAACCAATGGTACAAAGCCCAAGCCTTTTTCTAGAACTCTAGCTTGTTGCTCAGTGATGATACAAGCAGACAAATTGACAACTGTATAATTGCACGATGAATATTCAGATGTAATGTTGATCCCATGTAACTCTGTTATTGTCTCCTGTTTCTTGTCTGCATGCCGCCGGTACTTCCGCCCCACTCTGTGCCTTCTTGATCGGCCCTTCTTTGTTTGTATTTTCTCCTCTTTTTGGTGCTTGTACCCGTCTCGTTTTTTGATGTCATATTATAAGATGAATTGTGTTGGTCATGGCCATGATGATTTTGATGAAAATTTTCCTCTCTCTGCTGGTGCCTATTCACACAACGGGTCATCATCAGATCCGTCCATACAATAGTCAGTGGTGTCATTATCTGAGGATGTGAAGCTAACATTTTTTATGACATTGATATCCGGCTGGTTGCGGTGCTTCAAAATAGATTTGGGCTTTTGCCTCTTTTTTTGCCACGTATAAACTGCATTATTTAAATAATCATTGGTATCTCTTTTAAATTTGATTTTCTTACCTATGCAATAGCGTCTTCTAATTTTGACAGCTGTTCATTCATTTGAGATTGTAATATAACAAGTTCTTGTGATCCTGTGTATTTCTCCAATAGAATAGTAGTTTGGTTAATGTTGTCTTCCAATTCAGACATATGTTGTTGTTCACACTCAATAATTAATTGCATAAGGTCTATGGAGAATTTGTCAAGAATAGTGTTCCATTTTGTAGTGAAGGCTTCACTAAACGCAGTGGTGGAACGTTTGCAAATCCTCAGAACCCTTGGGAACATATTTTTGTTGAGATACTGCGTGAGAGTGGTGGCATCCCACCATACCCTGAATTGATGCATTTTAAATTGCTGTAGCTCCTTCATAAGAGATTTAAGGTCCAAAGATGATTCTTGTTCCTGATTGTCAGAAAAAATGTTAGTAACCCACATGCGTCTGTTTGGGTCATTAGATAAGGCTACTTCTTGGGAGTTGGTTGGACTAGTAGTGTCAGTCATGTCATCCATAATGAAGAAATATATGCACAATGAGTTAAGTAAAAAATATATATATATAATCAAGAGAAAAATCAATTTCAGATGTTACATGTAATTCAGCATGTAGATATGCATGCACTGATGGCACAGTGAATGGAAGCACTATCAAAAAGGCGGCAATGTAGCAAAAAGAAAGTCAAAGGGTGTAGATCAGCTCACCATATAGTCCATAAACAGTAGTCATCTGATAGAGGTCCTGGAGCACGGATGCAGGGAGCCGCCACTCCCCGTAGCATAGAAGAAAAAAGGAAGGAAAAAATCCAGCTCCCAGGTGTAGAGGATCCAATAAAGCTTAACTTTTAATGATGAATATTAAAAAGGAAAAAGGAAAGTGACATGTCACTCTAAAAAGGGAGTGAAACGCCGACGTGTTTCGAGCTGTCGCTCTTAGTCATGGCACTGGCAACTAGTCACACAGGGGTTTAAATACCTACTGACTCATAAACAGATCCCACTGTGAACCAACCATCCCTGCCAGGATGTGACGTGGCGTGCCAAAAAATGGCCAGGTGAAAAAATCTGACAGGTAAAACCTCATATGAAAATCAGCAACAAAAGTTTAACCCTTGAGAAGCCTATTGTGCAAGCTGGCACTATCTTTGTACCCCATATATCACACTATACCATCAATTTTTGTGTTCCAACAGTCTTGGTGGGATCTGTCCAATGTGGGTTAGTGTCAGACCAATAGCGGTGGTTTTGTTTGTTAACTTCACCATTCACATAAAAGTTTGCCTCATCACTGAACAAAATCTTCTGCGTAAACTGAGGGTCCTGTTCCAATTTTTGTTTTGCCCATTCTGCAAATTCAGTGCGTCCATCTGGGTCATCCTCATTGAGATGCTGCAGTAGCTGGAGTTTGTAAGGGTGCCTTTTGTGAGTAGCTAATATCCGCCGAAGGGATGTTCGACTAATGCCACTCTCCAGTGACATGCCTCGAGTGCTACGCTGTGGGCTCTTGCTGAATGAAGCTAGGACAATGTGTCACAATGTGACTTGATCCACGAAGGAATGCTTCTATATACCGAGGACTAATACTCAGCATATAACATTATTAACGCATATATTCAAATGGTAGCTATGTGAATATGCAACAATACAGAGTGCAGGAGAAATCACTCTTAAGACTGGAAATTTGTACAAAGAAAACATAGGCACTGTTCTTGCAAGTACCCTGATATTAAAGGAAATCGTGTATAGACTACACACCTGAAAAAAACGCATGCACGGCAGCCACTAATGTGACTTGGTTCATATAATTAGGATGATGGACTGATCATCAGACTTTAAAGCAAAGGGGAAAGAATATCTTGAAAAAGTGAACACGATATTGATGAAGAATACTTAGAACTACAAGACTTTTTGCACACTGGTGGCGGTCATTAAATCAAAACATGTTTAAATAATTTTGTATCTACAATGTATTTTTAAGAAGACGTAATAAAAGTGAAATTTTAAAGGTTCCCTTAAATTTCCTCTTTTTCTATTCATTATTGGGAGACCTAACCTATATAGTGGTCATTACTACATCATCTATATATATATACAAGTAGAAGGCGTCCCACAGCACTCCAATATAAGGTGAAAAGCAGTGTAGTTTATTTCCTCATATGTGGCAAGCAACGTTTCAACTGTCTGCACAGTCTTTATCAAGCTTGATAAAGACTGTGCAGACAGTCGAAACGTTGCTTGCCACATATGAGGAAATAAACGACACTACTTTTCACCTTATATTGGAGTGCTGCGAGACGCTTTCTACTTGTGTCGATTACTGCCGCCAGTGACCAGGGCTACGATTGGGCCCGCTTGCACCCATATTGCCTTGACGCCTTTCGGATGTGCTGCTCTACCTTGCTTATATATATAATATAATATATTATAATAATATATAATACCACTTTAAAGCAGCTGCAATACAGTCTTACTAGAAGCCTGGAAGGACTGATACTCTGGTGGATTTGGTCCATATTAGAATTTGATGTTCCTTATGGGCTAAGCTGTTTTATTACCCAAACACTAATCAATAAGGGAGTATGTCAAGTACTAAAACACGTCAAACATCTTTGTGTGGGTATAGGAGTCTCCACACGTCTTCCCTCCCTAATTCTTAAATAAATATAGGGGAGGAACCAGTATTATTTATGGCAAACCTTTTACTATCTCCACCAGGATTAATTACACAATTAAAATTCCTACAGATGACTAGAGGGACAAATGCCTTTCCTTTAAGAATTCTGATCAATCAAATGGGGATTTTAACAGAGAAAGGAGGAGGGATGTAGGGAAACGTCATTATCACTTCCTTAAAGTGGTCACCATATATAAAAAAAAATACATCTACAACTATCATCTGTTAGATGATCCTTCGAAATATTGTTAATTTTATTGTGGATAAAGACAAAGACAAATAAAAATAAAAAATAAATGGAGTGAAGTTCCTGAGAAGCCCCCCTATTTCTACCCTTGAATAATGTATGTTGAGATAGGTCTTAGTAAAGCAA
This sequence comes from Hyla sarda, assembly GCF_029499605.1. NCBI lineage: Eukaryota > Metazoa > Chordata > Amphibia > Anura > Hylidae > Hyla > Hyla sarda. Next base: position 233,406,827 of record NC_079189.1, on the reverse strand, counting down.
ACCACTGCTAAGAGAGAGTCTATTAATGAAATAAAAAAAAATAGGGTAACTCTAAAACCTCACCCACATTCCTCTTACATTACAAATCAAAACATTAAAACTTATAAAGCGTATAGTAAGTAGAAGAAGAAAGGGGAAAAAAACCTCTCTTTGACTCATTCCCCCCCCCCCCCAAAATAAATAAATAAATAAATAAATACATAAAATACTATGGGTCCACAAATCTCTTACCAATTAATATACCTTGTAGTACCTATCCAACCTCCTTAAACCCATACATCAGGAAAGTATGTCAGAGACCCTGAGTATATAGCTGTTCCATGGCCTTCACAGTAGAATAGAAAAAAAAAACACAAACAATATTCAGTATGGCTGGGAAAAGAAGAGAGGTAAATTCAAGCTATATACAGTAGTTTAGAATTGTAGTTTTGGGACTATGTAAGAATGACTTCTTTCAAATGGGTTCGATCACTTGGAAGTCCTTTAATGCTGTGGAAAAACAAAAAGCACTTCTATCGGTATACATGCAGACAAAATCATTCCAGGTTTATTGCCACAGAGGAGAGGAGTCAGAAGGGCCATAAATTGATAAACTAATACATGACAAATGCAAAAAAAAAAAAGGAGAAAAAGGGATTATAAAATTAATTTATCATAGTTAGTGGCCCTGATTTACTATTCTAAATCGGACATGTTTTGTTGGGTTGTGTGCCAGATGCTGGTGCATTGCACCAGAAATTCTGTCTGCGCCAGAATTGAAAAAAGCCGACTAACTCTCCATTTTACAGAGAAAACCCCCCAAAAGGGGCGTGTCCCTGAAATTTTCACAAAAACTCAACATATTTACTAAGGATTCCACAGAAAATATAGGGAATTTGAGCTGAGAAAAACCCAACAGATCAGAGCATGTGTAAAAAAGCAAAATGTAGAGAAAAGTGCAAAATGTAGGAAAACCTTAGTAAGTACCGTGGAAAAAAAAGTAGTGGGGAATTAAAACCCACAAAGAAAACTCCACTCCACTCTTAGTTAAGTGGAGTTACACAGTCTAAGCCACGGAAAGTTTACAGTTCCTTAACTCTGTTTTAGAGAAAGAAGATATCAAACTGGTCCACTCACATTGCAATGCACATTTCAAAGGCAATAATGGAGGAAGCATATGGTTCAGAGAGCCCATAGCAATAGGCCTATTGGTTACAAGTACATAGGGGGAGATTCATCAATACATGTGCAGAGAAAAAGTTGACCAGTTGCCCATAGCAACCATTCAGATCGCTTCTTTCAATTTTTGAAAAGGCCTCTGAAAAATAAAAGAAGCGACTTTCACAGCACAGATCTTGATGAATCTCCCCCATAGTTTACAGAATATAGTCTTAGCATAGATATGTCAGAGGCCACTGGAACATATTTAAGTCCAAGTATTCTTTAGCTGAATGACCATAATGGAGTTCAGAAAAGAAGGAATCCCTATTGAGTTGAAGATTAGAGGGCTTCCCAGTAAAAACAATGGGGGAGATTTATCAAAACCTGTGCAGAGGAAAAGTTGCCCATAACAACCAATCAGGTCACTTCTTTCATTTTTAACAAGGCCTCTGCAAAATGAAAGAAGTGATCTGATTGGTTGCTATGGGCAACTGGGCAACTTTTACTCTGGACAGGTTTTGATAAATCTCCCTCAATGTTTTGCTGGACCATCTTTTACTGTAAGGTTCCTTATTAGCATATGGGTTCCTAGAATTCCTAAAGCTCTACTCTGTAAGTTTTGTGTTATTTGGCACATCTTGGCATTTGGAGAAGTCATGAGTAACTGTCTAATTTGTGCCATCTCTATCCTCAATACTTTCAAGGCAGCCTCTCAGTTTATCCAAGATATGTTCTGGTTCCTTCTTTGTTATAAAAGGGCAGCTTCATTTATTGTCTGTTTACTCCCATTTGCCTAGAGGTGAACAAAAGGCTATCTTAGCACTAAAGAGGAAATTTGGAGCAAATTATTTATTATTATAAAATATATTTATTAGATGATTATACCAGTCAGAGGTATTGTCCTTCTTATAGTCCCTTTTTAAGATAGTCTTTAGCTGTGGCAGTGTTAATGTATTTTATATATGTTCATATTCAGATCAGGACGTTTCAAAAAATTTTCCTCCATTTAATCTCTTATGTGATTTTTAGTATTTTTGCAAATCACATAATTAACCAAAAATTACCCCTTACCTCAGAAAATAGCTCAAAAATCTTGGCCAATGTGTGATCACCTCTTTGCTATCTGCAGTTTACTGCATCACTTGCAGCAGAGAGATCAGGATGGAATACAGGAAGTGGGGATGGGGATCTGATACTGCTATGTTCAGGAGAGGGGGGGGAAAGCCAGGGTCATGTACGTGAATTGTAATGAGTCAATCTGTTTCCAGGAGAATAGTTAAATTCTGTGTTGCTGTGACAAAGCCCAGGCCAATCTGGGGGCTTGGCTATGGAGCCAATTACATCTGGCCTCAGAGTCCACACCCTTCTCAGGTAAATATAACTATACCCTCTCCATTAGCTTCTGCATCACTCCTACATGATCCTTCCTGTGTACTTGACTTGACTCTTGGTTTTGTGACCCAACTATCCCACCAACATCTGTTTGTGTACTGCTTTTCTGTTTATTACCCTTTGTGTCCTGACCTGCTTCCCTGACCTCTGTACAATGTTGTTTATTGTTTAGGCCCTTATTACGCCCCTGCACTTACTAAGAACAGAGACCACTGTTCAATTGAGCACATGTTGTTTAGGGCGGATACTCAAGTAAGCAGGGAAAGTGGCTATGGGTGAGCTTAGGGCTTCACTTACTTCTGCTGGACATAACGTGCATTTTTTGAGCCTGTCCCTATCAAAACTCTGCCAAAGGGTAGGGCCACATGTGCCACAATTTGCTGCATATTTTGCTACACATTGAAGTCAATGGGTAGAAAAATCTGCTGCATGTTTAGCTACCCATTTCCTTCAATGGGTAAGAAAATATGCAGCAACAAATATCTAGAAAAATACGGCATGTGTGACCCTACAATTAAAGATAAATTAAGGCTTCCCTCTAATCTCAGCAGCAAGAGCAGTTCAATGCTTAGTATAACCTCCCAATTGCTGTGCTGTTGTTTCTTTTCTTTCAGCTTAGCACCTTGAAGGCCCATTACATCAGTAATCCTTTCTCACTCCACATGCTATGTATAGTACTGTATTATGTTAATTATCCCCGGGACCAGACTGCTCAGTTCAGCGCAATGTTACCAGCACTATATACAGTACTGTACTGTGAGTCTTTTTGGAACACAGCGCTTTCTCTAACAGCCGGTTTAATTATTAAGGATAGTATTCCAACTGAGCCTGTTCTCTCTTTGATTTGTGCACCCTCCTGCCTTTCTAAATGCAGATGTGTGATAGTGTTTTTCAGGGACAGACAGGGGATATGTTCTTCCTCTGTTTCTCCCACATCATCATCATCAAACAGACTGTTAATAGCATTTATATGGGGGACAGTAGATTCCAGATTTGCTTCTCTGTCACTTTAACATATTTGCTAATAGCAACCAGTTCATTGAATATTAAATCCAGCAAAAAACTAATGTCATTTCTCATGCTTTGCACATCCATTGTTAGTCTAAGGCTATGTTCACATGGTAAAATGTCTGTGCGGAATTCCACATGAATATTTCGCACAGACATACCGCAGAGTCCCATTGATTATATTTCCAAGTGATTCTAGAATCGGCATGTTCTGCCAGTCCTCCGCTGTCTGTGGAATATCCGCATGGAAATTTTCAGTGTGGACATTCCACTGGGAGAACATAGCTTAAAGGGGTACTCCGCCCCTAGACATCTTATCCCCATCCAAAGGATAGGGGATAAGATGTTAGATCGCCGCGGTCCCGCTGCTGAGGACCCCGGGGATCGCCCCTGCGGCACGTGCTATCATTACTGCACAGAGCGAGATCGCTCTGCACGTAATGACAGGCAATACAGGGGCCGCCCCCGTCAATACAAGTCTATGGGAGGGGGCGTGGCGGTTGTCACGCCCCCTGCCATAGACTTGCATTAAGGGGACAGGCCGCGATGTCATGAGGGGCGGAGCCATGACGTCACAGTGCTCCAGACCCTGTATCACCCGTCATTACGCACAGAGCGAACTCGCTCTGTGCAGTAATGATGGCGGGGTGCCGCAGCGGCGATCCCTGGGGTCCCCAGCAGCGGGACCGTAGTGATCTAACATCTTATCCCCTATGCTTTGGATAGGGGATAAGATGCCAGGGGCGGAGTACCCCTTTAAGGCAGAATCTGCTATAACTGTACAGGATCTGACTGATAGGACAAAGCTCCTCACGCTGTATTGGGCACTCACAAGATATCAATAGGATGGCTGTCCTTTAGGCTATTTTCTAATGAGGGAATTTTACTTTGTTTCTCCCTGAATGATCAATTAATCTTATTTTCCTTGCCCTTTATATTGCAAACCTAATAAGTCAACATTGCATAATAAGTCAATAGTTAACATTGCAGTTGGGGTGTTTATTCTTTATTCACACTGCAATGAGAAATAAATATAAATCAATCATGGAGATTAGGACTTCATTTCTTCTAGGAATGTGGAGCTCTTTACAATATGTGCCTGATCATACTAATGTAGTAGTATTTAATAACAATCAAATCCTTATCCTATACAAGTACTGTAACTATGTTAGCGTGTAATGAACCTGATACTTTAGCAGATAACCAGATTATGACTAGAGCAATAATCACTGTGCCTGCAATAAGTAATGAATGAGAATCAGATAGATTAGAACATCCCTTCCCCTAGTAAAGTAGTCTTCAAAATATGAACCTCCAGATGTTGCAAAACTACAACTTCCAGCATGCCCAGACAGCCGTTGGTTGTCTGGGCATGCTGGAAGCTGTAGTTTTACAACATCCTGAGGTCCACAATTTGGAGAGCACTGCTCAGCACAGTGTATAGAGTGTATAGAGCTGAATATTTCAGCTTCCTTTAGCTTTGAGCTGAGCTAGACTGTAAAGTCCTGATGCCTTCAGTGCATTGTGCTGAATATTTTTGTTCCCTTTTGCAGCTCCTTGGCAGAGCTGATACACTTTAGAGTGCTGAGAGCTGATAGGTGTGTGTACAGTCTCAGCCAATCACAGCTCATCTCACACTGGACTGCTCTTGGCTGTGTGTAGCAGAGGGAGGAAGGAGGTTCTTCTCAGCAGGGCTTCAGATGATGTCACTCCTGCTGGGTAATGCTGTCTGTGGAGCTCAGTGAGACTGAGCAGTAGATACAGAACAATATCAAGGTAGCAAACTAAAACATAATAAAAATAAAAGCAGAGGGTAGGAAAATGGGAGGATTAAAAAAAAATATCAAGATCATGAAAGGTACTTTTTAAGATTAAAATTTTTTAGGTGTGGGTGATTCTATTAATCTGTTCCATGTACATTCAAAGGGAATTGGGCAACTCTGCTAACTGGTAACCATGACATATACCATTTGCAAAATAGCTTATCCCATTCAGTTGTCTTACAAAGGATTTGGTGACAAATTCTTACAAAGGATTTCGTGACAATAAAGGACCTCTCAATAAGGCTGTGTTCACACGTTGCAGCTAGCTAACAGTACTGCAACTAATTATGGTAACAATCATGGTAAAAATCTTATCATGTAAATTATTCAAATTGCAGTAGGATGCTCAATTTCTCCTGCAAATAAGGTAACTTGCTGCAAAAACGTATGCAGTAATTTGGTACAGTACCGCTAACAAACCACAACGTGTGAACACAGCCTGAGAGATGCAACAAATCTGAGATGTAACAAATCACCTTTCTTTTAAAAATCATGTCCTTAACCCCTTAACAACGCAGGATGTAAATGTACCTCCTGGTTCAGTGGTACTTAACGCACCAGGACGTAAATTTACGTCCTGTACATGACCGCGAGCACTGGGTTGGTGCTCTCATCATGCACAGGAGGTCCCGGCTGCTATCAGCGGCCAGATACCTGCCGGTAGTGGCAGACATGAGCAGTTGTGTTGATGTCCGCCATTAACCCCTCAGATGCCGTGATCAATACAGATCACGGCATCTGCAGCAGTGCGGACGGTAAGATGGATGATTTGATCGCCCGCGGCGCTGCCGCAAGTATCCGATCATCCATAATGGTGGACGAAGGTCCCCTCACCTGCCTCCAGCCATCTCCTGGGGTCTTCTGCTCTGGTCTGAGATCGAGCAGACCAGAGCAGAAGATCGACGATAATACTGATCAGTGCTATGCCCTATGCATAACACTAAAAAGTATTAGCAATGATTGCTTTAGACAGTTCCCTATGAGGGACATAAAAAGTGTAGAAAAAAAAGTAGGTAAAAAAAAAAAAGTTAAACATTTTGAAAAATCCCCTCCCACAATAAAAATGTAAATTGTCCCTTTTTCCCATTTTACCCCCAAAAGTGTAAAAAAAAAAAAAAAAAAAAAAAAATATATATATATATATATATATATATATATATATATATATATATATATATATATATAAACATATTTGGTATCAACGTATGGATCCCGTATGGTGAACGCCTTAAACATAAAAAAAAAAAAATCCAAAATTGCGGCTTTTTTCTCCCATTTGATTCCAAAAGAAATTCATCAAAAAATGATTAAAAGTTCTATATAAGCAAATGTGGTATGAATTAAAAGTACAGATCACGGCACAAAAAATGAGTCCTCAAAATGAGCTTATATCGAAAAATGAAAAATGTATAGGTCGTCAAAATAGAGGGATGTTAAACGTACTAATTTTGTTAAAAAGTTTGAGATTTTTTTAAAGCAGTACAATAATAGAAAAGTATATAATCAATGGTATTATTTTAATCAAATTGACCCACAGAATAAAGAAAATCTGTCATGTTTACTGTAAATTGTATAGCATGAAAACAAAACCTTCCAAAATTTGCAAAATTGTGGTTTTCTTTTAAATTTCCCTACACAAATAGTATTTTTTTTTATTTTACCATACATTTTATGGTAAAATGAGTGATGTTATTACAAAGGACAACTGGTCACGCAAAAAACAAGCCCTCATACTTGTCTGTGGATAAAAATATAAAAGAGTTATGATTTTTCGAAGGCAAGGAGGAAAAAACAAAATGGTAAAAATAAAATTGTCTGAGTTCTTAACCCCTTAAGGACCCAGGATTTTTCCGTTTTTGCATTTTCGTTTTTTCCTCCTTACCTTTAAAAAATCATAACTCTTTAAATTTTGCACCTAAAAATCCATAGTAGGCTGGGTTCACACTACGTTTTGTCCCATACGGGAGCGCATACGGCAGGGGGGAGCTAAAATCTCGCGCTCCCGTATGTCACCGTATGCGCTCCCGTATGCCATTCATTTCAATGAGCCGACCGGAGTGAAACGTTCAGTCCGGTCGGCTCATTTTTGCGCCGTATGCGCTTTTACAACCGGACCTAAAACTGTGGTCAACCACGGTTTTAGGTCCGGTTGTAAAAGCGCATACGGCGCAAAAATGAGCCGACCGGACCGAACGTTTCACTCCGGTCGGCTCATTGAAATGAATGACATACGGGAGCGCATACGGTGACATACGGGAGCGCGAGCTTTTAGCTCCCCCCTGCCGTATGCGCTCCCGTATGGGACAAAACGTAGTGTGAACCCAGCCTTAGGGCTTATTTTGTGTACCACCAATTCTACTTTGTAATGACATCAGTCATTTTACCCAAAAATGTACGGCAAAACTGAAAAAAAATCATTGTGAGACAAAATATTTTAAAAAATGCCATTTTGTAACTTTTGGGGGCTTCTGTTTGTATGCTGTAAATTTTTCGGTAAAAATTACACCTTTTCTTTATTCTTTAGGTCCATACGGTTAAAATGATACCCTGCTTATATAGGTTTGATTTTGTCGTACTTCTGGAAAAAATCATAACTGCATGCAGGAAAATGTATACGTTTAAAATTGTCATCTTCTGACCCCTATAACTTTTTATTTTTCCGTGTATGTGGTGGTATGATGGCTCATTTTTTGCGCCGTGATCTGAAGTTTTTAGCAGTACCATTTTTGTATTGATTAGACTTTTGATTTTTTCATGATATAAAATGTGACCAAAAATACACTATTTTGGACTTTGTAATTTTTGGGCACGTAAGCCATTGACCGTGCGGTTTAATTAATGATATAGTTTTATAATTTGGACATTAGTTTACTTTCATTGTAGAGGCGGCGTTCAACTTTGAACACCGCATCTAAAGGGTTAATAGCGCGTGGCACTGCGATCAGTGCCACGCGCTATTAGCCACGGGTCCCGGCCGTGGCCCCACGTTATAGAATGAGAGCGAACTCATGACGTACAGGTACATCATGGGTCCTTAAGGGGTTAAAGGGGTACTCCACTGTCCAGTGTTCTGGCTGTGTTTGGAACATTTAGTTCCGAATGCTATGTGCACGCTGCAGCAGTCGACCACACCCCCTTCTGATGTCCGGCCTTGCCCCCTCAATGCAAGTCTATGGGAGGGGGCGTGGCGGCCCCACACCCCCTCCCATAGGCTTGCATTGAGGGGGCGTGGCCTGACCCCCGCAGCGCGCGCACAGCATTCGGAACTAAATGTTCCAAATGCAGCCGGAACACTGGCCAGTGGAGTACCCCTTTAAGGCCCAAATGGACTGAGTCTTTAAGGGGTTAAAGGGGTAATTCAGTGGAAAACTAATGGTTTCAAATCAGTTATGAAGATTAGTAAATTACTTCTATATAAAACGTTAACCCTTCCAGTACTTATCAGCTACTGTATACTACACAGGAAGTTATGTAGTTCTTTCCAGTCTGAACACAGTGCTCTCCATGCAGGATAACGGTTTGCTATGGGTATTTGTCCCTGCTCTGGACAGTTCCAGACATGGACAGAAGTGGCAGCACAGAGCACTATGGTTAGACCTGAAAGAACTACACAACTTCCTCTGGAGCATACAGCAGCTGATTAGTTCTGGAAGGGTTAGGCTTTTTATATAGAAATAATTTACAAATCTATATAAATCTCTGGCATCAGATGATTTGAAAAAATGTGTTTTTCACGAAGTACGTCCACAGCATATTTCATGTAGCGGATGAGCCGACGGCAATCACAAGAGCAAACTCCTTGCTGCGGCTAGGTAGCTCTGTGTGCCCCCTTGTAGCAGACACTGTGTATACAGCGGGAAATCTGACGCTATGAGCGGACACACAGAGCTACCAAGCCACAGCAGGGAGCTCGTTCTTGTGAGTGCAATCAACACATCTGCAACGTGAAATACACTGCAGATCTGTGCTTAGAGTCCTTTATTTAGAATCATGCCTCTATGCAAAGAGAGGTTCTTAAAATGTTATTTTGAGTATGGATCTCATTATTTGCACAGTGCCCTGATTTCACTCTATTCCACACAGTTAAGCTAGTGCGGCTCTCAAAAGACATATTGTTAAAGCTAATAAAAAGTATTTCAAAGAGTTATAGAAGCAAATGGGAAATCCCATGAATGTGATGATTGCATTATTTAAAACCCTTAAAACACATATGTTGATCAAATATACCTTTCATACATGTAGGAAAATGTTATCCAAAGAGGGGAATTTGTGCAGTTTGAAGGACAATTAAGAAAAGAATATGACTAAACTCTACAGACTGAACATTTGATGTTTCGTAAATAAACACATATAATAAACAACAAAGATACAAAAACTTTCAAAAATTTCCATTTTCACCTGGAATAGCCCTGTCCATGTTCCCCACTAGTGCAAATGGATGCTTTAGAGAAGGGTCCCTGGCTCAGTCACAATCTTTCTCTATTAAATAGAGTTGACATGGTTTTAAATTACATGAATAAAAAAGTTCATGCAGTAATAGAAAGAAGTATTGCCCTACTAAGAGGGGCATTTACTAAGGGGTTTAGTCATTTTTTTCTGACTATTTTTGGCGCTAAATTGTCGCAATTGCGCCTACCCTATTTTTCGTGCGACTTTCTCTAGCAAGAGCTAGAAAGTAAAAAAAAATTGTTCTCGCTTGATTTACGCTAGTTTGCATTTTTGACTTGCAGTGGTCAGGTATTTATTAACTGCGACAGTCGCAGCTGCGCAATAAATAACGGCCGTAAAAATTTACTAAATTTACTCCAGCTCCAACATGAAGCAGGAAAAGCTACTGCCTCCCGGGCTCCGACATACTTTCTCCCCGCTATCCTCACTTCGCTACAGTGACACTGCAGTGATTTACATCCCCCCTCTCACCTGCCAGCGCCACACAACTCCCATCTGTCTGCTAACTGTTGCAAGACTACAAGTCCCAGCATGCCCTTACAGTGAGGACACACTGGGAGTTGTAGTCTTGTAGCAGTGGGAGCTGAGTGGCGCGGGCGGGAGACAAGGGGGGGATGTATATCAGTGTCCCCATAAATGAGGGTAGCGGGGAGGCAGTATGAGGAGCCCGGGCGGCTGCACTGTAAGGTCAGCCTGGGCTCCTGCATGCTGGGTGTTGTAGTTTTGCAACAGTTGGAGTGCCACAGTTTGCAGACCACTGGTTTATGGTCTGTAAACTGTAGTCCTCCAGCTGTTGCAAAACTAAACAGCTGAAGGGGACCGGCGAAGACGTTCACTTTCCCTTCCGAGGCTCCAGCAACGATCGGTGACGGAGATCGTCGGGCGGCACTGTTGCGCGGCAGTATCTTGCGGTAATGTCGTGCGGCGCTGGATCCTACGGTAGCCGGTAAGTTGCCCAAGCCCTAAAACAGTGTTTCCCAACCAGGGTGCCTCCAGATGTTGCAAAACTACAACTTCCAGTTTGGAAAACACTGTGCCCACCTTACTGTAAGGGCATGCTGGGAGTTGTAGTCCTGCAGCTGGGTGCAGGGGACAAGCTTGTCACTTGCCCACACATCTCCTGCACCACACAACTACAACTCCCAGCATGTCCTTACTGTAAGGGCATGCTGGCAGTTGTAGTCGTGCGGAGCAGGAGATGTGTGAGCAGGTGATAATAAATGTACTAACCCATTTTTTTTTCTTCTCATTTCAGATCCGTGTATCCTGTGGACTCCTTCGGATTCGGTAGACTACTTGGATGACCAGCGTTTTTCTTTGTTTGATCTTAATAAAATGGTTAACGAGGGCTTGTGGGGGAGTTTTTTTGTAATAACAATTTTTTAAAACCTGTTGTGTTCTTTTCTTACTTTACGTGACAGGCTTAGTAGTGGAAGCTGTCTTATAGACGGAGTACATTACTAAGCTGGGCGTAGCTTAAGCCACAAAAACAGCTAGCGCTAACCCCCATTTATTACCTCGGTACCCAACGCCACAGGGGTGCCAGGAAGAGCCAGTACCAACAAGCCCAGAGTGTCAAAAATGGCACTCCTGTGCCTAGGCGGTAATAGGCTGGCGTTATTTAGTCTGGGGAGGGCCAGAAACAATGGTCCTCGCCCACCCTGGTAACGTCAGGCTGTAACTGTTTGGTTGGTATTTGGCTGAGAATAAAAAAAGGGAGGACCCTATGCGTTTTTTTTTAAATAAATAATTAAATATTGAAAAAAAAACACATAGGGTCCCCCCTATTTTTATTCTCAGCCAAATACCAACCAAACAGTAACAGCCTGACATTACCAGGGTTGGATGAGGACCATTGTTACTGGCCCTCCCCAGCCTAAATAACGCCAGCCTGTTACTGCCTAGGCCCAGGCGAGCCATTTTTGACACTCCGGGCCTGTTGGTACCGGCTCTTCCTGGCACCCCTGTGGCGTTGGGTTCCGGGGTAATAATTGGGGGTTAGCGCTAGCTGTTTTTGTGGGTAACGCTAAGCTCTGGCTTAGTAATGGACTCCGTCTGTAAGACAGCTTCCACTTCTAAGCCTGTCCAGTAAAGTAAAAAAAAAAACACAACAGGTTTAAAAAATTTTTTATTACAAGCCCTCATTAACCATTTTGTTAACATCAAGCAAAGAAAAATGCTGGTCGTCGAAGTAGTCCACCGAATCCGAAGGAGTCCGCAGGATACACGGATCTGTAGAAGAAGTAACAAAAAAAAAAGTAAGAGTAAGTACATTTAGGGAGAAAAAACAGTGTTAAAAAATTTTTATAAACTCACACACACACACACTAAACGCCGTTTACCACTATTCTGAGCCATGACTTCAATTTAGTTATTGAATTATTTACATGTGGTGAAAAAGATAAAAAAAAAAAAACTCAAAAACAAAAGATCCAGAAGGAAACCTAGCAGCCAAACCTATTCAGACAGCAGGAAAAAGGAACAGACAATTTTTTCTACTGCATGAAGTAAATTTCCCACTTTTGCCTATGTGTGCCAAATTTATTAACGCCGTGCAACAATTTAGTAAATTTGTCGCACATAGTCAAAAATGAAGTAGAAAAAAACAGGCTAAAAACCAGACTACATAGTAAAAGATTAGTAAATGCCCCTATAAGAGAGTAGAGGATGCAAGGAATAGACTTTCTGTAGAAGTAGTAGCTGCAAATACAGTGAACAAGCTTAACCCCTTAAGGACCAGGCGCATTTTGTCCTTAAAGGGGTACTCCGGCGCTTAGACATCTTATCCCCTGTCCAAAGGATAGGGGATAAGATGCCTGATCGCAGGGGTCCCACCGCTGGGGACCCCCGTGATCTTGCACACTACACCCCATTAAAATCAGTCCCCGTAGCGTGTTCGCTCCGGGTCTGATTACTGTCGCTCACAGGGACGGAGCGTTGTGACGTCACGGCTCCGCCCCGTGTGAATGAGGTGCAGAATGAGAGATTGTGGGGGTTCCCAGCGGCGGGACCCCCCGTGATCAGACATCTTGTCCCTATCCTTTGGATAGGGGATAAGATGTATTAGGGCCAGAGTACCCCTTGAGGCATGCATGTGATAAGGCTATCCTTCATATAAGATAGGGCCAAACTATTGAAAATATTCAGAAAATGATGCAGGCTTGATAAGCTGAATGTTTTTTATCTGCTAATACTTTCTATGTTTCTATGTTTTTTGTGTGGTGCCCATGTAGAGGGTAGGTGGATTAGTTCAGGGGTAGATGAGATAGTAGTCCCTCTAAAAAAGTATTTTGTGTGGTAGCTTTGTGGCTGGCTGAACCTTGTATGTCCCCCTGTGGACTTGTAAATAGGAGTCTGCACAATAAGAAGTCCTTGACCCCACAGTACAATTTTATGAGGTGTCTAAGTGTTGCTGGTATGTGGAAATTACTTAAAGGAATGTTCACCTTTATGCTTCAATTCTTCCTTCTTTTTCAAGATTTGCATTTGCTGTACACCACTTTGGTGTTGCTGGTGTATCCACAGTGGTATGTGAAAATGACTTAAAGGGGTATTTCCATCTAAACTAATGAAGTTAAACTTGTAGGTAATGGCAAGCTTAATATTTTTCGCAATACTTACGGTACCTAAGCTCACGATACCTAAACTCACAACACCTAAGCAGCATTTAACTATTTGGAAACATTTTACAGCAGAACAACCACTGTTATAACACACCAACAGTTGATTGGGTACCAGGACACTGCAGATGCCCATAGCATCCAATCATAGCACAGCCTTCATGTATAAGGAGCACCATAGGACATGAGAGTAGTGCTTTGATTGGTTGCCATTTTTAACAAAAGCATTCTTACTTTTAGAAACATTTGTGAATGTTCATCTTTATGCTTCAATTCTTCCTCTTTTTTCAAGATTTGCACATGCGGTGAAGATTCAGTATTCACAGTAGCTAAAAACCCAGATATACCCATTACTGCTCACACAGTTACTAACTATCTTGGTGGCCAAGGGTAAGGGCGTGTGAACATTCTGTAAGTCTTAATAGTTGTCCTCAATTTATTAAACTCATGAATGAGAAGAAGAAGTCCTATTATTTAATCAATAATACTATACATGTATATCTTCAATGTTACTTGTGTGTACTAAGGATACCTGCATCATTTTATGTAACATGTGAGCGTACAATGCTCTTTAGTGTTAATCCACAAAGGGTTAAGGTAAGTTTAACTGAAAAGCCCAGTCTACCTCTCTCAGGATAGAAAACAGCCAAGGGCAACAGCGGATGACTAATGTGTAGAATATTGCAATTAGTATAGCAAGGTACTTACAGGGATCAAATTAAAAAATTCATTAACGTACGCACTTAATTAAGAAGCACTTTTCGGTATACATGATAAATTATGACACCTATTAAATCTTCTGGTACAAGCTGTAATGGCTTCTTTGCTCATAGGCAAAAATCTATTACTTTTAAGACTCTCAGAGCCCCAAAAAAGACTAACAGCAGCACGTAAAAGATTATTGAAAAAACAATGGCTTTCTCCTTCCAGAGTAAAAGAAAAGCTACATAAGCAGAAGACTGCATCTTGCAGCAGGAATGCCATATAAATTAAGCAAGATTGCTGCATGGCAATTTTGGCTTAGATTACTATAACAAATGACCTTGATATCCAGAATTAATCTCAAATACTAGGAATCTACAGATCTTTTCCTAGTTTCTTTTTTTTCCGTATGATAAGTACACAACTATAAAATATAATAACATTTATGTACTTGCTGGGGTATAAAAAAAACATGCCAACAAGCAGTAAGTTATACAAAAGTGTCATATGTTCCCTAATTGAAGAAATGAACACAAACGTCAAAAGAAAGGAAAAGCTCCCATAATTAGAGAATAAATAAGAATATTAAATTAACCATAGAATCGAATACAAATAAGAATCAGCAGCAGGTGAGTATATGTAGACTTGTTAAGCCCTTAAGGACCAAGCCCATTTTTATCTTAACCCCTTGGGGACGGAGCCCATTATGACCCTAAGGACGGGAGCATTTTTTGCAAATCTGACCACTGTCACTTTAAGCATTAATAACTCTGGAATGCTTTTACTTATAAATTTGATTCCGAGATTGTTTTTTCGTGACATATTCTACTTTATGTTAGTGGTAAATTTTCGGCGATACTTGCATCCTTTCTTGGTGAAAAATTCTAAAATTTCATGAAAAATTTGAAAATTTTGCATTTTTCTAACTTTGAAGCTCTCTGCTTATAAGGAATATGGATATTCCAAATAAATTATATATTGATTCACATATACAATATGTCTACTTTATGTTTGCATCATAAAATTGATGAGTTTTTACTTTTGGAAGACACCAGAGGGCTTCAAAGTTCAGCAACAATTTTCCAATTTTTCACAAATTTTTCAAAATCTGAATTTTTCAGGGACCAGTTCAGGTTTGAAGTAGATTTGAAGGGTCTTCTGGTTAGAAATACCCGATAAATGACCCCATTATAAAAACTGCACCCCTCAAAGTATTCAAAATGACATTCAGTCAGCGTTTTAACCCTTTAGGTGTTTCACAGGAATAGCAGCAAAGTGAAGGAGAAAATTCAAAATCTTCATTTTTTACACTGGCCTTTTTTTGTACACCCAATTTTTTAATTTTTACAAGGGGTAAAAGGAAAAAAATCCTCTCAAAATTTGTAACCTAATTTCTCTCGAGAAAGAAAATACCTCATATGTGGATGTCAAGTGTTCGGCAGGTGCACTAGAGGGCTCAGAAGCGAAGGAGCAACAATGGGATTTAGGAGAGTGAGTTTTTCTGAAATGGTTTTTGGGGGGCATGTCCCATTTAGGAAGCCCCTATGGTGCCAGAACAGCAAAAACCCCCACATTGCACACTATTATGGAAACGACACCCCTTAAGGAACGTAACAAGGGGTACGGTGAGCCTTAACACCCCACAGGTGTTTGACAACTTTTTGTTAAAGTCGGATGTGTAAATGAAAAAAATATACATATACAAATGTAAACATTTTGGAAACTACACCCCTCACAGAATGTAATAAGGGGTACAGTGAGCATTTACACCCCACTGGCGTTTGACAGATCTTTGGAACAGTGGGCTGTGCAAACAAAAAAATTAAATTTTTCATTTTCACGTACCACTGTTCCAAAAATCTTTCAGACCCTTGTGGGGCGTAAATGCTCACTGTACCCCTTATTACATAACACGAGGGGTGTAGTTTCCAAAATGGGGTCACATGTGGGTATTTATTTTTTTGCATTTATGTCAGAACCGCTGTAAAATCAGCCACCCCTGTGCAAATCACCAATTTAGGCCTCAAATGTACATAGTGCGCTCTCACTCCTGAGCCTTGTTGTGCGTCCGCAGAGCATTTTACGCCCACATATGGGGTATTTCCGTACTCAGGAGAAATTGCGTTACAAATTTTGGGGGTCTTTTTTTCCTTTTACCTCTTGTGAAAATAAAAAGTAAAGGGCAACACCAGCATGTTAGTGTAAAACATTTTTTTTTTACACTAACAGGCTGGTGTAGACCCAAACTTTTCCTTTTCATAAGGGGTAAAAGGAGAAAAAGCCCCCCAAAATTTGTAGTGTAATTTCTCCCGAGTACAGCGATACCCCATATGTGACCCTAAACTGTTTCCTTGAAATACGACAGGGCTCCAAAGTGAGAGAGCGCCATGCGCATTTGAGGACTAAATTAGGGATTGCATAGGGGTGGACATAGGGGTATTTTACGCCAGTGATTCCCAAACAGGGTGCCTCCAGCTGTTGCTAAACTCCCAGCATGCCTGGACAGTCAGTGGCTGTCCGGAAATGCTGGGAGTTGTTGTTTTGCAACAGCTGGAGGCTCCGTTTTGGAAACACTGCTGTACAATACGTTTTTCCTTTTTATTGGGGGGGACAGTGTAAGGGGGTGTATATGTAGTGTTTTACTCTTTATTAGGTGTTAGTATAGTGTACTGTTTTTAGGGTACATTCACACTGGCGGGTTACGGTGAGTTTCCCGCTAGGAATTTGCGCTGCGGCGAAAAATTTGCCGCAGCTCATACTTGAAGCAGGAAACTTGCTGTAAACCCACCCGTGTGAATGTACCCTGTACGTTCACATGGGGGGGGGGGGGTGGCAAACCTCCAGCTGTTTCAAAACTACAACTCCCAGCATGCACGGTCTGTCAGTACATGCTGGGAGTTGTAGTTTTGCAACAGCTGGAGGCACACTGGTTGGAAAACCTTCAGTTAGGTTCTGTTACCTAACTCAGTATTTTCCAACCAGTGAGCCTCCAGCTATTGCAAAACTACAACTCCCAGCATGCACGGTCTGTCAGTACATGCTGGGAGTTGTAGTTTTTAAACAGGTGGAGGCACACTGGTTGGAAAATACTGAGTTGGGTTCTGTTACCTAACTCAGTATTTTCCAACCAGTGTGCCTCCAGCTGTTGCAAAACTACAATTCCCAGCATGTCTGATCACAGAAGGGCATGCTGGGAGATGTAGTTATGCAACAGCTGGAGGTACGCAACTACAACTCCCAGCATGCCGAGACAGCTGTTTTCTGTGTGGGCATGCTGGAATTTGTAGTTTTGCAACATCTGGAGTGCTACAATTTAGAGACCACTGAAAAGTGATCTCCAAACTGTGGATCTCCAGATGTTGCAAAACTACAACTCCCAGCATGCCCAGACAGCAAACAGCTGTGTGGGCATGCTAGGAGTTGTAGTTTTGCAAGATCTAGAGGGCAGTATAGAGATCACTGTGCAGTGGTCTCTAAACTGCAGACCTCCAGCTGTTGCAAAACTACAAATTCCAGCATGCCCACACAGCAAACAGCTGTCTGGGTATGCTGGGAGTTGTAGTTTTGCAACATCTGGAGGGCTACAGTCTAGAGACCACTATAGTGGTCTCAGACTGTAGCCCTCTAGATGTTGCTAGGCAAATACTCAATGGCTTCCGTCGCATCCGGGAGCCGTCCTCTTCTGCCGCATGCCGCCGCAGATCTCCGTCGCCGCCGCCGATCCCCGTCGCTCCGCTGCCTCCGGAGGGGTAAGTGGACGTCGGCGCCCGGTCCCCTTCGGTTCCCCGTTCTGCCCCGCCTATTGTGGGTGGGCAGGACGGGGAAAACAAAAGTAAACCCCTCCGCCCCAGATCTGCTATTGGTGGTCGCGTCTAGACCACCAATAGCAGAGATAGGAGGGGTGGCAACCCTGCCACCTCACTCCTATCGCTTTAGGGGGATCGTGGGTGTCTTAGACACCCGCGATCCCCCTTCTATTCCGGGTCACCGGGTCACTATAGACCCGTAATGACCCGGAATCGGCGCAAATCGCAAGTGTGAATTCACTTGCGATTTGCGCCGATCGCCGACATGGGGGGGTCTAATGACCCCCCTGGGCATTTGCACGTGGTGCCTGCTGATAGATATCAGCAGTCACCCCGGCCCGGTCCCCGCCCGGCGCGCGGCGGGGGCCGAAATTCCCACGGGCGTGTGGATACGCCCTTCGTCCTTAAGTACCAGGACGCAAGGGCGTATGCATACGCCCTTCGTCCCCAACAGGTTAAAGGGGTACTCCAGTGGAAAACTTTTTTTTTTTTTAAATCAACTGGTGCCAGAAAGTTAAACAGATTTGTAAATTTACTTCAATAAAAGGAGTAGGAGAAAATCCCCATAGCAAACATTTGCTGCTCTGGACAGTTCCTAAAATGGACAGATATGTCAGCAGAGAGCACTGTGCTTGTGATGTCATCAGAGAGCTCTGTGTCACCAAAAGAAAAGAATTTCCTCTGTAGTATTCAGCAGCTAATAAGTACTGGAAGGATTGAGATTTTTTAATAGAAGTCATTTACAAATCTGTAAAATTTTCTGGCACCAGTTGGATAAAAAAATAAATAAAATAAAAAGTTTTCCACCGGAGTACCCCTTTAACCCCTTAAGGACCAAGGGCGTACAGGTACGCCTTTGCTCCCTGGTACTTAAGGACCAAGGGCGTACCTGTTCGCCCGTGGGAATTCCGGTCCCTGCCGCGCGCCGGGCAGGGACCGGACCGGGGTGACGCGCCAATGCCCAGGGGGGTCATCAGACCACCCCATGTAGGCGATCGCCGAAAATTGCAAGTGAATTCACACTTGCGATTTTCGGCTATTCCGGTGATGCGGGTCACGTGTGACCCGCTGACCCGGAGATACAAGGTGATCGGGGGTGTAGGATACACCCCCTATCACCATCTGTATCTATGGGGAGGTGGCGATTTCGTCAACCCCCCAGGATCGCTGCTATTGGCCGGACGGGGAGGGGTTAACGGCCCCTTCTCGCGGCTCTGCTTGCTCCCTGAGTTCATTCAGCGGCCAGAGCTGCGAGAAGGAGCCAGGGACCCCCCCCCCTCTGTGAAGATCGGAGCCCCTCACAGAGGAAGACCCCCCTTAGAGCAGGGAGAGAGTACAGCCCCAGGGACAGGTAGGGTTAACCAGTAAAATAAAGTTAAAAAAAAAGTGTAAAGAAAAGTTAACATTTCCCCCCCCCCTGACCCCCTGATAGGACCTAAAGGGTCCGCAAAATTTTTTTACTGTGACCCGGGCCCTATTAGGGATTCAGGGCGCTGCATTTGGGCATTTTTTTTTTTGGGCCGCAGCGCTTCCCCTCCCCCCCCCCATACAGTTAGTTACACCAATCATACACACTACATACTCACCCCCCCCCCCCCCACCATAGAAAAAAGGCGATGGCAGCGGAGGCATAAGCTTTTCTTGCCTCCGACTCCGAATCTGTCAGTGAGGACGATGAAGATCCAATATTCCTGTGTTCTTCATCGTCCTCCTCATCATCTAGTACTGATGATGAGTCACCTATACGGCGGCGGAGACGCCGCCAGACGAGGCCACACACCCCCCATGATAGTGGCCCGGTGAACGGCACTAGTGCGAGTGGTGATGCTGCTCGTACTAGGAGTCCGACCCCCCAGACAAGTTTACCGGAGCCCCCTTCCGGTGAACCTGTCTGGAGACCCCCAAAGGCTTATCAGTCACGGGTTCCGGAGTTTGTTGGCGACTCCAGAATCCGGATTGACAATTCTGGATTCACTGAAATTGACTATTTCAGTTATTTTTTCAGTGACAGTTTTGTCAATCTAATGGTGGAGCAGACGAATCTGTACGCCAGGCAGTTCATCGCCCACCACCCTGATTCTGTTTTGGCCAGGCCCAATGAATGGTACGCCATTGATGCAGCAGAGATGAGGAAATTTTGGGGCCTCTTGCTGCATATGGGCCTGGTCAAAAAACCAAGTGTCAGACAGTACTGGAGCGGGGACATCCTCTACCAGACCCCGCTTTACAGTATGGTCATGGCACGGAGGCGGTTCAAGGCCATTCAGAAATGCCTGCATTATGCAGATAATGCGGCATGTCCGCCCCGAGGTGATCCCGCCCATGACCGGCTTCACAAAGTGAGGCCGGTCATCGATCACTTTGGGGCCAAATTTTTGGAGGCCTACGTACCCCTCAGGGAGCTCTCGGTTGATGAGTCTCTTATTAGATTTAAGGGGAGACTCATCTTCCACCAGTATATTCCCTCGAAGCGGGCGCGGTATGGCGTGAAGCTCTATAAACTTTGTGAGAGTACCTCCGGGTACACTCTCAAGTTTAGAGTGTATGAGGGACGAGATTCCCTTATTGAACCCCCAGATTGTTCCCCCACTCTGGGTGTTAGCGGGAAAATCGTTTGGGAGCTTGTGCACCCTTTGCTGGATAAGGGTTACCACGTGTACGTGGACAACTTTTATACCAGCATCCCTCTCTTCACATCCCTTGCCGCCAGATCCACGTCCGCTTGTGGGACCGTGCGGAAAAAACAGAGAGGCCTCCCTCTAAATTTTCCGCAGACACCTATGCCCAAGGGGAAGTCCCGTGCCCTTACCCATGAAAACCTGTTGTTGGTCAGGTATAAGGATAAGAGGGATGTCCTTATGCTGACCACTATTCATGGTAACGGCAGCTCACCTATCCCTGTGCGAGGTACCACAACACCGGTCCTCAAGCCCGATTGTATTCTGGACTACAATCGGTATATGGGGGGAGTTGATCTTTCTGGCCATGCGGAAAACATGGGTATGGTACATAAAAATTGCGGTCTACTTGGTACAGGTTGCCATGTACAACGCTTTTGTACTGTCCCAGTACGCTGGCAACACAGGGACATTCCTCCAGTTCGAAGAAGAAGTCCTAAAGGTCCTGATCTTTGGCGACCGGGAAAGAGCAGGCCAGACTTCCCAAGGAACTGGAGTTATGGGTGCCAGGATCGTCCCAGGCCAACACTTTCCAGGTGAAGTCCCCCACACTGGAAAGAAGGGACGATCCCCGAAAAAATGCAGAGTGGGGGATTCGGAAGGACACCACCACTCAATGTGATACTTGCCCCGATCATCTGGGCCTCTGCATTAAACACTGCTTCAGGGAGTATCACACTTCCATGCAGTACTAAATTTTCCCTTTTCATTTTAATTTTCCATAATTTGACCCCAATGTACCATGTCCAGAGTACATTCCAAATTTTAACACAATAAAACCACTAAATTGCCCAAAAAACTGATCTTAAAAAAAAAACTGATGAGACCTCTGGGGGTATTTTTTTCTCTGGGTCATAGATTACTGAGTCACTATCATCGGGGACTTTTTTTGTTGCCTCAAATGCGCAGCTCTCTCTCCACCTGAGCGTGGTGCGCATTTGAGGCAACAGGTTAGGGACGGCCACACACGTCACATTCCCAGAATGATGATTCAGAGCATAGGGTTTGGGGCGGGCATATTTTTTAGTTTTGGCTATACTCTGGGTCATCATTCTGGGAACATAACCTGTTTTATAATGTTATGTCCCACTGTACCCCATTTTAGTTATTTAGTGTACCCCAGTTATTTACCCCATGTAATGCCCCTTGAGGGGGGGTCCCACTGTTCTGGCTCCATAGGCCGCAACGCAGAAGCTCAGGGCCCCTGAATGCGATCTGCTTCTCTCAGACCAGTGTGCAAGCTGTTTACGCCCAGACTTGAGGTATGTCCTTACTCCAAAAAAATGTATTTACAAACTTACGGTGACATTTTCTCCTTTTACCACTTGTGAAAATGAAAAATTTGGTGTAACCCCAGCATTTTAGTGTAAAAAAATCCAATTGTTCATTTTCACATCCCACTTCATGAATATTTATCAAACACCTGTGGGGTGTGAAGACTCACTGTACCCCTTGTTATGTTCCTTGAGGGATGTAGTTTCCGAAATTGTATGCCATGTGTTTTATTTTTAATTTTTTTTGCTTTCCTTTCACCATAGGGGCTTCCTTAATGTGACATGCCCCCCGAGCAAAATTTGCTTCCAAAAAGCCAAATATGACTCCTTCTCTTCTGAGCATTGTAGTTCGCCCATAGTGCACTTCAGGTCAACTTATGGGGTACCTCCATACTCAGAAGAGATGGGGTTACAACTTTTGGGGGGTATTTTCTGCTATTAACCCTTGCAAAAATGTGAAATTTGGGGGGAAACACATTGTAGTGAAAAAATAATATTTTTTTTTTACATATGCAAAAGTTGTGAAACCCCTGTGAGGTATTAAGGCTCACTTTATTCCTTGTTACGTTCCTCAAGGGGTCTAGTTTCCAAAATGGTATGCCATGTGGTATTTTTTGCTGTTCTGGCACCATAGGGGCTTCCTAAATGCGACATGCCCCCCAAGCAAAATTTGCTCTCAAAAAGCCAAATATGACTCATTCTCTTCTGAGTATTGTAGCTTGCCCGTGGTGCACTTCAGGTCAACTTATGGGGTACCTCCATACTCAGAAGAGATGGGGTTACACATTTTGGGGGGTATTTTCTGCTATTAACCCTTGCAAAAATGTGAAATTTGGGGGGGGGCAAACACACATTTTAGTGAAAAAATAATAATTTTTTTTTACATATGCAAAAGTTGTGAAACCCCTGGGGGGTATTAAGGCTCACTTTATTCCTTGTTACTTTCCTCAAGGGGTCTAGTTTCCAAAATGGTATGCCATGTGTTTTTTTTTTGCTGTTCTGGCACCATAGGGGCTTCCTAAATGCGACATGCCCCCCAGCAAAATTTGCTCTCAAAAAGCCAAATATGATTTATTCTCTTCTGAGCATTGTAGCTCGCCAGTAGTGCACTTCAGGTCAACTTATGGGGAACCTCCATACTCAGAAGAGATGGGGTTACAAATTTTGGGGGGTATTTTCTGCTACTAACCCTTGCAAAAATGTGAAATTTGGGGGGAAACACACATTTTAGTGAAAAAATAATATTTTTTTTTTTTACATATGCAAAAGTCGTGGAACCCCTGTGGGGTATTAAGGCTCACTTTATTCCTTGTTACGTTCCTCAAGGGGTCTAGTTTCCAAAATGGTATGCCATGTGTTTTTTGTTTTTTGCTGTTCTGGCACCATAGGGGCTTCCTAAATGCAACATGCCCCCCGAGCAAAATTTGCTCTCAAAAAGCCAAATATGACTCCTTCTCTTCTGAGCATTGTAGTTCGCCCGTAGTGCACTTCAGGTCAACTTATTGGGTACCTCCATACTCAGAAGACATGGGGTTACACATTTTGGGGGGTATTGTGTGCTATTAACTCTTGCAAAAATGTGAAATGTGGGGGAAACACACATTTTAGTGAAAAAATAAAAAAAAAATTTTACATATGCAAAAGTCGTGAAACCACTGTGGGGTATTAAGGCTCACTTTATTCCTTGTTACGTTCCTCAAGGGGTCTAGTTTCCAAAATGGTATGCTATGTGTTTTTTTTTTTGCTGTTCTGGCACCATAGGGGCTTCCTAAATGCAACATGCCCCCCAAAAACCATTTCAGAAAAACGTACTCTAAAAAATCCCCTTGTCGCTCCTTCCCTTCTGAGCCCTCTACTGCGCCCCCCAAACAATTTACATAGACATATGAGGAATGTGCTTACTCGAGAGAAATTGGGCTACAAATATAAGTATACATTTTCTCCTTTTACCCCTTGTAAAAATTCAAAAATTGGGTCTACAAGAACATGCAAGTGTAAAAAATGAAGATTGTGAATTTTCTCCTTCACTTTGCTGCTATTCCTGTGAAACACCAAAGGGTTAACACACTTACTGAATGTCATTTTGAATACTTTGGGAGGTGCAGTTTTTATAATGGGGTCATTTATGGGGTATTTCTAATATGAAGACCCTTCAAATCCACTTCAAACCTGAACTGGTCCCTGAAAAATAGTGAGTTTGAAAATTTTGTGAAAAATTGGAAAATTGCTGCTGAAATTTGAAGCCCTCTGGTGTCTTCCAAAAGTAAAAACTTGTCAATTTTATGATGCAAACATGAAGTAGACATATTGGAAATGTGAATAAAAAAAATTTTCATTTGGAATATCCATTTCCCTTACAAGCAGAGAGCTTCAAAGTTAGAAAAAAGCAAAATTTTCAATTTTTTCATAAAATTTTGGGATTTTTCACCAAGAAAGGATGCAAGTTACAACAAAAATTTACCACCATGTTAAAGTAGAATATGTCATGAAAAAACAATCTCAGAATCAGAATGATAACTGAAAGCATTCCAGAGTTTAAAGTGACAGTGGTCAGATGTTCAAAAAATGCTCTGGTCCTAAGGTGTAAAATGGCCTGGTCCTTAAGGGGTTGAAGACCAGAGTGTTTTATTGCACATCTGACCACTGTCACTTTAAGCATTAATAATTCTGGGATGCTTTTACTTATGTGACATATTCTACTTTAACATAGTGGTAAATTTTCATCAACACTTCATCATTTCTTGGTGAAAAATTCCCATATTTCATGAAAAATTTGAAAATTTAGCATTTTTCTAACATTGAAGCTCTCTGCTTGTAAGGAAAATAGACATACTAAATAAATTATATATTGATTCACATATACAATATGTCTACTTCATGTTTGCATCATAAAGTTGACATGTTTTTCCTTTTGGAAGACTGGAGGGCTGAAAAGTTCAGCAGGAATTTTCCAATTTTTCACAAAATTTTCTAAATCAGAATTTTTCAGGGACCAGTTCAGGTTTGAAGTAGATTTAAAGGGCCTTCATATTAGAAATACCCCATAAATGACCCCATTATAAAAACTGCACCCCCCAAAGTATTCAAAATGACATTCAGTAAGTGTGTTAACCCTTTAGGTGTTTCGCAGGTATAGCAGCAAAGTGAAGGAGAAAATAAAAAATCTAAAATTTTTTACACTCGCATCTTCTTGTAGACCCAGTAGTAGCGTAAAAGGAGAAAAATCCCCCCAACATTTTTAACCCAATTTCTCTTGAGTAAGGAAATACCTCATAGGTGGATGTAAAGTGTTCGGCGGACGCAGTAGAGGGCTCAGAAGGGAAGGAGCAAAAATGGGATTTTGGAGAGTGAGTTTTTCTGAAATGTTTTTTTGGGGGCATATCACATTTAGGAAGCCCCCATGGTGCCAGAAAAGGAAAAAAAAACACATGGCAAACTATTTTGGAAAATACACCCCTCAAGGAATGTAACAAGGGGCATAGTGAGCCTTAACACCTCACAGGTGTTTGACGACTTTGCGTTGAAGTTGGATGTGAATAGGGAAAATTTGATTTTTAACACTAAAATGATGGTGTTACCTCAAATTTCTTTTCACAAGGGGTATTAGGAGAAAATGGACCCCAAAATTTAAAGTCCAATTTCTTCCTATTAAGAAAATGCACCATATGTGGAGGTTAAGAGCTCTGTTTGCGCACTACAATGCACAGAAGACAAGGAGCAAAATTTGGCTTTTTGAAAGAGAATTTGCTGAAATTTTTTTTTTATTTTTTTTGGGGGGGGGGGGGGGGGGGGATGTTGCATTAAGGAAGCCCCCAGCCAAAAAAAAAAAAAACACATGGCATACTATTTTGGAAACTACACCCCTCAAGAAATGTAACAAGGGGTATAGTGAGCCTTAACACCTCACAGGTGTTTGACGACTTTGCCTTGAAGTTGGACGTGAAAATAATTTTTTTTATTTTTATCACTAAAATGATGGTGTTACCACAAAATTATTAATGTTCACAAGGGGTAATAGGAGAAAAAGGACCCCAAAATTTGAAGCCCAATTTCTCCCAATTAAGAAAACGCCCCATATGTGGACGTTAAGTGCTCTGCTGGCGCACTATAGGTCTCAGAACAGAAGGAGCGTCATTGGACTTTTGGAAAGAGAATTTTGCTGAAATTGAAGTCGTGGGCCATGTGCATTTACAAACCTCCCATGGTGCCAGAACAGCATAAACCCCCCATGTGTGACACCATTTTGGAAACTAGACCCCTTCAGGAACATAACAAGGGTTACAGTGAGTACTTACCCATTACAGGTTTTTTCAACAGTGGGCTGTAAAAGTGAAAAATTAGATTTTTAACACTAAAATGATGATGTTACTCCAAATTTTTCATTTTCACATGGTGTAATTCATTTTTCACATGGTGTAATGGTGTAATAACAAGGGTTACAGTGAGTACTTACACCTCACAGGTTTTTTGAACCTCCAGCTGTTGCAAAACTATTACTCCCAGCATGCCCTTTGGCTGTCCTTGAATGCTGGGGGTTGTAGTTATGCAACAGCTGGAGGCACACTGGTTGCAAAACACAGAGTTTTTTACTTAACTCAGTGTTTCGAAACCAGTGTGCTTCCAGCTGTTGCAAAACTACAACTCCCAGCATGTACTGTCTGTCAATGCATGCTGGGAGTTGTAGTTTTGCAACATCTGGAGGAACACTGGTTGTGGAACACTGAGTTAGGTCACAAACTATGTGTTTCCCAACCAGTGCACCTTCAGCTGTTGCAAAACTACAATTCTCAGCATACACTGACACTCCTGCTGGGCAAGGGTGATTGATGCCGACTCGGACTGGACCAATCACCCTTTCTTTCGGGTCACTGGTGACCTGATTGACTCGGATTCGCTGCTAATCGCCTATCTGAATTGATCGTCGATTTGCGGCGATCGCCAACATGGGGGGGTCCCAGGGCGTTGCACGGGGTGCCTGCTGAATGATTTTGGCGGGCATCCTGGTCCTGCCCCTGCCCTGGCGAGGGGGCAGAGACCAGAATTCAACATGCAAATTCAATATGTAACACACGTCAATTGTGAAGTGGCACCAGTGCCACCTCACTCCTACTGGGAAAGGGTGATTGATGCCGACTCGGACTGGACCAATCACCCTCTTTTTCGGATCACTGGTGACCTGATTGACTTGGATTCAGCGCTAATCGCCTATCTGAATTGATCGTCGATTTGCGGCGATCGCCAACATGAGGGGGGTCCCAGGGCTTTGCACGGGGTGCCTGCTGAATGATTTAAACGGGCATCCTGGTCTTGCCCCGGCGAGTGGCAGAGACCAGAATTCTCTGGTGTATGCTGTTAAAAATAAATATTGGGGTGAAAATCACATAAGAATTGTGAGAAAACCGTCACACACAGGTACAGACACTATATTATGAACTACACTAACTTTACAGCCCCTGTAGCATAGTCAAATAAAAAAAATCCTGGAATACCACTTTAAGTACCAGGGCATCAGGGCATACCCATACGCCCGTGGTCCTTAAGCGGATAAAGTGAAGCTCTGGTGTGAAACCGCTCAGAACATTATTATTAGTGATGAGAGGCATATGCCATATTCAAATTCGCTATATTTCGCGAATATGAGGACGAATATTCGTCCCATATTCGTGAAATTCGAATATTCGTTATATGCGTGACATTTTTTTGAATTGCGAAATTTCTCTATTGCGAATGCGAAATTAATAGCGAAATTTCGCTCGTCTGTGCATGCACACCATAACATCATGCGAGGGACATTGCTAGGGACGTTGTTAAGCTCTGACAACTGTGCTTGCAGAACTCATTGGCTCACAGGCATAAGTAGGGCGGAATTTCCACGAATATTCGCATTGCGAATATTCTTATTGTGGGTCCTTAAGGAAATAATACAAGCATTGCCTTTATCAGTCGAAGGGAATGTTAGCTTCATATTTCTTTCTGTGCTTCCGTACTATAAAAAAATAAAAATAAAATATTCTATGTTGCCAAGAGTCTAAAAGGCGTTCTCACGCCCCTGGAATGCAAAGGGCTAGAACAGCTCTTCACTCCAATCCCTGCTTGCTTGATTGACAGTCAGGGCTCAGTTTCTAGCACAGAGTCCTGCAGCAGGCATTTTAATTTAGTACAGGTTTGAAATTTGGACACCGGACTCAGCTTCCAGCTGAATGTCAATCAAGTATAGTCATGAGCGGCATAGGCCATATTCAAATTCGCGATATTTTCCGAATATATGGACGAATATTCGTCATATAGTCACGAAATTCACATATTCGTTATATTCGTTTTTTTGCGCATATGTGAAAATATATGCGCACATTCGCAAATATTGAGCCCTCCCTTCTTTAATGGTATAGGGACCGGTGACATGTGCATTAACCCCTTAAGGACACATGACGTACTGGAACGTCATGTGTCCACTCCCGATCTATAACGCGGGGCCACGGCGTGGCCCCGCGTCATAGCGGTTCGGGCCCGGCCTCTAACAACGGCCGGGACCCGTGGCTAATAGCGCGCGGCATTGATCGCTGTGCCGCGTGCTATTAACCCTTTAGACGCGCCGTTCAAAGTTGAACGCCGCGTCTAAAGTGAAACCGAAACCATGCCGGCTAGCTCAGTGGGCTGTTCGGGATAGCCGCGGTGAAATCGCGGCATCCCGAACAGCTGACAGGACAGCGGGAGGGCCCCTACCTGCCTCCTCGCTGTCCGATCGCCGAATGACTGCTCAGTGCCTGAGATCCAGGCATGAGCAGTCATGCGGCAGAATCATCGATCACTGGTTTCTTATGAGAAACCAGTGATCAATGTAAAAGATCAGTGTGTGCAGTGTTATAGGTCCCTATGGGACCTATAACACTGCAAAAAAAAAGTGCAAAAAAAAAGTGAATAAACATCATTTAACCCCTTCCCTATTAAAAGTTTGAATCACCCCCCTTTTCCCATAAAAGAAAAAACACAGTGTAAATAAAAATAAAAATAAACATAAATGGTATCGCCGCGTGCGGAAATGTCCGAATTATAAAAATATATCGTTAATTAAACCGCACGGTCAATGGCGTGCGCGCAAAAATATTCCAAAGTCCAAAATAGTGCATTTTTGGTCACTTTCTATATCATGAAAAAATGAATAAAAAGCGATCAATAAGTCCTATCAATGCAAAAATCATACCGTTAAAAACTTCAGATCACGGCGCAAAAAATGAGCCCTCATACCGCCCCATACACGGAAAAATAAAAAAGTTATAGGGGTCAGAAGATGACAATTTTAAACGTATAAATTTTTCTGCATGAAGTTATGATTTTTTCCAGAAGTGCGACAAATTCAAACCTGTATAAGTAGGGTATCATTTTAATCATATGGACCTACAGAATAAAGGTAAGGTGTCATTTTTACCGAAAAATGTACTACGTAGAAACGGAAGCCCCCAAAAGTTACAAAATGGCGTTTTTTTTTTCAATTTTGTCTCACAATGATTTTTTTTCCCGTTTCACCGTAGATTTTTGGGCACAATGACTGACGTCATTACAAAGTAGAATTGGTGGTTCAAAAAATAAGCCATCATATGGATTTTTAGGTGCAAAATTGAAAGAGTTATGATTTTTTAAAGGCAAGGAGCAAAAAACGAAAATGCAAAAACGGAAAAACCCCCGGTCCTTAAGGGGTTAAGTCTGTGATTTTTTGCCCATTGGAACCAATAGGCCCATTGTGGTCTATGGGGATCGCTAGCCATGCAAAACAGTATGCTAAGCAGGACCGTCTCAGCAGCACAGTGGATGGGAGACCACCATGGGTTTGAGTCCCAGGGTGGGACTGAGTTTTACAGTGTTGTGGCTTAACTTTACTTTCTTGGAAATGCTGCTGAGTTGCCCATAGAAACCAATCAGATTGCTTCTTTCATTTTTCACAAGGGCTCTGCAAAATGAAAGAAGCGATCTGATTGGTTGCTATGGGCAACTCAGAAACTTTTCCTGAAAAGTTTCTGAGTTGCCCATAGCAACCTGACTACTTCCTTCATTTTTCAGAGGCCTTTTCAAAAATGAAGGAAGCAATCTGATTGGTTGCTATGGGCAACTGCACAACTCTTCCTCTACACTGGTTTTGATGTATCTTCCCCATAGAGGGGTATTAATCAAAACCTGTACAGAGGAAAAGTTTCTGAGTTGCCCATAGCAACCAATCAGATCGCTCCTTTCATTTTTCAGAGGCCTTTTCAAAAATGAAGGAAGCAATCTGATCGGTTGCTATGGGCAACTGCACAACTCTTCCTCTACACTGGTTTTCCGCATATGGGCATATTCGCAAATATTGAATCCTCCCTTCTTTAATGGTATAGAGAACTGCGTATATGGTGCACTAACTCTGTGATTTTTTGCCCACTGAAACTAATAGGCCCATTGTGGTCTATGGGGATCTTACACCATATAAAACAGTAAGCTAAGCAGGACTGTTACAGTGCTGTGGTTTAACTTTACTTTCCTGGAAAAGCAGCTGAGTTGCCCATAGTAACCAATCAGATCGCTTTTCAGATTGCTTCTGAAAAGGCCTCTGAAAAATGAAGGAAGCAATCTGGTTGCTATGGGCAACTCAGAAACTTTTCCAGGAAAAGTTTCTTAGTTGCCCATAGCAACCAATCAGATCGCTTCTTTCATTTTGCAGAGGCCTTGTGAAAAATGAAAGAAGCGATCTGATTGGTTGCTATGGGCAACTCAGCAGCTTTTCCAGGAAAGTAAAGTTAACTTACTGTTTTACATGCCGTGAGATCCCCATAGACCACAAAGGGCCTATTGATTTCAATGGGTTAATGCACCAGTCATAGTTCCCTATACCATTAAATGAGGGAGGACTCAATCTTCGCGAATATGCGCATATGCGCATATATTTGCCCATATGCGCATAAAATTTTGCATATGCGAAAAATAAAACGAATATTCGTAATTACGAATATATAGTGCTATATTCGTCATATTCGTGAATTCGCGAATATGCGATATTCACAATTAAAATTCGAATTGCGAATATTCGCGAGCAACACTAATCAAGTAGGGACAGGAATGGGAGGGAAGCTCAGAGGCATTCCAGCCTGAAGCACTTCAGAGGCTTTGAAATGCCTCTTTGACAAAGTTGATGAGATGAATGGGCAAGGCAGATATTTAAACAAAAGTAAATTCATCACACTTCCTCCTGGCAGGTTCACGAGAAGTTTGGACTATTAGTTAGCCCACAGACATACACTATTGTATAACAGATGTTTGAGTAGTGTCTAATCAACATCACATTTTAGGGCTTACAGCCCTTTGATCAAGTTGTACATGCACTATAATGTCTATGTGTTTTTTAGTAGAGGGGCTATAAGTCGTAAAGCATGAATTAATCATGCGAGGGTAGGGTCTTACAGGCAAAGTTTTTACCCCCACCGGTTACAATGGACCATATGTTGTTCCCTTCCACCTTTTAGAGGACTTTGCATCACATCAATACTTGGTGGTGTAGGTGGCACATAGTGTTTTTTGCACACCTTTTCTTTTGTTTGATTTAAAAAAAATTTGGGTGCATATATTTTATCCTAAAAATATTATTAAAAGTTATGTTTTGCGTAATGCATATCCTCAATACTTACTTGTGCACACTAACACTTTTACAAAAGAGACTGTTTTCTTCAGCCTACCTGCCTCAGCTACTATTCGTATCCTGCCACTTGCCTGATGCCACACATCTGATACCAAGTTCTCCTTTTTTCACCCACCTACGTCACCGGATACTGGTATTGTCACCCGCTGCCTCAATATGTCACCGGGTAACTTCAGGACTCCTGATGCTGCTGATGCCACCTCTAAGCTGTCTCATACTGCCACATATGTTCTCCTCATGCTGCTGCCACCTCCAGGTTGTCTCATTCGGCAACTATATGGTCTCCTCATGCTGCCACCAAGTCCAGGCTGTGTCATTCAGCCACTATATGGTCTCCGTATGCTTCTGCCACCTCCAGGCTGTGTCATTCAGCCAATATATGGTCTCCTCACACTGCCTCCACCTCCACATTGTGTCATTTAGCCACTACAGGGTCTCCTCATGCTGCCGCCACCTCCATGCTGTGTCATTTAGGCATTATATGGTCTCCACATGCTTCCGCGTACTCTATGCTGTGTCATTCAGCCACTATATGATCTTCTCATGCTGCCACCAACTCCAGGCTATGTCATTCATTCAGCCACTATATGGTCTCCTCATGCTGTCGCCAACTCCAGGCTGTTTCATTCAGTCACTATATGGTCTCCTCATGCTTCTGCCACCTCAGGGCTCTGTCAATATACCACCATGTGGTCTCCTCATGCTGCTGGCACATTAAATAAAACTTTTTAGGTTCATCTATTTGTAATCTTCAATTTAAATGTTCAAACATATCTTTAATCTTTTCAATTGTGAGGCCCCATGGCCTCGTCAGGCTGTGTCCACCTCCAGGCTGGGTCATTCAGCCACTATATGGCCTCCTCATGCTGCTGCCAACCCCAGGCTGTGTCATTCAGCCACTATATGGTCTCCTCATACAGATGCCACCTCCAGGCTCTGTCATTGTGCCGCTCTGCGACAGTGATTCTAATAGCGACGCCTCTAATCTGCATGTCATACTGAATAACAGTATTATTTCACTAACCCAGCACACACCCTATGCGTGTTACAGCAAGGCAAAGTGTTCTGCACCCCTATTGAGGCTCTCTGTAGGCCAGAAATAGCAGTTTTTAATACAGATTCTCCGCAAATAAATTTGTACCGAACCAATTTTTTTCGGAAAATTTGGCAAATCGGCCGAATCAAATTTACTGTGTTTTTATGTAACTGTGATGTACATACTGTATGCTGTACTGTTCTGTGTATC
The DNA here is from genome assembly GCF_029499605.1 of Hyla sarda. Taxonomy (NCBI): domain Eukaryota; kingdom Metazoa; phylum Chordata; class Amphibia; order Anura; family Hylidae; genus Hyla; species Hyla sarda. The sequence continues at coordinate 233,374,028 of NC_079189.1, read as the reverse complement.
ACACAGATGGAGTTGTTACTAGCTAGGGCCACTTAGCCTTAGGGGCTTCACAATCACACCCCCTGAGCATAACATTTATACCCAATTTTACAATACAATTTCCAACCATTTTACTATTTAGTGAAAAGTACAAATAGTCAACCAGATAGTAAAACATATATCTATGGAACAGGAATGCGTAGCAAGAAAGTAGAAAGACAGTTGGAATTAGGGCTCCAAAAATATTAAATCTCAATTTTAGACTAATCACAGAGATCATCTTTAAGAGTCTAATTAGGGTTTACATTTATTATGTTATTTTCTCAGGTCTGTATTTATTCTGAGTTTGCATTTTTTTAGGGTGGAGGTTGGGGGCATGGCAGAGGTTAGGGGTGTGGTCGGTGCTTGTAATGTTAGGGCTGGGAAAGATGCTGGTGGCGGGACTTGGGCTGAACCAGACTTGTCAGCCTGCCTAGTTCTCTATTTTTGTGATCATTAAGCGTTATTACAATTAGACAGAGCTGTAGTATGCTTCACCATTACAACAAATAATATGACATTTCAAGTAAAAACTGACTTGCAAACACAGCCAATGGTAACACAGCTAATCTGCAGGGAAGCTGGATGTCAGAATTCTGCCAATGTAATATGGATGGCCTATACTGAGGATAAACCATTAAAGAGGAACTATCATCAACATAAAACATTGATATATTGCAGATGTAATTCTGACACTATCTCTAATGTATGTCTTTCAGAAATATTGTAGGGTTCTACCTTATATTTGGTCATTATAATTCTGGCCACTAGATGTCCCATACATTCTTGCAGCATGTCATATGGGTCCCTGCAGCATTAGCTGAGAGACACAGAGTCAGAAAATAAAAGGTGACACAGCTTGCTCAGGGACATGCCCCTGCTAGGAAGAGGAATGCAGGGAAACTGAGCAGACTACGTAGCAGATATCTGGCCAGAACTAGACTGGAAACAGACACAAATGACATGAACAGGATGCTAATTACATTGTAAGTAACATTTATGTTTTATTTTTTTTATTTTTTTTGGTTGGAGACAGGTACGCTTTATATTTTAAAGGCCACATTCGTTCTTTGATTCATATTCTGTTCTGTTGTTCAAAAATGTTTGTGTCCTTTGTTTCTGTTCTATTAGGCTTTAGTTTTATGTAATTTTTATTTTAGTATTTTTTTTGTGATATTACGGAAAATTTTAAATTTATATATGTAAATAAATATTGTTGTATATAAATATTTTCCACCCTCCAGTGGAAAACAATATTTTTTTAAATCAACTGGTGCCAGAAAGTTATACAGATTTGTAAATTGCTTCCATATAAAAATTGTAACCCTTCCAGTACTTATCAGCTGCTGTATGCTCCAGAGGAAGTTGTGCAGCTCTTTCCAGTCTGACCACAGTGCTCTCTGCTGACACATCTGTCCCTGTCAGGAACTGTCTAGAGTACAAGCAAATCCCCATAGTAAAGCTCTCCTGCTCTGGACAGTTCCTGACACGGACAGAGGTGTCAGCAGAGAGCACTGTGGTCAGACTGAAAAGAACTATACAACCTCTCTCTGGAGCATAAAGTACTGGAAGGATTAAGATTTTTAAATAGAAGTCATTTAAAAATCGGTTTAAGGCCCCTCTTTCAGGGTCTGTTGGGTGCCATTGTTTTTTGATGGGAGTAGCGGAAGGAAAATAAATTGTATGATGTATTTTTCCTCCGCTATTCTTCCCGTGCTCCCGATGGACGTCACACTTCCATTACTGTCACAATGGCAGTGTTAAAGAAGCCTAACTTTCTGCCATCAGTTGATTTGAAAAAAATACATATTTTCTACCGGTTTCCCTTAAAAGGCCAAAAAAGACGGTTGTGTGGCATTTTTCCTGTGATTTGTTTTGCCATTACAAATGCAGCAAACAATGTTACAAAACATTGTTACAAATGTAAAAAAACAGTATTGCTGTTATTGAAAAGTCACAACTGGAAAAAAAGCAAAAAAATAAAATAAACATACGTTCCCCTACAGTACTGTACATGTTTCTTCACTGCATCCCATTTACATTTTGTAATTGTTTTGTTCAGGGATTTTTTTTTTAATAGCCTCAATGTACATTAACCTAACAAAACTTAAAAGTCCATAAGGAACAGTTTTTTCTTCTAGAGTTATTACAGGGTATGTTTTCTCTTAATTAAACTAATTTACATGTCTCAATTCGTTTTAATTACTCCCATTCATTTCATGAATACTTTTGTTTGATTGGAGTAAGACATGTTTCCATAATTGCAGAAATAGTGGACTCACAGGGGATCATTTCCCCCCGCTGGTGTATAAGAAACATGCAGCATTTGATTTCTGAATATAAATCTGCATGCAAAGCAATAAAAGCCTCTAATGTACATAGTAATGCCCTCTACAAGATAAAAATACCATCAATTGGAACGCAAAGTTTTAGCTTGAAACAAATTGAAATATCAAAACAGATGTTCTAATACAAATGTTAGAATCTATATGCATACATTGAACAGTATCATCTTTCTAAGCGGTTAGTAATAAAATGTGTAAAGATCCAAAAATGCATTAAAAACCAACTTCCAATATTTGGCCTAAGGCTGCATTCAGATGTTCAGCTTTTTAATTGCAGATACTGAATACAAAGCCAGGAAGAAATTTGAATAGAGGAAAAGTCTTAGCCTTTTCTTTATACACGTCCTCCATTCATGATCTGTTTCTGGCTTTGTATTCAACTAAAAACCTAAACGTGTGAATTAGCCTTTTTCTGCCGCTCCTTGTTGAGCGAGGCACTTCCTTTAAAAATATTAAGGAATTATGAAGTAGGTATATCCTTCCCTAACAAAGGCAGTTTTTTTTCCTGTAAACTATATACCCTGTCACATGTACAATCTATGAAGTGAGTGCAGGAGTTGCCCTCACTCAATAGATAGCGTTTTACGGCTGCTATAATTCTGATGTCTGCCATAAACCCTAAAGATACCGTGATCAACAGTGATCACGGCATCTAAAGCATTTGTGGTGCTTACTTACATTTATTGGATCACGTGCGTCATGATTGCCGAGGTCTGATAAGTAAAAAATGGCAGCCAGAGGTCTCCTTACATGTTCCGTGCTACAGGCTGCCAAAGTATCACCACTGCTTATAGATTTGGCGCAAGAGAGGGAGGGGGGAGGGGGCCCACCCGGCACAGACATGTACAGTTAAAAACTGCCAGTCATTGTCTGGCCTATAAGGACCTTTGGCCTAAACTGAGAGGAGAGCATGAGACATATATGTTTGTCTCATTTAAGGTATAATTGATCTTTTATCTATGGAGAAGGCCCCATGTAAGGTTTTTGGAAGTGGTTAGAATTTCCTGTAGGTAATCCAGGGTCATCAAATGTTACTGAATTTAGAATGCAAACAATGTTTTTCTTTTTTTGACTCTTTACTGCACCAGCCCTAAAAGTCTTTATATATTAGCTTTCCCTTCTCTATTGGGTATGAAACCCACTTGATCTGGGTTAATTAGAGGAGGCATCAACAATCCGGCTGTTCTGGAGTTCGCTGCTCTGGACAGAGGAAAGCATGATTTTTTTATTTCATCCTGGCATGAGCAGGGGATAGGGGAGGCAGCTGACTACATACCTATCTACCTGACTTCATATTTACCTATCTACCTATTTGGCTACCAACCCACCTACATATATATCAGGAAACGCTACTGAGCACTTAGGGGCAACTGGTGGGTTTGCATGATGTCATGTGCTTCTTCTGGCCTTAGAGGCTGGAAGAAGCATGTGACATCGGTCAAAACGCTCTGTAACATTTCCTGATTCCTCCCTGTTCCTCCTGATCATCACGTTAGATGCCGCATGCGGCAAGATAGCCTGCTTTGCCTACTTTTTTGGAGTATTTGAGTTGTTTATGCCTTTTCTGATTAAGTGGAGCACTCGGCAGGCATTACTGATTTATGGTCAGCGCTGAGTCCTACAATCCACGCCATGAATAGATATAGACGTATACAGTTTAGCATGTAGTGCTCTCCCCACTTTCTCCCTCTGCTACCTACATATATAAATACTACCTTCCTATGCCAGGAAAAAATTATGAGCCTCAGACCAAGGGTCATCAGCCTGCATGAACCTATGTGTTGGATCCTTAATATGACTGTTGTGCTGCTACCTGCTGCCTACCTACTTACATACCTAGATTCTTGACTACCTAGCTAGCTACTTGGCTTCCTACCTACCTTACTACCTATTTACCTTCCTGCCTGCCTACCTATGTTTCTGGTTACCTAACTACCTAGTTATCTACTTAGCTACCTACCTACTAATTTATTTACCTACTGGGGGAGATCGATCTACCTACCTAGCTACCTCAGGACGTATTTACCTATTGAGGGGCCTACCTACCTATGGGGGGGATAGATTACCTACTAAGGAAACTAACTACTGTGGAATATATACATAATGTGTAGAGGTGGGGAGGGCACTAAAAAAAAATGCAGAGTCTAAGGGTGCGTTCACACTGAGTAATTCATGAGGAATGCACGCTTAAAAAAATTTGTCAGTAAAATGCTTTTTCTTTGCGCGTGTAATTTGTGCGTAATTTACAGGGAATACTCAATTCTGAGGAGGAAGAAAAGCGGAGGGGAAAATTGGTGGGAGGGCCAAATCGGCCATTTTGAGACTCTCAAAGCACAAGTCAAGACACCTGTGAGAGAAATCTCCCTATATATTGGTGCAAATTGATGCAAAATGTCCAAAAAGAAGACATCCAAGAAAATGCAAGTGGATCTTGATGTCCTGATTACTGAGGTAAATTTATTAAATGGCTGTTATTACCTATTGCTATACTTTGTCAATCAGACATGTGCTCTGGTGTAGTTTTTAAACTTTAGTCCAATATGGTGGGAGTTGTAGTTTTGCAATAGCTGGAGAAACCTCTTGGTTGGAAACACTGATCTATAATATATACTACATTACAATCCTTCATGATGGGGGTTGTAGTTTTGCAATAGCTGGAGGTACCCCTGGGTGGGAAACACTGACCTATACTTTATACTACGTTACGATCCTTCATGCTGGAGTTTTTAGTTTAGCAACAGCTGGAGGTACCCCTGGAAGGTAAACACTGACCTATACTACAGTATATACTACTATATAGTCCAACATGCTTGGAGTTGTAGTTTTGCAATAGCTGGAGAAACTTCTTGTTGGAAAACACTGACCTATAATATATACTACGTTACGTTCCTCAAGGCGTATCTGTATGCCATGGACGTCTCCATTCACCATCAGTAATCTGTCGTTGAACGGAACAGGATGCCTGGGAGAGGGGGGGGGTCGTAACCCCCAGGTTAATTGTGGTCAATTGGATCTCCATTGACCTGATGAGCCTCAAAACAAAGTTGATTGGGGCTGTTCAAGGCAGCCCCGAACAGTGCCAGCGGGAGTGGGGTGGCACTGGAGCCACCTCACAATCGCACTGATTCAGAGCTCTATACCGGCCGACAAATCGGGGCTCCTGCTGGGGTTGACACTAACGGCAACTTAAATTATTGTTTCCCAACCAGGGTGCCTCCAGCTGTTGCATAATTACAGCCCCCAGAATGCACGGTCTGTCACTGCATTCTGGGAGTTGAAGTTTTACAAAAGCTGAAGTTCTGCAACCCCTCCCAATGATAATGCACAGGGTACACTAGACTAAACTAAAATAAGGCTAAAACCACCTTCATATATAACTCCCTTCTATCTGCACCACCAGACCCCAATTTTAAATAAAAAATAATACATCTCTTACAGCAATGTTTCTGAAACTGAGCCTCCAGCTGTTGTGAAAAAACAACTCTCAGCATTGCCTGACAGCCATTGACTGTCCAGGCATGCTTGTAGTTTGAGAACTGCTGGAGGCACCCTTTTTCGGGAACACTGTCATAGGTAACTTAGCCATTTTTAAGCCAAACTTAGTTCATCCAAAAAACAATATTTATAAAAAGAAAACACTCACAGCATAATATGTTAACAACATTTTTAATAACATTGGGTGGTGTCATAAAGTCCACAACAGATTGTTCCCAAAAGCATGGTGGAAGAACATCACTTTTCTATTATATATAAGATCAAAGACAACTTTAATGTTTTGTATGGAAAAACATGTGATTGTAGGTTGTGGCCTACAGGTAGGACAGAAGCCATCAGTTTGCTGAAGGAAGAGGAAGACCACACCGGAAGGTAGTAGATGACTTGATTGAAGGTAGCCCACGAGGTGAGGACATCTATGGAGACCGTTGATAAACTGCTTCAGGTCCTTAATTCCAGAGAACGTTTGTTAATCACCAAGGCTGATTAAACTTGCCAAGACACGGTATCTACGGGGGACATGAAATAGTCAGCGAAGGTTTCTCTCACAAGTACAGCAAGGTTGGATTGACGACTTGACACCCAGTTGATGGGCTCATCATTCAAACCCTCGTGTGTGTCCACTTCTATGTTGGGGCTATCCTAGTCACGGACATAGTTGTAGAGGACACACGCGGCTTTGATGACTGCATTAGCTGTGGCCTCATCCAACTGCATTGCACAGGTGAAGATCCTCCACTTCCTACTCATGATCCCGAAGGTGCACTCCATGAAGCGTCGTGCCGGACTCAGCCTTGCATAGAAAACTCTCTTTTGGGCATTCAGTCCGCTCTGTGGGTATGGGCGCAGCAGGTTATTCATCAGAGGAAAAGCCTCATCCGATACCGTGACGAAGGGGACTGGATGTGTGGTACCTGGAAGAGGTTTTGGTGGAGACAGAGTCACCTAATATTGCAAAACTTGCCACCCAAATACAGATACCCTCAGCACCCGGGAGTCTCCAGTACTACCATAGGCACCGAGGTCGATGGCAATGTACTTACAACTGGCATGAGCTACCGCCATCAGGACCACAGAAAAGTACTGTGATCCTGATCGCGGTGGCTTCTGCACACAAAGATGCTTCCCGTCGATGGCGCCTATGCAATTTGGGAATTGGGCTACAGACTGAAAGCCTGCTGCTACCTGTAGCCACGTTGCCTAGGTTGAACTGGGCATTGAAATGGGCAGCAAGTGTTGCCAGATCACGTGGCATGTTGACTTCACAATTCCAGAGATGGTAGATTTACAAACCCGGAATTGGAGCTGCAACGATGCAAAACTCTCCCCTGTTGCAAGAAATCTAAAAGAGAAAAAAAAAATTGTACATTGTCAAAAAACGTGAAAAAACGGCTTACACCCAAAGTCAAACTCAATGCATGTTGTACCATTACATTTAATATAATATGGTGTGACATGCTGATAGTTGTAGTTTAGGGTCAGCTGCAGAGGTCTAGGCTGCATCTGGCCATGCTGAGTGTTGCATGTACCATCAATCTTTGAAACAGCCTATGGCTTTTGCAGCTGTCCCAAAACTCCAACGCAATGCATGGAGCACCATCCCCTTTTTCAAGAGCACTATATGGTGCAACATGCTGGGAGTTGTAGTTTAGGGTCAGCTGCAGAGGTCTAGGCTGCATCTGGCAATGCTGAGTGTTGCATGTACCCAAAATCATTGAAGCAGCCTATGACTTTGCAGCTGCCCCAAAACTCAAAATACCAGCATTTTACATAAAATTTTAAAACAAAAAAGTCTACTTACCGCAACGTGATCAACAAACATTCTGTGGGAGAGATGGCTTGACACATTCTTGTATCCTGATGCTGGAGGTGGGGACCAAGAATGTCCAGCAGTTTGTCAAAGGCCTCCCTAGGCATCCTCACAAAGTTTAGGAATTTTTCGGACTACCTATAAGTAAAGAAATAATGATGGAAATGTGTTTTTTTACGATAATAAAGAATAGGGGTGTGTGGAAAATAATATGAACTTACTTTCTAAGCTCATCATAGAGTTATCTGATGTGGTCAAAATGGCTGCCGATTAAAAAATGGGTGTTGAACGGGTGTCATTCTTTCCTGAGAAAATTACACGCAAGTTACGCAAGAAAACGGTGTGAGCGGAAATTTTTTCTTCAATTGATTTCAATGGGATTCTGCTCGCGGATTCCGCTTGAAGAATGAACATGCTCTTTCTTCAAGTGGAGAGGAATTCCGAGAGCAGAATTTGCACACTGTGAACTGAAAAGCGCACAATACATTAAAGTATATGGCCAGATGAGATGGTCAATTTATTCCAGCTGAGAATTCAAGAGGCATTAACCCCTTAGACATGGCAATCAAAGTTGATCACCGCGTCTAAAGTGAAAGTAAAACCGTTCCCGGCAGCTCAGTCGGGCTGTTCGGGACCACCGCGGTGAAATAGTGGTGTCCCAAACAGCTGAGAGGACGGAAAGAGGGTCCCTACCTGCCTTTTTGCCATCTGATTGGTAATCTGCTGCTCCGTGCATGCTCAGCAGGCTGGAGCAGCAGAGCGCCGATAATGCTCATCAATGCTATGCTATGGCATATCATTGAACAGTGTATGCAATCAAAAGATTGCATGTAATAGTCCCCATAGGGGACTAGAAAATGGTGTAAAAAAAGTAAAAGAAAAAAAAAATTTATATGTGATTTAACCCCTTCCCTATTAAAAGTTTGAATCACTCCCTTTTCCCATAAAAAAAAGGTGTAAAAAACAAACAAACATATGTGGTATTGCTGCGTGCGTAAATGTCCGAACTATAAAAATATAACATAAATCAAACTGCATGTTCAATGGCATATACGTAAGAAAATTCCAAAGTCCAAAATTGCGTATTTTTAGTCATTTTGTATACCTTAAATTATTTTTTAATTAAAAGCGATCAAAAAGTCCCATCAAAACAGTGGAAAAAATGAGCCCTCACACATTCCATATACAGAAAAATAAAAAAGTTATAAGGGTCAGAAGATGACAATTGAAACATACTAATTTAGGTGCATATAGTTATAATTTTTTCAAGCCGTAAAATAAAATAAAACCTACACAAATTGGGTATCCTTGTAACCGTAGGGACATACAGAATAAAGATAAGGTGTAATTTTTTCTGAAAAGTGCACTGCATTGAAACGGAAGTGGGTGTTTTTTGTCCCACAAAATTTTTTGCCATTGATTATGTGGTGAAATGACTGATGTCATTACAAAGTAAAATTGGTAGCGCATAAAACAAGCCCTCATAAAGGTCTGTAGGTGGAAAACTGAAAGTGTTTATAGAAGGTGAGGTGTAGGAAAAATTTACTTTGCAATGAATGCAAATATCGCCGTAAATCGCACAAATCGCTTCATTAAACTCCATTTAGTGCGGTTCAGGCTCCAGGGCATCTAAGATGGTCGGCTCCATATGTCAGGACATGGGGTAATGAATGCTGGGAAGGTGGGGACAAGGGTAGGTGGGAACAAGGGTAGGCGGGATGACCCTGAATCACATGCATCATGCAGCATATCAGCAGCCAGCCATTGTAGGTGTATTACAGCAGCGATCCACCTCAAGCCCAAATACAGCCTAGAAGCACTGATAGAAGGTAAAGAGAATGAGGGCAATTTTGGGAGTAGTGCACAGCGACTGTATACTGCAGCACTGGTGTGTACAACAACTGAAAAGCTAATAGTAGCCAGCCAGTCAGGGTGAGCAGAGCACTAAAAGCCGCAATCACCTGCCTAATACTGGTTGAGTAGTGGAGCGTATTGTCCTCTATTAAGTGTAACCAGTGCGTACATAGGTGATGTACCATTTTGTTCCTGTTAAAGTCTTAAGGGCCTAGTTACTGTGAAAGGCCAGCCAAAATTACACACCTGCTGCTGTTCTAGACAAATACTGTTTTAAGCGTAGTGGAGCACATTGTACTCCCCTCATAAGTGCATACTGTGTACGTACATCTAAGTGGTGTACCATTTTGTTCGTGTTATAGTTCTAAGGGCCTAGTTACTGTGAAAGGCCAGCAAAAAAGTAAACACCTGCTGGTGTTGTAGACAAATACTGTTTTAAGCATAGTGGAGCGCATTGTACTCCCCTCATAAGTGCATACCACGTACGTACATCTGATTGGTGTACCATTTTGTTCCTGTTACATTCTTAAGGTGCTAATTACTGTGAAAGGCCAGGCAAATGTACACACCTGCTGGTGTTGTAAACAAATACTGTTTTAAGTGTACTGGACGCATCGTCCTCCCCTCATAGGTGCATACCACGTACGTACATCTAAGTGGTGTACTATTTTGTTCCTGTTAAATTCCTAAAGGGCCTAGTTACTGTGAAAGTCCAGCCAAAACTACACACCTGCAGATGTTGTAGACAAATACTTTTTTAAGTATAGCGGAGCGTATTGTACTCCCGTCATATGCGCACTAAGTATCACTTCTGAAACCCGATGCGATCGTCCTGTATAATGTATAGATGCGGGTGGCCGGTTGCTCTTCTATGGTCCCACTGTAGTATGAGTGTATGCCGTATATATACCTATTATTCATATTTCCCACAGAGAGCTGTGATTGCCTGGAACCATCTTGTCAATCACAGCTCTCTGCGGGAAATATGAATCTGTGATGTGAATACTTTTCACATCACTGGCCAGCTGGAATATAGTGCAGTGATGCGAGCGCAGGAGAAAGCCGCTCCATCTCTGCAATAGATAGGACAATCGCACCAGGTGTCAGGAGTGACACCTGCTGTGATCTGTCCTTAAAGGGGTACTCCGCCCCTAGACATCTTATCCCCTATCCAAAGGATAGGGGATAAGATGTCAGATTGCCGCGGTCCCGCTGCTGGGGAGCCCTGGGATCCCTGCTGCGGCACTGCGCTATCATTACAGCACAGAGCAATTTCGCTCTGCACGTAATGACGGGCAGTACAGGGGCCGGAGCATCGTTACATCATGGCTCCGCCCCTCATGACGTCACGGCCCGCCCTTTTCAATACAAGTCTATGGGAGGGGGCGTGGCGGTCATCACGCCCCCTCCCATAGACTTGCATTAAGGGGACAGGCCGTGATGTCACAAGGGGCGGAGCCATGATGTCACGCTGCTCCGTCCCCCGTATCGCCCGTCATTACGCACAGAGCGAACTCGCTCTGTGCTGTAATGAGAGCGGGGTGCCGCAGCGGAGATCCCAGGGCTCCCCAGCAGCGGGACCGCGGCGATCTGACATCTTATCCCCTATCCTTTGGATAGGGGATAAGATGTCTAGAGACGGAGTACCCCTTTAACTGCAGGAACTACTGCTCCCAACATGGAGCACACTTCTGATACTTGATGCAATAGTCCTTCATAATGTAATTTTTAATTACAATGATATCATCCTTCACAATCACATTAAATATATACATACATTATTGTCCCCGCCATCTGCCTCCGCAAATTACAATTTGAAATATCTTTGATTTCTGATAAATATATGGATTTTTGGTAAATTAGGGAAACTCAGCCTTTTTTTGCCTACTGTATTATATATATTTCTGATGTCCCTGTCCTCATTTCATCTCTGACCCTCGCAATTATAGTGTTCCTCGCGAATATTCGCAATGCGAATTTTATTCGCGAATATCGCATATTCGCGAATTCGCAAATATTCGCGAATATAGCACTATATATTCATAATTACGAATATTCTTTTTTTATTTTTTTTAACTTAATTTTTTTTTTCACAGTACACATCACAGTGATCATCCCTTACTGCTTCCAGCTTGTGTGGTGTAAAGAAGGCTCTAATACTACTGTGTGAGACCGGTGTGCAAATTTTCGCATATACGAAAATGTGCATATGCTATTTTTCGCATATGCGAATTTACGCTTATGTTAATTAAGGTATATTCTAATTTTCGCATATACTAATTTTCGCATGCGTGAATTTTCGCATATGCGAAAATAAATCGGAAATATTACGAATATGCGAATATTCGCGAATATATGACGAATATTCGTCCATATATTTGCGAATATTCGCAAATTCGAATATGGCCTATGCCGCTTAACACTACGCAATTATTCATGGCAGCACATCTAAATGCCCAAAAAAATTAAATAAATGGAGTGGGTAAATGTATATATACGGCATATACTCATACTACAGCGAGACCAGAGATGAGCGGCCGGCCGCCCACATCTATACATTATACAGGATGATCGCATCGGGTGTCAGAAGTGACACCCACTGCGATCTGTCTTATTAATGCAGGTACTACAGCTCCCATCATGGAGCAGAGTGTGCTCCATGTTGGGAGCAGTAGTACCTGCAGTTGAGGACAGATCATAGCGGGTGTCACTCCTGACACCTGATGCGATCGTCCTATCTAGATGCGAGAAAGCCGCCCACATCTATACATTATACAGGATGATCCCAGCAGGTTTCAGGAGTGACACCCGAATCAATCTGTCTATTAGCACAGGTACTACTACTCCCATCAAGGAACAGCCTGTTCCATGCTGGGAGTAGTAGTACTGCCTGAAGAATATAAAAAAAACTGAGAAAAAAAGTGAAACACACACACATTATTAAAATACATTACTAATAAAAATTCACTGAGAAATTAAATGGTGAAATCGATAATTTTTTTTAGAGAATTGGGCGAATCGGCCGAAACAAATTTTTCAAAAGTTCGCTCATCTCTAGTCATCAGCCTCCACGCTCTCAGGATGTGGTCCTGTGACAGTGTGCGACTCTGTCTCCTCATCCTCCACCGTGTCCTCAGCCTCCCCTGCATGGACAAGTCTCAGTGCCCCTCCAGCATACCATGTGTGCAGGGCACGGCAGTGTCACGTTGTTCTTCACATGGTTTATCTTGGCGAACTGAGTCACACAGGGGAGGAACTGCTAAAGATCATTCATCAAGAAATCGAATCATGGCTTACTCCATGAAAACTGGAAATGGGAACCATGGTGACCGACAACGGGAAGAACATCTTGTCTACGCTGCGACAAGGAAGGCTGAGCCATGCGCCCTGCATGGCACACGTGTTCAATCTGGTTGTCAAGCAGTTCCTGAAGTGTTACCCCCATTTGCAAGGCATCCTAACAATGGGAAGGAAACTTTGTATGCACTTCAGCCACTCGTACACCGCAAATCACACCCTCCTTGAGCTGCAGCATCAGAAGGGTATCCCCCCAACATAGTCTGATTTGCGACGTTTCCACACGTTGGAACTCCACATTCCAGATGCTGGACCGACTATATGAACAGAAAAAAGCCATCACCGATTTCTTGATGATCCAAGCGGATAGGGGGACTCCCCTGTGTAACTTCAATGTCAACCAGTGGCAGCTCATACATGACAGCTGCCATTTCCTCAGGCTCTTTGAGGAAACCACATTAGTCATATTAGTCAGGTGCCAGATTATGGGATGAATTATGTCATTCCACTGCTCCATTTCCTACAACACGTGTTGGAAATTATGGCTGGTCAGGGCACTGGAGACACGGTGCCTACATCTCAATGCCACATGAGGCCTGTGGGGGCTGAACTGGAGGAGGAGGGGGCACAGTGGAGCACAGTTTAGGTTTCGCGAAATGGGCATTTTTCAAGTCAACTGACAGTAGAGGAGGAGCAGGAGCAGCCAGAGGAGCTAGAGGGCTATGGGGAAGGCAAGAGGACCCTGAAACACCGTGGCAGTATGCAGTGGAGATGGAGGCAGGTAGTCCCTCCAAGTCACTCGCACAAATGACATGATGCATGCTCAATTGCTTGAGTAGTGACTGCTTAATTTTCACCATTTGGCAGTGGGATAACTTCTGGCTCTTTACCTTATTGGAACCTCACTACCGGCACAAAATGGGGGCCTTTTTTACACCCACTGAGAGGGAGGACAAACTGACCTACCACAAAGACATCCTACATAGTCAGTTTGCCAATGCCTATCTGTGCCATCATCCATCCTTTCGCAAGGTCTGAAACGGGGGGGGGGGGGGGGGGGGGCTCTGCGCTCACCTTCCACTGCCACGAGGGGTGGGGTGGCAGGAGCAGTACCAGCTCTGTCAGCAGCAGCCTGAGTCTACAGTCGCTGATGAGTGGCTTTCTTCACCCGCATAGTGAAGCAACTCATCAGCAGCAGGTAGACCTGAACCAGCAGGCGATGGCATACCTTGACATGACCATGCAAACACACCTTGAAGATCCGCTGGACTTCTGGGCAGCCAAACTTGATTTGTTGACTTTTTCAGAGTTTCCCTGGAAAAGCTGTCCTGCCCGGCCAGTAGTGTGCCATCAGAGTGGATGTTAAGTGCTGCGGGGGCCATAGTAACCCCAAGGAGAACTCGTCTGTCCATGAAAAATGTGGAGAGACTGACCTTTGTCAAGATGAATCAGGGATGAATCAGCCAGGATTTCCACCCATCAATGCCTGATGCATCAGAGTAGATTGACCATGGTGACACACCAACACTTCACAAATATGGATAGTGCAAAACGTATTTAAGGTGCTGCTCCCCAGTTACAGACATTCCTCCGCATTAGACCACAAGTAAATATTGAATATATGCATTAGCAAAAACTTAACTTTTATTATTATAAAATATATGTACCCAAAAACTTCCCCTGTAAGGCCCTACTCTCGCATTATCAATTCCCTTCTTGACAAATGTTACTTGCACTAAAATGGGCGGCCCCACACAGGAACCTCTCCCTATTTAAACCTACAAGCACTGCCATTTCCCAGGGTTTGAGGTGGAAATACTGAGAGTTTCCTGTGTGGAGCCACCCATTTTTGGGCGAGTAACACTTGCCAAGAAGGGAATTAATAGTGTGAGGGTAGGGCCTTACAGGGGAATTTTTTACCCCAACCTGCTACAATGGACAATACGTTGTTCCCTTCCACCTATTCAAAGAAAGTGTTACTCGTCTTAGAAAGGACGGACCCACACAGGAACATCTCCCTATTTCCACTTAGAAACCCTGGAAAATGGCAATGTTTGTTGGTGGAAATAGGGAAAGGTTCCTGTGTGGGGCAACCCTATTTATAGCGAGTAATACTTGCCAAGAAGGGAATTAATAATGCGAGAGTAGGGCCATACAGGGGAAGTTTTTACCCTGTAAGGCCTTTCCTTTTGTTTGATTTAAAAAAAAAATTTGAGTACATATATTTTAAAAGTTAAGTTTTACGTAATGCATATCCTTAAAGGACATCTGCAGTGCTGGGCAAAAAAACCTTTCCAACGATGTCTCCCCCATCAAAATTGGCCCAGTCGTTCTCCCGTTATCAGCACACGAATTACGGAGGAGAAGTGAAAGTAAAACTACATCTCCCATCATGCCTTGTGCTTACTTCCTGTAAGCTGCTGCCCTCCCCCTGTTCTATCCCCCCGAGCAAATTATTATATTGTAACGCCCACATCTCCCTTCCCTATGCATACACCCTCCCCTTCTGCTCATCTCCCCCTCCCCATGCTGGCTCCTGTCCAGTGATGAAGCAGGCTGCCTCCGTGCTCACTGTAGTGTGGGCACTGGAGAGTGGATAGTGAAAGTAAAAATGGTTAAAAAAAAAAACATAATTGTTTGTCTATAAAACTGTCCTGATAGGGGTCCCTCCATCTTTTTCACAACTACAACTCCAAGCATGCCCAGTTATTTGATATGCTGTTCGGGCATGCTGGGAATTCCAGTGGTGCCTCCAGCTGTTGCAAGACTACAAATCCCAGCATGCCCTGTCAGCTTTCTGCTGTTTGAGTGTATAAAGGAGTTGTAGTTCACCAACACCTCTACTGTATCAGGAGACTCCTGGGAGTTGTAGTTCACAAACACCTCTATTGTATCTCTGTAGTCTCCTGGGTGTTGTAGTTCACCAACACCTCTACTGTATCAGGAGACTCCTGGGAGTTGTAGTTCACAAACACCTCTATTGTATCTCTGTAGTCTCCTGGGTGTTGTAGTTCACCAACACCTCTATTGTATCAGGAGTCTCCTGGGAGTTGTAGTTCACCAACACCTCTATTGTATCTCTGTAGTCTCCTGGGTGTTGTAGTTCACCAACACCTATATTGTATCTCTGTAGTCTCCTGGGGGTTGTAGTTCACCATCACCTCTATTGTATCTCTGTAGTCTCCTGGGAGTTGTAGTTCACCAACACCTCTATTGTATCTCTGTAGTCTCCTGGGTGTTGTAGTTCACCAACACCTATATTGTATCTCTGTAGTCTCCTGGGGGGTTGTAGTTCACCAACACCTCTATTGTATCTCTGTAGTCTCCTGGGAGTTGTAGTTCACAAACACCTCTATTGTATCTCTGTAGTCTCCTGGGAGTTGTAGTTCATACACCAGTGTTTCCCAACCAGGGTGCCTCCAGATGTTGCAAAACTACTACTCCCAGCATTCCCTGGTTGGGAAACACTGGCATACACACACACACACACACACATAACAGGGACTACAACTCCCAGCATGTGTCATTCAGTAGTCCCCCTCCCCCCTCTCACACACAGAATCATCTCCAGTATGATATTTATTCCCTGTAGTCTATACACCACCAGCCCGTGCAGTGTAATATGTCTCCTTCACACACACGTCCTCCCCTCCCTGCTCTGTGGTTTGCTCTGTGTTTCCCCCATGAAAACTTGAAACCTCCCCGTGATAAGTGAGGTCCTATATAGACAGAGCAGGGGAGGGTGGAGGAGCTGTGGACGTCCTCATTCTCCCCCTGCTTCAATCTTACAGATAGGGGCGTTTCTGAGGATGAGCCTATGGCTGCCTCAGAAAGCACCCGCTGATGCATATCTATAAGCAGGGAGGACCCGATGGAGGCTAGGGGGAGCACAAACACTGCTGGGAAGAAGAGATCTCCGTCCCCAAGATGGCGGCTGCAATGTAATGAATAGGGGACGGACGCAGGACTACTGGGCTATGCTGGCAACTCTAATATCTCAGAAACGGCTGCATATAGGTAAATAGAACTAATTGACTGAATTGTATAACTTTTGTTTGGGGAACATTTGGGCAGGGATTTTTGACCACTACAGTTGTCCTTTAATACTTACTTGTGCACACTAACCCTTTTACAAAAGAGACCGTTTTCTTCTGCCTACCTGCCTCAGCTACTATTCTTATCCTTACACCCGCCTGATGCCACACATCTGATGCCAAGTTCTTCTTTTTTCATCCACCTTCGTCACCGGGTCATTCAGCCACTATATGGTCTCCTCTTGTTGCCGCCAACTCCAGGCTGTGTCAATCAGCCAATATTTGGTCTCCTCATGCTTCCGCCACCTCCAGGCTGTATCACTGTACCGCCATGTGGTCTCCAAATGCTGCTGGCACCTTAAATAAAACTTTTTAGGTTCATCTATTTGAAATCTTCAATTTAAATGTTAAAAAATATCTTTAATGTTTTCAATTGTGAAGCCCTATGGTCTTGTCAGGCTGTTGCCATCTCCAGGCTTGGTCGTTCAGCCACTATATTGTCTCCTCATGCTGCCGCCACCTCCGCACTGTTTCATTCAGTCACTATATGGTCTCCTCATGCTGCCGCCACCTCCACGCTGTTTCATTCAGTCACTATATGGTCTCCTCATTGTTACGCCTAGCGCTCCGGGCCCCCGCTCCTCCCCGGAGCGCTCACGGCGTCTTTCTCCCTGCAGCTCCCCGGTCAGTCCCGCTGACCGGGAGCGCTGCTCTGTCATGGCCGTTGGGGATGCGATTCGCACAGCAGGACGCGCCCGCTCGCGAATCGCATCCCAGGTCACTTACCCGTTCCCGTCCCCTGCTGTCATGTGCTGGCGCGCGCGGCTCCGCTCTCTAGGGCGCGCGCGCGCCAGCTCCCTGAGACTTAAAGGGCCAGTGCACCAATGATTGGTGCCTGGCCCAATTAGCTTAATTGGCTCCCACCTGCTCCCTGGCTATATCTGGTCTCCTCCCTTGCACTCCCTTGCCGGATCTTGTTGCCCTTGTGCCTAGTGAAAGCGTTTTGTGTGTTTAAAGCCTGTGTACCAGAACTTCTGCTATCTCCCCTGACTACGAACCTTGCCGCCTGCCCCCGACCTTCTGCTACGTCCGACTTTGCTTCTGCCTACTCCCTTGTACCTCGCCTATCTTCAGCAGTCAGAGAGGTGAGCCGTTGCTAGTGGATACGACCTGGTCACTACCGCCGCAGCAAGACCATCCCACTTTGCGGCGGGCTCTGGTGAAAACCTGTAGTGGCTTAGAACCGGTCCACTAGCGCGGTCCTCCCATCCCTCTCTGGCACAGAGGATCCACTACCTGCCAGCCGGCATCGTGACAGTAGATCCGGCCATGGATCCCGCTGAAGTTCCTCTGCCAGCTGTCGCTGACCTCCCTACGCTGGTCGCCCAGCAAGCTCGTCAGATCGCCCAACAAGATCACCAGCTGTCGTACTTGACCACCATGACACAGCAACTCCAGTCACAACTACAGCAAGTACAGTCACAGCTACAGCAGCAACAACCATCTCCTCCGCCAGCTCCTGCACCCCTTCCGCAGCGAGTGGCCACTCCTAGCCTCCGCCTGTCCTTGCCGGACAAATTTAATGGGGACTCTAAGTTTTGCCGTGGCTTTCTTTCGCAATGTTCCCTGCACTTGGAGTTGATGTCGGACCAGTTTCCTACTGAAAGGTCTAAGGTGGCTTTCGTAGTCAGCCTTCTGTCTGGAAAAGCCCTGTCATGGGCCACACCGCTCTGGGACCGCAATGACCCCGTCACTGCCTCTGTACACTCCTTCTTCTCGGAAATTCGAAGTGTCTTTGAGGAACCTGCCCGAGCCTCTTCTGCTGAGACTGCCCTGCTGAACCTGGTCCAGGGTAATTCCTCCGTTGGCGAGTACGCCATACAATTCCGTACTCTTGCTTCTGAACTATCCTGGAATAATGAGGCTCTCTGCGCGACCTTTAAAAAAGGCCTATCCAGCAACATTAAAGATGTTCTGGCCGCACGAGAGACTCCTGCTAACCTGCATGAACTCATTCATCTAGCCACTCGCATTGACATGCGTTTTTCTGAGAGGCATCAAGAGCTCCGCCAGGAAAAAGACTTAGATCTCTGGACACCTCTCCCACAGTCTCCACTGCAATCTGCGCCTAGGCCTCCCGCCGAGGAGGCCATGCAAGTGGATCGGTCTCGCCTGACCCTGGAAGAGAGGAATCGCCGTAAGGAAGAGAATCTTTGTCTGTACTGTGCCAGTACTGAACATTTTTTGGTGGATTGCCCAATCCGTCCTCCACGTCTGGGAAACGCACGCTCGCACCCAGCTCTCGTGGGTGTGGCGTCTCTTGATGCTAAGTCGGCTTCTCCACGTCTCACGGTGCCTGTTCGGATTTCTACTTCAGCCAGCTCTCCCCTCTCAGCCGTGGCCTGCCTGGACTCTGGAGCTTCTGGGAATTTTATTCGGGAGTCCTTAGTGAATAAATTCCGCATTCCGGTGACCCGTCTTGTCAAGCCACTCCACATTTCCGCGGTCAACGGAGCCAGGTTGGATTGCACCGTGCGTTACCGCACGGAGCCCCTCCTAATGTGCATCGGACCTCATCACGAGGAAATTGTATTTTTTGTCCTTCCTAATTGCACTTCTGAAGTTCTCCTTGGACTACCCTGGCTTCAACACCATTCCCCAACCCTGGATTGGTCCACTGGGGAGATCAAGAGTTGGGGTCCCTCTTGTTCCAAGGACTGCCTTCAACCGGTTCCCAGTACTCCCTGCCGTGACCCTGTGGTTCCTCCTGTATCCGGTCCCCCTAAGGTCATTAAGGACTCTGCCTGCCACAGGAAATGCCTCTCCCCCCCTCCCAGTCCCATCAGGCAAGCCTCTGTGTCCCCTCATGGCCCTCGTCCTGGTGTCACACTGCCCCGTGCCAGGTCTCGCCCTCTGCCCTCTCTCCCCATTCCTACTCCTGCTGTTCTGCCTGCCGTTGAGGAATCCCTCCATCCTTTCCCGGTGTCCTCATCCCAGGGGAGGCAGTTACCGGACAAAGAGAAGGGGAGACCTAAGGGGGGGGGTACTGTTACGCCTAGCGCTCCGGGCCCCCGCTCCTCCCCGGAGCGCTCACGGCGTCTTTCTCCCTGCAGCTCCCCGGTCAGTCCCGCTGACCGGGAGCGCTGCTCTGTCATGGCCGTTGGGGATGCGATTCGCACAGCGGGACGCGCCCGCTCGCGAATCGCATCCCAGGTCACTTACCCGTTCCCGTCCCCTGCTGTCATGTGCTGGCGCGCGCGGCTCCGCTCTCTAGGGCGCGCGCGCGCCAGCTCCCTGAGACTTAAAGGGCCAGTGCACCAATGATTGGTGCCTGGCCCAATTAGCTTAATTGGCTCCCACCTGCTCCCTGGCTATATCTGGTCTCCTCCCTTGCACTCCCTTGCCGGATCTTGTTGCCCTTGTGCCTAGTGAAAGCGTTTTGTGTGTTTAAAGCCTGTGTACCAGAACTTCTGCTATCTCCCCTGACTACGAACCTTGCCGCCTGCCCCCGACCTTCTGCTACGTCCGACTTTGCTTCTGCCTACTCCCTTGTACCTCGCCTATCTTCAGCAGTCAGAGAGGTGAGCCGTTGCTAGTGGATACGACCTGGTCACTACCGCCGCAGCAAGACCATCCCGCTTTGCGGCGGGCTCTGGTGAAAACCTGTAGTGGCTTAGAACCGGTCCACTAGAGCGGTCCTCCCATCCCTCTCTGGCACAGAGGATCCACTACCTGCCAGCCGGCATCGTGACACTCATGCTGCCACCACCTTCCATGCTGTGCCATTCAGCCACTATATGGTTGCCTCATACTGATGCCACCTCCAGGCTCTGCCATTGTTCCACTCTGTGACAGTGATTCTAATAGCGATGCCTCTAAACTGCATGTCATACTGAATAACAGTATTATTTTACTAACCCAGCACACACCCTATGTGTGTTAAAGCAAGTCAAAGTGTTCTACACCCCTATTGAGGCTCTCTGTCAGCCAGAAATAGCGGTTTTTAATAGAGATTCGCTGCAAATTCAGACAAATTCAGAAAATTTGGCGAAACGGCGGAATCACATTTTTAAAAAAATTCGCTCATCTCTAGTGAGGAGAAAAAAAATGAAAGTGTAAAAACATCATTAAGGTTTTAAAAGGCGAGGAGAAAAAAACAAAACCCAAATATAATAAACTGACCCATCCTCGCTCCCACAACATGTCCACTCCCTCTCTATAGAGGATTCCTGTGCGCTTCCCAGGGTCTATCTAACAACCAGCTCTGCTCAGTGTAGAGCTGCATGTCATTTTACTGATGGCCCTGCTAACCAACTTGAAGGTGAAAGGGCCAGTAAAATCATCTGCGGTTACTGGTGTTTTCACCTCCTGAGGGTGCATATAAAAACCAGCAGTTGCACTGCTACCTTTCTCATGAAAGTGGTTTTCACCCTACACTAGTGTTTAGTTCCCTATGATCCCTATTGGTGTTCTGACCTCCGGTGACCTTACCTGTTGCTTGTTTACTGGCCTTGCCTTGTGATTCTGAAGGTGTACTGTTTGTTACTATTTCTCATCACTTCCTCTGACATGGCCAAAACAAAGGAAATATCACTTCATAACTTCAGTGGTCACCTACCTCGTCGACTGAGCATGCATTTCCTGAAAGCGGTAAGCAGCAAGGAAGTAAGTATGATTTATTTTATGTTTCTAAAGTTTCCTGGCCTCTTTTACATTTTTTTCATTCATTGAAAAAAGATAATTTACTATATAACATGTCAGCATTGCTACAGTCTACATTAGATCTAAATTGTAGATCATTATATAATGCAATTTTGGTAACCAATTCATACCTTTTAATTTGTAAATGAGCTTTGACGTTCAGGAAATCGTGCCAGACATGCTTGAAAAATCTACATGAAAAATCTGAGCCAGTTAGAAAGGCCAATACTTCCTTCAATCTCCTGGTATTTGGTTACATATTCTACAAGCAACTAAGCGAGCACTACTTTGCTGCATATATTACGTGAAGAAATCCTGCTTATGAACAGGATATTATTAATCTTTGTGTTGTTACAGATAGACTATCAGGATTACAGAAATGATCTACAGTATTCACCCACTTAGAGAAAAATGAATAGGAGTCAGATATGTGGTGCCTTTAATTAAAGTGAAAGGTATCCTTATGTAATCCGTTGCCAGCGAAAACCATACCAACTGGAAAAAAAAACCATCTGCTTCATCTAAATCATTAATTCTGGATTTGAGGACAATGTCAACCTTGTGAAGCCTTATGCTTTAAATGAATCAGTGATTTTATCACAGAGATTGAACATATTCTGCACTTCACTAAATCCAAGAATATGAATAATACCATTAAGTAAATAGAAAATGTGCATATTGGTGCCAGAGAATCAAGAGCAAAAGCATCTGTTATTCATGATAAAACCTAGAATATGGCTTTCAATTACGGGAATCAAATAAACCTACCTTTCATGCCAACATGGAACTTGTGGGAAATAACATTTACCAGGCAGATATCTCTTAGATCAAAACAATCATTAATGAAGCGTAGAAATGAATATTTTATAATTAAACTGTGTTTAACGTTTAATTTGGTCTACTCTTCTCTCATTGGTGGAAATTGTTTCTTCAAAGAACCCTTATTTACTAGTAAGTACCTCTACAATGGAGCCTATTGTTAAATTTGGACACTATCTACTGCCGATCATATTATGTGCACCTCCAGATTATTATGAGTATCTTCTGCTTTGTAAAATTTTGGAAGCCTGGCGTTTAGTTATACAATCTAAATATTGAATCACAGTATTTATTGATGTATGCACTGATGTAGCCTTATTGAGTCATTAAAAACAAAATTGCTTTTCAGTGATTACTTCATAATTGTTTGTTTCTACTCATATGTAAATTAATTAGCTTTAATTATTGGGGAAGTCTGATTTGGATGATTATAATTGCATCCTGTTAAATATTTTAGGTTTTTGACAAATACTATTAGGGTGCATTCACATCTAAAATTTGTGGATTCGGCAGCTGAATACGGTGGGAAAATTTCTAAATCGCCTCCTGCCGAATTAGTGCCAGATCTACGCTGTACCACAGTGGGTTCAATGAGTCGCCCGAAGTCCGGAAGTGTCTGAGGTTGGCAAATGTTTTTACCTTATCCAATGTTTTAACCGGACTGAAAAGCACAGCAAACCATAGTTTTCAGTCTGGTAAGAAAAAAAAAATGGTTGGAAATTTCCAAGAATTTCCTGACTCCAGACAGCTCATTAAAGTCAATGGGGTATAGCATGGATCCAGCCCTGATACAGCAGGATGCGGTATTGAAATTCTCCTGACTGCCAGATCCACAAATTTTATATGTGGATGCACCCTATCTATCTTTTCTGACATACCCCACTAGTCCTAACAGAAAGAAATCCAAGAGACTCAATGGTTTAGTTCCTTTCACACAGTAAACAGTGCTCACATTGATAACAGAGATTGTAGACTTAGACTAGAGAGTCTAAAAAACATGCCATATTTATGGCGTATGCTGTTTATTAAATGTGTTTAGATTATCTATTAGTTGGCTTAACCTCTTTAGGACATAGGACGTTCTGGAACATCCCCGCTACCTGGGCTTTAATGCCCAAGGATGTTAGAGAACGTCCTGTTTTATTTCCTGTCTATGCCGCGCGCCGGGCAAAGATCAGAACGGCATGTCTGCTGAAATCTTTCAGCAGGCATGCCGAGCAAATGCCGAGGGGGGTCCCGGGACCCCTGCATGTCGGCGATCGCAGAAAATCGCATGTCAATTCAGACATGCAATTTTCTCCCATTCCGGGCTGATCGAGTCTCTGGTGACCCGATCACCCGGAAAATAGGGATGCTCGGACCTGTGAGTGAAAGGCCCCAGCATCCTGCAGGGTAGGAGTGAGGTCGCAATGCTGCGATCTCCTCCCATCTCCTGCCATTGGTCAGAACTGATTCTGACCAATGGCAGAGCAGGATGGTGGGTTGCCATGGAAACCCCCCATTCTGCCCACCCCTGGATGTCAGGCAGAACGGGGGGAGAACATGGAGGCCGGTACCTGGAGGTGAAGACTCGTGGGGCCTGGCAATCATCGCAGATATTCACCGGAGATCCCAGCTCAGGTAGGCAATCGACGGTGGGGGGGAGAAATGAAACTGAAAGTAAAGTGATTTTTACTGTGGCAACCACTAGGAAGGCCGAAGGCTGTCTGGGCATTCTGGGAGTTGTAGTATTGCAACATCTGGAGGGTCACAGTTTGGGGACCACTGTTACAGTGGTGCCCAAACTGTAGCCCTCCAGATGTTGCCAAACTACAACTCTCAGCATGCCTAGACTGCCCAGGCATGCTGGGAGTTGTAGTTCTGTAACATCTGTCCCTTCAGATTTAGCAATTTTCATGACATTTTTGAAAATTGCTGCTTTACTTTGAAGCCCTCTAATTTTTTCCAAAAGCAAAAATATGTCCATTTTATGATGCCAACATAAAGTGGACATATTGTATTTGTGAATAAAAATAAAATACATTGGGAATATCCATTTTCCTTACAAGCAGAGAGCTTCAAAGTTGGAAATTTGCTGAATTTTCTAAATTTTCATGACATTTTGGGATTTTTCACCAAAAAGGATGCAAGTAACGCCAAAAATTTACCACCAAAATAAAGTAGAATATGTCACGAAAAAACAATCTCAGAATCAGAATTATAACTAAAAGCATCACAGAGTTATTAATTATTAATGACTTCTCCATGCCTGAGATCCATGCCGGAGAAGTCAAGCCCCAATAACACTGATCATCCACATGTAGTTCTATGCTGATGATCAGTGTTAGAAATCAGTGTACTGCATGTTATAGCCACTAGAGGGGGATATAATGTAGCAGAAAAAAAGTTGACAAATGAATCAATAATGATGAATTAACCCCTTCCCTAATAAAAGTAAGAATCCCCCCCTTTTCCCATTTTTAACAAAAAACTGTGTAAATAAAAATAAACATATGTGGTGTTGCCGCATGTGGAAATGTCCAAACTATAAAAATATATCATTAACCCCTTCATGACCCAGCCCATTTTCACCTTCATGACCTGGGCATTTTTTGAAAATCTGACCACTGTCACTTTAAACATTAATAACTTTGGAATGCTTTTACTTATCATTCTGATTCCGAGATTGTTTTTTCGTGACATATTCTACTTTATTTTATCGGTAAAATTTCACTGATATTTGTATCCTTTCTTGGTAAAAAATCTAAAAATTTCATGAAAATTTTGAAAATTTTGCATTTTTCTAACTTTGAAAGTCTCTGCTTGAAAGGAAAATGGATATTCCAAATAAATTACATATTGATTCACATATACAATATGTCTACTTTGTGTTTGCATTAAAAAATTGACAAGTTTTTACTTTTGGAAGACACCAGAGGGCTTCAAAGTTCCGCAGCAATTTTCCAATTTTTCTCAAGATTTTCAAAATCTTAATTTTTCAGGGCCCAGTTCAGGTTGGAAGTGGATTTTAAGGATCTTCATATTAGAAATACCCCATAAATGACCCCATTATAAAAACTGCACCCCCCAAAGTATTCAAAATGACATTCAGTAAGTGTTTTAACCCTTTAGGTGTTTCACAGGAATAGCAGCAAAGTGAAGGAGAAAATTCTAAATCTTCATTTTTTACACTCGCATTTTCTTGTAGACCCAATTTTTTAATTTTTACAAGGGGTAAAAGGAGAGAAATCACCCTAAAATTTGTAACCCAATTTCTCTCGAGTAAGGAAATACCTCATATGCGTATGTAAAATGTTCGGTGGGCGCAGTAGAGGGCTCAGAAGGGAAGAAGCGACAATGGGATTTTGGAGAGTGAGTTTTTCTGAAAGGGTTTTTGGGGGGCATGTCCCATTTAGGAAGCCCCTATGGTGCCAGAACAGTGGACCCCCCCACATGTGACCCCATTTTGGAAACTATACCCCTCATGAAATGTAATAAGGGGTGCAGTGAGCATTTACACCCCACTGGCGTTTGACAGATATTTGAAACGGTGGACTGTGCAAATCAAAAATTTTATTTTTCATTTTCACAGCCCACTGTTCCAAAAATCTGTCATACACCAGTGGGGTGTAAATGCTCACTGCACCCCTTATTACATTCCGTGAGGGGTGTAGTTTCCAAAATGGGGTCACATATGGATATTTATTGTTTTGCGTTTGTCAGAACTGCTGTAACAATCAGCCACCCCTGTGCAAATCGCCTCAAATGTACATGGTGCACTCTCCCTTCTGGGCCTTGTTGTGCGCCCCCAGAGCACTTTGCGCCCACATATGGGGTATCTCCGTACTCAGGAGAAATTGCGTTACAAATTTAGAGGGTCTTTATTCCCTTTTACCTCTTGTGAAAATGAAAAGTATAGGGCAACACCAGCATGTCAGTGTAAAAAATTTATTTTTTTACACTAACATGCTGGTGTAGACCCCAACTTCACCTTTTCATAAGGGGTTAAAGAAGAAAAAGCCCCCCAAAATTTGTAAGGCAATTTCTCCCGAGTACGGCGATACCCCATATGTGTCCCAAAACTGTTGCCCTGAAATACGACAGGGCTCCAAAGTGAGAGAGCGCCATGCGCATTTGAGGCCTGAATTAGGGATTTGCATAGGGGTGGACATAGGGGTATTCTACGCCAGTGATTCTCAAACAGGGTGCCTCCAGCTGTTACAAAACTCCCAGCATGCCTGGACAGTCAATGGCTGTCCGGCAATACTGGGAGTTATTATTTTGCAACAGCTGGAGGCTCCGTTTTGGAAACAGTAGCGTACCAGACGTTTTTCATTTTTTGGGGGGAGGGGGGCTGTGTAGGGGTATGTGTATATGTAGTGTTTTTTACTTTTTATTTTAGGTTAGTGTCAGTGTAGTGTAGTGTTTTTAGGGTACAGTCACATGGGCAGAGGTTCACAGCAAGTTTGCCGCTGGAAGTTTGAGCTGCAGCGCAAAATTTGCGCCATCTCAAACTTGCAGCACTCACTGTAAACCTCCGCCCATGTGAGTGTACCCTGTACATTCACATTGGGGGGAGGGGGCAAACATCCAGCTGTTGCAAACTCCGAGCATGCCCTTTGGCTGTCCGTGCATGCTGGGAGTTGTAGTTTTGCAACAGCTGGAGGAACACTGGTTTGGAAACACTAAGTTAAGTAATAAACTTTCAAGTGTTTTGCAACCAAACTTAGTGTTTCCAAACCAGTGTGCCTCCAGCTGTTGCAAAACTACAACTCCCAGCATGCATGGTCTGTCAGTGCATGCTGGGAGTTATAGTTTTGCAACAATTGCAACAGCTGGAGGCACTGAGGTAGGAAACGGACAATGTTTCCCAACTAGTGTGCCTCCAGATGTTGCAAAACTACAACTCCCAGCATGCCCAGACTGCCAAGGCATGCTGGAAGTTGTAGTTCGGCAATATCTGAAGGATCAGATGTTGCTGAACTACAACTTCCAGCATGCCTGGGCAGTCTGGGCATGCTGGGAGTTGTAGTTTTGCAACATCTGGAGGTCCACAGTTTGGAGACCACTGTATAATGGTCTCCAATCTGTGCTCTTCCAGATGTTAGAGAACTACAACTCCCAGCATGCCTGGACAGACTGAGCATGCTGAGATTTGTAGTTTTGCAACATCTGGAAGAGCACAGATTGGAGACCATTATACAGTGGTCTCCAAACTGTGGACCTCCAGATGTTGCAAAACTACAACTCCCAGCATGCCCAGAAAGCCAAAGGCTGTCTGGGCATGCTGGGAGTTGCAGTTTTGAAACTCTCAGAGGCAGCAGTGAGATCGCTTTACGGCGATCTCACTGCTGCCAATGAAGATGCTGCACTGCTGCCGGAAACTCACCTCCGGGACGCAGCGCAGCCAGGACCGCACGGAGGACGCCGGGACCGCTCGGGACACCGCTCCGACGGGTAAGTGACGCCGGGGGACGGGACAGGGACACTTAGCAGAGCGGTGTGTGTCCCGATCCCCGTGATCGGGACTTACACACTGCGCTGCTAAGTATTTTCATAGCGAAACGCTGCTATCAGCTAGTCAGATTTGACCAGCTGATAGCAGCGATCGCTGGGGGGGGTGGGGGACGAAACCCCCGTGGTCGCACGGTAAGATGGCTGGCTATCAGTGATAGCCACCATCTTTCCGGGCGCTGCGGGATGCCGCGAGTAGCGGCAGTAATGTCCATGACGTACCTGTATGTCATGGGTCGGGAACACCTTGCCACCCATGACGTACAGGTATGTCATAGGTCGGGAAGGGGTTAATTAAACCACGCGGTCAATAGCGTACACGCAAAAAAATTTCAAGGTCCAAAATAAAGTATTTTTGGTCACTTTTTATAGCAAAAAAAAATTAATAAAAAGCGATCAAAAAGTCCAATCAAAACAAAAATGCTATAGATAAAAACTTCATATCACGGCAAAAAAATTAGACCTCATAACGGCCTGTATGCAGAAAAATAAAAAAGTTATAAGGGTCAGAAGATGACAATTTTAAATGTATACATTTTCCTGCATGTAATTAGGATTTTTTTTAGAAGTAATACAAAATCAGACCTATATAAGTAGGGTATCATTGTAACCATATGGACCTACAAAATAAATATAAGGTGTCATTTTTACCGAAAAATGCACTGCAAAGAAACGGAAGCACCCAAAAGTTACAAAATGACATTTTTTCTTAAAGTTTGTTGCACAATAATTTTTTTTCCTGTTTCACCGTGGATTTTTTGGTAAAAAGACTAATGTCATTAGTAGAATTAGTAGAATTGGTGGTGCACAAAATAAGCCATATTATGGAATTTTAGGTGCAAAATTTAAAGTGTTATGATTTTTAGAAGGTGATGAGGAAAGAATGACAATGCGAAAACGTAAAAACCCTTAAGGGGTTAAAAACTGCTATTTCGGGGCTACAGAGAGCCTCAATAGGGGTGTAGAACACTTTGCCTTGTTGTAACACTCATAGGGAGTGTGCTGTGTTACTGAAATAATACTGTTATTCAGTATGACATGCAGATTAGAGGTATCGCTATTAGAATCACTGTCACAGAGTGGCACAAGGACAGAGCCTGGAGGTGGCATCAGTTTGAGGAGACCATATAGTGCCTGAATGACCCAGCCTGGAGGTGGCATATGCCTGACAAGACCATAGGGCCTCACAATTGAAAAGATTAAAGATATTATTTAACATTTTAATTGGATATTTCAAATAGATGAAGCTAAAAAGTTTTATTTAATGTGCCAGCAGCATGAGGAGACCACATGGCAGCACAATGACACAGCCTGGCGGTGGCAGCAGCATGAGGAGACCATAATCTGGCAGAATGACACAGCCTGGAGTTGGCAGCAGCAAGAGGAGTCCATATAGTGCTGAATGACACAGCCTGGGGTTGGCGGCAGCATGAGGTGACCACATAGTGGCAGTATATGAGACAGCCTGGAGCTGGCATCAGCATATGGAGAACATATGGTGGTAGAATGAGAAAGCCTGGAGGTGGCATCAGCATAAGGAGAACATATAGTAGAAGAATGAGACAGCCTAGAGCTGGCATCAGCATGAGGAGAACATATGGTAGCAGAATGAGACAGCCTGAAGGTGGCAGCAGCAGCATCAGGAGCCCAGAAAGTGACCCGGTGACAGAGTGGGGAGGTGGGTGGCAATACCTGTACCCGGTGACAAAGGTCTGTGAAAAAAAGGAGAACTTGGCATCAGATGTGTGGTATCAGGCGGGTTGCAGGATCAGAATAGTAGCTGAGGCAGGTAGGCAGAAGAAAACGGTCTCTTTTGTAAAAGTGTTAGTGTGCACAAGTAAGTATTGAGGATATGCATTACGTAAAACTTATCTTTTAATAATACTCTTTGGATGAAATATATGTACACAAAATTTTTATTTTTATTTATCAAAAGAAAAGGTGTGCAAAAAATCACCATGTGCAACCTACACCACCTGGAAGGTGGAAGGGAACAACGTATGGTCCATTGTAACCGGTGGGGGTTAAAACTTCCCCTGTAAGGCCCTACTCTCGCCCTAATAATTATCTTCATGGCAAGTGTTACTCTCCTTTAAAAGGATGGTCCCACACAGGAAACTCTCAATTAATAGTGCGAGAGTAGGGCCTTACAGGGGAAGTTCCTTCCCCACCGGTGACAATGGACCATATGTTGTTCCCTTCCACCTTTTAGAGGTTATTGCATCACATCAATACTTGGTGGTGTAGGTGGCACAAGGTGTTTTTTGCACACCTTTCCTTTTCTTAGATAGGAAAAAAAAATTGGGATCCATATTTTTTATCCTAAGAAAAGTTAAGTTTTAGCTAATGCATATCCTCAATACTTACTAGTGGTCTGATGTGGAGGAATTTCTGTAACTGGGGGCAGCACCTTTAAAATGTTTTGCACTATCCATATTTGGGAAGTGTTGGTGTGGCACCATGGTCAATCTACTCTGATGCATCAGGCATTGATAAGTGGAAATCCTGGCTGATCCATGCCTGATTCATCTTCAGAAAAGGTCAGTCTCTCCACATTTTTCGAGTTTTCCTTGGGGTTACGATGGCCCCGGACGCACTAAACACCCACTCTGATGGCACACTACTGGTCGGGCTGGACAGCTTTCCAGGGCAAACTCTGCTAGTTGCGCCCACAAATCAAGTTTGGCTGCCCAGATGTCGAGCGGATCTTCAAAGTGTGTTAGCAGGGTCATGTCAGGGTATGACACCACCTGCTGGTTCAGGTCCTGCTCCATGTCTACCTTCTGCTGATGAATTGCTTCACTATGCGGGTGAAGAAAGCTACTCATCAGCGACTGTAGACTCAGACTCAGCGACTGTAGCCTCAGGCTGCTGCCTCTCCAGCAGCCTTGGCAGTGGAAGGTGAGTGCAGAGGGCCCCCCACGTCAGACCTGCAAGAGGCATCGGCCAACTGACTATGTAGGATGTCTCTGTAGTAGGTCAGTTTGTCCTCCCTCTCAGCGGGTGTTAAAAATGCCCCCATTTTGTGCCGGTATCGAGGGTCCAATAAGGTGGAGAGCAAGAAGTCATCTCGCTACCGAATGGTGACAATTCGGCAGTCACTACGCAAGCAAGTGAGAATGCATCATGCCTTTTGTGCAAGTGACTTGGAGGAACTCTCTGCCTCCAGCTCCACGGCATACTGCCAAGGTGTGTCTGGGTCCTCTGTCTCATGTTCCTCATAACCCTCTAGCTCCTCTGGCTTTTCCTGCTCCTCCTCTCCTGTCAGATGACTTTAAAAACTGCCCATTTTGCAAAATTTCAACTGTACTCCACTGTGCCCCTCCCCTCTTCTTCCAGTTCAGCCCCCACAGGGCTCATGTGGCCGTGACATGTAGGCGTCACGTCTCCAGTGCCCTGACCAGCCATTGCTTCCAACACGTGTTGTTGGAAATGAAGCTGGGGAATGACATCATTCATCCCATAATCCTGGCAACTGACTAATAATGTGGCCACGCTTCCCCTTCTGCCTACACATCTTGCATGAGGCTGGGTAACATCCTCCGGATGCTTGATGAAAAACTGCCACATTGCCGAGTAGCTGATTTTCCCACCAACAGTCTCCAC
Source organism: Hyla sarda (assembly GCF_029499605.1). Taxonomy (NCBI): domain Eukaryota; kingdom Metazoa; phylum Chordata; class Amphibia; order Anura; family Hylidae; genus Hyla; species Hyla sarda. Next base: position 233,342,556 of record NC_079189.1, on the reverse strand, counting down.
TGATTGACTGCTACTGCCACCGACTCCAGGAACCCATGTTCCACTACCTTGTGGCAGGCTGCCAAAAAGTAGGTGGTCTACCCGGGCACGTTTGGCTCCAGACTTTCCACTTCTGCCACTATGTTGACTACAAACCATGGCACCATCTAGCTGGCTCAGCTGCTGCCTCACAGGCAACCTGCAACCCTCTTCTCCTGATGATGAGGAAGCCGCTTCAGCACCCGGCTCCCAAGTGTGATCGGTTTAATCATCATTGAATTGTGTCTGCCCGTCACTGATGTCCTCTTCAGGTTCCTCAACAGTGTCTGCTTCAGGAGCCTGAACACTCGCAACACCACCTCCCATGCCTCCCTCCTCATCACTACTTGCCCACCTAGCTGAGGAAGCGGCAGATGTCTCCTCCACTTGGTGGCTAGGCAGTAGCTGTTGTCTGTTCTCTAGTAGATCATCCTCACTAAATAGTGGAGCAGAACCCACAGAATACAATACTTCTGTGGGGGAGGGAACAGCATAGGACAGAGGCAATGGGAGGACAGGGACGGGTCCCGGGCCATGCCAACTGAGGGTCATGTCTGAGGAACCCACCGACTATTGACTGGGGGTGTCAGATGTCATTTGGAATGAAGTGGATGATCGAGTTTACCAATCGATTACGGCAGATGGGTTGCTGGTCGAGACAGGACTACTTGCTGATTACGGGAGCTTAGCCCTCTTGATGCAACTCCTGCTGCCACTCGCCCCTAGTCTGCTGCAACCTATGCCTGATGAATTTAGGCCTCTGCCACTCATCTGTCTATGTCCTGGCACTTCTCTGAAATAATTAGTGCGTATATTAGGGGAGGACAATACGCTCCACTACGCTTATACAGCATTTGTCTACAACACCACCATGTGTGTACTTTTGGCTGGCCTTTGACAGTAAGTAGACTCTTAAGCCTTTAACAGGAACAAAATGGTACACTACGTAGATGTACGTACGTGGTATGCACTTATGAGGGGAGTTCAATACACTCCACTACACTTAAAACAGTATTTGTCTAGAACAGCAGCAGCTGTGTACTTTTGGCTGGCCTTTCACAGTAAGTAGGTCCTTAAAGGGGTACTCCGACCCCTAGACATCTTATCCCCTATCCAAAGAATAGGGGATAAGATGTTAGATATCCGGGGTCTCCTCTGTGGCAACCCGCTATCATTACTGCACAGAGCACGCTCGCTCTGTGCGTAATGACTGGCGATACATGGGCCAGAGCATCGGCAATACAGCGGCCAGAGCATCGCTACATCAAGGCTTTGCCACCTTGTGACTTCATGGCCCACCCGCTTATTGCAAGTCTATGGGAGGGGGCGGAGCCTTGATGTAACGATGCTCTGGCCCCTGTATCGCCGATGCTCCGACCCCTGTATCGCCAGTCATTATGCACAGAGCGAGCGCGCTCTGTGCAGTAATGATAGCGGGGTGCCGCAACGGAGATCCCGGGGGTCCCCAGCAGCGGGACCCCAGCAATCTGACATCTTATTCCCTATCCTTTGGATAGGGGATAAGATGTCTAGGGGCGGAGTACCCCTTTAAGACTTTAACAGGAACAAAATGGTACACCACGTAGATGTACATATGTGGTATCCACTACACTTAATACAGTATATTGTCTACAACACCAGCAGTTGTGTACTTTTGGCTGGCCTTTCACAGTAAGTAGGCCCTTAAGACTTTAACAGGAACAAAATGGTACACCATATAGAAGTACATACGTGGTATGCACTTATGAGGGGAGTACAATATGCTCCACTACACTTAAAACAGTATTTGTCTGGAACAGCAGCAGGTGTGTTCTTTTCGCTGGCTTTTCACACTAAGTAGGCCCTTAAGACTTTAACAGAAACAAAATCATACACAACTTATGTACGCACAGGTTGCACTTAATAGAGGAAAATATGCTCCGCCACGCAACCTTTATTAGACACCTATAATAGGTGATTATGGCTTTTAGTGCTCTGCTCACCCTTACTGGCTTGCTACTATTAGTTTTCAGTTGTTGTACACACCAGTGCTGCAACACACAGTCGCTGTGTAACACACCCAAAATTGCACTTTCTCTCTCAATCTCTCTCCCTTCCCTATCAGTGCTTCTAGGCTGCATTGGGCCTTGAGGTGAATAGCTGCTGTAAAATAGCATTTCTGTGCAACACACACTGACTGGGAGGGGAAACACTGCTGTAAAAATTATTTTCTGTGCAACACACACTGCCGTCTGTCCCTCTCTCTCTCTGCAATAGAACACTGATGTGACTGGCCGCAAGATGGCTGCAGATTATATAGGGTTGTGACATCACAGGAGTGACTAGCTGCTGATAGGCTGCATGCTGCATGTGATTCAGGGTCATCCAGCCAACCCGTGTTCCCACCTTCCCAGAGTTCCTTACCAGAGTTCCATGTCCTGAAATGTGGAGCCACCATCACAGATGCCCTAGAACCTGGACCGCACTAAATGGAGTTTAATGAAGCAATTCGTGTGATTGAATCGCAGCGATATTCGGATACGTTGTGAAGCAAATTTTTCTTGAAATTTGGATTTGTCAGATTAGATTCGCTCATCCATCATTAAAACTATCTATATAAATTGATTATTGGCCTGTACCAACCTATACCCCAGTTTTCCTGCTGGTTCCTCCCTTCCGTTTCGCTTCTTCTTCTTGTCCCCCCACTGCTTATCTCTTCAGCCTGCGCTCAGAGCTGGACCTGCCCTATCAGCCAATCACTGACCACAGCACTGTCCCCTTTTGTCAGTGATTGGCTTAGCAGGCAGGTCCTGCTCTGAGTGTTCGTCTCAAAAACAGACTGAAGAGAAGAACTGTCACAACGTGCGCTCCGGTCCCCTTCCCTGGACCGGAGCGCCCGCTCCCTTGACCTACTGCCTCGGGATCCTGGCGTCCCCTGGTCAGTCACACTGACCAGGAGCTCGGGTTCCCTTATGTTGGGGACGCGGCTGCCGTGACGGCTGGTCCCCGTTCACGCGCCACGTCCCTATTACACTTACCTGGCTCCCCTCTCCCTGCGCCGTCCACCTCTGCCTCCCGGCGCCCACGGCCCCGCTCTCTAGGGCGCGCGCGCGCCGCCTTCAGTAAATTTAAAGGGCCAGTGCACCGGTAATTGGTGCGCTGGTTCCTCACCTCCCCTGTCCTTCCCAAGAAAAGGCACCTGCCCCTTCCTGCCCTTGCCGGATCTTTGTGCCCTAGTGCCTCTGAGAAAGCGTTCCATATTGTGTGTATTGCCTTGCCTGTTGCCGAACCCGTTGCTACCGCCTACTCACCTTTGAACCCTTGCTGCCTGCCCTGACCTCTGCTACGTCCGACTACGCTCCTGCCTGCTCCCTGTGTACCACGCCATATCAGCCACCAGAGAGGTCGAGTTGCTACTGGAGGATACGACCTGGTGGTTACCACTGCAGCAAGTCCATCCCGCCTTGCGGCGGGCTCTGGTGAAAACCAGTAACCACTTAGAACCGGTCCTCTGGTACAACCAGCGCCATCGCCTCCCTGGTCCACAGGATCCACTACCAGTCCTGCCGGTACGTGACAAGAACAGTGGAGGACTGGAAGCAGAAGAACTGGACCAGAAGGGGACCATGGGTAGGTAATTATAGGATTTATTTCCCCAGTAATATAATATTTAAAAAAAAAGGTACTCTTACATTAAATAAATAACAGAAAGTATTTGAAAGTCAAAGCCTCAAATAATGTCAATGGTAACTATGATGCCATATCAGATTTTGTTCCTAGACCCCAGCAGGTCTGTTTTTGTTCCATTACCATGAGAGCGGTTTTTGTGTGAAAAATTAAAGGCTTTGTTTTAACAGGGTGAGTGCCCATTATTCTATAATTTTTTATTGGATTCCATAATATTGGACTGTACCTTCTAAGAGCACCACCCTCACAGCTACATTTCCCCTTCAACACTCAGAGACATATATTTGTTGCAACTCACTTTTATTTCCAGTATTTTGTCAGTAGTGCCATCCGCTTATTCCTTTGTGCCTAGTGTAATCTCTAGATTTTGCTGGGCGAAGCATGAGATAGTGTGCATGACTGGCTGCGATCTCCATTTAGCTGCACTGGACAGGTTCCATAGACCTATAATAAAGCTGTCCAGGATAGATTTACAGAGATCACAGCAAGCATGGGAGAAAAGCATGATGACCGCTGGGATATCTAGAGATCTGTCATGGTCTTAATATTCTCAAACCCTTAGCAATCAAAACTTTTGACATTTCTGCATGACATGTCAAAAATTTTTCAAAATGACAGGGACACTTTAAGTTAAAGATGTACTCCGGCCCTAAGACAACTTATCCCCTATTCAAAGGATCATCAGCTCCCGCCCCCTCCCATAGGCTTTCATTGAGGGGTATTGTGAGCCATGACTTCACAATACTCCATACCCGCGATCAGGATTTTCAGACCCTGATCGATGTTTGCTCCGTAGGCTGATGATAGCGAGGTGCAGCATGAAAGATTGCGGGGGTCCTATCCTTTGGATAGTGGATAAGATGTCTTAGGGCCGGAGTACCCCTTTACGTTTGAAAGGTATTTCCTAGTTCCTGGAAAAATGTAAACACTGGTGTGAATTGGCCCTTACATAGGACAGGGGTAGTTGTTTCCATGCTATTCTATAAACATGTATACTAAGTCTAGTAAGAAACATATTGTTTAGCTTTGTTGTAAATGGAGTTGGAAACACTGAGATACTTTAACCTTGTAGACTCTCATAGTCTAGAAGGAAACCATTCCCCAAGTCCTTGTTACCTGCATCATCCACCTGACAACCTTTTCTACAACAGACATCTTATCAGTCATGACTGATTACTGTAATCTGTACTCTGGGCAGCCATTAAGCAAATTACCTGAATCATTGCAAGGATTAGTCTCATTAACACATGATTAGCATCAAATTAAAATAATGAGTGTTTAACTTCTGATGTCTTCCAGTTGTTTGAACAGCTTGATCAGCCACACCAAGCTGGCAGGGAGGTGACGGGTGTCAGAGAGTCACAAGAAAAAGTTACACTGGACATCATTATTCAAATGCATACAGAATGCAGATTGGAGGCCTTAGAGATACAAAAAAATTGATGTTTACATTAGCAGTGTTTCCTTGAAGGCCTCTCTAAATAAATCTTCTGATATAACAAGCTGCTGGATGCTCTTTTGAATGTTCCTACTTTCTACGCTCTTTCTTTCTACGATCTTCCCATATGACAAATAAATGCCCTTGATAATCAAAATTAATGTATAAAACCAGTAAAACATACATACTGGTATTTACTAATTATCTTTTACTAGTTATCTTTGTGGAAGGGAAAAGCAGCAAACTACAATTACAGGGGCATAGTATTGATATTTTCAACTGATTCTGTTTCATTGAGAAATGAAAACATGAGGAATTTAAAGAGTACCTGTCATCAAACTAAAATTTTAATATATCGTTGTTTATGTAATTATAAGACACTTTGCAATATACTTGCTGTTAAAATTCTCAACCTTTATATGTTTTTAATGTGATTGAAAAACAGCCACTAGATGGCTCTGTTCTGTTCCCTGCGCAAGTCAAACAGTTAGTTTAGATAGTACTAATACTCCCAGCATGGAACAGACTGTTCCATGATGGGAGTAGTAGTACCTGTGATAATAGACAGACCGCCCCGGGTGCAGTGATACCTGATGCGATCGTCCATAATATAGCAGAGATGCGGAGCGGCTTTAACAGCGCTCTGCATCTCCGCACTATACTCTGGCCAGTGATGTGAATAGAACATCACTCATTCATATTTTCGGCCCAGAGTGGTGCTTGGCCGGATGGTTGCAGTCAATCAATGCTCTCAGTGGGAATTATGAATGAGCGATGTTCTATTCATATCACTGGCCGGAGTATAGTGCATAAATGCGGAGCGCAGAAGAAAGCCAGCCCGCATCTCTGCAATAGAAAGGTCAATCACATCGTGTGCAAGGAGTGACGCCTGCTGAGATCTGTCCCTTACTGCAGGTACTACTACTCCCAACATGGAGCACACTCCATGCTGGGAGCTGTAGTACCTGCATTAACAGACAGATCGCAGCGAGTGTAACTTCTGACACCTGTTGCGATCTGGCTATTAATGCAGGTACTACAACTCCCAGCATGGAGCAGAGTGTGCTCCATGTTGGGAGCAGTAGAACCTGCAGTTAAGGAAAGATCACAGCGGATGTCACTCCTGACACCCACTGTGATCCTCCTGTATAATGTAAAGATGCGGGCCGCCGCTCTTCTATGGTCCCCTGCACTCACGTATATACACCTATTCATATTTCCCGCAGAGAGCTGGGATTGGCTGGAACCATCCAGCCAACCATAGCTCTCTGCGGGAAATATGAATAGGTGTATATATACGTCAGTGCAGGGGACCATAGAAGAGCAGCCGGTCGCATCTATATATTATACAGAAGGATCGCAGTAAAGAAAATTTGCAGACCAAAAAAAGGAATAAAACAGGGAAAAGGAATAGAACACGATGATAAATAACACTCACATTTCAGAAGACAGGAACTCCAGTAGACCGGTGTGGTAGATGACTCGGATCGTACCAGGGAGCTGAGTCTAAGGTGCCGCTGGTTTTCACCAGAGCCCGTTGCAAAGCGGGATGAACTTGCTGTGGCAGGCGGCACCCAGGTCGCTACCCCTGGCATGGCGCGACCACACAGGCGGCTGAGGAGATGCGAGGCACAGGAGGGACAAGGCAGCTCGTAGTCAGGATAGCTGTCAAGGCAGGCAGCAAAGTAGCGTAGTCAGGACGTAGAAGGAGGCATGACAGCTGTCACGCCCCCTCCCATAGGCTTGCATTGAGGGACGGAGCATGACGTCACACAGGGGCGGAGGCGTGAAGTCACACGCCGCCGGCCCCGTGGTCGCCCGTAATCAGACCCGGAGCAAACATGCTCCAGGGACTGATTTTAACTGGGGTGCTGCATGCAAGATAACAGGGGTCCCCAGCGACGGGACCCCCGCGATCAGGCATCTTATCCCCTATCCTTTGGATAGGGGATAAGATGTCTAAGCGCCGGAGTACCCCTTTAACCAATGTTTCAACAGGTTTGTTAGGGTATAACCATGTACTTACCTGGCTGGCACCCATGACCTCTCCTCAGGGACATAGACATTCTTATTAGCCAGATATTGAATTGATCCCTATACCCTTCCGGAATTTGAATCTGGAATTTTGAAGAGACCTCAAAGTCCAGTTCCCCCTATCCCTTAACTGGAGCTGGTGGTCTATGTGGCAGGGAAACAAAAGAGACATATTTCTTTAGTAAGGATTTCTTAAACACATACATTTAGAAATCTATATATATAAAACTCAATGGGGGACATGTATCAAAGATTTTACCCCTGTTTTGTGTGTATTTTTTGCGCAAAATTTTGAGCAAGCCCTTTTTTTGGCCAATTTTTTGCGCACGTTTTTGTAGAGCATGTCCTCCTGGTTTTTTTTTGCGCAAATATAAGCCATCTTGGACTTAACGTAGCAAGATGCTCTAAATCATCGATTCTATTTTTCAAAGAGTGTATTGAGGAGATTACTATATTTGCCCGCAATTTATTAAACTCATTGCGCTTGATTGATAAATTTAGCACTTCTAAGCATAATTTTGAATTCGGGAAAAGGGGTAAACTGCTTCTACGTACACAAATAATGATACATGTCCCCCAATGTGTGTGTGTGTGTATGTGTGTGTGTGTGTATGTGTGTATGTTCCAGCATCACGCCCAAACGGCTAAATATATTAACATGAAACTTGCCACACATGTTACTTATATGTCAACAACAAACATAGGATAGGTAACCCTTACTCACCCTCATTTGCCAGGGGTGGGGTTTTTGTTTAATGTCTCATAAAAGTCTATGGGAAATATATGTTACTGCAAAACTTCCAAACGGCTTGAGATATTTCGATAATACTTGGCACACGTTACTTATATGTCCACTTAAAATATAGGATAGGTAATTTAACCCTTACTCACCCCCATTTGCCAGGGGCAGGGTTTTTGTTTAAAGTCCCATACAAGTCTATGGGAAATATATGTTACTGCATAACTTCCAAACGGCTGGAGGTATTTTGATAATACTTGGTCACATGTTACTTATATGTCCACTTAAAATATAGGATAGTTAATTTAACCCTTAACTACCCCCATTTGTGAGGGTCAGGGTTTTTGTTCCCACATAACTTCCATACGGCTAGACATATTTCAATACCTGGTACACATATTACGGGTCGTGATAGGAGGTCAGGGTAGGAGGTCGGTATAGGAGGTCAAGATAAGAGGTCGAGATAGGAGGACAGGATATGAGGACAGGATAGGAGGTCGGGACAGGAGGTCGGGATAGGAGGTCGGGAAAGGAGGTCAGGATAGAAGGTCGGGATAAAAGGTCGGGATATGAGGACGGGATAGGAGGACAAGATATGAGGATGGGAAAGGAGGACAGGAAAGGAGGACATGATAGGAGGTCGGAATAGGAGGTCAGGATAGGAGGTCAAGATAGGAGGTCGAGATATGAGGACGGGATAGGAGGTCGGGATAAAAGGTCGGGATAAAAGGTCGGGATATGAAGGCAGGATAGGAGGTCGGGATATGAGGATGGGATAGGGAATTGGTATAGGAGGTCGAGATAGGAGGTCGGGATAGGAGGTCGAGATAGAAGGACGGGATAGGAGGTCGGGATAGGAGGTCGGGATAGGAGGTCGAGATAGGAGGTCGAGATAGGAGGTTGAGATAGGAGGGTGGGATAGGATGTCGGGATAGGAGGTCAGGATAGGAGGTCGGGATAGGAGGTCGAGATAGGAGAAAGGGTAGTAGGTCGAGATAGGAGGTCAAGATCAGAGGACGGGATATGAGGACGGGATAGGAGGACGGGATAGGAGGACAGGATAGGAGGTCGGGATAGGAGGTCGAGATAGGAGGTCGAGATAGGAGGTCGGGATAGGAGGTCGGGATAGGAGGTCGAGATAGGAAGTCGAGATAGGAGGATGGGATATGAGGACGGGATATGAGGAGTGGATAGGAGGTCGGGATAGGAGGATGGGATTGGAGGACGGGATAGGAGGCCGGGAAAGGAGGTCGGGATATGAGGATGGGATATAGGGTTGGGATATGACAACAATATATGAGGATGGGATATGAAGTCAAAAGCTTCCTCCTTTGTTTATTTTCCTCCCCAACAAGGATTAGGAAGGAAAAACTGGTACTCAGCTAGTATTCTAGAAATAAAAAGAGACAGGATTAACAAATTCAGAAATGTCATAAGGTACAATTAATTGGGGAGCAAATTTACCACAAGGCACTTTTAGTTTCAGGCTTTTAGCTACATCCTGTGCCCTACAAAAAAGTCACCACCTGAAATTGCCTCTTGTCAGCCTTTTTTTAATTTATTTATTTATTTTTTTATTAACTGGAATTTACTCAGGTTCAATTGGACCTGAATGCAGAATGCATACACATTATTTGTTACAATATCAACTTCAGGGCTACAAGAATTAGACAACGAGAACCAACAAGCAGGGAAGCCAAAATTACATAATGCAACAACATAATTAATTAAAAAAAATTCTATTTGGAATTCTAATAAACAATTTGTGGTAGTGGATGAAAATCCTTCATTAGAAATAATTACAAGCAAATTGTAATTGGGTAACATAACTTTACTATTAAAGTACCTTTCTTAAATTGTGGATAAGGTGGCCAACTCCTTTAATGGGGTACTCCACTGGGCAGTGTTCCAGCTATGTTCGGAACATTTAGTTCTGAACGCTGTGCACGTGCTGCTTGGGTCGGCCACACCCCCTCGTGCCATCAGGCCATGCCCCCTCAATGCAAGTCTGTGGGAGGGGGCATGGTGGCCATCCCGCCCACTCCCATAGACTTAAATTGAGGGGGCATGGTCTGACGTCACAAGGGGGCTTGGCCGACCCCGCAGCATGCGCACAACGTTTGGAACTAAATATTCAGAACGCAGCCGGAACACTGCCCAGTGAAGTATCCCTTTAACCCCTTAAGGACTCATCCCATTTGGGCCTTAAGGATAAATTTATTTTTACATTTTCGTTTTTTCCTCCTCGCCTTCAAAAAATCATAACTTTTTTATATTTTCATCCACAGACTAGTATGAGGGCTTGTTTTTTGCGCGACCAGTTTTCTGTTGTAATGCCATCACTCACTTTACCATAAAATGTATGGTGCAACCAAAAAAACACTATTTGTGTGGGAAATTAAAAAGAAAACCACAATTTTGCCAATTTTGGAAGGTTTCGTTTTCACGCCTTACAATTTACGGTAAAAATGACATGTGTTATTTTTTCTTTAGGTCAATACGATTAAAATAATACCCATGATACCATACTTTTCTATACTGTTGTGCTTAAAAAAAAAAAAAAAACTGTTTAACCAAATTAGTACGTTTAAAATCCCCCTATTTTGAAGACCTATAACTTTTTCATTTTTCCTTATAAGCGGCGGTATGAGGGCTCATTTTGTACTTTTTATTAATACTATATTTGCTTATATGAAACTTTTCATGCATTTTTTATAATTTTTTTTGAATAAAATGTTATAAAAAAGCAGCTATTTTGGACTTTTTTTTTTACGCTTACGCTGTTCACCGTACGGTATCATTAACATTTTATTTTAATAGTTTGGATATTTACGCACGTGTTGATACCAAATATGTATATAAAATATTTTTTTACACTTTTTGGGGGTGAAATAGGGAAAATGGGACCATTTACGTTTTTATGGGGGGAGGGGGTTTTTCACATTTTTTATAACTTTTTCAACTTTTTTTTTACACTTTAATAGTCCCCATAGAAGACTATTTATAGCAATCATTCAATTGCTAATACTGTTCAGTGCTATGCATAGGACTTAGCACTGATCAGTATTATCAGTCATCTTCTGCTCTGGTCTGCTCGATCGCAGACCAGAAGACCCGTGGAAGCCAGCGGAGGCAGGTGAGGGGACCTCTGGCTGCCATGCTGGATGATCGGATCGCCGCAGCAGCGATGCAGGCGATCCGATCATCCATTTTAGTGTCTACAATGCTGCAGATGCTGTGATCTGAATTGATCACCGCATCTGAGGGGTTAATGGCGGAGATCCGCGCGATCGCGGATGTTCGGAATTACGGGCAGGTCCCTGGCTGCTATCAGCAGCCGGGATCTGCCGGGCATGACGCGAGCATCGCTGCGATGCACGCGGTTATGCATAGGACGTAAATGTACATCCTGGTGCGTTAAGAAACGGCTCACCAGGATGTACATTTACGTACTGTGTCATTAAGGGGTTAAGGACAATATAGACTTCCTAAATAAATTGACAAACTTCTCTGGTCAAGTTGCTATTTGTACATTAGTAACAATGAATGTACAGAGCCTTTATACCAGTAAAACCCACATGAGAGCTGTACGCTCGCCATACAGGAAGCTCTAAAAAGTACATGAATTTATTCTTGAAATATGTCTTATATAATAATTTCTTAGTTTTTTGTGATATTTACTATCAACAAATGCTGGAATAGCCATGAGATATATTGTGGCACCAACATATGCCATAATCCTCATAATAATAAAAATATGTTTATAATCATTCTCTCCCCCTTCCCCTCCCCCTGGCAGTACATAGGTGCTTCTTTCAGCAAAGAAAAAAAATTCAAGAAAACTCTTTATACTTACCTGCCCGTTGATCCCGTCCAGCAGTGCTTTAAATTGTTTAAGTGGCACTTTACACATAGTGGGCAGGTTCTTCTTCAGTGTACCTGAGATACAAATTGAGCCATTCTCACCCAGTGTCTAAAAGGGAAGTTAGTTCTGGCACAAATAAGGAGCAGTACAGTACCGCACTATATTTTAGGGGACCTTTACTAGACAGCCAGTCAGTGCATGTTCTTTAGTAATACAGGAGTTTTTTTTTTAACTGTTTATTTATGCGTTTTAAATTTTTTTCAGAACAAGGAAAAATCACACGTAGAAAATATTCCAAAAGTCGTAAACATCATATCACAAAGAGAAAATGCTGATACAATAGTGAAGCTTCCACAAGAGTTTAGAAGAATTACAATGGTGTAAATAGTTGAACAAATGTATGAGAAAGCAATACTCTAGGGAATAAAAAAAATTATAAATCTAGAAAGTACAGACCCTGCTCCATACCAAGTGGATTATAAGCATAAGTATGAGTAATGTACTTTTATTATATATGTATCATAGTAATGTTTACTTCCCCCGAAACATCAGTAAAAGAAAGAAAATGAATAAAGTAGAAAGGCATAAAGGTTGTTACTCTTGTTAAAAAAAAAAAAAAGAAACCTGGGGTAGAAGGAAAACACAACACAAAGAAGAAAACCAAAAATAAAAATAATAAAAGAAAAAAAAAGAATTAAATGAATTAAAAGAAGTGGAAGAAAAGGAAGAAAAATCACATGGTCCTCTCTCTGCTCCAGCAGGAACATCATAATACCCAATTATACATCATAGATCTCCCAATCCTGCCAAACTTTATAGTACCTTGGTAGTGTGTTTTCAAACGCTGCCGAGAAGTATTCCATTCTTTTTATATCTCTTATCTTATCTAAAAGCATGTTTATCGGAGGAGGGGTGGTTTCATTCCACCAACTCGCAATCATACATTTAGCTGTCGTTAGAATATGTAGTAGAAGTTTAGATTGTGTTTTACTCAAGCCACTAGGAAACACGTTAAGTAAAAATATGGCAGGATCCCCAGGCAACCTCAATCCCATGACTTCTTGTATAAGCTCACGGATGGTTTCCAATATCCCAGTATACCAGGGCAATCCCAGAATATATGGGGAAGTGATCCCATTGATTTCTTACATCTCCAACATGTTGGAGGAACCTGTGGGAATAGTCAATGGAGTAATTCCGGAGTATGGTACCAAAAGGTTAAAATTTTATATTGATTTTCCTGGTATGTTGTGCAGGCAGATGACCTGGCCGCATTTGACCAGATAGTTCGCCATTGGATAAAAGGTAATTTTCGCCCTAGATATGACTCCCATTTATCCATATTCTTGTGACGTATCTCAGAAGTGTCCTTGGGTAGGATCAATAAAGTATATATGTCTGAGATAAGTGCTCTAGTTGATACATGGTTTTTACATATAATCTCAAAGGGAGTCAATGGGGGAAGGGTTGTATCTGGTGAGATCAAAGACAGCTTAGAGAGTATGTCTGATATAATGGGAGGGATGACTCCGGGAGTTGATAAGTGAACTGGAGGGTGGCATAAGGTATCAGTATTCTTCTCAATGGGTCGACTATATCTATCAGTCGGAGTAAATTTGCTTCTACCCATGCATCGGTCACTATACTTTCATAACTTGATGGGAAGGAAGGGTTCGCGATTAAGGGAGTAAGCAGCGACTTGTGTGACACTAACCTGTGGGCTATTTTAACTGATTCCCAGATTTTAAGCGTAACTAGAGTTGTTCTCAATATTTTTCTAGGAAGTTTAGGTTCCTGCCAGGACCAGATCAACGTATTTAGATGGATAGGCAAGATCCATCTCATCTCAATTTCCGAACATAGTTGGATTGGTAGGACTGTAGATAGTGAGAGTGTGTTGCCACATAGTATTTATATAAGTCCGGAAAGGATAATCCTGCCAATTTTTTTAGGCATAGCCAAAACCGTGCAGGGGACTCTATGTCTACCATCATTCCAGACAAATTTAAGTAGCATAGACTGCAGGTTGAGAAGAGACCTCTTGGGGATCAGGAGAGGAAGCGTCATCTTCACAGCAGCAATTCTACCCAAGAGGGACAGAGGAAGTGATTTCCACTTTGACAATAATGTTTTAATTTCACAAATCAGAGGAGAAAATTTTTGCTTGAAGAGAGAAGTGGTATTAGGGGTAAGTTTAATACCCAGGTACTTAAGGGCCGTTTCTTGCCATCTGTACTTAAAATTTGATTTGAGGATATCTAGATCTTTAGGTGGGATACATATTGGCAATATTTCCATTTTGTCTGGGTTAATTTTATAACCAGAAACTTTAGGATAATGATTGAGAACCGTAAGTAAATTGGGTATTGACACGTGTGGATTTGTTAATGTTAAGTGGACGTTATCCGCAAATAGGGACACTTTAAATTAGCTAGATCCTAGTTTGATTCTATTAATTTCTGTGTTTTCCCGTATGTAGACTGCAAGGGGCTCTATACTAAGGACAAACAGCAATGGGGAAAGAGGACACCCTTGCCTGGTGCCATTGGAAATAGAGAGATGTTTGGAAGTAGCATGTTCGAGTTTAACCTGAGCAGTTGGATTAGTATAAAGGCTGGAGACAGCCGACAGAAACTGACATGTAATTCTAAATGCCCATAAAGTGGATAACAAAAATTCCAGCTTATTCTGTCAAAGGCCTTCTCTGCGTCAAGACTGATCAGCACTCCAGGCTTGTTTGTTTTATTTAATATATCAATGATGTCGGTGCTTCTCCTCGTGCTGTCTCCAGCCTGTCTGTTTTGTATGAAGTCGACTTGATCCCTGTGTATCAATGATGGGAGGATAGTGCCTAACCGATTGGCTAGTAATTTAGTAAATATTTTTAAGTCGGAATTTAACAAAGAAATTGGTCTGTAGCTAGTACAATCTGCAGGATCTTTCTCAGGTTTTGGTATGACTGTTATAAATGAATTTAGCATTGACTGTGGGATCTGAGTATTCATCATGAACGAATTAAATAGTATTAACATGTGGGGGGATAACATTTCCAGGAATGTTTTGTAATATATGTATGTCAATCCATCAGGACCAGGTGACTTTCTGTTAGGTAATTGCTTAATTGTGTTCTGTAGTTCCTCCAGAGTAATGGGAGAGTTTAACATTTGGAGGTCTGAAGCTGTGATTTTGGGAAGTTGTCCAGGTAGTTCTGGAACATGGCGTCCCTCTCTGTTATGTTATGGGGGGAGGGGGAGGGTAGGTTGTAGAGTTTGGAATAAAAACTCCTGAATAATTCCTTCCGGATTATACTCTAGGTGTCCTAAACTGTTTTTAATAGCAAAGGGGTTCGTCTGCAAAGATTGGGCATTAAGTTGTGAGGCCAGCAGAGTAAGGGGCTTGTTTGCTTTGGCATAGTATTTATGCCGAGTATACAAGACCAATTTTTCCGCTGTAGCTATATCTGTCTTTTAATTTGTTGCAAATTTTGGTTATTTTACGTATTAGTGCAATTGTAGGACATGTCTGCAGTTTAGCCTCCAGTGATTTTAATTCCTTTTCTAGGTCCTTAGTTATCTTCATACGGTCTCTTTTTTATTTTAACCCCTTAAGGACCGAGCCCTTTTTCACCTTAAGGACCAGAGCATTTTTTGCAATTCTGACCACTGTCACTTTAAACATTAATAACTCTGGAATTCTTTTAGTTATCATTCTGATTCCGAGAATGTTTTTTCATGACATATTCTACTTTAACTTAGTGATAAAATTTTATGGTAACTTGCATCCTTTCTTGGTGAAAAATCCCCAAATTTGATGAAAAAAATTAAAATTTTGCATTTTTCTAACTTTGAAGCTCTCTGCTTGTAAGGAAAATGGATATTCAAAATAATTTTTTTTTGGGTTCACATATACAATATGTCTACTTTATGTTTGCATCATAAAATTTATGAGTTTTTACTTTTGGAAGACACCAGAGGGCTTCAAAGTTCAGCAGCAATTTTGAAATGTTTCACAAAATTTTCAAACTCGCAATTTTTCATGGACCAGTTCAGGTTTGAAGTGGATTTGAAGGGTCTTCATATTAGAAATACCCCATAAAAGACCCCATTATAAAAACTACACCCCCCAAAGTATTCAAAATGACATTCAGTAAGTGTATTAACCCTTTAGGTGTTTCACAGGAATAGCAGCAAAGTGAAGGAGAAAATTCAAAATCTTCATTTTTTACACTCGCATGTTCTTGTAGACCCAATTTTTGAATTTTTGCAAGGGGTAAAAAGGAGAACATTTTTACTTGTATTTGAAACCCAATTTCTCTAGAGCAAGCACATACCTCATATGTCTATGTTAATTGTTCAGTGGGCGCAGTAGAGGGCTCAGAAGGGAAGGAGTGGCAAATGGTTTTTGGGGGGCATGTCACCTTTAGGAAGCCCCTATGGTGCCAGGACAGCAAAAACATGGCAGTAAACAAGCAGTAAAGTGAACCTTAATACCCTACAGGTGTTTCACGACTTTTGCGTATGTAAAAAAAATATTTTTTTTTCCCAAAAATTTTACATTTTTAAAAAGGGTAATAGCAGAAAATACCCCCCAAAATTTGAAACCCAATTTCTCCCGATTCAGAAAACACCCCATATGGGGGTGAAAATTGATCTGCTGGCGCACTACAGGTCTCAGAAGAGAAGGAGTCACATTTGGCTTTTTGAAAGCAAATTTTGCTCTGGGGGCATGCCGCATTTAGGAAGCCCCTATGGTGCCAGAACAGCAAAAAAAAAACACATGGCATACCATTTTGGAAACTAGACCCCTCGGGGAACGTAACAAGGGGTAATGTGGACCTTAATACCCTACAGGTGTTTCACGACTTTTGCATATGTAAAAAAAAATTTTTTTTTTACCTAATATGCTTGGTTTCCCAAAATTTTTACATTTTTATAAAGGGTAATAGCAGAAAATACCCCCCAAAATTTGAAGCCCAATTTCTCCAGATTCAGAAAACACCCCATATGGTGGTGAAAAGTGCTCTGCTGGCGCACTACAGGTCTCAGAAGAGAAGTAGTCACATTTGGCTTTTTGAAAGCAAATTTTGCTCTGGGGGCATGCCGCATTTAGGAAGCCCCTATGGTGCCAGAACAGCAAAAAAAAAAAAAAACACATGGCATACCATTTTAGAAACTAGACCCCTCGGGGAACGTAACAAGGGGTAATGTGAACCTTAATACCCCACAGGGGTTTCACGACTTTTGCATATGTGAAAAAAAATGTTTTTTTTTTTTTTTTTACCTAAAATGCTTGGTTTCCCAAAATGTTTACATTTTTAAAAAGGGTAATAGCAGAAAACACCCCCCAAAATCTGAAGCCCAATTTCTCCCAATTCAGAAAATACCCCATATGGGGGTGAAAAGTGCTCTGCTGGCGCACTACAGGTCTCAGAAGAGAAGGAGTCACATTTGGCTTTTTGAAAGCAAATTTTGCTCTGGGGGCATGCCACATTTAGGAAGCCCCTATGGTGCCAGGACAGCAAAAAAAAAAAAAAAACACATGGCATACCATTTTGGAAACTAAACCCCTCCGGGAACATAACAAGGGGCTAAGTGAACCTTTATACCCCACAGGTGTTTCATGACTTTTGTATATGTAAAAGAAAAATATTTTTTTACCTAAAATGCTTGTTTTCCCAAAAATTTTACATTTTTAAAAAGGGTAATAGCAGAAAATATATTTACCACAGGATTGAAACCCCACTTTTGTCCATAGGTGCGGGTCCTCTACCCCATTGTATGAGTGCACAATTGCACTTGGGGTTGAGCACCTGTTATCACCTTGAGACTACGTTGTTTTGTTTTTCTGTTTAAAGTTAGTCATGTTGTTTGCATCCATATACACGTTTATCAGGTGTCAGGATGTGATTGTGGTACTTGTGGCCGTCTGCAGGCATTCTCCATTGTATGCAATTTTTGCTGGGGACATCGCCCTTAGCAACTGTTGACAAATGCAGGGCCTCCACCCCAGCGAAGGTGCACAATTGCACTTGGGGTTGAGTTTCCTGCTATAGCCATGTCCATGCAAATATAAGCAGGCAAGCGTCTTTTAAGGCTTATACCAATGCACCCTTTTATCTTATTGGGTAGCGTTGGGGGTTTCACCTGTGAGGCCTGCTATATATAAACCAGCAAGGGTGGGGCTTGTATCCTGTCTCTGTCAATTTCTCCCGAGTACGGCGATACCCCATATGTGACCCTAAACTGTTGCCTTGAAATACGACAGGGCTCCAAAGTGAGAGCGCCATGCGCATTTGAGGCCTACATTAGGGACTTGCATAGGGGTGGACATAGGGGTATTCTACGCCAGTGATTCCCAAACAGGGGGCCTCCAGCTGTTGTAAAACTCCTAGCATGCCTAGACAGTCAGTGGCTATCTGGCAATACTGGGAGTAGTTGTTTTGCAACAGCTGGAGGCTCCGTTCTGGAAACAGTGGCGTACCAGACGTTTGTCATTTTTATTGGGGAGGGGGGGCTGTGTTGGGGTATGTGTATATGTAGTGTTTTTTAGTTTTTATTTTATTTTGTGTTAGTGTAGTGAGTAGTGTTTTTAGGGTACAGTCGCACGGGCGGGGGGTTCACAGTAGTTTCTCGCTGGTAGTTTGAGCAGCGGCAGAAAATTTGCAGCAGCTCAAACTTGCAGCCGGACACTTACTGTAATCCTCAGCCCATATGAGTGTACCCTGTACGTTCACATTGGGGGGGGGGGGGGAGAAACATCCAGCTGTTGCAAAACTACAACTCCCAGCATGTACGGTCTATCAGTGCATGCTGGGAGTTGTAGTTTTGCAACAGCTGGAGACACACAGGTTGTGAAACACCGAGTTTGGTAACAAACTCAGTGTTTTGCAACCAGTGTGCCTTCAGCTGTTGCAAAAGCTACAACCCCCAGCATGTACGGACAGCGGAAGGGCATGCTGGGTCTTGTAGTTATGCAACAGCCGGAGGCATACTACATTGGCTGGGGATGCTGGGGATTGTAGTTATGCAACAGCTGGAGACACACTGGTTTGCTACTTAACTCAGTCTGCCTTCAGCTGTTGCAAAACTACAACTCTCAGCAGTCACCGACAGCCAACGGGCATGCTGGGAGTTGTAGTTATGCAACCACCAGATCCACCACTACAACTCCCAGCATGCACTTTAGCTGATTGTGCAAGCTGGGAGTTGTAGTTATACAACAGCTGAAAGTACACTTTTCCATAGAAAGAATGTGCCTCCAACTGTTGCAAAACTACAAGTCCCAGCATGCCCATAAGGGCATGCTGGGAGTTGTGGTGGTCTGCCTCCTGCTGTTGCATAACTACAGCTCCCAGCATGCCCTTTTTGCATGCTGGGAGCTGTTGCTAAGCAAAAGCAGGAGGCTGTAACTCACCTCCTGCTGCTGCTCAGGGAACAGATCAGTCCCTCGCCGCCGCCGTCGCTCCTGGGGCCCCGATCCAACAGGGACGCCGGGGATCGGGGTCCCAAGCTGCCGTGGTCCACGTCCCGCACCCGCTCACGTCCTCCGGAAGAGGGGCGGAGCGGGTTGCGGGAGTGACTCCCGCAGCAGGCGCCCTGATCGATCAGCCAGTAATTCCGGGTCATCGGGTCACTGGAGACCCGATTGACCCGGAATCCGCCGCAGATCGCTGGACTGAATTGTCCAGCGATCTGCGGCAATCGCCGACATGGGGGGACATAATGACCCCCCCAGGGCGATATGCCGGGATGCCTGCTGAACGATTTCAGCAGGCATCCGGCCTCGGCTCCCCTCCGGCTAGCGGCGGGGGCCGGAAATGCTCAGGGCGTATCCATACGCCCTCGGTCCTTAAGGACTTGAAAATGGGGGCCTATGGATACGCCCTATGTCCTTAAGGGGTTAAGGCCATTGCAATACAAATGCCCCTTATGACCGTTTTGTGTGCCTCCCATAATACTGCGTAAGAAGAAACCGAACCTAAATTTTGCTCAAAATATTCCTTAATATGTGAACCCAATTTATTTCTACTATCCTCACTCTTCAACAATGACTCGTTAAGACTCCAATGGCAAATCCTCGGGGGATAGAAGGATCTGCCAAAGCCAACATGATCGGGGCATGATCCCACCATGTGATGGGGAGTATGCTCGGCTAATATATTACCGAAAAACATATAAATTCTTGTGTGCGTAGTGTGAGGGTGAGAATATTATAATAGTGTATATTCCTTAGTGTTGGGATTAGTGTTGAGCGGCATAGGCCATATTCGAATTTGCGATATTTCGCGAATATATGGACGAATATTCGTCATATATTCACTAAATTTGCATATTCGTATATGCATTCGTATTTGCATATTCGCATATGCGAAAATTAGCATAAACAAAAATTCACATAGGCGAAAATTCACATATGCGGAAATTAGCATATGCGAAAATTCATACGCCAGTCTCACACAGTAGTATTAGAGCCTTCTTTACACCACACAAGCTGGAAGCAGAGAGGGATGATCACTGTGATGTGTACTGTGAAAAAAAAAAAGGAATATTCATAATTACGAATATATAGTGCTATATTTGCGAATATTCGCGAATAAAATTCGCATTGCGAATATTCGCGAGCAACACTAGTTGGGATAGTGAATCCTCCACAGGTCAAACAAATGTTGTTTCCTTATTAGCTGACGAAACTGTTGAGACAATCGTATTGTATTAGGCGGGATGGGATGATTAACTGAAAGCCTGTCCATAGTTGTAGAACAAGGCAAGTTAAAATAGCCTCCCACTATTAAAGTGGCTTTTGGCATTTTGGAAAGTTTTTGAAAAACTCTATTAAGGAAGGGCATTTGGGTATTGTTTGGCGAGTATGTATTACAAAATGTAACTGGTATCTTAGAGATATGGCCAGATATTATAATAAATCTACCATGTGGGTCCGAATAAGGGGTGTCGACCCGGAAGGGACAATTGTGTGACACCATAATAGCCACCCCCCTCTCTTCCTATCTTGGTTGGCTGTATAGATATTAGGGAATTGCCTCAGGGCAAATTTAAATGAGTCTGTATTTTCATGGTGTGTCTCCTGTATAAAAGCGACATCTACTTTGTGTCTTTTTAAATCTCTAAGCAATAATCGCCTTTTAACGTCAGTGTTTAGACCTTTAATGTTAAGTGACATCAGTCTAGCCATTGTAAAAATGTATATGGGTAGAAGAGTAATTAAGCGGAGTGTAGTTGTGACTAATATCATACCATCCATCCCAGTAAATGTCTGGAGACCAATTACCCCGGTGGGATGTTGAATCTTCGACTGCAAAGCGGGGGAAAATACTGTAATTTCTGATATTCTGGGCATTGTTAGCAGTAGAGAGGACCATGCAAGTAAAGAATAAAAAGGAAACAGATGCATAAAAAACATAATCAATAGAAAAACAGTGAAATGAAAGAACATTTCTCTAAATATGTCCAGTAAATATACCGTGGACATAACTGTAAGGAATCTTAGAAGAAATTTCACACCTGGAGCTAAAATAGCAAAGGGAAGAGAAGAATTCCTCAATATATGGGGGAGAGAGCGACTATCAACAAGTCACCTAACTGATCCTGCTACTCCCGCCTCAAGCTGCAGCTGTTTTAAGCAATACACTAAAATATAACCATAACAGAACATTGAGAATAGATAGTGTAGATTCTAATTCTCAAAGCGGTATCATGTAACACAGTATTTCGATTAGGCCCTGCCTAAAACCCATATGTTTATCAGATATAAATTTCTGAGGTAAACAAAAATCCTAAAGACTAGCTGAAACATTCTATACTAGTGCCCTAGTAGATTTAAATGGTGAAATTGCGTGGAAGTGTCCCAAGTTAGTCTGGAGTGCGGTTCTGAGGTTTTCGGTGCTTTCTTGGGGTAACTGTCGTCCAGACAGGTGGTGGAGCAGGTGAAGGCGGCAACAGTTCCCAATTGGTCAAATGAGGAACAGATATCCCCAAAGTTTTGCAGAAAGATGAAAGATCCTGTGACGTCTTCAGCGTGGCAGTTTTTCCTTTTTTTTTTTTTAGCTGTTAGGCTAAATGGGAAGCCCCATCGGTAGATGATGTCTTTTTCCCTAAGAGCTTGTAAAAGAGGTCTCAGTTGTCTCCTTTTTTGGAGAGTTATCCGTGTCAAACCAGGTAGTAGCTGTATTGCAGCTCCATCAAAGTCTATATTTCATAATTTCTTGCTTTAAACATCTCCTCTTTCAGTGTAAAATCAGTGATACAACATATCACATCTCTGGGTAGTGGGGGAAGATCCTTTGGGTTTGAGTGCCCTGTGGGCTCTATCCATCTGGATTTTATGGTCAGGTGGCGCTTTTAAGACCATGTTAAATATTGCTTCTAATGTAATTCTTAGGTCTTCGTCCTGTGTGGCTTCAGGTAAGCCCCTTACCCTAATATTGTGCAGGCGACCTCTATTGTCAAGGTCCTCTAAATGTCTCTGATAATCATTCAATGTGTCATTTTGGGCTGACACAGTCGTTTGTAAAGAGGTGATGTATGTGCGAGTGTAATCATGGTCATGCTCTAGGCGGTCAACTCTTTGATTAACCGATCCTATTTCCTGTTGGATACTCGCAAGCTCTGTTCTGAAGATTTGTTTTATTTCAGTCAGGAAGCCTTAAAATATTCTATGGTAGGGAATTGATTTGATTGGGTGCTCCCACTTCTATCATCATTGTCGGATGAAAACCCCTCTTGTGAATTTGGCACATGTAAAGTCCAGGTGTTCTGGTCAGATTTCTTGTGGAGAGGTGAAAAAGAAGAGGCAAACGCTCCTGATTCTGCAGTTGTTCCAGTAGCTAACGATCTTTTAGCATTGATTTGTGGGTCTTTGGGTTTCCTCTGTTCTTTGGGACCCAGAGTCATAGAATGAGTGAGTGTTTGTGAATCAGGAATGGTATCGCCATTGTCTGGAGCAGTCTCTCTCTGTAAAAGTGAAAATTTTGTGGTGGCAGAATTTTCTTTGAGATTCTCTCCTTCCTGTGAAGGATGTTCACATGAGGGTGTCATCATGTCTATTTTTTTACTAGATGCAGACATCTCTGGAATCACATTAGAATCGCCACTGATTGGAATAAATCTGTTGAAAAGTCTCAGGAATACAGGAGTTTTACCAGTGAAATGCCCGCTCTGATTAGTCAGTTCTTCCAGTCATTCATCCAAGCCACGGATCCAGACTGTTCCAGGAGAGAAAATTAATAAACATATTATTGTCTAACTTGAGGAATCATTGTACAATTAGTTCAGAGTTATATTATTTTTTATAACTATAATGCATTTTTTATATTAGGGCATGGGTTATCCCCTATTCTTGGCATACATCTGCTAGTCTGTACATCTCTGCTTGTTTTCTCTTTAGAGTTTCTATGTTTATATTTTTACCCATATGTATTGGGCAAATTTATTGAGGATAGTTATTCTATTTCACCATTATCCACTGTCATTTAGGCCTTGTTTACTTGTTGCAACATTTTTTGCAGCAATCCTAGTAAAAACTGTAGTGTTTTTGTTACAATTTTGGAAACTACAGCAAAGAAAAGATTACCGTGACATGTGTGAACAAAGCCTTAAAGGGGCTATTTGGCATTCTGCCCAGCCTGCTGGCATTAAAAAAGCACCCTTCACTTACCTTCAGCCACTTCCCTGCTGCCTCCAATATCACTGACCTGGCCTCCGCTGTTATCCTCTTCCTGATGCCGGGGGTTGACTATAGCTCAGCTATTCGGTGGTCACTGTGGTGTCATGCCTTGGACAGTAATTGATTGAGCAGCAATGTGACGTATAAGGCCCCGGCACCCGGAAAATGACCGGGGCCGGAGCTTGATATGTACTACTGTTGTTCAGTAAATTACTGTCTGGTGCAGGATATCACTGCTGCTATTGATTAGTTGAGCTGCAGTCTGATGCATCGACCAGAAGAGGATCGCAGCGAAGGTCGGGGCAGTGAAATCAGAGACTCCGTGGGGATCAGTGGGAAGTAAATCAAGAATTGCTTTTTTAAATGCCAAAAGCCTGCCCACAATTTTAATATAAAGCAAAAAAAAAAAAACATAAATCCCTTTAACTAGATATGTGATTCTTCATATTTTGCCCCTGTTCTACTATATATACACCTGAAATCTAAATTCAGCTATTAGTACTTTTTTGTCATTTGCAGTCTCAAGCACTATGTCCGACACAATGCTAAATCCTCTTGATTTATTGACTATTGTTAGCCTTTGTAGTAGTGGACTAGGACTTGCACACAACACTGCAATAACTAAAAAGCCCACGAGTAAAGCCAAAGAACACTTCTATTTACTGCAATAAAGACAAGCAATTTCAAAACACAGTTGTATCTGGATTACAATTTTGTGTTTTCTTTTTTGTCCCTTAGGCAGTCCTGAGTTTAAATTAAAACAATAATTTATATTTTTATGCATAAATTTATTTTAAGAAAAAATTCACATGGAAATTGAGGTTGTCAGTTAACAGGTACCATAGACTGTACTGTAGGTTCAATATGATCATTATAAAGCAACTAGCCTCATCTTATATGGGTTTTTTGTGAGTTCCTCTGGATCAACACTGCATGAAAAAAATGTAATTGTCCAACAGAAGATATAGAAGAATCTGTTGCACTCACCTTGTAAATAAATTTACTTCTGACTTTATTCTATCAATACTAGGAACATAAAAGTGGAAAAAAACGTATTTCAGAAGCACGGCTTCCTTCGTCAGGGAGAATGACGAAGGAAGCCGTGCTTCTGAAACGCGTTGGAGGTATCTTGGATCTGATCTCGTACCGTAGTGACGTCACTAACCGGTCTCCGTTAAGCCGCGAACTGGGGTTATCACGGTAGAGAACGCTACCGGCCGGAGCGTACTCCCGTAATCCCCAATTGGATCTTCAGCAAAAATGATATGCATTCTCCGCTACATCACAGAATATAGAAGAATCATCAAGGAAAATCAGCTTAAATAACCGCAAGTAAAACCTCTGACATATCTGCACTGTATTATCATTATCAAGTATAAACAACAACAAAAAACGTGGTCTCAAATGGCTGGAGGTGCTCAACCCCAAATGCAGTTGTGCATATATACTGGGGGAGCAGATCCTGCCCTTGTAGTCCGTTGCTAGGGGCGATCCCCAGCATAAAAATGCATACAATGGAGGATGCCTGCAGCGGACTACAAGTGCCACAATAAAATCCTACACCAGATAAACGGTGTGGATGTGTAACAATTAGAATACAATACAGAAATGTAGGTGCACTACTGTGGTAGATGTATACAATGACATTGGCTAATCCCTCAACACTGATGTTAAAATTGAGACATTCGCCAGTGTATCCTTATATTAAGGACACACCAGAGCCCGCACACCAACGCCAAGGTTTCTCAGATGGCACGGGACCTAACGCTAACCTACCTGTGCGTAATAAGCAAAAACCAGGGGCCAGTGGGCAATTACAGCAGCACTAGGTCGACATGTAGCCTGCTCCCAGTTCCCTACAGCGTGACTAAGCACACATACAATGGAAGGGGGGAGAGAGGCTACAAGCCCCACCCAAGTTGGCTGAAATAGGTGCATGGCCTCACAGGTGCAACCCTAATGCTGCCTGGAAAATGTTCAAGGCGCATTAACACATGGAGTTTACACACCTCCACGTATAAATTTACAAACAACAACAAAAAACGTGGTCTCAAATGGCTGGAGGTGCTCAACCCCAAATGCAGTTGTGCATATATACTGGGGGAGCAGATCCTGCCCTTGTAGTCCGTTGCTAGGGGCGATCCCCAGCATAAAAATGCATACAATGGAGGATGCCTGCAGCGGACTACAAGTGCCACAATAAAATCCTACATCAGTGTTGAGGGATTAGCCAATGTCATTGTATACATCTACCACAGTAGTGCACCTACATTTCTGTATGACATTATCAAGTATAGTCACAGGTGTGCGCACGACCATAATATAGAAGCTCGTTCAATTTACTCAGTCAAATAGCTTTCTATATAGAGTAACTTAATGGACATTCTTTGACTTGCAGTGCCACAAGCAAAGTAATAGACATTTACTGCTATCTTCAATAAGGAAAGAAATAGAACATTTTGAACAATCTCACATCTATAGAAACTGCCACCCAGGACCTCTATATATTCCTGATTAATCCAGGTATATACAATATCCATATTGAGATATGTATATACATTTTTATTTTTATTCCATTTACTCCAAAACCAGATATCTAACAATACACTAATATATATATATATATATATATATATATATATATATATATATATACATTTTTGTTCAAATTAGAGCACTAAGAATAACCCTACTTAAAACAAACATACCATACCAATGGTCCGACTTCTTCAATCTCAGCCAGGTATTTGTAATCATTAATGTAAGCGTGTACTGGAACATATATGTGTGTTATACACATATATATATCTCCAAGTATCTTTGTATTGTATGAGTAACGGGATCTCATACTTCAGTACTGCAGCTACCATACTCACATTTCCCCATTCTAGCGCTTGTTGGATACTAATATAGTATTACAATAAAATTTTAATTATATATTGATTCACATATACAATATGTTTACTTTATTTTGTCATCATAAAGTTGACATGTTTTTACTTTTTGAAGACATTAGAGGGCTTCAACGTTTAGCAGCAATTTTCCAATTTTTCACAAAAATGTCAAAATCAGAATTTTTCAAGGACCAGTATAGTTTTGAAGTGAATTTGAGGATCTTTATGTTAGAAATCCCCCATAATGGATCCCATAGTGAAAACTGAACCCCTCAAAGTAGACAAAATGACATTCAGAAAGTTTGTTAACCGTTTAGGCGATTCACAGGAATAGGAGCAAAGTGGAGGAGAAAATTCAAAATCTCCATTATTTACATTAACATGTTCTTGTATACACATTTATTTTCTAATTTTTACAAGGGGTAAAAGGAGGAAAAGCCCACCAAAATGTGTAACCTAATTTTTCTCAAGTAAAGAAATACACATGGCAACTATTTGGAAAACTAAACCTCTCAAGGAACAAAACAATGGGTATAGTGAGCCTTAACACCCCATAGGTGCTTGACAAACTTTCGTTAAAGTGGGACATGAAAATGAAAATAATTTTTTTTCACTTTCACAAGGGGTAATGGGAGAAAATGTCCCCCAACATTTTTAAACCCTTTTCTCTTGAATAGGGAAATGCCCCATATGTGGATGTTAAGTGTTCTGTGGGTGCATTACAGGGCTCAGAAGAGAAGGAGCGACAATGGGATTTTGGAGAGCGAAATTTGCTGTAATAGTTTTTGGAGGGCATGTCACATTTTTGCCACCATGGTGCCAGAACAGCGGAAAAAAAACAAAAACAAACACATGGCACACTATTTGGGAAACCACACCTCTAAAGGAACGTGACAAGGTGTACAGTGAGCCTTAAAGGGGTACTCCGGTGCTTACACATCTTTCCCCCTATCCAAAGGATAGGGGATAAGATGCCTGATCGCGGGAGTCCCGTAGCTGGGGACGCCCGTGATCATGCACGCGGCACCCCGTTTGTAATCAGTCCCCGGAGCATGTTCATTCCGGGACTGATTACCGGCGACCACAGGGTCGGCGGCGTGTAACATCACGCTTCCGCCCCGTGTGACGTCACGCTCCGCCCCTCAATGCAAGCCTACGGGAGGGGGCGTGATACCTATCATGCCCCCTCCCGTAGGCTTGCATTGAGGGGCGGAGCATGACGTCACACGGGGCAGGGGCGTGACGTCACACGCCGCCGGCT
Organism: Hyla sarda; assembly: GCF_029499605.1. Taxonomy (NCBI): domain Eukaryota; kingdom Metazoa; phylum Chordata; class Amphibia; order Anura; family Hylidae; genus Hyla; species Hyla sarda. Next base: position 233,314,962 of record NC_079189.1, on the reverse strand, counting down.
CTGCGGTCGACCGTAATCAGACCCGGAGCGAATATGCTCCGGGGACTGATTACAAACGGGATGTCGCATGCATCATCGTGGGCGTCCCCAGCTGCGGGACTCCCGCGATCAGGCATCTTATCCCCTATCCTTTGGATAGGGGATAAGATGTGTAAGCACCGGAGAACCCCTTTAACACCCCACAAAATTTTTCATTTTCACAAGGGAAAATAGGAGAAAAAGCCCCTTAAAATTTGTAACACCATTTCTTCTTAGTATGGAAATACCCTAATACCCTATAAGTCGATGTAAAGTGTTCTGCAGGTGAACTACAATGCTAAGAAGAGATTGGGCTTTTGGAGAGAGAATTTGGTTGGAATGGTAGTCTGGAGCCATGTGTGTCTACAAAGCCCCCATGGTGCCAGAACAGAGGTGTTTGACGAATTTTCGTTAAAGTTGGATGTGAAAATGAAGAAAAAAATGTTACTAAAATGCTGATGTTACCCAAATTTTTCATTTTCAGAAGGTAAAATAGGAAAAAATAGCCCCCAAAATTATGGAAATACCCCATATGTGGATGTAAAGTGCTCTGCGGGAACACTACAATGCTCAGAAGAGAAGGAGTGCTATTGGGCTTTTGATGAGAGAATTTGTCTGGAATTGAAGGCCATTGCATTTACAAAGCCCCCATGGTGCAAGAATAGTGGACCTCCCCACATGTGACCCCATTTTGGAAACTACACCCCTCATGGAATGTAATAAGGGGTGCAGTGAGCATATACACCCCACTGGCATTTGACAGATCTTTGGAACAGTGGGCTGTGCAAAGGAAAAATAATTTTTTTCATTTTCACGGACCACTGTTCAAAATCTGTCAGACACCTGTAAATGCTCACTGCACCCCTTATTACATTCTATGAGGTGTGAAGTCTCCAAAATGGGGTCACATGTGGGGAGGTCCACTATTCTTGCACCATGGGGGCTTTGTAAATGCAATGGCCTTCAATTCCAGACAAATTATCTCATCAAAAGCCTAATGGCGCTCCTTCTCTTCTGAGCATTGTAGTGTTCCCGTAGAGCACTTTACATCCACATATGGGGTATTTCCATAATTTTGGGGGACTTTTTTTTCCTATTTTCCCTTCTGAAAATGAAAAATTTTGGGTAACACTAGCATTTTAGTAAAAAAAATTTTTTTCATTTTCATATCCAACTTTAACGAAAATTCGTCAAACACCTGTGGGGTATTAAGGCTCACTATACCCCTTGTTACATTCCATGAGGGGTGTAGTTTCCAAAATGGGGTCACATGTGGGTGTTTATTTTTTTGTATTTATTTAAGAACTGCTGTAAAATCAGCCACACCTGTGCAAATCAACAATTTAGTCCTCAAATGTGCATGCTCTCACTCCTGAATCCTGTTGTGCGCCTGCAGATCAGTTTACGTCCATATATAGGGTATTTCTGTACTCAGGAGAAATTGCGTTACAAATTTTGTAACTTTTTTCTTCCTTTTACCTCTTGTGAAAAGGAAAAGTATGGGGCAACACCAGCATGTTAGTGTAAATGTTTATATTTTTTTACACGAACAGGCTGGTGTAGACACTAACTTTTCCTTTTCATTAGGGGTAAAAGTAGAAAAAAACACCCAAAATTTGTAATGCAATTGCTCCCAAGTACAGAAATACTCCATATGTCGCCCTAAACTGAAGCCTTGAAATACAACAGTTTTCTGAAGTAAGAGAGCGCCATGCGCATTTGAGGCCTAAATTAGGGATTTGCATAGGGGTGGACCCGGATGTAAGCCTTATAATTGCCTCCGCTATCAAAACTATTCTACACCAGTGATTCCCAAACAGGGTGCCTCTAGCTGTTGCTAAACTCCCAGCATGCCTGGACAGTCACTGGTTGTCTTGCAATGCTGGTAATTGTTGTTTTGCAAAAGCTGAAGGCTCCCTTTTGGAAGCACTGCTGTACAGAACATATTTCATTTTTATTGTGGGGGAGGGGTGGTTGACAGTGTACGGGTTTGTATATGTGTTTTACCCTTTATTCTGTGTTAGTGTAGTGTTGTGTTTTTAGTGTACATTCACACAGGTGGGGGTTTACAGTTAGTTTCCCGCTAGGAGTTAGAGCTGCAGTGTAAAATCTGCCGCAGCTCAAACCTGAAGCAGGAAACTCACTATAAACCCCGCCCATGTCTAGTACCCTGTACATTCACATGTGGGGGGGGGGGAAGCAAACCTCCAGCTGTTGCAAAACTACAACTCCCAGCATGCACGGTCTGTCAGTGGTTGGAAAACCCTGAGTTAGGTTCTGTTACCTAACTCAGTATTTTACAACCAGTGTGCCTCCAGCTGTTGCAAAACTACAGCTCCATACTGGGAGTTATAATTATGCAACAGCTGGAGGCTTGAAACTACAGATCACAGCATGCCCAGAAAGCTGTTTGCTGTTCGTGCATGTTGGGGGTTGTAGTTATGCAAGATTTGGAGGACAGTTTTCAGACCACTGCACAGTGATCTCCAAACTGTAACCCTCCAGATTGTACAAAACTATATATCCCAGCATGCGCATACAGCGAACTGCTGTGTGGGCATGCTGGGAGTTGAAGTTTTGCAAGATCTGGAGGGCCACAGATTAGAGACCACTGCACAGGGATCTCCAAACTGTGGCCCTTCAAATCTTGCAAATCTACAAATCTTAGCAAGACCAAACAGCAAAAGGCTGTCTTGGCATGCTGGGTGTTGTAGTTTTGAAAGATCTGGAGGGCTACAGTTTAGAGACCACTGTATAGTGTTCTCCAAACTGTGCCCCTCTCAATGTTAGTAGGCAACTACTCACCTCCAGGATCGCCACCCACCCACCTTCAGGAAGATCGCCGCGCGCCGCCTATCGGTAAGTGACCGCCGCTGCCCACCGCTGCCGCTCACAGCACAGTTCCCCTGCTCTGCCCGGACTACCGTGGGTGGGCAGAGTGGTGGAACCAAACTTTAACCCCCCCGCCCCCGATCTGCTATTGGTCGGTCACTTCTGACCGACCATTATCAGGGTTAGGAGGGGTGGCACCCCTACCACCTCACACCTATGGCTGCAGGGTGATTGGTGCTGTCAGGGACACTGGGTCCCTGGGTCACCAAAGACCCGTATGACCCGTAATTGCCGGAAATCGCTGGTCTGAATTGGCCGGCGATTTGCAGCGATCACCGACATAGGGGGGGGGGGTCTCAGGACTCCCCCGGCGTTAGCAGAGGATGCCTGCTGAACTATTTCAGCAGGCATCCCATTCGGTTTACCGCCCAGGTACCAGCGGTGAATGGAAACGTCCAGGGATTACACCCTGAGTCCTTAAGTCCCAGGATGCCAGGGCATACCTGTATGGCCTGTGTCCGGGACAGGGTTAAATTTTTAAAACAAGGCTTCCAGACCCTTCTTAAATGCGACCAACATATCAGTTGGCCCCCAAACCTTTTTTTCTTTAGATTGAAGTTGATGCCCCCCTTTCTCATGGTTACAGACTAGATGTAAAAATATTATTAAATTGGTCTTTGTTCTACCTATTTATATATTTGTGCATAGTAATTACAGTAGATTGTCCCAAGTTATCTTTTTTTTTAAACTAAATAACCCTAAGTGTATAATCTTTAAGGGGTATTTAGCTGCTGCTGCTGCTGCTGTCACAGAGCTTGGATGTGCAGCTCTTCCTGTATTCGGGTTTGTCATGTGCAGTTGCTGCTCAGCCAATCATTGGCCATAGTGCGTTCTACCCTTAATCACTGTAAGGGAACAGAAAAGGTAAGTATCTATCTATCTACAATGGATAAAGGCAGCACTCCCATTTGTAGTGAAAACAAACTTGTAATTTATTTCATGATGCAGACAACGTTTCGCCGATCTCTCACCGCCATTTTCAAGATCGCTGAAACGTTGTCTGCATCATGGAATATATTACAAGTTTGTTTTCACTACAAATGGGAGTGCTGCCTTTATCCATTGTAGATAGATAGATACTTACCTTTTCTGTTCCCTTACAGTGTATATTAATTAGTTGGATCCGGGACACCGAGGCTCCATTGTGCTTGCACCAAACCTCTACTTGACATCTTTTGGATGTGCTGCTTCTATTTGGACTATCTATCTATCTATACCTATGTTTACCACCTCCCTAAGTCTATAAAAAAAATTCCCCAGACAACCTGTTTAATTATCTTGGTTGCCCACCTCTGCACTAGCTCCAGTTCTGCTATGTCTTTTTTATACACAGGTGGCCAAAATTGTACTTTTTATAAAATATGTATTCTGACCACATAGTGATTTGTAAATAGTCAGAACTAAACTATCTTATAATAACTAATTACATCAAAAGAAATGTAATAACCCCTTCAGCACACATCTTCATTCGTGTTACTACATGCAAATAAAAATCTACAAATAAATCCTCTTCTACAAAATGTTTTGCCTGTCTATATGTTTCGCTAATTTCTATCCTTATTTGTTTTCAGAAACAAACAATAATTTTCCTTTCATTTTCTACGTTGTGATTTCTGGTTCACATTTTACTATGGCACCAGGAGCATCCACATTTGGAAATAAACAGATTTAATTTTCCATGCATTATCAAGATAAATTAGTTACATTGTTTTTGTCGGTAATTACAATCAAGGGTGCTCATTATTTTGGTAACAAAATGTTCCACCCCCATTTGAACATAAATGCATTTATCAATAATTAGCTTTTTGTCAACTTGCAAGATTAGTTATTCTAAATAAGCATTCAAATTTAGTATCGTGTATTTCCTATTTCACTAAAAGCATGGACTTGAATAGAAAATTATATTTTCTTTTACTTATTGTAAAGTTTGTGCTTAAAAATAATACAAAAATAATTTTTTTTAGACTTTATGTAAAGAATACTCAATAACAATTGTAAAAATATTAAATTATTTTATAAAAACTTGTAGTAATGCTAATGCATCATTTGATAAACACTTTTGTTGCATTAATAATAATAATAATAATATATATTTTTAAGGTTCAGTATCTTTTTATTATTTTTGTATAACACTTACATATATGACTTATATACAGAATTTGCACATGTTATAGGGTAGCAATAAATACTGAAGTTAAGTAGATTAAATGATATCTTATATAACACAGTTCATCCCAAATAACACCCAAAACAAACAATAAGGGGGGGCGATATATTTTTTTAATTATATTGCTAATGTATATTACTTAATGCCTATTGGCTTGTAAAAAAAAAAAAAAAAAAAAAACATAAAAAAAAAAAAAATAATACATTTGTCAGGATTGCACACTATTCTCGCCTACTCCCCTATCTCTGCCTACTTATGTACCCGCCCTAGGCTACGTGACCACGGTGACAGTCCCTCCCTGGACAAGTGAGGGGAGTCAACTGTCAAAATAATAAAATACAATAATACAGACACAGGTCAAGGTACAGTAGGGAACAGCCAGACTAACAGAAGCAATACTAACACACTCACACAATAAGTCAAAGTCCACTTTCCGTGTCAAAAACCAGGAGTAATCAAAGTACAAAATCGCTAAAACTAGAGAAGAGTAAGAAAGCGGAGTCAAAGGGTCAAAATGAAAGATATTTCAGAAGCAGTAGAAAGCTAGCTAGGAGTACATACTGAGCTCTTTAGCAGGCAAAGACTTGGAGTAGACTGCCAGCTTAAATAGGTCCAGACCATGTGCTTACATCAAGGTCAGATGACCAGTCTCAGCAAACAGGCGTAACCAAAGCAACAAGACCAAACAAAAGCTCACGGTTCCTTACAACATTATTTTAACCCCTTGGCATTTCGTGAATAATAACTTTTTAATAATTTTTTTTGCCTCACAGGAGCAATAACTGCAATTTAGATAGTTATAGTCTATTACACACACAAATTTTTAAATGCATAAAGGTCAACATTTAGGCTGTAAAATAAAAAAAATAAAAAAATCTGCACAATAGGTATAAAATGTACCATTTTTTTAAATCGAATAATGTGTTTTATTTAAGTCTGTGGAAATATTGAAATTACTGATTTATTTTTAAACAATGTGTGCAATGATGGCTGCTTTTCCATAGATTTCAATAGACTTTTAAAAATAGACTTTTGTTTCACAACAAATCATCTGCTGGTTAAACTATAATACTATAATACCCAGCAGTCCATTCCTAATAGTCTTTGACAGAGTGCAATTTTGTGTTTAGTACACAGCTTTTTTTTTGTGCTGCAGCACTGTTGTGTACTGCTGGTGCTGTGCAAAAATACATTTTTTTTAAGCGAACTGTACCGCATTTTTCTGCCCTCATAAGTGCATACCACATACGTACATCTAAGTAGTGTACTATTTTGTACCTGTTAATCCATCAAGGGCCTAGATACAGGCAAAGTAATCACCGGCTGGTGTTTTACTCCAATACGTTTTTAAAGCATACTGTAGTGCATTTTTCTGCCCTCTTTGTTCCACAACAAATGGTCTGCTGGTTATACTAGTCTGTAGGCGTTATAATACATACCCAGCAGTCCATTCCTAATAGTGTGTGATAGAGTGCAATTTTGGGTTTATTACACAGCGACTGTGTGCTGCAGCACTGTTGTTTTTTTCACCTTTGTTTTGGGAACCCCAAACCCCACAAACTTTTTCAAAGGACATGTTTTTTTAAACTAACTATTTCACTTTATAATCGCTGCTCAACAGATAATAAGGGTCCTGACTTCATTTTTCACTTAAGACAGCAAACACAGAACAATTATTTAAATCACCAAATCTTTCAAATATACATAACAATTTCAAAACAACACAATCATATATTGTGACTCCTAACAAACAAATATATAAAATAGTTATAAACACTTTAAGCAAGTGCTCTGAGGAAAACTATTGTATAAAAAATGGAAAAATATATAAAAATAAGTATTTTGCTTATAAAAATGAAATACTGGCGAGACATGATAACTTTAGATAATTTAATGCAAAAACATACAAAAAAGTTAGCACAGTTAAGAAATGTGCCAAAAACTACTGCAAGTAGTCAACTGGAAAACATTTTTATTAAAAATTCAGATATTGAATCCAGAGATCATTGTCTCGTTTCATCTTTTCATCTTGTTTCATCTTTCATTGTGTTTTCTTCATTATTGCCAAGAACTCCATGGCCAGCCTATATTTCTAGTAGAACTATAAGAGTATGGATTTGGCACTGGATTCTGATTTGAAGAAGAGGATGGATCTGCATAGTTGTATGGCAAATTGGCATCAAAGGGGCCCAGAAACTGAATACATCTGTGCTTGAATCTGTCCATTGAAATCAGAGTAAGGCTGGTTTGTATTATACAAATTTGGCACTGCAAATGCAGATGACTGATTATAAGGATTGGTTAACTGTGTATTGTAGGAAACATGTGGGTATCCTTGAGTTACTCTCCCAGCATTATTGCCATGTTGATACCAGTAAGAAAAGGAATATTGCCAAGGACTAGCAGAAACAGGGAACTGTGGATACTGATCACCGGCTGTTGGAATTGACTGACTATCCCAGGTGTTAGATTTACCATTTTGAAGTTCCTCAGTTCCAGGAGACTTTAAGTCGTTCATTCTTTGTTGTTGTTCCTCAGTTGCAGAATTAAGTTGTATCATGTTTTCCTCTTCCTCCGATGAGCTAATGTCACTGGAACACACAATACTCATATTGTTATCTAATGAAGGATCCTTTTCTTCAGAGAACGTATGTATAATTTTCTTATTTTGAATGTCAGGCGGTATTATGACATTTTCAGGTTATAAAGGAATTTTGGAATCTAGGACACAGGTAAAATAAGCATTTTTAAGCATACTCTAGCACATTTTCTGCCCTCATTAGTGCATACCACATACCTACTTCTAAGTAATGTATTATTTTGTAACTGTTAATCTGTCAAGGGTCTATATACTGCGAAAGGGGCACTAAAACTTGGGAGTTAAAATTTCAATTTCAAAATCCTCAATTTCAATTTCAAAATCTTAAATTTAAATGGTAAAATCTTAAATTTCAATAGTCTCCTCATGCTTCAGCCACCTCCAGGCTGTGCAATTCAGCCACTATATGATCTCTTCATGCTTCAGCCAACTCCAGGCTGTTGTCATCCAGCCACTATATGGTCTCCTCATACAGATCCACCTCCAGGCTCTGTCATTGTTGGCCCATGTGACATGTGACTCCTTGTTAAATTTGGTCCTTTGTACCAACACTCTGGGGCCCGGGATACTAAAACTTGGGAGTTAATATCCAATCCAATATATATCCAATATATGGTTTACAGATGCTTCAGCCAGCTCCAATCTGTGTCATTCAGCAACTATATGGTTTAGTGATGCTGCTGGGCCTAGGACATTACCTATATATGTTTATGGCAGCACTAGGTACCATACATCTTCAATGGAAATTTCAAAATTCATCAATTAATCTTAGGGGTTGTGAAGCCCTCTTGTGTACTCATGTTGCTTCCAGCTCTAGTCTGTGTCATTCAGCAACTACATGGTTTAGTGATGCTGCTGGGCCTAGGACATTACCTATATATTGCAAATATTGAAGAAAAAAGAAACGGAGCACTCACACTGCTGCTGGAAGTCTTCTGTTCAGGCTGTGTTCACGGAGGTCCCGAAATAGGTGACCATTGCAGGGAGAGACAGATGGAATCAGGGGGAAGCTCGGACGGAGGCCACGGTCCGGTATCGCACCAAAGGGTGCTTCGTCAGGCCGGATACTATTATCAGGCCTGATGAAGCACCCTTTGGTGCGATACCGGACCATGGCCGCTGTCCGAGCTTCCCCCTGATTCCATCCGTCTCTCCCTGCAATGGTCACCTATTTCGGGACCTCCGTGAACACAGCCTGAACTGAAGACTTCCATCAGCAGTGTGAGTGTTCCGTTTCTTTTTTCTTCGATATTTGCAATATCTGTTGTGAGCTCTGTACGTGAAGCACCACCAGTCTTACACGCCGGGTCAGTTACCTCCTCCCCTTCCACCTGGATAGAGTTGTGTATATACTTTTTTGTACCAGTGCCGATGTTTTCACTGCCCCTTTTTTCTGTGCTTTTTTCTGTTAGTTAGCATTACTTATATATGTTTATGGTAGCACTAGGTACCATACATCTTCAATGGAAATTTTAAATTCATAATTTAATCTTAGGGGTTGTGAAGCCCTGTAGTGTAGTCATGGTGCTGCCGGCTCTAGTCTGTGTCATTCAGCAACTACATGGTTTAGTGGTGCTGCTGGGCCTAGGACATTACCTATATATGTTTATGGTAGCACTAGGTACCATACATCAATGGAAATTTCAAAATTAATTATTTAATCTTAGGGGTTGTGAAGCCCTCTTGTGTAGTCATGGTGCTGCCAGTTCTAGTCTGTGTTATTCAGCAACTACATGTTCAGTGATGCTGCTTGGCCTAGGACATTACATATATATGTTTATGGTAGCACTAGGTACCATACATCTTCAATGGAAATTTAAAAATTCATCATTTAATCTTAGGGGTTGTGAAGCCCTCTTGTGTACTCATGCTACTGCCTGCTCTAGCCTGTCATTCAGCAACTACATGCTTTAGTGAGGCTGCTGGGCCTAGGACAGTATTGGCGAACCTATGGCATGCGTGCCACAGGTGGCACGCCGAGCCCCCTCTGTGGGCACGCGGCCATAGTTCACCATTAGGGATGTCCCGATGCTGATACCAATATCGGTATCGGGACCGATATCCGGCATTTGCATGGTATCGGGGACTCGTTTAATGTCCCCCGATACCATGTCCGATACATACTGCAGTGCTGCCTGGCTCCGCTGCCCCATTTTCCCGTCCGCATCATGGCGTCCCATGGAGGACCATGTGACACACAAATAACTCCACCTCCTCCCCCACGCCCAGCGTAACACTATGGAGGAATCAGAGTGATGTGTATGTCACATGCTCCTCCATAGGGCGCTATGATGCGGACGGGAGAAATGGAGAACAGGGCAGCGGAGCGGTAAAACCGGAGGACAGCCGCAGGTGAGCGCGGTCTTCAAGGGGGGTCCCTGTCCACAAGGGAAGGCCTGTTGTCTACAAGGGGTGACCCTAGAGCTGGGCAGTATAACCAAATATGTGTATCACGGTATTTTTGTAACTTATGGTGGTTCCACGGTATATAACGGTATTCCCCCCCCCCCACCCCAAAAAAAAAATAATAATTATCAGCCCAGCGCTCATTTAATCTTAGGGGTTGTGAAGCCCTCTTGTGTACTCATGCTGCTTCCAGCTCTAGTCTGTGTCATTCAGCAACTACATGCCTTAGTGATGCTGCTGGGCCTAGGACATTATCTATATATGTTTATGGTAGCACTAGGTACCATACATCTTCAATGGAAATTTCTAAATTCATCTTTTAATCTTAGGGATTGTGAAGCCCTAGTGTCTACTCATGCTGCTGCCAGCTCCAGGCTGTGTCATTCAGTAACTACATGGTCTCCTCATACTGAAGCCCGCTCCAGGCTCTGTCATTGTGCTGCCATGTGACATGTGACTTGTTAGATTTGGTCCTTTGCACCCAGTGCTGAAGGGGCACTGAGACTTGTCCGTGGAGTGGGGGTGGAGGACATGGTGGAGGATGAGGAGGCGGAGTCTCACACTGTCACAGGACCAACAGCCTGAGAGCATGAAGGTGGAAGCGACATGACCTGTCCAAGTTGCTATTGTAGCTGTGCTGGAACCACATTCACCCAGTGGGCCTTAAAGGACATGTATTGTCCCTCACCGTAGTTACAGCTCCACAGGTCAGCGCTGCCGTGCTCTTTGGTACACACCGACAGGCTCAAGGACTGACCCACCTTCTCTTCCACAAAATTGTGCATGGCTAGTACGGCCTTCTTCACAAAGAAATAACGGCTTGGGACTCTCCACCTCGGCTCGGCACAAGCCATCAGTTCTCTGACATAAGATGTCTTAGGGCCAGAGTAACCCTTTAAGGCTCCTGTAGGTGTCCCATTATGTTTGTCTGTATAGGATAAATATATTTCATGCTTTTTTTTGTTTTTTTCAGCTTGATCATTGTTATGTCATCCTACTGTACAGGCTTTATTGCTGTATACCATTTGCAATAGAATTTGATATATATCTCCAAGTTGTAAAAGTAATCAACTTTGGCTTTAATTGTAATTTTTTTCCATAAAATTCTTTTAATTTAGTCTAATGTAATAGCTGCATTAAATTGAATAATGAACTTAGTTGAGATTTTATGACACAATCAAATATTCAAATGCATTAACTCATGTCAATCAGTTCATAAAATTACCAGGAAACATTTCTGCTCCAATTTCCCTCGCTGCTTTATTAAGGGACTGCAGTACTTTACTTATTTTGCACCAGTTTACCTAAGTTATTTTCATTTCATTTTTGAATCTGTTGAAGATTCTTTCTGGACAATATTTATGAATTATATGAGCCAGGAATATAACTGTTAGACCACATTCTGTTGTGGTAAATCGGAGAGAAAGTTTTAGTGCAGATTCTGCACACAAAAAAAAAAAAACTGCAGCAATTTACAGTATAATATATGTGAAAGGACAGTTTAAAACCCCATCAACATATAGCAGAAAAATGTGTACAGATTTAAGAGCAGGAAATGCAAAGAGTGAAAGATATGAGGCTGAACACATCCTCCACACCTGGAGCCACTTTTATATTTTTACTTTATTTTAAACTATATTTAAAGTGGTACTCCTTTGCTAGACATCTTATCCCCTATCCAAAGAATAGGAGATAAGATGTCTGATCGTGGGGGTCCGGCAACTGGGACCCCCCACGACCTCTGTGCGGACAACCAGTGTTCTGAACATAAAGTTCAGAACACTTGCCTCGGGCAGTCGTGGCCATAACGTCATGTCACGGCCCCTTGTGACATCACGCCACACCACCTCTATTCATGTCTATGGGAGGGGGTGTGATGGCTGTCACGCCCCCTCCCATAGAGATGAATGGAGGAGGCATGACATGACATCACAATGGGTGTGGTGTGACGTCATGGCCACCCGAACACAGCGTTTTGAACATGATGTTCAGAAAGCCGGGTTCCCGCACAGAGATCGCAGGGGGGTCCCAATGACAAGACTCCCGCGATCAGACATCTTACACCCTTTCCAGAGTACCCCTTTAAGGCTCCATTCAAGATATAATAATGGCTTCTGTTCATAACAGAGATTTGACAAACTAATCAGAAATAATACTTATTTCTCCCTTCATTTACTATGGGGTCCATTAGGTTGTCATTATGGTGAAGGGACCCATAGTATGTCTACACAAACCATCAGGAAGGGTTTGCTGAACATCCAGCTACAGTTGCCCTCTCGTTACTGCCCTCAAAGGCTATCAGGGTGCAGAGAGAGATGCCAATGAAGACAGAAAAAGAGCTCTGTCCTTGATGCAATGATAGCCAGAAACTGGGGACCATATGAGCAGCCTGTTTGGCTTAACCCCTTAAGGACCAGGCCCATTTTGTCCTTAATGACCAGGCCAATTTTATTTTTGCATTTTAGTTTTTTCCACCTCGCCTTATAAACTCAAAACTCGTATATTTCCATCCACAGACCCATATGAGGGCTTTTTTTTTTGCGTCACCAATTTTGTTTGTAATGACCACTTATTTTACTATAAAATGTATGGTGCAACCAAAAATATATTATTTATGTGGGAAAATTTAAAGAAAATCGCAATTTAGCAAACTTTGGAAGGTTTTGTTTCACAGTGTACACACTTTACGGTAAAAATGACATGTTTTCTTTATTCTGTGGGTCAATTTGATTAAAATGATACCCATGTTACAGGCTTTTCTATAATTTGCCACTTTAAAAAAATCTCACACGATTTGAACAAAATTAATAAGTTTGAAATTGCCCTATTTTGACCACCTATAACTTTCAAGTTTTTCCATATACGCGGTGGTATGAGGGCAAATTTTTTGCACCATGATCTGTAGTATTTATCGGTACCACTTTTGTTTAGGTTTTACTTATTATACATTTTTTATGAATTTTTTTTAATAAAATGTGACAGCAGAAATTTTGTACCTTAAAATTTTTTTACGTTTACACCATTCACCGTACAGAAAAATTAACAACATATTTTGATAGTTCGGACTTTTACACACACGGCAATACAAAATATGTTTATTAATTTTTTTACGCTTTTTTGGGGGTAAAATGGTAAAAACTCATGATTTACACTTTTATTGTGGGAGGGGATTTTTCAAATTTTTTTAACTTTTTTTTTAAATGCTTACTTATTTTTTACACTTTAATAGTCCTCATAAGGAACTATTCATAGCAATCATTTGATTGCTAATGCTGTTCAGTGTTATGCATAGGGCATAGCACTGATCAGTGTAGTCGGTCATCTTCTGCTCTAGTCTGCTCGATCTCAGACCAGAGCAGAAGACCCCTGGAGATGGATGGAGGCAGGTGAGGGAACCTCTGTCCGCCATTATGGATGATTGGATCGACGGCAGTGCTCTGGGCGGTCCGGTCATCCATTTAAAGTACCACACTGCTGCAGATGCCGTGATCTGTATGATGACGTACATTTACGTCCATTGTCGTTAAGGGATTTAACGTGCTATCGTGGCCTGCTGCGTCGCTGGAATTGTCAATTATCAAGCACATCTGGGACGCCATTGGTTGACAATTGCAAAGTGAGCTGCCAGCGGCATGCCCAAGTGCATTTAGCACAGCAGCACATTCTTCAACCATTAAAGACCTCATCAATAGCATTCTGAAAAGTGTAAGTGCGTTTAATTCTATGTGTGATGCTTATACTAAATATTGAGCAAATGGATGTTTTAAATGTTTTTTGTGTAAGAGCTGTAAAAATTTGAAAGGTGGAAGTCATCGAGTTTGTACAATCTCACTCAGGGTTCCCTGTGGGAGTAGAAAAACGTTAATTTTTTTTTTGGGATGGCCCCAAGATAGGTTGAGAAAACCACATGGGATAGTTTTGGCAATGAAAGGACACAGGCAGTTTTCCAATTTCTTGCTCTTAACAAACACACAAAGTGTAATATGTGATAAATTGGCCTTCTTTATACTTATGGAAAGGACTCTGGGGTTAATAAAAATCAAAGTCAAGTCTGTTGTGGGGTGATGTGGCGAGTAACTGCAAATCTTCATGGTTTACAGCAAATAACTGAGGATTCATAAAAGTTCGGACTAGGCTACCAAATGTGGTTACAAGCGCCCTAAAAAGGAAACACACAATTCTGTGATGATATATAGTAACACCTGACCAGCTTGCCTGGAACTGGACTAAAGTAGGTCTCACAATTCTCCATTTCAGGACTGGGCTGTTTGTCAGCAGTACTCCTAAACCTAAACTTCTTTCTGTTTTATCAGGCTATGTTCACATGATACAGTAGTGTGCAGCCAGCCAATCACACACTTTTACCACATACATAATTTTATGATGGCTGCATATTAATTGGTGTATCATGTTAGAAATATATTTCACATTTAAAAATTTCATAGCCAAAAAAGGGACGTTAGGGACCCACTCTAAATAGGTGGCCTTGACGTGGCGAGTGGGCTTTGTACTTTTTGATCAAAACGTATATACTAACTACCTGTTCGTTTTTGAAATTATGCTGAGAAGCAATTGGATCATTGTGCAAGATTGTAGATGTGCACCATGTCTGTTTTCTACTTGAGAACACATTATGTTTTCTATCCCCTCTTTTTTTTTTTGTTTTGTTTTTTTTGAACATGTTGTCTGCACTCTTCCCCACCCCCTCAGCCCAACCCTATATATGTAGTAGTTAGCTACACATGGGCCTTTTCTTTCCTGGCAGCCTCCCAGTTTGACTGGGAGATCATGGTAAGTGTGCTATAGCATCCTGTTCACACTGGTGTGATGCTGTGCGGCGTCCGTTTCTGCCGTGGCGCCGTGTCTGCGGGGAGGTGCGACCCATGGACTGGTTTGAGTGGCATTGGGGCTGCTCTGCCAGTGGGTCGTTCCCCCTGTGGGCACTGGTGTCGCGGTGGTGGTGGTCGCCGCCCAGTGCTACACCATTTTATGCTAGGGATGTTAGGGACCCACTCTAAATAGGTGGCCTTGACGTGGCGAGTGGGCTTTGTACTTTTTGATCAAAACGTATATACTAACTACCTATTAGTTTTTGAAATTATGCTGAGAAGCAATTAGATCATTATACAAGATTGTAGATTTGCACCATGTCTGTTTTCTACTTGAGTACATATAGTAACACCTGACCAGCTTGCCTGGAACTGGACTAAAGTAGGTCTCACAATTCTCCATTTCAGGACTGGGCTGTTTGTCAGCAGTACTCCTAAACCTAAACTTCTTTCTGTTTTATCAGGCTATGTTCACATGATACAGTAGTGTGCAGCCAGCCAATCACACACTTTTACCACATACATAATTTTATGATGGCTGCATATTAACTGGTGTATCATGTTAGAAATATATTTCACATTTAAAAATTTCATAGCCAAAAAAGAGTAATTCACTATAAAACATGCAGTTTTGCCAAGTGGTAAAGAGCCATGCGGCACAAATGTAAACCCCTCCTTAATTTCTTGCATTATATTAGGCTCACATATCAATAAGGCTAATTGTGTTATACAGTGTACAGTAGAAACTGTTAAATGAAAGTGCCAGGAAAGCTCCCCGTGCATATGGTAAACGGATCCATAGACCCCTATATGCCTATGGAGGCCAAAAATGTGTGATTCTGCCCTACATTCAGGTTGTATGCAGCGGAGTCTGATGGATGGAATAGCTTGGAACTATGCGCTATTTTACTGAGCTTGATGCAGCAAAAGGACGTAGGCAGCACAGTCTATGGGGGAAATTTATCAAAGCCTGTAAAGAGGAAATGTTGACCAGTTGCCATTGGTAGTAACCAATCACATAGATTCTTTCATTTTTAAAAGGGCCTCTGAAAAATGGAAGATGCAATCTAATTGGATGCTAT
Organism: Hyla sarda; assembly: GCF_029499605.1. NCBI lineage: Eukaryota > Metazoa > Chordata > Amphibia > Anura > Hylidae > Hyla > Hyla sarda. Next base: position 233,298,969 of record NC_079189.1, on the reverse strand, counting down.
GGGCAACTGGTCAACTTTTCCTCCACATAACCTCCACATAATCTCCCCTAATGTCCTTTTACTAGTGGACCTATGTGACATCGAACATAAACATGTGCTTATGGTCTTTGCATAACAAATTGTGAAAAGAGCCTAAGGAAAACAGTTCAGTGATCTGTAATTTTTTCTATAAAAAACCTGTTTCCACTTGTTTTCTTAATGTTTTCCTCACTCTGGTCACAATTCATATTTTAAGCAGCAACGAGCCATTAAAATGTACTATATAGTTTTTACTTCGCATGAAAAGCGATGTGCGTTGACAAAAATGAGCTTCCTCCTAATAACGTGCCAATGCATGGTCACCTTTGTAGGCTTTTTTTCTTACTGGACATTGATAAATGAGGTTCTTAATGTTTAGTATTGGCTGAGGACAGCACAACTATTAAAAACATTAAGTGCTGTCCCCTCTGTAATTGACAGCTTGATACTGTTATCCCTTCATGCTTGTCATTGCATTATAATAATTCCAGTGATTAGCAACCCTGAATAATTTCCCAGTAGAAACATAACCCTCTGAGATTATAACATAGATTGTTTTTTTATTAATGCTACAAACTGCTGTCTCAAAAAATCCGATAAAAGGGTAAGAATCAAGTTTTATTCTTTTTAGATGAGAATATATATATATATATATATATATATATATATATATATATATATATATTAATTTATTATTCTACAATAAACAATATAAACTTTTTTGTAGTAACATAATGAACAAAACCAATATTGGACTAATTTTTTTCTCCACTGTGCTGAGGCTGGGTTACTCACAATGTTGCCAAAATTGTGCTGTCAAGGTGGCATGGTATCTGACTTCAGTTACAAGCAGCCGGTTTGCTAGTGGACCTGTAGTATTCCAGCTAAACAGCAGTTTACCACCTGGCTACTAACAATGAAACTGCTTGTAGCTGGAGTCAATTTAAAACTGCACGACCTTGCATGACAGTGAGGTCTTCGGATGCATGTTGCCCACAGATCCAGTCCCAACGCATAATCCCAGGCTTCGGCCGGTTTTGCAGAAGCGTAATATGGAAACATGTTGTTGTCATTTGTTGTCAATTCAGGTTAGTAGACCTGTGGTCAGTTCACAATTTGTAGCTGCAATACAATATGATACGATACAGGGCCAACAAAAGATACACTGAAAAAAATAAGAGAGCAGTGTCCTTAAAGGGGTACTCCGCCCCTAGACATCTTATCCCCTATCCAAAGGATAGGGGATAAGATGTCAGATCATCAGGGTCTCGCTGCTGGGGACCCTGGGGATCGCTGCTGCAGCACCCCGCTATCATTACTGCGCAGAGCGAGATCGCTCTGCACGTAATGACGGGCAATACAGGGGCCGGAGCATCGTTACGTCACGGCTCCACCCCTCGTGACGTCACGGCCCGTCCCATCAATACAAGTCTATGGGAGGGGGCGTGGCGGTCGTCACGCCCCCTGCCATAGACTTGCATTAAGGGGACGGGTCGTGAAGTCATGAGGGGCGGAGCCATGACGTCACGCTGCTCCGGCCCCTGTATCGCCCGTCATTACGCACAGAGCGAACTCGCTCTGTGCAGTAATGATGGCGGGGTGCCGCAGTGGTGATCCCCGGGGTCCCCAGCAGCGGGACCGCGGCAATCTAACATCTTTTCCCCTATCCTTTGGATAGGGGATAAGATGCCAGGGGCGGAGTACCCCTTTAAAAGGGGATTCTGTTTTATTCCAAGCCACTGAGACCATGATGCCAAGATATATTACTGTGAAATGTGCTTCTATTACCTCTGTACGACACTTTTTATGCACAGGACCCAAACCCAGTGGTATAGTGCATGTCTTTTTATTTTACTGATGACTGTTGTCTCTGACATTTCCCAGCATTCCATATGGTCAAAGACAATATGTCATAAGTCTCAAGGGGGCTTGACTATGTTGCAGTGGGTTGGTGGATAGCATTAATTCAGAAAATCTCTTCCACCCTGCTATCAACCCACCTACTGCAGTATAGTTCCACCCCCCTGGAAATCATGTGACTTATGACATATTATCCCTGGCCACATGGAATGCTGGGAAAGGTCAAAAGCAACAGTAAAATAAAAAGACTACAGAACTACAGCACTTCTGGGTGTGGGTCCCAGTCATAAAAATGGTGGTAATAGAAGCAGATTACACAGTATTATAAATTGGAATCATGGGCTCAAAGGCTGAAGAAACAAAATCTGGAATACCCCTTTATGTTGTAGTTCACATATACAGGGACTTGATACCCATTGAAGTAAAAATATGCAGCAGATCTTGCACGTGCGAACATACACTTAAAGCAGTTAACTTTTTCCACAGAATAGGGGATAAGCATCTGATCACATGTGTTACGGTCTAACCCCTGGGACCCCCGGGACCTCCAGAATGGAGGTCTCTTAACTGTATGAGGTAGTAGACAACATGTGTCATCTGATGCTCTGTTTATTGGGGGATGCTGGAGATGCCAAGTACAGCACTCAGGTATCTCCTATGAACAGGGGATTAGTTATTTTTGTCTGGATAACCCCTTTAACAGAGTCCTGCATATTTAATAGGAGCTGGTCAGCTACAGAATAAAATGTCGCAGAGATCTAAGATTATCTATAGAAAGTAGTTGCCATGAGATTTAGCCATGAAAAAATTATTTAACACTTTAGAGGAGTTTCTGGATAGGGTAAACCAGACTGTTTTAGACACAGCAGGGGCAGGATAACAATACGGTGGGTACTTGCCATCTCTTATAAGCTTTTGATCAGCAGATCATACTATAAATTCTTATAAAATGCAAGAGCATGTGGCTAAATTTGGAAAATAAGTTAAAAATAGGGTCAAACTAAACCATTTTTGAAAATATAATCCATTATTATTGTTATTATCATCATCATCATTGTTAGTAGTAGTATATTGTTAGTATTACTGATATTGTACTGTTACTATCATTAGTATTATCATTCCTATAAAAAACTAGCATTATAAGAATTATTTCTTCACATGTTCATGTTACAGTAACATTTATGATCTATGAATAAATGCATTTGCCACATGCAGCCTCTAATGTACTGTATTCTATTTTATTCATTTCTCATGTGTTTTCTGTCCTCCATGTTATTATCTAAGTTTAGTCATTTGCCAGATTTGCTGTGTATAAAATGTGTTGTACAGCTGATGTGATCTTTCCATTTGGCTTGTCTGCATATGAAAGAGTGCCCTCTGCTGGTCGTCAGTAAAATGTGCGGTCATGTGTAGAAGGAGAAGATAGAACTTATACATTCTGTATTTCTGATACAAATAAACAGTAAGCATTTCACATATAGCTGTTTAGTTTACTGTTCACATAAAATGGTAGAAAGAAAATTGAATTCTCTGTAATAGCGCATGATTCTAGGCAATCAACACTTTATAAATTATAGGCTAAAAATATATTAAAACTTTTGCAGCACAGGGTTATCGAGTTTTTTTTATTGGACCCTAAAGTGCCACTGTGCCTTATTACATGAACTGACGATATTTAAAAACATACTAAATGATAAGTTTAAGGCAGCCGAATCACAAATATCGCTTTTTAATATGCTGTGCCATTGCTATTACACTGTCATCTGGGTGGTCCCTTCCATACAAATCTCCATATCTCTTCTGGGAACCTGTAAATGTAAGATAGTGGAGAGGGCAGAAGACATTGCATAATATTGTAAACTGCTGAATTCTCTTGCTGATGTAAGTCTTAAAGCCCAACATTGTGATAGCCAGTCTAATATTCACTCAGACCCATATACAGTGGGGATCAAAAGTTTGGGCACCCCAGGTAAACATTTGTATTAATGTGCATAAAGAAGCCAAGGAAAGATGGAAAAATCTCCAAAAGGCATCAAATTACAGATTCAACATTCTTATAATATGTCAACAACAGTTAGATTTTATTTCCATCATTTACACTTTCAAAATAACAGAAAACATAAAAATGGCGTCTGCAAAAGTTTGGGCACCCTGCTGAATTTATAGCATGCACTGCCCCCTTTGCAAAGTTGAGACCTGCCAGTGTCATGGATTGTTCTCAATCATCATCTGGGAAGACCAGGTGATGTGAATCTCAAAGGTTTTAAATGCCCAGACTCACCTGACCTTGCCCCAACAATCAGCACCATGGGTTCTTCTAAGCAGTTATCTAGAAATCTGAAACTGAAAATAGTTGATGCTCACAAAGCTGGAGAACGCTATAAGAAGATAGCAAAACGTTTGCAGATGTCAATATCCTCTGTTCGGAATGTAATTAAGAAATGGCAGTCATCAGGAACAGAGGAAGTTAAAGAAAGATCTGGAAGATCAAGAAAAATATCAGACAGAACAGCTTGCAGGATTGTGAGAAAAACAATTCAAAACCCACGTTTGACTGCACAATCCCTCCAGAAAGATCTGGCAGACACTGGAGTTGTGGTACACTATTCCACTATAAAGAGATACTTGTACAAATATGGTCTTCATGGAAGAGTCATCAGAAGAAAACCTTTTCTACGTCCTCACCACAAAAATCAGCATTTGAACTTTTAGAAAGTAGAAGAAAAAAACAGGGATATGCGCCCCTAGTGAAGGATGTTTATAGGTGAGATGAAAACAATTTAAGTTGTAACACTCACCTATTTTCGTTGTGCTGAGAGCACAACATCTGTGATAGCCTTAGGTGATGTCTCAGGTCTGCAGCCACGGTCCTCTGGAGCAAAGGTGATGTCCCAGCAGTGTAAATAACAAGAAAAAGGCAAAAGTTGGGCCGTTGGTGGCGCTGGTCCTGATGAAAAGAAAGCTCTGTAGACCCTTCTCAGTGTCTAAATGTGGTTTTATTAGCACAGAAAGCTTTCTGTGCTAATAAAACCACATTTAGACACTGAGAAGGGTCTACAGAGCTTTCTTTTCATCAGGACCAGTGCCACCAACGGCCCAACTTTTGCCTTTTTCTTGTTATTAGCATTTGAACTTTGTAAATTAACATATAGACAAGCCTGATGCATTTTGGAAACAAGTTCTGTGGACCGATGAGGTTAAAATTTAACTTTTTGGCCCGAATGAGCAAAGGTAAATCTAAGGATAGACATTAAAAGAGCAGTTCGTGACAGACAGCCAAGAAATCTCAAAGAACTGGAAGACTTTTGTAAGGAAGAATGGGCAAAGATACCTCAAACAAGAATTGAAAGACTCTTGGCTGGCTACAAAAAGCATTTACAAGCTGTGATACTTGCCAAAGGGGGTTGTACAAAATATTAACTCTGCAGTGTGCCCAAACTTTTGCAGACACCATTTTTTGTTTTGTTTTCTGCTATTTTGAAAGTGTAAATCTAACTTTTGTTGACATATTATAAGAATGTCTAATCTGTAATTTGATGCCTTTTGGAGATTTTTCCATCTTTCCTTGGCTTCTTTATGCACATTAATACAAAATTTTACCTTTTGATCCCCACTGTATATATTAATGCAAATAATAAAGCTTGCTGTCATATATTTTCATTATTTTAACAGTAAAATCAACTTTCTTGGTTGGTCTGTCTTCTGATTTCTGGAAACTGCTCTTATACCCATATAATTTTTCTTCATGTAACTAATCTAGATAGAATAATGTACATAAACCCAAATAACAGGGCAACAATAGAGGGCTATGTAAATCATATTAAACACTAGCATAGGGTGGTGAGCTGGATATATATACATTATATATATATATATATATATATATATATATATATATATATATATAATATATTATACAATACTACTTAAACAGGAACCTGAACCCTTAGGCTAGGTTCAGACTACAGAATTTCCGCCTACACTTCCTCTTTGAAATTGCAGGCGGAAATTCCGCTTGCTAAAATGTATAGTGTAGTGAATGGGTTTCCGTTCCCAAATTCACACTTTGAATTTGTGAACGGAAAATCCGCTTGGAAAGAGCAACCTCTTTCTTCAGGCGGAAATCCGCGCGGAACACATTGCAGTCTATTGGAGACTGCGGGGTTCTAGCGCCGACTGATTCAGTCAGCACTGGTCGCACTCGGAATCTCTGGACGGAAATTTTCTGCCTGGAGATTCCGTAGTCTGAACCAAGCCTTAAGAAAACTATGCTTTTTGCACCACTAATTCTGTATATTTCTAATTAAAAAAGACAGGGTATTAAAAATCATACAGAGATAAAAAGGAGTATTTCAAAGTTTGTAAAAAATTATAAAGCTATACTTGCCTACCCACAGGCTCCTGCTGGTCTACCCTAGCTCAACCCCATTTACCCCCCAGCTCTGTTTCCTTTAGTTTCCCTAATATCCTGTCTCTTTTTTTTTTTTTTTTTGCTTCCGACAAGAGCTGGTGCAAGATCTGCTGAGTTCAGTCTTATCACTGGCTGAGATGAGCTTTATTTTTTTTTTCATTTCACCGCAGCCATAGAAATATATACATTATTTTCAAATGCTGCAATATCCCTGTAACCAAGGGGTTGAGCAAAATAGAAATAACCTTTGTGCCTTATTGCAAATAGGTCATGGGGGAAGCTCCAGCTGCAGGTATTAGTCTTAGAGTCAGACATGGGACAGTGAGAAGGAAGGGAGCATAGTTAAGCTCCTAGGATACAGAGAGAAGATACATTTATATATATATATATATATATATATATATATATATATATATATACTGTACTATTGGACCATTAAAAAAGCAAAAGGCATCGTTGTAAATTTTTATGTTAAATGGTCCTTTGGGGGGGGGGGGGGGGGGGGGTTCGTGTGCCACTTCTGCCTGTTATATGTCTATAAGGATATGTTTACGAGAAGGTTCTACAATTTTGTTGCAATGTACAGTATTGGATGTTTATGAATGGCTCTGGCTGCTGTGTAATAACAAATGGGAGAGGCAAGCTGTATAGATTTTGTTTTTGTTCTTGGAAGATGTTCTGTTAAATTGAAATCACTAATAATTTGGGGACCATCTGTTAATTCTTGGAACAAATGTTTTGTGCTTGTGTACTGGAGACAATCCATCTAAAGGTTTATAAACTTATCTTGGTCTATAATTATACTATTATAGTTAAAAGTCACCACGAAATAACATTTCATTTTAGATTCATTTCCTGTAAATAATTTTTAACCATATTTGCAGTTCAGCTCTTAGGAAAGTGATATTTGCCTGAACAAAAATACTACAGTATTATGTTTATAATTTAATAGATGACAAAGTCAAAATTATTGTTTTTATTTTTACACAAACATCCTTTAAGTTTCCTTAAAATGAAGCTGCATGTTAGAACTAATTTACCTGTTATTTTATGTTATTTAATAATACAAACACACTGACAGAGGCAAAGGTTAAAGGGGTATTCCAGACAAAGGCATCTTGTCCCCTATCCAAAGTGACAGTGCCCATTTAAAAAAATTGCTTTCCATCAACATACTCTGACCCTTATAACATTTTTATATTTCTGTTAACACTGAGGATGAACTTGCAACTGCTCCCCTTCATCTTATCCACTACTTTACACCAGATGGATATTTTGAGGACTTAAATGGGCACTGTCATTAAAACTACTTTTTGCTATTGCACTCCTTATGGTAAATAATACATCTTTCTAATGTATTTTGTTTATGTTTTTGTTTTTCCCCATCTCTTGCACAGACTTTGGACTCCTGCTGGCCTGGCAGAAGTCCAAAATCAGGAAATGCAGTCTGGCATGCTGAGGGGTGTGTGTGCAGCCTTAGCCAATCATAGCTCATCTCACACTGAACTGCTCTGGGCTGTGTGTAGCAGAGTGAGGGAGAAAGTTCTCCCCTGTATGGCTTCAGATGATGTCATAGCCTGCTGGGTAACGCCCCTTCCCAGTCTGTGAATCTGACTGAGACTGAGCAGAAAATACAGAGCAAAATCAAGGTAGAAAACCAAAAGATAAATAATGAAAATTAAAGGTTTATCATGATGGGGGCAGTGAACTGGGAGGATTATAAAATTTTACAAGATCATAACAGGTACTCTTTAACCCCTTAATGACGCAGGGTATTTTCCGTTTTTGCATTTTCATTTTTCCTCATCACCTTCTAAAAATCATAACGCTTTAAATTTTGCACCTTAAAATCCATATTATGGCTTATTTTTTGCCCCACCGATTCTACTTTGCTGTGACATTAGTCATTTTACCCAAAAATCCACGCCAAAATGGAAAAAAAATCATTGTGCGACAAAACTGAAAAAAAAATTCCATTTTGTAACTTTTGGGGGCTTCCGTTTCTACGCAGTGCATTTTCCGGTAAAAATTCTACCTTCTCTTTATTCTGTAGGTTCTTACGGTTAAAATGATACCCTACTTATATAGGTTTGATTTTGTCGTATTTCTGGAAAAAATCATAACTACATGCAGGAAAATGTATACGTTTAAAAATGTTCTCTTCTGACCCCTATAACTTTTATATTTTTCCGCATGTGGGAAGTATGAGGGCTCATTTTTTGCGCAGTGATCTGATGTTTTTATAGGTATCATTTTTATATTATATTATTTTTATATTGTTTAGACTTTTTTAGCGCTTTTTATTCACTTTTTTATGGTGGAAAAAGTGACCAAAAATACGCTATTTTGGACTTCAGACATTTACGCACGCGGCGATACCACATATGTTTATTTTTATATTTATTTACACTGTTTTATTTTTTATTGGGAAAAGGGGGGTGATTCTGACTTTTATTATGGAAGGGGTTAAATGATCTTTATTAACACTTTATTTTCATTTTTTGCAGTGTTATAGCTCCCATAAGGGGCTATAACATTGCACACACTGATCTTCTACACAGATCACTGCCTGGCAACAGCGGGGCATTGATCAGTGTTATCGCCGCTCGACTGCTCCTGCCTGCATCTCAGGCACGGAGCAGTCATTCGGAGATCGAACAGTGAGGAGGTAGGGACCCTCCAGCTGTTCAGCAAGCGGTTGGGGACACCGCGATTTCATCGCGGCGGTCCCGAAAAGCTCGACTGAGTTAACCGGCACAGTTTACTTTCACATTAGACGCTGCTATCAACTTTGATCGCCGTGTCTGAAGGGTTAATACCGGGAATCACCGCGATCAGTGATGTCATGTATTAGCCGCGGTCCCCGGCCGTTGATGGCCGCCGAGACCGACGCGATATGATGCGGGGTCAGCGCGTGACCCCGCGTTCTATCGTAGGAGCCTGCTCATGACGTATGCATACGTCATATAGCGGGAAGGGGTTAAAAGGTTTGGGGAAGCACAAGTGGTGTTGCCGCTCCCACCCCACACCCAGTGTACTTTGCTCTGGCAGCTAGAATGTCACTGCCCACTGGCTAAGATGGGAATGATGACTCTCCCTGTTCCAGAAATATTAGGGTTTCTAGTTTGTCTGACAATTCAGGGAATTAGACTGATAAAAGTAGTAAGTATAACTTGATGGGCAGGTTTATATAGTCAAGGGGTGTGAATATTTTACATTTAGGGGCATATGTGTCTAATGCACACACCTTGACTGTATAATCCCACTCATCACCTGATATTCATGCCCATCATTAAAATTAAGTTCACACACATCTGACTCATTCACTGAAATGTCAGACAAACTGTAAACCATCATATCTCAGGAGCGAAGGGTGTATCAGGACATTGTAAAAAGATCTGTGATCAGGGCACCCTACGATATTTCACAACAATACAAAACAAAGATCAAATTCAGCATGGGTAAGGGCTCTCCCTCTGAGTATATGGCACAAAAAGGGACGAGCAATAGAGTGTTAGCCAAAATGACTGGAGAGGAAGTTACACTCCTGTAGCAGAGAAGTCCCTTTTGGGACTAGTAGACCATAATAGGTTGCTAATAGAGTTGTGTTTGGGACTTGTTACTGTGTTATCCATACCATGTAGCTGCGAAGTCTGTAAAACATGTTAAACTGTAACATATCATACTGTTACATAAGTATGAAATATTAAACTGTAACAAGCATCAGTGACCCCTATAGAGAGATTCTACAACTTTTTTCTTGTGTACAGTGACCCCTCGGCCTACGATGGCCCCGACATACGATAATTTCAACATGCGATGGCCTCCCAGAGGTCATCGCATGTTGAAGGCAGCATCAACATATGATTTTTTTTATGTCAGGGCCATCGCATAAACGGCTGGCTGGTTCAGCTGCCGCCGGATAGCCGTTTACGGTGCACCGTGAGCTCCGGTGATGGTCACTCACCTGTCCATTGGGCTCCAGCGCGTCCTCTTCGGGATCTCCTCCATCGTCGGCGCTCACCATCGACATCATCACGTCGCTGCGCACGCCGTCCCGTCATCCAATACGAGCGGCGTGCGTAGCGACGTGATGGCGGCGACGGAGAGCGCGGTTGCCGGGGAAGCAGAGGCCTTGCTGGAGCATCGGGGACACCTCGGGAACGCGGCGACAGCGATGGACGGTGACATCCTGGGCAGCAGTGACAAGCAGTGACGGTCCGGAGCGGTGGGGACAGGTGAGTACAACTTTCTCTAACAGAGGTCTACAACCTGCGAACCTTCAGATGTTGCAAAACTACAACATCCAGCATGCCCGGACAGCCAACGGCTGTCCGGGCATGCTGGGTGTTGTAGTTTTGCAACATCTGGAGGTCTGCAGGTTGTAGACCACTGTCCTATACTTTACATTGCATGGATCCCTCAACATACGATGGTTTCAACAAACGATGGTCCGTTTGGAACGGATTACCACCGTATGTTGAGGGACCACTGTATATGAAAGTTTTCTTTTGCTACGTGCGTCTGCGTGCCATAATATCTGCACTATTCCGCACCTGCACATCACGCAGTGGAGAAATTTCTCTTTCGAGGGTGACAGGAAAAAAGTTAGAAGCCAATTTTGCCCCTTTTCGTATCCAGATGTATTGTTGATAAATAAAAAAGAAAAATATAATATTAGAAACGCTTCAATACAGTTGAACAAAAATAATTTTCCCCTCTGCAATTTAACACAAAATCAGGAGCATAAAAAAATGAATACTCTCCTAAAGAGTTACCTTTTATTAATCCTTTTCTCATTTATATTACAAAATCAGGTTCAAATTAAGTTAAGCTGTCTTTTATATGCAGTTTTTGCTGCTGTCAAAATGATGGTAATTTGAATAAAATGTGAATTATAACTTGCATTTTATAGGCCAAAGATGAAATTAATATACATATAAAATGTAGCCTTGTAACTCAAGATTTTTCGACATTGAAGCAGTAATTTATTTCATTGAACGAGTCTTATAACTGCAGGGGGATGGCAGTCAAGTTGAAGTTCCAAAAGCAGTTAAACTTTGTCTTATTATCAGAGAAGCTATAGTCACAACACGTTACTACTGGCTAATAAATTTATTTTTTGAGTAATGAAATTGTCATCAACCCTTAGTTAATCGGAATTAGGTTATAATTGGAGCCCTTTGTGCATGAAGAATAAAAAGTGCTCCATCCTGCAGATTGGCGGATCTCTTTAATTTCCAAAATTAAAAACCTTAAAGGAATTGAATACTTAAAATTGACCAAAAAATTTATTTTCATTTAACAATCAATTGGTGTGTTACGTACAAAATATTGATATTTAATGCAAACGACATTAAACATATTACACAATTTCTAGTGATTTTAATTTAGTATATTTTTTTTACATAAGTAATCTGTGATCCCATGTTTTAGCTATATTACATTGCCAACATATGAATCATACACAAAGTCATATACAGAGATTTTCAGCACATTCATCAAGGCCCAATACCAATATTACTATGACAATGTAGATTTTGTAGAAGGCCAAAAATGGCAATTCTATATGACATGCTTAGAACAAGGCTGATAACCAAGGCAGAAGATTTGAAAGGGGCATCCGTTTAATGGACAAAGCTGATAGATCTAATGTTTGCTATTTAAAGGGGTTGTCCATTTTTTTTTATTTACTATTGTCCCCAGGTTGCTTAATAAAACAATAAAACTTTAACTCGCCTTCCTTTCTCCCTTGTAGCCTCAGGTATCAGGTTGCTCAAACTCTCTTTTTCCCCGGAGCTGCAGATTGTAGTGTCTGCAGCCAGGGGGAACAGCTGTGGACAGTGATTGGCTGCGTGATACTGTGACATCACCTCTACAGCTCCAGTCGGCTCCAGGAAGCAGACTGTCAGTGGGGACAATAGTAAATAACCCGCATAACCATTTAAATGGTTTATATTGTCTAGCAATGCTAGACAAAAGGCTGGAAACCTACAATAGTTGAACAAAAGTGGCACTTGGGCTAGAGGAAATCTTTCTCTACTGTTTGCTGACTAGACTTGTGCTACATTTATGCTGAGCACCACCCTAGTAATATTACCTATTTACCTGCTTGTGACCTGGCTTTTCCCCCCTCCCACCCCTCTGATCTCGTTGGGTTTGGAGTAGAGAAGTCTGTGGAATTACCAGTCAACCTGTGTCCCCCCACACCTACCTACCTCTCTTAATTGGAATTGACTGCTTAATGTACTGCATTTGCAGAACAACAACCTGCCAATCACTGTCATAGACATGTTTGCGGTGGCCCACTACGGGAGTTGTGCCCCCGTACCCTTGCTGCCCTGTCAGGCAGCCTCCTAACAGTGTCCCCTTATGTATATATTGTTTGCAATGCTTTATACTGTATAATGCATATAGAAAGTGTTATTACTTTAAGAGAGGTTAACATGTGATCACCAGTTGTCATGTGAGTTGTCATGTGAGTGTAACCCAGGAGGTATAAGTGACTATGTGACTTAAGGGTGACCTATGGGGCCCTACCAGAGTCTCCCCTATAAAAGCCCTGGGAGAAGTCTCTTTCTTTTCTGCTGAGTTGCAGTGCAGTCAAGTCCTAGAGTGTGTCTGGAGTCCATTGGAGGCCTCAAGTCTGTCCAGCAGCCACAATTCTACAAGTAAGCTACAACCTTAGCATTGTCAGTCTCAAGTCAAGTCAGTCACAGTCATCTATTGTCAAGTCAGAGTGGCCTGCACTAAAATTGTCCAAATCTACTGCAAGTCCCAACAAGCCCTTAAGGTCTCTGAAGTCACTGGTCACCTCCATGGTCCTGGCTGAACTGTATAGACTGTACCATCTGTCACTCAGTAAAGCTACCATTGTCCGTAACTTGGCATCTGAATTATTATTGCCCCGTGCCTAGCCGAGGATCCAGTGGTATACCTTCAGGTGGTATTGATGATAAACTTTCCCTGGCGTCACGAATACAAGGGGTTAATGCCATCTGCCCCCAGGGTAATTCCATCTGCCCTGCATCTCACACCCTCTACCACATGTTCTCTGATCTATATTTTTGGGCCATGTCTAATAATAGGAGAGCAGGTCTCTACCTAAACTCTGATAACGGGTTCACCATAAATGTGTAGAAATAAAAGACCTCTACATATTATTAAGTGACAATTTTCCCCCACACTACCAATAATGATATGATCACCAATAAACACTGAACAAAAAAAATTAACTTGGCAAAATTTCCAATCCTCTTTATAAACCGTGTTAAATGAATATGTATCAAAATAACAAGGTTGGAAAGTACGTCTGGCAAATTTAATTGAAAATGTGCATTTGTCTGAGCCAAAAATAGGATTTTATTTTTTTTACAACAGCTTCTAAGCTTAATGGTATTATATTTTACCTTTTAAAATAATGTACTGTATTAGCTGCATTGTTTATCTATGAGAAAAAGGTCATTCAATGTTAACAGTGTTAAGGCGTAAAATCCAAGCAGGAATATCTAATCACTTTTTAATGATGTGAAATCTGTATTTTATTTTTGCCATCAAATCTTAAGCAATGTCATGTTTTTCACTTAGGTCAGTGAAGTAAAATGATGTTGTTCTTTTGGTCTGTATGAAGATGGGAGGGTTAACATCCATGATCATGGACCATACAATAATTGCACACAAACCTATTAACAAAATGTCTTGGATATAGTGTCATTCTGCCATTCCTCATGGGAAATGTTCACTAACCCTTTACATTTTGACAGTAATTACAATTCAAACACAAAACAACATTGACTAAATATCCTTTTCTTACATCATGTATTAACATCAATTTTCCTTTCAAGTGTGTTCAGGAGATAAAAATATTGAAAAAAATATATATATATATGTATATGAAAATGTTTAATATTGAGTAAAATATTTTAGAACAATATATCTTAGGGTTTAAATAAAAAAGAATTTGGGTCAAGTATCCATAATGATGTTACACATTGTAGTCAATGAGATGCTCCAGATTTAAAAAAAAAAAAAAAAAATGTCCTGCTGCTGCTTTTCAATATGTGTTCTGAGATAGAAAAGGGTGCATATAATGGTCTAGACAGATCTAGGCATACATACCTAGCATAATGGAACAACATTTGTTTGAATATTGTAACTATTTGGCCATACCAGGCAAGAAATATATCAAAGCTGTTGGTGTTTGGTGGAAAAACACATCGCCGTATTTGACTGTCTATTTCAGAACTTCCATTGTAGATTCCATCAGATTTGATAGAAAGAATAGCAAAGCATGCAACCCTATTTTTCCCATTATAATTATGGACACCTCAATGGAACCCAATTTAATGGCAATCTGTGCTGTAGGGTGCTGTTAGTATCTGTCACATGATAGGTCTGGCAAAGCGTTTTGGTTTTCGTTATAATAAAGGTGAACATAGCCTAAAATATAAATTGTATTAAATAATTTTTAAGCTATTCCCACTGATGGATGTTGTGAATAGATTAAAGGGGTACTCCGGTGCTTAGACATCTTATCCCTATCCAAAGGATAGGGGATAAGATGCCTGATCGCGGGAGTCCCGCTGCTGGGGACCCCCGTGATCTTGCACGCGACACCCCGTTTGTAATCAGTCCCCGGAGCGTGTTCGCGGGCAGCGTGTGACGTGTGACGTCAAGGCGGGCGGCGTGTGACGTCACGCCCCTGCCCCCGTGTGATGTCATGCTCCGCCCCTCAATGCAAGGCTACGGGAGGGGGCGTGATAGCTTTAAACGATCATGATGAGACTTATCTCTGAATCTAGTCATGTCCCGCTGCGACTGGTGATACGCTGAGAGCAGCGTGACTCACCGACCCGCAGGAAGCAAAAGAAGACAGGGACCAGAGAACAGGACACCGACATCGGAGCAATGGGGGAACGTAGGTAGGTGAGTTAAAGTTTGTTTTGTTTCATTTTTGCCACCCGGGCACGGAGGGTTAATAAAAAAAAAGCGCCATAGTACTCCTTTAACTATCTATATTATTAGAGAATCTCTTTAAGCAGAGATTTCATAAAATAGAACACTAGAAAAGACAGTAATAAGTGTGTTTATCTACTTATAAAATTGCTATGGAACTATTTGCGGGAAACAAAATGTAGTGATTTCTTGAATAGCGAAATGAGTTTGATGCACAGATCATCTAACAAGATGACAGACAATAGATCAATTTGAATGTGTTGAATCAATTATATACTGTATAAGTGTGTTTACCATCATATGTCTGTGTGTTTTTCATGTATGTGCGATACAGCATTGTAAAATGTGTTAATGTAGTATATAGTATTGCATTGCAACACACACTCAGACATACTGTATATAGATATTAGCGACACATTTTAAAATTACACACATATATGCACATAATACACATGACATGCACATATATACACATTACACACTGACACACACACACACACACACACACACACATTACAAACATATGCACACATTACACACATACATACTTGGTGTGCAGTAGCTGTATCTCCATCACCATCAAATAGTGGGGTCTATTACTTCCCAGGGCAAAGCAAGGGGCTGTGTGTAAGTTACAAAGCAGCAGCTAAAGGGGGATTGCACACAAAGAACACTGAGATGGTCATGTACAACGCATGTTCTTATCTCAGCCCATCACTGTCACAGCATTTTCCCCAAAACTGCTGAGCTGCAAGTAACAGGAAGCTTTGGCTGTTCAATATGCTGGGAACCTGCAGCTGTTGCCCGACTTTTTGTTTCCCTCTAACTCTATAAGCTCTTTGCCCTAGTACAGCCATGAGGTGAGATACTAAACTCACCTCATGGCTGATGTGGCTCTATATCATCTGAAGAAAATGTTCTTAAAAGTAATGCAATAGTGTAATATAGCTCTACAGTTTACATGCATCAGTTTAATTGCAGACATTTTTTGTGCTTGTCCCATTGATCTTAATGGTGATTTCAGAAATCAATTCACATTTTATAGTAACAACGTCATTCAGATGCTAGAAATATATTTTTCAGAAATTTGTGTGAACATTCCCTAATATGGCATTGTAGTACACCGAGGTAGAGAATACAGATGTCTATAATTGTTCTATTATGGCCTCTGTTTAACACAAAAGGTGTATAGAGCTTTGTCAGGATTCTGATACTGTGAGGACACTGGTGGTGGATCCTCTGTGTCAGTGGGGTGATGACGTGGGCCGTACCAGGGGAACGGAGTCTAAGGGGTTACTGGTTTTCACCAGAGCCCGCCGCAAAGCGGGATGGACTTGCAGCGGCAGGTAACCCCCAGGTCGTTCCACCCAATAGCGACTCAACCCCAACTGACGGCTGAGACAGGCGTGGTATAAGGGATTAGGCAAGAGCAAGGTCAGACGTAGTAGAAGGTCAGGGCAGGCGGCAAGGTTATTAGTCAAGGGCAACGGCAGAAGGTCTGGTAACACTGGTAAGGCAAACACAGAAACACTTTCACTGGCACTGAGGCAACAAGATCCGGCAATGCTGGGAAGGGGAAGTGAGGTTTTATAGGCATGGAGCAGATGGGAGCTAATTACGCTGATTGGGTCAGGAACCAATTAGTGGTGCACTGGCCTTTTAAATCTTAGAGAGCCGGCGCGCGCGTGCGCCCTAGAGAGCAGAGCCGCGTGTGCCAGGACGTGACAGCCGGGGAACGGGACAGGTAAGCAGATTGGGATGCGACCCGCGAGCGGGCGCTTCCCGTTATGCGAATTGCATCCCCGCCGGCAGTGACAGTGCAGCGCTCCCGGTCAGCGCGTCTGACCGGGGCGCTGCAGAGAGGAGAACGCCGCGAGCGCTCCGTGGAGGAGCAGGGACCCGGAGCGCTCGGCGTAACAAGCTTAAATACAGTAATCTGCATGACTCCTAAAAGCAATCATTTTTTAAGTTTTTAAAATGTATTTTTTAGCTTCATATTTTTGTTGCTATAATTCTGTTATATTGCTACTTTTCCTGAGTGATATAATTCATGTTATTTTTAGTATATTATAGCAATAGTAAATGTAAAATTATACCATTGTGCGTAACAAAACATTTTTTTCTGCAAGCCTTATATAACTACTGAAATATCTAGGTCCACAAAAAAAACATTCTAAAATAGGTTGCCATTTTTGCTAAGAGTAATTGATGGCCAATAGGGACTGGCTTTTTGTCAGCTCCATTCTCATAGACTGTGCCTGATGTGCTCTCCGTTGCCTGCAGAGACTCTACCTCTGTTCAGAGAGCAAATCGTAATGTGCTGTTCATTTAGGACAAATGATTGATTCCTCTGTAATACTTCTAAATGGAAGTTGTATCAGTGTCCAAAAGCATAAAAGGATCAGAAAGACAGGGTATTTAGCAATAATTGGGCCACCCTGCATCAGGTGAACCTTACTGCTTATAGGCCAAATGTGAATGTCACATTGGGTATTTGTTAAATGGAAATAACCATAGATTTCAGTGCATTACTTGTTTAGAGCACAGGTTCCTACTTAGCTTACAGCACATGTCTCTCAAAAAATTAGGGACAACTAAGCTCATTGTTAAATGATGTACTGTGACAATAATGGCTGCAGATGAAGACCCATGAAATGAAGTGTCACATTCTTTGAGCTGTAGAAATCTTATTTGGGCTCCTAAAGGTGAAGCAAGGTGCAACTCACATGGTAAAATCATTTTCTTGAATACTTTATTCTACTGTTTCTTAGTCTTTCAAAACAATACCTAGGACTACACACCTCCTGAAAAGAAGACACTACAGCCCTGTCAGTGGTAAGAGTTCAATGAGACATTCTTAATCATGTTGTCTTCATACAATGCTATAAGGCCTGCGGTGTCAAACTTTATTCAAATAAGAATGCAAATTATATTTTTATATTTCATTATTTATATTTCTTAGTCTGCAGTGTTTGTATAAACTAGATTTTACAATAAATAATAGTTTTGAATAACATTAAATACTGCCATTTATTTATCCCGATATAACAATGCTTTTTCTACACAAGCTGTGCTTCTTGCACTGACATTCAATGGCCCTCTTTTACTAACATGGTTACATTGGAGATCAGAACATTGGAAGACAGGTAAGATAATGTTTTACACTTGCGCTAACCCAGTGTTTCTGTTACCCCACAAACTAGGGTGCCTTCAGCTGTTGCAAAACTACAACACCCAGCATGCCCTGACAGCCAAAGGCTGTACGGGCATGCTGGGAGCTGTAGTTTTGCAGCAGCTGGAGGCACCCTGGTTCATTGCCAAACAATGCGCTAACCTATTTCTGGTTATTCTTTTTTAAATGACCCTCTCTTTTCACTGAACTAGGTTAGCGCATTGTTTGCCAATGAACCAGGGTGCCTCCAGCTGTTGCAAAACTACAACTCCCAGCATGCCCGTACAGCCTTTTGCTGTCAGGGCATGCTAAGTGTTGTAGTTTTTCAACAGCTGGAGGCACCCTGGTTTGTGGGGTAACAGAAACACTGGGTTAGCGCAAGTGTAAAACACATATGTATTATGTTTAACATGTTCAAAAAAATATACATTACATAAAAATGTATGTATTAACAATAAGTATATATTAAAATCACATATTTTACTATAAATATCTACATGAAAAATACAATAAAAATAACCAACATGACATGTTATACATAAATCACCTGTCAATCAAACACATCGATCAAACACATCAATCATTCAAGCAGCATTAATTCATTCAACATTACATCATGTATTAATAAATCACATAAAATTATACATTATCTTACTTGTCTTCAAATGTTCTGATCTCCGCGGGTCTCTTCTTTTCTGTGCACCCGCTCCCGATAATGGTCCCTTGCTTCTAAATGAAAAATAATTTTGTTTTATCAAAAATAAAATTCAATAAATAAAGTAGTATGTGCTGCTCACGATTAATTAGCCGAGGTACTATATGGATAAACACCTACACATTAGGTGTAATATATCTTTGTAAAAAAAAAAAAAGGAAAAAAGAACTGTATCATAACCTCAAGGCTAATATCAGATGTACTGATACATGAATGAATAATTAAAGGAACCATGCTTCAAATTTATGATGCAAGCAATATATATATATATTTATTAAAATACATATAGCATAATATTGTGTAATAAAATCTCCTTTCACAGGGCCCTAGTGGGGAGATAAATGCAGTAAATACGGTAGTTACTAAAATAGACATAGAAAGCACCACTGTGTGCAATAGACGGAAGTATAGTCCGTTAGTTCTGCATTTGGTAGCTCAGAATATGAGTCCGCAATATCAAAGTCCGCAAATGGAGATAATGATGTATGAACTCTGGTCCATATATTGGACAACAGGATAATATATTTACCAGCTAGATGGATTGGCCAGATTACCGTGCGACAGAATTTTTCCCTGCGACTAAAAATATTGGGAAAAGTGCGACAGAATAGTAAATACCAAGTTAAAAAAAGGTTGAAACCACAAAAAAGAAACACAAACCAACACTCCACTCTTAGTAAATGAGCCATTGTCTTTATGGGTCAAATTAAAGAATATAATTAAAATGTAAGGATTTAGTGTAAAAATGCATGTGTTTTTCTTAGGTGTCTGTCCACATCTTGTTAGAGTTAGCTCCCCGCTAAACTAAAATTCTTTCAATACCTACCAAGATACAAGTTGTGTAGTGGCATACATAGAAAAGAGGGGGCTCCAAAGCAAAGGTTGAAACTGGCCTCCTATTAGGGAAACCAACCATCCTTTTAGAATGTGTATGGGATCATGTGTAGTGTAAAGCTTAACCACTTACACACAGCCAGATAGGGTATTAATGCAATAACAGTATAACAAGGGTGTAAAACATCATTAAACCATATAGAATTCCAAAAAGTATAAATACGCACATGGTAACAAGGCAACATCAATCACCACCATGAAAATGTGTCCCATGGGATACAAACTAGGTCAATACAACTTTATTTATTATGAACTCTATACTCCTCCCCTTTGCATTCTTTCTTGCTGTTACCCAGCTATATATCAAACATGAGGATTTTCCCTTTGGATAGAAATTTGGACAGGGTAAGTAGGCATTTGGATCTATTTTGTACAGTCTGCTAATAAAAATCAGAACATACAAAGAGGACCATTATATAGTGACCATCATATAGTGTTCAGGTATGTTTAATTAAAATTTCCCAATGTCCTATCAGCCCACAGGCAAAGTGTCCCAATATGTTGCGCTGCTGCTGTGACTAAGGGAAAACACATTTAACTTTTAAATTGAACACATATGAGGTTAAGAATGTTAGTAGCTACCACTGAACTGTCCATTATTCAGCTGATGCATTAAAAAATAATTTTTTCTACATTGAATATCTTATACATGATTTCATTTTTTCACAAACTACAGGGTATAAATGAAGCTTTTGAGATGCCAACATTTAGTTTTGGCAAGATATGAGAAATAAATACTAATATGTACTTAAATCTGCAAGTATTGTACTTGTGCGCTGCACAACCTCCTACAAATCTTTTAGAAATTAGGAATAATTGAAACAATTAATCTAATTAGAACAGACAAACTGTAGGTTTGTGTTTGGCGAGACACCCATAAAGCCTATGCTTAACAGCTTTTTTTGTACCTACGTTGGGAGAATACATCTTTTCGATTTCCTCTGCCAATATTGTTAATATATTTCCTTTGCAAATGGATAACTTACAGTAAATGACAAAATGCATTCCAGTACATGCGCAAACAAAAGTAACAAGCAAATCTTGCAATTTCATTTTTAAAAATATGGGGGGAGATTTAGCAAAACCTGTCCAGAGGAAAGGTTGCTGAGTTGCCCCTAGCAACCAATCAGATCGCTTCTTTCATTTTTTTGAAAAGGCCTCTGAAAAATGAAAGAAGTGATCTGATTGGTTGCTATGGGCAACTCAGCAACTTTTCTTCTGGACAGGTTTTGATAAATCTCCCCCATGGTTCTTTGCTAATACAGCTGAAAAAGTATGTAATAGAATTATGGTCAGATGTACAAACCAGCCTTATCTTATCTTGTAAATGCCTTGATGTTAAAGTCCTTAACCCCTTAAGGACCAAGGACGTACCGGTACGTCCTTGGTCCTGCTCTCCTGATATAACGCGGGGTTACACAGTAACCCCGCATCATATCACGGCAGGCCCAGCGTCATAGTGAAGCCGGGACCCGCCTCTAATAGCGCGCAAAAAGCGAAAGTGAAAGTTGCCGGCTAGCTCAGTCGGGCTGTTCGGAATAGCCGCTGCTAATCGCGGCATCCCGAACAGCTTACAGGACAGCGGGAGGGCCCCTACCTGCCTCCTCGCTGTCCGATCGCCGAATGACTGCTCAGTGCCTGAGATCCCAGCATGAGCAGTCATGCGGCAGTATCGTCGATCACTGGTTTCCTATGAGAAACCAGTGATCAATGATGAAGATCAGTGTGTGCAGTGTTATAGGCCCCTATGGGACCTATAACACTGCAAAAAAAAAGTGAAAAAAAAAAGTGAATAAAGATCATTTAACTCCTCCCCTATTAAAAGTTTGAATCACCCCCCTTTTCCAATAAAACAAAACAGTGTAAATAAAAATAAACATATATGGTATCACCGCGTGCGTAAATGTCCTAATTATAAAAATATATCATTAATTAAACCGCTTGGTCAATGGCGTGCACGCAAAAAAATTCCAAAGTCCAAAATAGTGCATTTTTGGTCACTTTTTAAATCATTTAAAAATGAATAAAAAGCGATCAATAAGTCCTATCTATGCAAAAATGGTACCGTTAAAAACTTCAGATCACGGCGCAAAAAATTAGCCCTAATACCGCCCCATACATGGAAAAATAAAAAAGTTATAGGGGTCAGAAGATGACAATTTTAAACGTATTAATTTTCCTGCATGTAGTTATGATTTTTTCCAGAAGTACGACAAAATCAAACCTATATAAGTAGGGTATCATTTTAATCGTATGGACCTACAGAATAAAGATAAGGTGTCATTTTTACCGAAAAATGTACTACGTAGAAATGGAAGCCCCCAAAACGGCGTTTTTTTTTTCAATTTTGTCGCACAATGATTTTTTTTTCCATTTCACCATAGATTTTTGGGCAAAATGACTGACGCCATTACAAAGTAGAATTGGTGGCGCAAAAAATAAGCCATCATATGGATTTTTAGGTGCAAAATTTAAATAGTTATGATTTTTTAAAGGAAAGGAGCAAAAAACGAAAAAGCAAAAACGAAAAAACCCCCGGTCCTTAAGGGGTTAATCCCATCCATAGGGGACCATGGGTACTCATGATGGACATTATGAATACAGGTAGAATTTATTCTGGATAATGTTCTCATCTCATTGATGCACTTATTATATTGTAAGTAGTGGTCACTAGTGTTCAGCGGCATAGGCCATATTCGAATTCGCGAATATTCGCGAATATATGGACGAATATTCATCATATATTCGCAAATATTCGCATATTCGTTATATTCTCGTTTTATTTTCGCATATGCGACAATTCGCATATGCGAAAATTAACATATGTGAATATTAGCATATACAAAATTAGCATACGCGAAAATTTGCATATGCTAATTTTCGCACGCCAGTCTCAAACAGTAGTATTACAGCCTTCTTTACACCACACAAGCTGGAAGCAGAGAGGGGTGATCACTGTGATGTGTACTGTGAAAAAAAAACACAAATATTCGTAATTACGAATATATAGCGCTATATTCGCGAAATTCGCGAATTCGCGAATATGCGATATTCGCGAATAATATTCGAATTGCGAATATTCGTGAGCAACTTTAGTGGTCACATATATTACATAGTGAACAATCCATCCCAGAAAAAAATAATGGCCTAGGTTGCAAAATATTTTTTGTCTCTGTTTGCACTTGGCAATGTTTGAAACTTCAACAGAGAATAAATGGGGTGTTGACTTCATTTATTTATTTGTGGAGAATTTTCCTCCCTTCTCAGAATCAGTAAGGGTCCCAGCGGTCAGACTCCCACTGATCAGTTTGTTATATATCCTGTAGATAGAGGATACCTTTGATGTTGGGATCACCCCTTTAACCCATAAAGAACACACAGGTCGTAAATGTATGTCCTGGTGCCCAATTACTTGATGCAACTGGATGTACATTTACATCCTGTACATGACCGCAAGCACCTGAGTGGTTTTCTTTTTCATTTCCCCACAAAAATAATGATGTCGTTACAAAAGACAACTGGTCGCTCAAAAAACAAGCCATCATACTCATCTGGAAATATAAAAGATTTATGATTTTTAGAAGGTTAGGAGGGAAAAACGAATTTGTCAAAATAAAATTGACTGTGTCCTTAAGGCCAAAATAGGCTGTGTCCTTAAGGGGCTAAGATGTACACCAGGCTGAGCGTAGATCCCAAGATGCACAGGTAAACATGAAAAAAAAAATAAAAAAACATGACTACAAAAATCCACAGCTGTCAAAAGGAGGTGTGTAGTATTGGTGTGTAGTTCAGCAACCTTCACGTAAAAGAAGAGCTGCAATAAGATCTACAACCCATTTGCAAAAAGAGTTACTGTATTGTAGAAGGGCGAAGTATGTGAGACAATAAGAGATTTAGAGGTATAGTATAATAATTCATGAAAAGTTATTAAAGGGGTATTCCAGGCCCAAACTTTTTTTTATATATCAACTGGCTCCGGAAAGTTAAACAGATTTGTAAATTACAATGTGCAAGGAGAAGGTGAAAAAAGTCGGCAGACTCACCAAGGCTTCTTTTTTCAGGGTTGCTTCTTTATTAAATACTCACATACAAAACTTTGTGCGAAAGGGGAGAGAGGATCACATGGAGGGGGGTATTCACTGTCAGGCGACAGAATCTGTTTCACTCGGTAGTCGAGCTTCTTCTGGCCATGATTGTTAGGAACACTGTGCTGCTTCTTATACAGGTGGGTACTCAGGTTCAATCACTTAGAACCTCCCATCTGTCTTGACGTAAGACTTCAAGGCGTTGGCTTTTAATCCAGCCCTATAACGCCTTTACTATGTCTAAGTCATAAGAATCCAGCGTATAATAATATCAATGGAAGGGATGAGGGAAAAAGTGCATTAAAAACAAGGTACATTAAAAACAAGGTGCATAATCTATCTTATCATTCAGGCCTATAGGGCCTGTTGCTGATGTACGAATTATCCAGTGAGTTTCTCGCTGCAACAGTAAGCGATCTGTATCTATCCCTGGTCTGGGTTTAACCCTCTCCACGCCGGAGAAAGTTAATACATCAGACTTCCCTCCGTGGACTTCCACCATATGGGATATAAAACGAGGAGCTCCTTTAAGTGTGCGAAGCGAATACATATGTTCCCTTATTCTAGCACAGAGCTGATGAATCGTTTTCCCAATATAGTGGTAGCCACAGGGGCAGAACTTTGTTCTTGTGCACGCTACACATGACTGACACCACGCCACAAAACATGGACACAGATACGGACGGGATGATAAGAAAAATGGAGGATATACTACTCACAGGGAGAGAGGACCCAGGGGGGTATTTTTTGGAATGCAATCATAAAGAGGATGTGGAGCTCATTGAAGTGAAATCATTAGAGCAACGTATTCTTAATCTATCTGATAAAGAAATCAACATTTTTTGGACCATTAACTCACTCCAGTCCTACCTGCACAGTGAGAGATCTCCACGAGGACTTAGAGCGTACAAAGCACCAGCTCAGTTCCAGGAGGACCTCACGTTTGTCACCTGTGGAAACAGGCGCACCACGAGCACTCTATTAAGCTATTACAGATCGTGCTAACTAGAAATAGAATAGAGCACGACAAAATCAGCAAAGATCTTAATAAAGCAAAAGCAGAGTATACAAAAAGAGCTACAGATGAACAGAAACAAGCGTTTTTTCCTAAATTAGAAAATAGAATTCTGTCACTGCAGGAAGATGTGAAAAGAAAGAAACGGGAACATTTTCTCAGAGATAAAACTGACTATGACCAAGAAAAAGAATTTCAGTGGCATGGAAAAGCGACAGCATTTACCAGCAAGAACTATCGTCAATCACGTCGACCCGCTTCATACCATTCTAATAATCGCACTGAAACCGCATATAATGTGAATATAGCCAAAGATTCGAAAGATGTAAGACAAGAAAAAACCTCTCCCACCCTTTAGGACAAGGTCCACACGGCGCAGACGGAGGAAGAGATCAAAAAGAACCAAAGAAAAGAAGAACAGAATTATAGGATGTATTAACGAGGAGGACGCTTCCAGATCTCCCACATCTAATGTTATCAATCTCACTTCAGAGACACTGAATGAAGCAACACTAACCCTGTTATCTAGAGGTCTGAACTATGGTCTGACAGAACGTTTCGACCCAGTCACATTTGAGATAGACCTAGCCAAGTCTTTACGGGACATTAACCTATTTAAGTTTTTCCTGAATAAAAAGTATAATGAGCAGAGTAAATGTGAAGCAGATTCGCCAGCTACAATAGATAGTTTAGGTTTTTTCCCCACAGAATGTACATTAATGGAAAAGAAATATATTGAAATGTTAGCCTATGATTTTGAAGACCCTGCGAACAGAGCCCAGCCTGGGCACTGTCAGAGTGCCTTCACCAAGGGTAAAAAGTCCAAATTTAACCCCCCGATACCCCCGGGAGGACAACTGGATTTATTTCAGAATTCAGTATTACAAGACGTCAGGTCTATATTGTACAGAGAAACCCCTGTCAATTTGTCAACCGCAGAACAAACAGCTCTCAATGCTCTAAAACAGAGAGAAGACCTAGTTATTATCAGGGCTGATAAAGGAGGGAGTGTCGTATTAATGTATAAGACCATGTATACACTAGAAGCCGAAAGGCAGTTGAGTGATAGGTCTACTTACACCCCCCTAAAAAAGGACCCAACACCAAAAATTTTAAAAGGTCTTACTACACTTCTACACAAATTTGTAGAGCAAGGGATGCTATCAAAAAAGAATGCAGAACGTTTAATACCTGATTCACCTAAACCGGCAACATGGTACCATCTTCCAAAAGTACATACGTCCAGACGTCCATACAGACGTCCGATAGTCTCGGGAATGGGGTCTGTAACCGAATATTTATCCCACTATCTAGAATGGTTACTATCTCCACTTCTTCCATCTATACCAGCTTACATTAAGGACACTCTCCATCTTTTACAGAACATTCAAACAATGACTTGGGAACCGGGTTGGAGCTTATGCTCCATTGATGTTGTTAGCTTATATACCCGCATCCCGTCGGAGGCGGGTATAGGAGCTATGAAAGACTTCCTAAGATGGTCGAATAAATCTAACGAATTTATTCTGTTCATAGAGGAAGCCCTTTCCTTCCTTCTATCGAATAGCACATTCAAGTTTGCCGATCAGTGGTACAAGCAGGACACCGGGACCCCGATGGGCACCCCGGTGTCCTGCACGTACGCAAACATATTTTTGGCCGTTTTGGAAAGCCAAATCGTCTATTCATCCAATAATCCATATATCGCGTGTATCAAATTAAACATGCGATATATGGACGAAATTCTTATAGCATGGTCAGGTTCAGAGGTACAATTTCATGACTTTGTCACATATCTAAATACAACTAATTCTGTGAATATGTCCTTCACCTCGCAATATGGAGGAACATCATTCGAGTTCCTAGACCTAAAACTTAGGGTTGATGGAGAGAGGCTCACCAGCGAAGGCTATAGAAAACCTATTTCAAGGAACACCCTTCTTCACTATGGTAGCTCTCACCCAGACTCAGTGAAGAGGGGTGTCCCTTACGGACAATTTGTGAGATTACGAAGAAACAATGAATCGGATGAGATTTATGGGGAACAGGCAGATGACCTAGAAAAGCGCCTGTTGGAACGGTCCTATCCGAGGACCTTAATAAAAGAAGGTCGCCAACGAGCAGATAAGTGCCAGAGAAAAACCCTTCTGAACACCAAAAAAGAGAGAGAATCAGTACCCATTAAAAAACGCTTTGCATTCACCTTTCAAAATTCACCACTTAATCAAGTCATAGAACAGGCAGTCAGACGTAACTGGCATATAATAGAGGGAGATCCAGATCTGAAAGAAGTAGCTAGTCGTAAACCGCTTATTTCATATAGAAAGAATAAATCGTTAGGAGATATACTACAAAAAAGTAGAACGATGCCTCCTAAGAAAGAGACACAGTGGCTAGAACAACTGACACCAAAGGGGAACTACGCTTGTAGAACATGCAATTTTTGTAAGTATAATGCTGAGTTGAAAACGATGCGCATGGGACCCATAACACATACTGTTACTGATCTAATAACTTGTCGAACAAAATATGTAGTCTATGTCATGTTCTGCCCCTGTGGCTACCACTATATTGGGAAAACGATTCGTCAGCTCTGTGCTAGAATAAGGGAACATATGTATTCGCTTCGCACACTTAAAGGAGCTCCTCGTTTTATATCCCATATCGTGGAAGTCCACGGAGGGAAGTCTGATGTATTAACTTTCTCCGGCGTGGAGAGGGTTAAACCCAGACCAGGGATAGATACAGATCGCTTACTGTTGCAGCGAGAAACTCACTGGATAATTCGTACATCAGCAACAGGCCCTATAGGCCTGAATAATAAGATAGATTATGCACCTTGTTTTTAATGTACCTTGTTTTTAATGCACTTTTTCCCTCATCCCTTCCATTGATATTATTATACGCTGGATTCTTATGACTTAGACATAGTAAAGGCGTTATAGGGCTGGATTAAAAGCCAACACCTTGAAGTCTTACGTCAAGACAGATGGGAGGTTCTAAGTGATTGAACCTGAGTACCCACCTGTATAAGAAGCAGCACAGTGTTCCTAACAATCATGGCCAGAAGAAGCTCGACTACCGAGTGAAACAGATTCTGTCGCCTGACAGTGAATACCCCCCTCCATGTGATCCTCTCTCCCCTTTTGCACAAAGTTTTGTATGTGAGTATTTAATAAAGAAGCAACCCTGAAAAAAGAAGCCTTGGTGAGTCTGCCGACTTTTTTCACCTTCTCCTTGCACATTGTATTTGACTCGTCTTACAAGTCAGAGCACTACCTCAGCTTCGGGGATTACTCCTATTCATCCTAGATCCAGGTCCTTTTCAGTGGTCAGCAGCAGTGCCGGACATTGATATCTCTGTTTTTTGCCAGATTTGTAAATTACTTCTATTAAAAAAATCTTAATCCTTCCAATAGTTATTAGCTTCGGAAGTTGAGTTGTTGTTTTCTGTCTAACTGCTCTTTGATTACTCACGTCTCGGGAGCTGTGCAGTTCCTATGGGGATATTCTCCCATCATGCACAGCTCCTGGGACGTGACATCATCATTGAGCAGTTAGACAGAAAACTTCAGAAGCTAATAACTATTGGAAGGATTAAGATTTTTTAATAGAAGTAATTTACAAATCTGTTTAACTTTCCGGAGCCAGTTGATATATATATAAAAAAAATGTTTTGCCTGGAATACCTCTTTAACCCCTTAACGACGCAGGACGTATATTTACGTCCTGCGCCGGCTCCCGCGATATGAAGCGGGATCGCGCCGCGATCCCGCATCATATCGCGTGGGTCCCGGCGCTCATCAACGGCCGGGACCCGCGGCTAATACCACACATCGCCGATCGCGGCGATGTGCGGTATTAACCCTTTAGAAGCGGCGGTCAAAGCTGACCGTCGCTTCTAAAGTGAAACTGAAAGTATCCCGGCTGCTCAGTCGGGCTGTTCGGGACCGCCGCGGTGAAATCGCGGCGTCCCGAACAGCTGATCGGACACCGGGAGGGCTCTTACCTGCCTCCTCGGAGTCCGATCGACGAATGACTGCTCCGTGCCTGAGATCCAGGCAGGAGCAGTCAAGCGCCGATAATGCTGATCACAGGCGTGTTAATACACGCCTGTGATCAGGATGAGAAATCAGTGTGTGCAGTGTTATAGGTCCCTATGGGACCTATAACACTGCAAAAAAAAAGTTTAAAAAAAAGTGTTAATAAAGGTCATTTAACCCCTTCCCTAATAAAAGTTTGAATCACCCCCCTTTTCCCATAAGAAAAATAAAACAGTGTAAAAAAAAATAAAAATAAACATATATGGTATCGCCGCGTGCGTAAATGTCCGAACTATAAAAATATATCATTAATTAAGCCGTACGGTCAATGGCGTACGCGCAAAAAAATTCCAAAGTCCAAAAAAGCGTATTTTGGTAACTTTTTATAACATTAAAAAATGAATAAAAAGTGATCAAAAAGTCAGATCAAAACAAAAATCATACCAATAAAAACTTCAGATCACGGCGCAAAAAATGAGTCCTCATACCGCCCCGTACGTGGAAAAATAAAAAAGTTATAGGGGTCAGAAGATGACATTTTTAAACGTATATGTCACGATGCCGGCTGGCAGGTAGTGGATCCTCTGTGCCAGAGAGGGATTGGCGAGGACCGCGCTAGTGGACCGGTTCTAAGTCACTACTGGTTTTCACCAGAGCCCGCCGCAAAGCGGGATGGTCTTGCTGCGGCGGTAGTGACCAGGTCGTATCCACTAGCAACGGCTCACCTCTCTGACTGCTGATGATAGGCGAGGTACAAGGGAGTAGACAGAAGCAAGGTCGGACGTAGCAGAAGGTCGGGGGCAGGCGGCAAGGTTCGTAGTCAGGGTGGATAGCAGAAGTTCTGGTACACAGGCTTTAGACACACAAAACGCTTTCACTAGGCACAAGGGCAACAAGATCCGGCAAGGGAGTGCATGGGAGGAGGTTAGATATAGTCAGGGACCAGGTGGAAGCCAATTAAGCTGATTGGGCCAGGCACCAATCATTGGTGCACTGGCCCTTTAAGTCTCAGGGAGCTGGCGCGCGCGCGCCCTAGAGAGCGGAGCCGCGCGCGCCAGCACATGACAGCAGGGGACGGGAACGGGTAAGTGACCTGGGATGCAATTCGCGAGCGGGCGCGTCCCGCTGTGCGAATCGCATCCCCAACGGCCATGACAGTGCAGCGCTCCCGGTCAGCGGGACTGACCGGGGAGCTGCAGGGAGAAAGACGCCGTGAGCGCTCCGGGGAGGAGCGGGGACCCGGAGCGCTAGGCGTAACAGTATAAATTTTCCTGCATGTAGTTATGATTTTTTCCAGAAGTGCGACAAAATCAAACCTATATAAGTAGGGTATCATTTTAACCGTATGGACCTACAGAATAATGATAAGGTGTAATTTTTACCGAAATATGCACTGCGTAGAAACGGAAGCCCCCAAAAGTTACAAAATGGCGTTTTTTTTCCGATTTTGTCGCACAATGATTTTTTTTTCCATTTCGCCGTGCATTTTTGGGTAAAATGACTAATGTCACTGCAAAGTAGAATAAGCCATAATATGGATTTTTAGGTGGAAAATTGAAAGGGTTATGATTTTTTAAAGGTAAGGAGGAAAAAACTAAAGTGCAAAAACAGAAAAACCCTGAGTCCTTAAGGGGTTAAGATACTCTAAAATACTGTGTGTATCTCTCTCTCTCTCTCTCTCTCTCGTTCTGGAACGTCCCCGCAACCTGGGCTTTAAGGACCAAGGACATTCCAGAACGTCCTGGTGTTTCTCCGGTCTCTGCCGCGTGCCGGGCAGAGATCGGAACGGCATTCCTGCTGAAATCGGTCAGCAGGCTTGCCGTGCAAATGCCGTGCATATTCTATTTGTGAATTAAAATAAAATGTATTGGGAATATCCATTTTCCTTACAAGCAAAGAGCTTCAAAGTTAGAAAACATTTTTCATGACATTTTGGGATTTTTCACCAAAAAAGGATGCAAGTAACGCCGAAAATTTACCACCAAAATAAAGTAGAATATGTCACGAAAAAACAATCTCAGAATCAGAATAACTAAAAGCATCCCAGAGTTATTAATGTTTAAAGTTACAGTGGTCAGATGTTCAAAAAACGCTCTAGTCCTAAGGTGTAAAATGGCCTGGTCCTTAAAGGGGTACTCCTCCCCTAGACATCTTATCCCCTATCCAAAGGATAGGAGATAAGATGTCAGATCGCCACGGTGCCACTGCTGGGGAGCCCCGGGATCCCGCTGCGGCACCCCGCTATCATTACAGCACAGAGCGAGTTTGCTCTGCACGTAATGACGCACAATACAGGGACCGGAGCATCATTACGTCATGGCTCCGCCCCTCATGACATCACGGTCCGCCCCTTTCAATACAAGTCTATGGGAGGGGCGCGGCGGTTATCACGCCCCCTGCCATAGACTTGCATTAAGGGGAAGGGCCGTGATGTCACGAGGGGCGGAGCCATGACGTCACGCTGCTCCGGCCCCTGTATCGCCCGTCATTACGCACAGAGCGAACTAGCTCTGTGCTGTAATGATAGCGCAGTGCCGCACTGCGGCGATCTGACATCTTATCCCCTATCCTTTGGATAGGGGATAAGATGTCTAGGGGCGGAGTACCCCTTTAAGGGCTTAATTAACACATTTTTATATTCGTAGGGTCCAGAAAACATTTTATTATCTACATAATTATAAATCCTAACTACTACATAGTATTGTCAGCTTTGAAATTGTTCCCAATAGCACCTCATCTTGTTTCTTTTTTTTCTGTCTTTCTCACACCAACTGCTTTGTCCTTTCACAATATGTTGAGGAAATAATATAGTTAGAAAACAATAAGTTTAGAAAGGGATAAACATAGTTATTGAGACAATGATCACATGCTTTGTCTAATTTGTGCTGGTTTCCATATGTCTGTTTTTAATAACATGATTTTTTTATCACATTATATAGAGTAAGTCCCTTTCTAAAGCCCACAGACATTCATGTTTTATAGGCAAAAGTAACTTTAAAGGGGTACTCCAGGGAACTTAACCCATAGCTCATCTTTTTCCTCTCATCAACCTATTTAATTGTCTAAATAGCATTCATTAGCTATATAGAGCAGTTTCCCCTCTTTAGTTTTTACTTACATGCATGAAGTGAGGGAATTACATTATCCAGCTGTCCACTCTACCTTTGTTCAAATCCCTGTCTGAAAGCAGCCCCCGCCCTTCTGAGAGACACTGAAAGCAGTCCCACCCACCTGACTCTGCATTGATAAGTCATGCTCTCTTTAGTGCTGAGAACTGGGAGGTGTGTGCAGCCTTAGCCAATCAGACAAGAACCTCTCTTTGCTTCTCAGAGAAGAAGGGTAGGGCAGCTCTCAGAGAGTGAGCTGGCTGGCAAAGCAGAGCTGCAATGATTGCTGGGAGATGTAGTCAAGGGGAGGGAAGGATGAAAAAATAATATCAAGCAGCCAGAGAAGACAAAATATGCCATAGGAGCCATGCACATCATGCAGGATGGTTTACGGGCAGGAACATATCCAGGTAGTGTGGTGGCTTTAAAGATTTACATATCTATATATATATATATATATATATATATATATATATATATATATATGTATATATATACACTAGCTGAGTACCTGGCATTGCCCGGTTTTTCCTTCCTAATCCTTGTTGGGGAGGAAAATCAACAAAAGAGGAAGCTTTTGACTTCATATATCATCCTCATATATTGTTGTCATATCGCAACCCCATATCCTGTCCTCATATCTCAACCTCATATCCCGTCCTCAATCCTGACCTCATATTCCATCCTCATATCCTTGTCATATCGCAACCCCATATCCCGTCTTCATATCTCGATCTCATATCCCATCCTCCTATCCCATCCTTATATCCCGACCTCCTAACTCAACCTCATATCCTGTCCTCATATCCCGACCTCCTATCCCGACCTCATATCTAAACCTTCTATCCCGACCTCATATCCCATCCTCATATCCTGACCTCATATCCCGTCCTCCTATCTCGACCTGATATCCTGTCCTCATATCCCGTCCTCATATCCCAACCTCATATCCCATCCTCATATCTCGACATCCTATCCCGACCTCCTATCCCATCCTCAGAGTCTGTCCTCATATCTCAACCTCATATCCCATCCTCATATCCCATCCTCATATCCAGACCTCATAACTTGACCTCATTTCCCGTCCTCCTTTCTCTTCCTCATATCCCGACCTCATATCCCATTCTCATATCCCGTCCTCATATCCTGTCTTCATATCCCGACCTCATATACCGTCCTTATATCCTGTCCTCAAATCCCGAGCTCCTGTGCCGTCCTTATGATTTGCAAGCCAGAACAATGCACAAAAAGGGTAGATAATAAAGGGGGTGGGGCTTAAAATGTTGGCATGTCTTTGTGAGATTAGGTGTGGCTTGCAAGCCGGATTGACACATTCACCAGGAGATGCAGAGAGGACCTAGTGGAGTAAGGTACTGAAAGTCCTAAAAGACCATCTTTTATATAAGGGTGTATATAAGGGTTAATTTAATTATCATATCTTTTTGTATAAGTAATATGTGTACCAGGTATTTTTGAATTATCTCCAGCCGTGGAAGTTATGTGGGAACATACATTTCCCATTGATTTGCATTGGACTTTAAACAAAAACCCCGACCCTCACAAATGGGGGTAGTTAAGGGTTAAATTAACTATCCTATATTTTA
The DNA here is from genome assembly GCF_029499605.1 of Hyla sarda. NCBI lineage: Eukaryota > Metazoa > Chordata > Amphibia > Anura > Hylidae > Hyla > Hyla sarda. The sequence continues at coordinate 233,265,090 of NC_079189.1, read as the reverse complement.
AGTGGAAATATAAGTAACATGTGACCAAGTATTATCAAAATAACTCCAGCAGTTTGAAAGTTATTCAGTAACATTTATTTACCATAGACTTGTATGGGACTTTAAACAAAAACCCAGACCCTGGCAAATGGGGGCGAGTAAGGGTTAAATCACCTATCCTATGTTTGTTGTTGACATATATCAGCAAAATGTGTGCAAAGTTTCATGTTAATATCTTCAGCTGTTTGGACGTGATGCTAGAACATACACACATACACACACACACATACACACATTGGGGGATATTTATCAAAGCTGTCTATGTCCCGCATCAATATAGACCAAACTACAGATCGTTAGGCTGGTCTATTGTGCGCCTAATTTATCAAAAGGCGCACGGCTCTTGATAAATTCTGCGCACTGACTTTGGGATCTATGCTTTAGACTGTATTCAAAGGGGTACTCTGGTGAAAAACTTTTTTTTAAATCAACTGGTGCCAGAAAGTTAAACAGATTTGTAAATTACTTCTATTAAAAAATCAGTGCTCTCTGCTGACATCTCTGTCCATTTTATGAACTGTCCAGAACAGCATATGTTTGCTATGGGGATTTCCTTTTACCCTGGACAGTTCCTAAAATGGACTGAAATGTCAGCAGAGAGCACTGTGCTCATGATGTCACCAGACAGCTCTGTGTTTCAAACGGAAAATAATCCACTGTAGTATTCAGCAGCTAATAAGTACAGGAAGGATTAAGATTTTTTTAATAGAAGTAATTTACAAATCTGTTTAACTTTCAGGCACCAGTTGATTTAAAAAAAAAAAAGTTTTTGACCGGAGTACCCGTTTAACCCCTTAACCCCTTAAGGACCGAGCCCTTTTTCACCTTAAGGACCAGAGCATTTTTTTAACATCTGACCACTGTCACTTTAAACATTAATAACTCTGGAATGCTTTTAGTTATCATTCTGATTCCTAGATTGTTTTTTCGTGACATATTCTACTTTAACATAGTGGTAAAATTTTGTGGTATTTTTTTTCCTTTGAAGCTCTCTGCTTGTAAGGAAAATGGATATTCCAAATAAAAAACATTTTTGATTCACATATACAATATGTCTACTTTATGTTGGCATCATAAAATTTACGTGTTTTTACTTTTGGAAGACATCAGAGGGCTTCAAAGTTCAGCAGCAATTTTCCAATTTTTCACAAAATTTTCAAACTCACTATTTTTCAGGGACCAGTTCAGGTTTGAAGTGGATTTGAAGGGTCTTCATATTAGAAATACCCCATAAATGACCCCATTATAAAAACTGCACCCCCTAAAGTATTCATAATGACATTCAGTCAGCATTTTAACCCTTTAGGTGTTTCACAGGAATAGCAGCAAAGTGAAGGAGAAAATTCACAATCTTCATTTTTTACACTCGCATGTTCTTGTAGACATTTTTTACACTCGCATGTTCTTTACAAGGGGTAAAAGGAGAAAATTTATACTAATGTTTGTAGCCTAATTTCTCTCGAGTAAGCACATACCTCATATGTCTATGTAAATTGTTCGGCAGGCGCAGTAGAGGGCTCAGAAGCAAAGGAGCGACAAGTGGATTTTGAGAGTACGTTTTTCTGAAATGGTTTTTGGGGGGCATGTTGCATTTAGGAAGCCCCTATGGTGCCAGCACAGCAAAAAAAAAAACACATGGCATACCATTTTGAAAACTAGACCCCTCAGGGAACGTAATAAGGGGTAAAGTGAACCTTAATACCCTACAGGTGATTCACGACTTTTGCATATGTAAAAAAAAAAATATTTTTTTACCTAAAATGCTTGGTTTCCCAAAATTTTTACATTTTTAAAAAGGGTAATAGCAGAAAACACCCCCCAAAATTTGAAGCCAAATTTCTCCGGATTCAGAAAACACCCCATATGGGGGTGAAAGGTGCTCTGCTGGCGCACTACAGGTCTCAGAAGGGAAGGAGTCACATTTGGCTTTTTGAAAGCAAATTTTGCTCTGTGGGCATGCCGCATTTAGGAATCCCCTATGGTGCCAGGACAGCAAAAAAAAAAAAAAAAACACATGGCATACCATTTTGGAAACTAGACCCCTCAGGGAACGTAAAAAGGGGTTAAGTGAACCTTTATACCCCACAGGTGTTTCATGACTTTTGTATATGTAAAAAAAAATATTTTTTTTACCTAAAATGCTTGTTTTCCCAAAAATTTTACATTTTTAAAAAGGGTAATAGCAGAAAATACCACCCAAAATTTGTAACACAATTTCTCCCGAGTACGGCGATACCCCATATGTGACCCTAAACTGTTGCCTTGAAATACGACAGGGCTCCAAAGTGAGAGCGCCATGCGCATTTGAGGCCTAAATTAGGGACCTGAATAGGGGTGGACATAGGGGTATTCTACGCCAGTGATTCCCAAACAGGGTGCCTCCAGCTGTTGTAAAACTCCCAGCATGCCTAGACAGTCAGTGGCTATCTGGCAATACTGGGAGTAGTTGTTTTGCAACAGCTGGAGGCTCCGTTCTGGAAACAGTGGCGTACCAGACGTTTTTCATTTTTATTGGGGAGGGGAGGGGGGCTGTGTAGGGGTATGTGTATATGTAGTGTTTTTTACTTTTTATTTTATTGTGTGTTAGTGTATTGTAGTGTTTTCAGGGTACAGTCACATGTGCGGGGGATCACAGTGGTTTCTCGCTGGCAGCTTGAGATGCGGCAGAAAATTTGCCGCAGCTCAAACTTGCAGCAGGATACTTACTGTAATCCTCCGCCCATGTGAGTGTACCCTGTACGTTCACATTGGGGGGGGGGGGGGGGAACATCCAGCTGTTGCAAAACTACAACTCCCAGCATGTACGGTCTATCAGTGCATGCTGGGAGTTGTAGTTTTGCCACCGCTGGAGGCTCCCTTTTGGAAACAGTGGCGTACCAGACGTTTTTCATTTTTATTGGGGAGGGGGGCTGTGTAGGGGTATGTGTATATGTAGTGTTTTTTTACTTTTTATTTTATTTTTTGTTAGTGTAGTGTAGTGTTTTTAGGGTACAGTTGCACGGGCGGGGGTTCACAGTAGTTTCTCGCTGGCAGTTTGAGCTGCGGCAGAACATTTGCCGCAGCTCAAACTTGCAGCCGGATACTTACTGTAATCCTCCGCCCATGTGAGTGTACCCTGTACGTTCACATTGGGGGGGGGGGGGGAAGAAACATCCAGCTGTTGCAAAACTACAACTCCCAGCATGTACGGTCTATCAGTGCATGCTGGGAGTTGTAGTTTTGCAACAGCTGGAGACACACAGGTTGTGAAACACCGAGTTTGGTAACAAACTCAGTGTTTTGCAACCAGTGTGCCTTCAGCTGTTGCAAAAGCTACAACCACCAGCATGTACCGACAGTGGATTGGCATGCTGGGTCTTGTAGTTATGCAACAGCTGGAGGCATACTACTTTGGCTGGAGATGCTGAGGATTGTAGTTATGCAACAGCTGGAGACACACTGGCTTGCTGCTTAACTCAGTGTGCCTTCAGCTGTTGCAAAACTACAACTCTCAGCAGTCACCGACAGCCAACGGGCATGCTATGAGTTGTAGTTATGCAACCACCAGATGCACCACTACAACTCCCAGCATTCACTTTAGCTGATTGTGCAAGCTGGGAGTTGTAGTTATACAACAGCTGAAGGTACACTTTTCCATAGAAAAATGTGCCTCCAGTAGTTGCAAAACTACAAGTCCCAGCATCCCCATAAGGGCATGCTGGGAGTTGTGGTGGTCTGCCTCCTGCTGTTGCATAACTACAGCTCTCAGCATGCCCTTTTTGCATGCTGGGAGCTGTTGCTAAGCAACAGCAGGAGGCTGTCACTCACCTCCTGCTGCTGCTCCACGATGCCGCCGCACAGGTCAGTCCCTCGCTGCCGCCGTCGCTCCTGGGGCCCCGATCCCAACAGGGACGCCGGGGATCGGGGTCCCCAGCACCCGGGTCGTCTTCCCGCACCCGCTCACGTCCTTGCGGGTTGCGGGAGTGACACCCCAGCAGGCGCCCTGATTGGTCGGCCAGTGCCACCTCACCCCTGCTGGCAATGGCTGTTCGGGGCCGTCTCTGGCGGCCCCGATCAGCCAGTAATTCCGGGTCATCGGGTCACTGGAGACCCGATTGACCCGGAATCCGCCGCAGATCGCTGGACTGAATGACCCCCCTGGGCGATATGCCAGGATGCCTGCTGAACGATTTCGGCAGGCATCCGGCACCGGCTCCGCTCCAGCTAGCGGCAGGGGCCGGAAATGCTCAGGGCGTATCCATACGCCCTCGGTCCTTAAGGACTTGGAAACGGGGGCGTATGTACACGCCCTATGTCCTTAAGGGGTTAAGGACTCAGGGTTTTTCCATTTTTGCACTTTCGTTTTTTCCTCCTTACCTTTTAAAAATCACAACCCTCTCAATTTTCCACCTAAAAATCCATATTATGGCTTATTTTTTGCATCACCAATTCTACTTTCCAGTGATATTAGTCATTTTACCCAAAAATCCACGGCGAAATGGGAAAAAAAAAATCATTGTGCCACAAAATCGAAGAAAAAACGCCCTTTTGTAACTTTTGGGGGCTTTTGTTTCTACGCAGTGCATATTTCGGTAAAAATAACACCTTATCTTTATTCTGTAGGTCCATGCGGTTAAAATGATACCCTACTTATATAGGTTGGATATTGTCGTACTTCATAACTACATGCAGGAAAATTTATACGTTTGAAAATGTCATCTTCTGACCCCTATAACTTATTTATTTTTCAGCCTACAGGGCGGCTAATTTTTTGCGCCGTGATCTGAAGTTTTTAAGGGTATGATTTTTGTTTTGATCTGACTTTTTGATCACTTTTTATTCATTTTTTAATGGTATAAGTGACCAAAATACGCTTTTTTGGAATTTTTGGAATTTTTTTGTGCGTACGCCATTGACCGTGCGGTTTAATTAATTATATATTTTTATAGTTCAGACATTTACGCACGCGGCGATACCACATATGTTTATTTTATTTTTTTATTTACACTATTTTATTTTTTTATGGGAAAAGGGGGGTGATTCAAACTTTTATTAGGGAAGGGGTTAAATGACCTTTATTAACACTTTTTTTTTACTTTTTTTTTTGCAGTGTTATAGCTCCCTTAGGGACCTATAACACTGCACACACTGATCTCCTATGCTGATCACTGGCGTGTATTAACACGCCTGTGATCAGTGTTATCAGCGCTTGACTGCTCCTGCCTGGATCTCAGGCACGGAGCAGTCATTCGTCGATCGGACACCGAGGAGGCTGGTAAGGGCCCTCCCGGTGTCCTGTAAGCTGTTCGGGACACCGCAATTTCACCGCGGCGGTCCCGTACAGCCCGACTGGCTAGCCGGGATACTTTCACTTTCACTTTAGAAGCAGAGGTCAGCTTTGACAGCTGCTTCTAAAGGGTTAATATCGCACATTGCCACGATCGGCAATGTGTGGTATTAGCCGCTGGTCCCGGCCGTTGATGAGCGCCGGGACCGACGTGATGTGATGCGGGTCGCAGCGCGACCCCGCTTCATATCGCGGGAGCCGGCGCAGGACGTAAATATACGTCCTTCGTCGTTAAGGGGTTAAGGACAAGGCCATTTTACACCTTAGGACTAGAGCGTTTTTTGCACATCTGACCACTGTCACTTTAAACATTAATAACTCTGGAATGCTTTTAGTTATCATTCTGATTCCGAGATTGTTTTTTCGTGACATATTCTACTTTAACATAGTGGTAAAATTTTGTGGTATTTTTTTTCCTTTGAAGCTCTCTGCTTGTAAGGAAAATGGATATTCCAAATAAAAAACATTTTTGATTCACATATACAATATGTCTACTTTATGTTGGCATCATAAAATTTACGTGTTTTTACTTTTGGAAGACATCAGAGGGCTTCAAAGTTCAGCAGCAATTTTCCAATTTTTCACAAAATTTTCAAACTCACTATTTTTCAGGGACCAGTTCAGGTTTGAAGTGGATTTGAAGGGTCTTCATATTAGAAATACCCCATAAATGACCCCATTATAAAAACTGCACCCCCTAAAGTATTCATAATGACATTCAGTCAGCATTTTAACCCTTTAGGTGTTTCACAGGAATAGCAGCAAAGTGAAGGAGAAAATTCACAATCTTCATTTTTTACACTCGCATGTTCTTGTAGACATTTTTTACACTCGCATGTTCTTTACAAGGGGTAAAAGGAGAAAATTTATACTAATGTTTGTAGCCTAATTTCTCTCGAGTAAGCACATACCTCATATGTCTATGTAAATTGTTCGGCGGGCGCAGTAGAGGGCTCAGAAGCAAAGGAGCGACAAGGGGATTTTGAGAGTACGTTTTTCTGAAATGGTTTTTGGGGGGCATGTTGCATTTAGGAAGCCCCTATGGTGCCAGAACAGCAAAAAAAAAAACACATGCCATACCATTTTGGAAACTAGACCCCTTGAGGAACATAACAAGGAATAAAGTGAGCCTTAATACCCCACAGGTGTTTCACGACTTTTGCATATGTAAAAAAAAAAATTTTTTTTGCACTAAAATGTATTTCCCCCCAAATTTCACATTTTTGCAAGGGTTAATAGCAGAAAATACCCCCCAAAATTTGTAATACCATCTCTTCTGAGTATGGAGGTACCCCATAAGTTGACCTGAAGTGCACTACGGGCGAACTACAAGCTCAGAAGAGAAGGAGTAATATTTGGCTTTTTGAGAGCAAATCTTGCTCGGGGGGCATGTCGCATTTAGGAAGCCCCTATGGTGCCAGAACAGCAAAAAAAAACACATGGCATACCATTTTGGAAACTAGACCCCTTGAGGAATGTAACAAGGAATAAAGTGAGCCTTTATACCCCACAGGGATTCACGACTTTTGCATATGTAAAAAATAAATAAAATTTCAATAAAATGTGTGCTTCCCCCCAAATTTCACATTTTTGCAAGGGTTAATAGCAGAAAAGACCCCCAAAATTTGTAACCCCATCTCTTCTGAGTATGGAAATACCCCATGTGTGGATGTCAAGTGCTCTGCTGGCGCACTACAATGCTCAGAAGAGAAGGAGTGCCATTGAGCTTTTGGGAAAAATTTTTTGGAATGGACGTCAGGGGCCATGTGCGTTTACAAAGCCCCCCGTGGTGCCAGAACAGTGGATCCCCCCCACATGTGACCCTATTTTGGAAACTGCACCCCTCACAGAATTTAATAAGGGGTGCAGTGAATATTTACACCCCACTGGCGTTTGACAGATCTTTGGAACAGTGGGCTGTGCAAATAAAAAATTAAATTTTCATTTTCACGGACCACTGTTCCAAAAATCTGTCAGACACCTGTGGGGCGTAAATGCTCACTGTACCCCTTATTACATTACGTGAGGGGTGTAGTTTCCAAAATGGGATCACATGTGGGTATTTATTTTTTCGCGTTTATGTCAGAACCGCAGTAAAATCAGCCACCCCTGTGCAAATCACCAATTTAGGCCTCAAATGTACATAGTGCGCTCTCACTCCTGAGCCTTGTTGTGCACCCGCAGAGCATTTTACGCCTACATATGGGGTATTTCTGTACAAATTTTGGGGGTCTTTTTTTCCTTTTAACGCTTGTGAAGATAAAAAGTATAGGGCAACACAAGCATGTTAGTGTAAATTTTTTTTTTTTTTTACACTAACAAGCTGGTGTAGCCCCAACTTTTCCTTTTCATAAGGGGTAAAAGGAGAAAAAGACCCCCAAAATTTGTAGTGCAATTTCTCCCGAGTATGGAGATACCCCATATGTGGCCCTAAACTGTTTCCTTGAAATACGACAGGGCTCCGAAGTGAGAAAGCGCCATGTGCATTTGAGGACTAAATTAGGGATCACATAGGGTGGACATAGGGGTATTCTACTCCAGTGATTCCCAAACAGGGTGCCTCCACTGACTGGACAGTCAGTGGCTGTCCGGAAATGCTGGGAGTTGTTGTTTTGCAACAGCTGGAGGCTCCGTTTTGGAAACACTGCTATACAATACGGTTTTAATTTTTATTGGGGGGGGCAGTTTAAGGGGTGTATATGTAGTGTTTTACTCTTTATTATGTGTTAGTGTAGTGTTTTTAGGGTACATTCGCAGTGGCGTGTTACAGTGAGTTTCTCGCTAGGAGTTTGAGCTGCAGTGAAAAATTTGCCGCAGCCCAAACTTGAAGCAGGAAACTTACTGTAAACCTGCCTGTGTGAATGTACCCTGTACATTCACATGGGGGGGGGCAAACCTCCAGCTGTTTCAAAACTACAACTCCCAGCATGAAACCCTCTTGTGCACTCCTGCTGCTGACTGCTCCTGTCTGTGTCATTCAGCAAATACATGGTTTAGTGATGCTACTGGGCCTAGGACATTACCTAGATATGTTTATGGTAGCACTAGGTACCATACATCTTCAATGGAAATTTCAAAATTCATCTTTTATTCTGAAAGATTGTGAGGCCTTATTGTCTACTCATCTGCCACCAACTCCAGGCTGTGCCATTCAGACACTATATGGTCTCCTCATGCTGCCAACACCTCCATGCTGTGTCGTTAAGCCACTATATGGTTTCCTCATGCTTTAGCCACCTTCAGGCTGTACCAATCAGACACTTTATGGGCTCCTTATGCTTTCCCCACCCCCAGGCTGTGTCATTCAGCCAATATATCATTTTCTGATACTGCTGGGACTGGGATATTAACTTAATATATGTTATGGTAGCACTAGCTAACATAAATGCTTAATTGAGATTTCAACATTGATCTTTCAATGTAAGGGGTTATGAAACCCTCTGGTGTACTGCTGATGCCTGCGCCTATCTGCTCCTGTGTCTTTCAGGAACTACTTGGCTTACTGATGCTTCTGGGCTTGGGCCTTAAATTTTTTGATGGTAGCACTATCTCACATGCATCTTCAATAGAGATTTAAGCATTCATCTTTTAATCTTAGGGGTTGTAATTTTTTCAAGACTGAGGCCCTTTGGCCCTTGACGTCATGTGACCTGGGGAATTATCACAAGAATCCAAAGAAACATGTTGGAGCAATAACAATGAACCATAACTGATTAAATGAAACATTCGTACTTTCATAATCAGGGGGGCACAGAGAGGCAGGGGTTGGAACATGTGGTATCTCGCCTGGCGGAGGACTGCCAGCTTGATGCTTGCCAGAATGGGTAATTTAAAAATGTAATCTTCACATCACATTACATTAAATATGACATAAACTATCTCTTTATTCTCTTCAATTTTGACATCTTATGGTCTCCCTGCAGCCACATGAACGCTCTGCAGCAGTGATCCTAATTGCAATGCCTGTAATCTGCATGCCAAAGTGAATAACAGTATGATTTCACTAACCTAGCACACTCCCTATGAGTGTTACAGAAAAGTGTTCTACACCCCTATTGGGGCTCTCTGTAGGCCAGAAATAGCAGTTTTTATTACAGTTTCACAGAAAATTTATTTGCCCCCAAACAAACTTTTTGGAAAAATTGGGCTAGTTGGCCTAACCACATTTTTGAAAAGTTCGCTCATCTCTAGTAGAAACCCCAAATGACTACATAATGCTCCCCATAAGGTAGATGCCCCAATATGTAGACAACGCCCTCTCTATTGGGTAAATTCTCTCATTAGGAAGATATGACCCCCCCCCCCCCATTATGAATTAGGTAGAAGCCCTCAGCAGGTAAATAATCTTGTGCACTAGGTAGAAGCCCTCAGTATGTAGGTAATTCCCCCCACTAGGTAGATGCCCCTAGTAGGTAGATAATTCCTTAGTAGGTACTGTAAATGCTGAGTAAACATTATGCTGAGACCAGGCCTACTTCCAACTCTGACCAGTTTAAACCACCCAGTAATAGCCCAGAGGGATTTTAGGAATGAGATGGGAGTCCTGGTGAATAAGTTCTCTTGATCTCTGATCTCTTGTAGGAATGAGTTTAGTTGTAACGTCTGAATTTGCAGTTTTTTTCCCCTTGAAATAATAAGTGAGCAGCTGTGATATTAATGCTCAGCAATAAATATTATTCACATTACCCACATTGTATGCTATATAGCCCATTGAAGGCTGCTCTTTCAGTCTTCCTCAGATACAGAACTCTCAGTTTACCTCAAATAGATGAAGGTTACTCAGTCAAACTCCAATAGTGGAATATCTTCCCTTCATCCTGACATCCAGTCTGCTCCTTCTTTTACCTCACATCTCTAGCTCCTTACAGATTGTGTCCTATTCCCTGGGGATGGTTTGCGGTATAGTTCTTTTTACCAAAATGTTAGTAGGAAGGAAGGATAAAGGATAGTAGTTACATAAGGTCTGCTGCTATGCCTCTGTATTGAAAAATTTAATCTTCACCCCTCTATTCGACTTGCTATAGTCTGGAGGCTCCACAGTGGAGGATACAAGTAAAAAGATTAAGATAAGGAAAATACAGTGGTCCAGATTTCTTCCCAAAATGAAAACTCTGATTTGCCCACACCAACCAATCACAGTTAAGCTTTCATAATATAACGAGTTCTGGTAAAGTGAAAGCTGAGCTGTGATTGGTTACTATTTTGTGCAGATTAATAAATTTGGGGCATAACAAAAAAAGTTTATTTCCCTTACCAAAGTTACATTATTTCTTATATGTTAAAACATAATTAAAAATGTTTGTAACGAAAGTGTTACATACAGCTACCTGCTCTAATGCCGTCCTCCATTGTTCACTCAGTGGGTACACCACTGAATATTGAATATGAACCAATTTAGAATCTTATCAAGACCTGTCCTTGATAGTGTAAGTTAAAAGAACAAAGCCCGCCTGACCCAGCCTCTATGCATGTATCTAGCCTCTGCTGTGAGGGCAAAATACAAAGACCAGGTGAACAGAATTTCTCCTTTATTTCATTCATGTATAAGCAAACATAACCTTATGGGAGATAGATTGAAATAGATGACATGATTCTGACCTCATCAGTCCATAATAATCATGATCCCATGCCTCCAGAGGGAGCAGCAGCAAAACACAACAAGAAGTTTCAAGAATGGAAGAGACTGTAGAAAAACAAGTTGACTCCAGCATCTAGTAAAAACTTGCAAAGCTTTAGTGGGTCTTGTTAAAGGAAAAATATCAGCCTGTTCACACACAATAAACCCAAAACACTGGGTTATAGTGTGGGTGAACAGGAGTCCAACAAGGGGTCACTTAAATATGTCCAGTAGGTCCTGAGATATGTCGCCCAGAAGATCTTCTGCTAAATTCAGTGAATGGTGTGCAGGGGGTAGGGCTTCACCAATTTACATATTCATTGTCTGTTATTTCACTTCACTAGAATGTCTAGTACAAACATTACATCATCCAACAAAGTTTAAAGAAAATCTGTCAATGTCACCTGCACTAACCTGTCGGTACAGAAAAGCAGTGCAGGTGACAACCATACTTACCTGGTCCTGTTCCAGGCTTCTCCCACTATCTTCCTCCGTTGTTTGTGTAGTAGTGTGACACCAACTCACTTATGAGTCTCACCTGTTTACACTACTGGTTGCTGCAGGTATCAGGTGACTAGGTTCCTAAGTATGTCCATTACTGTCTGCCAGGTACGTACTAAAATCACCTTTTGCTGGATAACCTCTTTAACAAAGTTTATCGCCGCGTCTAAAGTGAATGTGAAAGCTTACCGGCAGCTCAGTAGGGCTGATCGGGACAACCGCAGTGAAACTAGGACGCATGAGGAGGGTCCCTTACCTTCCTCCTCCGCGTCCGATCGTCGAATGACTACTTCGTGCCTGACATCCAGGCAGGGGCAGTCAAGCGACGATAACACTGATCAATGCTATGCTATGGCAATGCATTGATCAGTGCCTGCAATCTGTATAATGCATGTTATAGTCCCCTATGGGGGCTATAACATTGCAAAATAAAAAAAAAGTGGAAAAAAAAACTTAAAGATGATTTAACCCCTCTCCTAATAAAAGTTTGAATTACCCCCCCTTTTCCCATTTAAAAAAAAAAACTGTGTAAATAAAAATAAACATATGTGGTATCACCACATGCGTAAATGTCTAAACTATAAAAATATATTGTTAATTAAACTGCACGATCAATGGTGCATGCGCAAAAAAAAAATCCAAAGTCCAACAGTGTATTTTTGGTCACTTTTTACACCATACATTTTTTTATAAAAAGCAATCAAAAAGTCTGAAAAAAAACAAAAATGGTACCAATAAAAACTTCAAATCACGATGCAAAAAAGAGCTCTCATACCGCCCTGTATGTGGAAAAATAAAAAAGTTATAGGGGTCAGAAGATGACAATTTTAAACGTGTTCATTTTCGTGCATTTAGTTATGATTTTTTCCAGAAGTAATACAAAATCAAACCTATATAAGTAGGGTATCATTTAATTGTATGGACCTACAGAATAAAGATAAGGTGTCATTTTTACCGAAAAATTTACTGCGTAGAAACGGAAGCCCCAAAAGTTACAAAATTGCTTTTTTTCTTCAATTTTGTCGCACAATGATTTTTTTTTCTGCCAGTAAAATGATTATTGTCATTATAAAGTAGAATTGGTGGTGCAAAAAAAATAAGCCATCCTATGGATTTTTAGGTGCAAAATTTAAAGGGTTATGATTTTTAAAAGTTAAGGAGTATAAAACAAAAGTGCAAGAATGGAAAAACGCTATATCCTTAACCCCTTCTCGACACATGAAATACATGTACGTCATAGGTCGGGTGGGCGAACATGACGGGGTCCCCCTTTTCCCATTTTTTAATAAAGCACTGTACAAATAAAAAAATACAGATATTTGGTATCGCCGCATACATAATTGTCTGAACTATCAAATTGTTGTCTGTGATCCTGCACGGTGAATGGCGTAAACACAAAAAAATTCCAAGCGCCAAAATTGATGATTTTTGGTTACATTATATTCCCAAAAAATGTAATAAAAAGTGATCAAAAAAACAAAACTACACAAAAGTGGTACCGTTAAAAACTAAAACCCATGGCACAAAAAGCAAACCCTAAAACAGCTCTGTAAGTGGAAAAATAAAAAAGTTATAAGGGACATGGTAATGAACAAAGTTTTCTATTTACCGTATTTATCGGGGTATACCACGCACCGGCCTATAACACGCACCCTCATTTTACCAAGGATATTTGGGTAAAAAAAGTTTTTTACCCAAATATCCATGGTAAAATGAGGGTGCGTGTGTGCGCGTGTATACCCCGATACACCTCCAGGAAAGGCAGGGGGAGAGAGGCCGTCGCTGCCCACTTCTCTCCCCCTGCCTTTCCTGGGGTCTAGAGTCCTGCTGCCGGCCCTTCTCTCCCCCTGACTATCAGCGCCGCTGCCCGTTCTGTCCCCCTAACTATCGGTACCAGCGCCCCATTGCCGGCGCCGATAGCCAGGGGGAGAGAAGCGGCACCAACAGCCAGGGGGAGAGAAGGGGCAGCGGCACCCATTGCCGGCGCCGCTGCCCCGTTGCCTCCCCCCATCCCCGGTGGCATAATTACCTGGGTCGGGTCCGCGCTGCTGCAGGCCTCCGGAGCGCGTCCCCGGCGTCATTGCTGTGCACGGCGCGGCGCACTGATGTAATGCGCCGCGTAGCGCATAGCAACGACGCCGGGGACGCACGCCAGAGGCCTGCAGCAGCACGGACCCGACCCAGGTAATTATGCCACCGGGGATGGGGGGAGGCAACGGGGCAGTGGCGCCGGCAATGGGTGCCGCTGCCCCTTCTCTCCCCCTGGCTGTCGGCGCTGCTTCTCTCCCCCTGGCTATCTGCACCGGTACCGATAGCCAGGGAGAGAGAATGGGCAGCGGCACCGATAGCCAGGGGGAGAGAAGGGCCGGCAGCAGCGCTCTAGACCCCAGGAAAGGCAGGGGCAGAGAAGCCGGCAGCGACGGCCTCTCTCCCCCTGCCTTTCCTGGGGGTGTATCGGCGTATAACACGCACATAGACTTTAGGCTTAAAATTTTAGCCTAAAAAGTGCGTGTTATACGCCGATAAATAAGGTATATTTCAAGGTTTAATTATTTTTTAAAAATAAAACAAAACAAAAATGATTCAAGTTTGGTATCATTGGAATCATACTGACCAATAGAATAAAATTGGAATGTCAGATTTACCATATTTTGAACTCCCAAAAAATGATTGCCCTACAAAATCGTGTAATTCCATATTTTTTTCAATTTTGCCCTGCATATAATTTTTTTTCTGGCTTTGTAATACATTTTATATGATAAAAAAAAAAGTGAATAATTGGAAAGTCCAACTCGTCACGCAGAAAATAAGCCCTAATAAAACTTTTTTAGTCGAAAAACAAAAAGGTTATAGGTCCTAGAATGTAAGGAGCCAAAATCTAAATTTGCTGGGTCATGTAGGTTAAGGGGTTAAAGAGAGGGTAAACCCCCATAGAAAAGTGGAAAAATAACTTTGACATACCTGATGACAAAAGAAAAGAGTCAAACTTTATATTATATTATATTTGATACATCAATATTTTTAGATATATATTATACTGACATGGTAGCGAATATACTAGTGTCTGGGTATTACATTTCTAAAATCAACTATGACACCGTACAGCGTTAATGGATCCAAATTCAGTTTTCATTGGGGATGTCTACTAGATGTATTACGGTACACTTCGCATGTGTTAAAGAAAATAAAAAGGACAGATTTGCAGTATACAATCTGCCTTTGTGATGATTGCATATTGTGGCATTTCTAGCCCATATGGATCAGGAAGACATAGAAAAGGAGGCACTTGACCTTCAGAAGCATGCAAATGTGTAACCAGACTTTCACTTTTACAGCTAGGAAAGTCACAGTATGACTTCTTTAGCAGTTTTTTAAGGCGGTGATACAAATCCATGTTGACTTCAGGAATTGTGGAGAATTTTTCACAGTGCCATTTTAGGAGTCTCAACTTGTATGTTTCCAGTCTCTTCGATAGCTGCTGGCTAGCCTCCACTCATTAGCACCTATGACTCAATTGCTAATCATTTATGAGAATGCTGTTAATTTACAGCCATGGGCAATGTATAAGGAAGGCTAAAACCTTTTTGCTCATGCCATTGTTAATCGTACGATAAAGTTATAAAGATGATTTGAAAAGGTCTAAATGTGGCTCTCTGTCAGCTGCATTAGAAAGTCTTATATTCTGGCACTAAGAAACCTTGATCATGCCAGATCCAATAAAGGGTAGTTTTGCTGGCGGTGTTGGAGTCCGGGGTTTATAAATCATCACATTTTACAAATAATAGTATGTCTATATGCATTAGAGTTTAGCATTCATGAATTAAAAGGATATTTTACGTTGAATAAAAGTAAATGTGAAATTCTAACAGAATATACTAGAGATAATAATAAAGGTCACAAAAAAAGCACACATATGCAGGGCTGAAAAACAGGCACATTTAAGAAGCAATGCAAGTGACCATATAAAGATTCCCTCTGCCTTCAATGCAGCCATGCCAAACCTGTGATGCTCTAATTTCATTAACCAAGGAATAAGGATTAGGTGATAATTAGTGATGTCGCGAACATAAAATTTTTGGTTCGCGAACAGCGAACGCGAACTTCCGCAAATGTTCGCGAACCGGCGAACCGGGCAAACCGCCATTGACTTCAATGGGCAGGAGAATTTTAAAACCCACAGGGACTCTTTCTGGCCACAATAGTGATTTAAAAGTTGTTTCAAGGGGACTAACACCTGGACTGTGGTGTGCTGGAGGGGGATCCATGGCAAAACTCCCATGGAAAATTACATAGTTGATGCAGAGTCTGGTTTTAATCCATAAAGGGCATAAATCACCTAACATTCCTAAATATTTGGAATAATGTGCTTTAGCCCCCTTAAGGCAGCATATAGAGCCCCCCTTTAGCCATCACATAGTTAGATCCCCCCTATAGGCAGTACATAGATTCCCCCATGTTAAGCAGCACATAGTTAGAGCCCCCCTTTAGACATCACATAGTTAGATCCCCCCCTATAGGCAGCACATATATTTCCCCATATTAGGCAGCACATAGTTAGAGCCCCCCTTTAGGCAGCACATAGTGGGATTTGAACCCAATGCCCCAGTACTGCAAGGCAGCAGTGCTAACCACTGAGCCACCACTGAGCCACCTCTGAGCCACCCTTACCATACATCTAATATGCACGGTTGCTAAAATGGACAGAGATGTCAGTAGAGAGTACCAGAAAAATTAGGCATATACACATGGCTCAAAAAGTTGGTATTGGTGCAGCCGCTGCCCATGTTTGGATGACATCCCCTCACCGACTTTTTCCTATGACAGCGTAACTGTACACAGCCATGTACGGCACGTTCCTGATTGGTCGCCCCCATACCATCCAGCAGTGAGCGACCAATCAGCTTCAAGAGGCCCGTCTTCATTCAAAATCCACCGCGGCAACCCTGCACAGCGTCACCAGGTTTACCCAATGCGCAGTGTAAGTGATATACCTGCCCTGACCATGCTTTGCAGACCAGGTATCAGTGGTCAGATGGACCCTTGCCCCAACACTGTGTGCCTGACATGCAATTACTTCCTGTTGCATAATCGAGTACCGGTTGGGGATTGCCTTTTGTGCAAAGAAGTTTTGGCCGGGTACCTTCCACTGCGGTGTCCCAATAGCTAATAAAAAATTTTAGCTATTTTTTAAAAAATGTAAAAAAAAATTTTAAATTTTTTTTTATTTAATTCTTTAACCCCTTAAGGACCAAGGACGTACCGGTACGTCCTTGGTCCTGCTCTCCTGATATAACACGGGGTTACACAGTAACCCCGCGTCATATCACGGCGGGCCCGGCGTCATAGTGAAGCCGGGACCCGCCTCTAATAGCGCGCAGCGCCGATCGCGGCTATAAGCGAAAGTGAAAGTTGCCGGCTAGCTCAGTCGGGCTGTTCGGGATAGCCGCGGCTAATCGCGGCATCCCAAACAGCTTACAGGACAGCGGGAGGGCCCCTACCTGCCTCCTCGCTGTCCGATCGCCGAATGACTGCTCAGTGCCTGAGATCCAGGCATGAGCAGTCATGCGGCAGAATCTTCGATCACTGGTTTCCTATGAGAAACCAGTGATCAATGATGAAGATCAGTGTGTGCAGTGTTATAGGTCCCTATGGGACCTATAACACTGCAAAAAAAAAAGTGAATAAAGATCATTTAACTCCTCCCCTATTAAAAGTTTGAATCACCCCCCTTTTCCAATAAAAAAAAAAACACAGTGTAAATAAAAATAAAAATAAACATATATGGTATCACCGCATGCGGAAATGTCCGAATTATAAAAATATATCATTAATTTAAAGGCTCGGTCAATGGCATGCGCGCAAAAAAATTCCAAATCCAAAATAGTGCATTTTTGGTCACTTTTTATATCATTTAAAAATGAATAAGTCCTATCATTGCAAAAATGGTACCGTTAAAAACTTCAGATCACTGCGCAAAAAATGAGCGCTCATACCGCCCCATACACGTAAAAATAAAAAAGTTATAGGGGTCAGAAGATGACAATTTTAAACATATTAATTTTCCTGCATGTAGTTAGATTTTTTCCAGAAGTCCGACAAAATCAAACCTATATAAGTAGGGAATCATTTTAATCATATGGACCTACAGAGTAAAGATAAGGTGTCATTTTTACTGAAAAATATACTATGTAGAAACGGAAGCCCCCAAAAGTTACAAAACTGCGTTTTTGTTTTTATTTTGTCGCACAATGATTTTTTTTCCGTTTCACCTTAGATTTTTGGGCAAAATGACTGACGTCATTTCAAAGTAGAATTGATGGCGCAAAAAATAAGCCATCATATGGATTTTTAGGTGCAAAATTGAAAGAGTTATGCTTTTTTAAAGGCAAGGAGCAAAAAAACGAAAATGCAAAAACGGAAAACCCCCCGGTCCTTAAGGGGTTAAAAGCTGGCGGGCTATGAGTTCAGACAAGCCAGCTGTCAGATGCCGGGCTAGGGGGTGACCTTGTGACATTGGCATTTTACGCTCAAACATGTCCTTGACAGACGTAGACGTAGCGTAGACGCTGTAGGCCTGACACACACCACACACGCTTGCAGACAACTAACTGCTATTCAATCTATTACAGTCAAAATTGTATTTTTTTTGTTAAATTTACACAACTGTCACACCACATATGATTTGCACTAGTGTGACAATGAGCTCAGCAGGCCCAAAAACTCCCAAGTGTGAAGTGAACTGACTGATTTTATTTCAAAGCCATAAAAGATATAATTTTTTTTTTTAATTTACACTAGTATACTAATTTAGTTTAATTTAGTATACTGTGGATCATTGTTTTCCAAACAGGGTGTCTCCAGCGGTTGCATAGCCCTTACATTTTTTTTTTTTTTTTTTTTTTTCCCTCCTGTCTGTAGCACACCTGGGGGAGGGGTTAATTGATTAACTGCTCTCAGGTGTATAAAACTAACTGGGAAACTCTGTGAGCCCTGCTCTGACTGAGTCTAGCTGAAGCTGGGTCTGGATTCTAAAGTGTGGTATTATTAAGTGTTACATTTGAGAAGTTTTATAAGCAGAAGTTTAGAAAGCAGGAGTTGTAAGCAGGACCCACTGTAACTGTAAGTATTACACTCCCTTGATAAAAGTAGTTTTTCTTAATAGTTAATAACAGCTGTTTGTCACCAAGGATATGGACAGCAGGATTGGAGGTTTTCTTCAGTGCACATTGTGCCACATGTATACATCTCTGGAGCAGCAGCTTCAGGGTGAATACCGCTGTGACAAATGTGAGCATGTTGCCCACCTGGAAGCTCGTATTAGAGATCTAGAGGAGCAAAATGCAACATTGAGGGCGATTGACAATCTTACAGAGCAAGCAGTTAGTGGGGTAGAAATGGAGGTTGGAGAAACTAGCCAGGAGGCCCGAGTAGGGAGCTGGGTTAATGTAGTTAGAGGGACTGGAAAGGGGGCAAGGAAAAGGAAGGTCACTTCTGCTTCTGATCTCCCAAGTAAAATTGCCAAGTTGGGCAATGATGCGAGGGCCTCAGTATCAGAGATGGCAACCCTAGTGGATACTGGTCTCCCTAACAGCCGGGGGAACAGCTCAACTAGTAGTGTGGGGGATGGTAACACAGGTAGGCCAAGACAGTTAGTTGTGGTAGGGGACTCTATAATCAGGAAGACGGATAGAATAATTTGTCGCCAAGACCACCTCAACCGAATGGTTTGCTGTCTCCCTGGTGCCAGGGTTCGGCATGTGGTGGAAAGGGTGGACAAATTACTAGGGGGGGCTGGGGATGACCCAGCTGTCGTGGTCCATGTGGGAACCAACGACAGAATACATGGTAGGTGGAGGTCCTTGAAGAATAATTACAAGGAACTAGGTGCCAAGCTGAAGGGAAGGACCTCTAAGGTTGTGTTCTCTGGAATACTTCCTGTGCCATGCGCATCGCAGGAAAGACAGCGGGAGCTTAGGGAGTTAAATGCATGGCTTAAGTCGTGGTGTGAGGGGGAAGGGTTTGGGTTTTTAGAGCACTGGGCTGACTTTTCATTGGGGTACAAACTCTATTCTACGGATAATTTGCACCTGAATGGAAGGGGGTCTTCTGTGCTGGGGGAGAGAATCCTGGAAGGGGTGGCTGAGTATTTAAACTAGGTGAGTGGGGGGAGGATAATAAAGCAAAGAAAGCAGACAGTGGGATGGATAGGTTAGAGAGGGGTCAGGACATAATGGCGGGTGGAGAGGAGTCCTGTGGGGGGAGGTTAAGAACAGTGGATAAGGAGATTCATGCGTTACAAACCAGCTGTAAAAATAAATGTAGCCCGAAAAATTGTAATCCCAATAATTCAAAAAATTCCATTAGCCCCAATAACTCAATAACTACAATAAGCCCCATTAACTCAAAAAATACTGTTAGCCCCAATAACTTAAATAACAACGTTAGACGCAATAACGCAAAAAATCCCATTAGCCCCAATAACTTAAATAACGTTAGACCCAATAACTCAAAAAATCCCATTAGCCCCAATAACTTAAATAGTACAATTAGCCCTTATAACTCAAAAAATGACATTAACCCCAATAACTCTGAAAATCCCATTAGTGAGACTATATGTGTAAAACTTAATGGAAATGTAAAGTGTATGTTCACAAATGCCAGAAGCCTAGCAAATAAAATGGGGGAGCTTGAGGCCTTGATACTGGAGGAACATATTGATATAGTTGGGGTCACTGAGACATGGCTGGACTCCTCGCATGACTGGGCTGTCAATCTGCAGGGGTTTACATTGTTTCGCAAGGATAGAATGAACAGAAAAGGTGGTGGAGTCTGTCTGTATGTAAGAAGTGGTATGAAAGTCAGTGTGAACGATGCCATAGTGTGTGATGATTCTGAGGAGGTGGAATCACTGTGGGTAGAATTACAAAAGGAGGGAAATACTGAAAAAATAATATTTGGGGTAATCTACAGACCCCCTAATATCACTGAAGAGATAGAAGTTCGGCTTTACAAACAAATAGAGAGGGCCGCCCGGGCAGGTACAGTGGTAATAATGGGAGATTTTAACTATCCAGATATAGATTGGGGCCGGGGGTTGGCTAAAACTACAAAGGGGAGAAAATTCCTAAATTTATTGCAGGATAATTTTATGGGCCAGTTTGTGGAGGAACCAACAAGAAGTGATGCCTTGTTGGATCTGATCATTTCCAACAACGCAGAGCTGGTTGGTAATGTAACTGTGCGGGAAAACCTTGGTAATAGCGACCACAATATAGTTACTTTTGACTTAAAATGTAGAAAACAAAGACAGACGGGGAAAGCAAAAACATATAACTTTAAAAAGGCAAATTTCCCTGGGTTGAGAGCTGCACTACAGGACATAGACTGGGGGGAGGTGTTCTCAAATGCTGATGCAGAAGGTAAATGGGACATCTTTAAATCGACTCTAAATAACTATACAGCTAAATATATACCAAAGGGGAACAAATATAAACGATTAAAACTAAATCCTACATGGCTGACAAATGAGGTTAAAAGAGCAATAAACAACAAAAAAATAGCCTTCAAAAAATACAAATCTGATGGGTCAGCGATAACATTTAAACAGTACAAGGAGCTTAATAAAATCTGTAAAAATGTAATAAAAATAGCAAAAATTCAAAATGAGAGACAGGTGGCCGAAGAAAGCAAAACTAATCCTAAATATTTTTTTAGATATATAAATACAAAAAAACCAAGGGCAGAGCATGTAGGACCACTTAATAATGATAATGGGGAGGTTGTCACGTGCGATCAAGAGAAGGCGGAGCTACTGAATGGGTTCTTTAGTTCTGTATATACTATGGAAGAAGGAGCTGACATTGGCCAGGTCAGTGCTGGTAACACATCATATAATGTATTGAACTGGCTTAATGTAGAGATGGTACAAGGTAAGTTAAGTAAAGTAAATGTAAGCAAATCTCCAGGGCCGGATGGACTACACCCAAGAGTTCTTAGAGAGGTAAGTTCAGTAATATCTGTACCCTTGTTCATGATATTTAGAGATTCTCTGGTGTCTGGTATTGTGCCAAGGGACTGGCGCAAGGCTAATGTGGTACCAATCTTCAAGAAGGGCTCTAGGTCTTCGCCAGGCAATTATAGACCGGTAAGTCTAACGTGCATTGTGGGTAAATTGTTTGAAGGACTTATAAGGGATTACATACAGGAATACATAGGGGATAATAGTATTATAAGTGATAGCCAGCATGGGTTTACTAAGGATAGAAGTTGTCAAACCAATCTAATTTGCTTTTATGAAGAGGTGAGTAGAAGCCTTGACAGAGGAATGGCTGTGGATATAGTGTTTCTGGATTTTGCCAAAGCGTTTGATACTGTCCCTCATAGACGTCTGACAGGTAAGTTAAGGTCCTTGGGCTTGGAAACTTTAGTTTGTAACTGGATTGAACACTGGCTCATGGATCGTACCCAGAGAGTGGTGGTCAATGATTCGTACTCTGATTGGTCCCCGGTTATTAGTGGTGTACCCCAAGGTTCAGTACTGGGCCCGCTGCTGTTTAATTTATTTATCAATGATATAGAGAATGGTATTAACAGCTCTGTTTCTATCTTTGCAGATGACACCAAGCTTTGTAGCACAGTACAGTCTATAGAGGATGTGCATAAGTTACAAGATGACTTGGATAGACTAAGTGTCTGGGCATCCACTTGGCAAATGAGGTTCAATGTGGATAAATGTAAAGTTATGCATCTGGGTACTAATAACCTGCATGCGTCGTATGTCTTAGGGGGGATTAAACTGTCAGAGTCACTGGTAGAGAAGGATCTGGGTGTACTTGTAGATCACAGACTACAAAATAGCATGCAATGTCAGGCTGCTGCTTCCAAAGCCGGCAGGATATTGTCATGTATAAAAAGAGGCATGGACTCGAGGGGCAGGGACATAATACTCCCCCTTTATAAAGCATTGGTACGGCCTCACCTGGAATATGCTGTTCAGTTTTGGTCGCCTGTTCATAAAAGGGACACTGCGGAGTTGGAAAGGGTGCAGAGACGCGCGACTAAACTAATATGGGGCATGGAACATCTTAGCTATGAGGAGCGATTAAAGGAGTTACAATTGTTTAGTCTTGAGAAGAGACGTTTAAGGGGGGATATGATAAACGTATATAAGTATATAAATGGCCCATACAAAAAATATGGAGAAAAACTGTTCCAGGTTAAACCCCCCCAAAGGACGAGGGGGCACTCCCTCCGTCTGGAGAAGAAAAGGTTTAGTCTAAAGGGGCGGCACGCCTTCTTTACCGTGAGGACTGTGAATTTATGGAACGGTCTACCTCAGGAACTGTAGTTCACAGGGGGGTACACACTTTAAAATATAACTTTTAATCAGACACGTCTAAAACAAAACAATAGCACAGGCCCCACAACAAAAAGCCAGTGATTCGGGATGACACCAGATCTAACAGTGTAGACCGCACACCAATGGAGGTGTGTCTGTGGAGGGGATAGTGGGTGGAGCAATGGTGCATGGAGTGCATATATCACCCTATAATGCCCTATCGGGGAGATGTAGTGTAGACTACCCCTGCTCCCACAGGGACTGTCGGGGCACTCGCCCTAAAAAGAGCGACCCCTGCCCCGATATATCCCTTGGACTGCGCCCTATAAATCCCTGGCAGTATATAACATGCCCTTGCTCTGGTATACCCGACGCGTTTCTACCACATCGGTGGGTTCCTCAGGGGTTAACCAGGCAACTTGCAAAATATCAATATCCCAATTTACAGTTACAATAATGTGAAAAGTAATCAAAGTAAGGGCTATCACCACATAGAATTCACAAAAGTATTTACAATTTAGGAAATGCCATGAGTATATCCAACTATTAAGCACCTATCCAGTTTAGGCAATAACGGTGCTGATAATGACAGTTGTCTACTGGCAGATGGATGCCAGCAGATGGTTACTCACGGTTACCACGGGTTGCCGCAGTGGCGGTATCCCCAGGTGCACTCCCACAATGGTGGGTAGCGCACTCAGCCGATCGGTGTCCTGGCTAACCTGCCGCGGACACCCACGCTATACTTATGCGTGTCTGAATGGAGATCACGCGCGCTTCCCAGGCCGCCGTGCGTCACTTCCGGTGGTGACGTCTCACCTCCGGTGACGTATTTCCCAGCGCCGAGCGTCGCTCGTTGCTAGGCAGCGCCAGGTAAATACCAACAGCGCTGCCAGCAACTGATAGAATCAAAGTATTTAGCCGGATCTGGTGGTAAAACGGACCAAGATAGTTATATATATACAGGTGCGAGGTGAGAAATATTAGAAATGTCCTATAAAAAGCAGAAATAGAACTTATATGCAAAACCTCTGTGTAGACCTATGCCTATATAAAATTATATATAGAGCATGTGTGCATAGGAAATAAGGGGGGGGGGGCTGGATGATTAGACTGTACACCTTGAGGGGCGGGGGTTTTTTAGATCATATGGAAGAATGACAAGGCGATGAGGAGGAGGAGGGGGGGGGGGGGGAGAAGTTAATTAACCCAAGATGTTTAATGTGTGGCAAAAAAGCCCAGAGAGCTCAAGGATAGAATTATGGGGAGCATGAGATAGGAGTCTATTCTAGAAAGCAGGCGTAGCTCAAGGCTTCATTAAGGCCACGGGGAGCCTGGGTCTGTAGGGTGAAGATCCACCAGGTCTCTTTTTGGAGGATCAGTTTATCCCAATCTCCTCCCCTGGTGGGGGGTCTCACTAGCTCTATTCCCACAAATCTCAGATTTTGGGCATCCCCACCGTGTTGGCTATTGATATGTCGAGCTATCGGCTTGTCTGCCAGATTACTTATGTCTCTCAAATGCTCCCCTATTCTCCTTCTGAACTCTCTAAATGTCTTGCCAACATATTGCATACCGCAACTGCAAGTCGCTTTGTACACCACCCCTCTACTCCGACAGTTAATGAAGTCGCGTATGGAATAGATTTGTCCCGTGTTGGTGCTAGAAAAGGTTTTGGCCACTTCCATGTGCCTACATGCTATGCACCCACTACAGCGAAAACATCCTTTAATTTGCCTGTCTAGCCAAGTTCCTTGTACCTGAGGTGGCGCATAGTGACTCTTAACCAATCTATCCTTAAGGCTCTTGCCCTTTCTAAAGGAGATCTGTGGGTGAGATCCCACAGAGTCTTTAAGGTCGGGGTCCATCCCCAGTATCTCCCAATGTTTGCTAAGGATGCGTTTGACATCCTGTGTTCCTCCATCATAGGTGGCCACTAGTCTAATCAGGTTGTTTGAGCTCACGTCCCGAGTTTTCGGCACAAGTAAGCCTGCTCTTTCAACCTCCCTCGTGTCTCGGTACGCTTTTCGGAGGACCCAATCCGGATACCCCCTGTCCAGAAAACGCTGCCTCAGATCATTGGCTTGTTTCCTGAACTCCACTTGGGATGAACAATTTCTTTTCATCCTCAAGTATTGACCTTTTGGGATGCCTCGTTTTAGAGGTACCGGATGGAAGCTCGTCCATTCCAGTAGGGAGTTTGTTGCAGTGGCCTTACGGTACACAGTTGTATGTAAGTTCCCCTTGACATCCTTCTTAATGAGGACATCAAGGAATGGTAATTCATCAGACGACAGTTCAAAGGTAAATTTAAGGCCTATTGCATTGTTGTTTAAAGCCTCAATGAAGGCTATGAAATCATCCCGGGTGCCATTCCATATGACGAAAATGTCGTCAATGTACCGTGCCCAAAGTCCGACCTGCTCCGTGAAATGCACCAATTCCTCACCAAAGACTAACGTTTCCTCCCACCAGCCCAGATAGAGGTTAGCATATGTGGGGGCACAGGGGCTCCCCATTGCGGTCCCTCTGAGCTGGTGGAAGGTACGTCTGTCGAAAAGAAAATAATTCTTGGTGAGGGTGAACCGGAGCAGGTCCAAAACAAATCGACTATGGGCACGGTACTGGCAACCTCTGCTTCGTAGAAAAAACTCTACCGCCGCTATTCCCAGATCATGGGGAATGCAGGAGTATAAGGACTCTACATCAATGCTGGCTAGCCACGTATGTCCCTCAAGGGTCAGACCATCTATCTTTTTTAACAAATCCGTAGTGTCTCTGGTGTATGAGGGCAGTGCCATCACGAAGGTTTTTAATATGGCATCAATGTACACACCAGCATTTTGTGATAGGTTGCCCACACCAGAGACAATTGGTCTCCCCCTGAGGGGTGTGGTGCCTTTGTGTATTTTAGGCAAGGAGTAGAAGGTTGCCACCCTGGGATGGCGGGGTACCAAGAAGTCAGCTTCTTCTTCACTTACAAGATCAGCCTCCCTAGCTGTTTGGACTATCTCGACTAATTCAGTGCGATATTGCACAGTAGGATCCTCTCTTAAGATCTCATAGCAATCATCCTGCAAAAGGAGTTCTAGACACATCTGACGATATTTGAGATGGTCCATCAGGACAATGTTGCCCCCCTTATCGGAGGGCTTGATTACCAAAGATTTGTCTTTTTCCAATCTGCGCAGCGCCTGCATTTCATCATGGCTAAAGTTAGTGTTGCCAACTGACTTGACCTGGTCCAGATCATTTAGAACCAAGTTAAGAAACACATCCACACAGGAGAGATCTCCTGTGGGTGGCATCTTTTTGCTTTTGTTTCTCAGTTGAGTAAAGGGGCCCAACCCACTGGATTGATCCCCCTCACTCATGAGATCTACCAGTAGCTCTGCTCCCCGGAGGACATCACCTGGGAGACCAAGTTCCTGGGCGCGGCGTCTCTCACAGTTGGCATGGAATTTCTTCCAATGTAGTTTCCTAGTAAATAAATGTAAATCTTTAACCCAATTAAATTTATTAAATGCAGACGTAGGTACAAAGCCCAGGCCTTTCCGAAGGAGACACATTTCAGATTCAGAGAGTTCGTGTGCAGATAGGTTAATAATTTGTAAAGCGGTGTTCAGTTGTTTCGATTCCTTAGGGGGTACGTGGTATACTGAGGGGGTTTCTCTAAAAAAGGACCTTGGTCTGGTGGGGCCCCACCTCTGCCTCCTCTATTGAAACCTCTCCCTCCTCTCTTCCCACGTCCTCGACCTCGTCCCCTGTTTTTGGATGGTTGATCTCTATCAGAGTCTGAATAGTCTGTCTCTGTAGATGAACCGTCCGCCGTTGGTTCCACAGTACCTCCTTTGGAGAGAAACACGTATACTTTATTGTCCTTAAAGTCCTGTAAATCCCGGACAAATTGGCGGTGCTTCCTCTCCTTGAGGTGGTACTGGAACCTTTCAATCGTATTTTTCAACTGCAGCTCCTTGGCTGAAAACTCAACCTCAGACTTGAAGCCTTGGGTAATCTGAATATGAGATTTGAGTTTTTCTTCCAGGGAGCTGTGATTAACTTTCTCCTCTTCGAGGAGTATCTGCATAAATCTCAGGGAGCTCAGGGTAGCTTCTTTCTCCCACTTACTGATGAGGCCTGGACTTCTGTACCTTGCTGCTGGGGTAAGATTAATCCGCAATCCCCTTGGTACAATTTGGTGTTTTAGGTAATTCTCCAGACTCTGAACCTCCCACCATGAGGTGATGTGCTCTTTGTAGAGTCTGGTGAGTTCCCTAAATGCGGATTTAAATGAAGGAGTATACTGCTTTTGAACAAATGTTTTCTCTGAAAATACCTCAGACACCTCAGTGGCCCATATGTCTGTATTAAGACCTGCCGCTAGGAATCCGGCCATACCAAAGTCTCAAGTGTGAGCAAAAAATTCACAGTTAATTCCACTTGGGGGAAAACTAAATAGTACCAGAAAGTGCAATAGTTCACAGGGGGGTACACACTTTAAAATATAACTTTTAATCAGACACGTCTAAAACAAAACAATAGCACAGGCCCCACAACAAAAAGCCAGTGATTCGGGATGACACCAGATCTAACAGTGTAGACCGCACACCAATGGAGGTGTGTCTGTGGAGGGGATAGTGGGGGGAGCAATGGTGCATGGAGTGCATATATCACCCTATAATGCCCTATCGGGGAGATGTAGTGTAGACTACCCCTGCTCCCACAGGGACTGTCGGGGCACTCGCCCTAAAAAGAGCGACCCCTGCCCCGATATATCCCTTGGACTGCGCCCTATAAATCCCTGGCAGTATATAACATGCCCTTGCTCTGGTATACCCGACGCGTTTCTACCACATCGGTGGGTTCCTCAGGGGTTAACCAGGCAACTTGCAAAATATCAATATCCCAATTTACAGTTACAATAATGTGAAAAGTAATCAAAGTAAGGGCTATCACCACATAGAATTCACAAAAGTATTTACAATTTAGGAAATGCCATGAGTATATCCAACTATTAAGCACCTATCCAGTTTAGGCAATAACGGTGCTGATAATGACAGTTGTCTACTGGCAGATGGATGCCAGCAGATGGTTACTCACGGTTACCACGGGTTGCCGCAGTGGCGGTATCCCCAGGTGCACTCCCACAATGGTGGGTAGCGCACTCAGCCGATCGGTGTCCTGGCTAACCTGCCGCGGACACCCACGCTATACTTATGCGTGTCTGAATGGAGATCACGCGCGCTTCCCAGGCCGCCGTGCGTCACTTCCGGTGGTGACGTCTCACCTCCGGTGACGTATTTCCCAGCGCCGAGCGTCGCTCGTTGCTAGGCAGCGCCAGGTAAATACCAACAGCGCTGCCAGCAACTGATAGAATCAAAGTATTTAGCCGGATCTGGTGGTAAAACGGACCAAGATAGTTATATATATACAGGTGCGAGGTGAGAAATATTAGAAATGTCCTATAAAAAGCAGAAATAGAACTTATATGCAAAACCTCTGTGTAGACCTATGCCTATATAAAATTATATATAGAGCATGTGTGCATAGGAAATAAGGGGGGGGGGCTGGATGATTAGACTGTACACCTTGAGGGGCGGGGGTTTTTTAGATCATATGGAAGAATGACAAGGCGATGAGGAGGAGGAGGGGGGGGGGGGGAGAAGTTAATTAACCCAAGATGTTTAATGTGTGGCAAAAAAGCCCAGAGAGCTCAAGGATAGAATTATGGGGAGCATGAGATAGGAGTCTATTCTAGAAAGCAGGCGTAGCTCAAGGCTTCATTAAGGCCACGGGGAGCCTGGGTCTGTAGGGTGAAGATCCACCAGGTCTCTTTTTGGAGGATCAGTTTATCCCAATCTCCTCCCCTGGTGGGGGGTCTCACTAGCTCTATTCCCACAAATCTCAGATTTTGGGCATCCCCACCGTGTTGGCTATTGATATGTCGAGCTATCGGCTTGTCTGCCAGATTACTTATGTCTCTCAAATGCTCCCCTATTCTCCTTCTGAACTCTCTAAATGTCTTGCCAACATATTGCATACCGCAACTGCAAGTCGCTTTGTACACCACCCCTCTACTCCGACAGTTAATGAAGTCGCGTATGGAATAGATTTGTCCCGACAGTCCCTGTGGGAGCAGGGGTAGTCTACACTACATCTCCCCGATAGGGCATTATAGGGTGATATATGCACTCCATGCACCATTGCTCCCCCCACTATCCCCTCCACAGACACACCTCCATTGGTGTGCGGTCTACACTGTTAGATCTGGTGTCATCCCGAATCACTGGCTTTTTGTTGTGGGGCCTGTGCTATTGTTTTGTTTTAGACGTGTCTGATTAAAAGTTATATTTTAAAGTGTGTACCCCCCTGTGAACTATTGCACTTTGTGGTACTATTTAGTTTTCCCCCAAGTGGAATTAACTGTGAATTTTTTGCTCACACTTGAGACTTTGGTATGGCCGGATTCCTAGCGGCAGGTCTTAATACAGACATATGGGCCACTGAGGTGTCTGAGGTATTTTCAGAGAAAACATTTGTTCAAAAGCAGTATACTCCTTCATTTAAATCCGCATTTAGGGAACTCACCAGACTCTACAAAGAGCACATCACCTCATGGTGGGAGGTTCAGAGTCTGGAGAATTACCTAAAACACCAAATTGTACCAAGGGGATTGCGGATTAATCTTACCCCAGCAGCAAGGTACAGAAGTCCAGGCCTCATCAGTAAGTGGGAGAAAGAAGCTACCCTGAGCTCCCTGAGATTTATGCAGATACTCCTCGAAGAGGAGAAAGTTAATCACAGCTCCCTGGAAGAAAAACTCAAATCTCATATTCAGATTACCCAAGGCTTCAAGTCTGAGGTTGAGTTTTCAGCCAAGGAGCTGCAGTTGAAAAATACGATTGAAAGGTTCCAGTACCACCTCAAGGAGAGGAAGCACCGCCAATTTGTCCGGGATTTACAGGACTTTAAGGACAATAAAGTATACGTGTTTCTCTCCAAAGGAGGTACTGTGGAACCAACGGCGGACGGTTCATCTACAGAGACAGACTATTCAGACTCTGATAGAGATCAACCATCCAAAAACAGGGGACGAGGTCGAGGACGTGGGAAGAGAGGAGGGAGAGGTTTCAATAGAGGAGGCAGAGGTGGGGCCCCACCAGACCAAGGTCCTTTTTTAGAGAAACCCCCTCAGTATACCACGTACCCCCTAAGGAATCGAAACAACTGAACACCGCTTTACAAATTATTAACCTATCTGCACACGAACTCTCTGAATCTGAAATGTGTCTCCTTCGGAAAGGCCTGGGCTTTGTACCTACGTCTGCATTTAATAAATTTAATTGGGTTAAAGATTTACATTTATTTACTAGGAAACTACATTGGAAGAAATTCCATGCCAACTGTGAGAGACGCCGCGCCCAGGAACTTGGTCTCCCAGGTGATGTCCTCCGGGGAGCAGAGCTACTGGTAGATCTCATGAGTGAGGGGGATCAATCCAGTGGGTTGGGCCCCTTTACTCAACTGAGAAACAAAAGCAAAAAGATGCCACCCACAGGAGATCTCTCCTGTGTGGATGTGTTTCTTAACTTGGTTCTAAATGATCTGGACCAGGTCAAGTCAGTTGGCAACACTAACTTTAGCCATGATGAAATGCAGGCGCTGCTCAGATTGGAAAAAGACAAATCTTTGGTAATCAAGCCCTCCGATAAGGGGGGCAACATTGTCCTGATGGACCATCTCAAATATCGTCAGATGTGTCTAGAACTCCTTTTGCAGGATGATTGCTATGAGATCTTAAGAGAGGATCCTACTGTGCAATATCGCACTGAATTAGTCGAGATAGTCCAAACAGCTAGGGAGGCTGATCTTGTAAGTGAAGAAGAAGCTGACTTCTTGGTACCCCGCCATCCCAGGGTGGCAACCTTCTACTCCTTGCCTAAAATACACAAAGGCACCACACCCCTCAGGGGGAGACCAATTGTCTCTGGTGTGGGCAACCTATCACAAAATGCTGGTGTGTACATTGATGCCATATTAAAAACCTTCGTGATGGCACTGCCCTCATACACCAGAGACACTACGGATTTGTTAAAAAAGATAGATGGTCTGACCCTTGAGGGACATACGTGGCTAGCCAGCATTGATGTAGAGTCCTTATACTCCTGCATTCCCCATGATCTGGGAATAGCGGCGGTAGAGTTTTTTCTACGAAGCAGAGGTTGCCAGTACCGTGCCCATAGTCGATTTGTTTTGGACCTGCTCCGGTTCACCCTCACCAAGAATTATTTTCTTTTCGACAGACGTACCTTCCACCAGCTCAGAGGGACCGCAATGGGGAGCCCCTGTGCCCCCACATATGCTAACCTCTATCTGGGCTGGTGGGAGGAAACGTTAGTCTTTGGTGAGGAATTGGTGCATTTCACGGAGCAGGTCGGACTTTGGGCACGGTACATTGACGACATTTTCGTCATATGGAATGGCACCCGGGATGATTTCATAGCCTTCATTGAGGCTTTAAACAACAATGCAATAGGCCTTAAATTTACCTTTGAACTGTCGTCTGATGAATTACCATTCCTTGATGTCCTCATTAAGAAGGATGTCAAGGGGAACTTACATACAACTGTGTACCGTAAGGCCACTGCAACAAACTCCCTACTGGAATGGACGAGCTTCCATCCGGTACCTCTAAAACGAGGCATCCCAAAAGGTCAATACTTGAGGATGAAAAGAAATTGTTCATCCCAAGTGGAGTTCAGGAAACAAGCCAATGATCTGAGGCAGCGTTTTCTGGACAGGGGGTATCCGGATTGGGTCCTCCGAAAAGCGTACCGAGACACGAGGGAGGTTGAAAGAGCAGGCTTACTTGTGCCGAAAACTCGGGACGTGAGCTCAAACAACCTGATTAGACTAGTGGCCACCTATGATGGAGGAACACAGGATGTCAAACGCATCCTTAGCAAACATTGGGAGATACTGGGGATGGACCCCGACCTTAAAGACTCTGTGGGATCTCACCCACAGATCTCCTTTAGAAAGGGCAAGAGCCTTAAGGATAGATTGGTTAAGAGTCACTATGCGCCACCTCAGGTACAAGGAACTTGGCTAGACAGGCAAATTAAAGGATGTTTTCGCTGTAGTGGGTGCATAGCATGTAGGCACATGGAAGTGGCCAAAACCTTTTCTAGCACCAACACGGGACAAATCTATTCCATACGCGACTTCATTAACTGTCGGAGTAGAGGGGTGGTGTACAAAGCGACTTGCAGTTGCGGTATGCAATATGTTGGCAAGACATTTAGAGAGTTCAGAAGGAGAATAGGGGAGCATTTGAGAGACATAAGTAATCTGGCAGACAAGCCGATAGCTCGACATATCAATAGCCAACACGGTGGGGATGCCCAAAATCTGAGATTTGTGGGAATAGAGCTAGTGAGACCCCCCACCAGGGGAGGAGATTGGGATAAACTGATCCTCCAAAAAGAGACCTGGTGGATCTTCACCCTACAGACCCAGGCTCCCCGTGGCCTTAATGAAGCCTTGAGCTACGCCTGCTTTCTAGAATAGACTCCTATCTCATGCTCCCCATAATTCTATCCTTGAGCTCTCTGGGCTTTTTTGCCACACATTAAACATCTTGGGTTAATTAACTTCTCCCCCCCCCCCCCCTCCTCCTCCTCATCGCCTTGTCATTCTTCCATATGATCTAAAAAAACCCCGCCCCTCAAGGTGTACAGTCTAATCATCCAGCCCCCCCCCCTTATTTCCTATGCACACATGCTCTATATATAATTTTATATAGGCATAGGTCTACACAGAGGTTTTGCATATAAGTTCTATTTCTGCTTTTTATAGGACATTTCTAATATTTCTCACCTCGCACCTGTATATATATAACTATCTTGGTCCGTTTTACCACCAGATCCGGCTAAATACTTTGATTCTATCAGTTGCTGGCAGCGCTGTTGGTATTTACCTGGCGCTGCCTAGCAACGAGCGACGCTCGGCGCTGGGAAATACGTCACCGGAGGTGAGACGTCACCACCGGAAGTGACGCACGGCGGCCTGGGAAGCGCGCGTGATCTCCATTCAGACACGCATAAGTATAGCGTGGGTGTCCGCGGCAGGTTAGCCAGGACACCGATCGGCTGAGTGCGCTACCCACCATTGTGGGAGTGCACCTGGGGATACCGCCACTGCGGCAACCCGTGGTAACCGTGAGTAATAATCTGCTGGCATCCATCTGCCAGTAGACAACTGTCATTATCAGCACCGTTATTGCCTAAACTGGATAGGTGCTTAATAGTTGGATATACTCATGGCATTTCCTAAATTGTAAATACTTTTGTGAATTCTATGTGGTGATAGCCCTTACTTTGATTACTTTTCACATTATTGTAACTGTAAATTGGGATATTGATATTTTGCAAGTTGCCTGGTTAACCCCTGAGGAACCCACCGATGTGGTAGAAACGCGTCGGGTATACCAGAGCAAGGGCATGTTATATACTGCCAGGGATTTATAGGGCGCAGTCCAAGGGATATATCGGGGCAGGGGTCGCTCTTTTTAGGGCGAGTGCCCCGACAGTCCCTGTGGGAGCAGGGGTAGTCTACACTACATCTCCCCGATAGGGCATTATAGGGTGATATATGCACTCCATGCACCATTGCTCCCCCCACTATCCCCTCCACAGACACACCTCCATTGGTGTGCGGTCTACACTGTTAGATCTGGTGTCATCCCGAATCACTGGCTTTTTGTTGTGGGGCCTGTGCTATTGTTTTGTTTTAGACGTGTCTGATTAAAAGTTATATTTTAAAGTGTGTACCCCCCTGTGAACTATTGCACTTTCTGGTACTATTTAGTTTTCCCCCAAGTGGAATTAACTGTGAATTTTTTACCTCAGGAACTGGTCACAGCAGGAACAATTAACAGCTTTAAAGCAGGGTTAGATACATTCCTGGAACAAAATAACATTAATGCTTATGCAGAATTATAAAACTACATCCCTTTCCCTTATCCCCTTACATCCTTCCCTTCAATCCCCTGGTTGGACTTGATGGACGTATGTCTTTTTTCAACCATACTAACTATGTAACTATGTAACTATGGTCGGTCACCCCAAAGATGATTTGCACTAGTGTGACAATGGGCCCTGAGGGTCAAAAGACTCCAAAGTGTGAAGTGACTGATTTTATTTAGCAGCCAAAAAAGGTTTTTTTTTTTTTGTTTTTTTTTTGCACAAGTGTCACACCAAATGTCATTTGCACTAGGGTGACACAATTTGCCCTGCAGACACAAAAACTGGCAACTGTGACGTGAACTGACAGTGACTGGTTTTATTTAACAGCCAAAAAAGGTATTTTTTTTTAATTTCGGACAACTATCACAACAAATATGATTTGCACTAATGTGACAATGAGCAAAAAAGCTTGCCAGTGGAGTTCCCCTTTTAAGCAGTGGTCCCAACCAGGGTGCCTCCAGCTGTTGCAAAACACACAGACTAATATATTTCAGCCCTTTGAATACTGTAGTAGTTAGTTGCTTTAAAGAAAAAAAGCTTGCCAGCGGAGTTCTCCTTTTAAGCAGTGGTCCCCAACCAGGATGCCACCAGCTGTTGCAAAATACACGGACTGATATATTTCAGCCCTTTGAATACTGTAGTAGTTAGTTGCTTTAAAGAAAAAAAGCTTGCCAGCAGAGTTCCCCTTTTAAGCAGTGGTCCCAAACCAGGGTGCCTCCAGCTGTTGCAAAACACAGACTGATATATTTCAGCCCTTTGAATACTGTAGTAGTTAGTTGCTTTAAAGAAAAAAAGCTTGCCAGCGGAGTTCCCCTTTTAAGCAATGGTCCCCAACCAGGGTGCCTCCATCTGTTGCAAAACACATGGACTGATATATTTCAGCCCTTTGAATACTGTAATAGATAGTTGCTTTAAAGAAAAAAAGCTTGCCAGCGGAGTTCCCCTTTTAAGCAGTGGTCCCCAACCAGGGTGCCTCCAGCTGTTGCAAAAGACAAGGACTGATATCTTTCAGCCCTTTGAATACTGTAATAGTTAGTTGATTGAAGGAACTTAAGTTTTATTCTGGAATACCCCTTTTAACCAGCGGTTCCCTCCCAACCAGGGTGCCTCCAGCTGTTGCAAGATACACGGACTGATATTTGAGCCCTAAAAAGGGCTTTTTTGGATGTTGTCCTTAAAGCAGATGTTACACTAGTGCTTTAGGAGTAAACTGGACCCTGAATACACTACCTAGCAGCAACCTAGCTATCGCTTTTTTTCTTAATCTTTGGGTTATTTACAGTATAGGGTCATACATAAATAGTGAGAAAAAAGTATAGATTATCCCCTGGATGCAAATGTACGTCATGGTGCTGTGGTACTTCACTTCATTTACGTCATGGACATGACCGCGAACACCAGACTGGTGCTCGAGTCATACGCGTCAGGTCCCAGCTACTATCAGCGGCCAGTAGCCTGCCGGTAATGGCGGACATTAGCGATCGAGCCAATGTCCACCATTAACCCCTCAGATGCCATGATCAATACAGACCATGGTATCTGCGGCAGTGCGGCACTTAAAATCGATGATTGGTACGCCCGCAGTGCTGCGGCGGGGATCCGATCATCCAGCATGGTGGCCAGAGGTCCCCTCACCTGCCTCCGGCCATCTCCTGGGGTCTTGTGCTCTGGTCTCTGAGATCGAGCAAATCAGAGCAGAAGATCGCCGATAACACGTATCAGTGCTATGCCCTATGAAGGGAGGATTTTTGGATCTGTTGCAGGGGCTGCAGGAAAAAATACCATTAAAGCAAAGCTAGTCAGAAGGTTCCCCTGCCACTGCCGTTTTTAAGAAAACCGGTCCCTTCTGTTGTCCTCTGTTTTGTATTTCCCATGACATGCCATTTGGACAGTAAATTCCCACTCAGAACTGCTAACACCAACATGGTTTGGACCCCCTGTGGCCCATAGTTGGCGTTATGCATGATGCGCTTGAGTCTTTTACTACTTTCTGCTGATGTAAAATATCCAATTCCTTTATGCAATCCTACATGGATTATAAATGGCGACCCTAACAAAGCATGTGTGCTATTTCGGATTCTGGAGATCTTATACCCTTCTTACCTCCTCCCACTTTGCAAAAAGAGAAACTCTTAGTGATAGAGTGGATTTACAAAGGGAAGACGCAAACAGTAGGGGGCCCTGTGCACAAATTTCCCTATGAATAAATTATAATTTTCTCTTTTAGATCTCACAAAAAATAAACCTTTTTTTAATTACTGTAGCTATTGCCCTTACATACTTGTTATGTTGCCCCCCCCCCTAATGTTTTATTCACATTACATATGTGTCCACCCTTATATTTCCTTTAGTTAAGGATTCCAATTTCTCATTAACCAATTTAATACAATATCACAACATACTATCAGAACACTCAACAGGTGTCATTTGTATGAAATGAGCGAATCGAAGCTGACAAATCCAAATTTGTTATGAGTTTTATGGAAAATTCGATTTAACTCCATTTAGTGCTGTCCAGGCTCCAGGGCATCTAAATTGGCAGATC
The DNA here is from genome assembly GCF_029499605.1 of Hyla sarda. Lineage (NCBI taxonomy): Eukaryota > Metazoa > Chordata > Amphibia > Anura > Hylidae > Hyla > Hyla sarda. Next base: position 233,228,697 of record NC_079189.1, on the reverse strand, counting down.
CACATGTGACAACATGGGGCAAGGAACTCTGGGAAGGCGAGAAGGCGGATAGGTGGGATGACACTGAATCATATTCAGGAGGCAGCCTATCAGCAGCCAGTTACTCCTGTGATGTCACAGACCTATATAATCGGCAGCCATATTTCAGCTAGTCACTTCATTCACTACACTGCAGAGAGATAGGATGGACAGGCTGTGTGTGTGCATAGGCGTGCACACGGGGTGTGCCGGGTGTGCCTTGGCACACCCTAATCAAGCCTCAAACTTGAGGCTCTATGACCTCCGCAGGGATGTCACTGATGTCCCGTGCATGCACCCATGGGAACGGAGGAGCAGAGCATCGCAGCATCGAGGAGGAGGACGCGCGGTCATGGTAAGTTACCTGCACATCATCTTCAGTGCTCGAACCACCGCTGGCCATAGCAGTAGATTGTGACCCCTGACCGGAGGAGCGGTGGATGGAGCACTGAAGTGGGGCAGTACACAGGCATAAAGCATCCAGCCATACACTCTATATGGCTGAAGGCTGTATGTCTCTGAGGGAGCTATACTGCACCTAATGTGGGGGAACTATACTGCACCTAATGTGGGGGAACTATACTGCACCTAATGTGGGGGAACTATACTGCATCTAATGTGGGGGAACCATACAGCACCTAATGTGGGGAACTATACTGCGTCTAAGGTGGGGGAACTATACTGCACCTAATGGAGGGGAATTATACTGCCAACCTAATGTGGGGGGACCTATACTGCCAACCTAATGTGGGGAAACTACAACCTAATGTGGGGGGAACTACACTGCCAACCAAATGTGGGGGAACTACAACCTAATGTAGGGGGACTTATACTGCCAGCCTAATGTGGGGGAACTGTGCTTCCAATCTAATGTGGGGGAACTACAACCTAATGTGGGGGAACTATACTGCCAACCTAATGTGGGGGAACTATGCTGCCACCCGAGTGTGGGGGAACTATACAAAAATATAAAATTGTACTATTCTAATCCCTATAACTCTTTTATTTTTCTGTATATGGGGATGTATGAGGGTCATGTTCTGCGCTGTGATTTGTAGTTTTTATCGGTACCATTTTTATTTTGATGGTACTTTTCAATAGCTTTTTAGATATTTTTTTAAGGTATTTGAATTGACCAAAAATGTGCAAATCTGGTTAGTGCACTATTATGACTTTTGGGACCCAACTTTTGATTTTGCCCAGGGCCATGGTAAGCCTAAAACCGGCCCTGGTAGAGAGGACATGCTCCTCCTCCAGACCTCCCCTGTAGCATGCGCGGCCTGTTCCGTGATGTCACACGGAGGCGGAGTCACGGCAACGCAAGGGTGAGGGCGGCAAGGCCAGGTGGTTACTGCGCAATCCCAGCGGCATTACTCTTGGTATTCCACTCACCCAGAACGGCTTATGGCAGCCAATATCCGCTTGAGGTGATTTTTTCATTATTAAATCATCCATTTGTAATAAACTGTGTAATTTATTGGTTATTTAATGATTATTAATATGATAGTGTACGCTAGCACTACCATCTTTCTATGGATTCTCTAGTTAGTCAGTCACCCTAATGTTTTAGTTTAGCAGCTTTAATGATAATAGCTATTGTTTATTTATTTTATATATATTTTTCAGATTTAATTTTTTTTCCTCTTTTTTGCCATGTACATTAAGAGTTTATTTCTTCTTCCTTCATCCTGCATTTTTATTTAATTTACTCATTAGTTCAGCCTCAGTCAGACCCATCTGTGTCACATATTAAAGGGGCAAATTTCTACCTACTGATAGTTTAGATTCGAATACAGATTGTTCTGATTTATTGTTTTAAACTTGCATGGTACCACATATTTTTCACACAGAGATGCAATTCATATAGAGATCATGAGCAAATTGTGCATATATATACAAGCGGCGTGAGTTTGTGCCTTAGGGTGCACACCCTAATGCAATAGGCTGCGCACACCTATGTGTGTGTGTCACACAGAAAAGCGTTTCACCTCCTAGTCACATCAGTGTTCTGCTGGAAAGAGAGCAGTGCTTTTTTCACTGAAAAGGATTTTCACTGCAGTCATTAACCTCCCAGTAACTTTCTACAGCATTGTATTACAGGGAGGGGCATAGAGCTGTGTATTGCCTCATACATTTGAACAAGCTGCCTCAACTTCATAAACTTTAGCAGAGGATGGTGGTATAATTTTTCAGCGCAATTCTGTGTCTTTGTTCCATAACAAATGGTCTGCTGGTTATCCTAGTCTGTAGACGGCATAATACCTAGCAGTCCATTCCTAAAAGTATTTCAGAGAGTGCAATTTTGGGTTTAGTACACAGCAACTGTTTGTTGCAGCACTGTTGTGTACTGCTGGTGTTGTGCACAAATAATTTTTTAAGTGTACTGTAGCACATTTTTCTGCCCTCATAAGTGCTTACTACATACCTACGTCTAAGTAGTGTACTATTTTGTACCTGTTAATCTGTCAAGAGCGTAGATACTTTGAAAGTCCAGGCAAAAGTAATTAACGTTTTTTAAGCGTACTGTAGCACATTTTTCTCTCCTCATAAGTGCATACCACATACGTACATCTAAGTAGTGTACTATTTTGTTCCTGTTAATCTGTCTACTCAGTGGTGTGGCAGTTTTTCATCAATCATCCGGAGGATGTTAACCTGGCTACATGCAAGATGTTTCGGCAGAAGGTGAAGCGTGGCCAGGGTCCCAATGTCGCACCACAGCCCTGCCCTATCAACATATGCTGCGCCATCATAAAGCGACCTGGGAGAACTGTGGCTCCGATGTAGTGGTCCAGCCTGCTGCATCACCCAGTGGCATGCCGCTCCCTCTTTCAGCCAGCCAAAACTTCAGCACCTCCAGATGCTCCTGCTCCTCCTACTTTTAGTCAGTCATTCCACCAGCAATCCATTGGCAAAGCCATGTCCAAGAGACAAGAGTATGTGCCCACTCATCCAACGGCGCAGAAGCTGAATGTGCTCCTGTCCAAGTTGCTGTTGCTGCAGTCCCTCCCTTTTCAAGTGGTCGATTCTGTACCTTTCAAAGAACTGATAGCTTGTCACTCTCCACCTGTAACTATGGTCAGGGACAATAGATGTCCTTTATGGCTCACTAGGTAAATGTGGCTCCTGTACAGCCACAACACCAACTTGGACAGGTCACGCCGCTTTCTCCTCCTCGCTCTCAGGCTGTTGGTCCTTGGCAGTGTGCGACTCCGCCTCCTCATCCTCCACTGTGTCCTCAGCCTCCACTCCCCAGACAAGTCTTAGTGCGCCTTCAGCATACCATGTGTGCAGGGCACGGCGGTGTCACGCTGTTCTTCACATGGTTTGCCTTGCAAACTGAGTCACACAGGGGAGCAACTGCTAAAAGTCATTCATAAAGAAATCGGAGCATGGCTTACTCCCCGAAAGCTGAAAATGGGAACCGTGGTGACTGACAACAGGAAGAACATCTTGCAACAGGGAAGGCTGAGCCATGCGCCCTGCATGGCACACATGTTCAATCTGGTTGTCAAGAGGCTCCTGAAGTGTTCCCCCCATTTGCAAGACATCCTAACAATGGGAAGGAAACTTTGCATGCACTTCAGCCACTTGTACACTGCAAAGCACACCCTCCTTGAGCTGCAGCATCAGAACGGTATGCTAGGGCCCTTTGAGGAAGCCACATTATTAGTAAGTCGCCAGGTTTACGGGATTAACAACGTCATTTCCTACAACACGTGTTGGAAACGATGGCTGGTCAGGGCAATGGAGACGTGGCGCCTACATCTCACGGCCATATGAGCCCTTTTGGGGCTGAACTGGAGGAGGGGCAGGGGCACAGTGGAGCACAGTTTTGGTTTCAAATAATGGGCGGAGAGAAGGAGCAGCTAGAGGAGCTAGAGGGTTATGAGGAAGGCGAGACAGAGGACCGTGACAGTATGCAGTGGAAATGAAGGCCGGGAGTCCCTCTGAGTCACTTGCACAAATGGCACGATGCATGCTCACTTCTTTGTGTAGTGACTGCCAAATTGTCACCATTCGGCAGCGGGATGTCTTCTGGCTCTCCACCTTATTGGACCCTCGCTACCGCCACAAAATGGGGACCTTTTTTACACCCACTGAGAGGGAGGACAAACTGACCTACTAGAGAGAGATCCTATGTAGTCAGTTGGCTGATGCCTATCCACTATCAGGTTTTACTCGGGGGCCCTCTGCGCTCACCTTCCACTGCCATGGCTGCTGCGGAGGGGTGGGGTGGCAGTACAGGCTCCATCAGCCGCAGCCTGAGTTTATAGCTGCTGATGAGTACCTTTCTTCACTTGCATAGTGAAGCAACTCATCAGCAGCAGGTAGACCTGGAGCAGGACCTTAACCAGCAGGTGGTGGCATACCTTGACTTGCCCATGCCTACACTCCTTGCAGATCTGCTGGACTTCTGGGCAGCCAAATTTGATTTGTGGCCACACCCTGGAAAAGATGTCCTGTCCGGCAGGTAGTGTGTCATCAGAGCGGGTGTTTAGTGCAGCGGGGGCCATAGTCACCCAAAGGAGAACTTGTCTGTCCACGAAAAATGTGGAGATACTGACCTTTGTTAAAATGAATCAGGCACGGATCAGCAAGGATTTCCACGCACCAATGCCTGATGCATCAGAGTAGATAGACCATGGTGCCACACCAACACTTCACAAATATGGATAGTGCCAAACATATTTAACCCCTTAAGGACCAGACCAATTTTATTTTTGCATTTTTGTTGTTTCCTCCTCGCCTTCTAAAAATCATAACTCTCATATTTCCATCCACAGACCCATATGAGGGCTTTTTTTTGCGTCACCAATTGTACTTTGTAATTACATCAATTATTTTACCATAAAATGTACAGAGCAACCAAAAAAATATTATTTATGTGGGAAAATTTAAAAGAAAACTGCAATTTAGCAAATTTTGGAAGGCTCTGTTTTCACGCTGTTCACTTTCCGGTAAAAATGACATGTTTTGTTTATTCTGTGGGTCAATGCAATTAAAATGATACACATGGTTATATGCTTTTCTATAATTGTACCGCTTAAAAAAAATCTCAAACCATTTTAACAAAATAAGTATGTTTTAAATAGCCCAATTTTGACCACCTATAACTTTCTCATTTTTCCGTATATGGGGTGATATGAGTACTCATTTTTTGCGCCATGATCTTTAGTTTTCATAAGTATCACATTTGCTTAGGTTTTACATTTTATGAATTTTTTATAAATTTTTTGGGGAATAAAATGTGACAAAAAAATGTTGGACTTTTTAAATTTTTTTAACGTTTACGCCATTCCCCGTACAGGATAATTAACAAAATATTTTAATAGTTCAGACATTTACGCACGCGGCGATACCAAATATGTGTATTAATAAAAATAAAATGTACACGTTTTGGGGGGTAAAATGGGAAACACGGACGTTTTACTTTTTATTGGGGGAGGGGATTTTTAAATTTTTTAACTTTTTCACTTTACATTTTTTTTATTTTTATACTTTTTATGTCTCCATAGGGGACCATTCATAGCAATCAGTTGATTGCTAATACTGTTCAGTGCTATGTAAAGGACACAGCACTGCTCAGTATTATCGGTTATCTTCTGCTCTGGTCTGCTCTGGCCAGGTGAGGGGACCTCCGGCCGCCATATTGGATGATCGGATCGCCGGGGCAGCGCTGCGGGTGATCCGATCATCCATTCAAAGTACCGCATTGCTGCAGATGCCATGATCTGTATTGATCACGGCATCTGAGGGGTTAATGGTGGACATCCGCGCGATCGCGAATGTCCGCCATTACCGGCGGGTCCCTGGCTGCTGATAGCAGCAGAGACCTGCCGGGCATGACGAGAGCACCGCTCCGGTGCTCGCAATCATGGCGGCGTGTAAATGTACGTCATGGTGCGCTAAGTACCACGTCACCATGACGTACATTTACGTCCATTGTCGTTAAGGGGTTAAGGCGCTGCTCCCCAGTTACAAACATTCCTCAACATCAGACCTTTTTTCACCCTCCTTCGTCACCGGTATTGCCACCCTCCGCATCACTCTGTCACCGGGTCACTTTGAGGACTCGTGATGCTGCTGCTGTCACCTCCAGGCTTTCTCATTCAGCCACTATATTGTTTCCTCATGCTTTTTCCACCTCCAGGCTGTGCCATTCAGCCACTATATGGTCTCCTCATGCTTTAGCCACCTCCAGGCTGTGCCATTCAGCCACTATATGGTCTCCTCATGCTTCTGCCAACTCCAGGCTGTGTCATTCAGCCACTATATGGTCTCCTCATGTTGCCAACTCCAGTCTGTGCCATTCAGCCACTATATTGTCCACTCATGCTGCCGCCAACTCCAGGCTTTGCCATTCAGCCACGATATGGTGTCCTCATGCTTCTGCCAACTCCAGGCTGTTCCATTCAGCCACTATATGGTCTCTTCATGCTTCTGCCAACTCCAGGCTGTACCATTCAGGCACTATATGTTCTACTCATGCTGCCGCCAACTCCAGGCTGTGCTATTCAGCCACTATATGGTTTACTGATGCTGCTGGGCCTGTGACATTACATACAAATTTTCATGGTAGAATTAGCTACCATAAATCTTCCATTAAAATTTTACATTCATCTTTAAATCTTAGGGATTGTGAGGACCTATGGTCTCCTCATGCTGCCACGTGCTGCAGGCTGTGTCATTCAGCCACTATATGGTCTCCTCTTGCTGCCGCCAATTCCAGGCTGTGTCACTCTGCTAGATTATGGTCTTCTCATGCAGCTGCCACCTCTAGGCTATGTCATTGTGCCGCCATGTGACTCCTTGTTAGTTTGGGTTTTGTGCTCATACAGTATTAGTTCACACCAGTAAACACCAGGATATTACACTTGGGAATCTAATATAAATCTTAGATTTTAATTTTAAAAAAATGATATAATCTTTTCAAGACTGAGGTCCTGTGGTCGTCGCCGTCATATTACCTGTGGAATTATCACAAGAATCCATTGAAACAGCTTGGAGCGATAAATGAACCATAACTGATTAAATGAAGCATTTGCACTTTCACAGTCAGGGGGGCGCTGAGAGGCAGGGGCTGGAACAGGTGATATTTCGCCTGGCGGAGAACCACCAGCTCGATTTTAAGATACAAGTACGAGCTTTTTCACTGCAGCAACTTCTAGCTTTATGCGCCCACTTATCCAATGGTGCAGAAGTTGAATGTGCTCCTGTACAAGTTGCTGGTACTGAAGTCCCTCCCTTTTCAAGGGGATACTCAGAGTATGGGGGTGCGCTGAGAGGCAGGGTCTGATACAGGTGGTAGCTCGCCTCGCGGCAGACCGCCAGCTCGATGCTCACCAGAATAGGTAATCAAAAATGTAAAATAAATTCAAATTAAATGAAACAAAAATTACATAAAAAATCTGCCACATCCAGACACTCTATGGCAGTGATTCTAATAGAGATGCCTGTAATCTGCATGTCATACTGAATAACAGTATTATTTCACTAACACAGCACACTCCCTATGTGTGTTAGAACAAAGCAAAGTGTTCTACACCTCTATTGAGGCTCTCTGTTGGCCAGCAATAGCTGTTTTTAATACAGATTCACCGCAAATAAATTCGGACCGAACCAAATTTTTTCGGAAAATTCGTGGAATCGGCTGAATCTAATTTTTCAAAAGTTCGCTCATCTCCATGCATTTGCATAACAGTCACTGGGTGTCCAGACATAGACAAACACAGTAAATATACTTAGTAACATAAGGTAAAGAACGCATGATGTGAAATCTCATAACATGTATTTTAGGATACCTTAAGTTTAGACATTAACTATGAAAGGACATACAGTGGGTAGAGATGAGCAAACTTTTCAAAAATTCGATTCGTCCGATACGCCAAATTTTCCCGAAAAGTTTGTTTCGATCCGAATTTATTTGCGGCGAATCGATGTTAAAAAAGGCTATTTCTAGCCTACATACAGCCTCTATAGGGGTATAGAACACTTTGCTGTGTCCTAAAACGCATATGGAGTGTGCTGGAGTAGTGAAATAATACTGTTATTCAGAATAGCATGCAGATTACCGGCATCGCTCTTAGAATCACTGCCGCACAGCAACACAATGACAGAGCCTGGTGGTGGCATCAGTGTCAGGAGACCATATAGTGACTGAATGACATAGCGTGGAGATGTTGGCAGCAAGAGGAGACCATTTAGTGGCTGAATGGCACAGCGTGGAGTTGGCTGATGCACTAGTACACTACACACCAGGGCTTCACAAGCCCCCCCAAAAAACAACACAATATATGACATTTTTGACAAAGATTTCTCATTGGTAGCACCCGCTATGCAAAAATTAGAAATTTCCAGACCCAGGCCCCACCTCTGCGGCATCAGTAACCCATATATTGCCTGTAGGACACAGCCTGGAGTTGGCTGATGCACCAGTACACCCCAGGGCTTCACAATCCCCCCTCCAAAATCAACACAATGAGAAATTTTTGACAAAGATTTCTCATTGGTAGCACCCGCTATCCAAAAAATGTTAATTTCCAGAACCAGGCCCCACCCCTATGTCATCAGTAACCCATATATTGCCTGCATGACACAGCCTGGAGTTGGCTGATGCAAGAGTACACACCAGGGCTTCACAATCCCCCCCAAAAAACCAACACAATATATGAAATTTTTGTCAAAGATTTCTCATTGGTTGCACCCACTATCCAAAAATTAGAAATTTCCAGAACCAGGCCCCACCCCTGCGGCATCAGTAACCCATATATTGCCTGCATGACACAGCCTGGAGTTGGCTGATGCAAGAGTACACACCAGGGCTTCATAATTCCCCCCCCCCCCCCCCCCCCCCAAAAAAAAAAAACAACACAATATATTACATTTTTGTCAAAGATTTCTCATTGGTAGCACCCGCTATCCAAAAATTAGAAATTTCCAGACCCAGGCCCCACCTCTGCGGCATCAGGAACCCATATATTGCCTGAAGGACACAGCCTGGAGTTGGCTGATGCACCAGTACACACCCGGGCTTCACAATACCCTCCAAAAAACAACAACATTTTAGAATTTTTTTTAAGAAATAACTTTGTGTAATAACAAGCGCATATCCAACAGTTCACAAGACTCTATAATGCAGGACGGTGGACCACCCAAAGAAATTCTTCTCAAAAATAATAAACCACACAATGTTTGAAATTTTTAATCCCTGTTTGTATTTTTATTTATTTTATTTTTTTTAATTAAAAAATCACACGCAACAAGCGTTCCGTTGTGTTACGATTAGCATTCTGGAAAATTCAATTTTATTACTGATAAAATTATCAGTAAATTAAAAAAAACACTACCCAAGAGTGTTTAATTTCCCCACCCCATACATTGCACCAGGAGCAGTCATGAATAGGCCTCAGCAGTACCCAAGAGGCTTTAATAACCCCCTACCTTTGCACGATCAATTGCGAGATCGAGCAATACCAGGTGTGTTATGCCCTCTGATTTCCGGGGCCGCAGGCACGCTCCACTGAACAGATTAGCGTGTCTCTATCGTTCATCGACCGGTGCTGGTAACCTGCTAACTCCCGGAAAGGTAAGCTGCCGTGAAGCAGGTGGTCTCCCCCGGGCACGTTTGGCTCCAGAATTTCCACTACTGCCACACCACGCTGACTGCCAACCGTGCTACCGCCTTGCTGACTCAAGGGCAACCTGCAACTCTCTTCTCCCGATGATGAACCCCCGTCTCCTGAGATCGAGCAATAACAGGTGTGTTATGCCCTCAGATGTCCGGGGCCACAGGCGCGCTCCACTGAACGGATTAGGGTGTGTCCATCTTTTGTTGTAGCACCCGCAATCCAAAAATTTTTAATTCCCAGACCCAGGCCCCACCTCTGCGGCATCAGGAACCCATTTATTGCCTGAAGGACAAAGCCTGGAGTTGGCTGATGCACCAGTACACTCAGAGCATCACAATCCGCCCCAAAATCAACAAAATTAAAAAAAAAAAAATTTGAATTCTGAACTGCTATATATGCGCTTGTTTTAACAAAAAGGTATTTTGTCAGACAATTTCAAAAACATTTAGCGTTTTTTTGGGGTGGATTGTGAAGCCCGGGTGACGGGTGTGTAGTGTGTACTTGTGCATCAGTCAACTCCAGTCTGTGTCCATTAGGCAATATATGGGGTACTGATGCAGCAGAGGTGGGGCCTTGGTCTTGGAATTTCAATTATTTAAAAAATTTTTTAACATATTGTGTGATTTATTATATTATAGAAGAATGTCTTTGGGTGGTCCACTGTCCTGCATTATAGAGTCTTCTGAACTGCTGTATATGCGCTAGTTTTTTTTTGGGGGTGGATTGTGAAGCCCGGGTGTGTACTCGTGCATCAGCCAACTCCAGGCTGTGTCTTTCAGGCAATCTATGGGTTACTGATGCAGCTGAGGTGGGGCCTGGGTCTAGGAATAAAAAATTTTTTTTTTTTAATTCAACAATTGTGTGGTTCATTATTTTTAAAAAGAAAGTCTTTGGGTGGTCTTATAGAGTCTTCTGAAATGTTGCATATGCGCTTGTGCTTACACAAAGTTCAGCAGCAATTTCACAAAATTTTCAAACTCACTATTTTTCAGGGACCAGTTCAGGTTTGAAGTGGATTTGAAGGGTCTTTATATTAGAAATATCCCATAAAAGACCTCATTATAAAAACTGCACCCCCAAAGTATTCAAAATGACATTCAGTCAGCGTTTTAACCCTTTAGGTGTTTCACAGGAATAGCAGCAAAGTGAAGGAGAAAATTCACAATTTTCATTTTTTACACTTGCATGTTCTTGTAGACCCAATTTTAGAATTTTTACAAGGGGTAAAAGGAGAAATATTATACTTGTATGTGTAGCCCAATTTCTCTCGAGTAAGCACATACCTCATATGTCTATGTAAATTGTTCGGCGGGCGCAGTAGAGGGCTCAGAAGGGAAGGAGCGACAAGGGGATTTTGGAGAGTACGTTTTTCTGAAATGGTTTTTGGGGGGCATGTTGCATTTAGGAAGCCCCTATGGTGCCAGAAGAGCAAAAAAAAAAAAAAAAACACATGGCATACCATTTTGGAAACTAGACCCCTTGAGGAACGTAACAAGGAATAAAGTGAGCCTTAATACCCCACAGGGGTTTCACGACTTTTGCATATGTAAAAAATAATTTTTTTGCACTAAAATGTGTGTTTCCCCCCAAATTTCCCATTTTTGCAAGGGTTAATGGCAGAAAATGCCCCCCAAAATTTGTAACCCCCATCTCTTCTGAGTATGGAGGTACCCCATAAGTTTACCTGAAGTGCACTACGGGCGAACTACAATGCTCAGAAGATGAGTCATATTTGGCTTTTTGAGAGCAAATTTTGCTCGGGGGGCATGTCACATTTATGAAGCCCCTGTGGTGCCAGAACTGCTAAAAAAAAAAAAAAAACACATGGCATACCATTTTGGAAACTAGACCCCTTGAGGAACGTAACAAGGAATAAAGTGAGCCTTAATACCCCACAGGGGTTTCTCGACTTTTGCATGTGTAAAAACATTTTTTTTTCACTAAAATGTGTGTTTCCCCTCAAATTTCACATTTTTGCAAGGGTTAATTGCAGAAAATGCCCCCAAAAATTTGTAACCCCATCTCTTCTGAGTATGGAGGTACCCCATAATTTGACCTGAAGTGCACTACGGGCAAACTACAATGCTCAGAAGAGAAGGAGTCATATTTGGCTTTTTGAGAGAAAATTTTGCTCGGGGGCATGTCGCATTTAGGAAGCCCCTATGGTGACAGGATAGCAAAAAAAACACACATGACATACTATTTCGGAAACTACATCCCTCAAGAAACATAACAAGGGGTATAGTGAGTCTTAATACCCCACAGGTGTTTGATAAATATTCGTGAAGTGGGATGTGAAAATGAAAAATTTGATTTTTTTACACTAAAATGCTGGAGTTACCCCAAATTTTTCATTTTCACAAGTGGTAAAAGGAGAAAATGTCACCGTAAGTTTGTAAATACATTTCTTTGGAGTAAGGACATACCTCAAGTCTGGGCATAAACAGCTTGCACACTGGTCTGAGAGGAGCAGGTCGCATTCAGGGGCCTTGAGCTTCTGCGTTGCGGCCTATGGAGCCAGAACAGTGGGACCCCCCCCTCAAGGGGCATTACATGGGGTAAATAACTGGAGTACACTAAATAACTAAAATGGGGTACAGTGGGACATAAAATTATAAAACAGGTTATGTTCCCAGAATGATGACCCAGAGCATAGCCAAAACTAAAAAATATGCCCGCCCCAAACCCTATGCTCTGAATCATCATTCTGGGAATGTGACGTGTGTGGCCATCCCTAACCTGTTGCCTCAAATGCGCACCCCGCTCAGGTGGAGAGAGAGTGCTGCGCATTTGAGGCAACAAAAAAGTCCCCGAGGATAGTGACTCAGTGACCCATGACCCAGAGATCTTATCAGAGGTCTTATCAGATTTTTTTTATTTAGATGAGTTTTTTTGGGCAATTTAGTGGTTTTATGGTGTTAAAATTTGGAATGTACTCTGGACTTGGTACATTGGGGTCAAATTATGGAAAATTAAAATGAAAAGGGAAAATTTAGTACTGCATGGAAGTGTGATACTCCCTGAAGCAGTTTTTAATGCAGAGGCCCGGATGATCGGGGTAAGTGTCACATTGAGTGGTGGTGTCCTTCCGAATCCCCTTCCTGTTACACACTGCATTTTTTCTGGGATCGTCCCTTCTTTCCAGTGTGGGGGACTTCACCTGGAAAGTGTTGGCCTGGGACGATCCTGGCACCTATAACTCCAGTTCCTTGGGAAGTCCGGCCTGCTCTTTCCCGGTCGCCAAAGATCAGATCACCTTTAGGACTTCTTCTTCGAACTGGAGGAATGTCCCTGTGTTGCCAGCGTACTGGGACAGTACAAAAGCGTTGTACATGGCAACCTGTACCAAGTAGACCGCAACATTTTTGTACCATACCCGTGTTTTCCGCATGGCCATGTATGGCTTGAGGACTTGATCAGAAAGATCAACTCCCCCATATACCGATTGTAGTCCAGAATACAATCGGGCTTGAGGACCGGTGTTGTGGTACCTCGCAAAGGGACAGGAGAGCTGCCATTACCATGAATAGTGGTCAGCATAAGGACATCCCTCTTACCCTTATACCTGACCAGCAACAGGTTTTCATGGGTAAGGGCATGGTACTCACCCTTGGGCATAGGTGTCTGCAGAAAATTTAGAGGGAGGCCTCTCTGGTTTTTCCGCACGGTCCCACAAGCGGACGTGGATCTGTCGGTAAGGGATGTGAACAGAGGGATGCTGGTATAAAAGTTGTCCACGTACACGTGGCAACCCTTATCCAGCAAAGGGTGCACAAGCTCCCAAACAATTTTCCCACTAACACCCAGAGTGGGGGAACAATCTGGGGATTCAATACGGGAATCTCATCCCTCATACACTCTAAACTTGAGAGTGTACCCGGAGGTACTCTCACAAAGTTTATAGAGCTTCACGCCATACCGCGCCCGCTTCGAGGGAATATACTGGAGGAAGATGAGTCTCCCCTTAAAACTAAAATTTGGCCCCAAAGTGATCGATGACCGGCCTCACTTTGTAAAGCCGGTCATGGGCGGGATCACCTCGGGGCGGACATGCCGCATTATCTGCATAATGCAGGCATTTCCGAATGGCCTCGAACCGCCTCCGTGCCATGACCATACTGTAAAGCGGGGTCTGGTAGAAGATGTCCCCGCTCCAGTACTGTCTGACACTTGTTTTTTTTTGACCAGGCTCATATGCAGCAAGAGGCCCCAAAATGTCCTCATCTCTGCTGCATCAATGGCGTACCATTCATTGGGCCTGGCCAAAACAGAATCAGGGTGGTGGGCGATGAACTGCCTGGTGTACAGATTCATCTACTCCCCCATGTGATTGACAAAACTGTCACTGAAAAAATAACTGAAATAGTCAATTTCAGTGAATCCAGAATTGTCAATCCGGATTCCAGAGTCGCCAACAAACTCCGGAACCCGTGGCTGATAAGCCTCTCGGGGTCTCCAGACAGGTTCACCGGAAGGGGGCTCCGGTAAACTTGTCTGGGGGGTCGGATTCCTAGTACGAGCAGCATCACCACTCGCACTAGTGCCGGACACTGGGCCACTATCATGGGGGGTGCGTGGCCTCGCCTGGCGGCGTCTCCGCCGCCGTATAGGTGACTCATCATCAGTACTAGATGATGAGGAGGACGATGAAGAACACAGGAATGTAGGATCTTCATCATCCTCACTGACAGATTCGGAGTCGGAGGCAAGAAAAGCATATGCCTCCATTGCTGAAAATGCCTGGCGAGCCATCGCCTTTTTTCTACGGTGGTGTGGGGGGTTGGTGGCGGGGGTGGTGGGTGTGTGTGTGTGGGGGGGGGTGGGTGAGTATGCAGTGTGTGTGATTGGTGTAACTGTAACTGTATGGGAGGGAAAAAAAGCGCTGCGGCAAAAAATGAAAAAAATGGGGGCCAAATGCCGCACCCTAAATCCCTAATAGGACCCGGGTCACACAAAAAAAATTGTGGCAGACCCTTTAGGTCCTATTAGGGGGACAGGGGAGGGGGGGGCATTTTAACTTTTTTTTACACTTTTTTTTTACTTTACTTTACTGGTTAATCCTACCTGTCACTGGGGCTGTACTGTATCCCTGCTCTAGGGGGAGTCTTCCTCTGTGAGGGGCTCCGATCTTCACAGAGGGGGGTCCCTGGCTCCTTCTCGCAGCTCTGGCCGCTGAATGAACTCAGGGAGCAAGCAGAGCCACGAGAAGGGGCCGTTAACCCCTCCCCTGCCGGCTGCTATTGGCCGGCAGCGATCCTGGGGGGGTGACGAAATCGCCACCTCCCCATAGATACAGAGGGTGATAGGGGTGTATCATACGCATGACCCGCATCACCGGAATAGACGAAAATCGCAAGTGTGAATTGAATTCACTTGCCATTTTTCGGCGATCGCCTTCATGGGGGGGTCTGATGACCCCCCCCCCCCTGGGCATTGGCGCGGGGTGCCTGCTGATCGATATCAGCAGTCACCCCAGTCCGGTCCCCGCCCGGTGCGCTGCAGGGACCGAAATTCCCACGAGCGTAACGGTATGCCCTTGGTCCTTAAGTACCAGGGAGCAAAGGCGTACCTGCACACCCTTGGTCCTAAAGGGGTTAAGAAACACCTTATTTTCTGTCCACCAAAACGAAATTCTCTAATAGTGCCCCTCCCGAGACTAGACTCTGGATCCGCCCCTGGGCTGCACAGTATACTGAAATAATTGGAATCCATATTTTGAACATAACCAATGGCAAAGACTAATACTACCATTTAATTAGAATTTCAGCTGGACTCCTGACAGCAGTACTGCCCACATGTTACTTTTAGATAATATTGCTGTAGATAACACCCTCTTGTAAATCACATATTAGATTATAGCAGAAATACCTCTAAAATACCCCTATCGGTATTATGTAGGTTTTTCCAGTGATATCAAAACAGCTGTGATAGATTGACGCTTAGACTCTAAAAGACTTCTAAAGATATCCTATAATATTTGGCACTAAACTGCTAACAGCAGATTCCTTTCAGTCATGTAAATTGTGAAATGGGGCCTCCATGGATTGGCCATTCTTATATAGTTTTTAGCACATTAAGGGAAGTACTGTACCTGATCTTCAACAATGTTAATCTAAATGGTACATGGCAAAGCAATATCCACATGAATATCAGGACCCAATATTTCTGGGAAGAACATTCCTCCCTTTTTTCATAGTGCATCCTGGGGTCATCTCTTCCAGGTAAGTGATGTGCATGCAGCTGCTCCAAACTATCCCCATGCTGTAAAAAACATGATTCATTAGATCAAGCCACCTTCTTCCATAGCTCCATGGCCTATTTCTAATGTGTAGATTCCCATTCTAGCTATTTTCATAGCAGTATTGGAATAAAAAATTATATACAGTAGAATCTCCCAATAGTGGACACTCACGGGGAATAGAAAAGTGTCCGCTATTGAGAGATGTCCCCTATTGAGAAAAAGGCTCAAAAATCTTTTTAAATAACCTAATACTAAAATTACCTAAAATATATTTTTTTTAAATCAGTATTACAATAGAATCTTCCAGTGCCGTTTGATTACCACTTAAGAACCCCCTGTACCTTTTCATCCCCCGTTTATATCCTGTGCCACTTTATTCCCCCTGTGCCTTGTGCCAAAACATCCCCCCCCCCTACCCCCCCGTGTACTTCATTTCCCCTTGATCCCATCTGTGTCCCGGGGGGGGGGGGGGAGGGGTGATGAAATGTCACAGTTGGGATGAAATGTCTCAGGGGGTGGTAAAGAGGGGGTCATGAATTTGCACAAAGGGTAGTAATGGGGGAATGAAATAGCACGGGGGGGGATCAAGGGGAAATGATGTGGCACAGGGCGTAATAAAGAGGGGGATGATTTGGCACAAGGGGAACAAAGTGGCACGTGGTATCAGGGGGAGAGGAATTTGAATGATGCGGCCAGCGGACATACAGAAACAGGAGACCACTGTTTCAACATGCAGCGGGGTGCAGCAGGGTCGAGGGACCCTTACTGATGTATTAACTGTAGCCCCCTGACTGCGGCCCTGGTACAAGGTAGGGCCGGCACATAAGCCTGGTTGTCCCCTATTGGGAGTGTTTTGTCATCTATTGGGTGTGTTTTGTCCCCTATTGGGAGTGTTTTGTCCCCTATAAGGTGAGTTCGCATCCGCTATTGGGAATGTCCCCTATTCGGAGGGTGCAAATACAGTAAGTCTTATGGGACTCTGCTGGGGAATTAAAAACTGTCTGCTATTTGGAGGTGTCCCCTATTGGAAGGTGTCCGCTAAGGGAGATTTTGCTTGTATTGATAAAAATTATGAAATTGATAAAACACAAATATTGTTTACTGACATGTCTATTTCCATTGATGCACACTGTAAATCAATATACTGTAAATAATGCTAGAAATGTAATGTTTGTTTTACCTTGTAAGTTGTAGAATACACTATACTGCAAATTGGGTGAAAGAGATTTAGTACTGAACAGCTTCAGGAGGAAATAGTAAAGAAAATATCAAAACAGGAAAAAAAAATCCTGCGAGAAAACTATTTAGTGAAACACATTTTCTGTTTTCTCTGCAGTAATGCTTACTAAGTATTCTAATAACTCGAGTAAACTGCCGGGACAAACAACGCCGATACAAATGTGTCTGGAGATTCTGCATCTGCCTTCCTTAATCAACTTCCTGTCCTGAATATGAATTAGAATAATGAGTCAATTAATGTTCTAAAATGCCAATGAGATGCAAAAAGCATTGGGTGGTGGAAACGGTAGCAATATAGTTCAGAAGACATTCCATTGTCAGGATTTTAACAAGCATCATGCACTCTGCTCAGTACTAATTATTTTCCACATAGAAAAAATGGTAACAACTTGTGTTTACACCCAAAAGAGATTAAAATGAACTCTACTGGTCTTATTTGTAATGACGAAACAATCAGTACTGTTCATTATTGAAAGTTTCTGCAAAAGGTAAATATATGTAAACAAAGGTACAGTAGTCTAGTCAGTATCATAAGGAAACACAGTGCTGATCCAGAGGATCTAGTTGTCTCAGGGATTGTCTCATTTGAGTTACATACTCTGTTAGGTTGAAAAAAGACTGAGTCCATCAAGGGGGAGGCCGGGAGCATTTGTGATCCCTTAGTAGCTTTGGTGAAAAGGGACATCGAACCTGGAACCTCGCAGGTACCTTTTGGTCCGGAGGCAAAGGGTAAGGTTTGTTGGGGGGCATCTCTCCTATAAGAGAACGGCTTGCAATAGACCGCATCCTTTGTGCAGGTTTTTTTTTAGTGTAACACGTTTGCACTTTTTCTTGCACTTTGGGTGATTCGAGAGAAAAAAAAAAAAACTTATGAGGCAGATTCCAATTGCCCCCTGAGAGGAAAATTTCTTCCCGACTCCAATATGGCCATCAGAATAAATAACTGGATCAATGTTCTATCCCCATAAATCAAGTATGCATAGCCTGTAATATCATTTTTCTCTAGAAAAACATCCAGGCCCGCCTTGAACTTGTTTATTGAGTCAAACATAACAAACATCATGTGGCAAAGAGTTCCATAGTCTCACTGTTCTAACAGTATAGAATCCCCATCTGTAATGATAGTGAAACCTTCTTTCCCCAAGATGGAAGGTCCACCATTCACAGCCCTCATCTACAAGCCAATGCCTTGACATCTACAAGCCAAGTAAACAGCTTGTGATCAGCCTTCTACTGGAATGGATTGCCCAATAGAATCGCATCTTAAAAATAAATAAACAAATGAATGAATGAATAAATAAATAAATGTGTATAGAGCTGAAAAAAAATTATAATATGAAAAAATAACAATTAAAGTGAAGCACATAGCCAATTATAGCCCATTATATCTATAGGTTATACAGGCTATCTATAGGCAGAGATTTTAATACTGTAACACCCTAGAAGAAGTAGCCATGTAACATGCATAGCCAGATCAACTAAGAATTGTGACAGACCATAAACAATAAACATATTATAAATGGTAAAAGCTTTCCTGCCAATCAGGAACAAAGTGTTTCTATGTTTCGAATTGACTATGTAATGATTAGAGATGTCGCGAATTGTTCTCCGACGAACAGTTCCCGACGAACTTAGCATTTTCGTGTGAAGTTCGATTCGCCCCCTATACTTTTAAATTGCGGTAAACTTTGAACCTGTGAGTCAGAGTAAGCAGATACATTACAGCCAATCAGCAGCAGTCCCTCCCTTCCAGACCCTCCTACCTCCTGCACGGAAACCATTTTACCTTCATTCGGCATGCTGCAGGCTTAAAAAGGGGAGGGTCAGAGAAGCTGCTCCTGCTGTAATAGGGAAGCGATAGCTAGGTTTCTGCTAGGTGGTGTATTCAGGGTCCACTTTACTCCTAAAGCACTAGTCTAACATCTGCTTTAAGGACAGCACCCACAAAAGCCCTTTTTAGGGCTCAAATATCACTCCGTGTGTCTTGCAACAGCTGGAGGCACCCTGATTGTGGACCTCTGCTTAAAAGGGGAACTCCGCTGGCAACCTTTTTTGCTCATTGCCATACTAGTGCAAATCACATTTGGTGTGACAGTTGTTCAAATAAAAAAAAATAAAAAAACTTTTTTGGCTGTGAAATAAAACCAGTGCTGCCTAGATTGGGGCTCTAACTATGTGCTGCCTAATATGGGGGAATCTATGTGCTGCCTAAAGGGGGGACTCTAAATATGTGCTGCCTAAATGGGGCTCTATGTGCAGCCTAAAAGGAGGCTCTAACTATGTGCTGCCTAATATGGGGGAATCTATGTGCTGCCTAAAGGGGGGCTCTAACTATGTGCTGCCTAACATGGGGAAATCTATGTGCTGCCTAAAGGGGGGATCTAACTATGTGATGCCTAAAGGGGGGATCTAACTATGTGCTGCATAAAGGGGGGATCTAACTATGTGATGCCTAAAGGGGGGCTCTAACTATGTGCTGCCTAATATGGGGGAATCTATGTGCTGCCTAAAGGGGGGATCTAACTATGTGATGCCTAAAGGGGGCTCTATGTGCTGCCTAAAGGGGGCTAAAGCACGTTATTCCAAATAATTTAGGAATAATAGGTGATTTATGCCCTTTATGGCTTAAAACCAGACTCTGCATCAACTATGTAATTTTCCATGGGAGTTTTGCCATGGATGCCCCTCCAGCACGCCACAGTCCACGTGTTAGTCCCCTTGAAACAACTTTTAAATCACTATTATGGCCAGAAAGAGTCCTTGTGGGTTTTAAAATTTGTCTGCCCATTGAAGTCAATGGCGGTTTGCCCGGTTCTCGAACATTTGTGGAAGTTCGCGTTCGCCGTTCGCAAACCGAAAATTTTATGTTCGCGACATCACTAGTAAGAATGTGTGTACTGTATGTTAGTAATGGAGTATGTTGGAATAAGTGGCGTATCTAGGGGGGGGCACGGGGGGCCGCCGCCGCAAAATTAATTCTTTTTTTTACACTGCCGCCGTCCGCGCTGTGTGCCGCCGCCCACGCTCTGTGTCCGCCCGCTGGGCATGCCTTAGGGCATAACCCAGTGTTTCCCAACCAGGGTACCTCCAGCTGTTGCAAAACTACAACTGCCAGCATGCCCAGACAGCCAAAGACTATCCAGGCATGCTGGCAGTTGTAGTTTTGCAACAGCTGAAGGCGCCCGGGTTGACAAACACTGCCTTACGGCCTAACCCAGTGTTTCCCAATCAGGGTACCTCCAGCTGTTGCAAAACTACAACTGCCAGCATGCCCGGACAGCCAAAGGCTCTCCAGGCATGCTGGCAGTTGTAGTTTTGCAACAGCTGGAGGTGCCCGGGTTGGCAAACACTGCCTTAGGACCCAGAGTATTGTATTATACTCCAGAGCTGTACTCACTATTCTGCTGGTGAGATCACTGTGTACATACATTACATTACTTATCCTGTACTGATCCTGAGTTATATCCTGTATTATACTCCAGAGCTGTACTCACTATTCGGCTGGTGAGATCACTGTGAAACAGAACGACTTTTTTTACATTTATTATTTTATTATTATATAGATGTATAGAGGGTGGGGTGTAGCTCTGCATATACCTATGGGGAAGGGGGGGGGTGGTAGCTCTGCATAGGTATATGCAGAGCTACACCCCCCCCCCTCTTCCCCATAGGTATATGCAGAGCTACCCCCCCTCTTTCCCATAAGTATATGCAGAGCTACACCCCCCCTCTTTCCCATATGTATATGCGGAGCTACACCCCCCCTTCCCCATAGGTATATGACCTATGGGGAAGGGGGGGGTGTAGCTCTGCATATACATATTGGAAAGAGAGAGGGGTGTAGGTCTGCATATACTTATGGGAAATAGAGGGGGGTAACCCTGCATATACCTATGGGAAAGATGGGGGTTGTAGGTCTGCATATACCTATGGGAAAGAGGGGGGGGGGAGTGTAACTCTGCATATACCTATGGGAAAGGGGGGGTAGCTCTGCATATACCTATGGAAAAGAGGGGGGTTGTAGCTCTGCATATACCTATGGGAAGGGGGGGGTAGCTCTCCATATACCTGGGAAAGAGAGGGGTGTAACTCTGCATATACCTATGGGAAAGAGGGGGTTATCTGGCTACCTACCTACCTGCCCTTTTACTGTGCAGGACACCAAGGAGGGCATTATTACAGTTTGTGGGCCTATAGATGGAAAGATTGTAGAGGAGGGGAGGGCACTGAAAAAATGCAGAGTCTGACATGTTTTTCCTGCAGATGTTAAGAGATCCACATGGCGGTCTTATCCGGACAGAGAAGAAAAGGAAAGAGGACGCCGCTGATCAGAAAATACATAATTGTGAGTCCCAAAATGTAACTGTAATCACTTATATGGTATACACATCCTGTGTACAGCTGATATCTACCGCCATATGGTCCTGTATATAATCACTTATATTGTATACAGATCCTGTATAGTATACTGGTCTGTATATAGTGGTTTTATTCAGTACATTATGGCGGCAGTATTATCCAGTTATTGTTTGGTGGTATATATTTGCTCCTTGTATACCAGTATTATTGGTCATGGAAATTTACCTACGTTAAAGTGTTTCTTACATATATGAATTTTAATTTATTGTGTGAGATTTGGGTGGAATAGGAGCGTGGCAGAAGATTGACGAGCTGCAGAGCCTAGCAGGGGCCCTTGCCTTTTTTTTGGTCCGGGGGCCCCGAGTGTTGTCAGTCCGCCCCTGGGGGGAGGGGATGGAGGGGGTGTAATTAAGGGGGGGGTGCATGTGCGTGTGTGTGTGTGTGGGGGGGGGGGGGGTGCCAAACAAAGGGTCCGCCCTGGGTGTCAAATGCTCTAGGTATGCCCCTGGTTGGAATAGTTGGGGTAAGCCTACTGCTTATCTTAAAAATGGTGTACTTTACTTTATTCAGCCATTAAATGAATAACCTTTAATCTACATTTGTTATGTTGTTTCAGTGACAAAAGTGTTTACATTGTCTTCTGATTTATTTATGCAGCAAAATTGACTTTTAAACCTCCCTCTTGGATTGTGGTGTTGGTTGCTAGGCTGTACTTGATTTATGAACAACATAAGATTTTTAAAGACATATTGAAGTCGTGTTGCAAAAAAAATAAAAAAAAATAAAAATATGCCGGATTAACCTCTAACCTTTGTAACAGTTTTGCACCTTCACATTTATGTTATGTACTCTTAAGGGAGCTCAAGCAGGTCCATTAAATTTTTTGGGCCAACTAATATCTGCTTCACTAAGTAATATGTCTGATTATATCTGACAAGTGTGTCTACAAAGACTGCAACACTGTCTGTTCCCAAAATGTAATAAATATAAATCCACTTGTGTGCATGCATTCCTAAGAACACATTTCACCATATTTTGTAATTGTATTATATTCATAAAAACTAATATAAAAATTTAGACCAAACATTATGGCCCAGATTTATCAAACTGTGTGAGAGAAAAAGTGAAGTGATTTTTCCACAAAAACCAATCACAGCTCAGCTAACAAACTCTGGTAAAGTGAAAGCTGAGCTGAGGGGGGTCGTTGGTTTTAGGGGAGGGGTATATGGATTTGTATTTGCTTTGGTATTATAATTTTGTATTTGTATTTTCATGTTTTATTGTTTTGGATGCGTTCCAAGTGACAGCTCTAGGTTGATGTCCTGCTCCAAATTAGGTAATACGTGCACGGAGAAAAACACATTGACACGTGATTGAATCAAATTGGTTCTCTGATTTATTATATAGCGTACACACAAGATATATTCTTCAGTAGGACGTAGCACATTGTGTAAGCATTCTAATTGGTTAGCAGACTACTTTACGTAAGCATTGCATTATATTTTCTCTGTGTCAAAAGGGGATGGTCACACAGGACGTAGTACAGGATGCAACCACCCTCTTAGAAGAATGATCTTCATTTTATATCTATTATCCATAACAGTTTGTAAACATGCAAATAAATATTTATAATAAAAAAAATAGTTTTTTTTATTCAAGAAACGTACACTTTTTATTTTTTAGAATTACTGACTGTTTTAACATTTTCCATTTTTGTGTGATATATGAAGGTCTTGTTTATTGCAGAACACTTTGCACAGTTTTTTCATACTATTTTGGTTTATGTATATGTTAGTATTTAATTAATATAAGCCTAATTTGGGTGTATGAACAAAAATCTCACAATCTGGCAGTGTCAGTGTTGCCGTCCCCTTTTTTTTTAATGTGACACTACACTGAAGATATTTAACCCCTTAACACCTTAAGGACCGGGCATTTTTTGTACATCTGACCACTGTCACTTTAAGTATTAATAACTTTGGGATGCTTTTACTTTTCATTCTGATTCCGAGATAGTTTTTTTGTGACATATTCTACTTTATGGTTAGTGGCAAATTTTTGTCGATACTTAAATAATTTCTTGATAAAAAATGACAACATTTTATGGAAAATTTGAAAATTTTTAACTTTTTTTTCCTTTGAAACTCTCTGCTTGTAAGATAAATAGACATACCAAATAAATTATATATATTGATTCGCATATACAATATGTCTACTTTATGTTTGTATCATAAAGTTGACTTGTTTTTACTTTTGGAAGACATCAGAGGCCTTCAAAGTTCAGCAGCAATTTTCAAATTTTTCACAAAATTTTCAAAATCTGAATTTTTCAGGGACCAGTTCAGTTTTGAAGTGGATTTGAGGGGCCTTCATCTTAGAAATACCCCATAAATTACCCCATTATAACTGCAAATTATTACTCAAAGTATTAAAAATGACATTCAGTAAGCGTGTTAACCATTTAGGTGTTTCACAGGAATAGCAGCAAAGTGAAGCAGAAAATTCAAAATCTTCATTTTTTACACTCGCATGTTCTTGTAGACCCAGTTTCCTTCTCTCAAGTAAGGAAATACCTCATATGTAGATTTCATGAGCTCTGTGGGTGCACTACAGGGCTCAAAAGGGAAGGAGCAACAATGGGATTTTGAGAGTGAATTTTTCTGAAATGGTTTTTGGGGGGCATGTCACAATTAGGAAGCCCCGATGGTGCTAGAACAGCAAAAAAAAAAAAAAAAATACATGGCATAGTATTTTTAAAACTACACCCCTCAAGGAACATAACAAAGGGTCCAGTGAGCCTTAAAACCCTACAGGTGTTTGACGACTTTTTGTTAAAGTTAGAAGTGTAAATTATTCATTTTTTCACCAAAATGCTATTTTTTCCCCAAATTTTACATTTTACAAGGGGTAATAGGAGAAAATGTACCCCAAAATTTGTAACACCATCTCTTCTGAGTATGGAAATACCCCATATTTGGACATCAAGTGAACTGCGGGCGTACTACAATGCTCAGAAGAGAAGGAGTCACATTTGGCTTTTGGAAAGCAAATTTAGCTGATGGTTTTTGGGGGGCATTTAGAAAGCCCCTATGGTGCTAGAACAGCAACAAAAAAAAAAAAACACATGGCATACTGTTTTGGAAACTACACCCCTCAAGGAATGTAACAAGGGGTACAGTGAGCCTTAGCACCCCACAGGTGTTTGACAACTTTTCGTTAAATGTGGATGCGTAAATAAAAAATAAAAAAATCACTAAAATGCATTTTTCCCCCAATTTTTTTATTTTTACAAGGGGTAATAGGAGAAACCCCCCCCCCCAAAAAAAAAAAATTTGTAACCCCATTTCTTCCGAGTATGGAAATACCCATGTGTGGACGTCAAGTGCTGGGAGTTGTTGTTTTGCAACAGCTGGAGGCTTAGTTTTGGAAACACTGCCGTATGATATTTTCATTTTTTCATTTTTTCATTTTTATTGGGGAGGGGGGGGGGAATGTAGGGGGGTGTATATGTAGTGTTTTACCCTTTATTATGTGTTATGTGTTAGTGTAGTGGTTTATGGTACATTCGCAGTGGCAGGGGTTTACGGTGAGCTTCCCGATAGGAGTTTTCACGGCAGAGGAAAATTTACCACAGCTCAAACTTTAAGCAGGAAACTCACTGTAAACCTTCCCATGTGAATGTACCCTATACATTCACATGGGGGGGGGGGGGGGCAAACCTCCAGATATTGCAAAACTACAACTCCCAGCATACACTGACAGACCGTGCATGCTGGGAGTTGTACTTTTGCAACAGCTGTAGGCACACTGGTTGGAAAACCTTCAGTTAGGTTCTGTTACCGAACTCAGTATTGTCCAACCAGTGTGCCTCCAGCTGTTGCAAAACTACAATTCCCAGCATGTACTGATCGCCGAAGGGCATGCTGGGAGATGTAGTTATACAACAGCTGGAGGTACGCAACTACAAGTTTTAGTTTTGCAAGATTTAGAGGGCCACGGTTTAGAGACTACAGCACAGTGATCTCCAAACTGTGGCCCTCCAGATGTTGCAAAACTAAAAAAATCAGCATGCACAGACAGCAAACAGCTGTGTGTGCATGCTGGGAGTTGTTAGTTTGCAGTATCTTGGGGGGTAAAGTTTAGAGACCACTGTATAGGATCGCTGCATGCCGCACCTGGGAGAGGATTGCTGCCTGCCGATTGCCTCCGGTAAGGGACCTCCACCGCCGCCGCCAGTCACACCACAGTTCCCCCATTCTGCCCTACCATGGGTGGGCAGAATGAGGGAACCAAACTTTAATCCCCTGCCCCCGATCTGCTATTGGTCGGTCGGTACTGACCGACCAATAGCAGGGATAGGAGGGGTGGCACCCCTGTCACCTCACTCCTATCCCCCTTATTTTCCAGGTCACCGGAGACCCGTATGACCCGGAATCACTGCAGATTGCTGGTCTGAATTGACCGTCGATTTGCGGCGATCGCCGACAGGACCCTCCCAGGGGTTTGCACGGGGTGCCTGCTGAACGATTTCAGCAAGCATCCCGATCCATTCACCGGCCAGCAAGCGGCAGGGACCATAATTCCAACGGGCGTTCGGGTACGCCCTGGGTCCTTAAGTACCAGGGTGTTAGGGTGTACCTGTACGCCCTGGGTCCTTAAGTGGTTAAAGACTGGGCCATTTTTCATTTTTGCACTTTTCGTTTTCCCCCCTCACCTTCTAAAAATAACACTTTCAATTTTCCACCAACAGACCCATATGAGGGCTTGTTTATTGCACCACCACATTTTACCATAAAACTACGGAAAAACCAGAAAAAATATATTTGTGGGACAAAACTTTAAAAAAAAAATGACATTTTGTAACTTTTGAGGGCTTCTGATTCTACGCAGTGCAATTTTCAGTAAAATAACACCTTATCTGTATTTTGTAGGTTCATAGAGTTACAAGGATACCTAATTTATATACGTTTTATTTTTCTACCTAAAAAAAGTTATAACTACATGCACCAAAATTTGTATGTTTAAAATTGTCAGCTTCTGACCCCTATAATTTAAAAAATTTTCCATTAACATTTTTTGCGCCGTGATCTGAAGTTTTTATCGGTACTATTTTTGTTTTGATGGGAGTTTTTGATTGCTTTTTATACATTTTCTTAGGGTAGACAAAGTGACCAAAAAAATGCAATTTTGTACTTTGGGATTTTTTTTACGTAAACACCATTGACTATGTGGTTTAATTAACATTATATTTTTATAGTTTGGACATTTGCGCATGTAGTGATATCACATATGTTTATTTTTATTATGTATACATATTTTTTGTATGGGATTTGGGAAAATGGGGGTGATTCAGAGGGGTACTCCGGTGGAAAATAATTTATTTTAAATTAACCAGTGCCACAAAGTTAAACAGATTTGTGAATTACTTCTATTAACCCCTTAACGACGCAGGACGTATATTTACGTCCTGCGCCGGCTCCCGCGATATGAAGCGGGATCGCGCCGCGATCCCGCATCATATCGCGTCGGTCCCGGCGCTCATCAACGGCTGGGACCCGCGGCTAATACCACACATCGCCGATCGCGGCGATGTGCGGTATTAACCCTTTAGAAGCGGCGGTCAAAGCTGACCGCCGCTTCTAAAGCGAAAGTGACCCGGCTGCTCAGTCGGGCTGTTCGGGACAGCTGACCGGACACCTGGAGGGCCCTTACCTGCCTCCTCGGTGTCCGATCGGCGAATGACTGCTCCGTGCCTGAGATCCAGGCATGAGCAGTCAAGCGCCGATAACACTGATCACAGGCGTGTTAATACACGCCTGTGATCTGTGTAAAAGATCAGTGTGTGCAGTGTTATAGATCCCTACGGGACCTATAACACTGCAAAAAAAATGTTAAAAAAAGTGTTAATAAATGTCATTTAACCCCTTCCCTAATAAAAGTTTGAATCACCCCCCTTTTCCCATAAAAAAATAAAACAGTGTAAAAAAAATTAAAATAAACATATGTGGTATCGCCGCGTGCATAAATGTCCGAACTATAAAAATATATCATTAATTAAACCGCACGGTCAATGGCGTACGCGGAAAAAAATTCCAAAGTCCAAAAAAGCATATTTTGGTCACTTTTTATACCATTAAAAAATAAATAAAAAGTGATCAAAAAGTCCGATCAAAACAAAAATCATATCGTTAAAAACTTCAGATCACGGCGCAAAAAATGAGTCCTCATACTGTCCTGTTTGTGGAAAAATAGAAAAGTTATAGGGGTCAGAAGATGACATTTTTAAACATATAAATTTTCCTGCATGTAGTCATGATTTTTTCCAGAAGTGTGACAAAATGAAACCTATATAAGTAGGGTATCATTTTAACCGTATGGACCTACAGAATAATGATAAGGCATAATTTTTACCGAAATATGCACTGCGTAGAAACGGAAGCCCCCAAAAGATACAAAATGGCGTTTTTTTCTTCGATTTTGTCGCACAATGATTTTTTTTCCGTTTCTCCATGCATTTTTGGGTAAAATGACTAATGTCACTGCAAAGTAGAATTGGCGACGCAAAAAATAAGCCATAATATGGATTTTTAGGTGGAAAATTGAAAGGGTTATGATTTTTAAAAGGTAAGGAGGAAAAAACGAAAGTGCAAAAACGGAAAAACCCCGAGTCCTTAAGGGGTTAAAAAAAATCTTAATCCTTCCAGTACTTATCAGCTGCTGTTTGCTACAAAGGAAGTTCAGGAACTGTCCAGAGCAGGAGCAAATCCCCATAGTAAACCTTTCCTGCTCTGGACAGTTCCTGACCTGGACAGAGGTGTCAGGAGGGAGCACTGTGGTCAGAGAGAAAATAAATTCAAGAAAATAACTTCCTGTGGAGCATACAGCAGCTGATAAGTACATGAAGGATTAAGATTTTTAAATAGAAGCAATTTACAAAACTGTTCCACCGGAGTACCCATTTAACCTCTTAAGGACACAGCCCATTTGGGCCTTAAGGACGCAGACAATTGAATTTTTACGTTTTCGTTTTTTCCTCCTCGCCTTCAAAAAATCATAACTCTCTTATATTTTCATCCACAGACTAGTATGAGGGCTTGTTTTTTGCAAGACCAGTTGTCCGTTGTAATGCCATCACTCACTTTACCATAAAATGTATGGCACAACCAAAAAAATACTATTTGTGTGGTGAAATTAAAAAGAAAATCGCAATTTTCTTTTGGAAAGCAAATTTAGCTGATGGTTTTTGGGGGGCATTTAGAAAGCCCCTATGGTGCTAGAACAGCAAAAAAAATAAAAAAAAACACATGGCATACTATTTTGGAAACTACACCCCTCAAGGAATGTAACAAGGGGTACAGTGAGCCTTAGCACCCCACAGGTGTTTGACAACTTTTCATTAAAGTTGGATGCGTAAATAAAAATGAAAAATTCACTAAAATGCAGTTATTTTCCCCATTTTTTTTTACAAGGGGTAATAGGAGAAACCCCCCCCCCCAAAATTTGTAACCCCATTTCTTCCGAGTATGGAAATACCCAATGTGTGGACGTCAAGTGCTGGAAGTTGTTGTTTTGCAACAGCTGGAGGCTCCGTTTTGGAAACACTGCCGTATGATATTTTCATTTTTTCATTTTTTCATTTTTATTGGGGGGGGGGGGATGTAGGGGGGTGTATATGTAGTGTTTTACCCTTTATTATGTGTTATGTGTTAGTGTAGTGTTTTTATGGTACATAGTGGCGGGGGTTTACGGTGAGCTTCCCGCTAGGAGTTTTCACGGCAGAGGAAAATTTACCACAGCTCAAACTTGAAGCAGGAAACTCACTGTAAACCTTCCCATGAGAATGTACCCTATACATTCACATGGGGGGGGGGCAAACCTCCAGCTATTGCAAAACTACAACTCCCAGCATACACTGACAGACCGTGCATGCTGGGAGTTGTACTTTTGCAACAGCTGTAGGCACACTGGTTGGAAAACCTTCAGTTAGGTTCTGTTACCGAACTCAGTATTGTCCAACCAGTGTGCCTCCAGCTGTTGCAAAACTACAACTCCCAGCATGTACTGATCGCCGAAGGGCATGCTGGGAGATGTAGTTATACAACAGCTGGAGGTACGCAACTACAAGTTGTAGTTTTGCAAGATTTAGAGGGCCACGGTTTAGAGACTACCGCACAGTGATCTCCAAACTGTGGCCCTCCAGATGTTGCAAAACTAAAAATATCAGCATGCACAGACAGCAAACAGCTGTCTGTGCATGCTGGGAGTTGTTAGTTTGCAGTATCTTGGGGGGTATAGTTTAGAGACCACTGTATAGGATCGCTGCATGCCGCACCTGGGAGAGGATTGCTGCCCGCCGATTGCCTCCGGTAAGGGACCTCCACCGCCGCTGCCAGTCACACCACAGTTCCCCCGTTCTGCCCTACCATGGGTGGGCAGAATGGGGGAACCAAACTTTAATCCCCTGCCCCCGATCTGCTATTGGTCGGTCGGTACTGACCTACCAATAGCAGGGATAGGAGGGGTGGCACCCCTGTCACCTCACTCCTATCCCCCTTATTTTCCAGGTCACCGGAGACCCGTATGACCCGGAATCACTGCAGATTGCTGGTCTGAATTGACCGTCGATTTGTGGCGATCGCCGACAGGACCCTCCCAGGGATTTGCACGGGGTGCCTGCTGAACGATTTCAGCAGGCATGCCGATCCATTCACCGGCTAGCAAGCGGCAAGGACCAGAATTCCAACGGGCGTACGGGTAGGCCCTGGGTCCTTAAGTACCAGGGTGTTAGGGTGTACCTGTACGCCCTGGGTCCTTAAGTGGTTAAAGACTGGGCCATTTTTCATTTTTGCACTTTTCATTTTCCCCCCTCACCTTCTAAAAATAACACTTTCAATTTTCCACCAACAGACCCATATGAGGGCTTGTTTATTGCACCACCACATTTTACCACAAAACTACGGAAAAACCAGAAAAATATATTTGTGGGACAAAATTTAAAAAAAAATGCCATTTTGTAACTTTTGAGGGCTTCTGATTCTACGCAGTGCAATTTTCGGTAAAATAACACCTTATCTGTATTTTGTAGGTTCATAGAGTAACAAGGATACCTAATTTATATACATTTTATTTTTCTACCTAAAAAAAGTTATAATTACATGCAGGACGTACATTTACGTCCTGCGTCGTTAAGGGGTTAACCCTTTCCCACTATGGGACGTATGCATACGTCCCAGCACCGGACATGTTTGCGCGCTGGGACGTATGCATACGTCCTAGTGATCTCCGGCACTGCCGTGGGCAGCGCAGGAGATCGTTGTCGGGACCCGGAGTCCTGCCGTGGCTGCCGGAGCCGCAATCGTGCCAGTCCTGGCAGCATTTACCCCATTGATGCCGTTTCACCATTGGCGGCGCCGCGATACGATCGCGTGTCGCCGTTGGTTGTTGTGGCAGCAGGAGGTCAGATGATGACCTCCTGTCTGCCTGCTATAGAAGCCTGTGAGATCCAGTCAATGGCTGATCGGGTCATACTGTGCTGCAGTACAAATGTATTGCAGCATAGTATAATCTGTAAAAAGTGTAAAAAATTTCATAAAATGTTCTTCAATAAAAGTATGAAGTGTAAAAAAACATAAAAAAGTGCCCCTTTCCCAATAAAAGCCCTGTATTATCACCCAAAAAGATCAAAAACACAAATCATATACATAATAGGTATTGCCACATCTGTAATGATGTGAACTATAAAACTTTAATGTAACTTATCTTTTATTCAACTTTTTTTTTTTACACGTTATTATTCCCTTAGGGGACTTTCAAGAGGAATCATTAGATTCCTCATACAGATCAATGTAGTTCCATAGAACCACAATGATCTGTGTGCTCTGTGCTTGATAAAGCTTGGTCCAGCCAGGCTTTATGCTTTATCATTGTCAGAGCCTCAGCCAGCGCTGGAAGAGAGGTAAGCCCTCTGGCTACTACAGAAGTGGATCGCTCCCCCGCAATCGCGCTGCCGGTTGTGATCCACACCACTGGACCACTGGACTGGTTAAGCGTCCCTTTCTAAAGGGTTAATAGCCAGGCACAGCGATGGCTGCATGTTGGCTATTAACGTTAGCTCCCCGTTGCAGGAATCAGCTGGCGGCTTGATTGTATGGCACAAGCTTGAGTTGGGATCCCGTGCCATGCACTGGTTGCAGTCTTAGGACGAGTTGGCTTATCCTTAGACGGTAACCGGTTAAACACTCTGCATTGGAAACAGTGAGTTCCACCTCATTTTCAGTTTGCATTATTGGACTGTGCGCACACTATGGGGGAGATTTATCAAAACTTGTCCAGAGGAAAAGTTGCTGAGTTGCCCATAGCAACCAATCAGATAACTTCTTTCATTTGAATGAAATGAAAGGAGCAATCTGATTGCTTGCTATGGGCAACTTTTCCTTTGGACAGGTTTTGATAAATCTCCCCCTGTACTCTTGAAGCTTAGCCCCACGGAAGAGCTTTATACATGCTTTCTACATAACACCCCCCCCCCCCCCCCCCCGCTGTGACGAACTCTGTCTCTCTGTCATTATGTAAAAATAAATAAATATTGGCCACTAACGTCAACAAAAACCTAGCAAAGAAAGGATTTTGCCACTGTTTTGCCGTACAGTATTGCCTACTGCCTCTACATTAACCCCTTAAGGACCAGGCCATTTTACACCTTAAGGACGGGAGCATTTTTTGCAATTCTGACCACTGTCACTTTAAACATTAATAACTCTGGAATGCTTTTAGTGATCATTCTGATTCCGAGATTGTTTTTTCGTGACATATTCTACTTTAACTTAGTGGTAAAACTTTATGGTAACTTGCATCCTTTCTTGGTGAAAAATCCCAAAATTTGATGAAAAAAATGAAAATGTTGCATTTTTCTAACTTTGAAGCTCTCTGCTTGTAAGGAAAATGGATATTCAAAATATATATTTTTTGGGTTCACATATACAATATGTCTACTTTATGTTTGCATCATAAAATTTATGAGTTTTTACTTTTGGAAGACACCAGAGGGCTTCAAAGTTCAGCAGCAATTTTGAAATTTTTCACAAAATTTTCAAACTCACTATTTTTCAGGGACCAGTTCAGTTTTGAAGTGGATTTGAAGGGTCTTCATATTAGAAATATCCCAAAAAAGACCCCATTAAAAAAACTACACACCCAAAGTATTCAAAATGACATTCAGTAAGTGTATTAACCCTTTAGGTGTTTCACAGGAATAGCAGCAAAATGAAGGAGAAAATTCAAAATCTTCATTTTTTACACTCGCATGTTCTTGTAGACCCAATTTTTGCATTTTTGCAAGGGGTAAAAAGGAGAAAATTTTTACTTGTATTTGAAACCCAATTTCTCTCGAGTAAGCACATACCTCATATGTCTATGTTAATTGTTCAGCGGGCGCAGTAGAGGGCTCAGAAGGGAAGGAGCGACAAATGGTTTTTGGGGGGCATGCTGCATTTAGGAAGCCCCTATGGTGCCAGGACAGCAAAAAAAACACATGGCATACCATTTTGGAAACTAGACCCCTCAGGGAACGTAACAAGGGGTAAAGTAAACCTTAATACCCTACAGGTGATTCACGACTTTTGCATATGTAAAAAAATATATATATATTTTTTACCTAAAATGCTTGTTTTCCCCAAAATTTTACATTTTTAAAAAGGGTAATAGCAGAAAATACCCCCCAAAATTTGAAGCCCAATTTCTCCCGATTCAGAAAACACCCCATATGGGGGTGAAAAGTGCTCTGCTGGCGCACTACAGGTCTCAGAAGAGAAGGAGTCACATTTGGCTTTTTGAAAGCAAATTTTGCTCTGGGGGCATGCCGCATTTAGGAAGCCCCTATGGTGCCAGAACAGCAAAAAAAAAAAACACATGGCATACCATTTTGGAAACTAGACCCCTCGGGGAACGTAACAAGGGGTAATGTGAACCTTAATACCCTACAGGTGTTTCACTACTTTTGCATATGTAAAAAAATATATATTTTTTTTACCTAAAATGCTTGTTTTCCCAAAAATTTTACATTTTTAAAAAAGGTAATAGCAGAAAATACCCCCCAAAATTTGTTAGGCAATTTCTCCCGAGTACGGCGATACCCCATATGTAACCCTTAACTGTTGCCTTGAAATACGACAGGGCTCCAAAGTGAGAGCACCATGCGCATTTGAGGCCTAAATTAGGGACTTGCATAGGGGTGGACATAGGGGTATTCTACGCCAGTGATTCCCAAACAGGGTGTCTCCAGCTGTTGTAAAACTCCCAGCATGCCTAGACAGTCAACGGCTATCTGGCAATACTGGGAGTAGTTGTTTTGCAACAGCTGGAGGCTCCGATTTGGAAACAGTGGCGTACCAGACATTTTTCATTTTTATTGGGGAGGGGAGGGGGCTGTGTAGGGGTATGTGTATATGTAGTGTTTTTTACTTTTTATTTTATTTTGTGTTAGTGTAGTGTAGTGTTTTTAAGGTACAGTCACACGGGCGGGGGTTCACAGTAGTTTCTCGCTGGCAGTTTGAGCTGCGGCAGAAAATTTGACGCAGCTCAAACTTGCAGCCGGATACTTACTGTAATCCTCCGCCCATGTGAGTGTACCCTGTATGTTCACATTGGGGGGGGGGGGGGACATCCAGCTGTTGCAAAACTACAACTCCCAGCATGTACGGTCTATCAGTGCATGCTGGGAGTTGTAGTTTTGCAACCGCTGGAGGCTCCGTTTTGGAAACAGTGGCGTACCAGACTTTTTCATTTTTATTGGGGACGGGGGCTGTGTAGGGGTATGTGTATACGTAGTGTTTTTTACTTTTTATTTTATTGTGTGTTAGTGTAGTGTAGTGTTTTTAGGGTACAGTCACATGGGCGGGGGGTTCACAGTAGTTTCTCGCTGGCAGTTTGAGCTGCGGCAGAAATTTTGCCGCACCTCAAACTTGCAGCCGGATACTTACTGTAATCCTCAGCCCATGTGAGTGTACCCTGTACATTCACATTGGAGGGGGGGGGGGCATCCAGCTGTTGCAAAACTACAACTCCCAGCATGTACGGTCTATCAGTGCATGCTGGGAGTTGTAGTTTTGCAACAGCTGTAGGCACACTGGTTGTGAAACACCGAATTTGGTAACAAACTCAGTGTTTTGCAACCAGTGTGCCTTCAGCTGTTGCAAAAGCTACAACCCCCAGCATGTACGGACAGTGGAAGGGCATGCTGGGTCTTGTAGTTATGCAACAGCTGGATGATTGTGAACTGTCCCATTTAAATGAATGGCAACAGTTTTAGCATCAGTTTCCCTTCAGTGCACGCCAGAGGGAAACTATGCCGGATGCCTGATATATGTGAAGCCAGCCTTACAGAGCAGGCTTGTGGAATGCTGCGGCACAAAGTGGGAAATTTATCAGGGGCTGCACCTGGCACAGAGCAAAAAAAAAAAAAAAGTTGAGAACTTGTAAGTATCCTCTATTACATTTTGTTGCTCCGGACTTGCCAAATAGTGAGTAGAAGGCGTGATCTTGTTTTAAGGGGCTTGGCCTGCCATGAGCCAAATTTGGAAATGCCAGGAGAACATTACCTCACTGACTGCTATCTGCCAACTGGTAAATTTGGTGGAGGAGGGATATTGTTATATGATTGTTTTTCAGGGGTTGGTCTAGGCCCCTTAGTTCAAGTGAAGGGACATCTTAATGCTTCTGCATACCAAGACAATTTTGGGCACTTGTATGCTTCCAACTTTGTGGGAACAGTTTGGGGAAGGCCCTTTTATGTATGTATATATATATATATATATATATATATATATATATATATATATATGTGTGTTATATGCTAAAGGTATGTGACAGGTTCTAAACAATTCTTTTTATCAATGCATTGCTGTGAGTTTCCATAGAGCATAGATGTTTTATTAGTATTTTAAACAAATCTATTATCAATAATAATGACTTTCTTAGAGTAAAATAGCGCCAATGAATGGTTCATGGCAGAGAGCACTTCAGTGGAGAGCTCCCTTGTGGCTAATTAATATAGCAGATTCCCCAACACCACAAATCTGCTACCATTTCATTATACATTATTTCTTCCCGAAAATGTGTTGTAATCCTCAAAAACATTTTTTATTGTCAACATGGCTTCATTTGATTTTAAGTTTGCTTATATAAAGGAGTATTGTACATTTAAAGTGTACTTGTCATAAAAAATAAAAATAAAAATTGTCATGTTTGCAATTTCTAAAGGTTTGATTGGTTGCCATCTAGGTGCTGAGACCTCCACCCATCATTAGAACTCCTCATCGTTCTGCTTGCTGTAGGAGACAGATTCTATAGTAAGTCTACTGAGCCTGTCTCCTGCAGCAAGAAGAGAAAAAGGGAGAGAAGCACTTAGCTGAGTTCTTCTCCCTGATAGTTCTAGAAAACCCCGAACTCAACCAATCATAACTTTTACATTTCACTATAACATACCATAAGTTGTTTTTTTTAAATGACAGCGACTCTTTACAGTACTTGTCTTCTATGAATCCTAAAGCTGAAAACATCATCATCTAGTCGTACTCACTCAACTTCTGGGTGAAAGTAAACTACAACAAGCCATTTAACTGTATTAGCCAGTAAAATATGTCAGTCACTGATTCTAAGGATTTGATTACACATTGAATTTTTGAGGCTCATTTTAGTGTCTGGTTTTCAAATTCAAAAATGTCTGAAAATTTTTTGAGTCGTCTTTTGCATATAGGGATGTTCCCACTATGTTTTTGCCCCTTTATTGGACACTTTTTTTTTCCAAATGCCATGTACCGTAAGTTTTTTTTTAATTGTATTGTGCTATGTCAGCATTGTGTGACTGTTTTTTAAAAATGGTGATCATATGTGTTTGCATGATCTATGATTAACCCCTAGAAGACCAAAAATGTAAATGTGCATCATGGTGCCCTGGGTCTTAACCCAGCAAGATGTACATTTTCATCATGAACATAAGGCGATGCTGTGATCAAAGCTGGTCACAGCATCCTCACCAGTTGTGGGCTTTGGGAACATGATTGCTGGGGTACAATGATGGTGACCGGAGGTCACCTTACCTGCTCCCTGCTGCGTAGCAGTGAACAGTAATAGTAATCAAAAGAGTGCCAAAAAAATAACAAAGTTTAAAAAAAAAATTAGCCCCCTCCCCCTATAAAAATTAAATCACCCCCTTTTCCCATTTTACAAATAGAAAAAGTAAAAAAAAAAAAAAAAAGTAGATAAATAAACATGTTTGGTGTTGCCAAATGCAGAAATGTCCAATCTATAAAAAATATAATGTTAATGATCCCACGTGGTGAATGGCATCAACGTGAAAAATGCTGATTTTTGGTCACATCACATTCCAGAAAAAAGTAATATAATAAAAAGTGATCAAAAAGTTACATGTAAGCAAAATTGGTACCGATAAAAACTACAGAAGAAAAACTATTACTAAAACTATTTCTATTACTATGATGCAAAAAATGATACAGCCCTGTATACAGAAAAATATGAATGTTA